>NC_079314.1:97085378-98472878 GCF_029931775.1 Euleptes europaea
AATGTAATTGTGTATGTATATGTGTATATGCAAGTATTACAAAGTCTTAAAATTCAGTAACAATGTATACAGTAAAGCAAGCAAGTTCTACATACTATTCAGTTTTAAAATCCAACACTTAAAATATAACAGTGAAAGAAGTCGGATTTAGTTCAAAGTACCGTATTTTTCGCTCCATAAGACGCACTTTTTTCCTCCTCAAAAGTGAGGGGAAATGTCCGTGCGTCTTATGGAGCGAATGCTGGCTGGGCGCGTGCGCGTCGGGATGGCGCGAGCCAGCTTTCCCTGCCCTGACGGCCAGCTGGGAGGCGGGCGGGGCCGCATAGAGCGAGCCGGTGCACGCGCCCAGACGGCTCTGTGCGGCCCGGACGCGCATGTGCCCAGACGGCTCTGTGCGCTTTGCCAGCTGGGAGGCGAGTGGGGTGCACAGAGCCTGCTGGGCGCGTGCGCGTCGGGACTGCGTGAGCCGGCGTTCCCCACTCCGACGGCCAGCTGGGAGGTGGATGGGGCCACACAGAGCCGGCTGGGCACGTGCGCCGGCTCGCTTTGTGCGGCCCCACCCGCCTCCCAGCTGGCCGTCGGGGCGGGAAATGCTGGCTCGCGCCGTCCCGACGCGCATGCGCCCAGCCGGCATTCGCTCCATAAGACAAGTTCTTAGAGGAGGAAAACAAGATTTTTTCTTGTTTTCCTCCTCTAAAAACTAGGTGTGTCTTATGGAAAGGTGCGTCCTATGGAGCGAAAAATACGGTATCTAATTCACATTCTACAATAATATATTTGTAAAGCCATACATACCAATACCATCTTCTGAGCCTCCCTTAGAGGTCTGAAGTTCTAGCCCTCTCCCTGCCTATATTTATACCGTTTCAGTCACCTTCAATGAGCTTAAAACTAGAGCTCGAGCAGGAGACAGTTGTACTGCACATGCTCGGTGGCTTCCCTTTAGACTACCAAATAAGGATTTCCTCTTTCACCAGGCAAAGCATACTATTTCTTATACAGTCAGTTTTGAGTTTTGTTATACTTTATATAATCAATTTTATCATCATTCTCATCTCCAGAAAAATACGTTGACATTGAACCTATTCATTAATTTTGAGCATCATGCTTTCATGTTTAAATCATAAAATACAATATATTGTTTACATTACATCATTACATCTTAGTCAGTCTAAAATACCCTTGGAATGGAGAGCATTTCAGCACTTGAAGTCATTGGAAAGGCAGGAAGTTAGCACTCTGCTCTGTAGCCTAAAAAATGTGGGAGATGCTGCAAAGGCTTTGCTCTCTAGCCATTGAAAAGGCTGGGAAAGGTCATAGAAAAAAGGGGGAAAGTGCAGCTAGCAAATCTGCACTGACACTGAAATCTTTGACAGGGTGATTCAGAAACAAGCCTCTGGCAAAGAATATCCAGGCTTTCTTTCCTTTTAAAAGGAAATTAAAGCCTCTGCTGTATAGTTTGTAGTTAATATGTGATGCTTGGTTTTACATTGAATATTTCTGCATATGTACAAACTAATTCCATAGTTCATGTGCTCTAATATGTCAAAGCCTGTAACACCCTGTTCCACTTTGTTGTAGTTACATGAACTGGCTCTGCTCCATACTCTTCTCCACTCGCCTTCCAGTTTAGCTCGGAGTATTTCTAAAATAAATTTCTGAGTGCGCACGATGACTTTTTACTGCAGTTTACAGTTAACACCCCCCCAATCAAATTATGAGAAGACAAGAGTCACTGGAAAAGACAATCATGCTAGGAAAAGTTGAAGGCAGAAGGAAAAGAGGAAGGCCCAACAAGAGAGAGATTGACTCTATAAAAGAAGCCACGGCCCTCAATTTGCAAGACCTGAGCAAGGCTGTTAAAGATAGGACGTTTTGGAAGACATTGATTCATAGGGTCGCCATGAGTCGGAAGCGACTTGACGGCACTTAACACAACATGCACACACCAAATCAATAGTGTTGGGTCTGAGCACCTATGCATATTGCTGGTGAGGGGGAGACCCTGTATGTGGTCATACATGGGCATTGACTTAAGTCCCAGCACACACACTTACACATCTTAATATGTTTATACAATGGCGTTGAAATTTCTTTTTGTAATGTGCAGTACCCATTCACAACCTGTAAGAAGAACACTCCAGATGAAAACTGTGCAAAACTCAGTATATACAGGGAACTAGACAAAGGCCAGACAACACAAATAGAAGAATGATAGATCTTTAACACAGCAGCTCTGCTCCCCAAACAAGGTCGGGTATTGTGAGCAAAATTTGACAGTGAAGAATTGTACGGGCATCCCTTCCTGTTCTCAGAGGGGACAAGCGCATTGTCAACTGTATGTTTTTTCCACACCAGTTTGTTCAAAACATCCCTATTTCCCAAACACTCTGTAATTGCTTTGAGAGCTTGGGATAGACATGCAAAAACTGGATTACGCGCACACACCACTGCTATTGCCAAGGTTTTCATCTTTTCTTCATTGCCTTTAAGAGCTACATAGTAAGTAGTGATTCAGTAGAAGTCACTTTCCTCATCCCTGTGAGTCCATGTCGTAGAAGCATGGTGCACATACAGTGAGTTGGATCCTATGGATGTGCAAGCAGACAGCCCACAGGAACAAATCTGTCTCACCTTTGCCTCACCTCATCAGCTCACTGCCTTCTCTGAAAAGCCACTGCTGAGGGATGAGGGACCCTCATAAACAAAATGTACAGTGGGCTGTACTGAGGGAAAGTAAGCGTGCAAAATGGCCTTTTCCCCCTCCTCCTCTTCTTCCTCCTGGAAAAAAGGACAGAAAGGAATTCAACAGATGCCATATTCCTGGGCACGGTTGTGCAGCGATGGGGAGAGAAAGGCTCTGTTGGGTTTCTGTCTTTCCTTCAGTTCTTTTATTTCTTACTACTTTTATTTATGTCTCACTTTTCAGCCACCAGACTCAGAGCCTCTACCAGAGACAAAGTTGGCATCACTGTTTATCCCGCTCACCCTTGCATAAAATTCACTCAGATACATATTCAAGTAAGTAACCTCACTGTATCTTATGATGTATGCATCTTTCTGACATTATTACAGCAACTATGAATAGTCTGCATTCAGATATCACAAACAATCCATGGTTTGCTTACAGTGGAAATAATGCAGAAGCCCTCAAGCTCCCATGCTTGCTCACCGCTCTCTCGTGGGAGTGGTTGTCTGAAACATTGGTTTCAGACAAACCACAATTTGTTGCTGAGGTCCGAATCAGGCGCTATAACAAACCGTAGTTTATTTTTTGCCTGTAAGACAAGATTCCAAATTGTGGTTTAATCCTGGTTTGTAGAGAAGAAGCAAACCACTCTTTTGTTCAAGCTTCCTATCTGGGGTTCGAAACAAATTATCTAAACCAGTCTTTAGTTTCACTGTGGCATGAGAGGGGTGGAGGGAGGGGCAGAGGGAAAGAAGTGCACCGTGATTTGTTTGTGATGTCTAAATACATCCAAAATTTGTGCTTGTAAGGCTTCTTTCTCAAAGTTATAATTAAGTAATACAGAAGCAATTTCTTAATTCTTTCAGCCAGTTTTTGACGTAGATCACTCATTACGGCTGAATGGAGTGCTGTCTTTCTGCAGAAGATTTACATAGCTGTCCAAAAAACCAGGAAGTTCAGGCCACCAAATGCTTCATGGAAAGAAGTTCCAACTACCGGTCAAGGTGAATGCTCAAAATGCAATTGAGGATTGTGTTTGGGTCGTGTTTGCATTAGGATGTCATCACTTATTGACATGTTATGGTGGATATATCTGCACATTGCTGATAGCCAACACTGGCCATACTGCAGATTTCATGCATGACAAATAGTCCTATTTTCCTCTAGCGACTCTTGATAGATTTTATACAATGAGGCCATTACTACTGTTTACTAGGCAGGGGTGTAAATGAATGGTTGATTTATGCCAATAGTCAATTTATTCTAGAGTAATATATTTGACATCCTTTTTTTTGTTGTTGTTGTTGCACCATTGCTTCAGGGATTTGGATGTAGGCATAGCAGAGCTTTCTGATTCCTGTTTTTTGCTGCTTTTTTTGCAGCGATCTGACTACTGAAGTTGATTTTTTTTTCATTTTCATAATATACTGAATTGCTTATGAACATTTCTTTTGCCGGAGATGGGCATACTTAATTTGCAATATTTTACTTATTTCCTTCTTGAAGTTTTTCTTCTGGGGATCGATGGTAACTACTGTTTTAGTCAGAGTCTACAAGTGCTGCACCTAAGCAAACGCCCCTCATTTCTGAGTGTCATGGGCCCTGCCTTCGGAGCTGAGGACCCGGAGGACTCTGAAGCTGAAGTGGAGGAACAGGTTGCCTCTGGGCCTTCAGTACCTCCATTGCAGTCAGTAGTACAGGAGCCTGAAACAACTCAGCAGGAACCACAGCTAGGCAGAGAGATGGAACAAAGGCAGACAGAAGCTACTCGTCCCCCAACTCCTGCAGTGGAAGCTGAGAATGGCAGCCCTCCAAGCTCACCTGAACCTGATAGGCATATCAGGACTCGCCAGCGTATAGTTTTGCAGGGTAGGCGAAGGAGTGCTCACCTGGAAAGCCTAAGCAGACAGAGAACTGGTACTGAGTCATTGCAGGATGAAGCCTAGCTTGGAAGTGCACTGACTGATAAAGGCAGTGCAGGCACGCTTTTGCGGAAGCAACCGTGCAATTTCCCTGCCTTCTTGCTACTGCTATGATTGATCTTTCCGGCCGTTGACTCCTGCCTGTTTTGACGATGCCTCTGAATACTGACCTTGGGAGATAGCAGAATCTTTGTTGCCTGCTCCGAAAGGGGCTAGATACCCCCCCCTGCACGTCTGAGGACTGCGGGCACCGCCCAGCCCTTGGCCTACGCTGGCACACTGAGGGACTTAACACGGGAATTCCATGCAAGCCCCATTCAGATCAACAGCATTGGCTCAGCAGCAGTGGCTGATAGGTTACACTTAAGCTGAATCTACACACGGCTGGATCTTGCTCTGCTTTAATTATTAACATCCAGGAGGCAAAGGGTTAATGCAGCATGGCATCCAGCAATGTATGGATGCTTTGATGCCCCTGGCAGGGCTGATCTAACCTCCGGTTCTGCACAGTTCTTAAATCCAGAGGTGTCTTAAAGTTTTATACTTCAATCTGGTAGCTAATGGCAAGATCATCAAAGGCGTGGGTATAAATAAGAGGTGGACTACGGTAATATGTCCCTTCTGTGTGGCACACTGTGAAAAGTCTAAGTATGTTTTAAATGCCATTAAAATCATACCGACCATCTTTCAACACAGCACCAATCAGTGTCTCCGTGTAACTGAAATGATATTTAATTATTGACGTGTTTTGCATAACACTCGTGCAGTTTTTTTTTTTTATAAAGATGGCCCTTGCCCCACCAAATAACTACCGTAATCCACATGATGATTCTGAAACAGGGTGGTTTCTTTCAATAATATGTTACAATGCTCTTGTGCCAAATGAGCCAAATGAATACTGAGCATAAGTGCAAAGCAGGTGATGTGAGGGGTTATGCTGAAGTGGGGCAGGGGCAGAGTATGGAACTGACAGGCATTACAAACAGGCTATATTCAGATGTCACAACAAGCTGCAATTCAGCCAGAATGAATGTTGCCTTGTTTTCTGTTTACGTCTCGTCACCAAGTTTGCTCACACACGGACAATGATCAAGGATTCCTGCATTGAAACAAACTGCAGTACAAATGCAGGAGCCTGGGGGGAATCAGAGTTTGTTTACTTCCCACAAACCAGGATTCTATACTTGGAGAGAGCCAGCATGGTGTAGTGGTTAAGAGTGGTGGTTTGGAGCAGTGGTCTCTAATCTGGAGAACCGGGTTTGGTTCCCCACTCCTCCACATGAGCGGCGGAGGCTAACCTGGTGAACTGGGTTGGTTTCCCCACTCCTTCACATGAAGCCAGCTGGGCGACCTTGGGCTAGTCACGGTTCTCTTAGAGCTCTCTCAGCCCCACCTACCTCACAGGGTGTCTGTCATGGGGAGGGGAAGGGAAGGTGATTGGAAACTGGTTTGATTCTTCCTTTAGTGGTAGAGAAAGTCAGCATATAAAAACCAACTCCTCCTCTTCTTGTCCTCCTCCTCCTCCTTCTGGACAGGCATGCTTTTGTACAAATCAAGCCATGATGTGTACATCTTGACTTAATTGAGGGCCCCTGGCTCAGCAGTATAGTATTTTCTTTGCAGGCAGAAAGTCCCAGGTTCTCTCACCAGCATCTCCAGTTAAAAATATTGTGTAGAAGGTGATGTGAAAGACCTCCATCTGAGATCCTGGACAGCTGCTGTCAGGCAGAGTAGACAATATTGCCCTTGACAGACCAGTGGCTCAGTATAAGGCAGCTTTGTGTGTTTGTGTGATATATGAATGCAGCCACTAGTCTGGTTCTGAGAAATGCAGTTCCTGAAAGAGCCAGGACATGTTAAGCGGTTATCATGAAGATTCACATTCCCCATGTAACCTCAGCAGGGTCATCGGCATGGCCAGGTCAAGTAACCATTCCTCCCATGCTGGAACTGCAGAAACAGACTACACAGGGGAGAGGTAGATGATGTGGTTGCTCCTCGTGCCAGCAACTAGACAATATAATCGTGGCATTTCTCTTCTGCATTTCAGACAGTGGAAGCAGGAGGGAGGGGTGCAACTACACGGAAGCAGCAGCCACACCACTCAAATAACATAAGAACGTGCTCAGATTCTGATGACAACGGGGAGTCTTGAGTCAAGGGCTTTTTGACTAATGAGCAGGGGCCTCCTTCCCTTAGTCACCATCTCTGCCTTACATTTTTTGCACCTCTGAGGTACAAATAGCTTAAATGGCCCTGAGGTACAAATAGCTTCAATGGCCCCTTGCATTGTTTCAAATGTCAGTGTTTCCTATTCACTCTTGCCCTTGAAACTTATTCTTCCTGATGACACAAAGGCGCATTTAAAGCAACAGAAATCTCTCAGCTCAAGAAGGCCTACCTCTGTGCTAGACTGGGGCCCAATGTGAATGGTCTTGTTTGGTTGTAGATAATTTGAGGTTTAAAAAATATCATGCAGTGGTCAGTATGCCGGGCTAGGATCTGGAAGACCCAGTTTTAAATCCTTGCTCTGCCATGAAGTTTGCTAGGGGACCCTGGGCTGATCCCTCCTTTCTCAGCCTAACCTACCTGTATGCCTTTTTAAAGTGCCAGACAGAAAAATTCCACAGGACAGTTCTGGCACAGCTGTTCAGTGATGGAGAAAGTGGTTACGTGGAGTTCCTTCCTTCCTTCCTTCCTTCCTTCCTTCCTTCCTTCCTTCCTTCCTTCCTTCCTTCCTTCCTTCCTTCCTTCTCTCTCTCTCTCCTCCCTTCTCCCTTCCTTCCTTCCCTTCCTTCCTTCCATTTACATCTTATTTTTCAGCCAACAGACTCAGGGCCTGTGTCAGAAATAAAGTTGGCAACATATTTAATCACTGTTACTATTGTTACAAGGAGAAAATGGAGGAGGGGAGAATGAAAAGCTTTCAGAAGGAGGAGCAAGATATGAATGTACTAAATAAATAAATACATCCATGGTCTTTTTCATATAGGACACTTCTTTAACCCAAGTGGGTTAAAGAGCCTATATGAAAGGGATCAAAGAGTGGTAAAGTAATGAAACCCGTTTAAATTGCTCTGTATCACACATGAACACGTGAAGCTGCCTTATACTGAATCAGTCCCTTGGTCCATCAAAGTCTGTATTGTCTTCTCAGACCGGCACCGGCTCTCCAGGGTCTCAGGATCTTTCACATCACCTTCTTGCCTAGTCCCTTTAATTGGAGATGCCAGGGATTGAATCTGGGACCTCCTGCATGCCAAGCAGATCCTCTACCACTGAGCCATGGCCCCTCCCAAAGTTTGGCAACAGCTATCCAAGTTTGGCGATAGGTATAGGGTTAAGGGGTAACTAAACTGCATGTGTCTACATTCCAAGTGAACACTGGCAAAGACCTTACAGTTGACACCGGATAATAACATGATGTTATTCATCCTTGAGAAGCCCTGAGACGGCGTCCATCAGTTCTGGCCGGAGACATTTTGCTGCACTAAGGAGCTTGTGCAGAGGAAGGCACTGGCAAACCGCCTCTGATAGTCTCTTGCTATGAAAACCCTAAAAGGGGTCGCCATAAGTCGGTTGTGACTTGACGGCACTTCACACACACAAGGAGCTTGTCGTGCGCCACGCATTTCCCAGGATCCCTTGTGGCATGAGTGACCCCAACGGACAATGCCTTTCCTCATTTCATTAGACACCCCAAATGATTGTCTGGGTGTTTGTGCAACCTTGCCAGTCCTGACAAGAGTGTTTAGAAAACTGTACAAGAAAATATTCATAAACTGCTGCGATAGAAATAGCTTGTTGCTTTATACTGAAAGCTGTAATGGAATGCCTGATTAGAGGAAGCCTTTAAGCAGGGGTGGTTTTGCTTTGTTTAAAAAGAGATTTCTCACCAGCGAGTGGAATAGGCCAGTTGTAAATTGTACATTCTCCAACATTATTATTTGCTTCCTGTACTTTCCCAGACATTTTTACTGGCTATTTAACAATGGCGTGCGGAGTGATACCAAAGAAGAAAACCTAGATGACTGGAGCGTCCATATCTGATTTATGGCAACACAGAAGCAGTACCATATTTTAAATGGTATCCCTTGAAATATTTTAATGAGGGAGTCCAAACTCCCCTCAGGCAGAGCAACAGACTGCCCTTCATCTCCTAGTCATGCTTTTAGTGATGCAATGATAAACTTTAATCCTAGTTAAGGTTCTGGAACAAGAGTATGTTAAATATGCCCTGCTATGCAACTCTCTTTGAAGGTCCTTCTTCTGAGAGATTGGTCTGCAATATATATCTATCTCCTTTAACTACTGTTTACTTTCAAGGGCAACTTTGATTTCTTATCAAATAAGGAATCTCTCTCTTCCCCTCTTGAAGTGTTTGTTATTTTCATACCATGGATGATAGTAGTCTTTTGAAGTTTTATTCCTGGAATACAAAAAGATGCAGGAGGAAAAGGAAATACCCTTCGGAAGTCAGTCTCAGGATTCTCCGCACTTTTAGTGGCGCTTTTGATTGTACCTTGTAAAAGAGAACATTATAATCATGTAGAAAAACCCAAGAGAAACACATACTTCTGAGTCCAGAACACTTCTGGTTCAAAAATCACCGAGTAACCTACAGAGAATAACTAAAATCCATGCGGAAACTGTTTTGTGTATTCCCTAAAGTGATAATTGGCAGTGAAGCCATCCCAAGAGATTTGTAACTTGAATGTCGCAGGAAGACAATAAGATTGGAATTCCCCTTACCCCAGCTTCCCTCATGAAATGTGGTGGTTGGCTTCATACATGATGATTCCATGCATTTGACCAGCTTCATGGTCACTTCTGCATTTGCACTGTTAATATGCTTTTATTCTGCTTTCTTCTTGAGCTCAGGATAACATATA
Source organism: Euleptes europaea (assembly GCF_029931775.1). NCBI lineage: Eukaryota > Metazoa > Chordata > Lepidosauria > Squamata > Sphaerodactylidae > Euleptes > Euleptes europaea. Next base: position 97,094,882 of record NC_079314.1, read on the forward strand.
CTGTTCTCGTCTCCATTTTATCCTCACAACAAGCTTTTAAAGTAGATAAGGCTGAGAGAGAGCAACCCATTGAAATTCATGGCTTAATGGAGATTTAAACCTGATTCCCTCCAGTCCTCCTCTAACACTGACCGCTATCCTTCACTTGAACTAAGTCAGAACATTCAAAGGGGAATTTGCAAAAGAAAGTTGCACAGCATGTACAGAGTAGTGCCTTTGGGCACCACAATGTTATATCACTAACCAAACAAGGAAAGCAACATTAAGTTGGCTTGACTACTGGGAACTTGGGTTGCCTTAGGTTGAGCTAGAAAGAACTTGGGTTGCCTGGGATGCCTTGGGTTGAGCTAGAAAGTCCCAATCTTATCACAGTTGGGAGGTATCAGATCACAACACAGATTACCTTGTGGGGTAAATTCATGGCGTAATTTACCTCAAAATCACAGCAATACTGCAATGTTGCAGCCACCAAGCAATGAGCTTATATGTGTGAACAGTTCTAGAGTAGCAGACATGTCACTTTGTGACCACGCAGACCCTATCATGAGGTTTAGGGTCACCAACACCCTGTTCCTGGTGAGAGTCTACTGAATTCCTGAGGGAAACAATCCATTTAAAAATACATGAAAATAACTAAATATTTCTGGCAGCCCCACCCCCAGGAACACAAGTGGGCTGGGTTGTGGGTGACATGGAAATCTGTGAGTAAATGATGAAGTGGGGAAAATTGATGAAATCCTGCCCAAGGTCCGCCAGAAGCCCGGAGCCTCTCAGGCTAGCCAAATCCATCTGATAAGAAGTGATCTTAAAAGCAAGCTGACTGTTTGGCACTGAATTATAATCCTGTGCCATGCAAGAGAAGAACATTCTAACATCTTGCTATATAACCCTTTCATATCGTTTTATTGAACCAGAACCTGTCAAGTTTTGACCATGTATTCTTTGAATTGCTCAGCAGAGGGCAGAATAGCCCCAGCAGTTCTTTTCTTTTGTCCAAGCACAAAGGCGAAACTGCTTTGGAGAAGGGGAGTGGATCTAATTGATTCTGCCTGTGTTAATTTTTTTTTTCATGGAAGGGGCCAGACAGTACCTTTTACATTAATAATTCAGTTAAACACAACCGTCTGGAATGCTTTCATGTGTTCAATAGTGTGACTAGAAAGTGAAAATCTACATTACTATGATTAGAAAAGCCAAAACAAAAAACAAAACAAAAAACCCTCAGTGGAATAATTATTGAAATTTAGACATTTTTTTCATATAGGTACTTAATACGAATGATGGGGTTGTTTGTTTGTTCCAGAACTTGAAATTGTTAGCATTACCGTTAAGGTGGTACAGAGTGAGTTCGATCCCCGACAGAAGTTGGTTTTGGGTAGTCAGCTCAAGGTTGAGTCAGCCTTCCATCTTTCCGAGGTTGGTAAAATGAGTACCCAGCTTGCTGGGGGTAAAGTGTAGATGGCTGGGGAAGGCAATGGCAAACCACCCCACAGAGTCTGCCTAGTAAACATAATGATGTGACCTCACCCCATGGGCCAATAATGACCCGGTGCTTACCTTTACTTTTATCGCAAGGATTGGAGTGGGGGGCAGAAAAGGTGTAGCAAGAGAGCCTGGGAGATGGAGGGCTGGATCTGGGAGTGGCACTAAAGCCACATCCCATCCACATTGAGACTAATTTGTAAGGCATGGAGTAGTGTAGTGGCTATGAGTACACCCTGAAAATCTCCCAATTCAAATATCATTTTAGACACAAACACAGATGCCTGTAGACAAGTTACTGTCAGCCTACATCTCCCATAGGCAATAGTATTAGACTTCCCTGTGTAAGGATTACTGGGATCATGTATGAAAAGCAGTATATCAACACTGCTGTTAATTTTTAAAAAGGTCATCATTGTCTTGTGCTTATGTTCAGGAGGATGTGCATAGGAGGGAGCAGTGTGTGCGTTCATTCTTTCCTTCTACACACATTGTCCTGTATGCTATAAGTGGTATGTTCTGGGCCTCTCCCCCCCCCCTCAAAATGGCAGAGTATCTGCTTTGCCTACAGAAGGTCCCAGGGTCAATCCCCGGCATCTCCAGCTAGAAGGACCAGCTAGCCAGTGACATGAAAGACTGCTGCTTGAGACCCTGGAGAGCTGTTGCCAGTCAGAGTAGAAAATGCTGAACTTAATATGTATGTATTTATTTATTTCATTTATTGTCTGACTTTCGTGCTGAGACTCAAGGCAGGTTACAAAGGCATCCAATGAATAATGCATTAGAAGTGGCTTGACAGTTAGAAAATGATGCAAACAGAAAACTGTCCAAGGCATGACATACCATCAACAATGCTGAGATAGGGTTACAAAGCTAGACCAACAGTCCAACTCTGCAGATGGCAGGAGCGTCATTTGTTAATTCTCTCTCTCACACACACAATAGCGGTGGACTCTGGGCAACTGCCTTTTACCCATTGGATAAAGCTGCCAGGCTTGGATCCTGTGCATTCAGTGCCACCTTGAACCACAGCCCTTCCTCCCATACTGCATCATGCTAGCTGCTTCATCCACATCTTTCTGTTCCCTTCCCCAAACAGCAGTGCAACCATGGATGGTCAGGGGCAGGATGTATCTAGGGAGGGATGGAGAAGAGACTGGTTCTCTGTGGACCATCCACAGGCTGCTTCCACAGACAAGGGTCTCTGTTCTCAATATGAGCTCATATGACCTGATGAATGTAACATGTGACCAGGGAGGGGCCGTGGCTCAGTGGTAGAGCATCTGCTTGGCATGCAGAAGATCCCAGGTTCAATCCCTGGCATCTCCAGTTAAAGGGACTAGGTAAGTAGGTGACGTGCAAGACCTCTGCCTGAGACCCTGGAGAGCTGCTGTCGGTCTGAGCAGATAATACTGACTGATGGACCAAGGGTTTGATTCAATATAACGCAGCATCACGGGTTCATGTGTGTTTTTACCCTCAGCTTCCTCTGTATTAAAGATCATGGGCTGCACCCGCGCATCATTGCATACTGTGCTTATTCTTGTGTGACAGCAGTCAATCACAACTCAAGCCTTCTTGTGTGGACTAGATCAGTGAGAAGTGTATGCAGCCATAGTCCATAATCTGCGATATGACCATTTCAGATTCCAAGTTCCATTTAATAAAGTTTGCAGCTAGAAAGCCCGACGTTTGGTGGAGAAGCAAGACCACCCTGAATTCCAATAACAACTTGCAATAAAAACTTGGCTTTTAAAACAATGACTTGGCTGCTTTCTAGCTTTATGAGGGGTTTTTTTAACGTTAAAAATAATACTTCCACTGTCTTTAAATCATAGAGTGTCCTTTATTTCTTTGTATAGCAGTCTTTAAAATTTGCAATATGGTAAAAAGGAGTTAGGCAGGGTCACAAAACAGTACTTAGACTAAAACAAAGCTGAGGAAATTAATATATTGGAGTTCAAGTCTGTGATATTGCATACATTTGTGCTTTTAAACTATGTGTGAAATGCCAATTTCTGCCTATTGTATGTGCCTGTTTTTCTTCCAAAGTGGCAAGGTATTTATGAGTATAATAATTATTTTAAGATGCAATCACTTTCTGTTTCATTCAAGGTAGAAAACTCTGTAAAGCCATTTTAGAATCAAACGGGACCCGGAATGTTATGTGGATGTGCCCCAATCATGTTAGGAATAAGGTCACTGTAAAACTGTAATTTCAAGCACTGGAGGGCGAGTCCCCTACCTCCTCCCCCTAGGGTTGCTAGCCTCCAGGTGGAGCCTGGAGATCTCTCAGTATTACAGATGATCTTCAGACTACAGAGATAGGGTTGCCAGGTGGCTTGGAATGGTGGTTAATTGCCCTCCAATCCATCTGCTGGCTGATGGCAAGGATCGCTTGTGCGCACGGCTGCGAGCAACGCAATCTCATCACTTCCGGGGGTTTGAGTAGAAAACATCATCCTGTTGTGCTGTGGTGCTTCTGGAAGTAAACCAGAAGTGACGGGATTGTGTTGCTCGCAGCCACGCACGTGTGATCCCTGCCCCCAAAATCTTTCTGCCGGAGGAGAGGGGGGGACCTTGCAACCCTATACAGAGATGAGTTCCCTTGGAGAAAATGGCTGTTTTGGAGGGTGGACTCTACGGCATTGTTCTCTAATGAGGTCCCTCCCATCTAAACTCCACTGTCCCCAAACTCCACCCCCAAAATCTCCAGGTATTTCCCAACCCAGAGCAGGCAACCCTCAAGGCTTTTCAACAGCCTTGAAGCTGTATCTCTATAATGGTGGTCTTTTTTCAGCAAGCTGGTTGACCCTGGAATCTTAGGCAAAATTGGTGTCAAAGAGGGAAGGTGAGAACAGCACCCCAGAGGCAGGAGAGACAAGCTTGGAGAGAAGTAGTTGGAAGGACCATCGAGGCTGAGGAACCAGAGATCTGCATTGGTAGGAAATGAAGAAGCAACAAGCAAGGGCAAAGTGAGAAAAGGAGCTCTGATACTCAGACAAAGACAACTTATGGGAGAAGAAGAAGAATGTGCTGTTGAGTCACAACTGGCTCATGGCATCCCCATCTACAGGGCATTCTAGGCATGAGCAGAGGTGGTTAGCCATTTCCTTCCTCCGAATAGCAACCTCAGTCTTCACAGTGGTCTCCCATCCAAGTACTGACCCTGACTGAACCTGGCCTGCTTTACTCCCGAACTGAGAAGCCTGGGTTAGAGCTGGGCTATTCAGGCTGCCAAGTTAATATAAAGACAACACTGACCCATCACAATGGGAAGGAACAAAGCAAAACAACAAGCTGGTAAAACTACATGGGCCCAAAGGAGTCCTGTATGTCCTCACTGTGGGGTGATGCCCCAAGGCACAGGACTCCAGCTCACCTTGCGCCACTCTGTGCCTGTTTATGGCTGAGAGTTCCCAAATGCGGCATCACAACAAGGTGCTCCATACATGGCACCATCAGCTTAACAAGTGACAGAGCATTAAGGCTTGCTGAAGCACATCCATCCTGAAGCACTGCTGAAACACATCTAGAGCTGGATCCTGCATCCTTAGAATACAGTCTGATGGTTGCTTTTTAGGACAGCACCACAGAGACGGCACCACAGAGTATCATCACCACAAAAGAACTGAGGAGTTCCATTTTTTAAAAACCTTTAATGGTCTGCTTCTACCCCATTTTGTGAATACCACTGTAGACCGCTGGATGTTGTTATGCTGTTTTTATGCCCTGCCTTGCTTTTTTAAGTGGCCTGTGTTGTTATTCATAATTTCTTCTTCCTCTTCCTCCTCCTCCTCCTTTTTCCTCCTCCTTCTCCTCCTCCATTGTATGGATTTTACTTTGTGAGCTGCCCTAGGCAGATCTCTGGAGAAGTGGCATATAAATGCCCGAAACAAATAAATGCCACTGTCGACACCCAGATGGTTCTCCTATGATCAGGAGTCCCACAAATCTTTATGGTAAAGATAGTCCCCTGTGCAAGCATCAGGTCATTACTGACCCATGGGGTGACATCACATCATGACGTTTACTAGGCAGACTACATTTACGAGGTGGTTTGCCATTGCCTTCCCCAGTCATCTACACTTTACCCCCAGCAAGCTGGGTACTCATTTTACCAACCTCGGAAGGATGGAAGGGTGACTCAACCTTGAGCCGGCTACCTGAGTAGGTATCAAACTCAGTTGGAATTGAACACAGGTTATGAGCAGAGCTTTGACTGCAGTACTGCAGCTTACCCCTCTGTGCCACAGGGCAGATTATGACTATGACATAATTCACTATATGTGCCACCCAGTAACAGAGTTTACTAGATTTCACAGGCTATGGAGACACTGAGGTTTTCCTCAGCAATATAGTCTGTTTCTAATCCTCAAGGACTGTACAGTGAAACCTGGAATATGTGGGCAGCATTTGCTAAATGCTTAGAAGCCAAAGAATGGGACACTTCATTTCACACAGGTCTTATGATTTCCACTTCTCTTCAGTGCACCAAACGGCACTTCTCCTATGTGCTTTTAATTATTGTTTTTTGATGTAAGGTATTTTTTTAAACCTAACATTTCCATCAAAATGAGACACAGCAGATTTGTTCAGTGCTGCCTTTTAAAAAACTCAGCATTTCCATCAAACAGAGATCCATGCCAGAGTTCAACAAGCTCTGATTTGAAGAGCAGATTCAGGACCCATGGGAACGGCTGATGCCCATCCAGCCATTAAGCTTAGGGCCGGCCATCACATTTCTGCTGGTTTTGTCTCCTTGTATTTTGAGTGCTCACGGCTTTATTTCTCCCCTCTGCATTATTCAGTTCTGACAGAAACCATTGCATGTTTTGAACAACAGTTTGAGCAATTAGAGTCAACTTTGCTATGAATAAATTACCAACCTGAAGGTGTCGGTGCCGGCTGGGGAGTTTGTTTTTACCAGGGACTAATTCGTGAGCCTAATTTGATGGAGCTCTGCAAACAGCCCAGCCTTTAACCTGACTGAAAGGTGAATGAGTCCCCAAGGTGCATGAAATTCTAACCCCAATTAACTCTGCATTCTGAGTACATATGCAAATACAAATCATCAGGGTCCATACACACTTGTGGGGAAGTACTGCACTACAAATAAAGAAATTGCAAACTTAACCAGCCAATAGATTTTCTGTAGGCTTTGCCAGTTGCATGTTTGGAAAAGATAAGGTAACAACGGGCACATGCTTCTCTCCCTCATCACATCTCTCATAACTAGCACAGTCTTGCTGAGTTTTCTCCTAGAATTCTTAGTAAGACCCAGAACTTTTCTAGAAAATTTTCTTCTTAGAAAGCTTTTTTTAAAAAAAACTCAGCTAATTATGACACAAGTTGTATGCTTGTATTTCATTACTGACCTCCCCCACCATCCAAATTTCAGTGCCATCACTAACAAAAAGTAGGTGAGCTATCACCTGGCCTCCAGTTAGGATTAAGACTATTAATTTATTTAATGTATTTACAAGTCAGTTTTCAGCCTGATTGATTCCCATAGCAGCTGGCTCACAATTAAAATCTATTTTCACTTTTATTCAATGCTGATTGCTCAGGTGCACAGTTCCACTTGGTTTTATTTTGACACAAGCCTGGTGCAGATGACATCCCCCACACACACACTGACTCACCAAGTGTGGAGGGTGAGCAGGCGCAAGCACACTGGCCCCACCTTATAAGGCCACAGGATTGCTGGGCTGTCTGTAGAGTGTGACCGTGTGGAGGGACTTGCCATGGATACACCCTCTCCCTGTAACCAGCGATGCTGCTTTCAGAATGCTCTCCCTCCCCGCACAGTGAATCAATGCGCTCTGTGTGTGTCATCTGTACTGGGCTACAGTGAAAGAGGTTACATCAAATGTTGCTGTGGGGAAGGGATGTGGCTCAGTGGAAGAATCACATCTTTCCATGCAGAAGGTACCAGGTTCAATCCCCAGCATCTCAAGTTAAAATGACCAGGTAGTAGGCAATGTGAAAGATCTCTAACAGACCCTGGAGAGCTGCTGCCAGTCCAAGTGGACAACGCTGACCTTGATGGACCAATGGTGAGATTCAGTATAGGGCAGCTTCATGTGTGTTCATGTGTAATGGCACAGCCATAGGTACTCACCTGGCCCCAAAGTATGCAAATACCACTTCCTTTGGCTCCTACCTACAAGCACCACTTTTGTATTTGAGATTTACTATTAACGTTTTGGTCATCTGGACCCATGAGAAAGAAGCTTTTGAGAGATTCCACCAGGACTTCAACAACTTTCACCCAACCATCATTTTAAGCCTGGACCAATCATCACACAACACAGGTCCGCTGTAGTACAAGTATGTGATGGATACATAAGTACTGCTTTATACCTAAAAGCCACCGGCCGCAACACAAACCTATATCATGCTTCCATCCTGAGCTCACCATACAATTCACTGCCTACAGACAAGCACTATGTCACAATGACATTTGCTCTAATTACTTGGACAGGGATTCACAACTACAGGATTTACGTCAGGCATTCTTGGAATTACAATATCCAACCAATGACGTAAAGAAACAGATTGACAAGACCAGAAAGGGACACAGAAATAGATGGCTACAAGGCAAGTCCAGAAGAGAGAACAACAGAGCACTGCTGATCGCCACCTATACTAACTCCCAGCTCAAACAAGTCCAACATGTCTGTAATGAATTCTCCAGTCCAACAGATCGTCAGTTATTTATAACTACTCCTGGGCAATGATATTCCTGACTCACAAGCTTTGGATGGTAGGCCTTTAGTTGCTTATAGATACCGCCCCCCAACAGCAATATAGGCACAAAGCTAGGGACCAAACCCTGTACAAAACCCAACTCTGTCCCCATATCCATTCAAAAATAATGTTACAGAACCTAATAGCATCAGCTGTACCATACTGGGCTCATCCACTTGCTCATCCTCTAATGTGATATGTGACATCATGTGTCAGCAGTGCTATTCTGGCCTTTCCAAAGGACAAACTGGTCCATCCTTATGCAAAAGAATGAATGGACACAATTCTGATATTGAATATGGCAATATCCAGGAGCCAGTGACAGAACATCTTAATCTCACAGGGCATACTGTTGCTGATCCAAAGGTTACCATTCTCAAGCAAAAGGGCTTCAAAGGGAGACTCCAGAGTGAAACTGCTGAAAAGGACGGGCTTCACTTTGAAAGGAACATGCAAGCGACAGGCTGTCCCCCAGATCTCCAAGGATTCTGAGTGGGAAAGAAAGAAGATACTATAAAGTAAATTCTTAAACTGTTTTTTGGCACAGAATGGGATTGTGTTATAATTGGAATGCTTCTGAAATGAGGTGTGGTCTTCAAGGTATGTGTATCTCTTTCTAATAACATATAAAACTAGATTTTGAGAAACCATCTGTGAACAGTTAGAGCAGGTAAAACAATGCAGGGAAATATGTCCAGAATGTTATCTTTCCCCCCCCCCCTCCAGCCGCCAGCTCTGTCTTCCAGATAAATGGCCAACTTTTAAGCTCCTTGTTGCAGGCAAGAAGCAGTGAAATAAAGCAGTGGGTGTTTTTTATTTTGCCTTTGGGAGTGAGGCTTAAATTCAAAAACATTCTGATGATTATTCCATTTGACAACATGATGGAAACAGGAAAAACAAAGTCAGGCAGTCGGAGGCTCAGTCAAAGAAAATAAAAATGGCTTATTATTAGCCTGGTTTTGTTTCCAGTGCCAAATTCTCAGCTCAAGTAAATCAACTTGAGCTTTGTTGACTGCAGTGAAAACAGCATTATTTTACAAGGGGATCACTTGTTTCGGTCTTTGAATATTTCTTCATTAAAGCACTCCACTCAACAAACCAGAGCGCAGGGTATTTTTAGAGCATTCACATACACACACACACACACACAGAGAGAGAGAGAGAGAGAGAGAGAGAGAGAGAGTACTGGGACACGGTACTCACCGTGGTCACTTGTGCCAGGAGTGAATAAACAGAAGATCATCGTAATGTAATATCTTTTATTAGCAACAGTAGCATAATCCCTTAAGGGCCAACTAAAAGATCACAAAATAGTGAGCACAAGCTTTCAAATCCCCTGAGGACTCTTTACCAGACTCATGTAAAGTGCAAATAGAAAAACACATTTCAGGGTATGATGGTAAGGCCCAAAATCCATCTGCTGTCTGAAATTTTCTGAAAATGGGGATGGGTGCAAATCACATTTCAACCGGCACCAGTTGCTGCTGGGATGAAGAAGCCAAAAACCGACTCCTCCCTTTAAAAATATAAACGTCAGCAGTTAAGACCCTAAGAAAAGCCCTGCTGGATCAGACCAAGGGTCCATCTATTCTATCATCCTGTTTCACACAGCGGCCAACCAATTGCCCAAATGCATGTTCCATCATGCTGACATTTCACACACTGAAGCTGTTGAAATATATTTTGAACTGATGAGGGGGGAGGTAGTTGTGAATTTCCTGCATTGGGCAGGGGGTTGGACTTGATGGCCCTGGTGGTCCCTTCCAACTCTATGATTCTATGATTCTATGACCAACAAACAGAGCACAGAGACCAAGGCCTTTTGCTGAGGATGACTCCTAACACTGATATTCTGAGGTTTGCTGCCTTTGGACATTAGGGTTGCCAGGTCCCTCTTTGCCACTGGCAGAAGGTTTTGGGGGCGGAGCCTAAGCAGGGCAGGGTTTGGGGTGGGGAGGGACTTCAATGCCATAGAGTTCAATTGCCAAAGCGGCCATTTCCTCCAGGTGACTTGATCTCTATCGGCTGGAGATCAGTTGTAATAGCAGGAGATCTCCAGCTAGTACCTGGAAGTTGGCAACCCTACTGGACATGAGGCTCCCTTCAATCACCATGGCTAGTAGCCATTGATGGCCCTATCCTCTATGAATCTATTTAACCACTTTGAAAGCCATCAGTGTTCATGGCCATCACTACCTCCACTAGCAGTGAATTCCACCACTTTTCAACCATGAGGTAATCCTACCAAGTTTGGCTTCTATTTGTCTATCCAGTTCATTCTTTAAAACTATATTAACCTTTGTTAATATAAGGGTTCCCAGTTCTTCATCTGAAAGCATTCCTAAGCACGTCTAAGGTCCTTTTTATTCAATACTCCCAAGAAAGTACTCTTAGGATTGCAGTCTCTGCCTTACAATGGGGACAGCTCTGACGAACTGTCAGCATTTATACCTCTGAACAGTTGCATGGTGCATCTCTAATTCATAGGGACACTAATTTGCCATGCTGACATTTCACACACTGAAGCTGCTGAAATATGAAATATGAAGCTGCTGAACTGATAATAACTCAGTGTAGAAGAAGGGAGAGAGTAAGGGTTACCGCACTTTGTATTCCCAGCGATGTATTAAGAGTTTGAAAATGTTATAAAAAATACTGTTCGCACTTTCTATGTATTCCCAGTGATGTATTAAGAGTTTGAAACTGTTATAAAAAATACTATTCGCACTTTGTTTGGCCCCTTTAGCTGTGAAGACATCTTCCAACCATTTTTTAGCCGTGGCATCCAAAAACCCTTTTAAAGCTATGTTTTTTATAACATTTTCAAACTCTTAATACATCACTGGGAATACATTATGCGGTAACCACCAGGGTTTTTGGATACCACAGCTAATAAATGGTTGGAAGACGTCTTCACAGCTAAAGGGACCAAACAAAGTGCGAACAGTATTTTTTATAATGTTTTCAAACTCTTAATACATCGGTGAGAATACATAGAAAGTGCAAACAGTGTTTTTTATAACATTTTCAAACTCTTAATACATCGCTGGGAATACAAAGTGCAGTAACCCCCAATGATTTGCCAGATAATATAAGTGACAGGGACATTTTCCAACCAGCAGAATTACAGCTTTTTCAACTGAACAGATGGGTTTCTCTGCACAGCATTTCCGCTCGTTATTAAGCTATCTCAGTAGCTTGGAGATGGGTTTCTAGATTCTATATGAACAGCAGCAGGGCCTCCACCAATTCCATTTTTTTTCCAGTGCAAAGAACATTCACGTTGAAAGACTGGACTTGATTTGTTAATAGATCGACACAATAACCTGACATTTTTGTCAAGAGATGTTTGTTTCTCACCTAATACTTAAGTGGCACCCTTAAAGTTGCTGTCATTTCTGAAAAAGCTGTCAGATGTTTGCAGGCCAGAAACAACAAGGGGAAGAAAACGGGGGTTCTTAGGGTTGTTGTTTTTTTAAAAAAAAGAATTAAGGGAGTCAATGTAGCTAACTCTACTTGACCAAGTACTAGGTAAGCATGAAGCTCATTGCTCTATTTGGAGAGGTCCTGCCACACTTCATTATAATTCACACCAGACGGAATTCTTCTTCTTTCTGCTTTATCTGTAGCTAGCTTTGCAACTGACTTTTGATTCTTCCAGACACTCTCACAGATCAAGTCAAATTTCAATCATCCGGACTGTTGCCGTAAAGGTTTACAAGATTAACGCTATTAGCTTGCTTTGGTGGTCAGTATGATTTTCATGCTCATTGTGATTTCCACTCCCGCCCCTGCCCTCTACCGCTGCTGACTTGTCAGTGCCATACTCTCAGTGACATGGAAAGTCTGGACACACTGTTATTTCTTGCTTGGTTTCCTTTGGTTTTAAAGGCGCCTGTGTAAGCAGCCAGCTCAACCTCTCAGAGATCCTGCATTTGAAGTCTGAAAGCAGTGATTTAACAAGTCTACCATTTCTGATTTCTGTCATAGGCTATGGGCCAAACATATAAAGCTCTCTGATTAGATCTCATTCCTGTGACACGTAAGTGGATTTCAACAAGTTGCTATGGGAATTCTGATAAAGATTTGAGTCACGGTGCAGGGAATAGTTCAGGGAGATTTTGACTCTTCCCCCTTGGTGGCCACAGACAATCTTGCTGAGACACCATCTACCCAGTGAGGCACAACCCTGGGCCTCTCTGGCGCACAGACCCCATAATAGTACCAAAATTACATTGCATGACTGCCATGAGCTCAGAGCCAAGAAATACTTTATGTTGCTGCTTACTCAATTAGCATTACCACCCTGAAATAGCTTCAGTTTACAGCCTTTCGACATCGCAATGTTCAGTGATAGAGCCTGAATAATAAGAATTTATTGTTAGAAGCAATAGGAATGTATTGTCTGTTGCTGTAAGAATTAGAAGAAGCAACAACTTCTCTTCTGTTGCATAAACTAGACATTTTGACTGGAAACTTCCCCACCCCCACCCCCCAATAAATACAAAAATAAGATTCTGTGAAGTGAGTCAGATGTTGTGTAAGGCTACCTTTTGCCTTTCATAACAGTAAATTTCTTCCATCTGCTGAAAGCTAATTTCAGCCTTCTCTTTAAATTCAAGTGGGGTAAATCAGATAAATATTTCACTGGAACATACTTTATTGGGAAAACAATGCTCCTGGATGCCCACGTGGCAGCCATGGCCCAGGGCGCTTTCACTCAGCTTTGGTCGATGCACTGACTGTCCCCATTCTTGCAAAAACATGATCTGGCCACTGTCACAAATATCTTGGTTACCTCCAGTTTAGATTACTGCAGAGAGCTTCATATGGTGATGCCTCTGAGTCAACGAACTTCTTGGCAGATAGAATACTGATAGGAGCCCATATGTCATCACATTCTATACATACTTTCTCAGTTTCACTGTTTGCTTCCGAGCCCAGTTCAAAGTGCTGGCTATTACCATTAAAGCCTTAAACAGTTTGGGATGCACATCACATCCTTCCATATAAGCCAACCTGCACTTACTCTGTCCCACTGTTATCTAAGATACAACAAGCATTCAAGACAGGCCCTTTTCAGTGGTGGCCTCCCTTCTGCTTTTGGGAGGTTCAGTGTGTTCTGTTCCCATTCAAGTGAAAACATGATTGTTTTTGCCATGTGAATGATGGTTAAACATTTCTGTTATTTTGGTAATTTTCAGTTAGTGATATTATAGTTCTTTTTAGGATTATTATCCATTTTGAGGATATACTTCTGACCAACTTGCTGGGTATACACATTGAATGATTATTGTTACAAACATTTAAACGACTGTTTAGTATGCATAGCTAACCTTCCTGTAGTTTAATAGCAGATTGGGGATGTGAACCCAGATATCCTGGGTCCTATATGGTCACTTGAACTACTGCACTACAGTGGCTTTCAGTCTATGTTGCCCATGCATTTTGGAGGTCAGTAGCCATGATCACATCTGAGCTGACCTGTTTGCCTGTCTATAATTATTTAAGTGATTAGGAGCTGGCATACAGTAACAACAGGTCTTGGGGAGAGAGAGAAATCTAGAACTCTTATTGGGGTGTGTAAGAATATGAAACACTGTACTATTCTGTATTGTACTGTCTTGTGAAAAGTAACAATGAACAGGCTTTCGTTGTCTGCAAACTGCTGAGCTGATCAGTGAAAAATTGGCTCCTTGCTCACAACTAGCAAACAGAAAGTGAGCTAAACTGGTTTGTAGGATTTCTACAGCTAGCATGGTGTAGCGTTTAAGAGCAGCGGACTCTAATCTGGTGAACTGGGTTGGTTTCCCCACTACTACACATGAAGCCATCTGGGTAACCTTGGGCTATTCACAGTTCTCTCAGAACTCTCTCAGCCCCACCTACCTCACAAGGTGTCTGTTGTGGGGAGAGGAAGGGAAGGAAACTGTAAGCTGGTTTGAGTCTCCTTAAATAGTAGAGAAGGCCGGCATATAAAAACCAACTCCTCCTCCTCATCGTCTTCTTGTCTGGGGGGAGGGGGAGAAGTCCCTTTAACAGAGGCTTAATGGGAAGCTATTTGCCAGGTGATATTAACAGCTTCCACACTGTGAAGACCTTTCGCTGCCCATTCCCTTATATTAAGTCTCTTTTAAAAGGGCAGAGCATTTTTCTCCAGGCCTGCTGGTGATGCTACTAGTGGGTGTTTCAGCATCCCTAGTAGTACAGAGCAGTATGAAGGGGGAACTGTTTTTTTCACTGTCCATGACTTCTATGGAAATTATGCCAGGGTTGTATTTGGCATAATGTTACACTAATTGATGGAACTGGGGAGGCTTAGGATGCTAACTAACCCTGCTGAACCCGATGTTACTCATTTCTGTGCCAGCAGCGAGATTAAAGAAATTTGGCACTAGGGTATCTCAGAATTAACCCAGTGTCTGGGTTAGTTGCCATCCTAAACTGTTTAGGAACGGGGTTTAGGATTCTGCTGTTAAACACAGCAGGATTTTCCAATGGTAAAAGAGAACTTTTTTTTTTCTTCAAAGGAATCCCTGGAATGTAGTCAGCAAGGAACTATATTTAATTATATTGAAACAGGATCCTAACTTTATTATAGAAGGCTACTTTTCCTGATAGCAGAAACAAAGAAGGATGTTGAAGAAAGAAATACATTTTAATGGCCCAAATAGTAAGCGTCAAATACCAAAGTACTAAAATAACTGTAATTAAAACAGCATCAAACATTTTCATTAATTTTTTCTTTTAAAAATAACTTTCTACTTAAAACATTAAGTTGTTGGGTCCTCACTGATCTTAAATAAGGAATAATCCCAAAGGAAAACTAGAAGTGTTTTTGATTATTATCTTGAAAGTCTAAAATTCCTTAGATGAAATTTAGTATGAAATGCATCCATGCAATGAAGAAGGTGAGTGTGTATGTCAACATCTGTGCCTTATTAAATCTGAACTATTTTTACTAGGCAATGAACTGGAGAGACCAAATTCCCTGATAAAGCCAGAAAACTCCTGGAATGGATTTTTGAAGACATTCCTCACTACATTGTTCCTCTAGAAAATGTAAGCACTGTAAACTTTGCCACACTTTCCTCTTAAAGTGTGGCAAAACCTATGATACCATCAGTTTGCTTAATTTAGAATGTACAAGCCAATGAAGAGGGGTAGGGGTAGATTAACAAATGGGAATTTCTTCTGACCCAAAACACCCACCCAGGATACTAGGGACTTGAGAAGGACAATTTCCTCATCTCCCTCTTTTGTCTGCTCTCCTTTCCTTTGTGATGAGTCAATGCTCAGGCAGATCATCTACAGTGATCTACTGAGTCAGTCCATTGGTCCATCAAAGTCAGTATTGCCTATTCTGACTGGCAGCAGTTCTCCTGAGTTTTTCCTCTACTTCCTGATCTTTTAAAGTGGAAATGCCTGGACTGTACGCCAATCAGACACTCTACTTCTGAGTCACAATGCCATCTCAGTGAGCACATTCAGTCCTCACTGGTCACTTTTTTTGCGGGGAGAGGGCATTTTTCACAATTTACAAATGAATATTTTTGGCATACCTTGAGAGAACTACATATGAAGAATATGGAGAAACCAACCTTGTAGGTAGTTTTATTCTGTTTGTGCTTGACCATGAAGTTGCTATTAGAGGGACTGAGCTGGGGGGGGGGCTAGGGTTGCCAGCTCTGGGTTGAGAAATTCTGGGGGTGGAGCCTGGGGAAGGCAGGGTTTGTGGAGGGGAGGGCCTCAGTGGGGTATAATGCCATACAGTCCATCTTCCAAAGCAGCCATTTTCCCCAGGGGAACTGATATCTGTAACCTGGAGGCCACCTGTACTTCCAGGAGATCTCCAGCCACCACCTGGAGACTGGAAACCCTATGGGGTGCCCAGGAAGAACTGTAGGAGAAGGGAATAAATGTGTCTCTCTCTCCTTTGGCTCTGCACATCCCAGGCTGTTGCCAGGGCAATATGGCTGTAATGCTTTCGCAGGGCCTCCTTCCCCTCCAGCTTTTTGGCTGTACTGGATTGGGGGGGGTCTATCCTCCAGTTTTGGCTCCATCAGATGCAGTAGGAGGGGGAGTGGCCAATATGATGCCTTTTTCCAGGCCCATTTTAGCTTTCCAGTCTGCTTCTGCCTCATTGGCAGACAGCATGAAGCCCTTAGATTATCCAGCGATGGTATAGACACTAGAAGCCTGGCCTCCCGCTTATGCCAAGTCAACAAAGGTGAGCCTCCTGCTTGACATATTTCAGGTCCAGTTCAGCCTTGCAGTCTTATGACCCTGAGGTGAACAGTGTCACTTCTCATTATGGATTCAAATGTGGCTTCGGTCTGTCCCTGACCCTGATGCGGGCAAATCTCAGTAACAATATGTAGGGTTCCCCTTCCAGACTAGTACAGCATTAATATATTCCAGGGGGGCGGGACAAATTGGCTTTTTTGTTTTAGCTTTGGGGCAACTGCCAAAAAGTAAGAGGCAAGGCTGGGGTTTTTTTTGTGCTCCGCTGTTTTTCTTAAAGTTGTAAACCTTAAGTAAATAAACAGCTTTTGCAATAAACTGTGCCCCTGGATCTGCTAAATACCTGCTGGGCTCTGCCTTCAGACTTCTAGAAACCTGCTGAGCTCCATCCCACTAAAAACATCTGTGTTCCCTCCCCGTGGCTTGACTACCAGGCTGCTCTACCCCCCTGACCCAAGGGCACTGACCCCTGCCCGGAGTGCCAGAAATTTTTACATTTTATGAGACCTGGCAAATCTACGAGTGCATTAGATTTTGACATGAAAGGCTGGTATTCAAATCCCAGCCCAGCCATGAATCTTGGGTTGCTTTGTGCAAGCCAATTTCCATCACGCCTCCTACTTCTAAAGATTTCCCCTCTTTCCTGGAATCTAACGCGACACCATGGGTGGAATATTATGATGGAAGAGAGAAGACTTCCATGTTTGAATCACGCTTTAGACAGGGGCACAGCTTGTTACAGATGCCGTGTCACTTTATTAGATATTTTTTTGCTGCCATTGTTTCCTAGTTCTGTAATCCTGTGTGTGTGTGTGTGTGTGTTAAGTGCCATCAAGTCGCTTCCGACTCATGGTGACCCTATGAATCAATGTCCTCCAAAATGTCCTATCTTTAACAGCCTTGCTCGCAAATTGAGGGCTGTGGCTTCCTTTATAGAGTCAATCCATCTCTTGTTGGGTCTTCCTCTTTCCTGCTGCCTTCAACTTTTCCTACTATGATTGTCTTTTCCAGTGACTCTTCTGTAATCCTAGTCCTAATTAATTGTTTATTGGATGTCTTATGCTGTCTGATTGAATTTTTTTTTTTTTTGGCTTTGTAATTCCGCCTTGAGTCTTAGCAAGAAAGGTAGGCTACAATGAAGTAAATAATGAAGTAAATTCATTTCTCCTTACCCTGATATGCTCCAGAGAATCTGAATCACACTATACTAAGAACATGAGACTCTGAGGACCTATATAGACATAGTAAGCAATTTGTTTTATGGGTGGGCAATTGACAAGGACCCTGACCTGGATGACCCAGGCTAGACCAATCTCATCAGATCTCAGAAACTAAACAGGGTCAGCCATGGTTAATCTTTGGGTGGGAGATTACCAAGGGAGTCCAGGGTTGATAGGTAGAGGCAGGCAACGGCAAACCATCTCTTTTTGTCTCATGCCTTGAAAACCCTACAGAGTCACCATAAATCAGCTGCAACTTGACAGCACTTTCCACCACCACCAGTTGAAAGGGGGTAGAGGGTGCTAGGCCAGACCCCCACTATTTCTCTTCAAAGTTGGCTGATAGCAAGCTTATGGTCTTACTCACCACGTCTTCCATGAGTTCCCTTTGCCTCAGTGTTGGAAGCTGGAAGGTGGTGGTGGGGAAGGCTAGAGCCAGCGTTGTGTAGTGGTTAACAGCAGTGGTTTGGAGTGATGGACTCTGATCTGGAGAACCGGGTAGGTTTCCCCACTCTACACATGAAGCCCGCTGGGTGAACTTGGGCTAGTCACAGCTCTCTTAGAGCTGTCTCAGCGCCACCTTCCTCACAGGGTATTTGTTGTGGGGAAGGGAAGGTGATTGTAAGCCGGTTTGGTTCCCCTTTAAGTAGTAGAGAAAGTTGGCATATGAAAACCAACTCTTCTCTTCATCTAGAAGGTACACTTCAGAAGGTCAGATTTGGCACAAGGAGGGTCCCAACCAGTTGCTGATCCCTACTATAAACCCTCGATGAAATTCCTCTAAACTCAAAGTGAAACTAAAACTAATAATGAGAAAATAGTTTACAATATGTGTTTTTCCTAAGAAAAATAAGAAGAGAACCTGTTTAAAAGCCAGATCCCTTTGTTTTGCTCTCCAAGAAAATCCCAGCTTTCAGTCCACGGGCTCTCCTTTGGAAAGGAGCTTACATTGGCTTCCCTTTGATCCCGTTCCATGTGTACAAGACGATCCCACCAGCCTGTCACTTGTGTCTTTAAAACATGGAGTGTAATAAATAAGTGCCACGCAAGCTGCCAGCCAAGCAGGGGAAAGGAACATTAAGACGATTAAGAGAAAGCAGGGTGTCAGTCCAACCATAATAAAGCTAGTATCAGTTCTGCCTGCCCTAATTTAAAACAGCTGTCTGCTGGCCACGGGCTGTGATAGAGAAGGCCAAATTCTTGGACACTGAGTTATTCTTAGAAGTATGCATACAGGCATTGGCAAGGTTTGTTGAGAGCTGTCTGCTGCCAGCGCCCTGTCAAAAGCATATGCCAATGGATCTAAGAGCTATTGTTCAAGCTTATGAAAAATAACATTGTCTCTTTAAATTTCAAATTTCCCAAAGGCCAACAGCACATAACAGGCAGCGCATTCTAAAATTTGCCCTCCACCAGCAAATAATAATAATGTTAATAATACTGTTGTTTAATGAAGACCAAAGTTGTCATACCCTTCATTCATCACCACATATAAAGTATGATTAAATAGAGTGGGAAAATTTTCTTAAGCCACTGATGGGTGGCAAAGTAACTCCGAATGTTGCAGACTTGAGTGCTCTCATTCATTGCCTTTGGAATTCTCCTCTGGTCACTTTCAGACACGTGACGGGGTGGGGGGGGCATATGGACAGGGAAGACAATATGGAGGAACAGCCTCAAGCTGGTTTGGTTGGCAGCAGCGGCCTAGGGTAAAGCTGCCATAAATTTTAAAGCGGTGTTTCTCACACTGTGGGTCATGACCCCAAAGGGGGTGTTGATTCTCTCACAGATAGGTTTCAAGACCAGCATAGGGTTGCCAGTCCTCAACTGGCAATCCCCAGGAGCATTGGGGATATAAACTAGCCCGATCGCGTCTGATTTCAGAAGCTAAGCATGGTGGGTTGTGGTTAGTATTTGGATGAGAGACCACCAAGGAAGACCAGGGTCACCACACAGAGGCAGGCAATGGCAAACCACCTCTGTACGTCTCTTGCCTTGAAAACCCTATGAGGTTGCTATAAGTCGGCTGCAGCTTGACAAAACATTTCTCTACCAGGGGTAGTAGCAAAATAAAGGACAGGAGAAATGCCCATAAATCTGTGTCCACTACTAAGAACCTATACAAGTCTAATGTGCACCCAATACAATTCAGTGTAGGCTGAATTTCTGAAAGCTACACTCTTTCTACTGATGACAAAATGGTAGTAGAAAGTACCATCAAGTCACAGCCAACTCATAGCTCCCATCATGGGGTTTTCAAGGCAAGAGGTGAACAGAGGAGATTTGCCATTGCCTTCCTCCGCATAGCAACCCAGGTCTCCCTTGATGGTCTCCCATCTAAGAACTAACCATTGCCAATCCTGCTTAGCTTCCAAGGTCTGACACGCTAAGAATAGTCTAGGCTATTTAGGCTGATGACAAAAGAGGTGGCATATTTTTCCCAAATTGATTGATTGAATTTATACCACATCCTCCCTGGCCAATGCCGGACTCAGGGCGGCTTCCAACAAGAGTATGCGGCTATAAATACACCAATTAAAACATATCACATTGAATTAATTTACATATCACATTGAATTCAGTTTAAAACATATAAAGCACCCTAATTCAATAACCCCTATAAAATACACCACGGAGGTTGGCAATGATGAAATTCTGCAATGCCAAATCCTTCTGGAGAACCCGCCGGCCAATGCCAGGTGGGCAAACAATACCAAAGATTGAAAAGGTACAGTAAGGAAAGGGTAAAAAGGGTAGGATAGGAAATATGGGTGAAGGGAAGGGATGGAAAAGACAGGGAAGGAGGATTTGGTTTCCCTGATTTTAGTTTATATCATCAGGCGTATTTGTTAAGTTGTACTAATTATTGGTATCACTCCTTGCAGTTGGAAATTGCCATGGAGTCCTACTCTAGTGGTAAATCTAACAGGGGAGGCACAGTTCATGGCATATTTTGCATGGAGGAAGTCCCTGGCACTCCAGTCCCCTGGAGAAAATGGCCACTTTGGCAATTGGACTCTATGGCATTTAGGTCCCTCCCCAAACCCCACCCTCCAAAGCTCCACCCCAAAAAACCTTCTGCCGATGGTGAAGAGGGATCTGCAACCCTACTGATGGTGGACTTTTTTACACTGAGTTTTTGATGCTGCTCTGCTTCATAAGTGCATCACACAGTATTGTCTCCCAGTTTTCTCTTCAAATTTTCCCATTTCTGTCAACACCCTTGAGGTGGTCTGAAAAAAACACAGGGAATACTGTGGGGAGGGGACAGGAGAACATAGACTGGCAAACAATATGTGTATTTTTGGTATGGGGAGAGGAACACTTGATGCAGTTAAGAAGCCCAGCTGCCACAAAAACCGGGTGTGGGGAAAAACTGTTTGACACTTCCTGTGGCAAGCAATGCATGAATACTCTAGAGGCATGACCCCAATCCCACCTCCTTCCATGGAATGTACCTAGTTTAAGAACTGTCCTAGCACTGGTTAAGGAACCATCTGACCAAGCATTGCCATTGTGAAATCCCCATTTAATAGGGCTTTTCCCTTATATGGAATATTCACACAAAGTTTGTGATTGTTCAGCCACCGTTCATGGTGGATTACACAATTGTTGTGTTTTGATAGCTGTGAGTAGGCAGTTTTTGCATTGCTTATTTGCTTGCTTGCTCCTGGTTCACAATAATAAGGGCTCTTCTAATCTTTACATATTAAAGAACTTCAAATGATCTCAACAAGAAAAGTAGGCAATTAAGCAGCAATCTCAAGTTTTTATTTTGAGTTCTTGGTTTCGAAATGTTGGATCATTGGATGCTTGGGTGAGTTGGCTTGTAGTGGCTGGAGATCTCCCATTATTACAACTGATCTCCAGCCGCTGGAGAAAATGGCAGCTTTGGCAATAGGACTTTATGGCGTTGAAGTCCTTCCCCTCCCCAAACCCTGCCCTCCTCAGCCTCTGCCCCAAAAATCTCCAGGTATTTCCCTACTCAGAGCTAGCAACTCTACCATTTGGGCTCTCCCTTTTTAAAAAAAGAAGAAGAAGCAGATCCCCTCAGCAGGCTCAGCTGCTGTGTGGCTGTGGGGAATACTGGATAATCAATGTAGGCAAGTGACCATGAGCAACATGCATTTGTCCCCTCAGCCATAGGCTCTGGCTGAAGTCTGTACCTTGCATGGTTGCAGGAGCGGGCCAAGCATATGCACATATAGCTTGTATGTGGCACAGCTTCTATGCACAATATGTAGAGCAGGGGTGTCAAACATAAGGCCCGCGGCCAGATCACGCCCCTTGAAAGCTCTTATCCGGCCTGTGAGCCAGCTGAGGCAGCCACACACACCCCACTCTCGATCTGGGCTGGCGAGGCATGGCCCAGCCCGACCAAGTAGCATTAATGCCATAACCGGCCCTCGTAACAATTGAGTTTGACACCCCTGATGTAGAGGGTCAGCAGCAGGGCCTGCCGCTGTAGTCTTGTTCCTCCTTTTAACATGTTGATGGTAGCCAGCTTCAGATCATCTGCTCAGGATTTATGTCCGATTGAGACTTGGTGATGGCTCTCCGAAAGAAGGATTTGGGCAGCGGGCCCAAAGATGAGCTGCTGCAGCTGAGAAAAGATCATTGAACCAACAGCGCAGTTCAGGACTGGATTCTGCAGTTATATATGGATTTCTGCCAGTTGGAAGGTTAAGAGGGGAGTCGGCCTCCGCCTGTACAGAATGGCTGAGAAAGCTGTAGTTTTGTACTCCCAAAGTCTTTTTGGCTGGCCAGTTGGTTAAAGCCCACAAAATCAAGGGACCCTGTGCTATGTCTATAAAGATGAACTTTGTGTTTTAGAAAAACGGATGTGTTTTTTTTTTTTTTAAAGGCTTCTGGGTAAAAATGGGATTCAAAAAAGTTATCTGCCCCCTGACAGAAGGGAGCTCATTTGGCATGTGTCGCTATCACCTGTGAAAACGCCGCCGCTACCAGTAACACTTTGCAATCTCAGCACTGGGTGTGAGCCCAGTCTGGCGAGGGATTTGGCTCCAGCATTCCCTCACCTGCCCTTGTGCTACTGACCACACCACACAGCACTTAAACGCCTCACTAAGCCAACACCCGCTTTGTGAGCCTTACAGCGTTCTCCAGCTACATCTGGCCACTATATTTCCCTTCAGCCTTGTCATCTCTGAGTAATTCTAAAAAAACACACCAGTTACTTCACTTTACTCCTGTCACATCACAGTTTTCGTTAAGCCGCTGCTTTCTCCTCAGATCTTTTTCCCTCTCGCTTCCATCCGCTCCAAATTTGTGTTTTCATTTGGTTCCTTTGACTTTTGTTTTTGCCGCACTCAGCTTTCCCACCTCACAACTTTTGGCGTTTTCACATTTTTTAATACTTCAGTGTTGCCCTTGCTGTTTTTTTTTTTTTTAAGAATAATATCAGTCTTCTAGGCCTTTTTAACTGCTTCTAGTAATGCCATAAAATATATCAAACTCTTTCTTTCCTTTCTGCTTAGTTTTACTTGTAAAATAGCCCTTTATTTTGATATTTTTCTTCCCTTGACTATATCTGGCTGAGGCCTGTAGCCCCCAAAAGGCACCCTATCAGCACATTGTTTCATAGGTAAAGGTATCTTCTAGTTAAGTTGATTTTCCTAATTTTAAACAACATCTATCATCCCATGATTGCTTATTAACATTAAAATGGTTATCCACTTCATTGATATGCACCCATCATATAAGATTATACATCTTCTCTCTCGTCTGAACATTTTCCCCTGACTTCTGCTACCGTTTTGCTATTGGCCTTAGTAGAATAAATCTAGAATAATTCAGTTGAGGTCATTTTGTTGAATACTGGGGTAGAATTGTCTACTGTACCAATATTTATGGAAGAAAAAATAGCAAATATGTCAACAGTTTTGTTTAGCAGGATTTGATGATAGACCGTCGAATAAATAAGTATGAAACATAACAAATATAAAAACATAGGCTCTGGTTGCTGAAGTGAAAACCATAGGATTTCCCTCCATCCCCCTATAGTTTTTCTGAATATTGTAGTGAACTATGTGGATCTTTTGTGTGTCCTTAGATTAATTTCACGTCTTATGATAACCACAAACAAGCAAACAATCACAAATAGACAAGAGCAGAGCTGTGACCATTGTTTGGCTCCTCCAATGCAGCCGGTGAAAGCATAAAGAGAAGCTATTTCTTGCAAGGAAGGAGGTTCTGGAGCGAGATTGTTTCCATCAAGGGCAGAGCTGTTACCCTCTGTTTTGCCCCTCTCCCTATTCTGAGGATTAATCTGTCATTGGTCTGTAGATTTATTAGGTTACTTAGATTTAAATATTGTTGTTACATATGGTTTTCTGTTAATTTTTTTTGCACTGAGCTATTTGAGTCTGCAACGAGTGGAGAAAAGCTGTGTAAAATGCCTCAATTTTTTTTAAATGTCTTTGCCGTATTTGCAAAGGACCAGTAGACTGTGACAAAGTTTAATGCCGCTCACACCTTCAGGCCTTTGTGTGGCAACACTGCTTTGTGCAAAGGCCTGGAAGAGAGTACTGTTGTATTCCATTCTGGTGGGGCGATGCAGGGAACTGGGAAGCAGGAATTACTTTTTATATGCTAAAGAATATTTTGGTCCATGGGAACAACAGAATCATAGAATCATAGAGTTGGAAGGGACCACCAAGATCATCTAGTCCATCCCCCTGCACAATGCAGGAAATTCACAACTACCCCCCCCACAAACACCCCCAGTGACCCCTACTCCATACCCAGAAGAAGGCCAAGATGCCCTCCCTCTCATGAACTGCCTAAGGTCATAGAATCAACATTGCTGGCAGATGGCCATCTAGCCTCTGCTTTAAAACCTCCAGGGAAAGAGAGCTTACCATCTCCCGAGGAAGCCTGTTCCACTGAGGAACCGCTCTAACTGTTAGAAAATTCTTCCTAATTCTTTCTAATGTCTAGAAGGAAACTCTTTTGATTTAATTTCAACCCTTTGGTTCTGGTCCGACCTTCTGGGGTAACAGAAAACAACTCGGCAACATCCTCTATATGACAGCCCTTCAAGTACTTGAAGATGGTTATCATATCCCCTCTCAATCTTCTCCTCTTCAGGCTAAACATACCCAGCTCCTTCAGCCTTTCCTCATTGGTCTCTAGACCCCTCACCATCTTTGTTGCCCTGGAAGTTGGTACGAAGTTGCAACGCCCAAAACTAATGTAATAAAGAACTAAAGTTTCCCAGGAAGCAAAGCAAAGTGAGCCCACAGCATTAGGAAAACTGCCAGTTCCACCCCAACCCCTTTGACACATCTACATTTAGAGAATGCTGTAGTTTCACTGAGACCTAAGGATGCCACAGGATCCTGAAGAAACGTTAACACATGCCAGAGTATATGTGAAACTCTAATCTCCTGTAACTAAGGGCTACATTTTATATTTGCATCCTGTCTCCTCGTGGTCTGTAGTCCCAACGCGACCAACATGTTCCTGTCTGATGTAATCACAGAGCCAGGCCTGCCAAGATTTCTTCGCAATCGGCTTTTTTAAATTGAGGGCAAATTGACTGCAAACCCACAGGAACATGGCTTTTCCTGTCTCTCTGAAAGGTTAACTCCAATCAAGAGGGCAACTGACTTGACCAGGATCTTGGCCTCTGCTGACACGTGCTGCTATTTAGTTTGCCAAGGGAAAACAAGGGAAGGAAACTTGGGGTTTTTAAATGCAGTTCAGCCATGCCGATTTGGGATTGACTCTGTCCTTCACAGTTGATGGGTCCCTTATACTGTCAGCAGTTTTACAAAAGGAACCTTTAATAAGCATGTGGGTGAAACGGGGTTTGTGAAAATATCTCATGAGCCCCTTCTCTGAACTTCTGGGGTGTATCAAGCCTTAATGTCTGCCTCTGTTGCTTAAAGACAGATTGCAAATAAGTGACCCCCTCTACTAATCACTTAGACTAGAGAGAAATTGCAACCATTCCACCAGCTCCCATGAATGAAAGGTAAACTATTCATCAGCTTGTCATTAACAGTAACTGCCCTGGTCATTTCAGTGACTATACGTTTATTATAGCCCATTAAGTGTTTTTATGGCTTGCTAAACTTCATGACCAAGTGGTGCAGGTTTGAACTCTTAAATCAATGAAAAGGGTAATGTGCTCCATTCCCACCGTCCATAATTCTGGGGCTGCAGTCATAAAAAAAACTTTCCTGGGAGTAAGTCCCACTGAATAACATGGAACTTACTGCTGAGTAAATCTGCCTAGTATTACTCCCTAGGTTTAGTCTGATTCAGCCTGTTATCAGCCCTTCCTACAACTCTTAGACCATGTATGCATGGGAGGTTTTGCCTTGGATTTGCTGCTCTCTAGATGCACATTTTCCCCATCTGAATTCTGAAAACTCTGCATGGGGGGCTTATTTTTTGGTTTTGAGAATTCGGCTGGGGAAAATGTGCATCTAGAGAGTGGCAAATCCAAGGCAAAACCTCCCATGCATAAATGGGTTTACAGTTCATCCTTTTAAAGAGTTTTTCAGTGCAACCGGAACACTTTCCTGGGAGTAAGCACCACTGAATAGACTTGATTAGGATTCTGAGTAGACTCACTTAGGATTGCACTGTAAATTGTAGAGCTCTTTGACTAGTCTAGGTGGCCCAGGATTCAGATCTCTCTCAGTTCTGAAACGTGATATTTATTTTAAAATTAAGGTTCAGAGAAAACCAATTCTCTGGAACACTTTGTATTTCCTTTATATTTGAAGAGCTATTTCTGTCCCATGAATATAGAGATGTTTGGAAAGTCGTGGAGAATTTTTAAAATCCTTTTGAAATTCTTTTTTGCTTTCTGTGAAATGCCTTAAATGTTTCTTCCAAGAAAGGCCTTCAGATTTAACTAGGGTTGCCAACCTCCAGGTACTAGCTGGAGGTCTCCTGCTATTACAACAGATCTGCAGCCAATGGACATCAGTTCACCTGGAGAAAATGGCCACTTTGGCAATTAGACTCTATGTCATTGAAGTCCCTCCCTTCCCCAAACCCCTGGAAGTGATGCAACACTGTCACCCAGCAGCCCTGACTCCCATAAGTTGCCAGCCGTCAGTTGCCAGCCACTAACAACAACCCTATCTGATGCACTGCAGGGGCTCCGCTTGTTTCTTGCTGCCAATAGCAAGGGAAGAGGCCACTGATGTAGTCTATGACCACTATGGCTTTCTGTCCATCCACTGGTATTTGCTGGGTCCAAGCCAACACCCTGCCAATACTACAGGGCCCAACTTGCTCCTGGCTGCCAATGCAGAAAGAGGCAATGGGTAGAGCATTCTTGGAGGAACCAAATACCTTGAACCAGTCCTAGTTTCAAGAGCCATAATGACCAAAGAACTGCCATAAGGAACATACAATATCCCTGGTCTCTCCTTTTGAAAGCACTTAATTAACAGTACAATACCAGTGATATTCCAGCCCCGCTGGCTACCAATTCAAATGGCTGTTGGTGAGTTTGAAAGTTCTAAGCAGCCTGCAGCCTACAGGAGCACGTCTAGACATATGGATCAGTCTAGGGTTGCCCACCTCCAGGTAGTGGAATTCAAAATACAGCACAAGACTATTATTTCCAAATTAAAGGAATCAAACAAAAGCAACTCTTGCTATTAAAGATATATATTGGAAACATGCAACTCTAGAGCAAAGAAATGTATATCACAATTGGTCTGAGTCAGACCCCAACTCTTAGCATAAGGCTTTACAGTGCAAAATATAAGCCAAAATGCTCAGTTCCTATTCAGTCCATATGAATAATTGTGCAAAGTGCATCAGTAAATCACAGCAACAAGATGTGGAGCAATGGAGATCCGGTATAATTCCATTTCTAGTAGACTTTTTCAAGCCTTCTTGCCGTGCACTATTCTGCAAAAAATTACCACCTCCAGGTAGTAGCAGGCGATCTCCTGCTTTTACAGCTGATCTCCAGCCAATAGAGATCAGTTCACCTGGAGAGAATGGCCGCTTTGGCCATTGGACTCTGTGGCATTGAAGTCCCTCCCCTCCCCAAACCCTGCCCTCCTCAGGCTCCGCCCCCAAAACCTCCCGGAGAGGGACCTGGCAACCCTAGATCAGCCCCTGGCTTAGGATCTGCTGATGTCAGTTTGCTTGGCAGAGGTTACAAAAACTGCCGTGAGGCAACTTCATTTATTCTGCTATGTTCTTGTTTAATGGCTATGATTGTTACTGTTATATTTGCCCCTCAAATGGTTCTGATTGAGGCTTTAGCACTGTATTTTGCTGTGCTTGTTATTCCGCTGCTTTTAGTTTATGGTTAATTGTTTAAACCATTTTGATTTATTTTCAACTTAATTTTGTTTTGGTCTCTTTACATATTACTTCTTGCTAGCTGCCTGAAAAAGCCCCATTTGTGGTAGAAAGCCAGGATATAAATTATTCAACGGAATATGATGGACAACTTATTTTTTTAAAGATCTTTGCTGTTGTACTGGCTTGCCGAATTTCATGTTGTTTGAACTAAAGGGGAATTTTTGTCTGAGCCCCTGTATAGCTTCTTTGCCTGCCTTGCCTTAGAAAAACAACAGCAAGGGGGAAGGGGGGAAATAGGGCAGGGGGGTTAACTTGGCAGAATATTTTGAGTGTGTCCTTGAAAGCATTCTAACTGGGATTCTGTACGATTTTTGACAGCATTTGGAAAGCATACAATTTATTTGCTGAAGGAAGCCAGGTCCTCTTTGTCCTTGACAAACTGTTTGTACAAAGGTACAAAGATTAAGGAATGTTACACTGGGGCCCAAAGAGTGTCAAAGTGTGGGAAATGAAGGCTGTTTCCACACGGATGTTCTCCTCCACTTGGGCATCCTTATAGCAGTGTTGTTTGCAGGATCATCCTCTGTTTGTCCAGGTTTTTTCTTCCCCATCCCACCCCCACTCTGCAGCAATTTTTTGGTACAATCTTTCTGGAAAGACTGCACTCATAATACCTTTGTACACCATGTGGATGGGAAGGAGTGCATTTTTTTTTGCAGGTCCCACCTACATCTGTGTGATTTTCCTTCCTTCAGCTCCCACAGGCACCGTTTATCCCACACACAAAGGGCTTTGAGGGAGGCTTTTAAAAAACAGAATTGCTAGATGACAAGTTCCCAGCTTTCATGTATAAAATTTAAATTTCTAGCCCTTTTCATTGTTGCATTATAAGGGCAATGGTGCATGCTGCATCTTTCCCATTAAAACTTCACAATAAAGAGTGGGAGACTTGGGTTTTTAAATGAAAGGTGAGAACTAGTAGATCGTGGAATTCATCCTTATAATGTTATATTGCTATAATGTTATAATGCTATAGCAATCCAGCAATTCCTGGTTTTTTTTTTCTTTAAAAAGCCCTCCAGTGGAAAGGGGAAAGGATAGCTATGGGAGATGGAGGCAAAGGAAATGAAAGGACAACTGTTACATGGACGCTGCGTTACCACTTCATTCACAGCAGCGACAAGAGCTACACAAAGAATTGTCTCACTGCAGAAGCAGCCAAAGAGGAGTTAGTTTTGAGCAGCAGTTCTTTTGCAATTTAACTACAGGGTAGGAAAATACATGAAATATGGGCCCCAAAGTTGGTGTTTAGACATATCGAAGACCAGTGTTGTTTAGCAGTTTGATTGTCAGAATAGCATCAGTGAGCCCAGAATTCAAATCCCTGTGCTTTGTTGCATCTCCCTGTACTGGAAGAGAAGCTAGCTAAGGCAAAGAGTTGAGCAGATGCAGCAGGTACCCCTTACAGTAGGTATGTCAGTGTTTTCAGACAAAAAAGAATACATATGAATGAAACATTGCGCTCCTGGTTTAGTTTTGACAAATAATACATTTTTACTGCATACAAATTATTTTGCTCAGGCAGGTCCTGGCATGAGGCAGATGGCAGTAGGTAGACAATGATGATGGGTGGGGGAGGACAGCCAGAACGAGAGAGAAAAACCACAGCCAGAACATTTCTTTACATTTAATCTCTCCCAACTGCTTCTCAAAGTGGCATCATGGTAGTAGATAACATCTCCTTTCGTGCGATAGTAGATTGCTTCCCATCCTACAAGAATTGTCACACAGATCTCAGCAGACATGTGGAAAGTAAGACCTGGGGTATTTTTGCACACAAGATGAAAAGCTCATTGGAACTCTGCTGTGCCAATTGGATGAACTACTGATATTAATTTGTGATGGAAAGCTGAAGAATTTTTTTTTAATGGAATGAGTATTTGAGATAATGTTGGCAGATGGCCAAGCAGTGTTATATATGCAGGCAGGGGTTTTTGTTCTGTTTTTGTGAGGATCATTCAAATATCCAGTCTTCCATTGTCAAATTTATTATTTTTGCTGTCAAGTCACAGATGACTTATGGCGATCCCATGGGGTTTTCGAGGCAAGAGATATTCAGAGGTGGTTTGCCATTGCCTGCCTCAGCTTCCTGACCCTGGTATTCCTTGGTGGTCTCCCTTCCAAATTCTGACCAGGGATGATCCTGCTTAGCTTCTGAGATCGGACAAGATCAGGCTAGCCTGGGCCATCCAGGTCAGGACTCCATTGTCAATATGAAACGGTATACTGCAGAAGCTGAAACTTCACATGGGCTTGGATCCACTGGTAATTTTCCCAGAAAGAGGGGATTTCCACCCATGGAGAATGACTGTATCTGGAGTTGCCAACATCCAGGTGGAGGCTGGAGTTCTCCTGGAATTACAATTGATCTCCATACTACAGAGACCAGTTCCTCTGGAGGAAATGGCAGCTTCAGAGGACAAAAACTATGGCATCACATCCACGCTGAGCTCCCTCATTTCCCCAGACTCCACCCTCCCCAGGCACTGCTCCAAAAAGCCCCAAGAATTTCCCAGTTTGGAGCTGGTGATCCAAACCTCCACCCTCATGCTTCTTCTGTGCGACAGGGGGTTTTGAGGACCAGCCTGAGGAGGGAGTTCAATGTCTGCTACAGGCAGGGGGTATTGGCAAAAATCATCCTCAGTGTGGTGTAGTGGTTAAGAGCAGTGGTTTGAAGTGATGGACTCTAATCTGGAGAACCGGGTTTGATTCCCCACTCCTCCACAAGAGCGGCGGATGCTAATCTGGTGTACCTGGTTGGTTTCCCCACTCCTCCACATGAAGCCAGCTGGGTGACGTGGGGCTAGTCACAACTCTCTTAGAGCTCTCTCAGCCCCACCTACCTCACAGGGTGTCTGTTGCGGGGAGGGAAGGTGATTATAAGCCGGTTTGATTCTTCTTTAAGTGGTAAAGAAAGTCGGCATATAAAAACCAACTGTTCTTCTACCCCTTCTTCCATCTGTGGAAATCCTCTTTGGGACACAACCCATGGGAATTCTGCTGATATGTTTTAAGTCTTAGCTACAGGCAATGTGTGGAGCCTTCCAGTGGGAACCAGCCTAGCAGAAGTTAACTGGGACCTGTGGAGGGTTTTTTCAGCTGCCACCGCCATCAAGTGGAATTCCCTCCCTCGGAGACGAGATTGTTGTCATTCCTACTAGCTTTTCAGGCAAACAAAAAGACATTTTTTTGGAAAGTCTTTGAATTGGACTGAAATAGGGGACAAGAACAGAGGACCTCTGTGCATTTTATTGGTATCAATTTTTTTCTTTTACACTTTAAAAAATGAGCTTTATAATTAGCTCTGTGTTTTTCATTTCTTGTTAGCTGCCTTCAGGACAGGGCTGCATCATTTTGCAAAACCAGGTACTAGCTGGAGATCTGCTATGACAACTGATCTCCAGACGACAGAGATCAGTTCACCTGGAGAAAATGGCCGCTTTGGCAATTGGACTCTATGGCATTGAAGTCCCTCCCCTCCCCAAACCCCGCCCTCCTCAGGCTCCGCCCAGAAAACCTCCCGCCAGTGGCGAAGAGGGACCTGGCAACCCTATCCGGATGTGATGTCAGTGTGTCATGGGACATTATTTCTGCCACTCAGATCTCTTGCCGGCTCACGTGAAAGGGCAGTAGGAGAGCCAGACTGGCAGGGGATTGCCCACTGGGGGTAGAAAGGCAGCCTACAAACTTACTAAACCAGTCAGTCCAGTAGTAATCAAGGAGTGAAACATGTAATGATATTCAGGCATTGTGAAGTGACCTGAAGAGCTCCAAGGCTCTTCTAAGTACAATCTCAGTGAGCAACAGCTGTGCTTCTGTCTAATGCAGTGGTTCCCAACCTTTTTTTGACCAGGGACCACTAGGACTTTTTTGTTCGGTGCAGGGACCCCAAGGTTCAAAGTAAAAATTCTGAGAATTTGAAAATAAACTTTAATCATAACTGTTAGTTAAACATTAAACTTAGAATAATATTTGAATATATATTTTTATAATAGAGAACTTTTAATTGAAAATATTAATTTATTATGGGTTTATAACTTTGTTTCGCGGACCTTAATTTAGTTCTCGCGGACCCCTGGGGGTCCACGGACCCCTGGTTGGGAACCAGTGGTCTAATGGGAATGCTCTGATCCACATGTTAGAATTAGTGAGGGCAATACCCCCCCACCCACCCCCCGAGTGGTCAATTTGTGTGAGTCAGGAACTGAGATAAGGCCACTACGTTGGGGGATTTTCAGCACAGAGTAACAGCATGACCTGTGGACAATTCTAAGGGCGATTGAAAGCAAAGGTTCTCAGGGAATTCCCCTGGGGGATTTTGAAGGAAGCCCCAAAAGAGATGCTCTGATAGCACTAGGGAAATTCTCAAGGGAGCTCTGTACATCTCAAAGCTGCCTCTAGATTTCACCTGAAGTGACGTTCAACATGACTTTGGGTGTTTACCCTCAGGCACCACACCTGAAGTAGTTTGTGAGAAGCCAAACAATATTTCATGAGGCGAACAACATTTCTCAAGGGAGTTCAATTCTGTGCTCTGCATTCTGAGCTGCTATAGAAGTATTCCTGTCCACTCCAAGCCTCCCGAGTCACACTACTTATGTGAGTCGAGAACTAGCATGAGATGGGGGGGACGGACAGGGAGGCAAAACAAGTGACTGATTGTAACATCATGTTACAGGGTGATGTTATTTATGGACAAGAGATGAACATTTTTTACCGTTATCAGCAGTGCTAGCAAGCAGCAACAGTGTGAGGTAATGCGCAGCCAAATGGCTATAAGGTGACCAGATAGAGAAGCATGCCTAGCAAGTTTGATTTGTTATTGTTGTCGTTCTTGTAATGCTGCGTCATGATCCGTATTCCAAACCTGCTATTTATAACCTTCCTGCACTGTGTAAATAAAGCTGCTGCCTTTTCCTTCTGATAAAGGAGATGAAATCCAGCTCCGTTTAAGAAAAATAGGGGAGGAAATGGGAGCATGCCTTTGCTAATATTCACCAAAGGCCCACCATGTCTCGCTATGCAAGAAAAGATGGATTTTCTAAGAGCAATTTTGTTTTTATTTCCTTTGTTCATTTTGTCTCCATCTCCTCCATGTCCCAAGTTGTTGCTTGGAAGCCCATGGCTCATAATTGCTTTTTTCCTTCTTCTTCTTCATCATCTTCATCTTCATCATCTTCATCTTCTTCATCATCATCATCATCTTCTTTTTCGCTTCTTGGCCTATTCTGGGTACGTAGGGCTTCTGTAATTCAGTGATCTTAGGCTGCTGTTCAATGAGGCAAAGCATTTTCACTTCTCTCGGTATGCTCCCCTCTCATGCTTGGAAATAGAAATGTGATTCCCTTTGCCTGCCTCATGGACCCTGAAATTAACTTCCAGGTTTCTATGAGAAGCTGCCGTTGATGCATGGTTTGTCTGCCTTGTGCACGAATGGAGCTTAGGGAAACATGGAGCAATCTGTTCTGAATTCCAATTCTCCAGTACACACACAGAGCTCCATTTCCTAGAACGTGTTCCTTTGATTTTGGTGGACACAGCCAATTTATGGGCACATACCGACGCTTTGACACATGCCAAATAATGCACTCTCAATCCACTTTCAATGCACTTTGCAGCTGGATTTTGCTGTGTGAAATGGCAAAATCCACGTGCAAACAATCATTAAAGTGCATTGAAAATGGATTGAAAGTGCATTATACAGTATGTGTGAAAGTGTGCATGAATCTGATTCATTCCACTGAAATAAATGGGGAACCTGGGGTGTACATGGAGCAGCCTACTTCCTTGGAGGAAAAACAATACCTTGTCAATTTAATATAGATTTAATTGGATGTTATTTACCAGGTAATGCAATTTATTTCCACACTGTAAAAAGCTTCAGCTGCACATTTCCACACACTAAAGGGACAGGACATTATTCTACAGGCCTGTTGACAGTCCTGGGTATGCAAGAAATCTATCTGAATATGCAGGGATTCCTGGATAGGGACTAATGAATGAAGGGACTTTAGCTGAAACTGGGACTTGCCAATAAAACTCATGGCAAGATTCCCTATGATTTCAAGAGGGATGCAATTACACTGGGTTTTAAACATTTTTCACATAGTTTCTTTTAAAATAAAAAGTATTGACTTTAGTATAAATTGCTTGTCTTACTCATATGTTTTCTGAAAGGAGGCCATATTTAGTCTTCAATTTTCATACCAGTTTGGGATTTCTCTCTGTGTGGTCTAGATGTTGTGCAATTTAGTTTTGTCTAACTCGCAGTTTTCCACTGTTGTACATTTAAATCATGCTGAATAATACACATTAGGCTTTGCATTCTTCTCTCTTAAATCTTTTTTGTTGCTTATAGTTTACCAACGAAAATGATAAAAGTCACTGGAGCCCACTTTGAATCCCCCCTCGTTCTCTGGAGATCTGATGACAAAACACAGTCTGATCTTTCAGAATAAACCCAGCTTCTCAAGAGAGAAAGGGAGAGAGAGAATATGCAGATAATCATTCATAATAGCTGGACTTCACAGCTGGGAAAACCATTACACTGCTTTGAAAAGTTTATATAAGAGAACTAGGAAAATGTGCTGTTTCTATTCAAGGACCACATTCATCTCTGGAAATCTTTGGGTGTCTTTATGCTACTTTATCTAACCTAAGCTAAAATTTCCATCCTTGTTAAACAGCGGGTGATTACAGATGGCTTCTTTGTCCATGATTAGTTGCAAACGTAAGCCCTTTTCAGATGTTCTGATGAACCATGTATGCTGGGGGACAGCAGAAGCATAGCATCACCCGTGGCATATGCAGATTTATTGAAATTTAATCGCAGAATCTAATTGTCTACACATGTTTGCGTGCATTTATCTCTCTCTGCAATCAGAAGCCCTGATTTTTCAGGATTCACTGTGGTGCCGATACAGATGACTACACAAATACATTTGTATACCCATTGACTCTATAATATGTTCCAGTTGGGGATAGAGTTGCTGCCACAGTCCTGCACCCCTCTATCAATGTGTGCACATTCTACCACCCTAGAATGTTTGAAAATGTCCTCTCTGCAAGGCATGTATAATCTCATTGGAAGCCAATCGTTTGTATTGTCCTGTTATGGTGAGGAGCTTCCCTGGATGTCTGGAAGGAAAACTTTGCATGAATAATGTACATCATGGTTTTAAGCAGAGCATGGTGTTTATGGTCTCACATCAAGAATGTTTTTTCTAGCTGTGCACTAAGTGAGGTAGGTGGGGCTGAGAGAGTTTATTTATTTATTTATTTTTATTTTGTGATTTCTAGCCCGCCCGCCCTGGCCAAAGCCAGTTACATCCCCAAGTCATTCGGTCGGTCCATGCCATGTCTCCTCCTCCAAGCACCTTCTCATTAGCTTCCCAGAGCAGTTGCGGTCCTTTCTTACTGGGGGTGGGAGGAGCCTGAGAGATTCAGGCTGGACTGAAGAAACTCCAGCATCCTTGTGACTCTTCTGTCCACTTAGGAGAACCCCCCAGTAGTATTCCCCCTAGTTAATTAAACACAGAGCTATACCTGCCACCATGGCAACAAGGCCACTGCCACCCCTCCAGTGGTGGGTCATGGGTCACGTGAGCCTACTAATATCTTACTAACCCCTGTATTGAAACGTCAGTGTTTATCTCCTAGCAGCCTCTCGCGTCTGCACGTCTGTTTCAATAGCAATTCCAATAGATTAATAAGTAACAATATTATGGTCTCATTGATTCTCAGGAGAAATGATTGTCACTTTATGTGCTTGTCTGCTTATCTGTTTCAAGAATCTGCCTTCTGAATATTTCAATACGTGTCAGGAGGATTAGAGCTGTGCCAAATTTTCCTGAACTCAGATTTTTGCTGCAAATGTTGCCATTTTGGTGGGAACCAGGCCTCCCCCCCCCATACTTCTTTGCATACTTTTTTGTACCTGTTCATGGTCTTTCCCCCACCCCGAATCTGATCTGCTACTCACTGGGATGACGTTCCCTCACACTGGAATGCAAATCCTAATGTGGATCTGATTGAAAGGAAGTAACGAAATGCAGAGGAATGACATTCAATCTTGTGCTGCATGACTTTCAGTGGGATGCCTATTTGGATGTGCATTATAATGTGAGAGACTCAGCCCAGTTTCCTTGGCAACAGGGATGTGTTTGTTCTCCCCCTAAAACCCTCCTTCTCCTTCCTTAGCACAATGTTGTACCCTTTTGCAAAGTGATGTGAAAAGGAAGGAGGGACCCATTTCACTGGAGATAAATATGCCCCCCTTTGGACCAGCTTTTACTAACAAGTAAATTGATCATTACCTTCATCAGATCTCAGGAGCTAAGCAGGGTCAGCCCTGGATGGGAGACCACCAACGAAGCCCAGGTTTGCTATGCAAAGCCAGGCAATGGCAAACCACCTCTGAAAGTCTCTTGCCTCCAAAACCCCATGAGGGGTCACCATAAGTCACCTGTGACTTGACGGCACCTTCCACCACCACCAACTGATAATCAGCTTGGTAAGCAATGTCCCAGAAATTTTGATAAATTGAATCAGCTTTTATTTATTCACAAAGGATATACCAGCTTATCTTGATTTCAGCATGTGAATGATGTTTGGAACTCTGGCTCGGAGCTGATGATTTGAGTGTTTTACCTTTTATTTTGTCTGCTAACATTTATTTATTTATTTATTTAGTACCTTTTTTTTAATCCTACCCTTTCTACCAAGCGCTCTGTGCAACGTCTGTAGTTTTACTTTTCTTCATTTAATCCTCACAACAACCTTGTGAGGTAAATTGGGCTGAGAAAGAAAGGCTGGCTTGAGGTCACCCAGTGAAATTCACAGCAGAGTGGGGACGACTAATGCTGGCCTACAAATGGTCCTGAGGTCTATGGCAGTTATGACAGATCTAGGTTTTTATTTGTCAGATGAATGTGCCAATCTTGTCCCAAGCAGACCAGCGCAGCTTTTAAACTGATCGATCCTAAATAGAATTATGTCCTTCTAAGATCATTGACTTCAATCGGTGTGTAACTCTGCTTAGGATTGCACAATAACGACGTAAACTAGGCTGAGAGACAGGTTCTTGGCCAAGGACATTCTGTAAATTTCACTGTGAAGATGGAATTGGACCCTAGGATTTCCACATCCCAAACACGCATTCTAGCTATAGCCCTTCATTGGATGTCCGTACAAGTTTTGCAGTGAAGTATTTGAACTCCTCAGCAGTCAGAAACCAAAGCTGCTCAACACCAGCACTTGTATTCCTGTCAGAATAGGAAAGTTCTCTTTTTCTGCCATCTGCGGTCCAGCGCTATCTGCTCGAGGTGCTGCGGCATACATTAACCGAAGAAGTTAACACCTGTTAACATTACATGCTATCTCAGGGATTTTACTATATATATACTTTTGGATATTTTATTTCCCTGCCTGGCATCCATGAGATAGTTAAGTCATTTGCTTATGCTTTTGAACCATTTACACAATCCTAGCCTAACTACAGATCGCTGTGCCATAAATGCACAATTACCTAGAAACCAGGTTTTTTTTTTTACATTTTTCTTCTCCGAGTTGTTTAAAATGGATAATGATATCTCATCCTTGGCAACACAGACACACACCCAAATATATACTCAGCTGTCAAAAATGCCCTTATAAAATGTTCCAGTGTTGATGGCTGAAAATCTTTTCTGTTTTATTATATCAAGCCAAGCTAAAAATGCCAACCATCATCACAGTCGCTCCCTCGCCATTGTTTTCTAAAAATCCTAATGTGTTCTAAGCTTGAAGACCTGATAACAGCACAAAGTATTTTATGCCAGTCACTCCACTTTATTGTCTAAGGTAATAAGCCTGCATAACTTGCTATGCTCATTGCACAATGAATCAGGTCCAGTCAAAGGTATTTTTTCACCCCAAGTAGGGATGGGCATTCAAATATATCCAGCCCAAATATATGTCCAAAAAAAAACACTTTATCCATATTTTCTGGATATATTTGGGTCTTTTTATGGTACCTGGGATTTTTCAAGATACCGGGAAATGGGTTCTGAAAAATCCCAGAAATATTCGACAGTAAGTGGGAATATTGGAAGCCAGCATTTTAAGGTTCCCAGGACTGTGTTTTCTTTATTTTTTTCTGTATTTCTGTGGTCCTTTATACATGGCTACTTGGACTCACATTCGCCCCCGGACTGACTTCTTGTTCCTTGGAGTTATGCATGAATTTTCTGTCCCTCAGAGATGACCTCGCAGCCAGCCCTGGCAAATCCCGGGTCTTCCCATTGCTGTTAAATCCCGATTCTTTGCTTTCTTGGGTCAAATCATCCTCCTCTCCATGCATAAGCCAAAGATCAGGACAGGGGAGCTGGGGGGGGATGACTTTTTTTTACAGTAAGCACTACAGCCGATTACAAAGCAGCGTTTCAAGGGGCGGGGACTCCAAAGCTTCCTGATTTTTCATTTCCCAGCTGGAGTTCTTTCTGAGTAGATTTGTCACAAAAAAGGGTTTTAAAACGACACTTGGGTTTCCCCCCATTCCTTTTTTGAAAAGAGCTCCTTTATTTGAAATACTTTTTTACACGGCACTTGGGTTTCTGCGGGGGGACAGGACACTAGACGTTTTTCTCACAGTAAACACTACCACCAATTACTAGGCAGCATTTTCAAGGGGCGGAGACTCATGCTTCCAGACTTGAGCTGGTGATTGTGCTGGTGCATAGCATTTTTAGCATTCACAACAGAAAAGTGTGGGATGAGCAAGCATCAAGCCCCAGGTAAATCTCCCATGCATAAATGACCTGTGTCTTCCCGTGGCTTGGTATTGGCTTGCCAGGTTGGTTTGGCTTTTATTCTGTCCTTTGAAATTGGTTGTGTTGGTATTGTAATGTTGTGTTCTTTGCTTAAGTTACATCTCCAACCCCAAGCAAGCAAAGTACAACCACCACCCCAGGTAATTACTTCCTAAACAGCCCAATGTAGGTTTCATGGAAAATAACCTACAGTTCCCTGGGCTATAATTTTCTTTTCTTTTGAATTTTGTTCACATTAAATAACACTTATTAATTCATTGCGAGGGATCATAGCTACATGGCAGAATGCATTTTTGATGGCTGTTATAATTGTTCTCCTCCCCTTATAAACAACATGAGTCTTATGACTCCTGAAAGATTGACAGATTTATTGCAGCATAAATCATTGCTGAATTAAAATTTAACAATAGACTAACCCCTATATTAACCAGAGTTTCAACACATGTTATTACAGCTGTTGTGAATGTAGTTGCCAACTGCCTGGAGGGGGGAAAATGCCCTGTCCTTTTAACAGAGGTTTTATGTGATGCAATTTACCTGGTAATGTTACTTATTTTCATGCCATGAAAGGCCTCAATGGGACATTTCCGCACATTAAGCCTCTATTAAAGGGACATTTTTCTCCAGGCCTGTTACGTACCTTACGTATCCATGTGCGTAGACAGGACTGTCTCTAGGGGGGTGCAGGTCCTGGGGCAAACTCCTTCCAGTTCCCTCCAGCTTGGCGAGACTTCCATTCTCAAGCCCCCACTGATCACCTGGGTGATGGGCAACAAAGATAAACCCATCACCAACATGATCAGAAGTTTCTTTAGGGAAGTATGGGTTTCCCCAAAGCATGGGGCCCAGGAACACAGGCAGGATAATACTGCAGCAGTCGTCTTGTTTGTGGGCTTCCTAGAGGCACTTGGTTGGCTACTGTGGGAACAGACTGCTGGATTTGATGGACCTTGGTCTGATCCAGCATGGCTTTTCTTATGTTCTCAACAGTACAGCTTCTGCTTATCTTTCAGTAGGTCCCAGGCTCAATCCCCAGTATATCCAGTTAAAAAGACCAGGTAGCAAGTGACAAAAGACCTGCACCTAGGGTTGCCAACCTCCAGGTACTAGAAAAAAGCAAGGCTCTGTGCTGTAAAGTAAATAATCACAATAAGAGACAGCACAATAAACAAATTGTGTCAGTGAGTATAATGGTGTCAAAACATACAAAAATACAATATACAAACACAACAAGCCACAGACAATATATACATTAATCAAATGCACAATGTAGCTAACTAAAGTACCAGCTAATAATTCATGATGAAATTGACATGAAATAAGATGTCCATTCAAAGGTACCGTATATACTCACGTATAAGCCGAGTTTTTCAGCCAAAAAAAAGGGCTGAAAAAGCCGAACTCGGCTTATACGCGGGTCAATACGGTAGAGGGGGGAGGAGGGAGGAGGGAGGGGGGAACTTACCTCCATCACCGCCGCCGCCGGGCCCAGGAGCCTCCCTCTGGCCAGGAGGGGCCTGCCTGCGCAAGCAGGAGGCCCCCGCCGGCCACGTCGCCGCTGGCCGCGCGCCTGGCCGCCTTCCTCTGGCCGGGAGGGGCCTGCCTGCGCAGGCAGGAGGCCCCCGCCGGCTGCGCCGCCGCCGACCACGCGCCTGGGCGCCTTCCTCCGGCTGGCAGGGGCCTCCTGCCAGCCCAGGAAGCCCGCACCGCCGCCGCCGATTCGCCGCCTCTTCAGGTAAGTAGGGGTTCAGGGGCTCTTCCCCCTCCCCCCCTTGGATGGCACTGGGGTCGGGGTGGGTTGGGGTGGGTTGGGAGGGCCCGGAGGCCGGCGGGAGGGCGACCTGGGGCAGGGGCCCTGCGCTCTAAAATGGCGGCCGCCATTTTAGAGCGCAGCATTGCCGGTAAAGGGAATTTCTTATTGACCCTCGGCTTATACGCGGGTCAATAAGAAATTCCCTTTTCTGGCCTCAAATTTGGGGGGTCGGCTTATACTCGGGTCGGCTTATACCCGAGTATATACGGTAAGCAAAAAAAAATTGTCTGTGGCTTGTTGTGTTTGTATATTGTATTTTTGTATGTTTTGACACCATTATACTCACTGACACAATTTGTTTATTGTGCTGTCTCTTATTGTGAACCTCCAGGTACTAGCTGGATATCTCCTGCTATTATAACTGATCAGTTCACCTGGAGAAAATGGCCGCTTTGGCAATTGGACTCTATCGCATTGAAGTCCCTCCCCAAACCCTGCCTTCCTCAGGCACCACCCCCAAAACCTTCCACTGGTGGCGAAGAGGGACCTGGCAACCCTACCTGCATCTGAGTCCCTGG
Source organism: Euleptes europaea (assembly GCF_029931775.1). Taxonomy (NCBI): domain Eukaryota; kingdom Metazoa; phylum Chordata; class Lepidosauria; order Squamata; family Sphaerodactylidae; genus Euleptes; species Euleptes europaea. The sequence goes on from NC_079314.1 coordinate 97,136,088, forward strand.
AGAGCTGCTTCCAGTCAGCGTAAACAATACGGACCTTCATAGATCGTGGTCTGACTCAGTATAAGGCAGCTTCATGTATTTCTGTGTGCCAGTTCTCTTTGCACCTGCATCTGCTGAAGGACAATTCACTTCAAGTGGTTGATGAAATGTCTCTGGCATGAAAAGATAAGCTGCAACGTATTTGTTTACTGTATTTCTTTCTGCCCCACTTTTCTCCTAACGGGGACCCAAAGTGACTTGCAACATTCTCCTTTTCTCCATTTTATCCTAACAACCCTGTGAGGTATGTTAGACTGAGTGTGTGTGACTAGCCCAAGATCACCATGGCACAGTTGGGATTTGAACCTGCACAATTTCTGATTTTTGTAATCCTAGTCCCTTTGCACCCTGATTTGGTTGGCCCAGGCTAGCCTGATCTCAACAGATCTGGGAAGCTAAGCAGCGTTGACCCTGGTTAGTACTTATATGGGAGACCACCAAGGAAGTCCAGGATTGCTATGCAGAGGCAGGTAATAGCAAACCACCTCTGAACATCTCTTGCCTTGAAAACCCCACCAGGGATCACCATAAATCAGCTGTGACTTGACAGCACTTTCCACCACCAGTCCTATTGCATTGTTTATTAAATGTCTCATGCTTTTTGATTGCATTGTTTAACCCGCTAGGATCCTCCTTGAGGCTCAGGGAGGAAGACAAGGCTATAATTGAAGTATTTAAATAAAGAAGTAAATAAAACTGTTATAGCAAATAGAACATGTCTTCTGTATAGTACGTTGACAGCTGAGGGCCACAACAGATGTGACTAAGATTAAAGACCTCCCTCTGTCTTTATGAGTTACGTTGCACACATTTGCAGCCCTGATTTGAACGAGGGACATGTAGGAAGAGGAAAGGAGGTTTAACTGTTTCACAGCCACTCAGTTTTGTCCATCAAAACTGGGTTCTCTGCACTGTTAGAGGAGTTGTAAAGGGGAAATGATGGCAGCACAGTCCTATGCAGAGTAGGGTTGCCCACCTCCAGGTAATGGCAAGAAGAAAACAGTGCAGGCACATAGTATCAAAAACATATATTCAGTGAAAAATACATACATCAACAAACAACAGTGCTAACATAAACAAGGGATACAAGTTGTATTTACAAGGAAAGCTGTTTACAATGTGGCAGCAATGATAAACAAGGCACAATGGCTATCTCCAACGAGATTAAGAGAGTCCAATATAAGGAAGTCCAATGTCAATAGCTTAATAAGCCAACGTCTGAAGGAACAACAGCTCCAAAAAGCTTGTAGGTGAGTAGAGGGAAACAGAGGAAACGCTATCCCTGAGGAGAGGGGTATTCGTAGCTACTAGTTAAAATGGATACTAGTCATGATGCACACCTATTCTTTCCAGGATCAGAGGAGCATGCCGAATATATTAGGTGCTATGGAACACAGGCAGGATAATGATGCTGCAATCATCTTGTTTGTGGGCTTCCTAGAGGCACCTGGTTGGCCACTGTGTGAACAGACTGCTGGACTTGATGGGCCTTGGTCTGATCCAGCATGGCTTTTCTTATGTTCTTATGACATTATAAAGGAAGGCGCAGCCCTCAGTTTGCAAAGCCTGGCCAAGGCTGTTAATGAGGTTTTGGAGGTCATTAATTCATAGCAGCCTCATAAATCAAAACCAACTTGATGGCACTTAACACACACGCAACTGAGTCCATAAATACGAGACGGACTTTGCATCTGTCAAATTTACTATAGTTCTGAATACACTTGAGTAGTATGACTAACCAAAAGGCCTTATATTTTACAGTTTAGAGAGTATTCCATTTCCCCTGAGTTGTTATCAAGGAATGCAGCCGTGCCTGCTTTCCTGTTTCGGTGTTTTTATTTATCTGAGTGTCATTCTTCTAAGCATGTACATTAATTTCCTTTCCCTGATCTGAAACTTAGATGTTTGTTATTTATGAAGCTTGCAAGTAGACTCCATTCTCCCAGACCCTTTTTAATATTCCCATTTTCCTGTGATGGGAAAGCCAGAATGAAACTTGAGTCATTGAATGCAAATATATCATTCCACTGATGATTATGACAAATTTCATATGTGGCTGAGAAACTTGAAATGAGACCTACAGCAAGGGAGGTAATAGTTCCAAAGACTTTATTGGTTTTTGTCCTTTTTTAAAGGGTTATCCCATTACCAATAACACGAGGAACCATATAACATACTTCCAGGTTTGATGAAAAACAGCATTTCAGGAATCAGCATGGGTAGTAATGTTTCTATCAGCAACAGAGCAATTTCGCATTTCTCCTACTGATTCACACAAGTGCGCATCTATGTGTTTCTGTAGCTCTGCATTTCAGCTGAGGCTTTTTGCTGTTAAGGCATGACTGTATGCCCACATGATTAAAGGTCTGTTGAAATAGAAGAAATCTAATTAGGGCTGTTGAAAAAAAAGTTCAGTAAAATTCGGATTCGGAAATATTTGGCCCATTTTGATTTGGGAAATGCCAAAGTCCGAACTCCCCCGATTCGGATCCGTGGAATTCGGCGCCAAGTTCCGAGTTCGGGAAAAAATTTGGCCGAATAAAGCCATTAAAAACACATTCGAGTATTTCCGCGGCTCCGGGGGGGGCATTTTTGGAGGTAGATGTCCCAAAATTTCAGCGTAGCTTGAGGGGACCCTTCTTGCAAGAACCCCCAAATTTTGTAAAGATTGGGTCAGTGGGTCCCGAGATATGGGGCCTGGAAGGGGTCCCGCCCCCAAAATCACCCACAGGAATAAAGGTATTAAAAACACATTTGCGCCTTTCCGCGGCTCTGGGGGGAGCATGTTTGGAGGTAGAGGTCCCAAAAACTCAGCGTACCTTGAGGGGACCCTTCTTGCAACCCCCCCAAGTTTTGTGAAGATTGGGTCAGGGGGCCCTGAGTTATGGGGCCCGGAAGGGGTCCCCCCATCTGCCCATTGGAATAAAGCCATTAAAATGGATGTACTAAAACGAATGACAAGTCAGCCCATTGGAAGCAATGGGAGAGGCTGCCCAGCCCATTGAAGATAACGGGAGAGGGGAATGTCAGTTGACTTGCATTGACTCCACTGAAATACATTACAGGGGATGTACTAAAACGAATGACAGGCTAGCCCATTCGAAACAACAGGAGCGGCTGCACAGCCCATTGGAAATAATAGGAACCAGTCAGAGACCCACAGTTAACTCCACACAAAGTTGACAACTGGTGAAAACAATAGAAAGCACAGTCCCACACAGAGGCAATCAAGCCCACCCCCCAGCAGAACAGGTAACCCCACCCTCCTTTGGCTTCCCCCCCTCTCTCTCTCACACACAGAATCTCCCCCCCCCCCACATACACACACACAGGAAAAAAATATAGAGAATTATAGAGAAAAGCCCCCAAATGGGTCTTACTGTGGATGTCTTCTTCTCTTCTATCAGGAGCAGGGACTGGGAGGACTCAGGAGTAATCCAATATGATTCTAGCAGACTCACACACACAAAATCTCTGGCACGGGAGGTTTTGCCTTGGATTTGCCGCTCTCTAGATGCACATTAAGGATTGCCTGCTCCCATTTATTCCAATGGGTGGATGGGGGGAACCCCATAACAGGATTAATTGCCTTTTAGTCAGACCCCCGGGCCAGGGTAATGGTACGGCCCAACTCGAATGTGTTTTTAAAGGCTGTAATGGGCAGATGGGTGGGGGGACCCCTTCCGAGCCCCATAACTTGGGACCCCCTGCCCCAATCATCACCAAACTTGGGGGTTCTTGCAAGAAGGGTCACTTCAAGCTACGCTGAAAGTTTGGGGCCTCTACCTCCAAAAATGCCCCCCGGAGCCGCGGAAAGGTGCGAATGTGTTTTTAATGCCTTTATTCCTGTGGGCGATTTTGTGGGGACCCCTTATGGGCCCCATATCTCGGGACCCCCAGTCCCAATCTTTACCAAATGTGGGGGTTCTTGCAAGAAGGGCCACCTCAAGCTACACTGAAAGTTTGGGACCTCTACCTCCAAACATGCCCCCCAGAGCCACAGAAAGGCGCAAATGTGTTTTTAATGCCTTTATGGTTATGCTGCTGATTCGGAGCCCCCGAATTTGCCAAATTTATTCAGCAGTCGCCCTGAACTCGCCGAATTTGGCTCGTTGTTTTCCTGCCTTTTTTGAATTCGGTTCCATCCGAACTAGAAACCACCGAATCGGGGGAAATTTGGCTGTTTTTCGGTTTGGGATGAACCAAATTGACAGCCCTAAATCTAATTAGTTTTCAAGTTCCACTAGCACTTCTGAGAAGAAGAATCCAAAGTCCTCCGTTTAAAAACATAAATGCCAGCAGTTTGTTTTCTGACCACTAGTTAATGCTGCTAAGTTTGCTGCAATTTGTTTACCTAGTAAGTACATTATTTAAAATTGTTCCCAGGCTCTCCTACTCCCAGAACTTTCTGATACTCTCTGCCTTACAAGGGATTGATGTGTTGTGGATTATTCTGCAGAAAGCTCTGAACTGTTGTACTGTTATATCTCTGAACAAGTGGGAAGTTTGTCTCTAATTCACATGAACAAGTGGGAATTTTTTCTCTAATTCACATCATACAGAACATAACTTTGTGATTTTGTTTTAAGCAGAGGTTGGATGGCCATCTGTCGGGAGCGCTTTGATTGTGGGATCCTGCATGGTAGGGGGTTGGACTGGATGGCCCTTGTGGTCTCTTCCAGCCTTGTGTGATTTTGTGATTTTTGTGACTTCACATGCTGAAATATATTTTGAATATTTTGACATGTTGATAACCTGTTGTAGGATGTTTTCTCTATTCTTGATAGGAAAAGACTTCAGTTTCTAATGGGTTTATCATAGATTATTTACCTGCAAAACAACAACAAACCTGGGAGCATTTTGTCATGCTCAATCAGCCCCCTAGCCATACAGCAATGTATAAAGACAAAGACAAACGCACACACACAAATCCAGGCAGATGTCTGTATGATTGAGCAGCTCAAAAATAACACAGGTGGGAGATAAGAAATAGTGTTTGAACTTTGGTTGCTGCATTTAATGGCTGCTAGGAAATCTTAAAATGAAAATGAGTCATCTACCTCCTGATTGGATGACTCTGAAGCCAGATTAGGCAGACCAGATAAACTTCAGATTTTTTTCACCATGAGAAAACATTCACTCAGGAAAAGGGGAAATTTATGGAGACTAGATTTCAGGGCAAATCATGGAGTTTGGGTGAAGGAGAGACTGAAGTTGGGATGGGTCAAAACGTGAAGAATGACACCAAAAGTATTTTGGTAATATATTTTAATAACCCTAACTGAGTTCAAGTTAATCAAAATGGGATATGCGGCATGATTAACTTTAGCTGAATTTGTCCTGTTGCATCTTGAAACTGACCTGTTTCCCCTGACCAGGATCTTTTAAAATCCTTCTCTGCCATGACTCCTCTGTCAGGCTTCAGAACTCAGCAATAACAACCCCAAACCTTTCTAGTGCCAGGGGATAATGCAACATTTTAAAATTTCCACCCCCCTCATTTTGCTCAAAACACCCTCAAGGCAATGTATTTTTTTTAGAAATTGGTTATTTTAAAAATGCATATGTTGCTTCTCTAGAGACCTGAAATGTTTTAAAACATAGATAGAAATCAATAGTGCAGGGGTCCCCAGACAAGAGTTAGTTTCTGTTACTGCTTCAAGGCCTGTATACAGGGGACCTCACTCAGGTCTTGTGTTTGGTGTTGGTTGTAGTTTGTTACTGTGTGTAGGACCAAAGAGCAAAATGAAGTAGGACAGGTAAATTCACTCCTACCCATCGTGCCTCAGAGTATGCATGCACACAAACAATTTGCTGTGGGGCAATGAAGTTTTTGAAGATCATCTTGGGCAGCCTTTCCCACACAACTCACAGACACCAAAATTGTCACGTGAATCAGCCTTCACAAGCAGAGACTGCAGAGTTCAATCCAATGGACGTGCCAGGGTTTCTCCCATGGAATTATTGGTATATAGCTGCATACTGTCATTGCTGTATAGCAGCTTTGACTTGTATAGTGAATGACATCAAGCAAAAAACTGTGCTGTAATGGCAGGCAAAGTCCCAATGGTTATCCCAGCACTAAACCACCAGCACAGTACTAATACAAACATTTCCTAAGAATAAACCCTTTCAAGTCGTTTTTCATGAAAAATGCAGTCTGGCCCTGACTGCATCCTATCTAAACAGCACATTGCTTTATGAAGGAAGTTTGTTCTGTAACATCTGTTTTCTGCAGCAAATGAATGCTTGGAAGCTACATAACACTCAGAGGCCAGATTCCCACCCCATCCTTCAAAGCAAGCTTTTATGCACCTGCTGGAGAAAGTTCAAACAAACAGAAACTCGTGGGCGGGCAGAGATTTTTGTGCTTTGAATGAATTCCATTGCAGATGAGTCAAGAGCGCCAGACTTGCGATGCAGCCTTGAGAATCTTGTGCGCTTCCTGGGGCCGTTATCTATGTAGAGATAAGGGCGAAAAAGGAAGGGGATTTCTCTTGACCATGCAAGCCAGGCATAACTGCTTTTGGTCAGGGACTGACAGAAGATCCATATTTTCGCCAAGGGAGCAATGTATGCCTTCATCCAAGGTTAGAGGCATAGTGGTATAATGGCTACAGCAGTTGTTCTCAACCAGTGGTAGCATACCAGAGGTGGGGCTCAGAAGTAGTCAAGGAGGGAAACAGCATCTTTACAACTATTACTAGGAATTTGCTCACCCAAAACACTAGAACTTGAAGGCATCCAAAGAAGCTGATGGGCAGTAGATTCAGGATGGACAAAAGGAAATACTTCTTTACACAGTGAATGATTAAAATGTGGAATTTGCTGCAAGAGGACGTGGGGATGGCCACAGTCATAGAAAGCTTTAAAAGGGGATTGGGTACATTAATTGAGGATAGATCTATCAGTGGCTACTAGCCATGGAGATTAAAGGGAACTTCCATGTTCAGAGGCAGTAAACCACTACACCACACTTTGTTGGATCAGATGGGTAGTCCATGAAGTCCAACATCCCATCTCAAATTTTAGAACCACTGTTTAGAAACATAAACAGGATAAACTGCTATTGGGCAAACTGGAAAAGCTATGCTGTTATCTGTTCCTTATTTTTGAGAATTTCCCTTCCTTTCCAAGAAAATTCTTCCTCTAACAATACTTGATGAGCAGCAGTCCATGAACTTACTGCCTAGTGCTGCTGTCAACAATCAATGAACAGACTTTGGAAAGATTTTGCTTCCATGGTACATGGTCCTCTAATGAATCTGAGCATTCTCCTGCCTCTGAGCAGTGGTGTGGTATAGTGTATACAATGTTAGGGTAGGATCTGAGAGGCACAGGTTCGAATCCCCACTCTGCCATGAAAGCTTGTTGGGTGACCTTGGATCAGTCACAGTACACAGATTAGGCTTCCATTCTCACACACATGCATGAACTCCATGCTGAAGCGTTGCCCATTTCAGACTGAGAGACATCTCTACTAGAAGAGCAAGAGGTAAGTTTGGTTGTTGGACCTTGATGAGGGTTGCTATGGTCATTTTGTGTCTTTTTTGAGGAATGTAAATCTTATTCTGATAATTTAATATAAATATAAAGGTAGTTCCCTATGCAAGCACCGACCCATGGGGTGACATCACGTCACAACATTTACCCAGTGGTTTGCCTTTGCCTTCCTCAGTTGTCTACACTTAACCCCCAGCAAGCTCATTTTACTGACCTCGGAAGGATGGAAGGCTGAGCCAACCTTGAGCCGGCTACCTGAAACTGACTTCCATTGGGATCAAACTCAGGTTGTGAGCAGAGCTTTGACTGCAGTACTGCAGTTTACCACTCTGTGCCACAGGGTTAGGGCTATAGCCTAAAGCAAATGTTAGTCCAGAAAAAGAAGTTCTTATGCATGTTGAAAGTAATTTTATGAACCAAATCAACAAACAGTGGTACAAAGATACTCTAGCAGATTAAGAAAAAAAAACTGAGGCAATATGTGGAAGGTTCATAATTTGAGAAACAGCAACAGTGAACCCCAATTTGAATTAAGTATTGGGTGACCCCCTTGAGGGGAAGGGGGATGGACTCTTAATGCTTTTCTTGACTGAGGAAACACGTCATGACTGAGAACTCAAGTTAAATCATTCCCTCCTGTGTCTTTCTTCCCTCACACAACAGAATCATGGTATATAGTCAGTCTTTTATTATGTCAACTTCTCTTCCTTGTATTTAACCAAGAGTTTGGAGACCCTTTCTGTTGTCTGAGGTACCCTTATTTAATAAGGGTAAAAGAATGAAAAAGGACAAAGGGAAACCTGACTAATTGGTGTTTCCAGCAGATTTTCGCAATCAACCATTGGGGATTTTGTAAGGTATGAAGTATTTGCTTTTGCATAAGTTTCTCCCACATTCTCTGTCTAATGTTTGCTTGGTAAACCCGGTGGAATAAAGATCACATCTGCCTCTCTGTGAGTTCTGTTCCTGGGAGGTAATTGAGTAAGATTTTTGTTAGGGGCATGTGTGAGTGTGTATTGTAATATGCACACACAGTGCTCCATTTTCTCCACTTCATTTGATTGGAATGAATCCCATGTAGGATTGGTTTCCAGTTTTAATGGACTGAAGGTCTTTCCCAAGGGGAAAATGCTGTCTGGCATTAAATTTAATAAAGTTTACTATGCAAGCTGAATCTCTGCATGACAGGAATTTGAAAAAAATTGATTGTTGTTAAAATAATTCCCCTGCTCTTCTGAGAAGCTTAATAGATGTTACTCTTCTCAGGGACTGGAAATTGCAAGCAATTAATCTCTGTTTTGTAATTATGGAATATTTACATGGCTTCATGGAGCTTGGTAAAATAATTATACATTTTTAAAAGTTACTGCTGTTGTCCTATTGCACTAAACACTAATGGAAGATATTAGGCAGATAATTACTAGCACCAAGATGAAAATAAGGCACCACAACAATTTTTATTCCATTTCAGAGTTTAGGAGGCTACTGAAACACAATAATGTGAGCAGGAGTTCATCTCAAGAAACATAATATATTACTGACTTGGATAACAGATAAGAGAATGAGGAAATTGCTTTATAAACTTCCAAGTTTGTGCATCAGATTGAGACATAAATACCAACTTTATCCCATGGAGATAAAATATACTGTATATAAAATATGGAACACACACACATTGTTCTGTTACCTGAGGTACCTTGATTGGTTTTTCTAGTTTATGATACATTTCCTGATAACTGGTTGAAATATTAAAATCCTTGTTCAGTTTTAGAGAGCCAGTGTGGTATAGTGGTTAAGAGCGGTGGTTTGGAGCGGTGGTCTCTAATCTGGAGAACCTGATGAACCAGGTTGGTTTCCCCAGTCCTACACATGAAGCCAGCTGGGTGACGTTGGGCAAGTCACACTCTCTCAGCCCCACCTACCTCACAGGGTGTCTGTTGTGGGGAGGAGAAGGGAAGGTGATTGTAAGCCGGTTTGATTCTTCCTTAAGTGGTGGAGAAAGTCAATATATAAAACCAACTTCTCCTCCTCCTCCTTCTTCTCTTTAGATTTTATTCCAAAATAATTGCTAGTAGTAAGTGAATTTTGAAAAGGGAAAAAAGCAAGATTCAGACACCTGTGGTTTACAAATGGATATAACAATAGGTTATGATATTTGCATAATCACCTTGTGAAATATGTCAGTATTCCCTTGTTACAAACTGTATTTGACCAAACGATAGTGCATAGACTACCACACTGAAAACAGAAATCATGCTACATGGCAGCTGATGGTACATCTATTTCTACTTCATTGCTGAGGTAGGACATGTGGTCAGTATCAACACACACACATATATTGTGTGTGTGTGTGTGTGTGTGTGTGTGTGTGTGTGTAAAGTGCTGTCAAGTCGCTTCCGACTCATGGCGACCCTATGAATGAAAGTCCTCCAAAATGTCCTATCTTTGACATCCTTGCTCACATCTTGAAAATTGAGGGCTGTGGCTTCCTTTATTGAGTCAGTCACTAAAACAGATCTTCGTGCTTCAGATCTCTGCACTTAAAAGGTGTTTACCAGTCTGTGCAGACTGTCAAAATAACCACAATGCATTGTAGATGTTTGAAAAAAATAATATAGCAGTGCATCCCCCAAGTCTTGCTGTTTTAATGGCAAGATATTCCAAATGCTACGTGGTACGTGAGAGAGACATAGATGTATGTCTTAAGTAACAGCCGTAATGGTTTAAACACACACACATTTGGGATTTTGTTTTCGCACTGGAAATGCCCCAAGGTTTTCATAACACTAGTCCATCCCTGAAATGTCTACCTCTGAAAGAGGCTGGCACCTAACAAATTATCCAATAAGGCTGTCAAACATCTTTTGTTGGAAAGAGAAAATAAATGTGACAAATGTAAATATCTACAGAGCAAGGCTTGTACCAGGAGGACTGATGCAGTCAAAGCTGATAAAGGCTGATGGTGCATTCCTTTGCCATTAGTCAGACAGCTGCTTTCTTTAATAGATCAGGGCTTTTGGGGACCACTTGTTCGCAAACTCTTTCATTTGTACCTTTCAGGCATGCTGGGGATGTAAGGTTCCCATTAGCTAATTGCAACCCACCTTTAAAAAAAAATCCCCAAGTTCCCTCTTTAGTGTCAGTCCCCAGGCTAAAGAACACATCAAAACAGCCTAGAGATGATTGTTTCAAACAATACGACACAAATCTGATTTCTTTCTGAATCACCGTTCATACAATAGACATCTGGTTCCAATGTATGCTTTCAATTACAAAATCCTAGATATGTAAGTCCTCAGGCATGAGTGTGACGGAAAGTCTGCTGTTAGACAAACTGGGAAATCTTGTGATTTAAAAAAAAATTGCTTTGAAATTCTGCGAAAAGTGGATTATAAAGAAACTAATACATTTCACACCAAAGAGGAAAACTGGATAAAAGTGCAAGCCTTGCATCAATTGCCCGGGCCAGCAAGGAGGCAGCATGTGAGGTCCAGGCATTGTTGTGCACATGGCTTTTCCCCTGTGCAAACTGATCATCTCCACCAGCACATTTTGGGACTTTGCACGGATGTACTAGGAGCAAACCCTCTCTCATCTGGGGACACTTTCACTCCCAACCAGCAAAAAACATTCTTATTTGCTTCATTAATGTTTGGACCAAAAATTGGCCTATAGGAAGAGTCAGTTTATTTATTTTATTTATTATATTTCTATCCCGCCCTTCCCGACTAAAGCTGGGCTCAGGGTAGCTAACAACACAACACAGAATTAAGCCCTTATAACTCCCAATAAAGAATCAGGAGGATGTAAGTCTCTTAAGAGTGCGATACTAAGCAGAGCTGCACTCTTTTAAGTTCATGTTTAATGGATTTGTGTGTGTGTGTGTGTGTGTGAAGTGCCTTCAAGTCGCAGCCGACTTATGGCGACCCCTTTTGGGGTTTTCAAGGCAAGAGACTAACAGAGGTGGTTTGCCAGTGCCTTCCTCTGCACAGCAACCCTGGTATTCCTTGGTGGTCTCCCATCCAAATACTAACCAGGGCTGACCCTGCTTAGCTTCTGAGATCTGACGAGATCAGGCTAGCCTGGGCCATCCAGGTCAGGGCTTAATGGGTTTAGAAAGGCGATAACACTATTTAGGATTGCATTGTACTGTTAGTCGTGGTTGTTGAGCCTGGCTTGGCATCTTTCCATTGATTTTAGTATAACCTATGTGACTTTCTGATTTATCCAAATCATGCTGCAATTTTGTCTTTGAAGTTTCTGTCTGCGTAGTTGGCAACAAGTGCATGTTTTAGTGGCATTCTTTGTCTCTCACATTTGTGATGAGTCCTTGTAGCTGGGAGGAGTTTACAGGCCAAGTTCATCTTTGTTGTGGTAAACCTCTTCCCCTCCCTCTCTCTTTGTCATGCACTTGTCTTGGGCATGCAGAATAAGCTCTGCATGGCATCCCAAAATAAATATAATATATACTTCTGTGTATTTCTCTGACCAAGGATCTGCAAGACCAATTATCCTGGATATGTATAACTAAGCCCCATGCCGCAGCATGTGATCTCAATTCCCAGAATGCCAAAGGATACCATTAAGATGTTAAATTGCATATTGTTTGTTTTCCTTTCCCTGGGCGATGGGGGTTTCAGGGCAGCCTTTACAAGTCAGTTTTCTTTGTTGAAGAGAGCACTGGAGATTTTTAATACCTTTGATTATTCAGTTTATTTACAGATGTGCACAGGAACCACCTCTGTTAGTCTCTTGCCATGAAAACCCCAAAAGGGGTTGCCATAAGTCGGCTGCAACTTGACGGCACTTTACACACACACACTTTGAGCAAACATTATGCCGGCACAGATGGGCACACAAGCCGTAGTCAGCAGCCTGGAATCTAAAAAAGAGCTGCCCTGTGTCATCCTCCAATGGCTGCAGTCCTAAGACCATTTTGCTGGGAGTAAACCTCACTGAATAAAACGGGACTTGCTTATGAGTAGACGTGCTTAGGAGCGGTGTCTATAAGTTCTAAGAGGTTGCTATTCTTCAGCCTTTTTTAGCTTAAACCTATCCCTTCAGTTATATCTCCTGCTATTCTGGCAAATGATATCGGTGGGTATCCCTGCAATGTTTTGAATCTCTGCATTCAGCCAACTCGTCATTGGGGATCTGTGTTTTGAAATTAATTACCTGCTTTTTTTTTTTTTAAGAACTAGCAACTTCATATCCAAGTACAACTGCATATACCCATTGTCCTCATTGGGAAGTGCATATGTGACCAGAATAGCTAGGGACATAGTTGTGTGTGTTAATCTAAGACTGATTTAAAGCCCCATCATGTTAACCACTGGCAAATATACATCCTTGAACCTAACCAATATAACCTGACTTTGAGGTTGAAACCTCAGTTTAAGAACCACTAATCTATACCTCTGTATCCTGGATGTTGACTACTAAGGCTGGCCTTAAATGATGCTTCTAAATGCTGAGTTTCATGAACATCTGTGAATGGTCTGTCAGACTTCCAAAAGTACACTGGGGGGAAGGAGCATGGAAAGGACATGGGATTGAAAGATGAGTCCAAATGGAGATGAAAATCTCCTTGGTGTGCCTACTTCGCAACTGCAAGCCATTGATTTCTTTTCTGTGTACAACTTGAACTTACTCTTGGCTCAGGGTGCACTTCTTATAGCTTCCCTTGTAATTCTCAGAGGCTTGAGGAAATTAAAGCATGAGGGCAATGCTAATTAGAGTTCATTCCATGATGTTGGTGAATGAGGAGAAGCAAGAAGGTTGTGTGGCGAGATGCGCTCCTGGTAATAACGGGTCTTCGATTTTCCAGATGTACAGATATCCTTTTTGATCTTTGTAAAACAGAATAACAGAGACATGCATCAACACTCATGCTTCATATCTATTTTTAATCTTCTCGAAACCGCAACACTCTCACAGAGTTCAAAGGGATAGGATGGAAGCCACAATGAGACATCTGCTGGACCAGTGAACGCCGAGGAGGAAAGTAGCAGGCTTAATAGCAGGAACAACTCCTGTAGTCTCACCAATAGACCAGTCTTGGACTGAAACAGAGCAAAGAACTTTGCATGGAGGCAGGGATGCCCAGAGCCTTCATGGGCAGCCAGGTAAAGATTGCTTACTCCCTTCACATCACCCAGACTGTAGTAGCCTGTAGTGGTAGGGTCTAGAAATAGCTTGGTTGCGCTGCTTTATAAAGTGCTGCCTTTTTTTTTTTTGCTCAGTTTTGCTCAGTTTTCCATGCCTCTTTATGCCTATTTCTGGTTTTGCTCAGTTTTCCATGCCTCTTTACATCTATTTCTGGTCTAACATTCCTCAAAGCATTCTACCTAAAATGAAGAAAGTGCTTAAACCTTCAAATAAAGACACTTAAAACTGTGCGCAAAGGAAGCTTGTTTGGATCGCAACCTTTGCAAACATTGTTTGCTTTGAAGCAGACTTAGTCCCAAAGAAATTTAAAATCAGAGTGAGAGATATTTTGAGAATTTGTGAAAAAGTTACTCTCAAGATATTTTGAGAATTTGTGAAAAAGTTTCCACAACTATTTCCCCCTCCCTCTTCTCAAACAGGAACTATGTTAAATAAATGGAATTTTTAAAACATTAAAGCATCCTTTGTAAGGTATAAATATAGCCCCACGAGCCTTCTCAGATTATCAGCATTTGTCAAACAAATAAAAAGATGTTTAGCATTTGTTGTAAGCCTTTTCCTTCTCTCTTTTCCTTGGGTAATTATAACCCAGGTATTTACATGAAGTCTGGTCCTCCAACACATTTAGGTCTAAAGTTGCCATTTCTTTATGTCCTCCAAAATATCCCTGAAAAACTGATTTAATTAAATGTGGCATTTTTATCTCCTTCTTAAGGATCTGAAAAAACCTTGGACTATTGTTGGAAAGGATGAAAAGGAAGCTTTTTATTCAGAAACTTTTCCAGCCAAAAGCTCCTTTATTGCTCCACTGCCCCTCTACTAGCTGGAGGAAAATTCCTTCTCCCTGCCTACTAATTATGTCCACTTTCAAAGTGCAAAATTCCATCGCAGCACTAGCAAATTAATAGTCTGCAGAAGGAGAGCAATGCCTTCATTGTAAAGATCTCTGACCATTAAAAATAAAAGTTGACTCCCATATCATTCAACCTTTTCCCAGATGTTTGGTGTCCAGACGTGCTGTGGAATAAAATATGCAGAATTAAGTTTAATTATTTAAATCGGTTACTGTGGTGATTCACTACGTAAATATTAGCCTAAGTGGCAAGTGAGAAAAATAAGTATTGTGGCTAGGTCTATTTAAGGGACTTTAGAGAAAGAAGAACTGTACCTATCTGAAACCATTACATGTATGAACTTTACTGAAACTGTTATGCTGTTATACTTCTAACTATACTTCTAATTATACTTTTAAATAAGACCCCCTTTTACCTCAGAGCCAACCCCCAAGCTCTGACTGTTCTGACATTTTGCCATCTTGTTCTTTGGGTCCAACTAAGAATTCTAACGCAAGAGCCTTTGGTGGCAGTGAAAATAAGAAAGAAATGCTGAGGAAGTAGGGTTGCCAGCTCCAGGTTGGAAAATACCTGGATATTTTGGGAGCGGAGGCTGAGGAGGGCAGGGTTTGGAGAGGGGAGGGACTTTAATGCCATAGAGTCCACTTGCCAAAGTGGACATTTTCTCCAAGGGTACTGATTTCTATCACCTGGAGATCAGTTGTAATAGCTGATCTCCAGCCACCACCTGGAGGTTGGCAACCCTGTGAATCATAGAATCATAGAATGAATCATAGAATGATAGAGTTGGAAGGGACCACCAGGGTCATCTAGTCCAACCCCCTGCAAGTTCACAAGGTTGGAAGAGACCACAAGGGTCATCCAGTCCAACCCCCTGCCATGCAGGATCCCACAATCAAAGCACTCCTGACCGATGGCCATCTAGCCTCTGCTTAAACACCTCCAAAGACAGGGACTCCACCACCCTCCTAGCCAGCACATTCCATCGTCGAACAGCCCTCACCATTAGAAAGGTCTTCCTAATGTTTAGGTGAAATCTATTGTCGAAGGTCAGAGTTCATTGGTTCTTGTAGGTTATCCGGGCTGTGGAATCGCTTTTCTCTTAGTTTAAATCCATTACTCCGTGTCCTAGTCTCTGGAGCAACAGAGAACAAACTAGTTCCCTCATCAACATGACATCCCTTTAAATATTTAAACATGGCTATCATGTCACCCCTTAACCTTGCCTGAGGAAGGCAAGGATGCAGCATAACACACATCACCTCAGAACACAAGAGAGAGTTTTACATACAAGTGTTACATACAAGGTGTTACATACAAGCTGACTCAGAAAAGAGCAAACCCTTGCATTTACCCTTATTTTATATTAGGGGAGGAGGTAGCTTATTAAAGTGGGCAGCATGATACAAACAGAAATTTCTTTCCTGCTGCTGCAAACAGAACTTCATCTTAATTCTTAGGGCAAATTATGGCCCTGCGAAGAAGCTGATGAATCTCTTCTCTGCATGGCAGCATTCCACATGGCTGATGTTGTAACACTTGAAAAATATGAGTCATGTGAGTTGACTTAACGTCTTAGAGCACTCCACTCCAGCAGATGCCCAAATTACGTGGCAATAGCATGGAAGCTGCCGCAAACTGAGCTTGAGCCAAATGGCAATAAATGGCTTTTATAAACATCATGAGAAGATCCATCACATGTGCATGATTTTGGTTGCTTCTATGTGAGAACTATAATGTTGGAATCCCCTTCAGTACCAATTTGTTGTCAAGTTAATGACTGATTCCTATGTTATGATATGCTGGTGATACCACTGAACATTAAACTCATGGACTCCTGACTGTGTTGAAAGCAGTTAGTATGAAATGGCTCTCCATACAGTTTGGTTGATTTTAAGGAAGCTGGGAAAATAGGGTTGCCAATCTCCTGCTATTACAACTGATCTCCAGCTGATAGAGATCAGTTCACCTGGAGAAAATGGCCGCTTTGGCAATTGGACTCTATAGCATTGAAGCCCCTCCCCAAACCCCACCCTCCTCAGGCTCTGCCCAAAAAACCTCCCACCCGTGGCAAAGAGGGACCTGGCAACCCTATGGGAAAACCTTCCTTTGGAGGCGGGGGGCTTTGTGGCATAAAGTTGCCTGGACATAATGTATAACTAACATTGCTATTTGATCTAATAACAAGGCAACAAAATATTTATTTATGCATTTATTTATTTATGCATTTCTGTACTGGTATTCTCCCCAACAAGGGCCCAAAGCACCTTATAGAAATTTCCAAACACAACAGCCCACCCAACCAATTTAAGGAATACAATTCAAACTAAACAAGCAAGAAACATATCCTGGGTGGGTTCTGATTCACTGGGCTGGCTAACATAGGTCACCAGGCTGTAAGCCATGGGCTATATCCCTTTGGCTGTTGCCCATGTTGGCATATGACTTTCAAGATTATTTGGCAATATAGTATACATCAGCATCTACAGGTGGTGAGAAAATAGGTATCTAATAAAGTCCGTCAGGCTGTTAAATGCTATGTACATGTATGTCTTTTAGATAAACATGGATGTGCTACATATCTGTTATACAAATTCTGTACTTATACTGTCAGTGGAAAAGGAAAGGGGGATGTTTGCATACTGCACATTCCATGTTTGCAGCCAGTTCATTTTGAAAAGATAAAACATAATCTGTGGTGTACGATGAGAAATGAAGTCTGATAATGTTGAAGTCAATGTTGAGCTTGTTATCCTTGGTTTATTACCCTAAAATGACAGTGTGATATGAAGAGTTTTTCTCTACCTGCTTCACATACTCGCAGAGCAATAATACTTCTATTAATATGCTCTAGAGGCGTAGTTTTCTTGAATGCTGAAATGAAATAGGGGGAGCATGTTCCACAAGTGTTTCTTGCAATATTTTGTACTGACTTTTGCCGAGACTGACACTTCCCATCCAGGCCAATCACACATTGTTGATTAATTGGGGCAGAGCGTGGACCAGTTTGCTCATTCTGATGCACATCTCAGTACATTCCCTATCCATATACTGCCCCAACTAGTCATGTGCAAATATGCTTGACTTTGCTGAATCCAGCTGAAAGTCACCATGTGATCCCTGATTGGCTGAGATCATGCAGTGAGGCATAAAGAAAAAAGGTACTGATTTGTCCCTGATTGGTTAGGATCATAAAGTTAGCAAAAAAAGAAAAGGCAGATAAGCAAAAGATCAGGAAAACCATGGTTCCAAACAGATGCATAAAATGCATGAAAGAAAGAGAAGATAATCTTTTGTAGTCCCCTGAAACAGCAACTTTTGCAGTGAAAATCAGATTGCATGAAAATGTGTTGTAATACTGATATTCAGACTGTGTTCCAAAGAATCCTGGACTTCTTCAGAAATGTGTCAGATGCTCAATTAGTAAACCAATAACAGTGCAAAAAAACTTATCCTCCAACACCAATTTCCCTTGCAATATGCAATCACAAGATATGTGTTTATATGGCTCTTTTTGTTCATACGGAGCATCTGAGGAGTTCTTCTGAATGATACTCAGCGTAAACTCAGCAGTTTGCAGGCAGAGCCAATGCAAAGACACAGCTGTTGCTCTTCCTCTGGGAATTGGGCCCAAGTTATAACAGTATGCTCAGGCTCTGTAATTAATCTTGGTTGAATAAGGAATAATGTACTAGGGCAGTAGGACAGGGGATCAGCAACACTTCCTTATGCAGCATTTTTAGGGACATTAGACTAGCTCATGATAAACTGTGTGAAGAAAACTGTTACTTTGCAGAGGAAACATTTGCAAACAAAACATCACCCTGGGGAATCACAGCATGGCTGCGCCATACTGTACAACGTAGGATGTCATTTGAGTGGCGCTGATGTAAGACATGGTTTGCAATCACTACAGAAAACTGCTTAGAATCCTTAGATTATCTGTATCATGCCACACAAGTGGCCCCATAAAATCCAAGACCCTCTGATAAATTTCTTTAAAATTACACACCGTTCATAAGATGATGGTTGAGCATTTAGCATGTGACAAACAAAAAGGCTGCATGCCCTCATCCTCAAAGAAATGTCAACAAAAGCATCCCACCTAGTGTAGATAGAAGGCTTTTCTACATTCCAATGCACATCTTCTCAGAGATGATGGTTTGCCACATGGACCTATGATATGCCACTGTGTCACAGCACTTTATTCCCCTATTTGGGTTGCCAGATAAAAATAATAAAAAATAAAACCATAAAAATTTATTAAAATACATAAAAATTGAGCAATGGAGTATGAACCTTTAAAATAAGGGTATCTAGAAATCCTCATGTTTTCACGGACTTAGTAGATGTCCCTGGCCTCACTCAAGATGGATTCATACAAAAATTTTGAGGCATCAGTCCAATGTTAATTTTCCCCTGTAATTTTTTGCATAGTCAAGTGGTCTTGGGAAAGTATACTAGTGATAAGGCTAGACTAAAAATTATCGTGAACCGGACCATCAGGGACAACTATATTTTGAATGAAACCGAGATGCGGAGGAACAGGAAGTGCAATGGACTTCACCCCCCTGTCCCGCTCTCACTCCAATTGCATCACGTCTGACTGACCCTTACAGTCTGAGTTTCTAACATCTGCAATAACATAAATAAACTACAGGCAAGAAGCCAATGCTTTGGTGGGTTATTTCAAACTGGTGTTTTAAATTCCATCCTCACTGCTGCAGCTCCTTGCTCCCGACAATTACCCCATTTTCCCTTCAACTCTCAGACTCATCTCTCTGGCCTTTTCTTCCCCTCATTCCTCTGGATCATGCCCTGTTCTAATCCCCCTTCCCTATTCCTGGTGGGCACATAAAGGGCCTTTTTGGTGGCAGCCCCACAATTATGAAACAGCCTCCCCAGGGAGGAGCACCTGGCCCCCTCACTGTCGATCTTCAGGAGGCAGTTGAAGACAGTTTTATTTAGGGCTGTGTTTGACTGATTTAGTTTTTAAAAAAATTGGCAGTCCTAATTGGAGTTTTTAAATTGTGACCTTTTACGTGTTTTTTATAATTGCTGCTTTACTTATATTGTTCTTATTATTATTTTTTATAACAGTTTTATTTACACTGTAAGTCGCCTGGAGTTCTGCAAGGGAGAAAGGCGGCGAATAAATGTTTTAAATAAATAAATAAACATCTCATCTCCCTGCTTTTTAATTTAGCCTTTATCTTGTCAAGCTTCGGTCTTCTTCTCTCCTCGGCGGCTGTTTGTTCAGTTCCTCTCTGGACAACTCTGCCCTCTCATCTCTAGGTTCTGAGCAGCTCGGCCAATGTCAAATAATTCGGACCTTTGTGCTGTCTGCTCTGTCCGTTCAGCGACACTGAAGCACCTCAGCCATTCAGCACAGCAGGCTTCGTTGTCATCATGAAATCCCTGAGAGATCATGTTGATTGTTCCTCCATTACTCATTCAATAGTCCTTGATTATGAGCTCCAAAGCTGTGTTTTATTATGACTTGATTTCTGTATTCTTCATGGCCGTTATCTAGGAAAATCAAGACATTTGCGAGTTTGCTATTTTTTTTTTAAGTTGCCCTTTAGTTCAAATTACAGCAGGTGACAATGAAATTTGTGAAGTAGTGTCAAGCAGAATCACATAGAATCCCAAGAAAAGAAGGTCATTCCCCTTTGCCAAGAGAACTGGGACACGAACCAAAGGAACATAATCCTTACCAGACCAGAACAGCACAGTGGATGATTCTTCACGTATGGTAAACACAAACAAGAGATCTGGTACGCGTTGTTCTGTTGCAGAAATTGCCCTGCTTGTATGGGAGAAGAGAAAGGGGGTAGATCGTGTATCTCGTAGATGGCATTCGGCCTAGTTTGTTAAGTAAACTGCCTCCACTAAGTCAAAGTCCATTAACATAAAGGAAGAAGCCAGAAAAGGGAACTTTTTGTGCCTTCTCCCATCGATCTTTGTTCTTTCCCTTTTTGCATTGGCATTTGTACGCTGGCATCTTTGCTGAACTGTCCAACAGGTTGTCTCAGAATAAGCAAAGAAATAAGTAATCTTGATGTTCTAAATCAGACTAATCTATTGGTTTTCTTCTTTAAAAAAATTAAATAAAAGCCCTCAAAAGTATGATCTACAACATTATACCTTTGTTTGTCATTCCAGTGCTTAAGAACATGGACCAGTTTTCTACCATTTTATTCCCAACTTGGTTTTTGTCATGGGCTCCCAAATAGAATTTGATCCAATACTTTCACGAATGACCCAAGTTAACAAAAATATTTTTATCAGTTTCCTTCTTTGCCATCATCCTCTGTACCCTATGAAAAAGGTGATGCTGTAGCAAGAAGGAAGATTTGACGGGGATCACTTTTTGTCATGGTTTGTATCCAACCATCCACACACAGAAAGCACAGAAAGTTTTCCTGCATTCCTCTTTGCTCCTGCATCCACTTCTGACCTCTGGATTGTTGCTGAGGTCACAGGGAGGGTTGTGAGGTTCCCCCCCTGACCACCAACAGAAGATGGGGTGGTTGGGTTGCTAGATACAGGTTGGAAAGCTCCTGGATATTTGGGGATGGAGTCTGGGGAGGACAGGGACCTCAGTGGGATACAATGCCACAGAGTCCACCCTCCAAAGCATCCATTTTATCCAGGAGAATTGATATCTGTATCCTGGAGATGAGCTGTAATTCCGGGGGATCCCCAGGGGCCCCTGGAGGCTGGCATCCCTGGTCACAGGATTCACATGAAAAAAAAGCCACATAGGTCAGGGGGTTGGAGTGAAGAGGGATAAGGGCATGAAATTGCCTCCTTTCCTCAGTAAAAAATTCAGCAGAATCCAGACAAAAATCCCAGTTCACCCATGTTTTTTTTCTGGATTAGAAACCAGAAACTAATTGGACTGAATTCCCCTTTCATTCCTTTCATGCCCTGCAATTACCATTTTACCATGGCCATTTTCCCTTGGCATTACAAGCCAGCAGCCTTTCAGCTCATCTCCTTCAGTATTTTGCAGCAGCCTTCTCTGCAGGTCACCCGTTCGCTTTACCTTTCAAGTTAAGCACAATGGTTTGAAGAATGGAAACAGCTTTCCATATTTCCTGTGGCTTTCTGCCAGCACGGAGCATGCCTTAAACAACTAATAAGTAGGTAGATTCAAAAGTTTAAAATCCCTTTGTTAATCATCCACTGTAGTTCTCTGAAGCAGTGCAATGAAAAATGAGTGGGCATATCAAAACCACATGAAGAATAAAATGGTAATGTAAGCATATGCCTTTCTTATATTGAGAACCTCAAAAGCAGATTTTGACATAAGTGATATCATATGTCTTGTTTTCAGTACCTTAGGAACATCTACTTGTATCATCCCATATATATTTTGTGGAATAAAATACTTCATCCTAAATAACTGCAAATTACTTCCACCCTGTTTCTGTCCTAGCCTAGAGGGTTGATCATCCTGGGTGAGCATGTTTTCAAAAAAATGCTCACACTGTTTGCATCAAAAAGCTTGAATGCTCCTTTTATAAAAACCCATCCATCATTGATGGTAAAAGCAAGAGTTGTGCTGTCAAGCAGATTCCTAAGAATGAACAAAACAAATTTAGTATGGTGTTTAGGCTCCTGTACAAGGTAGATAAAACATCAGTCTAGACAAGGATGCCAGGAGGATAGACAACGAAGAGGACAACATTCTGGGGTCTTATTTATTTGTTTACTTCATTTATTCCCTGCCTTTCTCCCCCGTGGAGACCCAAAATGGCTTACATCATTCTCCTCTCCTTCATTTTATCGTGAGGTAGATTAGACTGAGAGTGTGTACTAGCCCA
The DNA here is from genome assembly GCF_029931775.1 of Euleptes europaea. Taxonomy (NCBI): domain Eukaryota; kingdom Metazoa; phylum Chordata; class Lepidosauria; order Squamata; family Sphaerodactylidae; genus Euleptes; species Euleptes europaea. Next base: position 97,158,484 of record NC_079314.1, read on the forward strand.
AAGTAGGGTTGGCCATGGTTACCACTTGGATGGGAGACCAAGGAAGACTGGGGTTGCTATGCCCTGAAAGCCCCATGGTCCTGGGAGTCGGCTGCGACTTGATGGCATGTGAAGAAGAAAGCATTATATCAGCAAACACTGAAGGAGTAAGGCATTAAAGCCACCAATGTATCACACGATAACTAGTATCGCTGTCTGTGATAACCATTTCACTTGGTCAAGCCATACTGGATTTATCACCATCAGAATAAGGACACACCAACACCATCAATTTATCAACTGTTACACTCATCATATGTTCAGCATTGTTTTCCATTGAATGTATGCATTGGTTTCCATGGAATGCAGACACAGCTTCTCATTTCCCCACTCCTACACATGAAGCCAGCTGGGTGACTTTGGGCTAGTCACAGTTCACTTAGAGCTCTCTCAGACCCACCTACCTCACAGGGTGTCTGTTGTGGGGAGGGGAAAGGAAGGTGATTGTAAGATGGTCTGATACTTCCTTAAGTGGTAGAGAAAGTCAGCATATAAAAACCAACTCTTCTTCTTCATTTGTAACAGTGTATATGTGTGCATACTTATTTAGTAAAGATTTTCAAACACTCCTGAAAATAGTTAGAATTAGGCTTGAAAGGAATAAAAATACACCAAGCAGCATTTTAGCATTCCTCTGCTGAAGATTTACTTTGCTGGCAATTATTTAATAAGTGTTCAGATTTCTTAGACTACAGCCAATGGATACCATTCTGCGATCTTTTCATATATACGGCTCTGCCAGGCACTCCTAATCTTAGGTCAATGATGTCATCATGGTCTGTTATTGAGATGACACCAACTGAGCATCCTGGCTTTACTGAAGATTTAAATAGCAAGACAAGATGAGCTTGGCTAGAGAACAAATATTTGTCTGATTAACACATTTCTCTGATATGTGGGGGAAGCAATTGCATCAGTTACAAAGGGGCCAAGATACAAATTGAGCATTTCCTCCAGTTGAAACCCCCCCCCCAAGGATAGCAATATCTTTAGGACAAGTTCAGGAACAGTTTAATTGAAGTGGGCAAAAAAAGAGCTGGATTTGGGTTGAATGTCCTTGAGCTGGTGAGAAAACAGAGACAACTGGATAGCAGCCCATTAAACCAACACAAATGCTTAGGATAAAAGGGTTAGTCCACCATTCCTCTTCCTCATAAACGACTTCTTTTTTTACTTTACAAAAAAGCTGCAAGCTCCTGTTTACTTTCCCTCCCCTTTATCGTAACCAGATATTTAATCAATCATTTCTTCTGGGGTAATAGCACTATGTGAGGATGAGGTATTCACGGGAATAAAGTGGTTGCACTACTGCCATTGTCCAGTAACTATTCTCCAGGTTGAATCTAAACCAACTTTTCCATAGGCACAACAAGGACTTTCATGTGCAGGTGCAACCCCCCTACCCCCCAGACTCAGCAGCTCCAAATGCCACCCCCCAGCACACACACACACAGATGGTATAACTAAATGTTAGCCTGGATCTAAGTCTTTGTGTTTTGTTTCTTATAATGCAAATCATGTACCATTAAAAAAAAAATTCATTATGGAAAGAAAATAAGCTGGTGGGGTTTTGGAAGATTGCCCTTAAATAGCGAATAAAGAAATAATAATAAAGAATAAAGAAATAAAGAATCCAGACCACCTGCTCAGAGATCCTGAGGGTTTGTTGCTGCTTTGGGCAATCATTTTATTGATTGGGAAAGATTTATACTGAACCTCCTGGTATTCCCATATTAATTCACATTCACAAGCACCAAGCTCCGATAAGGAAAGGGCATCTTGAGTCCTGTCCCCATCTCTTAACCCAAAGTTTCCACTACTTTTAAGAATGAAACTGCATTATGCTTTTGAACTCCTGTCTCTGATTTCCGTAGATAAAATACATCAATCTAGCCTTTCGCAAGATTGTTAAAATGTCTTTTGGACTTGGCATTTGTATATATGGTCTAGAAATACCTTCATGTAATTTCCTGTGTTTTATTACCATCTGCAGATATTAAGATCAAGAAAGATGGCTTTCATTCATTGCAATTATGAACTAATGACAAAATTCTCAGGGGCCAAGCGTAGGCCCCAGGCTGACACTTGACCCTTCCTACTCAATAGGTTAAATACAGAGATGTTATAAGGAATTTTTAAAATTATTAAACTATCTTGAATTAAAGATTCACAACGATAACCAGGTGAATCATTTGGCATTTTTTAGAACAGAACCTCTGAGGAGTACTGTCATTATACTTTGGGAGGATTTAATCCACGGCATTTCTGATTTTAAAGGATCTCAGATGTTGGGAAAGACCTTTTCTGCCTAAGACCCTGGAGAGTCACTGCCAGTCGGAGCAGACAGACAATGGGTTAGCTGGACGAATGGTCTGACGTTATAGCAATTTCCTATGCTTAAGTATTCACGAGCCCTTTGGTGGTTGGGAGTACTCTTGTCTCTCATAACAGGTGACCAGTTGTAGTTGTATTCCCAGCTGTGGAGAAATCTGAAACACTCTTTATTTATGACGGGTAGCCATGTTAGTCAGTCTGTAGCAGTAGAAAAGAGCAAGAGTCCAGTAGCACCTTAAAGACTAACAAAATTTCTGGCAGGGTATGAGCTTTCGTGAGTCACAGCTCACTTCTTCAGATATTTTTTCAGATACCTTCAGGACTCTTGCTCTTTTCTACTCCTTATTTAGAAAATGTAGATGCCATCTCTCCCAGAAACTTTCTCGAGGCGCTCACAACTGAGGCAGTACAACAACACCAAACAAACAGAGCATAAATAGAGCTTAAAATAAACATTGACTTCATCCACACATTGTAGGATATTGCACTATCACGTTCATTTGCAATAGGATGTTCCTGTTTGGACCAGACAATCCAGTTGCAAATATCTGCTGTATGACAAGTAGAGTTCAGCATCCAACAAAGTATGGACACAGCCATTGAGCAGCCTCAAATGATATGAATGTAGATGGGAGCAGACTGCCGGTCAGCCATCACCACTGTTATGAGAAGACTGTGGCATCAGGCCAGAGTGGTATGACCACTTCAAGATTTAGCTAATGTGGAATGCAGCAAGGTCACTTTTTGCAAGAAAAGGCTCTGTGGCAATCCCCTGATCCACACTGGATCCTCCCTTCCCCAGGCATACTTGAAAGGGTTGGTTCTCACATGTGAGCTGTTTATTGCATGTGTTTCTTGACCTGTTGGGATCTGTGAGATTAACCATAGTCCACTTTGAACACACATGAAGCTGCCTTATACTGTATCAGTCCATCAGTCCATCAAGGTAAGTAATGTCTACTCGGACTGGCAGCAGATCTCCAGGGTCTCTGGTAAAGGTCTTCCATATCACTTATTACCTGACCCTTTAAACTGGAGCTGCCAGGGACTGAACCTGGCCTGGGACCTCCTGCATGCACAGCAGAGGCTCTTTCAATGAGCCACAGTCCCTACCCAGACTTTAGGTTTATCATCCATGCAGCAAGTCTAAACAGTGTTGGTACATAGACCTATTAGTATTTTATATTCAGGGTTTCTGTCTATAAGGCTACCTGTACACGTAGAAATATAATAAATAACACCTTAACTTCATCCTAATTTCTCCCCCCCCCCCAAACATTCATCTACTGAGACTCCATCCACTCACATGATCCGATAAGACATCAGGTTTATTTGGCTTCTTGAATTGCTGGCAAAACAAAATGCACGAGCAGCATGTTTGTTTGGGCAGATTCAAAAGAGGACAAGGTGTCGTTTGTGGACATTTTTGTGCAGTTAAACATTGTGCCGGGGACAGACATACACCCATAAAGGTTCTGATGTTTTAAAAATATCAGGCACCATTATGTTAATCTAGTTGGACAGTCTCCATAACCTGGACAATAGCCTGAAACCTTCTATGAAAAATAACATCTCATATTGCCTTGTGGTGCTCTTAAATTCTAAGCATAGTTCTGACCTCTCCCTGTTGTACAAAAAAGAATTGGGGAACTAGAGAATCTGCTACAAAATGCTTCTGTGTGAGGATGAGATCAATTAGACTAGAACTCTGGCTTAGAAAGGAACTAATTAAGAAGTTGGAATGACAAAGTTATGATTGGCTACTGTATATAAAATAATCCACAGCCCATTCCAACCTGTACCCAGTCTCCTGTGCACAAGGCACACCAGTTTCTATGCCCAACGCATCACCAACAGCAAGAGGTTAGACGACAAACCACTACCAAAGCAATGTAAAGACTTGCAGTGTGATCCTAGGAATGGTTATCAAGTAGGTAGCATTTATTGCATTTATTGTGAATTTGTTTATTTATTTATTAAAACATTTATATCTCACCTCTCCTCCTTTGCAAGGCGGCTTGCAAAAATAAACATCCCCACCTAAGACCAAAGATGAAATAGCAAGCCCCCAATCCCCCCTCCAACCCTGAAAAGGTATCTGCTATTTAAACCCCCACAAAAGCCCTGGACAACAGTTAGGCCTTGCAGCACCTCTTGAAGGTCTCCCTGACCTCCTGAGAAACAGGTGGCCACCTGACCTTTTGAGAACCAGCATGGTGTAGTGGTTAAGAGCGGTGGACTCTAATCTGGAGAACCATGTTTGATTCCCCACTCCTCCACATGAGCGGCAGACGCTGATCTGGTGAACCGGGTTGGTTTCCGCACTCCCACACATGAAGCCAGCTGGGTGACCTTGGGCTAGTCACAGCTCTCTTTGAGCTCTCTCAGCCTCACCTACCGCACAAGGTGTCTGTTGCGCGGAGACGAAGGGAAAGTGAGTGTGTGCATAGGGTTAGGATCTTAGTTCCCGATCTATTTTTCTCTACCCGCAATTTTTCTTATTTTTCAGAACATCAGATCAAAACTCAAGACAAAAGTTTGCTCAGCAAAAATAGAATAACAACAGTCTTTGTTGTTTGGGGGGCAAAGCCCTAGGGAGTGGAGAGGGGAGGGCTTATAACATGGCAAACAGCTTATAAACAGCACAAACCTAAGTAAATTCAATATGGCTAAAGGTTACTTCATTAGTACTGCAAACTGAACTGGGTTTTAAGTCCTGGGGGCCTGTAGTCTCTCCCGGTATTCTAGGGGAACTGTTAGCAGGTATTCTAGTCCCAACACTGTCTAATGCTACTGCCTTATCTGACTAAGTAATGTTTGCACTTTGTAAACATAAAGCCACAACCTTACTCATGGGAGTGATAATGTTTCATCCAGTGATATGAGAGGCCTCTGAACAGTTGGAGGAAGGACAGCCATGTAGAAGAACTAGAAACGCATAATCCGGAATTCCTTATCAAAAGGAGCCAGCTAAAAAGAGCTCTGGTTTCATTTGGGTGGAGAGAGGAAAACAGCAGAGCAAGAGATGAGTGCAGCACTAGAGAATATCATCCATCTATATTGTATCCAGTCCAAAAAATATTGCGTACATTCTTTGTGAGTTTTATTTCATGTTTTGCTAATGATTTCTTAATTTTTTAAAAAAGCCTTAAACTGCTGTGACATCATAGTGCCAGCAGCAGTGGCATGATGTCACTTCTAGGGAAACCCAGAAGTGCTTTCACGCCTCTCTAGGAATCAACATAAACTCTATAATGGAATGTTTCCTAGATTCCTAGAAAGGACTGGGATCACTTCTGGGTTTTCCCAGACATAACATCATGCCATTGGCCTGACAGTCATTTTTCAAATTTTCTCCTGCGGGTGCTCAGAGTAGCTGTGAGAAATGGGAGCTGGGGTGGGGGCCTGGCAACCCTGCATGGTACAGACAATGCACCTCCTCAATCTTTGATGTGAATGATGGCAGGAAGCAATAATCCATTTGTCTGTACATCTTATGTAGATCAGTTTGCTTGAGGTGACTGAACACATGAAGCTGCCTTATACTGAATTAGACCCATGGTCCATCGAAGTCAGTATTGTCTACCCAGACTGGCTGCGGCTCTCCAGGGTCTCAGGTAGAGGAATTTCACATCACCCACTTGCCCAGTCCCTTTAACCGGAGATGCCGGGAATTGAACTTGGGATCTTCTGCATGCAAAGCCGAGGTGCATGACCCCTCCCCTCCCTCAAGACTCAAAAGGTTGAATACTGACTTCTGAAATCTTTTGCACTTTTGGCTAGGTGTGCATTTCTTACCTCCCCCCTGCACCTTTATAGCACCAGCATGGGAGGACTTAATATTGGGAACTGGAATAAGGTATAGTGCTTAGGGTGCCTTCACCTCACTACAGGATGAGGTGCAAATGTAGGTGAAGGAGGGATAGCATGAGGTTTTAGGACCCAGCAGACAGCCCACAGGAGAGTTGAAAGGAACCAGCTTGCATGGCTTAATGGGTGATAATTGAGTAGGTATATAAAGAAGGAATGTACAGACAGGAAAAGAGTTAACAGACAGTTGATGGATGGAGACTCCAAGGCTATACAGGAAAATGCTTTAAATGAAGAGACAACAGATGCACACACCCTTCACATGTATAGCTGTTTGAAAGTTAATATCGGGACAAGAGGTCAGTGAAGATGGAGTGATGTTTAAGGCCACATCTGATTGCTCCTAACACCTATATCATCCTTGATTAGATCAGTGGTTCTGAGTAGCCATTGGGGGCCTCTGTGTTTTACAGCAGCCCCCTCCACTAGTGGTCTTCAGCCTTTCCAGATATCTCTATCTTTTAAGGAGAATCAAACCGGCTTACAATCTCCTTCCTCTTCCCACAACAGACACCTTGTGAGGTAGGTGAGGCTGAGAGAATTCGGAGAGAACTGTGACTAGCCCAAGGTCACCCAGCTGGTTTCATGTGTAGGAGTGGGGAATCAAACCCAGTTCTCCAGAGTAGACTCCACCGCTCTTAACCACTACACCATGCTGGCTCTCTGCCCAGTTTGGCCTCTTAACTGTTGTGGGGAGAAGCAAAACAGAATGAGATATGAACTGAAAGAATACATCAGGATCCCAAAGAACTCCTTTGTGCAGGGCCCAGCCAGGCTGGAGGTCATGAACACTTTCCCTGATTGGGCCTGACACCCTTACTGGGTATGGTCCCTGGCAACTTTCCAGCTCCACTGAGCTTGGAGTGGCCATGTGCTGGGGTCAGTCAGGTATTCTAATCTCTTGGCAACTCAGACTAAAACTGATTGTTCGATAATTGCCAACAGATAATGTTTCACATACGTGAATTTTAAGTGCAGGAAACCATAATGCAATTGACTTTTTTTCCCGTTGCTGTTCCCACAATCCATCTCCAACAGCGATCTTCAAAAGAAATTATTTCTTAATAGATTGGAAGATTACCTAGTGTCTATGACCTGTGGGAAAGGAATCCTAGCAGTCATTAATTTGCAATAAGAAAGACAGGAAATGGGGCATTTGTGCAAAAAGGTTACAGACTTATCTTTCTGGACTGAGGTGTGCACATATGCTTAATTTAATGCTTTTTAAAAAGTGTTTGCTCCATTCAAGTCATGGAAGACCCTGAAGGGCACTATATATTTAGGACATTGATCAGCCTGTGCTTGTTTAGTTAGATCAGGTTCCCAAACTTATTTGGCCTACCGCCCCCTTTTCAGAAAAAAAATTACTCCGCGGCCCCCTGGAAATCTGTCTTTTTTAAGCAAACAAACAGAAAGATGCAGTGACAAATTAGTGCTCATTTATGTATCTGTATTTCTACCTGCGTCCTACAACACAGTAAAAAAAGATTTTGTTGTAAATAAGGCACCTTGAAACTTGAAATTGTAAAATTATTTTTTTAAATCAACCATAGTAACATTTGCATCACACACAGAAAATTAAGATAACGAAGGATATTAAAATAACATATTGAAATATTAGTACACTTTGCTTTGTATGAAGATGACTGGGAAGGCACTGGCACAGGGAAGATGACTGGGGAAGGCACTGGCAAACCACTCCGCAAAAATGTCGGGATGTGACGTCTCCCCATGGGTCAGGAATGACCTGGTGCTTGCACAGGGGACCTTTACCTTTACTTGCTTTGTATGTGCTCCATAATCCGTAAAGATCGAAGGTATTGAAGATGAATTTAAAAAATTTAAATACTTATTGCACTTGCTCTATTGTTAACTGCTTATCACACAATTCAGAAACAACCTATATTAAATTTCATACATGTTGCCTATTTATAGTATTGCATTGTAAACAATTCATTGCACATACATATTCCTGCTGATGCATGCTGGACTTCCCAACAATGCGCAACACGCTCGCTTGCCAACACTTGCTTGTTAAGACCTGTCTGTGGACTTGACCACTGATCAGTGACAGACCTACATTTTTGGGTCCCTAAAGCTTGTACTGTTATGGGGGCCTCTTCGCAACCAGCAACAATAGGGCAACATCCAACAAGGACCTTGCAAGGACCTTGAGGCCCAAATGGTGGTGAACAGGGTGGTGGAGTGGACTCCTTGAAAATGAGCCATACAATGAGCCCCTTCCCACCAGCAATGAGGTCTGGGTAACTGCTGCTATCTTCTTCAATGGGGTTGTTCTATGGCAGATCACCACAACTTTTTAAAAAATTAAGGACTACATCTCAGATTTTGATTAAAATTGCTGTACTGGGTTATCTTACACGTCAGCCACTGGTGTGAATAAAAAATGTTGTAGAAGCAAAACAATAGTTATATAAAAACTGAATAGATGGCATTGGGGAGGACTGAAGATGCCATGAGGAAGAAAGACTCGGGTCAGCCATTGTAAAGGCATTACCCTCAACATGACCACATGAATACTTATGTTGAACTGTCGACAAAGAATTCTACCACTAAAAATTCAGTAAAAGAGAAATAAGCCAGGTCTGCCACTTCCAAAAAACTCAACTGAATAAGCAAAATATTTTTAAAAAAATTATGCTAGAAAACAGAAATATCTCGGTAAATATGGGAACTGAAGCACTAGTTGCTGGTTAACGAACCCAGTAGAAATAGACACATAAAAACATCATCCATGCTACCTATGGACCAAGGTTATAAGCACACCTTGACCTATAAATCTTTAACATTAAACACTAGCAAAGATAATAAAAAACTTACCAAAAATGAAAAAGAAAATTGGGAGGAATGAAAGTCACACCAACCAACATCAATGCGTGGAGGCAAGTATTGGTTTTCTCTAAAAGTGTGTGGTTGTCCCCAACAAGGGCCAGTGCTCTTTCGGCCTTGGCCCCAGTCTGATGGAATGCTTTTCTAAGTGACATCAGGGCCCTGCGGGACCTTCAGAAGTTTCACAGGGCCTGTAAAGCAGAGCTATTCCACAAGGCCTACAATGGAGGGTGACCATGGGTTGTCATCATTACTAGTTTCCCTCCTGCTCAGGACTTCTGATATAAGGATTTGGCTGCTTGGCCAGGCCTCCAATGGCCCTGTAATTATATGAGTACCATCTTGTTAACTGTATTAATTGTATTGAATGGTTTTATGAATTTTATTGATTACTTATGAATTGTATATATATATATGATTTTATTATGATTGTTGTTACCTGCTGTCAGGTAAGGGAGAGGTATGGGATCTTCAGTGGCTGCCACCACTCTGGTGTAGGCCTAACTCAGGAGGGCCCAGAGCACCCTCAGGCTCCACCCCATAAATCTCCCGCCGGTGCCGAAGAGGGACCTGGCAACCCTATACCTGGAAGATGTAGGCCTGGTAACTACTTTAATATAGGCCTCCCTAGGTCATGTATTAGGAGCCCTGTGGCGCAGAGTGGCAAGCTGCAGTACTGCAGTCTAAGCTCTGCTCACAATCTGAGTTCGATCCCAACGGAAGTCGGTTTCAGGTAGCCGGCTGAAGGTTGACTCAGCCTTCCATCCTTCCGAGATTGGTAAAATGAATACCCAATTTGCTGGAGGTAAAGGGAAGATGACTGGGGAAGGCACTGGCAAACCACCCCGTAAACAAAGTCTGCCTAGTAAACGTCAAAATTCTCTTCTTCCTCTATGCTTCCACCGCCCCCTTATTTTTATTCAACGCCCCCCAATTGCACCCGAGGCTACTACCGCCCCCTGGATCGTTTCAGTGCCCCCCAGGGGGAATTATTACCCACTTTGGGAAACACTGAGTTAGATAGCTCGGTCATGAAACAGAGCATTATATAATCCAAAGGGCTGCATTTATCCTTGGACGAGTAGCTTCTGCAAAGCCAAGCAGCGTGTTGAAAACACTATAAATGATTTATCTTTATTTAGCTTTGGTCTGCCACCAAGACTGTAAATCAACATATAAATATAACACAGGACACATTACAACAAGGTTCGGACAAGCTTAAACCTGTTTATCAAGTATCAGTCCAAGGGAAATGTTCTTAGGTTGGACCATACAGATTGCAGAATGTGTTTTCTGATGCAGAATTTTGTAACCGGAGATACTCCGCTTTGGTTTAAAATAGCCAAGCTAATTTCTAGCCCTGTGAAGATGAAAGGGTGTGGTCCATTACCTGGTGGATTCTCAGAAATTACAGTAAATTTCAGTGGGACACCCAGCAGGTAGCAAGTGGTTAGGGATGCCAGCCTCCAGGTGGGGTCTGGTGATCTCCTGGAATTACAGCTCATCTCCAGAAGACAGAGATCCATTCCCCTGGAGAAAATGGATGCTTTGGAGGGTGGACTCTATGGCATTGTACCCCACTGAGGTCCCTGTCCTCCCTAGGATCCACCTCCAAATCTCCAGGGGTGTTTTCACACATCCTAAATAATGCACTTACAGTGCACTTTAACAATCGTTTGCAAGTGGACTTTGCTGTTTCACACAGTAAAATCCAGCTGCAAAGTGCATTGAAAGTGCCAGCTGGGTGAACTTGGGCTAGTCACTGTTCTCTCCAAACTCTCTCAGCCCCACCTACCTCACAGGGTGTCTGTTGTGGGGAGGGGAAGGGAAGGTGATTGTAAGCCGGGTTGATCCTTAAGTGGTAGAAAAAGTCAGCGTATAAAAACCAAGTCTTCTTCTTCTTCTTCTTCTTCTTCTTCTTCTTCTTTGAAAGCACCCCAGGAGTTTCCCAATCTGGAGCTGGAAACTCTATCCCCTTGTCCCCCACTGGTTGCCAGGGGGACCTGGCAACCCCCTACAAGTGGTGCTTCAGTGCCCACCCTAGTTCCACAACACAATATTTTAGCCCTCTTTGGGACAGGGAATGTTGGAGCAGTGTGTCCTCATTGCTCGTAAACAGTAGGGAAATGTAAAAGGGCCAGAGATCATTCTGTTCTCAGATGACCAGTGTATGCTGTTCGGCCAAAGACCCTTTGAGATTTGACTTGCAGCAATTCATTTAAAATAACTGGCATTGCTCCACTGAGCTAGTAACTACATATGAAAGTTCTACCGGCACACATATATTGGGACTTCTTCTGCAGCTCTTCCCTCTCCACCAGCAAAATTGCAAGCCAGCTGTTAAACTCGAAGATTGTTTAAATTCAAGGAGGAGAGTGGAGATTTGACAGGGGAGCTTCTGAATCTGAAATGGTTTTGTATAAACTCAGATGTGCTTGCGGGCCTGGCTGGCGGCCTCAAACTCACCTCTGGATCCAGCCATTATTTTATGCCTTTTCAGACCCAGATTTCATTTTTAAAAGATGTCGATTCTCAGAGGTAGCAAGTTTCCTATGAGGTTATAAACATTACCTCCATCAAAATGTGCACTTTTGTGTGGGCTGAAATGATAGTTTATGGCTTGACATATTGTGAATAAATATTGTAAATCTTTCCTTCAGAACAATGAGCTCTACAGGCCAAAGGGCACAGAAATATGAAATAAGTCCAAAAAGGCATACCTTGGAATGTTTCTCATCTTTTCCCCCAAAAGGTTAAAATAACAATAATTAAATTTTGACAAAAACGATGAAAGCTTTCATCAAAGAAACAAATGGCAATGAAAAAAAATCTCATGTTTGGCAGGTATCTGAGAATAAACTGTTTAAAAGAAACTAGTCAAACTTTTAAGAAAATGTATTGGTCATAATTTCCAAAGGCTCTATATTATTAATGAAGAAGATGCTGACTTTCTCTACCACTTAAGAAAGAATCAAACCAGCTTACAATCACTTTCCCTCCCCTCCCCACAACAGACACCCTGTGAGGTAGGTGGGGCTGAGAGAGCTCTAACAATGCCATAGAATCCAATTGCCAAAGCAGCTATTTTCTCCAAGTAAACTGATCTCTACTGGCTGGAGATCAGTTGTAATAGCAGGAAATCTCCAGCTAGTACCTGGAGGTTGGCAACCCTAGTTTCACTAGAGAGGGAGAGTCCCACAAGGCTGGGGCCAGAGTTGAAAAGGCTCTGGCTCTGGTTGAGGACAGCCAGATACTCTTTGGGGTGTCTTTGAGGGGTGTATCAGGAGAGACAGTCCCACAGGTACAACGGTCCTAGAAAATTTAAGACTTTAAAGGTCAACCCCAAAACCTTGAACCTGACCCAGTACTCAATCTGGAGCCAGTGCAGCTGGTGGAGAACCAGTTGTATGTGTGGTCTCCATGGGGTCTCCATAAGGGCCTGTGCCATCACATTCTGGACCAGTTGAAGTTTCCGGATCAGCCTCAAGGGCAGCCCTGCATAGAAAGGGTTGCCAGGTCCCTCTTTGCAACCGGCAGAAGGTTTTTGGGGTGGAACCTGAGGAGGGAGGGGTTTGGGGAGGAGAGGGACTTCAATACCATAGAGTCCAATTGCCAAAGCGGCTATTTTCTCCAGGTGAACTGATGTCTATCGGCTGGAGATCAGTTGAAATAGCAGGAGGGACCTGGCGAAGAGGGACCTGGCAAGCCTAGGTGTATCCCCATTCATTCCATGTGGGGAGGATAAGTGTTTTTGCCACTGATTCTGAACTTGCAGGTAGGGTTGCCAAGTGCCAGGTGGTGGCGGGCAAACCCCCACCAATCCACCTGGCTGCCCGCTGACCAGCTGAGGGTCGGTGGGCAACACATGCAGGCACGCCTGCCGGCCGCGCCACATCACTTCCAGTTTACACCTGGAAGTGCCATGATCGCATCAGTGCGACTGCTCATGTGCAATCTCTCCCTCACCTCCACCCCAAAAGCCTCCCGCCGGAGGAGAGGGAGGGATCTGGCAACCCTACTTGCAGGAGGACCACTACAAAGGCTAAAAATGTGGCTTGGCCACAACACCTTGTTGATTTATGCAGAAAGACCCTACCATTTGTTATAAATAACCAAGAAAATACAGGTTCTTCCCCCTTCCTAGTAATAGCCTAGTGTATATGAATCTCCCCAATGCCATCTTCAAAATAACATGTAATACCAGCATGAAAACACTTCAGAATTCTAACCTAAATAGTTAACACACCAAAGTATGTGTCTGTCTTTGATCCAGAGTCACTTATCTGGAAATGTACTTTCAGTCTTGTCAACATGATTATTTCTTAACTCAGCACTGGATGGAGATGCTCAGCGAAGCTGCAGCAAATTAATAATCAGGGAGTTCTCCATTCCTCGGACTATCACCAGAAATTGAGATAATGTGACGGATCAGCTCTGCTAGCTGTTATCTGGCAATACAGAGCATGGCAGGCCCCCTCCCCGACTTCCTTGCAAATACATCCTTGTCACCATGGAGATAAAAATGAAATCTGGAGGACTAGACTGATCAGGAAACCAGAGGGATTCATTGTTTATAGAGAACCCTAAAATATTCCATTTAAATTACTGTACAGATGCCACATTTGCATCAGATGTACAAATATATATGCAGGCCAACACAATCTCTACTAACTTTTTAAAAAATCCATGTTTAAAGGTTTTTTTTAAAAAAAATAGGGGTGTTTTGTGGATTCTGCTCCAGAATTTGTGCCAGTATGAAAGGACCGGAAGTAAATACAAGGAGACTGAAAACTGAATACTGGGAGGCTATGGTGTTTACATAGGTCTCCAGGCCTGAATGGGAAAAGGTACCTGGAGACCAGGCAGGAAGGAGGACTTTGCAAGTGATCCAGCTGGCTATCAAACAGCTACCCATGCCTTTCAGAGGGACAAGGGATCGCCATAAGTCAGCTGCGACTTGACGGCACTTTACACACACACTCTTGGTATTTTGAGAATAGGTAGGGGGGACCATAACAAAATGGCTACCAAAGGGAGAGGATCACAAAATGGCTGCTATGACAAATGGCTAGAGGTTCCACAAAATGCTGGAAGTTTCAAGGCTCCTCCTATCGTAGAGGCAGCTGTTTCCAAATGGGTACTCCTTGTGGACACGATAATTGTGCTTCCTGGGCTTTGCTGAAGCATCTCTTATTCTAGTGAAGTGAGAAAACAAAGGCAAAAATTGGCTCTTCACTTTAATAAAGAGATACTTTGAGAAAGAAGCAAACAGATGGCAAAAATACATTGGTGGGTACTATGACTCCCTTGTAAGTGGGGAAGCAGGAAGTCCTTTTTTTCTCTGTGTCTCTTTCTCCACCCCCAGAGAGGATTTTTCGACTTTGAAAACTGTTTGCTATTTGAAATATATTCTGAAAGATTTTTATTAGAGCTGGATGATGCATTCATGAATATTCCTGAGACTAAATCTTGCCAATTAGAGGGGACGCTTTTTATGAATTTATGTATTTATTCATGCTTACTTCAATGCCCCAATTATTTTTTTTGTTTCATCCACAGTTAAAAGAGAATTGCATTCCCAGAGTAGGGTTACCAGGACCCCCCTAGCCACTGGCAGGAGCTTCATGGAGGTAGGGCTGGGGGTGGTGATCCAGAAGCGCTGGCATCTCACGGAACTCTAGCACTATCCTACAAAAACTCTATGGAAACCGTAGTTTATGGGGGGGAAATGCTAGCACATCCCCATCATAATGCCAGCTCTTCCAGGGTAAACCCTGAAGTGATGTCATCATGCCCCCGTGTGGATCACTTTCTCCCTTTCAGTGGGCCTTAGGGTTTGCAACTGCCCGGTTATAGCGGGCAATTGCCTGCCAATCGCTTCTGCTGCCCGTGATGATATCACTTCCAGATTATGCAGAAGTTGCAGCATTGCACTGGGAGGATGCTCTAGCACTTGTGGAAAACTCTATGGAAACCATAAAGGTTTTCCCGCAAGTACCAGAGCACCTCCCCAGTGCGATGCCAGAACCTTTACATAAACCGGACGTGACATCATCTGAGGTGATGATGCTGCCCCCAACCTCTCCTCCGTAAATCTCCCGCTGGTTGGGAGGAGGGACCTGGCAATTTAGCAAGCCTGCTTTCCCCCGTTGACCAGCTAAAGGTCGGCGGGCAGCCTGGTTAATTGCCGGGCAATTGCCTGCCTTAACAGGGCAAATGGAAACCCTATCCCCAAGGGAGCAGGGGTACTCACGGAGTGATGGCTCCCCTCCATGAGTGATGTGTTCCTAAATATAACGGATGAAGATAATATCTTCAGGGTGACCATATCATTTCTGGCACCACTCTTATTTGTGTATTACATTTCTATCCCATCCTTAGTGGAAGGGCTGCTTGTACAGTTCAATCCTGTGAACCAGATTAATCTGAGATAGCGATTGGCCTTGGCCCAAAGTCACCAAGTAAGCTTTATGGCTGCGTAGGGGTACAAACAGATTTACACGCAAGCCAAGTAAGCTACAGTTTAGGTGCTCAGAGGACCCTCTAATTATTTTTTTAATCACTAAATTTCAGTGTTAGAATGAGACACTTTTTATTGTTGTTAATGCTGTTGGGGGAAGGGAAGGCAACATGATATAGCCTGATCGTGTCAGCTCTCAGAAGCTAAGCAGGGTTGGTACGTGGAAGGGAGACCACCAAGGAAGACTCTGTAGAGGAAAGCAATGGCAAACCACCTCTGCTTCTCACTTGCTTGAAAACCCCTTGCTGGGGTCGCCATAAATCGGCTGCAATTTCAGGGCACTTTAGAGACACACAATGCGGTGGGACCTTCTAAAATTGACATGGCCTTGGGACTTAGCATGTTGTAATCTGGCCCTGTGTGGCAGTTTGAACCCGGGCCTGTTGGCAACCCTTGTCACCACGTGTAAAACGGCAAAGGCAAACTGGAAGCCATAATAGCACAAAATGCAGATATTCCAAGCCATGTAAGCAAGAGGTAGGAAGGTCTGAAGTGCTTTTAATTCGGGATGTTATTTCTGTGGGTGACTGTTTTCAGGACCGTAAGCCAAATCTTTGCAAATTTCCTCTACGTGGCCACATCACTGAAATGAAGTGCCATGGCTGGTTAAGTCACATTGACATCCGCCTGATGATGTGTCAAATGCAGGAAATTTGAAAAGCTGGGGCTTGCAAAAACCTTTGCCTAACCTGCCTTTTGGTGACACTTTCTTTTGTTTTGTTTTTAGCGGCGCGCTCTGTGTGTGTGTGTGTTCCTTTTATACGCTCACAGTTGAAGGTTTCATTCATTTTCCCCCTTTAAAAATAAAGGTGGTTAAAAACAGTCACACAATGGCAAACCACCTCTGCTTCTCACGCCTTGAAAGCCCTTGCTGGGGTCGCCACAAATCGGCTGCAACTTGGCACTTTAAACACACAAAAGCAGTCACAGGAAACAATATCCTCAACAAGTAGAGAGCTTTAAACTTCAGTATAAAATATGGGCAACAACACAATTTGCAAGGATATTTTTCACACACCAACAGACAAAAGCTGTAATTATTACTCGGGAGCCCCTTGATCGTCTAGCTAATTCACTGGTCCTGTGTGTTGCAGAACTACTTTTATAAACTGTTGATCAGACGTGCATGCCAAAGGAACAAATCCCTTTGCTTACAAAACAAACATACACCAGAGGGTGGCCAGTTGACCTGTGTCCCTAAATATTATTTAAGCAGTGTCATCAGTAACCACAACAAACACTCTTAAAATACACTGTGTGCTGTTTTGTTGCACTATAATCTTGACTATATGCGAGAGACTATATCCAAAGCCTTAAACCTTGATTTTATTTTTGTCCTATTGTATACTGAAATCTGATAGGGCCAACTCTAAATATGGGACAATTTATTTGGTCAGACTCCAGAACCAGCCTCACGTGTCGCTTAACAGGCTGCCAAGAACCACCAGTCCTGCCCTCTGCCACACAAAGAGGCTCTCTGATCTCCCAGTTGTACCACTCGGATCCCAGCCAAGCATCATTGGAAACCAGGTCACATGACTTGCCTGGTTTAATGGGCCCCCTGGGATTTTGTCCCCCTTAGTCTCCTCCTCTCTGAGTGGCCCCGATTTTTAAATTTTACCTTGTAGTAGTAGCTTCCTTTGGCTTCTTACTGTTATATGCTTCAGAGAACATGTTTCTTTGATAGCAACTGCTTTCAATTCGTCTTGCGTTGGAACCCAGAGAGGGAGGTAATCTAGGGAACCACATAGCACTTGCGAGCATGGAAGTTTGAAACCCTTCCGTTTCATGTTGTCATTTATACATATTTCAGAGTTCGTGATACAAACTGTCAGGATCTGGTGACTCAGGTTCAAATCAGCACTTTGCTGTGTAAGTTTGCAGAGTGAACGTTGGGTTGGGCCAGTAACTGTCTCTCAGCCTGATCTACCCAGAGGGTAGTCACTATGAGGATGAAATGGAGGAGAGACAAAGTAGTAAGCTGCTTTGGGTCTCCACTGGGAAGAAAAGCACAGTATAAATAAATACAATTCTTTTAAAATCATGAGACTTCAATGCTACTCTTAGTCCAATGTCCACAAACCAGCAGTGACAGTGCAATGGACAATTTCCAACACCGCCAAGGGCAAATTCCGCCCCCCCCCCCAAAGTCCCCTTTTGATTGTCATACTTTCCCCATCTTAAATATTCAATCAATTCATTTATTGTGGTCAATAGACCAAAACCAATATAAAATTCAGGGCTCTACAGCAATCGTGCATCTCCACATCAAATATACAAATATACAAACCCATAGAGCGTATAAAAATGATTAAAAATTCAATCACATACAATAATAAACAAGTGCAAGTGATATCCTTAATACACTGACTGGTAGGCTCATGAGTCCCTGTCGGGAACAGGAGTAATAAGGCGTTCAGAGGTGGTTTGCCACTGCCTGCCTCTGCGTAGCAACCTTCAACTTCTTTGATGGTTTCCAATCCAAGTACAAAGCAGGGCTGACCACGCTTAGCTTCCATGATCGGGCTAGCCTGGCCCACCCAGGTCAGGAACAGAATATCTCTTATGACACTGCAAAAACATCTTGGTGGTTGAGGTGGTGACTATGTGATGGGACTTTACAGGTGATTCTGTTTGTGCTGGCTTCCCTCCAGTGCTTGCTTGGTTGTGTCAACTAGTTCCATCCAATTCCACAGATCTGAAGAAACTTGCCTCCAGTAGAGAATGAACAAAAGATTATCTCTTGTCAAGGGATTTTTCAGTGGCATCAACACTGCAGTGATAACAAATAAATTTTACAGACAGAAGAAGAGTTGGTTTTTATATGCTGACTTTCTCTACCACTTCAGAAAGAATCAAATTGATTACAACCACCATCCCCTCCCCACAACAGACACCTTATGAGGTAGGTGAGGCTGAGAGTGCTCTAAGAAAGCTGTGACTAGCCCAAGGTCAACCAGCTGGCTTCATATGTGTGTGTGTGTGTAAAGTGCCGTCAAGTCGCAGCCGACTTATGGTGACCCCTTTTGGGGGGTTTCCATGGCAAGAGACTAACAGAGGTGGTTTGCCAGTGCCTTCCTATGCACAGCAACCCTGGTATTCCTTGGTGGTCTCCCATCCAAATACTAACCAGGACTGACCCTGCTCAGCTTCTGAGATCTGACGAGATCAGGCTAGCCTGGGCCATCCAGGTCAGGCGGCTTCATATGTAGGAGCAGGGAAACCAACCTGGTTCACCAGATTAGCATCCACCGCTCATGTGGAGGAATGGAGAATCAAACCTGGTTGTCCAGATTAGAGTCCACCGCTCCAAACCACCGCTCTTAACCACTACACCATGCAGATGTCTCTTATTCCAGATACCTACCATATTTCTAGAGTGCCCTGTATTTGATCTGATAAGCAAAGGTAGGAGGGAAGGAGGCATAGCTGTATATTTTAGGATGACTCACTTTAAAAGCCTGTCACTCTTTCCTTCTAATTATTGCTAATTGGGTTGTGTTTAAACTGTACTCATGCTCAGTCCATGCCAGGCCTTGTTCTTCCATGTGCCCTTGGCCTGAACCTTTTCAAACATGGCATGGGACTTTTTGCTCAAGTTTACAATTCAAATGGTTAGTGGAAATAAAGTGGCATTAGGAATGTTTTTGTTAACTCTGCCAGCTCAAGCCCATATAACTCAGGCACTGAATTGTTATGGTTCTGCAAAGAGCTGTTTGTTTTATTTTTTTATTTTACTGCATTAATTAAATGGCAAATAAAGCTACTAACCTCATGTGCTAGTGTGAGTGCCAAAATGGACATTATAAAAATGTTCACTTCAGTATTAATTCTGTGTTTATGGGGCGTCTCGTGTCTCTATAACCTCCCCAGACTGCTATTAATCATAACCTATCAAGTACATTCATCACATTTTTCCTGTCACAGTCCAAAGAATGCCTTTATTAATTAAAGGGAAGAAAAATTGGCGCTGGAGCCCTTTAAAACACTCATTGTTTTCTGGAAGAGGAAATGATAGCGTTCAAAAGTGAATTCTCCACTTTCCAGCGCTCCTGCTCACCCTGTTTGTAATTCAGGCTTCGATCAAATTTAAACCAATAATCAGTGTTACGCCTCTGAAGATGCCTGCCACAGCTGCTGGCGAAACGTCAGGAAAGAAAATACCAAGACCACGGTCACACAGCCCGGATAACCTACAAGAACCAATTAAACCAATATTATTTTAGAAGATGCCCCCATCATCATCCCCTGATATTGGAAGGAGTCCTTTCCAGAGGGTTGTCAGGGCTATATTGGCCCAAGCAAGGGCCTTCTCTGGGGAGAGCTTTGTGAGCCTCTTTGGATCCTCACTGGAGAGAGAGTTAAACGAGTTAATGAGGTAAATAACTAAATAAATGTTCTCTACATCTATATACATTCAACAAGAGTTTTTTCAAGGCTGGCTTAAAAAGGAAGATTTTACGTCATTCCCAATGCAGGCATTTCAGTTTCTTTATGCCAGCATCATTCTTTGAATAAGATTTCTATCAGTGGAATTACTTTAAACAACTACAGGACTCCCTCTCTCTGTCTCTCTTTCACTCTCTGTTGGTCAAATAAATGTGGCAGATCCAGCCTCCAATGTAATTTTGGATTCTGAACTGTTTATGGAACTTTCTGACAAATGCGAAACATGGAATTTGTGAACAGCTGTATGAGCCTGTGTCAATGCATTAGGCCAGAATTTCCTATTTTATTTTAGGATATGCCGACATCCTCCTCTGGCATTGTGATGCAGAATATTAAAGGCTTGGTAGCAATGGAAGCCCCGTGGTGCAGAGTGGTAAGCTGCAGTCCAAGCTCTGCTTACCACCTGAGTTCGATCCTGGCAGAAGTTGGTTTCAAGTAGCCAGCTGAAGGTTGACTCAGCCTTCCATCTTTCCGAGGTCAGTAAAATGAGTACCCAGCTTGCTGGGGGTAAAGGGAAGATGACTGGGGAAGGCACTGGCAAACCACCCCGTAAACATAGTCTGCCTGGTAAACGTCATGATGTGACGTCACCCCATGGTTCAGGAATGACCCAGTGCTTGCACAGGGGGCTACCTTACCTTTACCTAGAGGTGGAAGAGGACCACAGAGCCTTTACTTATTACAGCTGAATACAACTTCTTTGTATGCATACTTAATTTATTTGGTTATAGTATTTCTTCCAGATGATGTAACTTCTGACATGTGAAAGACCTGCTGCAAATATGGCTGAGCGGGATGAAGTGATGAAGTTCTTTCATAGGACAATACACAGAGGGGCTTGAGTCAACATGGCTACAGTAGAAGTCTGTTCTTGACAACTGAGCAAAGTAGTCCTGTACTGTTGGTGGTAAGCTGTAATTGGAGATGCACCAGATGACACACATATACATCCATTTGTATTTTTTGAAAGAAACTAGCAACATCAGTTGAATAGACATCCCCCCCCCACAAATGTATATAGCTTAAGCACATAATTTTCCCTTTTCCTCTCATTAATTTTGAAGGTTTACTTATTTATTTAAGAAAAGCATGTGTTTCGAAAGCCAATGCATATTGGCTACTGCAGAATCTGGGCTGATTTCCCCCCTGGCTGTTGCTGCTTCCTACTTCCTGCATTAGTCATGTGTGTAACCCAGAGTGGAATCATGCAATGAACAAGATGGCATATTAGTTATGACACAAAGAATCAGATTTGGTTAGGTGATATCACTGAACGCAAGTGAGGAACCTGAAAGCCAGGGCAAATCAAAATGAATGCTTGTGCAAGGAATGATGGCAAATCACCAAAGGGAAGAGCAGTTTTTGACTGATGGACATGTTTGGAAAATGGAAATCATCTTGAAATGCTTGAAATGCATTCTTTTAATGGCTGTTCATATTTACCCAGTGAATATGATAGCACTATTTTCAATGGTTGAAAGGTCTTTAAGATGCTACATCTATGATTAGTTCCCAGTAAATTTCCCTTATATTGAAACTTGCTGTTTGGGTGAAATGTGTAATAATTTTTGAGGGAGAGGTTTCTGTAAGAAAAATGAAATTTCTCAGGGAAAAACCTAATCAGATCCATTGGCCAGAAAAATCCCCACTGTACACCAGAAGTTCTTTGTTATAAGATGGCCTTACATGCCTTCCTAAATGTAGTGGCGGAAGGTACCCTCTTCACTCACTCTGGCAGTCTGGGAGCAGTGATGGGGAGGAGACTTTAAAAACTGGCTGTGCCATGATGTCACTTCCACTCTAGCAATTTTCAAGATCTTTCTGGTTTTGCCATAGAGATTTGGAGACTTCCTAGAGCCCCATGCACTACCTTGATAGCACTTCTGGGCCACAGACTAGAAGTGATGTCACAGTATCACACCCTACCAGTCCTGTTCCACCACCACCACCACCCCGCCCATTTGCTCCCACTGCTCCATTTAATGGGCAACAACTTAGCAGGCAATCCTAGACTGGGTCCACAAATGAGAAGGTCAGTGATCTCTCTGTGGCTGTACAGACTGTTCTGAGGGAGGGCACTTTAAGGAGGAGGCTTTCTGACGAATGTAAGTAGCACAATGCAGTATACTAGGGGATGTAGATCAATAAGTATGGGGGGGCCAGGTTGTGAAGGGATTTAAAGGTAATAATCAGCACTTTGAATTGGGTAAGGAATCAGACAGGTAGCCAGTGTGTTTGACGCATCGCTGGAATTATGGGTTCCGAGCAGCTGACCACAGAGAGGAGCCTTGGAGCCAGCGTGGTGTAGTGGTTAAGAGCAGTGGTTTGGAGCGGTGGACTCTGATCTGGAGAACAGGGTTTGATTCCCCACTCCTCCACATGAGCGGCGGAGGCTAATCTGATGAACTGGATTTGTTTCCCCACTCCTACACATGAAGCCAGCTGGGTGACCTTGGGCTAGTCACACTCTCTCAGCCCCACCCACCTCACAGGGTGTCTGTTGTGGGGAGGGGAAGGGAAGGTGATTGTAAGCCAGTTTGATTCTTCCTTGAGTGGTGGAGAAAGTCAGCATATAAAAGCCAACTCTTCTTCTTCCTCCTCCTCTTCCTCTTCCTCCTCCTCTTCCTCCTCCTCCTCCACCACCACCACCAGCAGCTGGAGCTTCCAAGATGTCTGCAAAGGCGGCCCCATGTATAGCATTACAATAGTCCAATATACAGTTGCCCCTTACCTGGCAATGGGGACCTCCTGGTCATGCTCCCTTTTCCCTGCTTTCGTTCAGTGGAGTGGTGGTGGTGGTGGGAATAAAACAGGAAATGACATCATGGCACTCTAGGACTTTCCCAAGTATCTATGGCTTTACCCTGCACAGCATGGTAGGTGGTGTTATGGTACTGGTGGAGCAGAAGCAATGGAAGTGGAGAAGGAGTAACTGCGAAGTAATGATATGTCACCCATTGCATGCACACTCCTCCAACCACAGCCAACCGGGATGCCACAACAGCACAACACTAATGCAGCAAGAGGCCATGACTCACTGTGAGGTAGGGTTGCCAGCTGAGTGCTGGCGATCAGTAGGAAGCTCGGGGGGTGGGAAATTCAAATTGCCACCATATTCCCAGCATTAACCACCCCCCTTGCACTAGCAAGAGGTGTCAGGGGCCAGGGGTTGTCAGCGGGAGGTCTCCCGGTACAGTGGGAAACCTGGCTGCCCTACTTTGATGTTTGACAGCAATCAAATATCTGGGCTCATTTATTTATAAAATGTTGCATACCTTGCCAACGTTTTGCATTTAATCTGATAACCAGAGCTTGACTTCTGCTTTACATAGAGATATTATCCTTCTTCCCCAGCTGTGCTGCCGAGCCTGATAGACGCTTGATGGTGGAGATACTGATATGCCTAGTTGTGGGTCTGGCTATGATTCACTAGTAAGAGCCGTTTTAGTTATCCTGATCCTGTCAGCGATTCTGCATGGAACCTACATGGCTCACATTCGATATCCCAATTTCCACTCAGCTGGAGAAGATCCTCTTTGAAGTTACAAATTTCCATCGCTCCCTTTCCATTGTGCTTTGCAAAACCCTTGATTTAATGATGTGTGAGAAGAAGGAAATGGCTTTGTCTTTTTCCTGCTTCCTCCCTTGACACAGATTTATAATCCTATGATTTAATAATGACATTTCAATAAATTCATCTTCTCTGCTTTCATTCTCTGAAAACGATGTTGTTTCTTTACAAAAAACCTCTGACGATTGTAAGCAATAAAACATAAAGTCGTTCTTTGTGTTTCCCCTATCTGAGGAGCACTACCTTTTCTCATCTTCAGCAGTGAGTGAGGTACAGGAAACCTAAATTCAAACCACCACCCTTTTCCTCTTTCCTCTTGGCTATAGTTTCCAGTTTGGACAGAGACAAATACAAGGTTTGAAATACTGCATAGGAAAAAGAGAACCACTCCCGGACCTCTGGGACCTCCTTTCTCAAGCTATACTGCTGGTGGTGATAGGGACTGTATTCTAGCTGTGTTTGGGGATTGATTCAAACCCTCAGAAAAGCCCTTGAGCCAAACCCAGATTTTTCTCACGTAACTTGTTTCCTTCATTGTGGACAAAGGTCCCACTCCCACTAACACGTGATCGTCTGCTGTAGGGAAAATGGGATATCTAGATTTACCATCGTTTGGCTACCTCTTTACATGGATGGGGTCCCTGTAGTGAAAGAAATTTCAGATGGGGGAAATTAATAGTCATGGGCTTCTTCAGCCTACACCAAGCTTCCCACTCTAATCCTCAGATGTCCAGAATCAGGTCCCCTCCTTTAGAACGCATGAACACATGAAGCTGCCTTTTACTGAATCACACCCTTGGTCCATTGAAGTCAGTATTGTCTACTCAGACCAGCAGCAGCTTTCCAGGGTCTCAGGCAGAGGTCTTTCACATCACCTACTCGCCTAGTTCCTTTAACTGGAGATGCCGGGGACTGAACCTGGGACCTTCTGCATGCCAAGCAGATGCTCTACCGCTGAGCCACAGCCCCCTCCCCTATAGCTAAGACTGCTGGAAGCATGCAGTGACTCCCGCTTTCTACATGGCAATTTGTAGTTCTCAACAACATGATCCAACAGGCAGGTACTCCTCCTCATTTCTCTCTCCTGCTGAATTCCTCTGCAAGGAGGGAATGAGGGAAACTTCAAGGCTTCCTGGAGAGGGAAACCCCCTCGATTCATCCCCAGCTCTAGTCCCAAAATGTGAAAGGTCACGTGCCGGCTATTCACGACAGTAGAGATGTTAACTTTTCTTTTGGCAATGTTCCTATCCATTTAACCGTGATTGTGTAACCAGGGAAAGTTCAGTGAGTGAAACTTTTTCCGTCATGGCACCTCCACTCTGCAAAAGCGTATGTTAAATTTCTGCTTGTCACACAACGTGTAGGAGCTGGTAACCCTACCCCAGTCAGTAGGAGCTGGTAACCCTACCCCAGTCAAGCACTCCCTAGAAACCCTCAATGGATGTTTAGCCAATTAGACCTAGGGCAGAATCCCTTCCTAACTCTCAAAGAAATCATGTATCAGATCTTGAGATGCAGATCTAAACATTTATTCATGGTCACCAGTACCAGACTTTGGTATATATAATGTTTTTATTATTCAGTGAGCCGCTCTGAGCCTGGCATCTGCCGGGAGGGCAGGCAATAAGTCCAATGAAATAAATAAATAAACAAACAAATCTATGTCCCTAGAGGATTTGCGATGTTGGCTGCACCGAAATGTACAGGCGCAACGAATGAAGAGAGTAACCAGAAAAGCAGAAGGAGTTCACCAGTGCCCTTTTACTTAGAAGTAGAGTAAGAGCCATCATGGTGTAGTGGTTAAGAGCAGTGGTAGAGTAAGAGCCAGCGTGGTGTAGTGGTTAAGAGTGGTGGTTTGGAGCGGTGGACTCTAATTTGGAGAACTGGGTTTGATTCTCCACTACTCCATGTGAGCGGGGGACTCTAATCTGGCGAACTGGATTTGTTTCCCCACTCCTACACATGAACCCAGCTGGGTGACCTTGGGCTAGCACAGCTCTCTTAGAGCTCTCTCAGCCCCACCTATCTCACAGGGTGGCCACCCAACATGTTTATGCTAGAGATGGGATTTGAAGTCTGCATCTTTCACGTTCAATTCTTATCCATAATTACGCCACACATGTTTGCTATCCTCAAAAGCAGAGGTGTACAAAGTGGTTCAAAATTTGTAGGGGCTAATATTACCTCTGCTTGAACCATCAGTTGCATGGAAGACACAGAAATGTTTTCCCCCTTCCTTTCGAGAGAGATCGTGTGGCCCCCACACAAAGCTGTTCATGTGAAAGGTTCTGTTCATACATTACATCATATGCATATTGGCAGGAAGGAGGTTTGCTGCTCTGCCACCACATGAAGGCCCTTGGTAATGTATGAACTTGAGCTACTATTTAAATGGTGGTAAACATGAACTCTTTTCTTTGGGGGGGGAAAGCTCACTTAAGTGCACAAATCCACAGAAACTCACAGGCTCCATTAGCGTTCTAGTGCAATGCAACAAACCCCAGTCCTGGAATGTGAATTACTTTACAGGCTTAATTTATGAGGCTCTGGACAAGTGCTGAGATGATAACCCCTGAAAGGGCAGTGCCGGATGCTCAGGGGCAGCACAAAGTAAGGTGCCAAAGAAATGTCACAGCAACAAGTTGAGCATGATACAGGATTTTGCAGCATGCTTTTTAGCCCATGATTGAATCTTCCCAGAGGTTCGTTTCTTTACTTTTAAGATAAATAACTTAGCGTGCAGGGTGCCAATTTAAGTTGAGGCTGCAGGGAGAGGTGATTTAACCCTTCCTCCCATGTTGCTTCATTGATTGAAAGAACACCACCCTGAACCTGTTGTTAGCTCTGTGGAGAGAAAGGCAGGCCCCTTTCTTTGCCAGTCTTTTTCTCTTCCAAGGCCAATATCAGCCTGGAATAGTAGGTCTGCCAACTCTATCTTGGGAAACGTGACATCTAGAGATTTGGGGGTGGAGGATTGGAAGGGCAGGGTTTGGGGAGTTGAAGGACCTTAGTGGGGTACAGTGCCATAGAGTCCATGCTCCAAAGTAGCTATTTTCTCCATGGGAATTCATCTCTGTAACCTGGAAATCCCTTGTAATTCTGAAAAATCTCGAGTCCAGGCACCACCTGGAGGCTAGCAACCCTTGGAATCGATTTCAATTTTGCAGCCGAATGTGGTGGATGGATGGGCCAATTAGGGTTGCCAGGTCCCTCTTCTCAACCAACGGGAGATTTTGGGGGCGGAGCCTGAAGAGGGCGGGGTTTGGGGAGGGGAGGGACTTCAATGCCATAGAGTTCAATTGCCAAAGCGGCCATTTTTCTCCAGGTGATCTGATCTCTATTGGCTGGAGATCAGTTGAATTAGCAGGAGATCTCCTGCTACTACCTGGCAGTTGGCAACCCTAGCGCCAATATAGTGCAGTGGTTTTTATGTTAGACTAGGTATGTTCAAATCCCTATTCTGCCATGGTAGCTTGCTGGGTGACTTTGGCCCAGTCACCTTCTCTCAGCCTAACCTATAGCAAAGGCTTGTTCTGAGAGTTTATTCAGTTAAGTATCTCTACCCCACTTTTCTCTCCATTGGGAAATCAAGGCAGTTTATAGGAAACACAAAAATATACAATATAACTCCTAAACCTCTTCACTGGTCCTGGATCACTCAGGATCACAGGCTAAAAGCTAAGGGCTAGGAGCCCTTAGGACCTTGCCTTCTGGCTCAAATGAAAAAGTTTGCAATTCTGGCCACATCCAGTCTTAAATAGCTGCAATAGAGGAGGGAGGAGACGCTTAATCCAGATTTCACTCTGGTTCCAAAACTGTTCTTATGACTCCTCCCCACACTAAGAAGAGACATTGGCCATGGCTAAGGTTGCCAACCTCCAGGTGGTGGCTGGAGATCTCCCGCTGTTACAACTGATCTCCAGCCAATAGAGATCAGTTCATCTGGAGAAAATGGCCACTTTGGCAATTGGAGTCTATGGCATTGAAGTTGTTGGGTATAGGAAGCGAGTTTCGTCTTTGTCAGGAAAGCTAAGAGTTAACTTTGTTTATGTGGATGCTTAGATAGACTCAAGAATATGATGTCATTTCATTGCGACCTTAAGCAAATGGTCAGCAGATCACCATTGACTACGTATTCCAAGGTAGACTCGTAGGCTCAATGTGTTAATTGCTCTTCTTTGTTAAGGACAGGAAGAGAAGCTGCCTCAAGGCAGTCACACACACCTTTTGGTTTTTCACAGAAGCAGCAGGAATCTTTAAGCCATAGATTCCTGCTAGAGAAATCTAGCAAGTTTGTAGGTAACTGACAATGTACCAGTAGAAAGAATTTCTTATTTTATGTATCCCAGTTCACCCTTCCTATTAGTAAAGATTTTTGATTCTTTTAAACAGAAAGTCTCAGTCTGTTTTTGTTCTGTGCAATTTTATCTGACTCATGCAAACTCAAACCAGTTCCATTGCCTCGATTCATAACAGAAGTCCCTCCCCCACTCCAAACCCCACCTTCCTCAGGCTCCACTCCCAAAATCTCCAGGCATTTCCCAATCCGGAGCTGGTGACCCTAGCCATGGCCTAGAGGCCAACAAGATTTTCAGGGCATGAATTTTCAGGAAGTCAAAGCTCCCTTCATCAGATACCCGACTCTCGAAAGGCTGCTTCATTCACCAGGGCTCCTTAACAGAAGATAGCTGCAGACAATTTATTAGGCTGCAGGAAGGGGTATTATTTTAATTACGTGTTGTCTGCTGCACTGAGCCATTGGGAAAGCTGGGACATAAATGTTTTTAATAAGTAAAATAAATCAGTCCCATGTGAATCCATGTTTCTTAGTATTCCTGCATGGTTTCTTAGTATACCTGTTTGGTTGTGTGTGTTAACCTACCAATGTGGAAAAGCAAGCCCCTAACATACAAAGCCATCTACAGCCATATCCTCGGGTTTCCTGCAAGCTTATTAAGCTTCTGTTTTTGATTAAAAGACTGGTAGTGTGCCAGACCAGCTTTCTGGATGACACTGTTGACCTACTCTTGTGAGAGTGGACAGGGAGAGGTTTTTCTCCCTCTCCCATAATACTAGAACGCGGGGCCATCTGCTGAAGCTGGAGGGTGAGAGATTCAAAACAGATAAAAGGAAGTATTTTTTCACACAATGCATAGTTAAATTGTGGAACTCCCTGCCCCAGGATGTGGTGATGGGTGCCAGCTTGGAGGGCTTTAAGAGGGGAGTGGACATGTTCATGGAGGAAAGGGATATTCATGGCTATTAGTTAGAATGGATACTAGTCATGATGCATACCTATTCTCTCCAGGATCAGAGGAGCATGCCTATTATTTTGGGTGTGGTGGAACACAGGCAGGATGGTGCTGCTGCACTCATCTTGTTTGGGGGCTTCCTGGAGGCCCCTGGTTGGCCACTGTGTGAACAGACTGCTGGACTTGATGGGCCTTGGTCTGATCCAGCAGGGCCTTTCTTATGTTCTTATGTGATAAGCAGTCACGAAGATATGTTGGGCACATTCTAAGTATACCTGGTGGAACAGCTACATTCAGCATGTACAAATGGAGTGGTAGTGTAGAAAGTTTCCCCAGGTGCTTTGCAAGGTGTCGGGGTTCCTCAACACATAAAAGAATGTGGGAAAGATAGAAAGTTTCGAAAACTACAATTCTGGACTGCATCACCCCCCCCCCCACACACACACACACTTCAACAGTGGCTTAGAGATACTGGGATCAGGGACCAGTAATGAACAGGCATTGGCAGAGATAAGTGATAATCAGAAGGGGGTACCTGTAATATGGCAAGGGGTCATATGGCAACTACCCACTATTCAAACAAATTTACCTTGAGATAAATGCTTTGTACCTATAATGTATTTCCCAGCCCAGATATTCAAAGAACCTTTTTTTTCCACTCTGGTTGTACATTTAGAGAGTGTTTATTTTTGCAAAAAGCTATTATCAACCAGCTGCTCGTAAACTCTCCTCAGCAAAGTGAGGATCTTTGTGCTGCGTAATTGCCTTGCCTCTCTAAGTGCATATTCCACTGGTTTGAATTAACTGCTAACTCTTTATGATTATGGCTATCATTCATCTCCAGCAATTTAAATCAGGTTTAGACTTCACCGCAGTGACATCAGCCTCTCATGAAAGAAGCCCGCAGGGGCTGACTGTCCTCAAGGCAAGGCTGGACCTGCGTGGTCTCTTTCTTCCTGTTATCACTGAATGTCTGTGAGATGTGCAGGCTGACAGCTTCCTCCCCCAAGTCATTTTGCTTTTATATTATGCATCCCATTCATCTCGTGCCCCTCTTGGGAATTTGGGTGTTATGTCTAACTAACTAGTGGCCCCCATTTGCAAATGCACTTGTACTGAAATGGATTTACCATCTAACCCAATAAAATTTACACAGAGCATTCTTTATGCCTGTAGATTCCTCCTTTTTAAACATCTGTAACCCATT
This sequence comes from Euleptes europaea, assembly GCF_029931775.1. Lineage (NCBI taxonomy): Eukaryota > Metazoa > Chordata > Lepidosauria > Squamata > Sphaerodactylidae > Euleptes > Euleptes europaea. Next base: position 97,188,576 of record NC_079314.1, read on the forward strand.
ATGCTATGTTTCTTCTGGCTCTTAAATAAACAAAAACCATATGAATGTTTAGTGTCAGTGCGCCTGCCATCTCCACCTCTCTGCCCTCCATCCGACTTACCTTAAGCCATCTTTGAAGGGTAGATTTTGAGAACAACAACTGTTTGACTGTACAGAAAACATCCAAGAACTTGATTGTAGTTAATTATAAAAATGATGGCTTTGGGTGGGGGGGAGATGTTTTACTGAAGAAATCCAAAAATAAGCCAGAGTGAGGATGTGATTAGTGTGTTGGGACCAGCACTGGGGAGATCCAGCTTCAAATCCTCACTTGGCCATGAAGCTCACTAGGTTACCTGGGGCCAGTCACTCCATCTCAGATGACTTCCAAATTAGACTAATGCAATGTGCTCTGTGTGGGGCCGCCCTTGAAAAATGTTTGGAAACTTCAATTGATACAGAATGCTGCAGCCAAGACGTTGACTGCAGTGGGTCGTAGGGACCATATCATTCTTGGCCCATCTACACTGGCTTCCAATCTGTTTCTGGGCACAATTCAAGGTACAGGTCTTCTTGACCTTCAAAGCCCTATATATATTTAAAGAATTGCCTAATCACTTATGAATCCACCTGACCATTACTGTTATCTTCAGAAGCCCTGCTTCAGGTGCCCCTGCCTTCTTAGATCAGGTAGGTGGCAATTTGGGAGAGGGCCTCCTCAGTCATGGTATACCATAGAGTCTAGGAGGAATGGAAATCCTAGAGCAGTGATGGCGAACCTTTTAGAGACCGAGTGCCCAAACTGCAACCAAAAACCCACTTATTTATTGCCGAGTGCCAATGCGGCAATTTAACCTGAATACCACCCCCAGAGGGGGCCCAGAGGGAGAGGCTAGGGTTGCCAAGTTCCTCTTCGCCATGAGTGGGAGGTTTTTGGGGTGGCGCCTGAGGAGGGCAGGGTTTGGGGAAGGACTTCAGTGCCATAGAGTCCAATTGCCAAAGTGGCAATTTTTTCCAGGGGAACTGATCTCTATTGGTTGGAGATCACATGTAATAGCAGATCTCCAGCTAGTACCTGGAGATTGGCAACTAGTTCCTTAGTGTTTTCTCTCTACATATCAAGACAAATGGAAAGGTGTTTGGAGGATAGCTTGTGGGCACTTCAAAGGTGGAATAGGACTGCACGCCCCTCCGCCCGCACAGACCCAGAGGGTGCTGGAGAAGCCGCTGGAGGGAAAGAAGGAAGGAAGGAAAGAAGGGAAGGGAGGGGGAAAGGGAAGGAAGGGAGGGAGAGAAAGAAAGAAAAAGAGAGAGAAAGGGAGAAAGAAATGGAGCAAGGGAGAGAAAGAAAAGGACAGAGGGAGACAGAAAAAGAAAGAGGCCATTTATGCATGGGAGGTTTTGCCTTGGATTTGCCACTCGGTGGGGCGCGGCGCAAGGCTTGTGAGATGCGAGCAGGGTGGGGCAGAGGGCGCCTCCTTCGCACCCACCGACCAGCCATGCCCCTCCGCCCGCACAGGCCCAGAGGGCTCCGGAGAAGCCGCCAGCCATGCCGAGTGTGGGCGCTCGGCTTCTGTTCCCCGCTCTCCCACCCGCCTGGCTGGCCGCGCACGCTCCAGCGGCAGCAATGGCGGCAGCTTCTGTGGGAGAGTCTGGGGGCCACCGCCAATGATATCGGAGGTTCCCCACCCCTGGGCTACAGCCTCCCCCATCCGGGGTGGGGCAGAGCCGGAAAGGCCAGCGGCTTGGAGGAACCGTGAGTGCCGGCAGAAAGGGCTACGTGTGCCGGAAGTGGCACCCGTGCCATAGGTTCGCCAACACGGTCCTAGAGTGACATTACATCCCCACCAAGCTCTCTTTCCTTCCCAAACTCCTTCTTCCTCCCCACTCACTGCCTCCAAATCTTCAGTAGTTCTCCATGGTGGAGTTGACAGGCCTAGTATGAACTGTCTGTTTTTAAAAGCAAATATATCTGAAATGATGTAAGATAGTATAAAAGTTATCTGTGGTGCTTTATTTGTGAATGGCCCATTCACATGGTGATCATTGCTTGATGTTGAAAGTGGCCATTTTCTCCAGGTGAACTGAACTCTATTGGCAGGCGATCAGTTGTAATAGCAGGAGATCTCCAGCCACCACCTGGAGGCTGGCAACCCTACAGATCAATAAGAAGCATCTTTAAACAAAGCCACGTTGTGCTTTAAGGGAATACATGTGTGAAAACAACCCACCAAGAGATTTGCCTCTGTTTCAGAAATTTCATATCAATGGCTAAAAATCAAGCTTCTCTTCAGCCCTCCTTAGCTGGCTGCACTTTGTCAGTTACCCTTCATTTTATGTAGTCATCACTTAAATTCTGTTCACCACAATTTAAGATGCCCTCCTTCAGGGAACCCTCAACCAAAGGACCACTGTGGATTATAGAAGGTTCTGGGGTTTGTGCGAGGATGCCAAGTCCATTCAACATTGTTTACCTGCCTATGTAAACTCAGTGCTGTTACAACACAAATCCTAGAATACACCCAGCTGTCTCTAAGAGCAGCACATTGCAAGGGCAAGATTGGCAGTGGTGGCCAGGGCTTACGGGGTGGGGGGGAATCTCCAGCATTTACAGGAAAACATTTAGACACCTACTACACAACAACTCCAGAGAACTGGAACTTGACACTCAAATGCTTTAGATTATCCCGGTTCACTTGACACACTTGTTTTCTTTCATAAAACACTCCTTAAATTAGGCATGTCTCCTTGAGTTCGATCCCAACGGAAGTTGGTTTCAGGTAGCCAGCTCAAGGTTGACTCAGCCTTCCATCCTTCCGAGGTCGGTAAAATAGGAACCCAGCTTCCTGGGGGTAAAGGGAAGATGACTGGGGAAGGCATTGCCAAACTACCCCATAAACAAAGTCTGCCTAGTAAACGTTGGGAAGTGACGTCACCCCATGGGTCAGGAATGACCCAGTGCTTGCACAGGAGACCTTTACCTTATTTTTAGTAACCAGTAGGTTACTTTGCAGTCGGCGGGAGGTTTTTGCCAGGTCTGTCTTTGCAATCAGCGGGAGGTTTTGGGGATGGAGCCTGAGGAAGGCAAGGTTTGGGGAGGGGAAGGACTTCAATACCATCGAGTTCTATTGCCAAAGCGGCCATTTTCCCCAGGGGAACTGATTTATATCGGCTGGAGATCAGTTGTGATAGCAGGAGATCTCCAGCCACTACCTGGATGTTGGCAACCCTAGTAATCAGGCACCTTAGCTGATACACTATTGGGTTGGTAATGGGGGCTGGTGTGAATATGGATCGATGTATTACGTGAATGTGGGATTTTGTACGATGCAGTGGTTCTTAGACTGTGGTTCAGGACCCAGGAGTGTGTTGTGAGATACTTGCTGGTGGGTCAGGAGGCCGGAAACGAGGAAGAAGAACAGGATGAGTTCAGGAAGAAGAGGCTCTGGGTAGCTCGATGGCAGATTTGGGTTTGCAGAATGTGCATCATGACCATGAAATGCAACCTGTTGATCAATAATGTTGTTTATTTATAAATACTAGAAAAGAAAAAAACAGCTATACATTTGCTCACTGTTGAATGGTGGGAGATTCCTGCCTTTTGTGCTGGGGAGGGGGAAAGTAGCCTGAAGCTACTTTGCAAGTGAGAATAGAACTACAGTAAGTAGTTCTATTCTGAATAGAACTACAGTAAGTTTAGCAGTAGGTCCCATTTCAAAGAGGGTGGGAACCACCAACATTATGTATCTCTTGTGGACCTCTGTAGCATTCGCAGCCTCAAGAGGGACACAACTACAGACAGTCTCAAGATGTGCGTGTTAATAAAGGATTAATAGTCACAGACAGTCTGCTGTTGGAGCCAGCAAACCAGTTATACACAAATGCCAGGTGTTTCTGAACAAGAGCCAGAATCTGTAGGCCTGGAAGCAATCCAAGTGCAGAAGGAAGCAGAGAGAGGTGGAAGCAGGAGAAGGCGCACAGAACCTACTGGTTGAGCAGGGAGGAGCAAGGCAGAAATACACATCAATAAGCAATGCTTAATAGGGTTGCCAACCTCCTGGTACTAGCTGGCGCTCTCCTGCTATTACAACTGATCTCCAGCCGATATAGATCAGTTCACCTGGAGACAATGGCCGCTTTGGCAATTGGACTCTATGGTATTGAAGTCCCTCCCCAAACCCCACCCTCCTCAGGCTCTGCCCAAAAACCTCACGCTGGTGGCGAAGAGGGATCTGGCAACCCTAATGCATAAGCATGACTGATATAGGCAGCAGTCACAAAGACTGGAAGTAGGGGAAGGAAGTCTACCAGAACAAGGAAAGCACCAATGGGGTAGGGTATGGGTCAATGGTAGAGAATCTGCTTTGCATGCAGAAGGTCCTATGTTCAATCCCTGGCCTCTCCAGTTAACAGAAACAAGCAGTAGGTGCTCTGGAGAACCACTGCCAGAGTGGACAATGCTGACTTTGATAGTCTAATGATCTCACTGGGTATAAGACAGCTTCATGTGTTCAAATATGGACACATAGCAGAAATCAGACAGGGAGAGTAACGGCTCGAAAATGGCTAGTGGTTCCAGTCATTCATTGATTAAGAGGTAAGTCTGGCCTGGAAAGTCTGCAGATAAGCTCACGTGTAGCAGTTTTTGCATATGAAAAACAACCAGGCACCAAATTTTAGAATGATGGAGCCTCCCAGTGGGGTTGTGGCTAGTGAAGCCACCACTCACTTGGGACCCTGTCCCTCCAAATAACTGGCCCCACCTGATGTTGTCTCCCATTTTATAAGGAAGGCTGGCAATGGCTCTGTTTCAGCTTAAAAAAGGAATGGAATAGGACATTTTCTGGTGAAAAAATTGGTGGCGGCTGTTTCTCCCTAATGTTGTAGTGCTTCAGACTTCACCCGCTTAAGCATGAAGGTCATCCCACCCAAAACTTTCCTGAGCTTAGGGAAGATTTTTCAAGATCACTACCATCCTTCCTTTAAAAAAAGAAGAAAGATATTCACTATAAGGAAATAAAACCTTATGAATTTCAAAAATATCAATTCTTAATCAATGTAGAGTTCTGATAATTCTGACAAATTTGTAGAACATTCTGTTTCTTTCTCCATTCATTTCATTGGAAATCTGGCAGCCAAAACCCTATCCTGGAAGGCTAGGTACAACCCTACTTATCAATAGTTGTCAAAAACTGGAGGTATAGTTATGCTGAAAAGAAAGGAGATTCCACTAGCTGGCTACCAGCCATGGTCACTAAAGGGAAACTCCATATTCAGAAGCAGTAACCTCTGAACTAAGTGGGAAAGAAATCTTGGGGTTGTAGCAGAAGTCTCAATGAAAATGTAAATTCAGTGTGCAGTAGTGATGGAAAAGGCAAATTCCATGCTGGGGATCATTAGGAAAGGGATTAAAAATAAAATTGCCAATATTGTACTGCTCCTGAATAGATCTATACTGTGTACAGTTCTGGTTGCCATATCTCGAAAATATATTGCTGAGCTGGAGAAAGTACACAAGAGGGCAACCAAGATGATTAAAGGATTGGAGCACCTTTCCTAAGAGGAAAGGCTAAAGAGGCTAGGACAGGGGTCCCCAATGGGGTGACAGTGGGTGCCAGGGTGCCCTCTGAAACCTTTCCTGGTACCCGCCAGATGTTTTTAGAAAGTGGGCAGGGTCAGGTGGGGCTTTTGCCCAGCAAGACATCTGATTGGCCATTGAGGATTTGGTTGGCTCATCAGATTTTTAGAAACGTTGCTTTGGCAGCAGCTGCCACCACAGCACAAGGATCTTCACTTTGCAACTGGAGGTAAGTGGTGGCAGCCACGGTTCTGCCTCCTGAAGCAGCTGTGCCTACCATTCTGTGTCAGAATTCCAAAGGTGCCCACAGGTTCAAAAAAGGTTGGGGACCTCTGGTCCAGGATATAATGGAGGTTTATAAAATTATGCATTAAGGTGAAGAAAGTGGCTGGAGAGAACTCTTTCTCTTTTCCCCATAAAACTAGAACATAAGAACATGGGGACACCCAGTGAAGCTGATGGGCAATAGATTCAGGTCTGACAAAAATAGAATACTTCTTTACTTAATGAGTGGTTAAATTGTAGAATTCATTGCCACTGGCCATAGTGGCCTCAAGCATAGGTGGCTTTAAGAGGAGAATTAGGTCAATGGAGGATAGCTCCATCAATAGCTACTAGGTGTAGTGACTAAAGGTAACCTTCATGTCCAGAGGCAGCAAAACTCTGAATACAAGTGCTAGGAGGTAGCACCTTGACCTCTACGCCCTGTTTGCTGGCCCTCTAGGGCAACAGGTTGACTTTTGTATGAAACAGTTTACTGGACTAGATGGGACCACAGTTCTGATCCATCAGGGCTCTTATATTCTTGCAGGTCTTAGCTATCTTTCCTAGTGTTCTTCTCCTCTTTCAAGTGTTTGGGAGAGATTCATGGGATGATGTAAGTAGACCTAGATGGGAGGAGAGACCTGCTGAACTGTGACATTTCCTTTCCTCTCAGTATTAGTGTAATTCAGGCCTCCCGCATTTTTCAGGCTTTTAGGATTTTAGACAGACAGTGCCTGGTTGCTTCTATGAGGTGAGTATAATGTGTAGCCAGACGTAATGTGGTAGATATGGAATATGAAGCCTACATGATTTGGGTTTTATGCTACCCTGGATTGGCCTAGCTATGTTTTTAAGCCCCTTCTGATCCTATTATTTCATCAAACCCATTTCCACATAACTGCCCAAAATGCTCTGCAGGTTCATCCCACACCCAAAGTTGCTTTGAGTAGTGACACATAAAACCTCAACCCTTAGTCCCATCTTTGATAACAAGCCGTTGCAAGCAAAATGTAGAGCCTACAAGATGTTTGCTGTCCTAAAAGATGACTGCAAATTCCAAGAGGTTCCTGCCCCGGCTGTTGTCTTTTCTTCTTCTTGAGACTGGAATTTTAATAGTTGTGATAAGAGGGAAAATGCCACCTTTCATCAGACATGGCTGTGTTGATTTTAGCTCTCTACTTCCTCCTCTGCAATTGCTTCTGCACACAAGCCCAAGCTATCAGCTGAAGACAGCCAACCTTTTCAGCATCCACGCCGAAGTCCTTGAACCATCCATTACCCTAACCAGTTTGTGATAAAAAATTATCAGCTACCCTTGCGCAGGATGTCAACAAAGGAAGTGAGGCTTCTCATACATTTTGGCCTAGACTTCTCTGTTAGGGGCATTTTTCACGGTAGATTTTGCTTCTCTTTTGCCGTGGAGCAAAAAAACCCCCCGTTTTTAATTTGTTTTTCATGGCAGCGGATTTTCCCCTACCTTCCCGAAGCAGTTTTGGTTTTTCATGGTAAGAACCACGCAGTATTATGCCCCTGTTTTCTCTTTTCCCTTGCATTCAGCTTGTGCCTAACCGCCCCAAACTCCGCCCACCCCCCGCCCTCTTTGCCCATGCTGCTGCTTCGCTCCTTCTGGCCAGTAGATGTCGCTCCCTCTCTTGTATTTTTGCTGGCTGTTGCGGCTTTCTGGCCCAGCTGACTCCAAGCCAACTGACACCATTTGCATATGACAGCCCATCTATGTCAAGGGTTTTTTTGGGAATATGAGTACCGCCCCTGTGGAAACGTGTCGTTCCCAAAAAAGGATGGTGGTGTATGGCGACAAGTATGTTTTCACTTGTTTGTTTGCATCTTTTACTGAGTGAAGTGAGACCACTCCCCGAGAAGGAGACCCCCCCTGCAGCGCTCAACTTTGCATTAGCAACCATCACTCAACCCTTCTCTCACCCTCGCTCTTGAATTCTGGATGAGCTTCCCAAAATCACGGGGGGGGGGACGGACTTGAAGGAATAGGTCAACTCCTAAACTAATGTGTATTTCACGGTGTCCTTTGTAGTATGTGGTGTTGCCACAGACCGAGTTACAAAGAGCCAAGGGGCCAATTTGTGTTTTTTAAATGACAACTATCCCTGGGTCACAAAGTTAACTCCAGCATTTAATATGAGGCATTTACATCATAATGCTCTGGCGGCAAGTTCTGCCTTCCACAATCGCTGAGGAGGCCCTCTTGGGTCTTGAGCCAATGGCTGGCGCCTTATAACCTGCATTCGCTTGTGAATTGCCACTGTATACAGAATCTCATCCCCTACTAATGTATTCATGCATGGTTTTGCTATGAACACTTCTTTAAATTTCCTTTTAAGCTGGATCAAATCCTTGTATGTTTGGGAGCTGTGGGTTCTCCTCAACTTGCAAACCATCTGTTTCCATTATTGACTACTTCCCTACTTTATTTTTGGTAAAGCAAGTGTGAAGCACTTTTCACTGAGGAGCTATAAGTGAAATGTGAATCTTGAAGCTTTCCCCATATAACTCTGACAAAAAGTGGGGTGGGGGAGTATAGATTTCTTTAAAAAACATGTACAAAAGCTGGGAAGTAGTTGTTTGTGGCAAGAGAGTGTTAGAGCGCATCAGAAATTGAGCGATTCCTTGTTCTTTAAATCAACTCAAAGCCCTCGCTCTTCAATTCTGGATGAGCTTCCCAAAACCGGGGGGGTGGATAATGGGAAGGAATGGGTCAAATCCTACACTGATTGCTATTTCAGGTTGTCCTTTGTAATCTGTGATGTTGCCACAGACCAAGTTACAAGGGGCCAATTTGTGATTTTTAAATGACAACCATCCCGAGTTCCGGCAGTCCCCCCCCCCCCGGCATTTACATCATAATGCTCTAGCGGAAACTTCTGACTTCCACAATTGGAGGTTGTCAGCTCTATGGATTACATATTTTCCCGTTTTTTATGGATGAATATAACAATGGCTTGGTGCAAGGGTCTAGGCATTTTGCCTGAGTTGTTTTGCAGTGTAAAAATGGGTGCCTGGAACTGGGCACAGCATCCAGTTTCAGAAAGAAGAACTGCGCTGTGACCACGTCAGGCCCAGGGGCTTTCCCTGGCTTTAGTTTCCAGATAAAGGTTGCAACCTCCTCCAGTGAGGCTCTAGGCCTAGCTGGATTCATCCCTTGTTCCCATAAAGATTCGTCATTAATTTGTGGACCATAAAAAAGATAACGGGGGGATTAATATCCGTTTTCTGGTTTGTCTGTGCGACTTAAAATAGCAGTGTGTGAGCGATGAAACTGCTAGGATCCTTGTTTCATGAGTGCCTCCTCAGGTGACAGCCATAACCCCAAGGCAGAGAGGCACGTTCAACCCTTCCCCCCTTGCATCATCAGCTTCAAAGCTGCCTCCAGGATGTGGAGGTGACAGCAAAACAACATTCCTCCAGCTATGCAAATAGCGACCCCCCTCCGGGCAAGGCAAGTGTTTCCCATCACACTGTTAACAAGCGCTACCCTCAGAATTTTAAGTTTCAAATGTGACTGCAAAATACCTTTTCCTTCATGTTGAGGTTGGGAGGACAAAGCTGTCTCGCTAATGGGGTCTGTGTGGGGCTTTGTGCGTGTGTGTGGGGGCATTCCCAGCAGCTGAACCAAGAGTGAATTATACTCAAAGGAGGGCCGCTTTTAATTTTGATTTAGCATTGAGGTTTTCCTCCATTATTTCCCCAGGAACAACAGTTGCCATTGGCAGGTTTTATTTTATAAATATTTGTGCATTCCCCCGAATTGGTTTCCGCATAATTTTTTTTTAACGTGCTGGGATGGGGGGGGGGTAAAAAACTGAAGATGAGCCCACCCACCCCCAACGCTGCCTCAGCAGAAAATTCCAATCATTTCCACCCCCATCCCTCCGTAAACCTGGCCTCATTAGGCTTGAGACCAACAAAACCGCAGAGATGGAGAGGAGAATTAACTTTATTGAGCTGTGAAGGGAAACATACAGAAATAGGAAAAGTAGTAGTCCAAAGACCATGGTTATGTCAGAACTGACAAGGTGGGTGGTGGTTGGGATCTGAGAATTGCAGGCTAAGCAAGATAAGAAAACAAAGATGTGTACAGACAGATGTGCTGCAACAATACCAGGGCAGCGTCAATCTTTGAGTTCATCCGTGGAATAGAAGTAACCAGTTGAGTAATAGCTTTCTCTCTGATAACATGGCCAAACTGTGCTCTGTAGTCAGTGCTCACCACACCTCTCAAGGCATGAATGGGCATTATCTCCTTCCAACATTCTTGCAATTAATTACTCTCATCATGTCTCTTAGTTCATTAAAGTCTGCCCTACTAAAATTTAACCTACACATTAGATAAAATGTTTCATAAGTGTGGTTTTTTTTTTAAAAAAAGAGATCCCCACATTTCCGATTTTTCTGCTTGAAAAGCTGAAAAGGGTTTCAGAAAAAAACAACAAGGACAATAGTTTCTGGGTTTTTCCCAGGACCTCACATCTCTAGGTAGGCCAAGGAGAACCCCCACCCCCCGTTTCCACCACACCATTGCACAAGGCGGGCTTGACCACAGGCAGCAATTGCCTGCAAATGGTCACCTAAGAGGGGTGTCTGGTTGCGATTCCTCCAGACAGCAGGATCAGGAGAGGATCTGGCCACTGTTAGGCCCTTAAGACAAATCACAAAGTCACAGAAGCAGGGGGAGGGCAGTTGCTGCGGGGTCAGACTGAACCACACTGCTGCTCCAGAACAAGAGTCTACAACAGCACGCCCTGCATTAGTGGAAGGAGGCAGCCTTGGGAACAGATGGGAGAAGACAAGCAGCCAAGCAGCATCTCCAAACCCAGCAGAAGTCTCGTCGGTTGTTGCTGCCAAGAATACTGCAATGTGAACATAAAGACGTTAAATCTTCCAAGCAAAACCCTCACCGATCAGCATCCACCTGCCTCCCTCAACTTCAGGTCTGGGGTAGCTGTACAGCCCAAAGAGGAGAGGCAGGGCAAGGGACTGCACCACTTCAGAATGCGGGCGGGGGGGACATGACCATTTTTAAACCCCCCCATACACACACACACAAAGCTGCCTTATACTGAGTCAGACCCTTGGTCCATCAAAGTCAGTATTGTCTACTCAGACCGGCAGCAGCCCTCCAGGGTCTCAGGCAGGGGTCTTTCACATCACCTACTTGCCTGGTCCCTTTAAATGGGGATGCTGGGGATTGAACCTGGGACCTTCTGCTTGCCAAGCAGATGCTCTACCACTGAGCCACGGCTTCCAACTTCTCAGTATAAAAGGATTGTTCTCTGGATCAGTGCCTCCTTTGCATCTCATGAGGAGAGGTCTGGCTCTGGTGATCCAAGGCCAATTTTTCTGCTTGAAAAATTGAAAAGGGTTTCAGAAAAAAAACCAAGGTCAACCTTAACCCCCCCCCAATAGTTTCTGGGTTTTTCAAGGACCTCACATCTCTAGGTGGGCCAAGGAGACCCCCCCCCCGTTTCCACCACACCATTGCAAAAGGCAGCAATTGCCTGCAAATGGTCACCTAAGAGGGGTGTCTGCTTACAATTCCTCTAGACCAGGGGTGGGGAACGTCAGGCCCGGGGGCCGTATAAGGCCCGCGAAATCATTTTTTCTGGCCCTTCATGGGTCCTGGCAGATCTCTAGCTCAGAAGGATCTAAGACTGGTGATCCGCCCCCTCCCACGGACAGCAATAGTCTCTGTTCAAGGCGGATGTTTGTTTTGCTGAGAAAAGGAACCTTCTTTCCCCCTTGCAGAAGAGTCATTAGCTATGGAGCTGCTAGGACCGCCCAAGAAACTGTGTTAACCCTTTCCCACCCGGGCAATGGAGAAACATGGCAGACACTTGGAGCCGTCTCCAGTCGTGCCTCTTGGCTAAATTTTTGACTGAATATAGCAGGCTAATTTTAAAGTTGATAATTTTGTGTGGCCCGTGAATGATGTTAAAAATATCCAAATGGCCCTTGGCAGAAAAAAGGTTCCCCACCCCCTGCTCTAGACAGCAGGTCTAGAGAGGATCTGGCAGTTTGGAGAATTCGGATGGGGAAAATGTGCATCTATTGATGCCCCGAGAGAGCCTGGCTCCCCTCCCCCAGTTTCATACATGCCTCCAGCTCACCCTGCGCCGCACAGCTCCACCCAAATCCTGCCCTCCTAAGGTTTCCCCCTACAAAAATCTCCAGGTATTTCCCAACCTGGCGCAGGCAACCCGACCCACAAATAGAGTTGCCAATCTCCAGGCACAAGCTGGAGATCTCCTGCTATTACAAGCGATCTCCAGCCAACAGAGATCAGTTCCCCTGGAGAAAATGACTGCTCTGGCAATTGGATTCTATGGCACTGAAGTCCCACCCCATCCCAAACCCTTCCCTCCTCAGGCTCTGTCCAAAAAAAAAAACCCGCCAGTGGTAAAGAGGGTCCTGGCAACCCCAGGCTTTGTGTGGAGGAGTGGGGAAACAAAGCAGGGAGAGAGGGAAGGCATGAAAGGAAGGAAAGAAGGAGGCTTCCCCTCCTTCCCCTCCACACACAGACACGCACACATGCAATGGCGGGGAAGCCTTCTGGTCCCCCCCAGCACACACACACTCTCACCGGACCGGCCGCACTAGCAGCATGGAGAACCTACGAGTGAGCCCGCCCCCTCCACACTTTTACACACACCTCCAGCTCTGCCACGCTGCCTGGCTCCAAGAAGTCATTATGGCTCTCTTGGTGCTTCTCCATGCTGCCGGCCCGGGAAGGAAGGAGGAGGGAAGGAGGGAAGAGGGCAGGGAGGAAGGGGGGAGGCGGTCATGTGACCTGATTGCTTGATGCTATTGGCTAGACTTCCCCAGCAATCAAGAGGGTCTTTTGAAACAAAGGAAAGAAATGATGATAATCGCCCAACGCTGATGCAATGGAACGCAGTCAGAAGACTGAGTAAGGAAGCGCCACCTGTTGGCCGCCGCAAAAATCACCTCAAAAGGGGCGGTATCCTCAACAAAGCACGAAACTCCCCCAGCCAATCGCCGTTCTTGGGGGAGGAGAAAGTAGATGTCACAGGCAGGGGCAGCGGAACCGAAGCAAACAATTCTTCAAGGGCCTCTGAGCCACAAAACGCGCACCAACAGGAAAGAACGGCTCAAAAGTGGTTTGATTTGTTGCTGTTATAACTTGGCTTTTATTGCTCAATCCGGAAAAATCCGGAGCTGCAATGAATAACCCAAAATTTGCACAGACACAAATCAGATTCGAAACCGCTGCAAAGCTCCGTGAAAAATGCCCCTTACAGACTAGATCAAACCATGCATATGTTCTGTTTTGCAAAGAATTGAGAGTCAGCGTAACACAGGGGCAAAAGGCATGAGAGGGAAGATTTCTGCTTCAGTTGAGACCTCACTAGGGTCCTTTCTGATTTTACTTCCATAGTGCATAAGCCCTACAGCACAACTTCTTCCTTTGCCACTCATACAACATCAGAAGCCCTGTGCCATATGATTGGAATCCATACTGCACCTCCTTCCAGTATCACTCTCCCAGAAACTGGGGCACTGTTCAGGAGGGCATGTTTTATAAAGGAATTAGAATGGTAGTTGAATGGGCAATAGGGTTGCCAACTGCCAGGTAGTCTAATGAAAAAAGCAGCATGAGGCTCAAATATACAAATGAAAAAGCAAGATTAACTATTGGAGTAATAATATTACTGCCAGGTAGTAGCAGGAGATCTCCTGCTAATTCAACTGATCTCCAGCCGATAGAGATCAGATCACCTGGAGAAAAACGGCCGCTTTGGCAATTGAACTCTATGGCATTGAAGTCCCTCCCCTCCCCAAACCCCGCCCTCCTCAGACTCTAGCCCAAAAATCACCCGCCGGTGGCGAAGAGGGACCTGGCAACTCTAATGGGCAAGTTCAGGAGGATACAATTATAATGGAATGAGACCGAAGTCCTCTGCAACGAATCCATTGCAATGATTTGTAGGTATTATCTTGCCTGCATTGCCTCCTACCTATGCAATTCCACAGTACCTTGCCTGGGCGGTTGTAGTTCACACTGCCTACTAATTCTGTAAACCTGGTCCAATTGCATTGTTCATTGGATATCTTATGCTGTATGATTGAAATTTTTTTTTTAAAAAAAATCTGTAATCTGCCTTGAGTTTCAGTGAGAAAGGCAAGCTACAAAATAAACAAACAAATAAATTAGGAGGAGGAGAGGTGCATAATGGGGACTCCTCTCAGAGGGCAAGCTACTGTTATTTTTTAATTTGGGAAACGCCTATTCCACCATTGGACAGAAAGTGCTCTATAAGCTAACCAGCTGTGCACCCCCACACTTGCTCACATGCATTGTGGTGTCTACCACAGACCCATTTGGACATGGTGCCAATGCAGTAAAGCCATAATGAATTGTCGCTGGGTTTGCTTTTGTTTGGATTGAAGGCCAGGCCTGTGAATGCACCCACATGTTTCAAGTTCCAGCCAAGATCACATTCACCGAGTCCTGGGAAATAGCTTGGCAATGTGGCATGAGTTCCTTGCCTTGGCAAGGTAAGCAGCTACATCAACATTCATTAGAGGTAGTCTTGGAGGCTTCACAAAAGACTCTCGCATCAAATAAAGAGAACTTGTGCAGAGCTTTACAAAATGATTGCCATGAAAATTAACTGTTTGGCAGGGTTGATGGGACATCTCATGGCTGAACTCACCATTTGTCTACTACTCATTATAAATATTAGCTATTTGCTCAATAAGTAACATGTTACAATTTGTTCTCAATTTGTTCTCCTTTTATGGCAACCTGTGATTTGAGTAGTGTGGCTACATTGAGGATGAGGCTTTCAGTAGTTTTGACTGTAGAAAGGAAGCTAGACTGAATGACTTGGTCCAATGAATGGCCCTTTATTTATTTTATATTTGACCCAGTCACATGGCTAAAATGTATCACAAGATGTCTTAATAGATGAGGCAGATCTAGGGCACATACGTTTACCAACTAACTGTCAGAGTTCGCCTCATTCTCCCCTATGTTTCCCTGTGTTTTGCCCATGTTAAAACGTGGATAAAATGCGGGGAAACGCAGGGGGAGAGAGAGGCGACCTCTGATGGTAGGAAACGGCATGCACAATCAGCACAAAGACCCAAAGTCGTCAGAGGGGTGACAGCGAGTCAAACAGCCATGCATAAAAGACCACTGTTTTTTACCAGAGAAACCCAGGATTTCATAACACACCACGGACGGGGAATGTTTCTGACCTATGAGATAAACAAGCGTCTTCTAATACCTCAAAACCATTTTATTCTAGCGTAAACTTTCATGGTAGAGCCCACTTTGTTAAGTGGGAGGTCTAATCTAGAAAATATAGTAGTCTTCAGGATACCACAGCTGGTTTTATTTGTGTTTGTTTTTGCTGCAGTTGTCTAACGCAGCTATCCCTTTAATAACTGTTTGATGAACCTGTGCAGGTATTCAGAACCTCTAGTTTCACATGTCTTGTTAGAGTTGGATGAATAAACTTGAACGGGGGAAAAATAAATGTTCTGCACTTTCCATGTAAAATGTGTAATCTGTTTAAAAAATCATTTATCCGTGCAGCTGGCATAAACCTGAATAAAGTAGATGTGAATTATAAATACTGAAACTGAGGCAGGCAGGTGCTTCCATGATTTGTATAATTAAGCCATTTGGACTGACTTCTTTGAAGCAGGATGAATTAAGCAGAGTATACTGTATGTTATTAAAAAGTCTGTACAGACCCTGGCAATGATCATTACTCTAGTAAATACAGATGAAGACAACGTAGAAAGTCAATTTCTTGAAAGAATGAGGGGAGTGGAGCTGATTGCACACAGCTCTCTTTCACGTAACTCGCTTCCACATGGGATCTGAATAAGTTTTGATTGCATGACATAATCACTTGGCAGCTGCAGACCCAGATGATTAAGCCATGCAAAATATTTCTGCGTCCCGAACAACCCAGGCAGCTTTATACAGTTGTCAAAACTACCTGACTGAGATGAACTAATTTCTGTCCCTTTCCCCAAGAGTTCCTTCTCTTTGCTACATTTTTTTCCTTAAAGAAGCAATAACATATTGATTGCCGGAAAATGGTTTTAAGGTCACCATCCTGATTACTTTGAGCCTATGAACCTACCTGCTCACTCCATACTCGGAGACCCTGCTTCAGATGCCCCCATCATCTGAAGCTACTCGGGTGGCAACTTGAGAGAAGGCCTTCTCCATTGTGTCATCAAAACTTTGGAACTTCCTCCCCAGGGAGATTCATCTATCTCCCTCTTTTGCCATTAGATGAAGACTTTTTTGTTTAAGAACATAAGAAAAGCCATGCTGGATCAGACCAAGGCCCATCAAGTCCAGCAGTCTGTTCACACAGTGGCCAACCAGGTGCCTCTAGGAAGCTCTCAAACAAGATGACTGCAGCAGCATTACCCTGCCTGCGTTCCAATGCACCTGATATAATAGGCATGCTCCTCTGATCCTCGAGGTAATAGGTATGCATCATGACTAGTATCCATTTTTACTAGTAGCCATGAATACTACTCTCTTCCATGAACATCTAGCATACCCCCAATAATGGTTATTGGCACTCCTTCTAGTGTTTGTTTATTTTTAACTGAATTGTATAATTTTAACTGTATTTTAATTGTTTAAATGTTTCTTATGTTCACTGCCTTGTGGGCCCTGATTGGGTGGAAAGGTGGCTTAAAATAAATAAAAAATAAATGTGGTTTTGCCTGAAATGACCATCACTAATGACTTTCCAGGGTGAAATAGTATTGATCATTGAATTCTACATAGTAGAGAGGATTGGTTTGAGGGGGGATATGAGGAGGTAGAGTACTCTCCCTGCCCTTTCCTGGATAGCCCAGGCTAGCCTGATATTGTCAGATCTTGGAAGCTAAGCAGGGTCAGCCCTGGTTAGTCTCCCACCAAGGAATACCAGGGTCACAACACAGGATCAGTCAATGCCAAACCACCTCTGAGTATCACTTGCCTTAAAAACCCCATGGGGACACTATAAATTGGCTGCAACTTGATGGCAAAAATCATACTCTCCCTGTTTTGACTGAATGGAGCCTACTAGAAGCCATGCTCCCAAGGAGGGGTCCCATTCCCTGACCCCTGTTCCATTTGCCAACCACTGCTCTGAGCAGCAACAAGATAATTTTAAAAAATGGCAGTGCTGCATGTAGTGTCACATCACTTCCTGCAAAACACTGGAAGTGACATAGGGTAGCACTAGAAGTCTCCTGAAATTCTATGGTAAAACCATACAGCTACCTATGTCATTACTCTTTTAATTGGAGGTGATGTGGCACTGCAGCTTGCTTATGCCCCCCATATACCCGCCCACAAACCTCCTGCCAGTTGCCAGGCTGCCTGGCAACCCTACTCTCAAGTTGGCACCTTTTGAAAGGGGCATTCTTGGATGCATTCATCCTTTCTCTCCTACATGGGTGCTACTACTATTACTACTATAATCATATTTTTAAAGGCAGACTCCACAGTTCTGTTGTATATTTGAATCTTCAGAGAGGTTTCACTTAATAGCTGAATCTGCTGTTTTGTGGTATCTAGTAGTTTTACTTAATGTAATGTTACCAAATAGAATATGTTCATTGTATAGTTATAAGATTGAGAGCTAGTTTAGTCTGAAAACTGTCAATTAAAAGTTGTCAGAAGCAGCAGTTTTGGAAATGGAGAAGAGAGAAGTGCATCCAGGATAGTTCCTGGAATAGTCATAGTTAAGCAGGGCCATTTTGGTACCATGAGAGCATTGGAAGAGAAGATCCTGTACCCTGTTTTCAAGAGCGGACAGCAAGATGCCTTTGGAGTGCTCAGAAGCAGGGTTTGAACACAATAGCTCTCCAGTAGCTAACAGATGTTGATGAGAGAAGGGCTCATATGTAAGAGTGTTGGATGCCTGCAAAATGAAGACAGATACTGCCAGATGGGGGTGGATTTCTTAGCTGGCTCAATTTGTATACTCATTTTGTGTGCATGCAAGAAAATATTCTTAAACAATAGGTTAGTTTTAAAAGGCGCTGTGTTAAACAGAGCTTCTGCCTGAAATGTTGAAGATCTACTTTCAGAGTTAGGAATAACTTCACTCTTTGACATTTTGTGGCTGGCTCTGCCTCCTGTGGCAGCCATTTTATTAGGGTTGCCAACTGCCAGGTAGTAGCAAGAGATCTCCTGCTAATTCAACTGATCTCCAGCCGATAGAGATCAGATCACCTGGAGAAAAATGGCCACTTTGGCCATTGAACTCTATGGCATTGAAGTCCCTCCCCAAACCCTGCCCTCCTCAGGCTCCGCCCCCAAAATCTCCCACCGGTTGAGAAGAGGGACCTGGCAACCCGACATTTTAATATTGTGCCCACAACCCTGTGTCAGAATTCCAAAGGTGCCCATGACTGAAAAAAGGTCTAGACTGGGGTTGCCAACCCCCAGGTATTGGCTGGAGATTTCCTGCTATTACAACTGATCTCCAGCCAATAGAGATCAGTTCACCTGGAGAAAATGGCCATTTTGGCAATTGGACTCTATGGCATTGAAGTCCCTCCCCTCCCCAAACCCCACCCTCCTCAGGCTCCACCCCAAAAATCTCCCGCTGGTGGCGAAGAGGGACCTGGCAACCCTTTTGGAGACCCCTGCATTACACTAAGTCAACATTACAAGATGTATGTTAGAATTCAGGATTCATTCCCGATTAATGGCATAGCATGGCATGCACTATATCTCAGGTCATTTGGGGGATTTGTATAAAACAGTACCCGCCAGAGCCTTCAAACAGCCTTTCATCTAGTAACATATGATGTTATTCTTCTGTGACAGCAAATAAATCTTTATTTTACCACACTGTACATGCTAAACAATCTTCCCCTTGTTCAGTCATTTTGACTGCTGTTGTACAAGAGGTGCAAACAGATGTAGCGGTGAGATGTTTGAAAAAGGTCCCAGCCATTTTTGATGGGGAAGTTACCAGGTGGAAGGCTACATGATACAGTTCTAAAAGTGCTAGAAGTCCAAATGCCAGAAAAGAAATCATGCCAGTTAAAAAAATGGTAGGTGCTTTAAAAAACAAAACAAAAACCATTTTCTGATGATTTTTCCTTGGCGATTCATGGCCTAACTCTGGAAAAAGGATTTTGTTCATTTTAAGTATTTTTCCAGGGTGTATTTTTTAATATGGTAGACTGGAAGTTTTTTAACGATGGGCTATTTATGACTTTCCATAACCCTGACGAAATTGATTTTTTTTTTTTTTGTTAGAAGGGGAAACCCACTTTAGACGCAGCACTTATGGTCAATGGTCCAAAAAACTCATCTAAGTTACAGCTATGTTGACCCCCGCCCCACTAAGTACATGTAATAACTGAGCTCAGCAGCGGCAGTGAATTAAAGACATGGGGTTCCATGTTCTGTCCTCAGAAGCATGTGTGTGGCTTCTGCTGAAGTCAATGGACTGTTTGTGCATCCAAAGGCAGAATTTGGCTCACAGTTTTAATAGTTCCCCTATAGAGCTCAAATTGATTCCAGTGTTACAGCAATTTCTTTCCTACACCATGCATCAAAATGTTGGCTGGGACCTTCTCATCTTGATGGTAGCTTTGGGGAATGTGTGCGTTCTGGTTAATTTTTCTGGCCCAGTTTAATCCTCTTAAACGGCCTCCGGCTTTCTCTTGTTGTTTGTTTCACGTTTTATAGTCTCAATGGCTGATTTCAGCGGAGAAAAGTATTTCCAAAAGCATATCTACTCTGCAAACTTAAACTGCTTTAACAGCCATTCCATTTTCCCAGGGAATACTTAAAATTAC
This sequence comes from Euleptes europaea, assembly GCF_029931775.1. Classification (NCBI taxonomy): domain Eukaryota; kingdom Metazoa; phylum Chordata; class Lepidosauria; order Squamata; family Sphaerodactylidae; genus Euleptes; species Euleptes europaea. The sequence continues at coordinate 97,208,239 of NC_079314.1, forward strand.
AGTTCAGTAAGGGGAAAGGAAAGAGAGGACTAGAGCTCTTTGACAGCAGAAATCACGGCATCTTACCAAAGGATAATTCCTATAACAATTTGGGGAGTTGGGTTGCCAGCCAGGAGCTGGCACCCAGCAAGAGGTGGGTGGGGGACATGGGGGATTACCATCAAAGCATTGGCGCGATGTATGTTCATTCCAGAGAAAGACACTGAGATGTACCATTGAAGGTGGTATCCTATTCCTATTAAATAAAATTTGATCTAAACCCAGCACCAATTCTGACACTGCAGTGATTAACACTGACAGGCCCATGCTTTCCCCTATCCATGCTGAAACGCAAACTTCCCATGGATAGCAAGGAGAATATTATAACATTATTAATGGAACTAAAGATAAAGACAGCAGGTTTCCTGGAAGGAAGCTGTTTTTGAGGGAATCATTCCCAATTTCCTGACAGGCAAAGCCCTCAGTTCAATAAAGCTTGTGGTTCTAGGTCTAACATTTGCGGAATGTTACAACTTAATCTCTTACAATTTAAACCTACCTAGTGGCATTTTCTTAATGTACAAATGGGAGGAAGAAAAAAGGACAATAGATCAGGATGTACACGTTATGAAGAAAAAAAAGTTTCCAACTTCATGTTTTCCATATTAAACAGGTATGGAAAGGGGCATTTTGTATGAAGAACTTGTAAGGGGTAATTTAATTTTCCATTGCCTATTCCACTGTCAATTCTCCCATGCAAATAGCATTGCTAACAAGCCTTGGGAAAAATTGGTACCTTTTTCATAGGGCCTTAGTGCATAGGGATATGCAATTGAACCTTTTCATGGTCTGTGTGTGCGTGTGTGAAGTGCTGTCAAGTTACTTACCACTTATGACGTCTCTATGAATTACTAATCTCCAAAATGTCCTATTAACAGCTTTGCTCCGGTGTTGCAAACTGAGTGCTGTGAGTCAATCCATCTCATGAGAGGTCTTCCTCTCTTCTTGCTGCATTCCCCTTTTCCTAGCATTATCATCTTTTCCAGTGAGACAGTGTTGTCTTCTCCTAATGAGACCAAAGTACGATAGCCTCAGTTTAGTCATTTTACCTTCTAGGGAGAGTTCAGGCTTGATTGGATCAAGAACCCACTTATTTGTCTTTTTGGTGGTCCTTGGTACCCGTAAAACTCTCCTCCAACACCCCATTTCAAATGAGATAACTTTCTGCCTGTCAGCTTTCTTCATTGCCCAACTTTCACACCCATACATAGTAAGGTGAATACTATAGTATGAATTATCTTGATCTTGGTTGCCAGCAAAAAATCCTTACACTTAAGAATCTTTTCTAGCTCCTTCATGGCTGCCCTTCCCAGCCTCAATCTTTTGATTTCTTGGTTGCAGTCTCCCTTTTGGTTGATGATGAAGCCAAGGAATAGAAAATCTTGAACAATTTCAATTTCTTCATCGTCAACCTTAAAGTTGTGCAATTCTTTAGTAGTAATTACTTTTGGCTTCTTGATATTCAGCTGTACTCCTGCTTTGGCACTTTCTTCTTTAACCTTCATCAGTAGTTGTTTCAAGTCTTCACTATTTTCTGCCTGTAATGTGTCATCATCTGCATATCTCAAATTGTTTATGTTCCTTCCACCAATTTTCACTCCACCTTCATCTAAATCTAATCCAGCTTTCCTTATGATATGTTCTGCATATAGATTGAAGACATAGGGAGATAAAATACACCCTTTGCCAATTGGAAACCATTCTGTTTCTCCATATCCTGACCTAACAGTAGCTTCTTGTCCAGAGTATAGGTTGCACATCAAAACAATCCGATGTTGTGGCACACCCATTTCTTTTAAAACCAACCATAGCTTTTCATGCGCCACAGTCCAAATCTATGGAATCTATGAAACACGAGCTGATTTTCTTCTGAAATTATCTTGTATGTTCCAGTAACCAACATGAATTTACAATAGTATAGTGCTCAGGGCTGCCGTATGGTATTGCTCTTAGCTTGGCTGACACACACAGACCTCCTCACCATGTTACGGTATGCATCTAAGAGTGGTATGGTATAGAGGTAAATAACATCACCTCGTGAATAATATCCCATTAATACTGTATTATAGGGACAGGACTTTTTTTCCCTCTGAACCTGTTGGAAATAGGGTTGCCAGCTACGGCTTGGAAAATTCCTTGAGATTTGGGAGCAGCGCCTGGGGAGGGCGGAGTTTGAGTAGAGAAGGGAGCCCAGTGGGGATGTGATCCCATGGAGTCTGCCTTCCAAAGCTGCTGTTTTCTCCAGGGAAACTGACCTCTGTAGTCCTGAGATCAGTTGTAATTCTAGGAGAGGTTCAGGACCACCTGGCTGGTGGCAGCCCTTGGTGGCAAGCCTACTTGGTGGCAAGCCTACTTGCGGATGCTGTACAGGCCTCCCCCCACCCACCCAAGTGGGCTTCAAAGCCAGATACAAACCACACTGTGGGGAAAACAGTTGGGGGAGCGGTGTAGGGACGTTTCCAGGTCAGAATCAGCAGAGGGTTATATAGGGTGTTAAGCACTTCCTCTAATACTTCCCTGTAAATACACTTCCTCCCACTTGAGCATTAACTCAGCAAGGAACATAACTTTGGGAACCTACATTGGCCACAGTAACTTGTAGTTCCACCCTCTGTGGCTGCTAAACATTAGCTTCTTCCAGAACAGCCTCCATTTTAAAATCCCAGCAAGAGAAACTTTTCCCAAGGCTCTTCTGATCGATTCCATGGAGAATCCAATCAATTATGCAATTTCAAAGGCAACCACATTTTTCTAAAGATTTGAAACACGTACACAAACACAAATGTTCTAAAGGCTGTTACTAATTCAAAACACTGGTTTGTGCTTTCAACAAGCAAGCGTCACCTTAATTGCCTTAAGGAATTATTGGCCCAGAACAAGACAGAAGTTTTAATGTTATGCACTCTTGAAAAGAAAGACAACAAAAGCTTAAATGCATAACACACCTTGAGAAGATGCAAGGAAACTGTGCATAAATATTTGGCAAAGCGGTCCAATAAAGCCAAATCGTTACTCTAGCTGTTAGAGAGAGGCCATTTTGCAGCTGTGCCAGTATTTCTGTCCTATAATACACACAGAAGTTACTGCACGGTCTGTCATTGGTGCAAAACTTCACACAAAGCCTCACACATGCATCTTCCTTCCTTCCTTCCTTTACTATATTTGTATACCATTCTTTTCAAACCATGTCTGAAGTGATTTTCAGGTAGGGTTGCCAGGTTCCTCTTTGCCACTGGCAGGGGTTTTTTGGGGGCTGAGCCTGAGGAGGGTGGGGTTTGGGGAGGGGAGGGACTTCAATGCCATTTTTACATTTTATTAATAATATTTTGCTTTAGGGGGAAAATAATCCTAACCTCAGATGTGGCCAGAAACCTGTTGCCCATTTTTAGAACTGTTCTAGGAACTCTGTTCTTTTGCTGTGCAAGCCAACCTCTTCCACAATTTGTTCATTCAGAAACAGTAACGTTGCACAAAAGTAAATCTGGCTCATATTTTTACTGCTCAGAAATGTTCAAATAACTGCCCACTGTATGGAAGCCTCTTTTTTGCCAGTAAATAACTCTTTTATGCCAGGCAGTAATGAGAAGTAAGTTGTCCTTATATAAACTAATACCACTCAGCTGTTGAGATCAGCAGAGAGACCGAACAACCCAATCCTATGGTACTTTGCAGTGTACTGGCAACATGGACAAACTGCTGAGTCCTACTTTCCCCTGCCTAGGAAATACCAGATTGTGGCATTGGGTTGAAAGTTGGTGCCGCTTTGTGAGAACTCTGCCCTATCAGTAGCAAAAATATAATTCTGTAAATATAATTCTGAAGTATGGGGGGGGGGGGTTTGGAAGTATGGGTGGAGTTTGGAATAGGTGTAGACCACTCAATGATTCTACAAGGTGCTCTCCCACGATTGCTATGAAGTCTGCTCAATTCTGTGCATGGTTTTTCTTCCAGGTTCGTGATTTTACTGGCACCATTATGGTTAAGTATTCGGATGGAAAACCTCCAAGGAATATCAGGCTCATGACGTGGAGGCAGGCAATGGCAAACCACCTCTGAACCTCTCTTGTCTTGAAAACCCCGTTAGGGGTCACCATAATTCAGATGTGACTTGGGAGGGGTTGCAGCTCAGTGGTAGAGCATCAGCTTGGCATGCAGAAGGCCCCAGGTTCAATCCCCAGCATCTCCAGTTCAAGGGACTAGGCAAGTAGGTGATGTGAAAGACCTCTACCTGAGATCCTGGAGAACCGCTGCCAGTCGGAGTAGACAATTCTGACTTTGATGGACCAAGGGTCTGATTCAGTATAAGGCAGTTTCATTTGTTCATGTGACGGTAAAAAAACAAATTCTGCCTCCTGCTGCTCCATTGAACACCAGAAGGGGACAGGGAGCATGGATGGGGATTTCCCCATGAGTACCAGTCATCTGGCCACCCTATGTGTAGAGAGTGATCTTCATGTGACAACCCTGACACTGGGACCAATTTGGATAACATTGCACTGTAAACAGATTATATGCATGTTTAATGGGATGTTTTCAGGACTATTTTTCTGCCACATTAATTGCCCAGTAGATATATAACCGTTTCCCCAGATGTAGAGGCAGTGTGCACATGTCCAGGCAGAAAATACAAATGTTATATGTCAGTCCTGCTTCTGGGGCAGAAGAAGAGGGAGCGTACAGCCACTTGTACAGCTAGTTCCAGCACAGCAAGGTAAACAATTGGAGCCATTTGGGAAACAGATGCAAATGCTGGTGGCATCCAGACTTCAAAAATGAGGAATTTCCTTTGTGTAATATTAAGATTGAATGGGTTCATTTCAAAAGTGCTTGCATGGGAGAGAACAAAGGAAACCTATGGAATAAGCAATGTGGCCAGGGAAAGAGGAACAGTAACATCTACATTAATATTATTAATGAGATTTCCAGGTGCGTGTTGGTGGAAAAAAACTCAGCAGGATGAAATGTAGATGAGACTTTACGGGGTGGGGGGGAGATTTAAATTCAAGTCCATGTAAAGCTAATGGATCGTAGTGACTTAAAAGCCCTCTGAACGGATCTGCATTGATTTATGATTTCATGCCAAAACCATGAAACATGGGATTTCACATGGTTAAAACCAAAGACAAGAAGTATCTCAAGTGCTTCGTTTATAGCTTAGCTTTGACACTGAGGAAGTTGTCGTTAACATGTTATATTTTTCCTGCTTTAGAGATCTATAGAGACATAAAATGGCTCGCTGTCCCTTGACGGAGGCACCTGAAGTTGGTGGAAATGTAGGCAATATTTTGATTTATATATGAGAGGTTGTACAGTCAGCTCCATAACATCCCACCCTAACTTATAATTTTATAATAAATTATAACTGTACTTAGTAATCACCAAGAAGACTATATTGTTGTAATTCACAGTAGGTAGCCGTGTTAGTCTGTCTGCAGTAGTAGAAAAGGCAAGAGTCCAGTAGCACCTTCACATTTACATACTGTTCACATTGACATACTAATGCTTGTCTGAATTCACTCTCCTCTACTTAAAGATGAAGTGCTCCTGTATTACTTAGTAGCCAATGATAAATAATACAGTCGGAGGTTGGAAGATTAACAATCTGTTTATTGTGGCCAAAATAAATGCAGTCAGGTGTGGTTACCTCAGAACAAGCAGGTAAATTCACACACCAGAACAAAAGATTGCCACGACATTTATAACCTTTGGTCAGGGGTGTTACAATACAGGTAATATTGAGCATAGGCACACAAAGACCCAATGATGGACACCATTGGATTAGCATAGGCCTATCAGTGGGGGTTGAGGCGGCACTTAGGTGGCTACATGATCTGGGACGGGGAACCGAAACTTAGCATTCCTTAGGCCGTAGGTAATTCTGGGCCGTGTATTGGTGGAAGGTTGTACCAGACACAGAGAGCCTGATTTACTGACTCATGGCTCCTGGGTGCCACCTTCCCAAATCCCTCATGTGTGTGTGCACATGAATGCATAGTGTTTCAAACCAGCTCTTATACTTTAGGCCTAGCATTTCCATAAAAGCAAGTATGCAGACTGAACACAAAAGCATATTATCAAATAATAATAATAATTCCAGGCATTACAAAGACAGATGGATTCACATTCTAGCTGTATCTGAAGAAGGGAGCTGTGGCTCATGAAAGCTCATACCCTAACAGAAAATATTTTTGTTAGTCTTTAAGGTGCTACTGGACTCTTGCCCTTTTCTATATTGTTGTATAGAGACTGCACCATACATGTTTTGTACACATTGTATATATTGGTAATTAGGATAGTGACTGAGCATTGATGTTTGTAATGTACCCCATGTTGTGTTGTTATATATGTATAGCATTAAGATTTTTGCAATTTTGAAGTAATTTCTCCTGTGCTACACGGTACAGGCACGGAGGTGCCTCTTTTTTGTATTGTAACCACCACCTCCAGGTGGTGGCTGAAGATCTCCTGCTATTACAACTGATCTCCAGGCAACAGAGATCAGTTCTCCTGGAGAAAATGGCCGCTTTGGCAATTGGACTCTATGGCATTGAAGTCCCTCCCCTCCCCAAACCCCGCCCTCTTCAGGCTCCACCCCCAAACTTTCCAGTTATTTCCCAACCCTGAGCTGGCAACCCTATCTGCATGAGACATTGTAAGTTAGAGAAGGTAGAGGGTAGTACTAAAGCTCTAGTAAAGTCTAGTAACGCTCCTCATGAAAATGAGGAAGAGGAGGGCTGTTTTACAGGCTCTAGCTTGTGAAAGTTTAGGCTTACATAAATCTGTCAGTCTTCAAGGTGCCACAAAACTCCTTTTTGGTTTTGTTGCCACAGATTAACATGGAATAGAGTAACTGTGTTGTTATCCATTACAGCTGTTGTGAATGGTTGAAGTGCTTATCTTGAACACTTTTGAGTTTTTCATAGAAATGTGACACAAAATATTATTGCATTTTATGGCCTTTTAATTCCCCAGTTCCCAATTCCCCTATGTGTAGGGTTGCCAGGTCCCTCTTCTCAACCGGCAGGAGATTTTGGGGGTGGAGCCTGAAGAGGGCGTGGTTTGGGGAGGGGAGGGACTTCAATGCCATAGAGTTCAATTGCCAAAGTGGCCATTTTTCTCCAGGTGATCTGATCTCTATCAGCTGGAGATCAGTTGAATTAGCAGGAGATCTCCTGCTACTACCTGGCAGTTAACACTAAACACTAGTTACCTATGCTGGATAACGTTAGTTGCAGAAACAAACAGCACACTGCTCAATATTGCAATAAATAGAAGCTATTTAGTAATGTATAAGACAATAAACAAAGGCAAAAACTTATTCCATCAGCCTTGATTACATAACACAAATATGAAGGCAGGATTCAGATTCTGTTGTCACGTTCAAACATAAATTCCAAAACCAAGGTAGTCCAGTTCAAGTAAGTTTCAAGTAGCAGTGTTTCCGTCTAGAACCAGCAGAATTCCACCGTCATTCCAAAATACTAAATGAAAAAGAAAGTGTTCCACATACGGTTACTCCACCGCTGTTTCAAGAGTACAGAAAACAATTAAGCCGCAAACGGTAATTCCACCGTAGCTCCAAAGTAATACAGAAACCAAAACGATACTTCCGGATCTCGTGATCGTTTCGCGGTCTATATTGCCACAAAGCAATAAACAAAACATCATTTTCTGAATGGCCATGTTGCAAATAGTGCTCCGTGAGCGGCGCCTCCAGGGTCCTAGAGCAATATAGACCTCGTCCTTTTCAACAAGAAGTCATCGTGAAAATATTACACCAGCAGGAATTGAGGTACATCCATTTGTTTAAATCATTGTCACCCTCAGGACTCAACAGCGAGTTTGACTTGACTTGTTTCCTTTAAGACTTTGATTCCTTTCAGCTGTGTAGATAGAACCATTCTGCTTATAACAAGGTATCAGAACTTTACTTATCACCAGCTATCAGAGATAGTAAGAAGCCCATATGGGTCGCTGGTCACTTACTGGTAAGCTATGTCATATTGTAATATGGTTGGCTGCTGTTTGTATATATTGTGTATATTCTGTTTATATTGTACACTATAAGGTATTATTACTTGCTTATTTAATTTTGTGGTTTAGGTCTGAATACCATGTATAAACTGTAAGAATTCACGACTGAAGAAGCTATCGCGAAACGATCACGAGATCCGGAAGTATCGTTTTGGTTTCTGTATTACTTTGGAGCTACGGTGGAATTACCGTTTGCGGCTTAATTGTTTTCTGTACTCTTGAAACAGCAGTGGAGTAACCGTATGTGGAACACTTTCTTTTTCATTTAGTATTTTGGAATGACGGTGGAATTCCGCTGGTTCTAGACGGAAACACTGCTACTTGAAACTTACTTGAACTGGACTACCTTAGTTTTGGAATTTATGTTTGAACGTGACAACAGAATCTGAATCCTGCCTTCATATTTGTGTTATGTAATCAAGGCTGATGGAATAAGTTTTTGCCTTTGTTTATTGTCTTATACATTACTAAATAGCTTCTATTTATTGCAATATTGAGCTGTGTGCTGTTTGTTTCTGCAACTACCTGGCAGTTGGCAACCCTACCTATGTGTACGTGTATACTGAGGGTTGACTTCATGCATTTAGTAAAACTGGCTCTAGCATATCAGAACGTATACCACGACAAACATGTTTGTCTCTAGGGGAGGTTTTTTGCTGCAACAGGCCAACTGTGCAACCTAAAACAGATTGCACCATTGAAGTTAATAGGCTTAGAGTGAGTAACTCTGTTTAGGATTGTGCTATAATACACCTAACTACCTGGAATTAGTAAATGAAATTAGGACAATTTTCTTTCTGATGCTTTTTGCAGGAAGTCTACTTCTGCTCAGCTTTCAGCAGCATCTTTCTTTAACTCTGTTTTTCCTTTTGGAAGGGCAAGATGCAGGAGGATCTCACTGGAGTTGTGCAGCCGGCTGGAATGGACAGATGATATTTTAGCAGAAGAACCAGATGTTACAATGGAGCTTTGTGGCTGACCATGGATATTTTATATTATAAGGAGAAACTATTTTTGTCTTACCGGGCAAGCATAATAGTCCTAGTTGGTGGTGGGGGGGAGAGAGAGAGCTTAAATTTCTTTTTAATTCTGTATTTCTTGGCCTGTTGTATCAAGTTTGAATAACTGAAAACTCCTTACAGTTCTCTTCTGTATTGGCTGTCTCTTGGTCTTCTGATGCTTTTCAAAATGTTTGCCTGTTAAAAGATGATTTTCCCTTCCACCTAAGATCCCCACAATGTAAGGATTATGTAGGTAATACCACCTTTGTTCCTGTAGGTGGATGATCCAAACATCCAGGTGTTTGTCTAATCTTCCAGTGAGAGTCTGAAGTGCTATGAAGCTACTTTAGACTTCACAGTGTTAGGAAACATGTAGGGGGTCAGATTAGGGTTACCAACCTCCAGGTGATGGCTGGAGATCTCCTGCTATGACAACTGATCTCCAGGCGACAGAGATCAATTTTCCTGCGGCAGCCATTTTGTGATAGCCATTTTGTGGCTGCGCCCACCATGCCGTGTCAGAATTCCAAATGTGCCCACAGGCTCAAAAACGTTGGGGGCACCTGTTCTAACCTTTGGCAATTAGCATTCATTGGCATGTTCCTTCTGAGTCTAGAGGTTCCATTCATGGAGGATAGATCTCTCAACAGCTCTAAGCTATGATGGTTGATAACCATTGACAGATCTATCAGTCTAATCCCTTTGTAAAGCCTTTATGCTAACGGCCATCTCAATTTCTACAGGTCTTGTGGCAGCAAGTTCCATAAAACAACTCTGCTTTATATGAAGAATTCCTGACAATAGACTATGTTATTTACCATCTTCAGGAACTAGTGAAATGATTGGCCAAATATTTAAGAACACATGAAGCTGCCTTATACTGAATCAGACCCTTGGTCCATCAATGTCAGTATTGTCTACTCAGACCAGCAGCAGCTCTCCAGGGTCTCAGGTAGAGGTCTTTCACATCACCTACTTGCCTAGTCCCTTTAACTGGAGATGCTGGGGATTGAACCTGGGACCTTCTGCATGCCAAGCAGATGCTCTCCCACTGAGCCAATGGGAATGGGAGCCAAGGTGGGAAGGACATCAGGAAGAAGTATGGAAGACCAAGTCATGGTGGGCACATATCTAAGATGTGCTGTAAACATACTCTGGCTACCAATTCTTTCATTGTTTACTTTAGTTTTTTTCATATGGTGATTATCAATTATCTTGATATGGCACATTTTTATGGTGGATCATTTATTGTTTTTTCTCAATTGGTTATCACTCTTGACCTAGTATGTGACTTTTAGGTCTAGTTACTGTTTAATTTTCTACTATTAATTGGAAATTTAAAATTTGTTTCTTGCCTATCTATGTATTGATGGAGTCTCCACTCCTGAAGCTAAGAGGAAAAACAGAGAACTTAAAGGGCCTCTGTCCAGATGATTGGATCCTGGAAGCAATCCCAGTGCCAATTAGATTTTTCCACATACTCTGGTATTCTACATCGTATTTATATCTGACATTTCATGGAAGCTGCCGCCCCATAATTATATTTGGACAGCATCTCACTGAGCAAGACCCCAAGTTAGGAGAGGCTTACAGTTCCACACTGAATGCTAATAATCACAAACCATCCTCATCATACATTTTCCAGTTGTGCAACATCCTACATATGTAAGAGAATTGTTCTTGATCCCTGCATGGTATCATTTTCCCTTTCTTGAGCTTAAGGATTGAGAACACTAGCAATTATCTTAGTGGCAAATACTATTAGTGGAAATAAAACTATGCAATGCTTGTCTAAATCCAGCCACACAGATTGACTTAGTGACCTTCTGTTGGAGTGAAATCTTTGAGATGACTTGGTAAGCTGCTTATACCAGCAGCCTCTTTCCATTTTTGCAGGTTTTCTCTATTTCCCTGTGTCTCTTTCATACTGGAAAGAATAAGAGAAACGAAGTGTTGTTTCTTCTGATTTCGTTAGCAAGCAGATAACCACTAGGCAATGCTGACTGGGGGGGGGGAGGAGAATGGATTAATGAGAGGACTTATGTCCAGCACAGTTGTCAACCAACACTAAAAGCAAATACCTCCACAAGGGAATTTTAAACAGTGGTGGCTCCAGAAGCAGTGGAGAGAATCCTGAACCATGACTCGAAGACCACTGATCTAGGGTATATATTCTCATTAAAATTACTGATATTGAGTGGATTCCGTGTATGTATTTCCACTAAAGGTGGCTCTTTCTCCAGTGCTAGGAGCCTTCCATTGAGTCCACTGATGCAGGAGTTTTTCCTGTTGGTGGAGGGGGAAAGCAAAACCAGGAAAGAAAGTATAAGTGTCATTTTTGGAGGAAGAGGGAAAGTAGGCTCATTTCCACAGAGGCAAAGACCAATGATGATTCCTGTTTTCAGGTATGTCTGTTCTCAGATACATCTATACAAAACAGTCCTAATAATGAAGAACTTACAATGTGTAGACATTGCCTTTATTTAATGTTGTTAAGGAACTGGTAATGTGTGGACTTGCCATGAGAACACAGGGCCTTAGTTCTAGAACAAGGCTTAAAGTCTTCTGTACAAAATACTTATATAAAGAGAAAAAATACCACTATACACCTGAATGTAATAAATTATATAATTTCCAAAAAGGTGATTCATAATTTTAAATATCAACTTGTAATTTCCAAAAACTTCTGTCAAAACAAAGCAAACTATACAAGGTTCCATGATTTATCCTTGTTTCGCATAGCAGCTTCATCAGAAGTCTGTTGCTTTATATCTTGCTATACAGGAGATATAAATATATAAAGATATAAAGCAACAGACTTCTGATGAAATATTACAAGAAATATTACAGTTCTTTTGATAGGATTTCAGCTCAAGTATTGTACAAAATCTGAGAAGAGGTCAAAAGGTGGGACTTTTGAAAAGGCAGAAGTCACTGGCTAATCTATCATCTCTATGAGAAAGTAGCATGTAATGAGTACTCAAAGACTTCTGTTTGGTTACTTTCCCACCCTAAAAGAAATATAGTCCAATGAAAGATGCTTTAAAAATACTGGGTTGTTTGCTGGTTATCTTGTCAAGTCATTCAGCAGACGTTGGCCAGGATCCTAAGAAGTTATGTTTGCACGCAGGAAGAGGGAGGAATCAAATGTGCAGCTGGGACTTCACTTGCTGTCTTGGCTGCTGCAGTTCCCACTGCTGGAGAAGCAATCCACTGTTCTAACTGAACAGTGGCTTGGCTCTTTGGCACTGAGTACTGTTGCTGCAAAAACAGCAATCCTCTGGCTGCAGATGTAGTTCTCCATGTTGTCAAAGACCTAGATGCTGCTGAGGGCAATTCCTAAGAAGCAGGAAAAAAGCCCCTTAGTTGCTCAGATCCACAAACAAGTCTGGCCAGAAGATTTTATAGGGGCTAGGAATATCACCTGATCTGCTCTGGCCTATTGGTAAGGTAAAACAACTTTTGGCACGGCTAGTCTTGTTTCATATCTTGGCAGAGCTGTGTAATGGTTAGGGTTGTCAGCCTCCAGGTGGGAGCTGGGGATCCACCGGAATTACAGCTCATCTCCAGACTACAGAGATCAGTTCCCCTGGAGAAAATGGATACTTTGGAGGGTAGACCCTATGGCATTATGCCATTGAAGTCCCTGCTCTCTCCAGGCTCCATCCCCAAATATCCAGGAGTTTCTCCACCTGTATCTGACAACCCTACCTCCCCATCCCTCACCAGTGGCCAAGGGGGACCTGGCAACCCTATTAGTGGTACTCAAGATGAATCCCTTCATGACATCTTTCTGGTTGCCAGTTTAAGTCTTCACACATGTTGCTCCCAATCAGTGATACCGGATATCATCTGAAGGGCATTTTTATAAAGGGAACAGAATTGCAGCTTTATTGTCCATAAAAAGGTTAGGCAGTTTTATTGCATTGTTTGTTATATGTATTATCCTAAATTTTACTACGTTGTTTTCTAATTCTTGCAATTCAGTTTTATTGCAATGTTTGTTGTATGTGTTGTGCTGTTTTATTGCATTTTTTAAAAAAAATGCAATACACTTTGATTCTTGGTGAAAAGGCAGATTAGAAATTAAGTTAATAAATCAATAACTGAATCAATTGCTGAATTATTCTGGATGTATCAGTGCATTTCAAATGAAAACAGGTGTATATCCCATTGATTTTAGCGGAGTCCTTTAACCCTTTTAATCAATGGAACTTAACTGCAATTTGGATCCTGCCCAGATCGTCTGTAATTTGAAATTTTGTCCTTGCCAGCGCAGAAAGAAATATATCTAATGACGTAGATGGAAGGAACATGGAAGAAGACCAAACAGAATGAAACAGAACCAGTACTGAAAGAAGAAGGGGGGGAATCCAGTATTGCAAAGACAACAAAGCCCTTTGCATTGGATACTTTCATTTCTCATGAATGCTAAAATAGCCGTGCACATGATGATACATTAAACACTCATAGAGGAAACAGATGGGTTTGCATCTCCAAGAACAGACGGCCAAGTAAGAATATCAATAGGAACTGCCAGAAAGCATTGCATTTGATTATCCAGCCATGCATGCTACTCAACTCCCCTAGGATTCAAATTTTAAAAAAATAATGTCTGAGCAGCAGAATTAGTATAAGGAATGACACACAAGACCCTTGGTATTCTAAATCTTTCGAGTACATCAAGTTCTCTTTTCTCTTAAATCTGTGTGTTTCTCTCAAAACAGCAAATCTGAGTCACAGACTGTATGGGCCCTGTTCTTTAAATTTCCACACTGGTCACGCCCAAGCATCTTTCCTTTTCCTGAGATAAAAGTTATTGGTCTGTGTTTGGTGGGAAGGAGGCATGGAATGGAAATCATGGTTACATTGGTTGGATGTCTAGGACTTCGAAGCCATGGGCAATGGCAGCTGAAGCAGCATACCAATGAATGACTGCCAATCACCACTGCTTAGCACCACATGATGGGAAAGAGAATCCAGCACCTTTGATGAAGGGCACAAGCAGACCATTCAGCAGCTATATATTTGCCCAGTACTATGGTAGCAACCCCAGTGCCTCTGAACTAGCCCCTACCTATTTGGTGGTACATCTACAGTAGCTAGTAGCCTTGCAGTGAACCACAGTTCTGCTGTCATAGATGTGGTTTCCCATTTATATCAGATGCTGCAAAGTGCTAACAGGAGATTATCACTATCCTACTTGTGTGGCCCCAGAAGCATTTGGCTGGCTGCTGTTGGGGCAGAATGCTGGACTAGATGAACCTTTAGGATTCACCCAGCGAGGCAATTTTTATTTCTTACTAGGGATGACAGCCTCCAGGTGGGACCTGGGGATCCAGCTCATCTCCAGTTCCCCTGGAGAAAATGGATGCTTTGAAGGATAGATTCTATGGCATTGTAACCTACTGAGGTCCCTGTTCTCCCCAGGTTCCATCCCCGAATCTCCAGGAATTTACCAACCTAGATCTGGCGATCCCAACCCCCATCTCCCGCTGGTGGCCCAGGGGGAGGACCTGGCAACCCTAGTTCTTACCATAGTTTGAAACACAGACTCATCATTGCTCTCCATTTATTTAAGGCTTTTTACTTCTGCACGAAACCTAAAAGCATTATGTTGGATCCAACCAGCATTTTCGCTTAGCTTCACCCCATTCCCCTCCTTAACTACAGACCCTGTACACATGGCTTTTGTCCAGGGAGGCTCCATGATCCCCAGCATTGCCTTTTTTTGGTGGTCAAAGGGAGCCCCTTCTCCTTTTTTCATCCATGGAAAAACTGATTGGATCCAGCCCAATTTTTTCAACTTGGTGCAACAATATCATCAGTTTGGAGATGGACAGCCTGAATTTGAGAGGTGAGAAAGAAACTTAAGAGAGTTCAGCCCAAAAATGTTGCAGTCATTTGATGCAGCCATAGCTAGTTGGCATTCCCTCCCCAGAACTTTGCTAAGTCTTCAAAGGGCGTTGCAAGATCATTTAAGTGAGAGTCCTATCAAAAGATTTATTGCTCAGAAATAAGACTTCTAGCTTTGGTCAACATGTATGGAGCCATACCAGTGCTCCTTCTTTAAAAGCTGGTAGTAAGCTTTGCCTCAATTTTAATTATTGGCAAAAGGAGAGTACAACTGATGGATAGATAATGAATCTATCACAGCTGTGTTCGTAAGTAGAAGTAAATATCCATCATGAGTCACTCAGAAACAGAGCTCAACAAGACAGCAAAGAAACATGTTGGCACCAGTTGAGGGCTCAGGAAGCTTCTTCGCATGTTCTGCTTTGAATTTTACAGTCTAATGAAGTAAATAAACATGATATTTCCATCAAGCTGGGAAAGAACTATATCAAAAATCACACTGATGTGAAGTTTATTTTATCATGCAGCCAAGTTCTTTATTGGAAAATCCTTTATCAGTATTATATGTTCATTTCATTACAGACCTTAAGGGCTTATGATGTATGATGCATGGTGTGTCTTTGACCAGGAGTTGGGAACATAAAGTGGGGCAGCTGGAATACCTGGACCCAGTTAGCATGACTACCTAGCCAGCTTGTAAAGTGGCATCAAATTGCAGCCAACTTCTGGCAACCCCAGCAAGGGGCTTTCAAGGCAACTGAGAAACAGAGGTGGTTTGCCATTGCCTTCCTCTGCAGAGCCATCATTGGTGGTCTCTCTTCCAAGTACTGACCCTGGTTAGCTTCTGAGATCTGATGAGATTGGGCTATACCACGCTGCTTTCCCTCCCTTGAAAGCATCACTAATTCGGTACAATCAGTAGATGGAAAATTGCTGGCAGAATCCTGAGAAAAGAATCAAAAGCTACATTGCCAGCAATTCCTATATAATAGAAAGACTCAACATTACAATCCAAGGAATGGGTTCAAAGATTAGCATCTTTGGCACAGCCTAATAGGGTCTGCCTGTGAGCAGAGTCTTGACACAGAGCTCCAAGCAGGCTAACAGTTACGTCAATTCTCCTGCAGCCTAGAGAGTTTCCTTCTCAATCTGATCAGAAATCAGGAGGGCAGGCTGAAATTTTCCCCTCCAATCCTGGTTTTGAACAGTCACTTCAAAAATTTGAACAAGGAGATTAAGGTACCAAGCAGGTGAATTAAAACTGATCTATCTTGGGTCCCCCTGACAGTGTGACCCAATGGCAAACTGGTGCTGGAATTCAGTTTCCTTTGGTTAATTTACAGATCACTACTTACCTGTATTTTCCCTTCCTCAGATGCAACATTAGGACTTTTATTTCCTTATCCACAGATGTGTGTCTGTTATTCCGAGAGCATGTTTTATCCTCTCACAACACAGACAACATGATGACCATGCATATCAGGAGGATCTATACATGGTTGGGAGGATCCCAGTACATATATGGTAGATGTCTCACAAGAATAGGATAACATGCATATATTCTGGCTTCAGGACATGCAGTCAGAAACCCTGATTTTTCAGGTTATGCATCCCCACATGCTAAAATATGTAAGTTGCCTGATTCAGGCAAACTGGGTCACATGTATCAAGATAATCATGTATTGCACACTGTCCTGGTATGCACTCTAGGAGCTCCAGAACCATAGCAACTGAGAATGGTTAAAGTTTGTGATAGGGATTTGACCTGAAGTTTTATCTTTTATCTCCACAAGGTGCAGGAAGGCAACACACAACCTCAACCAAAGAGGTGAAAAATCATTTGCTTTGGTAAATGACTGTACTAAATATTTCTCCCAACAGTGGTTTATTGAAGAATGGGTATTATTGACAGATTTAACGGCTCAGGGGAGAAAAGAGTAATTAACAGGATTTAACTGACAATGATTTATTTTTCTGTAGAGTCACACTTTGCTTTAGATAAATGTTTGTTCAGTACTGAAAATGTTTAGTTGATGGGGTTTTCTTTCCAAGGCACAGTAAATGGTACTCAAATATTGACTAGGACAAAGGCGGGTCAGGTTAGTCTTGAATTTGATGTGTCTGCATTCATTGAAAAATACAACATAAAAAGTTACAAAGAGAATGTCTATTATCCAGAACTAGGTTATCAGTTTCCGTTATGCAAACTCATTATTTACATGGCCAAGGTTATGTAAAGTGACACTGTCAACATGGCAGTGAGGTAGTCAGTTGCAGCAAAACAACTAAGAACTTTGTGGCACCTTAAAGACTACAAGTGGCGAAACTTTGGCCAATTCATCACCAGTTGGAAGTGGACCATACTCACTCCAACTGCATCCTTTTGGCTGGATCTTGTTTTCATCTGTACTCCATTCCGTAAGAGAATGTAATAGACCTATGTATTGGCATTGCTGAACCCTTCTTGTATTTATAACCACGAGTAACACTGAATAGTTACCCTACCTCTCCCCCCTTTCTTTCCATCTTTATTCATTTTGATTATTATTTGTGGGGAGGGGAGCCTGTCTGTTCACAGGCCCTGCGAAATCAGACTTTGCCACACAAGAGCACCACCTTGTATACTTACATATTTATATATTTATTTATATACTGGTATGCCTATATTTATTACTGCTTTGTCTGACGATGATATTATGGGGCTGTTTTATTTTTTGATAAAAATTGTTTTTAAATGTTTTTGTCTAATTTATTATGCACGGTGACTTTGTTGTGAGGTGCCCTGAGCCTAGCTTTTCCAGGGAGGGCAGAATATAAGAATGATGACTAAATAATAAATAAATAAATAAATAAATCTGACAATGTGGACCCTGGCTCACAAAAATGTATGCTACAATATACTTGTTCCAGTGCATCCCTAACAATACTCTCCTGGGAGTAATTCTACTGAGCAGACTTGAGAAAGATTCTGAGTAGACGTGCTTAGGATTGCTCTCTATGTGTGGAGCAGTGGACTCTGATCTGGAGAACAGGGTTTGATTCCCCACTCCTCCACATGAGTGGTGGAGGCCAATTTGGTAAACTGGATTTGTTTCCCCACTCCTCCACATGAAGCCAGCTGGGTGACCGTGGGCTAGTTAGTCATGGCTCTCTTCGAGCTCTCTCAGCCCCACCTACCTCACAGGGTGTCTGTTGTGTGGAGTGGAAGGGAAGGTGATTGTATGTCGGTTTGATTCTTCCTTAAGTGGTAGAAAAAGTCAGCAAATAAAAACCACCTCTTCTTCCTCTTCTTCTTTTAAATGCCACAAGAGTGTTTGCTGTTACATATAGTGTGCACTGTGCTAAGTTTCCTATTAAAAATAATGCATATAAAGATCACTTCCTGGAGCCAGGGAGAAATAAGAGAAGCAGAGAGTTGTAGGACTTTGTGAGCAGGAGGTGAAGGACTTGCAGGATTCCAGTCCCCTCCAAATTAATCCTCAACATTCCTAAGGTTTCACCAGAATCTATTTGCAGTATTCTGATATATTTCACTTGGCCAGAGTTTTACTGGCCCGGTGTCCAATCCCTTCCCCACCCCAACTATATGCCCTTACTTGAAGGACAGGAACTGTAGCTCAAAGACAAGGAGAACATATGTGATATATATCTTGTGTATTGTGTTATGGCATCCTCTAATTTTACTGGCTAGCCATGACGGGTGTGGTCTTTGGACAACTGCAGATATATTTGCAAAACCATATTGCAAACATAAGGCAAAGTTAGAATTGGGCAGAGGTGATTGCTCAATATTTTTGCAAGGCAATCACCTGCATCCATACGCCACCTGAACATTGTATTTCTATATCTTGGCCAAGAAACTGAGCAAAACACAAGATCAGCTCCAGGGTAACTTTGAACAGTACTGATTTGGCATGTGATGGTTCCTCTTAGGGCCAGGCTGTTGTAGACTAATAATCTTACACCTTCAGGGGAAAGTAGTGATGGAAAACATATGATAACACTGAAAACGTAAGTGAAATGCACTATCCTAACCAGAGTTACACCCTTCTAAGCCCTTTGACGTCAATAAACTTCGAAGGATGTAGCTCTGCTTAGGATGGTACTGCTATTTAATAACAATCTCAGGAAAACAAGGCACTACTTATGGACCCAATCCAAAAAGCAGTAAGCAAAAACAAAAACTATGAGTAATTCTGAGAGTAGCTTACGTAGAGTAAACATTACGCAATTTCAGGTGTTTATCACTTTATCGGATGTCATGCCAGGTGCCTTCAACAGAGGCAAGAACTTGCATTATTGAGCATAGGAAATGCACTCTAGATTTTGAGCTAAACATTTGGTCTTCTTCTGCTTGACATTTGGAATCCATCAGCAGTAAAGGGCAGTAATCGGGGCACATTAGCTTCTAACTTGAGGCACAATTTAGATATAGGGGTACTGTCAAACAAGTAACCCCCATATGAAGGCTGAGAAGAATTACATAAGGCTATTGGCCATCAGAAATTGCATGTTTGGACATGTCCAAACATAAAACTTTTGAACTACAAAATCTTCAGTACTTCATACTGTAGACATGCCTTTAGGTATACTTAACCCTTTCACCAGAATAACTTCTTGATCAAAGTCACCTCTCCAAACTTCTTCTTGGACCACAGGAGTGAAAATACAGGTCAATGCACACCTCTATATTCTGAGCAATTGCACTGATTCAACTTGGTATTTATTTATATAATAGAATATTGTCTCACACAACAGCCAAAAGGATTTGAGAAGCATTTTTCCCTTGAAAGGGACTGTTTTCTTCCATCAATAAATGAATTATTAGAGCAGTGTGGCTATTAAAAATGTGATTTAGTCTAATTTACTTCAGTTGGTCGTTGGGGGTAGCATGTGAGTGAACCAAAGCTTTAAATCAGATCCAGAGGTATCATCATTACCCCCATCTCTCTTTTGCCTTCTCTTCTTTGGAATGTGTATTACAACATTAATGTGTCACGTGATATTAACAAGCTATGCATGCCCGCACTCCCATCAACCAAAGATGTGAGGCTAGAGCAGGGAGACTCAGTGCATAATGGTGCCATGTAACATGTTCTGTTTGAGCACATGTTATGAAGAAGAGGGGCAGCACCTCCATGTCTCCTACATTATCCAGTTCCAAACTTAGAGGCTGCTTTTATCATTAATTGGGGTCCAGAGCATAGTTCAAAAGCACATGATGTAGTTGTCTTGCTGAACTCAAGCAGGACATTGTCTGGCCCTGGCAAGGGTTACTTTATGTCTGGAGGCAGCAAAGGGCCAATAAAATGATACTCTATCTATATAGGGCTAAGATGCTGGTGGTCAATCACATAGTTAATCAGAAAGTGAGCCAAGGTATTCTGAATGGGGCTGCACTTTCCCCATGGGACAGATTTGTAGCATGGGGGTATTATGCAGATGGCTGTTTGGGGGTCATTTGTAGCACAAGACACTATTTGTTAACTTTTTGGGGCCGGCTACAGCCCTATCTTGATCAGCAAGATCTGGCCATAATTATCCACATTCTAATCAAACACAGATTTGATTACAACGCTGCACTCTGTCTAGGGCTATCATTGAAGATTGTTCAGAAACTTCAATTGTTTTAAGATACAGCTGCAAGATTTCTAATTGATATATATGATAGGAAACACAACTCAGTGTTAAAAAGGTTATCCTGGCCCTCAAAACTGGAACAAACTCTTAGAGTTAAGGTAAGTACAGTGAGCCAAGGAAGATGAAGATACCTTGAGTCCAAGGCCGAGATGGAACAGACCAAAGTGGATGAAAGACAGCGCTGAAAGTCAGTGGGAACATTTTGTGGCCACTCCCGATTGCAGAGTCTGCAGATCCAGCTGGGAACTACAATCCTGCCACTGTGGATTTTATCGTCACTATCGTTACTGATGTTGGTGAGAAGTGGTGATGGAGCAGCAGAATTTGTGAGTGATACAGAGACAGACCTTGAGCCGGGATTGAGTCTGACAGCTGGTACCATATCTGAGGCTGAGAAACAGACCATATGATCAGGCCCTTAGACAACCTCTGAGACTTCCTTCATGACCGGTTGCCATTTTGAATAGCTAACCCCGTTAGGTCCAACCCTGAAGCTGAAGCAAAATTCCCAGTGAAGTAACCAATGAGAGTTTTGACTGCAGACCTCAGTACTATCACACTGAATAAACAAAACTTTGTTCCGGGGTTTGAACTCTGCACAAAAGTTATTTAGAATGTAGAGCTTAGCCAGTTTACCATAATAGTGTGAAATGGAACTAGATCTGGAAGTTACTACTTTGTCTTCCCACAGTAGGAAATGCCTTCCAAAAATATCTGTATTTTTCCACTGTGTATAATGTCCAGTAAGGAATATAGAAATTCAAGGCTGGTTTTGGGAATGGCTGTTTTTAAAAATTAAAAAGATTATGATTAGTAATTTAGCTTTTTCTTTTTTATTAAAAATTAAAGATGATGGTACTATGAATACATTTTGAATAAAGCGGTGCTGAATATTCCTTAATTTTGCCATTTGGTCTAAAATGGTTCCCAGTCCCGCTCTTTAAATTATGCAGCTGTTTACTTCCGTTTGTTCCTGTTTGCTCTTTGTCTCTCTGTTGCTTTGGTGCTATTGGAACCATTTTCCCCTGGGATATTTTTAAAAGAAAATATCACATTGGTGATCCTGCCAACTGGAGTTCGCCCAATGAATACGATGACATCACAGCAATACATAGCCAATCAGATCTGGCTACATGACAAATTTGCCAAGTGCAAAGAAACAATACAGTGCTGTCTGGACCAACATTTCTCTCAGTTTGAATGGACAAACACTTTCCCTTCCTTTCAGAAAAAAATGTGGAAAGGGTGGAAGGGGAGGTACTGTTCAGTGCTGCCAAAAACTTTCATTTAAAAGCTTCTTTTGACTCAGCCCTAAATTTGAAGAATATTATGCTGAGTACTTACTATTGAGCAAAGAAATACATTTGAATACATGAAACATGAAGCTGCCTTATACTGAACCAGACCCTCGTTCCATCAAAGTCAGCATTGTATACTCAGACTGGCAGCAGCTCTCCAGGGTCTCAGGCAGGGGTCTTTCACATCACCTACCTGCCCTTTAACTGGAGATGCCAGGGATTGAACCTGGGACCTTCTGCATGCCAAGCAGATGCTCTACCACTGAGCCACGGCCCTTCCCCTTTATAATTTATAATCATAGGTGTCAGACACATTGAATCTCAACTTTTAAATGCTAATAAGGGTGTGGGGTTTATTTTTTTTAACAATACCAACACTTTAAAGAAGGCCCTACATATAGCTAAACAAAAGGAAAAATATGGTGTAAGGCCTGATTCAACATTATGGTCTCTGGGTAGAGTCCACCAAAAGTGCCTTCTTCATTATGGTAAATTCATCTGAAGGAGCGTGTTTACGAGTTACAAAACGTCTTTGCTTCCAAACTTCCTAGCCTCTAATCTTCAAATTTAATCCTTTCTGAACCAAGCCTCTAAATTAATCTCTAAAGTTATCTGAGATCTAGATCTATCCATAATAACACAAAGGTCACAGAACAGCCAACCGGAGCTGAAGAGCATCCAGTACAGGGTGACTCATCCCTAAGGGATGGTGGGTTAATTGGCTCAGGTAATCCAGATGGCAACAAGTGAGAACTTGACAGTCGGAAGTTCACCAAAAAATTGCTCCAATTAAAGAAAATGAAAGGTTCCTAGGGAGAAATGTGCACACCAAGGAGGAGGAAACACACCTATACATGTGAAAATGAGTTAAGGTGGATGGAGTGTAAAATGACTACATAGGCCTTTCCCACACACTCAACCTATTCCTGATTTTCTTGGCAGTGGATCCACAGAATTGGAATTGGTTTGGGCACTGTTCTTCTGCACGTCTGCCCTCGCTCTGCATATTCACAGTTGTGGAGTTCTTTAAAGTTTTTTTAAAAAATATCTAGTTTTTAAAAACATCTAGAAAAAATGTCTTTTAATACATTAGTGGCAGCACATCAGGCAATGGGGTACGGTTCCTTAGACAACAAATGGGAGATAGGTCCACTAAAGGCAGACAGGGAGATTCCAGAGAATGGAATGAATTCTTAGTATGGGTGGTTACCCACACTAGTGCCACTGTTTTCAAGAAGGGTGTCAGAAGAACTGTGCCAAGCAGAAGTGATAAAAGATGAAATTCAAGGGCTCATGGACAATTAAAAACTAACTAGTCATGAGATCTGGATGACATTTACCCAAGGACTCCTAAGGAATGCATTGAGAGTGACAGGCACAAGGTCACCCAATATACTTAGTGGCTGACTAAGGATTTATACTCAGCATCTCCCATTCCATCAGGCTGGGCCGTGGCTCAGTGGCAGAGCAGCTGTTTGGTACGTAGAAGGCCCCAGGTAGTACTGATGTGAAAGACCTGGAAAGTCTCTGCCAGTCCGAGTAGACAATATTAATCTTGATAGACCACTAGTCTGCTTCGGTATAAGACAGGTTCATGCATGTTCATGAGCACTTTACCACCGCACCACAGTAGCTTTCTATTTTCCCCTCTGTACTGACACACAGCCTAACCTGTCCACCAAGTTGTGTGTGAATAGACCAACACAAACCTTTTACTTGCATAAATCTATTCCTTGGCAGTCTCAAAACTGCCTGCTCACGGAATCGCTTCGCTTCGCCATGTATCACTGTGTCAATGCAGCCTCACTCATCTTTAACTAAACATCTGATTATCCAATTCTAAACACTTTGGATGTTTGCCAAGCCAAATGAAGGAATTAGGCTCTACATTAATCAGTTTTATGTGACTCAGGTGCTGCTGGTGGTCTCTCCTATAATGAAAAGCAATCAAAGCTGTGGCAGTTTCACATTGGTGATGGAATATCACAGACTGATTCTACATTCTCAAATGTCAGAAATAGTATCTGTGTTTGATGTGTGCGGGCAAAAAATGCCCCCCCTCTTCCTCACCATGTTCTGTGATACTGACAGAGACAAGAGAATTACCCTTGGATTAGTTCTTATCATTCTGTCTGGAATAACTGCTGCAGAAGGGGTGCGTGTTATAAACACATTTTCTGTGAAGAATGTGACTGAGACGAGCACAAGGTGACGGAACTGCACCTTGATCACTGAGTGACCCTAAGACTGAGTGGAGACATGGGGTTCTTGTAAATAAACAGTCTCTAAATTTAAAAATGCTTCATCTACATCTGGAAAATAAACTTTGGAGGGAATTTTTGTGGATCTGCAACAGCAGTACGCTATTAACAAATTAATTGTGATCCATAAAAGTGCTAATACAGAATATAGCTTTTAAAAATGGATTGCAGCTCCCCACCCCCCATGATAATGGATGCCACTTGGTGGATTACTCATTATGATGTGTAGCCACTACGTATGTGAACTGTCTCTCACTTGGAAGTATTTCTCATGAGTTTCAGTGGCACTAGTTCCAGGAAAGGTACATAAATCAGCAGCTAATTTAATTTGTGAGTTGGCTTGTGCGCCTACTGCTTTAAGTAGCCAAACTGTTGCAAATATATTGGTGTGGGTTCTTAACGTTGTTTTGAATTTTTCAGCAACTGCTGTTGATTGAGAGCCATCTGTGTATCTAGATTAGTAATGTTTATTGTTTACCGGTAATATTTTAATCAATAGACAATAGATTTTAATTGTTCTATTGCATGGATTGTTGTAACCTGCCCTGAGCCTGGCTTCGGTCGGGGATGAGGGCGGACTAGAAATTGAACAAATAAAATAAAGAAATAAATGTGTAAAATATTTGTAATCACATTCATTACAATTACTGAAAATCTGCTATAAAACTTTAAAAAAAACGAATTTCATTCTGTCAAGAAGTTAAAAGATCTGGGACAATTCATGTAATCTGGCTCAGAGACAGATTCAGCCGCCATTGTTATTCATAATTTAGAGGCATTGTCTCATCTTGGTATTCTTCTGGATACAAATTAAGTCTGATCACATTTTGTTTGAGTAGTTTTAGCAATCAGTGTCTAACCCTCCTCTCCAGCATCCTAGATATTTACACAGCCAGAGGCTAGATACATAAACATCGCTCTTTCAGATCAAATAGGAGGTTTAATACCTCTCAGCCTTTAAGTAAACCTGAGCGCTTACATTGCTAAATGCTTGGAAACAGTCCTGAAGAGAGAGTAAATCCCTGTTTTCACTTGGTCTCATCCTGATCCATGTTAGAACTTGAGGAAAATGATGCCAGGCAAAAATGAGAACATGATAACAAACACACTGTTACATCTGGCCAAAGGCCTTTCTTGCTAAACAATGCAACAACAGTGAAAAAGCAATTTTCAATTCTACTGTTCCCTACAGAATTGCCTAACCCTGCTTGATGCTAGATCAAAGTGTGTAGCTTCCAAGATTCAAGAGGGGTTTCACTATGCATTATCCAACTTAGGGCACAGACGAAAAATAATTAGGGAACACCTGCAGGATACATTCAGATATTTGCCTAAACAGGGGGGCAGTTTCTCAACTGACTTACTGTCTGTTCATTGACCCATATGTGGCTGTTTCATAGGTTGCTTCATTGTATTGCTTCCTACTGGCTTTTTGCGCATGAAATTTCTCTCACGGACTGATACACACATGAACACATGAAGCTGCCTTTTACTGAATCACACCTTCGTCCATCAAAGTCAGTATTGTCTACTCAGACTGGCAGCAGCTCTCCAGGGTCTCAGGCAGAGGTCTTTCACATCACCTACTTGCCTAGTCCCTTTAACTGGAGATGCCAGGGATTGAACCTGGGACCTTCTGCATGCCAAGCAGATGCTCTACCACTGAGCCGCAGCCCCTCCCCTAAATGATAGAGTTCTGCCCCCCCTTGCTGTGGCACTCCCTCACCCAGCAGGCAATGGTTTAAATGGTCAGTTAAATCAGTCAAATTCATACAAATCAGTAATAAATAAGTGCTTTGTTTTGAAAAATACATGAACACATGAAGCTGCCTTATACTGAATCAGGTCATTAGTCCATCAAGAGTATTGTCTGGCAGCAGGTCTCCAGAATCTTAGGTAGAGGTCTTTCACATTACCTACTACTTAATCTTTTTTTTTAAAAAAAAATGCTAGAGATACAAGGATTGAACCTGGGACCTTCTACATACCAAACAGAAGCCCTGCCACTGACCCACAGCCCCTCCTCTGATACAATGTGGTTTGACAGGCATTCAAGTCATTCAGTGTCTCATACCTGATTGCCATGGTTGAACAATTTAAGTTCAACTGTTAAACAAACAAAAATTCATGGCTCCCCAGCTGGTTCCCAAATGCCAGAGACTCCAGAGAACAGGTTGGAGCAGATAATGTCAATTGCCTCCATAAGTAGAGGGAAGCAGAAGACTCACTGTACATGCCTCATGCACAGAATGAAAGAATATGGAAAAGGGAAAACTAGGACAAGCAATATCTCAGGAAAAGTGGCAGCAGAATCCTCCCAGCTGTGGGTTTAGAAGCTCAGGGAGATGACTTCTAGGGAGAAGGTAGCAAGCTTTTTTCCAAGCTAGACATATTCTTGTGGACTGAAGTGTAACGGTATCACACCAAGGAATCCATCCTCTTCAGGATTAGGAGCAGCTAACTCTAGTTGGGAGGAAACAATCATCCTGCTCTGCAGTTCAAGGTCCTCAGTGCTACCCTAAGAGCCCATCTAAAGCCACAGAAGTCAATGGACTCAGAAGTGTGTTATTCTGTTTAGGATTGACTGTTGGCTTCTAACATATCTTATATGGAAGGCCTAGGATAATTACTGTTTTGTGTCTTAATCAAGCTGGAGGTTAGTCAGAAGAGTTGCATTCTTGTCTGAGTGGGGAAGCTCAGGCTCAGTGTTTGATGTGAAGAGTCAGGATTTAGCCACCTTCTCAACATCTCGAGAAAAACATCTAAAATATAAGAGTAAAGGGACAAATGCGAGAAGGCAGCTTCTATTTTGGTTTGAGAACTTTTTGTATTAGCTCTCTAAGATGTTCAACGGCTCCATCCTGAGTCATAAAGATAATGTGAGACTAGAGTCACCAACCATTGCAGTCCTTAATGGCGCTGCCAGTCTAAAACGGAATTGGTTTCCACTTGGACTATCCATGCAGTTGGGGCCAATTGGCAGCTGTGGGGTTTTTTTTACAAGATGTTCAAACTCTTTCCATCTCTACAAGGGCAATGAGCTACAATCTATCTGTGTCCTCAGCCAGAGCACAGCAAGAATCTGTTCAAGGGAATTGTTCATCCAAAAAGGTTTAGAGGCAGGTTTAGTGTCATAAATATTATAAATCCAGAAGCTCAAGAGCTCTCAAACAGCCTACTCACATTATAGTGAATGCACATACATCCTGCATGCACATCTGTTTGTAAAGAAGAGTCACTGCATGTCCCACTTCATAAATGAAACCATGGGCTAGTACTTGGATACATTTGGGGCTTAAATCACATGTTGAACTGGATGTGCAATGAATGTGACGTGATAATCACTCAAAGCACATAGAAAGAAAAATCTAGTGCCCACTGAGCATAGATTGTACTTTTATTCACTATATACTTTTATTCACTGCAACTTGTGAACAAGGCTACTAGTATCCTCCAATGACATTCAAGGTAAAAAAAAAAAAACCTTCTTGTTCCTAACTGGACTAATCTCTTATTTACAATTTTTTAAATGTTATATAAAACAAAAATACATTGGGTTGGATCCAGCCAACTGTTTAAATCAATCTTGTCCAATTTACCTCCTCACTACAGCCCTAATTCCACAGGATAGGAGGCAAGGCAGCATGGTATAGCCCGATCTCATCAGATCTCAGAAGCTAAGGGGGGTCAGGCTTGGTTAATATTTGGATGGGAGACCACCAAGGAATACCGGAGTTGCTGTGCAGGGAAAGGCAGTGGCAAACCACCTCTGTTAGTCTCTTACCTTGAAAACCCCATTAGGGGTTTCCATAAGTCAGCCGCGACTTGACAGCACTTTGGACACACACACATACACACAAAAACACAATCCCAGAGGGCTTTTGTCCATGCAGGTCCCATGATCCCCAGCTAAGCCTTTTCAGATTGTCAGATGAGACACCTCCTTCCTTTTTCACCAACAGAAAAGTTGGTTGGAACTGACCTAACTGTGCATATGGATGTGTCTGACACTACTTTTCTAGTGGTCATTTATTCATAAACAAGTATTTCTCCAAATAGTCTAACTATACATTTTTGTAATATCAACAAACAAAACTCTTCTCTTTTATATTTCACTTTAGTTCTTCCATTTCAGAACTGTCAGAGCAACAGCAGGGGAAAAAACCTACATCCATAACATACACCAACAATACAAACATCACTCCCACATATATTCATACACACAAGGTTAAACACTCAGTTAGCTGTTTCATATTAAATTCAGAGTGTAATTTAAAAGATTTTTTAAATATCATGAACGGAGAATATAAACCAGTGTCAGTATAATACCATCTGGGAAACTGCAAGGGTAAGTTAACTCTTCAGCCCCAGCTCCAATCCAAATCATCCCCTTACCCTCTTGTTGTCTGGGAAGCTGATCTCTAAAATGTCATCTAGTTGAGCCCTAAAGGAAAGGAGGAAGAAATACATGACTATTATGTTACAGGGTAGAGGGACTCATTCCACCAGCTGCATCCTCATCCAATCCTGCAGGCCCAGTGCCAAGATACATCATGTTCCTTCTAAAATCGCTTGATGATCACCTTTATGTCTTTAATATAAATTATCTAGAATTACTGCTTTAAAAGAATGTGTCTAGATCAGTCACAATCGTGGAAAACACTCATCCAAAATTACACATTGTAAAATAATATTGTTTGTCTTCATTCAATTGTATACCTCATTTAAGAGATTTCTTCTATTATGTTCATAGTCCTCTACACTATTTTGTGCATATACTACTCCGTCTCTCTGCCTCCAGTGTGTAGAGTGAACTCTACAAGTGCTTTCCCATCCAGTGCAGTGGAGGTTCCATGTGTGTCAAGAAAGCTCACACCCAGGAAAACTCTGTTTGCACACTGCATATGGAGCTTTGCTTCAGAATGCTAATGGCGGCTAATCTCCACATTAAAAGTAAAGGTAGTCCCCTGTGCAAGCACCAGGCCATACTTCAATGGTACTCATGGGGAATATGTAATGTGTAATCTCCACATTACACATTACATATTCCTCATGAGTACCATTGAAGTTAATTGTGTTGCTTTGGAGAAACCTGTGACAGAAATTGCATCGCAGTGTTATCAACTATGTATACCTTGTTTTGCAGCAGCGTTCGGCCATTTTACATAAACCATAGCCATACACACAGATCGCTGATGGGTCTGAACACTCCCTTTGCAATCCCTATTCATTAGGAGATATCTATAATGCCTTTGTTTCACGACGGGAATGATAAATGGCAGGATTTCTAAACCTGACTAATGTGTACGGCGGTTTGCGATTGTCAAGGTCAGCATGTCAATATCGGGGTTTTTAAATGTCAAGGTCAGCATGTCAATATCATTTTTTTAAAAATGTCTGGTTCTGGAATAATATGTGCTATTTTTGCTTCACAGCCAAGTTTCCCTTCTAGCTTCAGAGACTGTAGCACCTCCTAAAATAATCCTAAAATGTCAAATTTTTGTTTGTGCCTATAAATTAGAGGCTCTGCTTCTAGGTATCAGAGTTGTCATCAGCCTTGTGACAGAAATTGCTTTTATGTAGGGAAAATACACAGTCACCACGAGATGAGAAAATGGGAGTATATAAGATAATATTCTTCCCTTCCGAAGTTCTAACAGTCCTTTGGGGAGTTAATAAACATACAAGTGGAGACACATGGAATTCCATGGAAACCTGAGAGGAAGGGAGTTGGCACTATGGCTGTTGATTCGATAAAAACCGAAGCGGAAAAATACCGAATAAATGCAAATTCAGTAAATTTCTGGTTCGGGTTTACAGAGTCCACAAAGTCTGGGAGGTTGGCAAAGCTAAATTTGCCATTCCTGAATATCTGGCTTTTTTAGTAACTTTCCATGGCTCCTGCGGGGGCATTGTTGCAGGTAGAGGTCCCAAATTTTCAGGGTAGCTAGAAGGGAGTCTCCTTGCAAGAATCCCCAAGTTTGGTAAAGATTGGGTCAGGGGGTCCAAGGTTATTGGCTCTGTAAGGGGTTGCCCCCCTTTCTCCATAGGAATGAATAGAAACAGATCACAGAATGAATAGAAACAGATCACAGATCACTTCTGAAGAAGTGAGCTGTGGCTCACGAAAGCTCATACCCTGCTAGAAAATATTTTTGTTAGTCTTTAAGGTGCTACTGGACTCTGCTTTTTTCTACTACAGATCACAAATGGGTTTAAATGGGTTTAAAAGGCTGGATTTTTTGGGAATCCCGAATTTAAAGCCAAATTCCCACCTTTACCGGTATAGGGGAATTCGGCATTCAGGTTTTCCTGGGAAAAAAGGCCAATTAATCCCGAACCTGAATTTTCCTGATTTTTTTTTTCAACAGCCCTAGTTGGCACACTCAAGCACTGCAAAGAGTGGTATATCTTGGACCGTATGTAGTTCTATTCTTTCCAACTGCCATACAAGTCAGGGCTCATATGGCTCTGAGACAGTGCGTGCTTAGAACTGAAGGGTGTTCAGCACTGCTTATCTTTCCATTTGTTTTTCCAACAGTGAACATCACACCACTAGTCATTAATGTTTGTTTTTTTTTAAAGCCACTTTAGAGAACACCTGGCTAGTGGAAGTCTCACAGGACAGAAAGGCCTAGAGGAAGAGAGCAGACAGAGTCTTTGTTCTCCCTGAGGTGGTAAAATGCATGCTGGACTGTACCACTTTGGGCTGCAGGTGGGGAAACAACCGTGATGGAATACTAATTACAGGTATTTCTTTCTATAAGAAAACTAGATACCAGAGAGAAGAGTGGGAGGGGCTGTGGCTCAGTGATAGAGCATCTGCTTGGCATGCAGAAGGTCCCAGGTTCAATCCCCCACACCTCCAGTTAAAAAGGACTGGGCAGTAACTGATGTGAAAGACCTCTGCCTGAGACCCTAGGGAGCCACCGCCAGTCTGAGTCGACAGTGCTGACCTTGATGGACCAGTGGTCTGATTCTGTCTAAGGCAGCTTCATGTGTTCAAGGGTCTTTGCTTTGTATGTGGATGGTAGTGGTACAGCCTAGACTTGGGTTTACAACCTTGGTGACAACCAAGCAGAACGGCTGATTGGGGGCACGAGCAGAGGACGAGAAGACAGGGGAGGAATGAAGAAAACCTCCAAAAGGGAGAAAGGATGGGGGAGCTGCAGAGAACTGAGGAAGGCTAATTTTCTTGTACATCTATCAATTGGCTTTTAAAAGCCAGCCAAGTCTTTCGCTGTCAGGAGCTAGGCTGTGTAATAAACTGACAGAGCTGAAAGCATTTCTTATCAGGATGTCATTACAGTTTGCCAGTACCTAATCTGTAAAGTGACAGCTCTTCTGTGCTACACCCTTAAGAGATCACTTTACCCAGCCAGTCATCTGCCAGTTGGGGGAAGAATTACACATGCCTCCCCTGATTAGTTTCCCTGGCTGATTAGCATTCAGTTGCATTTGGGGGATTAAGTTCATTCTCTGATGGTTTTACCACCTCCGCACGTCATCTTAATGCAGCACTTAATATTGATGCATGTGAGTTTTCTTTGTCTAACTTCATCTGTATTTCTGACTTCAGAAGCCCAAATTTATCCCTGGTGTGAACATATTGATTCTAGTGATCTTTGTTCAGTGAAGCTGATTCCAGAAATTCTATGCTGTAATTATGAAATAAACTGGGAGGTCTGAGTCATCAGAGGATATATGTGGTAGGAGTGTGCATTCAGATTGGAACAATCTGAAATCCCAACCAAATAAACTCCATTTGTGAATATACTTACTGTACAAAATCCAAACAGGAAAATTAACACCAATCAAAAATGATTACGGGGAGTTGTTAATCTTCTGTGTGTTCTCTGGACCCTCATGCTGTTTTTAGTGTCATGAAGCAAAAGGCAGCAAATGGAGAGAAGAAGGGAAGAAAGAATAATTCTGCAGATATATGGCCGACTCGAACATTATCCAACAGAGACATTTGCTGATGTTGCCACCAACATTGTGTGAGCGGTTTTTGTTTTGTTTTTTCTCTAGCTGCCTTGTCTGCTAGGCATAGGTCTGGAGCAAAGCTTTGCTTGTACCCACTGGCAAGCAGTCAGGGTTGCAAAGACTGGAAGGCTGACAAAGGCCTTTTATGCAGGGAAGTTTCCCTGTGGTCACCCCCGCTGACTGCTTCGGGGCTTCCTTTTGATTATGCATGCCTTTTCCGCCCATCCGAGGGCGCCTCGCTCTCCCTGTGCGTTTTGACCAGCATTTGGAAAACATGGCCGAAACCCGCAGGGAGAGCGAGGCGACCTCTGGCAGGTGGAAAAGGCATGCATAAACAAAAGGAAGCCCCAAAGCAGTTGGCGGGCTGACCGCAAGGAAACGTCCCTGCATAAAAGGCCAGTGGTAGGAAAGGCAGTGAAGACTGGGAATGGTAAACACAAGGTCTAATAGTTTCCCTCATCCCCAGTAACAGAAAGCTTGACTCTTTTACATCGCCACTGTGCTTTTCTTGCTCTTCCTGTTTCCAGATATAAACTTGTGTGGCCAGAGGCATGAGCCCTTGGGCATTTGTGCCCTATGGTTTTCAGCAACCTGGCCCATTTGGTCCAAGACTGGCCCAAGATGTATTTGGTTACTTTCTATTAGTTTTATTTAAATTGTATTTTTTTTCCTGACTGAATTTTTATTGCATTTTCTATTAATGCAGTGAGCTACTTTGGACCCCTTCAGGGTCAAAAGCAGTTAATAAATATGCTAAGTAAGTAAGCTTGAGGCTCCTGGAGAAGAAAGAAAAGCACATCCACATGTCTGTTCACTAGGGATGCCAACCTCCAGGTAGGACCTGGGGATCCCCTGGAATTACAGTTCAGTTCCTCTGGAGAAAATGGATGCTTTGGAGGGTGGACTCTGTGGCATTACACCCCACTGAGGTCCCTGTCCTCCCAAGCTCCATCCCCAAATCTCCAGGAATTTTCCAACCTAGATCTGGCAACCCTACCCCCCCATCCCCTGCCAGTGACCAGAAGGGATACCCTACTGTTTACACCTGCTTGTGCACCATATAAGTGAGAATTTTAATGGCCTCTTTCTCTTGTCTGTCTGACATCTGGTAAAGGAAAGGGATGCTGTTCCTGAA
Organism: Euleptes europaea; assembly: GCF_029931775.1. NCBI lineage: Eukaryota > Metazoa > Chordata > Lepidosauria > Squamata > Sphaerodactylidae > Euleptes > Euleptes europaea. Next base: position 97,241,489 of record NC_079314.1, read on the forward strand.
AATTTCAGCTCCTTTGGGTAGAAAACAGCTGCAGGAAAAAATGTGTCCCCTTTTTCCCGGTTGTGTTTTTCCTATCCCCATTGTCTTCTGTCTCCATCCTTTCCCAACAGCCTGAGTAAAATCATTACTTGTCACTGTGGTCCACATCCACTTTATAACACCCTCCCTAGGGTGGAGTAGTGTGGGTGCCATCAGTATGGGATTTATTAATTAGTGATGTGTTTAGAGTATTTTAACTTGTATTTATATTGTATACTTACTTATTGTCAGCTGCCTTGAGCCGGCTCGCCCAGTATGATGTAGTGGTTAGTGTTGGTCTAGGATCTGGGTGTTTCAAATCCTCATTCTGCCACGGAAACGCGCTGGGTGACCTTGGGCCAGTTGCTCTATCTCAGCCTGACCCAACTCACAGGGCGGCTATTGTGAGGATAAAATGGAAGAGGAGGGAACATGTCGTAAACCACTTTGGGTTCACCACTGGGGAGAAAAGCAATAAATAAATAAATATCCTGAAATTTGAAATGGCACTCTTCAAATTTGCTGTAAAATATGGCTGGAGACAGAGCTATAAGGCTGGTATCGTTGCTTAAAAAAACAATAACTCTTAACATACGTCTCAAAAATTGCATAATATTTAACATTATCAAACATTATGAAGGTAGGTTATTTGTAGCTTAGGATTTCCTTTCTATTCCCATAAAGAAGGGATACGTTCTCCATTCTGTTCTTCATATCGATTTTTATCTGTCCACTCACAATGCTAAACTGATAATTGCGGATTCAGTCCTGGAAGTGCCGGTCTCCTGGGAGCCTGAACAAAGTATGCCACCGCATTCTCCATCTAGGGTTGCCAACTCCTGCTTGGGAAATACCTGGAGATTTGGGGAGGGACCTCAGCAGGGTATAATGCTATAGAGACCACCCTCCAAAGCAGCTATTTTTTCCAGGGAAACTGATCTTTATTGGCTGCAGAGCAGTTGTGTTTCCAGAAGATCTCCGGGCCACACCTGGAGCTTGGCAACCCTTATCTCCAACATACTCTGTAAACCGGGCAAGGGCCGCTCGCGTCCAGAGCAGGGAGTAAGAAATCCTGAAATTATTCCACCAAACTATAATGCAAACCGAATACAGAAGCGAAATAATTGATGTTTCTAGCCAGAGGCTTTTCGGAAGATTAGAGGGAGAGGCCCTAGGGACCCGATGTAATTTTCTTTGTTCTTCCTGCTTCCACTCATAATGCTTTGCATTATGTTCTGGCACCAGATGATTGAAGGCAATTTTGGCTTGAATGGGGGCAGGTGATGTTGGAGGGTTCTGCACTGAGTAACATCAACAAAACGAGCGGCTTTGATATCAAAGAGCGGCTGCTTCATTAGAGCACATATTGAGGTGATTAAAGAATGCCCGAGTGCTCGATTAGCATGCTGCTGCTGCTCTTTCGAGGATCACTCCTGTCTAAATGGAATTACTTTAAGAATAGCAGAAAGGAATCTGATTGTTCTGATATAATAAATTAATAACACCATTGCGGGAAGCTGCCCAAACCACATGTGCCTGGAAAAGGATGCCAAAAAAAAAAAAAAAAGGATACTAAATGTCAGACCGCTGGAAGAGGCCTTTTGTATCTGTACACAGCAAATGACTTCTGAATCTTTACTGAGATAAGGAGACAATGGCCAAAAGGATACAGTCACAGGGAAAGGCAATGGTGGAAGTGGGAATTCTGCTAGGAAGAGAAGAACAAAGAAGGGGAGGGGCTGTGGAGCAGTGGTAGAGCATTGATTCTGCTAACAGGAAGTCCCTGGGTCAATCAAAAGGATCAGGTACGAAGTGACTTGAAAGTCCATGTGAAATACAGTCATTTGGATTATGCAATGATCGCATGGTTGGTCCTGGATAAGGAGGCAAAAACCTTGGGGAGTGCAAGGAGGGAACAGTGGTTTGCTTCTGCAATGTCCTGAAGTCCTCTGGATCTGAGTCCTGATGTGTGGAAATATGTACTCAGCCCTGTAAACTGCTTGGACATATGGTCAACTTCACAGACTGAATTATTTGAAGATGTCCATGCAAGATTTGACCGGTGGACTCCACACCAGATCTTAAGAAGAGGAACAGAAGGTTCTTGACCATTACCTCTCATTTTAGATTGGAAGAGAATCCGAAAACCTGCCTTATCACCTGTGTTGACAGATGCTCCATCTGTGACCAAGAACGATACAGTCATAAAGACAAGTGTAGTTGCTTTGGATCCAACTGTGTTGTCACAGACATATTCAATTGCATCCAGAACTCCTCTTGCACCATGGCTACAGAGTTCACCGGCACCTGGAAAGTAATGTTTTTCATCACCAAAAGTAATGACTTTTCACCATTACATAAATAATGTTGATTCTGATTCGGTCCGCAGTGCCATCACACCTCAGGGAAAGCACAAGTATCTCTTCAGACAATGTCTTGATGAGGTTGTCAACTTGTCACTGTCACTGACTACAACGCACAGCATAAATTCCTTGTGGGTATTTGATATTACTCATTTCCTTCCCTTCTTCATATTCTTTTTTTCAGTTAGAACAGATTTAGGAAGTGCTGACATCATTGCGGATTTTGTGCTGCCACTGGCTTCTTGTGCAATAGAAAAAAGGCTTAGAATAAACCCTGAGTCACCACTCTTATTGCCCAGCGGGGCTTGCACAATGCAGCTTAAGATAGAGCAGCAACCCAACTAGAGAAATCATACCCAATTTTAGCTTTCACTTCCATACACAATGTGCAAGCTGTGTGTCCCTCTTGGAGCTTTTTTCTTAACTGTGTGCTTCATCCCAGCATTCTAGCCCAGCAAGAATGAGTATTGGTGGCGGCTTCTTCCTGGCGCCTCCTCAGGGATTACAATGCTTCCCCCCCCTCCTTGTCCCACATAAAAAAAGGAGATTGCCCTGTAGCAGTTCACATTTCAGCAAGGTTGCTGTTCCTGATAAAATTCTGGGCTAGAATCCCAATTTGATGAGTAGCTCCTAGCAGTTTAATCTGCAGGAGACTCAGCAGCCCCCAAGCCGAGCACACAACGCCGCGGGGACGTTCTCGTGTCGGTTTTGAAGCCGCTAAAAGTATCACAGGGTGATTTTGACCAGCCTTATTTTTCTGTTGGTGATCATCTCTTTTAAACATGCCCAGTGTGTGATCATTACCCTGGACTGGGCAAAATTCAGATATCACCATATGTGGATTTAAAAAAAAAAAAAACTTCCTACGCAGAAGTAGCTGGTGAAAGTCAGCTTGTGGTTATTTTAGCATGTCAAAAATAAAGATGAATTTCTGGGCCCCGTGGTGTGAGCAACTGTGTGGGATTCTGTTATCGCCTTTTCTTGCCAAACGGGCCGCAGCTAAACAATTCCTCTGGAAGCCATTTTCTAACCTTCTCCTTTGGCCACAATGGAAAAGAAAAAAGGCCTCCTAGAAAGATGGATTTCTTATACTTTTTCCTCAGTACCATCTTACTAATACAGCAAGGCTTATTACCAAGGCTACTGCATAACTACTTATATTTCTATAGTTGATTAATCATCCGCTTTTTAAATGGATTAGCTGATAATTGATGAAATAATTTTGCTGTTGCCAAAATTTCAGTAAAAGGGCCTTTGAAATATTAAAGAATGTTTAACAATTTCATAATCAAAAACAACCATTCTCAGTGTCAAAGGAAAAGATAATCTTTATTTTATTTCGTTTTCTGGCACAATAATATATTAAGGCCAAAACATCTTTAACAAATTAATCCACAGTCCCAAAGATTCCTGGAATCCTTTGCCAGTTGAAGAAAACTGGCATATTATTAGTTCCACCTAAGCAGTGTCAAACCCTTCTAAGCCCAGAAAATGCCTGGCAACCAGTGGGAGGGTTGTGAGTGGGGATATGGGGGACGACCCCAGCTTCCTGTTTTTTAGCTGAAGTGGCATAGGTAGCTGTAGGAATCACTAGAAACGCTATGGCAAAATCATACATTTTCCAGAAATTCCCAGAGCTACCTTATGTCACTTCCAGTTTTTTAACCATAAGTGACATGGCACCACATACAATGCTGCAGGGTTTTTAAAATTTATCACCCACAGGCACTTGGCGTGGTGGCAGGCAATGGGAGCAGGGGGTGGGGAATCCCCCATCCCTACTGGGGAAATGGAACCACTAAAGCTTACTGAGGGTAGTGGACTTAGAAGGCTATAACACTGCTTAAGATGGCACTGTGACTCTCTCAACTGTTATCAAGACAGACAGTTTTTCATTTAAAGGATCTTTTGGACATGGAGGAAAGAGGGTTTAATAAAGTATCTTCCTTTACAAATAAGTACCAGCTAGCAGTTAATAATAAAAAAGTGATGTGAAGCATACCTAGTGAAACCCAAAACCAGCAAATGATGGACTCCAGAGCCCATTTATTCCAAGATTATTATGGCCTGCACAGTGGAGCCAATTGTCGGCACGGTCTTGAGTGAAGTAGCTCTTGGACAGGGTGGTGCCCTGTGGAGTCTGATGGTTTCTGGTGGAAAACATGGCAAGCATATTGTTTGCAGTGGAGAGCGTCCCATTTCCGTTTGAAACCCAACGTCAACTCAGGGAATTTGAATCCACAGAAAGCAAACTCAGGAAGGAGACTTGACCATAATCCCTGCAAAATAAAACTGAGGAGAGTCAGCTCTGGTTAAATGTTCTGGTTACATATGTACCTTCCTAAGAAGTTAAGAGACAGATACCTTATTTCCAACTGACCAATATGCATAAATAGTGCAGCAAACATTTTATAGTTTCTACGATTATGGGCCTTGTTGTGTCCTAGCTCTTCTTGCAACTATCTTTCCTAATGTCCCTGAGTTGAACTGCCAATTACCCTTCCATTTACCCAGTACAGTAACAAATAAGTTGGAAGAAGAAGAGTTGGTTTTTATATACTGACTTTCTCTACCACTTAAGGGAGAATCAAACCGGTTTACAATCACCTTCCCTTCCCCACAACAGACACCCTGTGAGGTAGGTGAGGCGGAGAGAGCTGTGACTAGCCCAAGGTCACCCAGCTGGCTTTGTGTGTAGGCGTGGAGAAACAAATCCAGTTCACCAGATTAGCCTCCGCGGCTCATGTGGAGAAGTGGGGAATCAAACCTGGTTCTCCAGATCAGACTCCGCCGCTCTTAACCACTACAGCACGCTGGTGTGGGTTGTTGAGCCAGATAAATGGGTACCTTTACTGGATACCAGGTCTAATGCTGAGTGCTCATAAACATGGAGTCCCTAAAAGGATACGAGTCTTTATTTTTTCCTTTGTAAGGAAAAGTCTTCTGCTGAATAGCTGGCTTTCCTTGAAGACAATGAAGGGTGATGGCTGATTAAGGTTTTTTTTTTTTTTTTAGGCAGAATGTCTAACGCATGAGATTTGTGTGAAAAGAACAGACAGGCCTACGCATGTAGCGAGGCCATATGTCTGATTGGCTTCTTGGCCTTTCTGAACAGACCAAGTTAGCACGTAGGCCTTCTCTTTGCCACACGTCAGGCTTTGCATAGCATCGTGCGGCTTTTGTTGCTTTGACTAAGCTGAGACCTGCTGACGACAGGCTTGCCAAACATACTCTGCAGGAACAAGGCAGTCTTGGCAGGGGTGGGCTGTTTTGTTAATTCTGTACACACGCACAGACAGTTCCCCAAAGCGGGTGTTCCTGCCTAGCAACATGTTGAAGTCACACTTTGTGAATGTTTGCCCATTTGGTTTCTATTTAAAAAGACCAAAAGTCTATGATCATGTCAGTCTCCGCTGGATAGGGTTGCAAGCTCCAGGTTGGGTAACTCCTGGAGATTTGGGGATGGAGCCTGGGGAGGTCAGGGACCTCAGTGGGCTACAATGCCATTGGGTTCACCCTCCAAAGCATCCATTTCCTCCAGGGGAACTGATCTCTGTAATCTAGAGATGAGCTGAAATTCCAGGAGATCCCCAGGTTCCACCTTAGGGTTGCCAGGTTCCTCTGTGCCACCGGCGGGAGGTTTTTGGGGCGGAGCCTGAGGAGGGCGTGGTTTGGGGAGGGGAGGCATTTCAATGCCATAGAGTCCAATTGCCAAAGCGACCATTTTCTCCAGGTGAACTGATTTCTATCGGCTGAAGATCAGTTGTAATAGCAGGAGATCTCCAGCTGCTACCTGGAGGTTGGCAACCCTATTCCACCTGGATGCTGGCATTCGTGCTGCTAGAGTTGGGCCAGGGTCCAGAGCTTTAGCACCATCCACTGTCTCATTTTTTAACTGAAGTGGTGTCCCTCAGAAGGGCCTCAGAATAGGGCAAAGAAGAGGATTTTCTCTTCACCCAGGCCCTCTCTCTTCCAGTTTCCTCTCCCAGGCTTCCTTGAGAAAGATCTGTCCCTTGAGGGACTAGAGCTTGAGGAGGGCAGGGTTGGGGAGGGGAGGGACTTCATTGCCATAGAGTCCAATTGCCAAAACGGCCATTTTCTCCAGGTGAACTGATCTCTATCGGCTGGAGATCAGTTGTAATAGCAGGAGATCTCCAGCTAGTACCTAGAGGTTGGCAACCTTACCTTTAGCCTATCCTGAATATTACCCATCAATTTTATTGGGTCTACCCAAGTTCAAGCATTATGGGGAAAGGAGAAAAAGTTCTATTTACCCTCTTTTCCCATCCTATGCATGATTTTATAAATCATAAATCGGTCATGTCTCCCCATTAGTCATAAGCCCCACACTCTTCAGCCTTTCCTCATTAGAAACGTGTTCCAAATCTTGCAAGAAACCCCTTTCTATCTTTACTTAGCCCAGAAGATGGTTCTCCACCTTGATTCAACCAATCTGGTCACATGGACTCATGCCATGGTAACCTCAAGGCGAGACGATTGTAATGTGCTCTGCGTGGGGCTATCCTTGGTCAATTCAGTTGACTTAAGGTATGTCATCATAGGCTGTTTTTTTCCCCTTTACATTGTTTTCTAATTTTATAATCCTGGTCCTCTTGCACTGTTTGCCTTAATTTATACTGACTGATTGCTTTGTTTTGTATTTGAGACTCAGCAAGAAAGTTAGGCTATAAATAAAGCAAATAAATAAACCTTGCTTACCATCTTCTGCATTTTTTTTCTTGCTCTGCAAAATGTTTTTTGAGGTACAGCAACCAGAACTGTACACAATATTCCAAATGCAGCTACATTTTGGCCATTTTATTTCTGCCTCCTTTCCTAAATCCCTAATAAGGTGTTTGCCTTTTTCACAGCTGCCACACTCTGAATATGGTCTTGATAAACCGACATTAGCAAGGCCTTTACAAAGTTTGATCTCGGTTCTTTAAGGACATCGTGAACCTTTTCAAACTTTCTCTGGTACCAGTGAATACTGGCCAGTTTGACTCAAGAAAAATAAATGACATGGTAATCTCATAAAAGTATGTGCCAGTTACTTAATATATTAAGTTTAGGGATAAAGATGCCATTTACCACAACCAGAAATGGAAGCTGGACTGCATTCAGTAACTATATAGCCCTGGTGCAACTGCATAGTAATTTTGTGTTCCTGCAGAGTTAAAGAGCTTGGTAATTATATTCAACAGTTCCCAAAATATCATTTAACACGTGTTCTGGTTTGTAAGATGAAAATAATGAGGAGTTTGCTCAGTGATTACATGGTAGTTACCACAGATATGTTCTGCCAATGAATGATACTTATATAACCTGTCATTAAACGTTCTCCAGTTTTTTCAGCTCATATAAAGGATTTCTAAACATTTTCTCCTGAAGATTAATACTTCATTGAAAATTCTGCATACTTTCTCAGTGCTTTAGAAATTATAATTCCATCAGATGAAGCTCAAACAAGGATCATTCTTTTAGAGCAACACTATGTGTTTATTAGCGAAGGAAGAGAAAGGCATAGTCTTGTCCTGTACACACTTTATTAATAAGTAGGTAAAGGTCCCCCGGGTCATTCCTGACCCATGGGGCCATGTCACATCCCAACGTTTCCAAGGCAGACTTTGTTTGCGGGGTGGTTTGCCAGTGCCTTCCCCAGTCATCTTCCCTTTACCCCCAGCAAGGTGGGTACTCATTTCACCGACCTCGGAAGGATGGAAGGCTGAGTCAACCCTGATCCAGCTACCTGAAACCAACTTTCGTCGGGATCGAACTCAGGTCGTGAGCAGAGCTTTTGACTGCAGTACTGCAGCTTAACATTCTGCGCCACGGGGCTCCTTATTAATAAGTAGCTCACATGAAACCATGGAGCTTCTTTATACTGAGTCAGACCGTTGGTCTACCAAGGTCAGTATTCTCTATTCGGACTGGCAGTGGTTCTCCAGGGTCTCGGAGAAAGATCTTTCAAATGCAGATGCCATGGACTGAACCTGGGACCATCTGCATGCTAAGCAGATGCTCTGCCACTAAGCTATCTGTGTGAAAGCACTGGTTAGGGACTAAAATCATGTTAAAGTCAATGGGGTTGATTCCAAGTAAACATGCATAAAAGAGAGCCAGTGTGGTGTAGCAGTCAGAGTGTTGAGCTAGGATCTGAGGTTCAAGTCCCCACTCTGCCATGAAAGCTTGCTGGGTGACCTTGGGCCAGTCACACACACTCAGTCTAATGTACCTCACAGGGCTGTTGTGAGGGTAAAATGCAAGAGAGGAGAATGACATTAGCTGCTTTGAGTCTCCACTGGGGGAGTATAAATGAAATACATAAACAAATAATAAAATTGCACTCAGCTTCTTCCTCCAGGTAACTGCCATTTCCCTGCCTCTGTTTTTAACAGTACCCTAACAAACTGAAACCAAACAGGTAAAGTTGTTCCTCTCAATTTTCCTCTGTTGCAGGAAAAGCTCCCTCTTCTTGAGTTCCCCATGTCAGGCTGATGTCAAAGTGAAAGGAGCAAGCCCAGGGAAAAAACATGGGACATCTCCACTCACTCCCCCTGCCCAGCTTCCCCAAGTACTGGAATAAGTAAGCCCCGGCAGGAAAAGATATGTGGAACAGCTGGTAAACTAGAGGTAGAAAGGCTCACTTAACACTTTTCACGCACAGGATTTGTTTAACCTTCATGGCACAAAGACCCCATGGCAGGAATAAAAATTAAACATGGCAGTACTTCAGGCTGTCTGGGCAATTCCATTTCCTTCCTCTTCTTTTAAACTACCACTCATAAAAGTAGGTCCTTTCCAAAACACAAATGTTTCATGAGCTATTTTTTTTATTATTGACTTTATTACATTTTTACCTCACCTATCCTACAATTAGTTCAATGCAGTTTACATTGTCTGCACATGCACATACCATTTTATCTTCATAATGACCCTGTGAGGTTGATTCAGCCAATGCCCTGCACACATTTTATATGAACGCGTGAAAGGGGGGATAGCTCTATGCATACTGTTCCCAGTCTTCACCTCTGTGTATTCAGATTAATGTCTGCTTAGAATCTACATGCATAAGAACCCTGTTGAGTCAGACCAATGGTCCATCTAGTTCACTGTTTCCCACAATGGCCAACCAGATGCCCCAGAAGGTCTACAAGAAAGGCAAAGAGGCCAAAGGTCTGTTCATTGTTGCCTCCACCAATGGTCATTCAGGGTGAACATGAAAGTTCCAGTGTGGCATGATGGCTAATTAGGCTTGCCAGCCAGTGATGGAAGTCAAGGTGGGTAGGGATATGGGAGGGTGCCATTGGGCGGCAGTGTGATGTCACTTCCAGGAAAAACCCAGGGACATCACACCTCTCTAGGAATTACCAGTAAGTCTATGGTACAACCACAGAGTTTCTGGTGATTTTGAGACCAGACTGACAGCATTTCCGGGTTTTCCCTTGAAGTGATGTCATGCCATTGCCTGGTGGAGATTTTTTTTAACATTATTTTTCTCCTGCCAGCCGCATGATGGCTAGTGCCAGGCCAGGCAGAGTTGTGTGGGTAGTGCGTTCTGGTAGTCACTTCTGGGCCTGTCCCTAGTGAGTCCTCTTCCATTAAGGGACATGACCGTGGAAGAGACAGGGACTTTTTCCAGGGCTATTTTGCCTCCAAGTTCACTCCTGCTCTTCTCCCATGGCTTTCCTTCACAGAAACTAAGCCTTGGAAGGCATGCCAATGTTATCGGTGGCTGCCTAGCAACCATCAACAGCTGCTGAGAGTTCAGTGAGCATACTACAGGGGTTGTTTTTGTTATTTTAATAGCAACAACATTAATAATAGTGTGTCATCAAGTCGCAACCAATTTGTGGTAACCCCATGAAGTTTCATCTCATGAGTTTTCAAGGCAAGATATGAGCAGACGCAGAATGTCATTGCCTTCGTCTGCATTGTGACCCTAGTCTTACTTGGTGATCTCCCTTCCAAGTACTGACTATGGTCAACCCTGCTTAGCTTCTAAACTCTAATAAACTGGGGCTAGTCTGGGCTATTTAGGCTGCTACCTTTGGTATTTTAGGTGGTTTTAGTCCCCCAACATATTTTGTTTTAGATTTCAGAGTTTTCTAGAAACCCTTCAGGTTTCTAGAAAACCCTCCTGGTGTGTCCTTAGCTCCATTTTGTGGCTCTGTCAATCATAATTCCTATAGTACAGTTCATAAATACATATGATGGCCCTATCCTCCAGGAAGGTATATAACTCTCCATATGACTTTTTTTTTTGTACAATAGCAATCCCTGCAAGGTTGCCAGACCCCAAGCCCCCCTCCCCCAGCTCCTATGAAACCATAGGGTTTTCAGTGATTTCTAAAAAGGACTGAGGTCACTTCCAGGTTTTCTCCAGAAGTGATCTCAGTCCTCTCTATGAATCACTGGAAACTTTACCATAGAATTTCTAGTGATTCCTAGAGAGAAGGGCCATTACTTCTAGGTTTTCCCCAGAAGCGACATCACACCATTGGTCCAATAGCCATTTTGGGGGGAGAAAAATAAACATGGTTTTACCATAATGTTTCTGGCAGTTCCTAGAGATTTGTGGTGTCAATTCTGGGTTTTGAGACTGCAACTCAGCACATTCTAAAACAAAAATGTCCCCAACATGGATTAAAAACTGGGTCAATTCTGTTTAAAAAACACAGAGACATTATGAGTTTGATATCTGCAGCTCCCCTGTATCTTTTCCAATCTATGTTTTATTTTGGGCCTTTTTAATAATGTTTTTGGGTAATCTTCAAGACTGAAATCCTGCGCATTTCATAGTGCTTAATCCCTACTAAATGTCAGTGGAATTTAAGCAGCCTAAGTGCATGCAGGATTGCTATCTAAACTTGCTGAAACAATTTTACCTCCCTAAGATATATTGCTGCTTTCTTTTACTTAATCTTCTCAGTTTTTCCAGAAATAATTCCCTTTGGAAATAAATATATTTCTCTGTTTCACAGGTATAAGAAGGAACACACTATTAACATTCATACCAACCTTCCCGCCATCCCTACATTTGCTGAAGGTTCTGTGCTGTCCATTCACTCACCCTGCAAGAGCATCTCCTCCAACAACAGAAAAGCCAAGAGGATCTCTGTTTTCTGAGTTAAAGGTATATCCTGGAATAGGTTGCCAACAGTTCACCGAATCAGCTGCAGATTGTGAAATGGCAGCTTGTGAACTGCATGGTATCTTACTGTTCATATGGTTATATTTATACGTATGTGCAGCAGACATAAAATGTAACTCAGAGATTATGCATTTTTAAGTTGTACTTCAAATAGCTGCTCAAGAGCCATATATTTCTGATCTTTTATAGAAAATAAGGGATCCATCATAATTAGTGGCAGTGGTGTCATAACAAGTCATAAGTCTTGACAGAGATAGTGAGGTTTGGTGCGTGTGAGAACAAAATAAACAAAAATATTAAAACGAGGAGTTCCATCATGGTGTCTATTGAGGCCTGCCTCCCTTTTTCTTCTAGTCCTAGAGCATTACTAGACCAAGACCAACAAATAAGCTTCATAGTAGAATGGAGATTTTGAACCTGGATCTCCCAGATCGTAGTCTGATACTATCCACTGTAAAACTCTGGCTCTGTTGGGATATTTTGGTTGGTCCTAATAAAAAAGTATTGTACTATAATCTATCATAATCTATAATCTATCATATAATCTGTTATTCCAGTGAGTATATATTAAATTATAGAAACATCCTTAAAAATAATATAAAATGGATTAGAGTTACTCCAGTTTAGTCCCACTGAAATGGATTAGATCAGAGAATAACCCTCAAATTTTCCCATTTGCAATTCATTTTCACAATACATTCTCCAAGCCTCCCACTCTCCCATAAATTTGGACTTTTTTCAATGAATTGACATGGCTACCTGCAATCTTCCTCTGGCTCCAGATGAGTTCTGTTGCACTTCAGCAAAGCTGTTTTAAAATAAGTGGCTGGAAAGTTTCATGGTATGGCCCCCATCAGAAATACACATATCTCTGCACTTCAAAAGAATGCGGTATACCAGAGTGTGTTTATGTTGGAGCCCACATTATCTGATTAGATATAGCTGGATGGTCTGCAGTGTTACAGATACAGAGGGCACTTTCTGAACATGGGAAGGCATTTTTACAGAGGTTTAGGGAAATTCATGGCAAAATAAGGAGAATATGAAGCCATAAATGTTGGACCCTCCTTCCCCCATTTGCTTATTTAATTCCTGCTCAGCAGGTATAGCATTTGACTGGGTAAGGGGGACCAGCCCCCAGCAAATACACCAAGCCACAACAGAGAAACTACAAAGCATGTTGTGGGTTGCATTCTTTCTTCAATAATGATCGAGACTGCCTTCTTTGAAGGCCGCATATTTTCATTAGCCCCAGCTTTGAGGGAAACCACCCTTTTCCAGATATTTCTCAGCTTGACAGATTGCTGTGGCCCATGTCTTTCAGGGATATTAAGGAAGCTGATTAATCTTCCTTATTTATCCCATTAAGCTTTGCATAGGGCTGCCTTGGCTGTTATGCTGAGTAAGATACAGACCACAACTGCATCCAGACCAAATTAAAATGTTTCTTGTGGCATAGTTTTCCAGACATTTACCAACGAGGCAAGTAGTCTTTTCTTCCTCTTTGCCCTATATATTTTTACAGCAAGGGTCTGCAGACCTATGTCTCTACAGCCAAATGTGGCTCAGTACAGAACCAAATAAGGCTCTTTCAAAAAGAAAATGACATCTTTAAGTTAAGGTGTATTGAAGGGGCAATTGAGATGCTAGAATAGGCAGTAGTGAATGGAATGGCAGGCAAAGTTTCTTATAGGACTAAAGGTCTTTTAAAGTATGCTTTACAAAAGAAATGATAGAGCTGAACAGTTGCCAGTAATCCAAGTGCAAACCATAGACAGATGTTGTCAAGAGACTAGCTCACCTGGTAGTCTCTTATCAGTTCTGAAACACTGGTTTAGGCTGAGGCTAGCAAAAATTATGGAACGTTCTCTCTCTGAGAACTCAAGGTCAAGCTGACTGTAGCTTCAAAGGGTGAGATAAGGAAGGATGGGAGTTTCGAGGCCAAATCCGGGAGGGAGTTTGCCCTATGCATTCCATCTCGTTAGTGCAAGGACTCATGGGCGGGGGGGAGGGGAGTGCTTGCTTAATAGGACCCTATATAGCTGCAGAGTATATGGTCTCATCAGGGCAACTCACCTGGTTGGGTCAACTGGGTAGGAACATACCTGATTGGTCAAGTTAAATCATTGGCCATGCATTTGATTGGTCAACAAGTATCATGCCAACGTGGGTTGTTGGGCAAGAAGGAAAGATCTTTCATTCTAGTTTTGCCCTTTGTCTGGATTAATCTAACTTTGGGACACTTCTTGATTCTGGGTGGGGCATGCTGCCTGGAGCCCATTTTGGACTCTGAAACTCTGTTAGACTCAGTCTTGTCAGGTAACAGGTAAACCAATGCTTATAAATGTGCATCGATTAGATATTTAGCTTTATTATTTTATCCTCACTGTTCCCTGTTCTTATATTGTATATTCCTGTACATTCTTTTAATAAACCACTTTAATGACATCTTGTGGTGTTCTTGGGTTTGGGGGCTTCAGTCTGAATCCAGTACTTCAGTCCATATTGGCTACAGCTGCCAGAATAACTGTTTTCTGTAACTCACCTTGTAAGTGTCCTCTCATGCAGGGCTGACTTCTTGATCTTAGACTTGGAAAGACCAGAGACTTTGGCAAAAGCAGCCTTGAAACACAACTACATAGCAGCTCACAGCTAAGACAATATTTCTCTGGCTACATCCTATATACTGCTGTGGAAAGAACTCCCACTTAGACGATTCCATAACCTCGCTGGAAACTGTAGGTGTGACCAGACATCCCTTATAGTCCTCCAAGGAGGTGAAATGAAGACAGTTAAACATCTGCTCCTCTTCACAGGAACTATCTGGCTCGAGTGTGCAATTCAGCCCATCTGACTGCTACAGAAACAAAACAGCATGTCAGCATTTGCAATATTGTAAATCAAGGTTAACAACCTGGAATAGTGTAAGAGATATTAAACAAAGATTGGTATATTGCAAAGCAAACTCTGAAGTACCTACTGGGACTCTGTTCAGACACTTACAGAGACCCTGCTGTTCAAATCAAAAAGATGATTTTCACCATCGAAACGAATATTAGTACATGGAGGAAACTTTATATTAGTTTCCTTATATGCGAATGACATCATAGTGAAGTGAGATGATCCGTTAGAAATCTTTTTAGAATCCACTAAGGAATTCAAAACAGTTCATAGGACTAATGTTAAACGAAGCTCAGCTAATGATTATGTGAAGGGATTAGCTTACACTGCAAAGGCTGAAGAAGATTTATAAATCAAGCATCTTTGCATGCTGGAAATGTGATGTGAATGATGCATAATTTGAACATTGCATCGGGCAAAAGTCTAAATCTTGATTTTAATGTCATTTTTTACTGGTTTTACTGATCAGTGTTTTACTGGTCACCATTGCAGAAACAAATAGACTGGAAAGAGCATTTATGATGAATAGAATCCTACCACCCTTCGCACAGAACACCTCATTTTCCAGTGTTCCTCTCTGGGGGGGTTTTTTGCATCCCCTTCTGACTAGAGGAAAGATCATTCCCAGGGTTGTGGGACCAAAGGGAGGAACAGCTGCACAAGCTGGGGGGGTTGGAGTGAGGAGGAGAAGGAGGTGAAATTGCTCCTCCTCCCTCTTCTGCAAGGGCAGCTCTGTGGAGAGAAGGGGTTGACTTGATCCCTTTCCACTCCAGCCCACTGACCCTCCTCTGTAACCCCAGATATAATTGTTTGGTGGTGGGAAAAGCTGCAGGAAAGGGGAGACACGAGAGGGAAACTGTGCCTTCCACAATACAGGTAGCGGTCTAGTGCCCACTGAATTTGTTAGCAGCAGAAAAACACAGGATATCTAGGACAGTCTCAAGATAAAGGAACACTTAATTAGAATTTGGTGTAGTAGAAATGAAGATGCTAACCCACATTAGGCGAACCCCAAAGGGTATACTTACAATTTGTCTTTATTTTCTCAGCGCTGGCATAAAGTAATAACAGGTTGAAATAGCAAATATAGTCAGATGCCACAGGGTGAGTTTAATATTTTGCCAAAAAAATTATTTCCTGAAAAATTATCAGTATAAAAATGATCAAAGCAAAAAAATAAATAAGGCAGTTTCATAGTTATAGTGTTTTGGTCCTCCTGGCTTGCCATACTAAAAAATATTGGAATCTAGCCTCTTAGCAAGAACAATTCTGTTTTCCAGTTTTAGTTCGGTTCTCCTGTTCATGTTACATAACAGTACTAAGGATGTCAACTGGACAGAGGAAAAAATGTCCTGTCCCTTTAATAGAGGTTTAATGAGCAGAAGCTGGCAGTTGAAGCTTTTCACGAGTGCAGATCAAACTGATATTAAATGGAAAGCTAGAGGGACCCATTTAAAAGTTGGCAAACCTAAAAGTACTAATATGTTAATGAGTGGATTGCAATTTTTAAAATTACAGTAGGAAAAGAGGTTCTCTGTTGAATCCCCTATTGAAATTCTGCCATTCAGATGAAAAAGGCTAGCTGTCATCAAGAACTAAAGCTTTTGGAATTGTCAGCATTTTCAAAAGGATATTCAGACTAAGGTTGCAATCTGATACACGCTTATTTGGGAATAATCTCTATTGAACTCAGTGGGACTTACTACTTGGACAACATGAATAGGATTGGACTCCACAAAGATTAACCCCGATGACTTTCCCCCCCCCTAACACTGTTGTTAAATAGATTGATCTGATGCAAAGGAGGTCCGCAGGCTCAAACAGCTTTAAGAATTGTGCAACGTACCAAATTTCAACAAGTGCACCTCGTTCATCCAGGGGTGAAGACAGCAGCACCTGATGGAATTCTCTCTATGGCCCATTTGACATGAAAAGCAGACAAAGTAGTACAATGGTTTCCCTTCAAACTGCAGGTGGAAAAATGACATGATTAATTGCTTCTCTCGCTACACATGCATTCATGCACACACCAAATTGATATCTCCATGTCGAAAGGTGGTATATTTGTTATATTTTATATGTTTTGTATTTTTGTCCCGCATTTCAGACAAAACTGGCTTCTGAAGCAACTCATTGGAATCAAAAACCCATACAAATGATTTAAAATTTACAATAAATATGCTTTGGGGGGAGATTTCTAAGCAGAGCACAGTCTGTGTATGAAAAAGTCTGCTTCCTGCTCTCCCTCTGATTATTTAAAATATGCATAGCCTACTGAACAACTTATAGATTCTCAAGGTAACTCACAAAATTCTTAAAATAAATATAATATCATGACTGACAATTACTAGCAGCGCAATCCTGAGCAGAGTTGAGGTCAATGGACTTAGAAGGATATAACACTCTTAAGAAGTAAAGGGGGTTAAATAATTAAAACAAGCTATAGAAAGCAACAGCAGCAGCAACACACTCAAACAAAGAAAAGCAGCAGTTGATTTCACATGCCCTCAAAGTCCCAGGAAAACAGAGAAGGTTTTGCCTGCCACCTAAGCTCACTGTCAGGAGAATGGGTCCTCTGCTAGCCAATCATCTTACTACGCAAGGTATCACAGAACATACAGCAGGATTAGTGAAGAAGTAACAATTGTAGAGGTTCATATTTGAACAGATGGACTGGAAGACACCACAGTTCCAGAACATTTTAGAGCTTTACAGATGAGAACCAGCACCTTCCACTGTGCCTGGGGGAACATAACAACATAAGAAAGGCCCTGCTGGATCAGACCAAGGCTCATCAAGTCCAGCAGTCTGTTCACACAGTGGCCAACCAGGTGCCTCTAGGAAGCCACAAACAAGACGACTGCAGCAGCACCATCCTGCCTATGTTCCACCGCACCCAAAATAATAGGCATGCTCCTCTGATACTTGAGAGAACAGGTATGCAGCATGACCAGCATCCATTCTAACTAAAAAAAAACAGGTAACCAGCAAAGCAGTTCTGGACAAGATATAGTCTGTCCTGATTAGTCAAGAGCTAGATTCAAGTCCAGTAGCATCTTGGAGACCAACAAGATCTTCAGCATATAAACTTTCAGCATATAAGCTCCCTTTGTCGAGTACCTTTATGGAATCTAGCTGTTCTACAGCAGACCAACACAGCTGATGAGTCAACAATCTTGTGGCTACACTCTCCCTGTAGCATCTAAACAGCCTTCAGAAGTATCTCCACACAATACCCTTTACAGTTGTCAGCCCTTGGCCCACAGAACCAGAAATCACCACAAAGTCGTATAGAGTCCAAACAGGTGGATTTTACTGATCAAATAGGCATACAGTGCAAACGAATAAAATGACAGCTATGAAAGGCTCACTAGCTGGGAGATATTATAAGGCAGGAAAGGCGGGAGATTACACGCAGGAATACAGTTTCCCAGGAGCTGAGTTCCCAGGCTTAGGCTTAGGCATGCGACCTTGGGGGGCAGACAATACAGCACAGAGACAGAGGCAATAACGAAACCGAGATAGCAGCCTGACATTCTGCTCCCCTCAAGGCCCCCTCCCAGTTCGCAAGGGGGCTGGCCAGTTCGGGTAAGCAATGTGAAAGGCGTCAATGAGGTCGGGGGCGGAGACATCTCGTGCGCGCACCCATTCGTCATAGGCAGGGGGGAAATGTTTCCAACGAACTAGATACTGGAGAGTACCATGGTGAATACGGGAGTCAAGGATCTTGGAGACTTCGAAGTGTTCTTCCCCCCCCCACCATGATGGGTTGCGCAGGCGGTGGGTCCGGATGCCAACGTGGAGAAGCAACATGGGGTTTGAGGAGGCTTATGTGGAAAACAGGATGCACACGCCTCAAAGATTTGGGGAGAGCCAGTTCCACTGTGACAGGGTTTATGACCCGAGTAATGGGGAAAGGGCCAATGAATTTGGCGCTGAGTTTATGGCACGGTTGGGTGGACCGGAGGTTTTTGGTGGAAAGGTAAACCAAAGCACCCACTTGCAGATCACCCCCGGGGGAGCGATGTTTGTCAGCTTGCGCTTTGTATTTACGTTTGGCCCGGTCGAGGTTGCTAACGAGCCAGGGCCAAGTGGTACGGAGGGCGTGTGCCCAGGAGGCAATGTCGGGGTTCCCCTCCCCCTCTACATCATCTGTAGGAACGATGGGACTGAAATCTTGTCCATACACAGCAAAAAACGGGCTAAAACCTGTGGATTGATGCATGGCATTATTGTAGGCATATTCTGC
The DNA here is from genome assembly GCF_029931775.1 of Euleptes europaea. NCBI lineage: Eukaryota > Metazoa > Chordata > Lepidosauria > Squamata > Sphaerodactylidae > Euleptes > Euleptes europaea. Next base: position 97,260,174 of record NC_079314.1, read on the forward strand.
CAAAGGTAGCAGTTCCACCCAGTTATCCTGGTGGTAGTTAACATAACAACGCAAATAACATTCGAGTACAGCATTGACACGTTCAGTTTGACCATCAGTTTGAGGATGGTATGCACTAGACAATCCCTGTTCCACCCCCACCAACTTGAGGAAAGCTTTCCAAAACTTAGAAACGAAACCACTTCCGCGGTCACAAATTATTTTACGCGGAAACGAATGTAAACGAAATATATGCGTCACGAAGAGGCGGGCTAGTTTCTGAGCAGAGGGGATCCCTGCACATGGAATCAAATGTATTTGCTTAGAAAACAAATCAGTAACAACCCACAACACAGTTTTACCCCCACTGAGAGGGAGATCAGTCATGAAGTCCATAGCGATCACTTCCCAAGGTTTGCTGGGCGTTTCAAGAGGTTGTAGCAGTCCCGGGGGTTTGCCCTGCGATCGTTTCGCAGCGGCACAAACGGGACAGCTGCGGATGAAGGAGTCAATGTCGGAACGCATTCCCCCCCACCAGAACTGTCTGCGCAATAAGTGAAGGGTCTTCAGAAACCCAAAGTGCCCAGCTGTTTTGGCTCCATGAGCTAAATGTAAAACGTCCTTCCGGAGAGCTTTGGGTACATACAATTTTGAGTCTTTGTACCAGGACCCCCCTTGTTCCAAAACACCAGGAGGTAGGGTATGAGCGGAACGTTCTAAAAGGCACTGGTCCCGAAGGACAGTTAAAAAGGATTCAGAGATGGGGAGTTTGGAGGGAGCCCCCCCGTCGGTTTTGGAGATCTGAGAAATAGTTATAGGGCTAGTGCTTACGTGTGGCGGCGCGCAGACTGCAGGCGGCTGAGCGGTCGGAGGGGTAGGAGGGGCGGGAACTCCGGTCTGTTGCGGTGGCGGCTGGGCAGCCGGTTGGGCTGGCGGAGCTTGCGAGGTGTGTTGATGCTGGGATCGGGTTTGCACAGCCAGCATAGGTAGGGCCCCACGTTGCATAGGGGTGAACAGAGAGTTGGTGGGTCTTTCGAGTTTTACCGGATATTGTGGTAAACGGGAGAGGGCATCCGCGAGAACGTTCTGCTTCCCAGGGACGTGCTTCAGGGTGAAACGGAACTGAGCAAAGAACTCCGCCCACCGTTGTTGTTTCGCCGATAGCTTATGGGACCCCGTGAGGGCAGCTAGATTTTTGTGATCGGTCCAAACTTCAAAGGGTATTTTAGACCCTTCCAAGAATTGCCGCCATAAAGTCAGTGCATGATGAACTGCAGAGGCCTCTTTCTCCCAGATGGGCCAGTTTAATTGAGCGTGCGCAAATTTTTTTGAAAAGTAAGCGCAAGGGTGAAGAAGACCGTCCGGTCCTTGCTGGAGGAGAGCCCCTCCCATGGCTACATCGGAAGCATCGACTTGCACAATGAACATTTGATTTGGGTCTGGGTGCCGTAGCACCGGCTCCGAAGTGAAGAGGCGTTTGAGGGCCAGAAAGGCGGCTTGGCATTGCTCAGTCCATAGGATCTTTGCGGAGGGCAAGGCAGCCGAGCTTACTTTTCCTTTAGTTTTCAGCAGGTCCGTAATGGGTAGAGCCACTTGGGCGAAGTTAGGGATGAATCCCCGATAGAAGTTTGCAAATCCCAGAAATTGCTGTACTTGCTTACGGTTGGTGGGGGGAGTCCAATCGAGGACGGCTTGGACTTTGGCGGGGTCCATGCGAAGACCTTGGTGGGAGATGATGTATCCCAAAAACGTGAGTTTGCTTTGGTGAAATTCACACTTAGCTAGTTTAGCGAACAGTTGATGGTTACGCAGGCGTTGTAGAACTTCTCTGACCAGAGTCACATGCTCGTCCATAGTTTTCGAATAAATGAGAATGTCATCTAAGTAGACCACCACCCCACGATATAGAAGGTCATGTAGGATTTCATTGATGAGTTGCATGAAGACCCCCGGGGCCCCTTTTAATCCGAACGGCATTACAAGGAATTCATACATCCCGAAACAGCTAGAGAAGGCAGTGAGGTGTTCATCTCCTTCGCGGATACGGACTCGGTAGTAGGCTTCCACCAAGTCTAATTTAGAGAACACACGGCCTTCCTGTAATTGTCCCAAAATATCCGATATTAATGGGATAGGATAGGCGTTGGTCTGGGTAACCGCATTGAGCTTTCTGAAGTCAATGCACAGGCGAAGGTCGCCCTCTTTTTTCGGACGAAAAACGCGGGGGCCGAGTTTGGGGCATTCGAAGGGCGAATGAACCCTCTGGCGAGGTTTTTGTCCAAAAAGTCCCGGAGGACAGTGCGCTCGGAAGCGCTCATAGGGTAAATCTTACTTTTGGTTAATGTGCAGTCCTTTACTACTTCAATCGCACAGTCTGAGGCCCGGTGGGGGGGTAAGGCATCACATTCCTTAAGGTCGAAGACATCTTCAAAGTCCCGGTATACAGCGGGTAGGGCCGGTGGTACTGGGGCAGTAGAGGTTAACGCTGGAACGGGCGGAAATGGCAGAGCAAAGTTTTGCCGATGCTGGTCGCAGGTGGGACTAGCGAAAGAAATAGTGTCTGTTTCCCAATCAATACTGGGACTATGTCCTTTAATCCAGTTAATTCCCAAGACCACTTCAAATCGGATAGGGGCTATAGTGAAGTCTATTTGTTCCCAGTGGGAACCAATTCCCATTGCCACCCCTATGGTGCGATGATCAACTGGACCCCCCTGGAATTGGCTCCCGTCCATTTGAGCAAATTGGACGGGGGCGGGTAAAGCCTCTGAGTCGGCTCTGAGGGCAGCAAACGTGGCTTCGCTTATGAGAGTGCGACAGCAACCGGAGTCAATTAGTGCTTTGACGGGGATTTGTGGACCTCCGTTAAGTTGTTGTAAAACTGCATCTACGTAGACGGTGGAGTCCACTTCTTTGATTTTGGTAGGAGCATTCGGTTTGATAGGAAGATCCTGAGAGGTCTGTGGAGATGCTCCATTCACCACAGACCGGAGCCGTTTTTTGACAAGTCGAGGGGAGATTCCAGGTTTAAGGCTGGAGAAATCCAAGGGTTTTCCTCATCCGAAGAGGGAAAGCTGTCCCCCAATGGGGCACTTGTAATCCGAGACCCGGCGGGGTCGTTGGAAGCAGGCAGGGAGGCTGGGTCCCCGGCATGGAGTGCAGAGGGTGTGGGCCTTCCCGGAGCTGCGCTGCGGGTGGCCGCGGTGCCTCTGCGTGGTGGACGACCTCGGGCGCGGGTTGTCGTGCTGGGACGAAATAATTCCTGGCGGCGTGGGCAAACGGCTGCAAAGTGGCCCATTTCTCCGCATGTAAGACAGGCACCCCTCTGAAATCGGACTTCACGTTCCTGGAGCGGACGTGAGGGATTTCGTGGGACGAGCAGTGGTGCCTTGGGTTGAGGCTTTTGGGTGCCCTTCTCCTTGTGCTTTTGACGGACGAGAGAAATAAAGCGGCGGCGGCTTTCCACTTCCTCGGCTAATAGGATCCAGCCTTCGAGGGTATCGGGATCGCCCCGCATGTAAGACCAGTTCAGAATGTCAGGATGCAAGGCTTCCCTGAAATGATGGATTAGGGTGGTCTCGGGCCAACCTACAATTTTACTTGCCAGTCGCTGAAATTCATCGGCAAATTCCCGAACTGTAGCAGAGCCTTGTTTTAATTGTAAAAGTTCCGTTTTGGCTCTTTCTCCCAGGAAGGGGTCCTCAAACCTCCTTCTCAGGGCAGTCATGAAGTTGTTGAGGGAACGAATCGCACGAGAGCGGGTGTCAAACTGGAGAACCATCCAGTCAGCCGCTTTGCCTGTCAGGAGGGAAGCTACGTACCGCACCCGGCTATCTTCCGTGGGGAAAAGCTGACCTTGTTCTCGCATATAACTGTCCACTTGATGCAAGAAACAAGGCAAAGTCTCAAGAGATCCGTCATACGTAGTCCTCAATTTGAGTTGCTTCCAAGGGCCGGGCGCGGGCTGACCCGGTTGCACGGGTGGTCCGGGCGGAGGAGCAACAGGAGCTCCAGGAGGCAAGGGTGGAGCAGGCACATTAGCAGGTGGTTGCACGGGTGGTCGGAGCGGAGGAGCAACAGGAGCTCCAGGAGGTAAGGGTGGAGCAGGCACATTAGCGGGTGGTTGTACGGGTACCGCCTGACCCGGTATCGGAACGGGCTGTCTCTGAGCTATCAGGGTTTGTTGTAATTGCCTGTTCTCGTGAAGCATAAGTTCCATTACTTCTTGGAGTTGATCCACACGGTCGGAGAGCTCCCGATTCTGGGCTCGTAAAAGATGAACCTCCTCACTTGGGCCCCCAGTAAGATGAGGCTTACTGGTTCGGAAGCTCGTGGCCCATTGAGAGCTATCCCCATATAAATCCTCGTCTTCAGACTCATCTGAGTCTCGACGTCGGTCAGCCAAACGGCGTGCGCGTTGGGTCGTACGCGACGGGACAAACGCCGGGGAAAAGGTGAGACCTGATAGTCCCAGTACATAGTCCTTGGGGCGCGTGTCCACGTTCGCCTGATTCCTTGCTGCAGCCGCCCTGGCTGCTTCCGCCGCCTCTCTCTCTCTTGCGACCCTAGCCGCTTCGGCGGCTTGCTGATCCGCAAGAACTTTGGCGTTCTCAAGTCTTAGGGCAGCCTCTGCCGTAATGCGTGGCAAAAGTTCTGTCTCGAGGAGCAAGAGTATGGGGTCAGGTTCCCCGCCCAGCAGAGGTTGTACTCGAACCGCCAGTGCGGATGCCTCGGCTCCAAACGTCGGGGTCAAAACTTGAGCCAAGGTGGCTACCGGGGTGTCTTTTGTACATTCCACAAGGAGAAGAGCGGTGCTAATAGCGACTCGCTTGGCCTCAGCCTGGCAGCTGGCCGCATCCGGGATCAGGGAAAAACCCTCCGGTGGGGCTCCCGCCATGGTAGAAAGAGTTTGTCGAGAAATAAGATTATCCAGAAGTCCAGTTAATATTTGTAAATCCTCAGTCGCCAATCGGGCATCGTCCAGTAATTGATCCAAGTCCTGAAGATCTAAACGAGCATCAGTATCCTCCGATGTTAACATCCAGAGACGTCCTGTAAGAGATTGCCACTGCGCGAGTACCAGTCCCCTCAAGCGGCAAACCTCTCGGTTCGTCCGGAAAAGTTCAGCAATTAAGTCCTGTAACAGAGTAGGGTCCTCTGAGAAGGGCTCCAGGGTAGTAGATCACCTGGAGAGCTGCACAGCTCCCATCCAAGTGGCAGGCGAACCCCCCTGGGCTCCAGCCTGGCTAGGAGAATGGTGAAGATGTGAGATAGCTGTCATAATGTCAGCCCTTGGCCCACAGAACCAGAAATCACCACAAAGTCGTATAGAGTCCAAACAGGTGGATTTTACTGATCAAATAGGCATACAGTGCAAACGAATAAAATGACAGCTATGAAAGGCTCACTAGCTGGGAGATATTATAAGGCAGGAAAGGCGGGAGATTACACGCAGGAATACAGTTTCCCAGGAGCTGAGTTCCCAGGCTTAGGCTTAGGCATGCGACCTTGGGGGGCAGACAATACAGCACAGAGACAGAGGCAATAACGAAACCGAGATAGCAGCCTGACAACAGTAATCCAACCTGGATGTGATCAGAGAATGGATAACTGTGGCCATCTCATGTTTTTCCCCCCAGGAAGAGCCACAGCCAGTGAACCAACTAAGATTGGTTAAAAATTGTGTTGCGCAACAGGAATAGTAGCGCATGAAAAGTTCCTTTCGCTTCTTTGAAACCATGGCAGCCAGTTTGAATCCTGCTACAGGAGGAGTGGGAGGCTGTACTTTAACCATTTCAATCCAGAAAATGGCCATGGCTCAGGGTTGAGAATATGATTTGCATAAGGATCCTGGCTCCGTCCGTGGCATCTCCGGTTACAGAATCTCAGGAAGTAGGTGCAAGGAAAGACCAGTCTCTGTCTGAGATCCTAGAGAGACACTGTCACTCAAAATAGACAGTGCTGAGCTAGATGGACCAGTCTGACTTGGTACAATGCAGCTACATAATGTTCACAGAAAGTGCTTTGCTTCATGGACAATCCACCTTCAGGACAATAGCTTAATAGCACCCATAAACTGTGAACCTGGCCCTTTATTTATATGTTTACTTAGAATCATAGAATCATAAAGTTGGAAGGGACCACCAGGGTCATCTAGTCTAACCCCCTGCACAATGCAGGAAACTAACAACTACCTTCCCCCACATCTCCAGTGACCCCAACCCTCCCCCCGCCATGCAGGATCCCACAATCAAAGCACTCCCGACAGATGGCAATCTAGCCTCTGCTTAAAGACCTCCAAAGAGGGGGACTCCACCACCCTCCGAGGCACCACATTTCACCGTCGAACAGCCCTCACCGTCAGAAAGTTCTTCCTAATGTTTAGGTGGAATCGCTTTTCTATTAGTTTAAATCCATTACTCCGTGTCCTAATCTCTGGAGCAACAGAGAACAAGCTAGTTCCGTCATCAACATGACATCCCTTCAAATATTTAAACATGGCTATCATGTCTCCCCTCAACCTTCTCTTCTCCAAACTAAACAAACCCAACTCCTTAAGTCTCTCCTCATAAGGCATGGATTCTAGACCTCTGATCATTCTGGTCACCCTACTCTGGACACGCTCCAACTTGTCAACATCCTTCTTAAACTGTGCAGCCCGAAACTGGACACAGTATTCCAAGTGAGGTCTGACTGTGGCTGTCTTCTGTTCCATCAGGAGGGGCTGGGAGGACTGGGTAATCCAATATGATTCTATTTAAGCACGGGAGGTTTTGCCTTGGATTTGCTGCTCTGGAGATGCATACAGGATCGGGTGATCCATTCATCCCAATAGGGAAAAGGGGAAAGCCCATATCTCGGGACCCCCTGACCCAATGTTTACAAAACTTGGGGGGTCTCTTAAGAAGGCTCGTCTGAAGCTATGCTGAATGTTTGGGGCTGCACCCCCAAAAATGCGCCCCCTGCAGCCACAGAAAGAGAAAAGGGGGGAGCCCATATTTCTGCCCCCACTGAACCCATCTTTACAAAACTTGGGGGGGTCTCTTAAGAAGGCTTGTCTGAAGCTATGCTGAAAGTTTGGGGGCTGCACCCCCAAAAAAGCGCCCCCTGCAGCCACAGAAATGGAAAAGGGGGGAGGGAAAAGGGGTGGAGCCCATATCTCGGGACCCCCTGACCCAATGTTTACAAAACTTGGGGGGTCTCTTAAGAAGGCTCATCTGAAGCTTTGCTGAAAGTTTGGGGCCTCTACCCCCACAAATGCGCCCCCTGCAGCCACAGAAAGGAGAGAATGTGCACACGCATCCCCCCCCCACGAGGATTTCTCTCTCTTTCTCTCCCCGGCCGGGCCGCACAGCAGCTGATTCCTCCAGTACTCAATCCTGACTGATTGGCCAGAAGAAGACCCAGCTTGGCCACTGATTGGCCGGGGGAGAATGCTGCTTACTGACGGTTGTGCTGCTGCGCCCTGAATTTGCCGAATTTATTCGTGAACTCCCGAACTCGCTGAATTCGGCTCCCCCATTTTCCGGCCATTTTTGAGTTCGGTTCGTCCCGAACTAAAAATTGCCGAATCAGGGGAAATTCGGCTGTTTTTCAGTTCGGGCCGAACGAATCGACAGCCCTACACAATACTCCTATTGATGCAGCCCAGAATTGCATTGGCCTTCTTAGCCGCCATATCACACTGTTGACTTATGTTCAGTTTGTGGTCCACTAAGACTCCCAGATCTCTTTCACATGTACTGTTGTCAAGCCAACTCTCTCCCATCCTGTACCTGTGCCTTATGTTGTTTCTTCCTAGGTGAAGTACTTTACACTTCTCCCTATTGAAATCCATTTTATTGCTTATGGCCCAGCTCTCCAGTCTACTGAGGTCATTCTGAACTCTGACCCTACCCTCCGGGGTATTAACTACCCCTCCTAACTTGGTGTCATCTGCAAATTTGATTAGCATGCTCTCTATTCCATCATCCAAGTCATTTATAAAAATATTAAATAGTACTGGTCCCAAGACAGACCCCTGTGGTACCCCACTGGTCACTCCTCTCCAGGATGAAGTTGTGCCATTTGGGTTCAGTTGGTCAACCAATTACCAATCCACCTAACAGTAGCAGTGTCCAGCCTATATTTTACTAGCTTTGTTTCAAGAAGATCATGGGGGACTTTATCAAAGGCTTTACTGAAATCAAGTACTTAATTCATAGTCTATCTTTCTCACTGAAACTCAAGGCGGGTTACAATTTTTTATTCAAATTTTTTAATGCAATAAAAAATGCAGAGAGTAGGAATCAATGGTTCGTTCTCACAATGGAGGGATGTGAGCAGTGGGGTCCCTCAGGGATCTGTGTTGGGACCATTGCTTTTCAACCTGTTCATTGAAGGCGTTGAAGGTGAACAGCGAGGTGGCCAAGTTTGCAGATGACACCAAATTATGTAGGGTGGTTAAAACAAAATTGGACTGTGAAGTGCTCTAAAAGGATCTCTTCAAACTGAAGGAATGGGCATTAAAATGGCAAATGAGATTCAATGTGAGGCAGTCCGGGATCCCCCTCCCAGTTTAGACAGGCCAGAGGGGAATGAGGGCTAGACGGACCTGCATCATAGGATCTCTGTGTAGGTCCACCCCTCCTTAGGGTTGCCAACCTCCAGGTAGTAGCTGGAGATCTCCTGCTATTACCACTGATCTCCAGCTGATAAAGATCAGTTCCCCTGGAGAAAATGGTTGCTTTGGGAATTGGACTCTATGGCATTGAAGACCCTCCCCTCCCCAAACCCTGCCCTCCTCAGGCTCCGCCCCAAAAATCTCCAGGTATTTCCCAACCCGGAGCTGGCAACCCTACCCCTCCTCCATATAGCCAGGTTGCTGCCAAGGCCTCACCCTCTCTTTAAGCAGCTCCTTAACCTTTCGAATTAATGCAGTAGAAACATATTGGCTTAATTACAATGTTTCATATGAAATCCTTCAGATATTCAAAAGGCAACAGCCACCATTCTGCACAACACCTTAGCTGAAGCTAAACTGATTTCACTAAGCAATGAGAGGAACTGAAGCTTTGCAGAACTGGGGTGGGAGACATTATCAGAGAGTCATAAAATATCGTTTTCGCTTGAAGAGCTGCAAGCAACTGCTGGGGTGTGTGAAAAGCACTCATCCAAAAACACTAACCGGGAGGCCTTGGATGCAGTTCTAAGTTTGCTTACTCTGCATGGACTTCCTCATATGTAACAGATCTGCAGCCCTTGTTTCTTGGAAACACCCCTCTGAGCCACTATCCCTTCTTGACTCTGCTATGTGTGTATGGTTGCTATTCAACAAAACCACCCACTTGCCAAATCAGCTGCTTAGGTAGTGCTTCAGGGAGGGTAAATTTAATTATTCACCCACTTCTCAACTGTATCTTCAGGGTGAGGGGGAATCCTTCCTCGGGATTTGAGAACAGGTGCAAGAAATTAAGGGGTGGTCTTCTTGACCACCACTAGCACCCTCGGCCACACAGAGCTAATGTACCTACAGCTAATAAAACCCTAAGACTTTAAATCAGTGAGATGAGGGGGCAATCGCTCGGTTCTTTGGGTTTGGCAAACCTCCGCTTTTTCAATTGTGAATCTCACTGGGTGGCCTTGGGTAAGTCCCTAAACCCCCCCCCCCCGGCTTAAACCGACCCTCAAAGGTTAGGAATTAACAGTCTTTTGTTCTGTGTATACAACTTCCATTAGCATTATATAGGAAAGCAAAGATCAGACTTGGGATGAATGAAACAAAGGCATGTTTTACATCATTGAAATATTATGAAATGTGCCTTGTGGGATAGGCAAGCTGGTTTGTTTCAAAAGCCACATTGAAATAGATGACGATCTCAAAGTTGCAGTTAATGTTATTTTCATGTCGTAAATATCTTGCATATTGCACAGCCTCAAGAACCCACATATTCTATAGCTTGAAAAGCCATGACAAATGATGAGATTTTAAGAACATTGTGAATGTGGCTTATTTTTAGTTTTATTTCTGAGCCAAGGAAAGCTGAAACATAAGCGGGGTTGCCACCTGTCCCGTTTTAACCCACACACTGCAGAAACTGAAGAGCTATGTTTGGCGTCCAGTGTCACCTGTGACAGCAACGCTCAAAATCTGGGAATGGCTGGAGAAGGGAACAGACGGCAGTGGGCAGTTTCTCTTCTCTGCACAGTCTTCCTCTACCATCCATGATTCATCCCCCCACACACATTCACAGAGAGAGAGGAAGGGGGAGAGAGGGAACCTGGGGAGTGAAGGGTTTGGCAAGGGGAGGGACACCAGTGACTGGTGGACACTAATCTGGTGAACTGATTTGTTTCCCCACTCCTACACATAAAGCCAGCTGGGTGACCTTGAGATAGTCACAGCTCTCTTAGAGGTTTCTCAGCCCCACCTAGCTCACAGGGTGTCTGTTGTGGGGAGGGGAAGGTGATTGTAAGCCGGTTTGATTCTTCCTTAAGTGGTAGAGAAAGTCAGCATATAAAATCCTCCTCCTCCTCCTCCTCCTTTTCTTCTTCTTCTTCTTCATTTTCATTGAAGAACCTGCCAGGCGGTTGCGGTCAGAATCATTAAAGGCAACTGAACAGCTAGCCAGTTGTGTATTCTTGACATAGTCCATCATCTTTAAAACAAGCATCTTTGAGGAAAAGGTTACAGGGAGACTAGAGGTTATTGTGGCCCATTGTGATCCTTAAATGCATTTTGAACTCCGGGCAAGTGGCATCGGAGATTGTCAGCACTTTGTTCCAGGGCAGCATTTTCTGCTTATGAAGAAGAAGAAGGCGAAAGGTTCGTGACATTTCCATTGGCCTAAGCAATTCAGATGATGAAGGATTAACACAGAGAGGGGGACTGTTAACTGCCAAACTTTGGAATGGTTAGTGTAACAGGCGCCAGCGGCCACCTAAAATCTGCAAGAGAATTCTTGTTAGGCTTCACTTGGAAACCAGGATTTGTTCTATAAAATTATTGAGCAACTCGTATGGGCTGAAGGCAGGATGCATAGTTTCCATGTCACCTGTATGCACAGCATAGCAGGATATTTTCTGCACAAATATTTGTGGGGAAATTATATGGAATATTAAATGTTACAAGGACTTCGTGTAATATGAAGCTCACAAGCAGGGTTGACAATCAGCTGGTGTTTTAACAGTATGGCTAGTGAAACAATGATCATTCAGGTACTGACTTCTGAAAAATCCAATCAGGTTCCACCCTGGCTCCACCCACGGTTAACAGCTCCAGCCAGAGAAGTTCTTGGAGATCTGGGAGTGGTGCTGATGGAGGGGAAAATCTGGAGAGAGACATCACCTACAGTTTATGGTATACCATAGAGTTTACCCTCTGAACTGCAATTTTCTCCTGGGGAACTGATCTCTGCAGTCAGGACATCAGTTGTAATTCCAGGAGAACTCCAGGCCCCACCTGGAGGTTGGCAACCCTAGCTCCACTGTGACCACTGTTTCTACAGATTTAGAAACTAGGGACTTAAATATTAAACCCTGCAAACTTCTTCTTTTAAAATACTTTTATTTTTATTATTGAGGCTTTTGGGACCACTTATTCTTCTAGTCCTCAAGGAGGGCAATGTGTGGACTCAGGTTGCCACCTGGCATTCACTTGGCCTACAATGAAGTTATTGTGGCTTGAAGGAACCAGACAATAGGCTTGATGAAACCATTAAGAAACAGGTTTATTTCAGTGGTATTAAGTGGCTTGATTGTTTTTCTTCATCCCTCTCAGAATTACTGTAGCAAAGCAACTGAAGAGCTGGAGCCTGAGAAAACGTAACTTTTTTGGTTTGGCTGATTCAGATTTATAACATGGGACAGAAAGTATTTTAACTGTTTTGGACAGAAACAACACCCAAATCCCACCTATTTTCCAAATATCTAAAGTCCCTAATGGACTCCCTGCCTAACCAGCAGACCTCCTAACTGTTCTCCCAACAAAATCCATCAAGCCTCAACTCTTGAAAGCCAGTGTGATGTAGTGGTTAAGAGCGGTGGACTCTAATCTAGAGAACCGGGTTTGATCCCTTACTTCTCCACATGAAGCCTGCTGGGTGACCTTGGGCCAGTCACAGTTCTTTTAGAACTCTCTCATCTCCAGCTACTTCAGAAAGTGTCTGTTGTGGGGGAGAGGAAGGGATTGTGATTGTAAACTGCTTTGAGACTATTTAAGGTAGAGAAAAGTGCAGTATAAAAACCAACTCTTCTTCTTCTTCTTGTCTATTGGCAAAACCTCTGTTTTTCCCCCTTTCCAACACGCCAGTCTACCATTTGAAACTGAATAGCAGAGGCTCCTGTAAGGTTGCCAACCTCCAGATACTAGCTGGAAATCTCCTGCTATTACAACTGATCTCCAACCGATACAGATCAGTTCACCTGGAGAAATTGGCCGCTTTGGCAATTGGACTCTATGGCATTAAAGTCCCTCCCCTCCCCAAACCCCACCCACCTCTGGCTCTGCCCCAAAAACCTCCCGCCGGTGGCAAAGAGGGACCTGGCAACCCTTCTGTGCCAGCAGGGCAGGCAGAGCATACTCTTAAAACATCAGGGGAAAGTGGGGCAGGAGAAAGGAGGGCCCAGCCACGGAGGCCATTGGCCCAGATTCCCTTCACTCACCATGGGCCTGTCCCTGAAGAGAGGGCACTAGGGGACTCTGAGATCAGCCCAATCCCAGAAAATCCTTTGTTAGGCCAGCCCAGGGAAGGGCAGGGAGGAAGGGCCAGATCTATCTCAAGGAAACCTGCACTTGTGTAGTCTTCACATGGTATTGTGCAGTACAATCCTGTGCAGAGTTACTCCAGTTTAGTCCCACTGAAATTGGTGGACACAGGCTGGAGGGATCCTGCAAAGGATTGTGCTGTGACTTGTACGTTTCATATGTGCAGCTCACTCAAATGGCCAAGCGATGGGCTAGAGATTTATATTGGCCCTGAGCCAGCTCTTAAAGAAATATCTTCTGCAGACATCTGAGACATAAACAAAAATAAGCGTGCACTGAGGAGAATCAGCCAGCAGTCTTGTTTTTGGTCTACTCTGAACTTTCTTAAGAGGAAATCCTGACCATAACCCAGCCAGATGGCTCCTGCACAAGTCCTATTGATACGGACAGGACGGTCATATGCTTACGCAGCTCCTATTCATTGCAACTGGGCTTGCCCAAGCAGATTCCCCAGATCAATTGTGCCCTCTTGGAATTGCAATTTCCAAGAAAGCCAGTGTGATGTAGTGGTTAAGAGCGGTGGTTTGGAGCGGTGGACTTTGATCTGGAGAACCAGGTTTGATTCCCCACTCCTCCACATGAGCAGCAGAGGCTAATCTGGTGAACTGGTTTGGTTTCCCCACACCTACACATGAAGCCAGCTGGGTGACCTTGGGTTAGTCACACTGTCTCAGCCCCACCTATCGTACAGGAGGAAAGGGGTATTCATGGTTACTAGTCAAAATGGATACTAGTCATGATGCATACCTATTCTCTCCAGGATCAGAGGAGCATGCCGAATATATTAGGTGCTGTGGAACACAGGCAGGATGGTGCTGCTGCAGTCGTCTTGTTTGGGGGCTTCCTAGAGGCACCTGGTTGGCCACTGTGTGAACAGACTGCTGGACTTGATGGGCTTTGGTCTGATCTTACAGGGCTTTTCTTATGTTGTGGGGAGGGGAAGGGAAGGTGATTGTAAGCCAATTTGATTCTTCTTTAAGTGGTAGAGAAAGCTGGCATATAAAAAACAACTCTTCTTCTTCCCCCATTACACCTGGTAAATTGTGGAGATTTGCTGCTGTTTGCCAACATACGGGCCTCCATGGCCCTGGTGGGGCAGAAAGGTAGCATCCAAAATCTTGTAAATAAATAAACAGCACCCACAACTTGCCTCCTGTTTTCAGCATAATTTCGCCAAGCTTCCCAAACAGCTGACTTCCTTCAGGGGAGACCGGAGCTGGGCACCTTACATAACCTCGATGAGGGAAACAACTAGCCCGTTCCCTCCCCGCAGCAATTGTTTTCAAGTTGCTAATCCAGGAAACACACGTCTTCTCTGTTTACTTAGAAAAGAATTAATAGCCCTCATTTTGACTGCATCCTCCCACACCTCTCACCCTTGCAATGGAAAGCAGATGCAAGCAGCCTGCTGGAGCACTTAAGCAGCCCTGTGCTGTGACTTAAGTACAGTGCGCCCCGCCATGCTCGTTGCCCGCTAATGAGACCTAATAATTCTCCTATTGTTATTCTAACATGGTGCACCAAGACAAGTGAGCCTGTAAACAGAGATCCAACTAAAATAAAACCATTATAATCACAGCCTGGGTTGTAAATCACAGGCGAGGGTGTTCTGCTGTGGTTTGACTGTAAGCCAGGGAATAGTCAAATAATCAAACTGCAGATGGCAGGGCAGCAAATCAACTTACATTTAAACAGTGGCGGGTCTCCAAATGACAGGCGGAAAAATGCTTTGCAGGATACAGGAATTCTCCCACCTCCTGACTTTCTTGTTAACTAAGTCTATAAAATAACCAGACATGTTAACCAATAATAGCGTTGTTCCTTACAAGCTCATGTGCCAGTCCAGGTCCAGGGGCTCAGTCTATCCTGTTACAAGGACCACTAAAGAGCTGCCATACTAATAATAATTAACATTTAATTTCCAGGCAATTGAAGGGTGCCTCCCACCCTGTGGAAAGTTGAATTCCTGGCACGAAAGAGATCCAGGTGGTACGGCAATTTTGCAAAAAGGCAAATTCCAGCTTTGCAAAGTAGAGGGAAAGAAAAGAAAGGAAAGGACCACCATTACTTGGATTTCCATTATACATGCTAGATAGGGTAGAGCCTGAGGAGGGCGGGGTTTGGGGAGGGGAAGGACTTCAATGCCATACAGTCCAATTGCCAAAGCGGCCATTTTCTCCAGGTGAACTGATCTCTATCGGCTGGAGAACAGTTGTAATAGCAGGAGATCTCCAGCTAGTCCCTGGAGGTTTAGCTTAGAAAACCTCAACAAACATGATACCTATGCTGATACTAACGTAGTTGCAAAAAATAGCAGCACGAAGGCTCTCAATAAGCGTAAATGCACTAATGCAAAATTGAATTCAAGTTATATTCTCAGGTTATTATAACAAAAACCATAAAAGCATTACTTCATGCGTAAATACAATCCAAGGTATGCAAAATGAAAACACTCTCAATAAGAGTACAAGGTAAGTTCATCCACCAAATTGTATACAACATGTATCAAACCCAAAAAAAGTTCATACGTGAATCCACCACTGTCTGTGGTATAAATGAAATCAGCCCTTATGGAGCTCAACTTGTTCACAAGTAGCCAAGACAATACCTCCGGCTTGGTATTCGTTTCGCTTATGCTTCTTCAGTTGAATGCCACCTTCGTTTCAAAGATACTCATCAATGTCTCAATATTGACCCAGAGGGTGCCTAGACCATCGGTTCTCCTATCCTTCAGAGAGGTAATGAGTCGGACTGGAGGTTGGCAACCTTACATAGATAGTACCAGCTCACTTACTTTCAGTTCCTTATGCTGAGATTTATCTTCTTGCCTTGGAGGCTTTGAAAAGAAGTTTTTTTAACTCTGGGTCAGGTCTGAAGCAGAGATGATTGGATATTCACTAAACAACCACTTGAAAGCCAGATTGACCTTATTGCAATCACTGTAGAGTTGACAGACTCTCATGAGTGCCATGATAATTTGTTCACATTTCAAAACAAGCTGCATTTAAAGCAATTTTGAGTTTGTACAGTGGTGGCCTTCAGCTGGGGGGCAGGAATGTTTGGGGGCAGACACTAGGGAAATGGTGACTCTCCCATTTTGCTCCTGCCACTCCACTGAGTGAGGGCAAGGACTGGAATAGTGGAGGCAGGAGGCTGCTCACTATGGCAGGCAACCATAGGGTTACCAGTCCCGGTTTGAGAAATTCCTGGAGGTCTAGGTGTGTGGAGCCTGGGAAGGGTGAGGTTTGGGTAGGGTTGCCAGCTCTGGGTTGGGAAATACCTTGAGATTTTGGGGGTGGAGCCTAAGAAGGGCAGGGTTTGAGGAGGGGAGGGACTTCAACGCCATAAGTCAAATTGCCAGAGTGGCCGTTTTCTCCAGGTGAACTGATCTCTGTCGCCTGAAGATCCGTAGTAATAGCAGGAGATCTCCAGCCACCACCTGGAGGTTGGCAACCCTAGGTTTGGGGAAGGGAGGATACTCAGCAGGGTATAGAGTTCAATGTCCAAAGCAGCCATTTTCTCTACGGGAGCTGATTTCTGTTGTCTGGAGATCATTTATCATTCTGAGAGATCTCCGGGTTCCAGCAACATGGGAAGTCTGTGGCTCAACTGTAGCCACAGTTGATGCATATTCATAATTTCATTGGATTACTTGTGCCCCTAGTCATCCTGAACAGGTCATCTGTCTTTAAGATCAGCTATATTTGAATGCATGCACTCCTTTTGCATCTGTGCAGTTGACAGCACCAGCCAATGGTAGTCATTGTTTTGGTGCTTGCTCAGAATTTACAAAATGAAAATGCAGTTCCTAGGTGGCCATTCAAGAACTACCTTGTGATCTGAATATGCCCAGTATTGAAGGCAGGTCAAACTTTTTTTAAAAAACTGGAATATTAGAGAGAGAAATCACATAGCTTCCTCCCTCATCTCATCCAGAAGGACTGTACTTTTAAAATAAATTTATTTATTGTCAAGTAATGTGGTCAGCTGGAACGAGGTGAGGAATGTGGTAAGGTTGCAAGGCAGCAGTGTGAGAATATGCATGCTCAGAGTATTTGCACACTGGATCCAAATGTTGCTGAGCAAACATGGGTAGGGTTGCCAGTTCCGGTTTGGGAAATACTTGGAGATTTTTGGGCCTGAGGAGGGCAGGGTTTGGGGAGGGGAGGGACTTCAATACCACAGAGTCCAATTGCCAAAGCAGCCATTTTCTCCAGGTGAACTGAACTCTATCGGTTGGAGATCAGTTGTAATAGCAGGAGATCTCGAGCTAGTACCTGGAGGTTGGCAACCCTAAACATGGGGAGGGGACATGGAGTTAAACACAAGGAAAAGGGGACCTGGCTACAGTAGAGAGGCAAGCCATGCAGCTTCTTGCCACCACCGCTCCAGCAGTATCAAAACATCTTATTTTATTTTTTTAAATATGCAACGGATTGACAGAAGAGGAATGGAGAAAATGGGAAAGCAATGTAAGAATGCACAGAACATTTACAATCCAATTCAACCAGTTACAAATGTTCAAAATAAAACTGGCATTTCCCCCCCAAATTTTCAAAGGTGATGATCACACTATTTTAATCTGACAGTGGATCCAAACAGAGGAGTGGTTGAACCCACCCTCCCCCGCCAGTCTGAAGATTCGGCAACCCTAAGTTATTGTCTTACGGCATTTTCAACAGTTGCTTTGTGGTACCTTTGCAGCAGTTTGCAGGGGCAAGCCGGCAGAGGCCGACTGTTTCCAGTTTTTGGCAGGTTGCTACAATAACCTGAAGGAATGCTGGAGTCATCTGGGCTCCACATCAAGCTGCACACTGAAAAGTGTTTGTTTTCTGTACAGATTCTAAAATGCTTTCTTAGACCTTGTAGTCGGGGTGGGTTTCTTTGTCAATAAATAGTTTATAGTTTAAACACAGAAGCATCTATTATTGTGATAGTCTCACAACACAATGCTAAACTGAAGCTGCCATCACAGGCAAGATTGCCAACTGGCCAGTTTTCCATTGGCACAAGAGGTTTTCTTTCCTTCTGGGTGATTGCCAGATGAGGGTTTTTAAAAAGCAAACCAAAAAAACCCAACAACACAGGGAATGGGAGAGTTGCTGGGGTTTTTTTAATGTTTCTTTATTCTTTGTTTCATGAAATGGCTTGGATTTTTATTTACTCCATTTTTCTCCCTAGTGGGGGCCTAAGTGACATACATCATTCTCCTCTCCTCCATTTTATCCTCGCAACAACCCTGTGAGTAGTAGCAGGAGATCTCCTGCTAATTCAACTGATCTCCAGCCGATAGAGATCAGATCACCTGGAGAAAAATGGCCGCTTTGGCCATGGAACTCTATGGCATTGAAGTCCCTCCCCTCCCCAAACCCCACCCTCCTCAGGCTTCATCCCAAAAATCTCCCGCCGGTGGCAAAGGGGGACCTGGCAACCCTACCTGTGAGGTAGGTTAGGATGAGTGTGTGAGACTGGCCCAAGGTCACTCAGCAAGCTTCCGTGGCATGGAATGGATATTTGAATCTGGGTTCTATAATCGAACCACTCTACCACACTGGCTCTCACACTGGATACCTTTGAGTGAGACTGGAATAGGCTCCCCCACTCTCGCCCAAAGTGATCCAAGTCATTCTGATTGTGAGCAAACCACATAGGGGAAGCAGATCGGGTTTAAAAAGCTTTTGTTTCTGCTCATGGCTTCATGTGGCCTGCACCCTTCCCTCCCCTTTTACCTTGGTTTTGCACCAAGTACATGATGGGTGAGCCCCTCGTTTGCATAGCTGGGACATGGGCAAGGCCCCCACCCCAGAGTTGCCTCTGCCCCTTGCCAGATTTATGCCTTCCAAGAACAGGCCACTCCAAGCCCTGTATGCCAAAATTCAGGTCCCACTACTTTGCCAACTGCCTGGAAGCAAAAAAATGTCCTGTCCCTTTAATAGAGGCCTTTTTTTTTTCCTGCTGTCAAGTCACTTCTGACTTATGGCAACCCTTGGTGGTTTTTTCAAGGCAAGAGACATTCAGAAGTGGCTTGCCATTGCCTGCCTCCATGTCACACCCCTGGTATTCCTTGGAGGTCTCTCATCCAAATACTTGCCAGAGTCGATCCTGCTTAGCATCTGAGAAATGACAAGATCAGACCAGCCTGTGTTTGTGTGTTAAGTGCCGTCAAGTCGCTTCCGACTCATGGCGACCCTATGAATGAAAGTCCTCCAAAATGTCCTATCTTTGACAGCCTTGCTCAGATCTTGCAAATTGAAGGCTGTGGCTTCCTTTATTGAGTCAATCCATCTCTTGTTGGGTCTTCCTCTTTTCCTGCTGCCCTCAACTTTTCCTAGCATGGCTGTCTTTTCCAGTGACTCTTGTTGTCTCATGACTTGACCAAAATACGACAGCCTCAGTTTAGTCATTTTAGCTTCTAGGGTCAGTTCAGGCTTGATTTGATCTATAACCCACTGATTAGTTTTTTTGGCAGTCCACGGAATCCGTAACACTCTCCTCCAACACCACATTTCAAAGGAATCTATTTTCTTCCTATCAGCTTTCTTCACTGTCCATCTTTCACGCCCATACATAGTAATAGGGAATACGATGGCATGAATTAATCTAGTCTTGGTGGCCAGTGACACATCCTTACACTTCAGAATCTTTTCTAGCTCCTTCATGGCTGCCCTTCCCAGTCTCAATCTCCTTCTGATTTCTTGGCTGCAGTCTCCCTTTTGGTTGATGGTGGAGCCAAGGAATAGAAAGTCTTGAACAATTTCAATTTCCTCATTGTCAACCTTAAAGTTGTGTAATTCTCCTGTAGTCATTACTTTTGTTTTCTTGATGTTCAGCTGTAGTCCTGCTTTGGCACTTTCTCTTTTAACTTTCAGCAGAAGTCATTTCAAATCTTCACTATTTTCTGCCAATAATGTAGTGTCATCAGCACATCTCAAATTATTAATGTGTAGGCCCTACACATCAAAGACAAAGTGTTTTTATATACCACAAGCCCTTGCCATTGTTTCATGATGACAGCAGTATGGATTTTTTAAAAGCTTCTATAGGGAAAGGTACACTTCTGTGTGTTTCTCTGACAATCAAGGACAAATATAATGGATGTCTTTCCGTTGCTTCAGTGAGCAGGCATCACCCAACTGTCACGTAAGGTGACAGGGGAGTTGCAAAATCAAAACTTAAATGTCAACTTAGAATTGCCAAGAAAGGAATCTCGTGAAGCATTTTGTAGCCTCCCTCCTCCTTCTCCCCTCCTTTCCAGCTCCTGGTAATACCTAGAAGCTGCCTGTCAGTCATTTTGTGATTTTAAAAAAGAAAAAAAATCAATTCACTCAACAAGCAAACATCATGTAAATACTTTCTTTAAACCACTCGCGGGTATAAAAGCTCTAGGAACATGATCATTTTCTGAAAGGAAGGAAGGAAGGAAGGAAGGAAGGAAGGAAGGAAGGAAGAAAGAAAGAAAGAAAGAAAGAAAGAAAGAAAGAAAGAAAGAAAGAAAGAAAGAAAGAAAGAAAGAAAGAAAGAAAGAAAGAAAGAAAGAAAGAAAAGTGTTCAGAGTTTGAGAAAGTCCTTGAAGAAATATGTGTGCACATAAAGACATAAATTAAAACTTTTGAAAGATGGTCTAACAAATCTGTTCTCATGCTGTTATCCAGCCAATGAAAGCCAGCATGGTAGTGATTGCAGTGTCAAACTAGGATCTGGGAGACCTGAGTTCAAATCCCTACTCTGATATGGAAGCTTGCTGGTGACTTTGGACCAGTCGCGCTCTCGTAGGGTTGTTGTGAGGATGAAATTGCAGCAAGGAGAACAACATAAGCCGCTTTGGGTCCCCACTGGGGAGAAAGGCAAGCATAAATTAAATGAATAAATATCCTGAAGAAATCACATTTGAGGTGCCACTGCCTGTTTCTGTAAAGAGCAGCTGAAACGGAGCAGACTACAGAAGGAATACATTTATAGCCTTGCACATTCTGGAGCATTCTGAAAATCCCTCTTTTCTTCCCCCGGTGTGGCACTCCACTTTCAGGCTAGCGGGAGTTCCAACTCCATAAACAGAATGAGGGTCAGTATCTTCAGACACTTTCTGGCAGCCATCTGGGACACCTGGGACCTAGGATCATACTGCACCTCTCAGCTGCTCTCCTCTAATTAATTTAAACAGGTGTTGTGCAGGTGATTGTACCCTCTGTCCCCATTTCCTGTCATCCAGGTGACCCACATGTCTAACATAGTTGACTAGGAAAGACAAAGCAATCTACCCTTCCAAGGCTGAATGCTATGGTATTCAGGGAGAAAAAAATGTCTTCCTTTAAAGTATCCTTTCCTTTCCTTTTATCCCTTAGAAGCTCTTTGATCAATTGATCTTGAGCAGCATATATCTAGTGTTGGAGGGATATAAGGACTGAAACAAATCTTGCCACTGACAATGTAGCCTTGGGGTCCTATCACTTAGTAAAAAATTCTGAATATACCTTTAAAGTATCAGGTCTTAACTAATACAGGAGCTCACCAGGGGACTGAGTCTTATTGCATTTTTCAACACTCTGCTTTATGGCAGAAAGATTTATGCCAGCACTGCTAGTTTCAAGCTGCTTTACAGTACTGTGAGAAGGTCTGACCGAGGAACTGGGATGTCTCCTGTTCTGGATGGGTTGAACTCCCTCTAAACTAGCAGGTTTGTAGCTTAGGTGTGCTGCTGGATCAGGATCTCCCGTTTGGTACCAAGGCGACAGTGGTGGCCAGCTTCAGCTAGTGAGCCAGATGCGGCCCTTCCTGGGTAGAAAAGATGTTGTCGCTGTGCTGCAGGCCCTCGTGACATCTAGATTAGATTACTGCAAGGCACTCTGTGTTGGGCGTTCCCCTGAAGACTGCCCAGAACCCTCCGTTGATGCAGAATGCTGCAGCCAGAATGTTGACTGGAGTGGACCATATCGCTCCAGTCTTGCTTCATCTACACTGGCTTCCAATGTGCTGTCAGGCCCAATTCAAGGTGCTAGTATGGACTTTTAAAGCCCTATGTGACTAGCATAATTTACCCCCATATGAACCTACCCATCCACTCCAGTCATCTTCAGAGGCTCTGCTTTCGGTGCCCCTGGGATAGGGCTGAATACAAGATGGAATAAGATCAAGATTCTTGTCAATAAGTAGTTCCTAATTAAGCACAGAGGTGTCTTAGGTTGTTTGTCTGCTGCACCCACAACAAAATAGGCTTTGTTTTATCTGCTTTCAATACCAGGGAAACCTTCCCTGGAGGTTTTTAAGAAAAGGCTAGATGGCCATCTGTCAGCAATGCTGATTCTATTACCTTAAGCAGATTATGAGAGGGAGGGCATCTTCTGGGCATGGAGTAGGGATCACTGGGGGGGCGGGGGGGCGGTAGTTGTGAATTTCCTGCATTGTGCAGGGGATTGGACTAGATGACCTTGGTGGTCCCTTCCAACTCTATGATTCTAACTCTGAAAATGACACTGAAGTGTATCTCACTGTATTTCCTCACCAATAAGTATGTCCACAGAGGGTGAATACAGATAGTCACCTACAAGGAAATAACTTGTCATGATGTGCTGGTAACTATGTGATAAGCTGAACTTCCTTGCCAGGTGGCAAGGGAACTCTCTACCTTCCCTGGATACCATTCTCTACCTTCCCTGGGTTCTCTACCTTACCTGGCTTTTGGGATTTTGGGATTAGACCCAAAAGCCAGGTAAGGTTTTCTGTGCCAAGGGGTTCTATGCACAGCATGGTAATTTCAGTAGCCATGGATTGAGGATTGGAAGAGTGCTTCCATATCAGAGGGTGCTTTTTTCCCCACACATGCACGAGCTTCGACATTTCTCTCTCCCCCACCCCCCAGTAATTAAGCACAGTGTGCTCCCAAGCACGGAAGCTGCCGTCTGGACAAGCCCTGAGTCTTGTTTCCTTTAAAAGGGACGTTGTGTTCTTTGTAAAGCGGAAAGCTTCCTCAGCCTTAAAAAAAAATCCCCTCTCAAATACAACATTAGACGGAAGCAAACGTTGCACTGAAAGCAGTGCACTTAAATTATTACATTGGCTTGTATACTTCCAGTATTTCCTCTCTGTTGGATTGGAGCTGACACATGTTCTCCAGACATCCCTCCTCCCAAATGCCATTCTTTCAGCCTTAGATTTACAGTAAATCATTGTTGCTCAGAGGAAACTAGCAGAGAAACCCCCTGTTTCCTTTGATGCATTCCAAAGTCTCTTGCTTGGAGAACAAAATTGGTCTGGTATGTGATTCAAGCCAGCTTGTTCTGGTTGTCATCCAAAAGATAAAAACAGCATAACCTTGTAATGCTGAGATGTTGCGCTTTGTATTACACGAGCGCGCCTGTTATCCTTGTACCGCAAACACATGCGCTGCTGGATCGGGCCCAATCAGTGCATCAAAAGAATTCTGACCATCAGAATAGGAATTAAAGTCCAAGCAAACCCTGGTTTTGTTTCATTCCTCTTTCCTTTTTTGCGCTGCCAAAGCACAAACTAAAGACAGCAAGTCATGTCTGATGTATGAAGTGTTGCGCTTTGGCTAGGAAGAACTGGGTTCAGATCTCTGCTCAGCAGTGAAACTCAGAGGGTGATCATGGGCCAGCCAGTCTAACCAACGTCACGGGCTTATAGTGAGGATAAACTGAGATGGACCTCATGTAGGCTGCACTGAGTGCCTTAGGTGAAGGGTGGAATACACATGTGATACTAATAGTTAGGATAAATTTGCCCTTCTTAAAATTAGAATAGGCTATCTTTAATTATCTAGCTACAAGCAGGGGAAATGGAAGGATTTGCATGGAACATTTCATTTTCCCCTGTATCCCCTACTCCACGATTTCCTCTTTCCCCTCTCTGGCAGCCCCTATAGCCTCTTCCTGGTTTACTTCCTATACCCGCTGGC
Organism: Euleptes europaea; assembly: GCF_029931775.1. Taxonomy (NCBI): domain Eukaryota; kingdom Metazoa; phylum Chordata; class Lepidosauria; order Squamata; family Sphaerodactylidae; genus Euleptes; species Euleptes europaea. The sequence goes on from NC_079314.1 coordinate 97,283,810, forward strand.
CAATCTACATTTATCTGCTCCTTTGTCCTGAGTGTTCCCTCCTTCTCTTCTCCTGGCAGCCTCTCCTCAGGAAAAGTCTGGCCATGTTACGTGGTAGCTATAGCTATCATCACTGGGCCAGACCCAGCTGTGTGGCGGCCACTGTCAGGCCGGGACCCCATTGTGCAGTGGCCACCATCTCCATGCCAGGCCAAGTGGTGTGGGTGGTGAGTCTCCAGTGGTCACTGTTGGTCCTGCCCCTGGTGACTCCTTCTCCATCAGGGGACATAACAGTGGAGGAGGAAGGGACCCTTTCAAGGGCTGTCTTGGCCTCCAAGGTTTTTTTTTTGGCAGGGGGTGGTTCTTCCTAGACAGTATCAAACAAGAAACAATAGGAATTTTGGTAAGTCTTATAACCCTTGAGAGACTAATGGCCTGGATGGTTTGGCCTCGTTTGTTCTGTCCTGCTCTGTTGCACTTGAATACTTGTCACTTGTAAACATCACCCTTTGAAGAATAAGGAAAGTACCGTAGGATGCCAACTGCAAGTGTTAAACAAAAATATAATGAGCCCAAGCTCTGTGTGTGCCAGATGCTAGACTGCAAGCATTTCCAGAGTGAGTAGCGTGCTTGCAAGACGAGTGAAATGGCATGCATGTGAAAATCCATATTGTTTTTACTCTTTTCTGCGTTTGTGTAGGGCCGTTTTTTTTCTAGACTGCTGCAGCTTCAATACATTTCCTCCCCTGGAGTGATTCTAGCCAGTCAGGGACCACACAGAATGATAGGATTGAGGGAAAATGTAGTTGAACTAGCAAAGGCAGTGCTTCCTGGAATGGTCATTTTTAGGGATGTGCTTTCTGGTAAACCCAACTGAAAATATACATGAAAAATGCCATATTCGTATTTTTCAGATATATTCGGCATCTCAAATATTTTCGAGAATTTTCGGGGATACTGAAAGCATCCTCCCAAAAAATTCTGGAAATATTTGGGATTTACTGGAAAGACCAGGAGCCAGCATTTGCAGGCTTCCAGGACTGTTTTTTTTTTCCTTTCTCTCTTCCCCTCCCCCATTTTTTCTTTGTTTCTGTCTCTCCCAGGGGTTTCTATTGGCTTGCCAGGCTGCTCTGTCAGTGTCAAGTCTGTTTGTCACTTTAAAAAAAAAATTTCTTTGCCGGAGTTGCTTTGTGTCAGGTTTGTGATTTTTTTATGGGGGGTTTTGCTTGCAAGCAACATTCACCCCCAGTGCTTAGATTTGTACTGCTGTGGTTCTCTAGTTTGACATAAGTCCTGTTGAGCTTGCACTGCCACAGTGGCACTGGATTCTGCTGAGCATCTGTACATTGTCATTGGTTCTGCTGGGCCTGCAAAAGTGCTCCCCCCCCTTGAGTTTCCACTGCAGAAATTCTCTGGTTTGATTTTGGTTCTGTTTGGCTTGGTACATTGGCTTGTGGTTCTGCTGGGATTTCTGGGCTCTGCAATGATTCCGTTGGGCTTGTTGTTGATTTTTTCCATGAGAGGTATTTGACCAGTGATTGCTGCTTGCAGGCATGGCTTTTGCCCTGGAAACAGCTTGGAGCTCCCCTCCCCCCTTTCATTGGAAATAACAGAGGATGGCTGGGAGCACCCCGTTCAGGGGCCCATAGAATTGGACCCCTTGGTCTAATCTACTTGACATTTGGGGATTATTTAAAGGACAGACACCATCAGCTCAGCTGCAGTTTTGGTGCCTGTATCTTTAAAAACAACACCTCGCCACAGGCCACCCAGAAAGTTTCCTCATAGGGAATAATGGGAAAAATTCAGAACCCCCCCCCCCCAAAAAATGAATCCGAATACCATACTGGTATGAAAAGAGGCAAGATTTATTTATTTCATTCAAAACATTTCTATGCCACCTTTCCAACCAATTCAGGGTCCCCAAAGCGGCAAAATGCCTATGGGTGTGCAAAAAAAAATTTTTTTTAATATATTTTTGATATTTGATATTTTTTTGGATTCAGGTATATTGGACCAAAAAATATTCTCAAATACCGAAGACCATACTGGTATTTGGGAATATTAGGAATTCTGATTTTTATTTTTATTTTTTGGTCCAATATACCTGAATCCAAAAAATTATCAATTTATTTTTTTTGGCACACTTGTAGTCATTTTGCCGCCTTGGGGACCCTGAATTGGTTAGAAAGGTGGCATAGAAATGTTTTAAATGAAATAAATAAATCTTGCCTCTTTTCTAAGGCACATGCACCCACACACTCAACTGAAGCATTTTGCCAAGAAGGGATGATTGTAATTGCAGATTGTGTACCCCATCCTACTTCCAACAAGGCAGCCTTATATAGGATTTCCCCATATGCATCATGATATTATGAGAGGAGCAAAAATAGAGTTTTGTCAAGAAAAGGTAAGTATTTCAGCAAAACTGCTGATTTTGTGGGATGTGGTGAATGATGCATTCAGTGTCAGCAAAGCACAGCAAAATGTATAAGAGGTAATAAAATTCTTCTAGATGAATCATTTTAGCCTTGGCTGTTTCTACTTTGCTTTTCTTGGACTTTGAATCAAATTCAGCACTGGTTAAAATCCAGCTTAAGTTATACTTAAAGTTTAAACTATGGCCTTAATGGATTATCTGTGTTGCTCGGGGGGGGGGGGTGTCATCTTTTGCACACAAGCCCTACTGAAACAAATGGGACTTGTGCAAGATTACTTTTGCAAGTTTTCACAAACCCCATTCATTTTAGCAAGGATTTTAAATACGTTGTTCCCAGGGGATTCTGCATGTTGCCTTTGTAAATGTGCCTCAATCGTCTTTAAAAAGACTTTTAAGAAGCAACAGTTTTTTAAAATATGTTGAAATGTTGCAGGTTCTCTCTCCTACGTGTTTGAGACAAGCACGGCTACAAATACATTGTTTCTAGCAATGCAAAAAGTAGTTGGAAAAAATAACATTTGGATTAAATTATTTGGTCTGTTCGTACAAAGAAGGAGTTGTCTTTCTTGTAGGGCTGGCCAGTGGATTTTTGGTACCCTAGGCAAACTATAAATTTAGTGCACCCACCCTCCAAGATTTAATATGGAGAAAAATGAGAATGACTTCTACCTTTACTTGGCATTCAAAATGTATAATATAAAAACAGTCATTCACTTCTAATCTGGTACCTTGAAGACAAAGAAACAAATGGTGCAGAGGGAAACAAATTATTTAATTTGTAAAAATTATTAAAGAATTTGTTTCCCTCTGCACCATTTGTTTCTTTGCACCATTTGCCTTTTCTTCATTAATCTGGTACCTGTCAAGAAACTGGCCTTTCTCTAGCTGTTTCTTGGCTTTTCAAATCTTTGGTTCAGGCTTTAGGCCTACTGGAATTATAGAAGGCTTTTCTCTGGGAAATGAATGTCATGATGACTTGCAAGTTCAGAGAGAGAGAGAAGGGGATGAGATGGACGCAGGTGCAAATGAGATCGTGGGAGCTTCAAGGCCAGAGTTCTGCCCTCCCATTCCATCTCATTAGTGCACAGAACCCTGGCAGGGGGTGAGGTGCTTGAGTTTGAACACATACTGGCTGTAGGAGTATGTGGTTATGCATCTTGGCAACATACCTGATTGGCCAAACAGGATCACGTGAGCTGCTGGCGGCCTGGCATAAAGGAAGATAATTCATTCTAGTTTGGCTGTACCCACCTGCTGCTCATCTCTTGACTCGATTGGGTCTTGCATGGTTGGAATACCTGCTCTCAGACTTTGAAACTTTACCTGGACTCTGTGTTGCAGTCTGGTCAGGTAACATCTGGATTAGAGGATGGAGACAGAATCCAGCAGGTACAGAGGAGAGCGACGAGAATGATTAGGGGCCTGGAGACCAAGCCCTAGGAGGAAAGACTGAGGGAGTTGGGAATGTTTAGTCTGGAGAAGAGGAAGTTGAGGGGGGAATGGTTGCTCTCTTTAAATATTTGAAGGGCTGTCACTTGGAGGAGGGCTGTTCCTGTTGGCAGCAGAGGATAGGACTCACAATAATGGGTTTAAATTGCGGGCGGAAAGGCACCGGCTGAATATTAGAGGGGGGAAATTACAGTAAGAGTTGTTCAACAGTGGAATCACCTCCCTAGGGAAGCAGTGAGCTCCCCCTCACTGGCAGTCTTTAAGCAGAGGCTGGACAAGCACCTGTCAGGGATTTTGTAGGCTGATCCTGTATTAAGCAGGGGATTGGACTAATATGGCCTGTATGCCCCCTTCCAACTCTATGATTCTATGACCAAAAATCCTATCTAAGTATTTTAGGTTAGCTATTTAGATTTTATTATTTCCTTCCTTGCTTTGCACTGCTTCTATATTTGTACACTTGTGCATACATCTTTTAATAAACCCTATTAATTATACTTCTGTAGCATTATTTGAGTTTTGGGACTTCACTCTAAACCCAGAACCTTGGCCTGCATTGGCTACAATTACCAAAGTAATTGTTCTTGGAACTCAACTTGCAAGTGTCCCACCTTGCAGGGCTGACTTCGTAATTAATACCTGGTAGGGCTAGAGACTTGGTTCCTTGGTCTCTTCGCTGAAGGTTAGTCAGAGGAACTGGTGGTGATTCATTACCCTGGGTGGTGAGGATTCGCTCCCAAGTTTTGTGTTTTGTTTTGCCCTGACATGTCACTAAGCCTTGACAGCACCCCCCAAAGCTTGCTGCCCTAGGCGACCACCTAGCCCATGTGGTTAGACTTGCCCAAAGAAGCTTCTTTGCTTCTTGTGTTTCAGGGGTTGCATGGGAGCAAAACATGATGGGCAGACCTGATGAGGAAAGCCAGGAAGGGCAAGGAATAGCCACAGCAGTAGCAGAGGTGTAGGTTAGAAGTCAAGAGGTTCCATTACTGGGCATGAATGACTGAGCAGGAACAGCTCTTCGGGGACTTGCATTCACTATAGGGCATGGAAGGAAGATGAAGAGGTCAGGAACCTAAGCGAGGGGTCACTGATGTGGCTGTGGGAATAGAGAGCTTTAAAAAAATACCGTAGGCAGAATGGGTGAGGGAGGGGCTGCCGTGCCTATCTGCATCAGGTTTGGGACACTGGTTCTGAGGGGAAGGGCCCACATGCATATAAACTTGCAGGGTACTTTATAGAGGCTGCTACTCCAGTAAACCGCTTTTGAAAACACATTCACACATTGTAGGGCCTTCCAATAAGAGCCATTTATGCATGGGAGGTTTTGCCTTGGGTTTGCCGTTCTCTAGATGCACATTTCCCCCATCCAAATTCTCAAAACTCTGCATGGGGGCTTATTTTGAGTTTTGAGCATTCGGATGGGGAAAATGTGCATCTATAGAGCAGCAAATCCAAGGCAAAACCTCCCATGCATAAATGGCCTTCAAAAAGAATTTTTTCTCCAGAAGTAAATTATGCCTTTCTTTGAGGAGGTTTGCAATAACATCTTTAAACATTGGTTATTTTTTGCAATTCGCCTCACTCAAGTACAAAAGCAAACCAAGATGACCTTTAAACAATGGTTTATTCCTGCTTCACTGGATCTGAACAAAAGCTTTCTATTTCATATGAATGTCTATGCAGCTGTAGGTACTTCTGTGGTGAAAGGTCAAGACATTTAGCAACCTTTGCAATGGATGACCTAATTGCGTTTTTTTGCTTGTTGTTGTAGTGGCAGAAAAGAACCAATAAGCATCCTGATCCCCGAAACACTCCAATTCCACAAGCATCATTGAAATTACTCCAGCGTTCCAAGCATCTCTGAGAATTTAGCCTCAGACTTATTGGGGAAGATTACCAGCAGAACTGAAAACAATAGATTAATCTTCTACAGTAGAATCATAGCACTGGAAGAAACCAAAAGGTAACTTAATTTGTCCCAAGGGTGTCAGGATGATGTAGAAAGTTCTCTCCTCCACAAATTTATCTTCATAAGATCAGTGTGATACAAGCAAAGTATATTTTCTGCACTACAAGCTTAAGAGTGCCATCCTAAGCAGCGTTACAACCTTCTAAATCCATTAAAGCCAATGGACTTGGGTGTAACTCTGTCCAGGATTGCGCTGTAAATTATTTTTAAACTCATTTCCTCAAGGACTTATGAGTGGCTCGGGATGAGAAACTTAGTGGCCTCCATGTGGAAATCCCCGAGATCCTGAGGGCGAGGGGGCAACCCTTATAGACAAAATTGATGGAAAACATGTTGATACAGAAGATCCCTGAATCCCATTTGAAATTTCAATTCCATGTATTTGGCAACAAGATAATCATCATCTTTTGAGTTCCTGGTAATTATCTGGAGGACCTCTAGTGGCCCCTGGAAGGTAGATTTCAGAGAAAACAATTTCAGCCTAGCCTTCTCTCTTACACAACAGTATCTTGTGTGCAGTATTTATTTCTGTAAACAGAAACCCACCTTATATGATGTCTATGAGGCCATGGTGGACTACTTTTGTCCACTCTGAGATTTGAAAGTTTTGCTTACTGCTATATCTGCTTAAACCCTTGTAACAGCACCCCAGGCAGGAGACAGAAGGGCAGAGAGCTGTCATTAATGAGGAAGAATCTTACAGTCAAGGCCTCCTCAAAATTATTTTCTTCCTCCAAGCGGCTGTGCCTTGGGGATCAGAGAACTCTGTCTCTTGCAGTGCAGTAGAGAATACTACCTGTAGTTGATGGATTTGAATATGCTATTTATTGCAGTAAGTTAATCAGCGACAAGGTGCTGTCCCTTCCCCTGCTCTAAGGAAAGGAGGCAAGGTGTGTGCTCAGACATCACCTTGTTAAGTAACTCTGTAGACCATCCTCGACCACAGGGAGAACCAGAAAACTGATAGAAGACGAAGAAGAGTTGGTTTTTATACCCTGCTTTTCTCTACCTTTTAAGGAGTCTCAAAGCAGCTTACAATTGCCTTCCCTTCCCCTCACCACAGCAGACACCTTGTGAGGTAGGTGAAGCTGAGAGAGCTCAAAGAGAACTGTGACTGGCCCAAGGTCACCCAACAGGCTTCATAGGTAGGAGGGATCAAACCCAGTTCTCCAGGTTAGAGTCTGCCACTCTTAACCACTACACCACGCTGGCTCTGGTAGGGTTGCCAATTCCAGCTTGGAAACTCCTGGAGAGTTGGGGCTGGTGACTGGGGTTGGTGGAGTTTGGAGGGGGGTACAGCAGGGATATGATGCTAAATAGTACACCCTCCGAAGCTGCCATTTCCTCCAGAGGAACTGACTTATGTAGCATGAAGATCAACTGTAATTTTGGGCAAATTCCCCCCGCCACACACACCCATTGGTCTGCTTAGCATGGAGAGATGCACAGGACAGCCAATGAGATATCTGGTCACAATGAAGTAAGAAGAAAGGGAGGGGCAGAGTACAACATCACTTAGGTACATAAGGTTTGCTAAATCTTTCTGCATTACACAGAACCATTCCTTAATTAAATGTACTGAATGTGATTCATAATTTTACTACCCTTCTTTTAGTTCAAAATTTTGCAATTTATCGTATATTACATCAAGTGACCGCCATCATTTCACATGTATGGTCACATGAAGTTCCCCATATGAAGAGATGGAAAGGCCTGAGTGGGAAGAGTTGTTTCTGGGAGGGGGAGGGGTTCAAGGACTTTTTCAATTTTCCTGAAGTTTTTTTCTTCTGAAAAAATGAGATTTTTCTACGACTTCAAAAATGCTACAAAATGTACATCTCTGTGTTTGAATGAACATCATGGCTGTAGACTAATCATGAGAGACTTGGATTTTATGATATTAAATCCAATGTCCAATATATCACAAGTATCGATATTTCTGTGTTCAAGTTTCCCAGCTATAGTTTGAGAAGATTAGCTCGCCAGTTCTTTGCATGGGATTCAATGTAATTGAAATACTCTGAGGATTTAACTGAATTTTGTCTCCTTACAATTACCCCAGGGATTTGTGTGTGGCAGGGCGAGTCCATTTTTGCATGAAAAAGAGCAAGGTCCCCAGATCCTTGATTACTTCTCTGTCAACATTTAGACAGGCAGTCAAGAGAAACCCCATTCTCCCTGCTGAGATAATAAGCACTGTCCCCTCCCAGACACAGCTAATGGCTTATGCAAGCTCAGGGTCCCTGCTGTGTTAAATGGCAGTGACCCATTCCACAAAATATAAAATGCTCTGAGTGCATTCATTCTTGAATGTACATGTCTTATAATTTTCTGTAGTCACCACAGCCACACACAAATTCCATATGTCTGAAAAGAGTGGATGCAGTTATACCAGGTATTGGCTGCTTTTTAAAAACAAAGTGTGACAGAAACCATTTGGCATGATATGCTTACAAGTTTCTGTGCCCAGTTTTTTAAAACTCAAGCGTCAAAAACTGATTTTGGAATTCCATACCAAACCGTGTTCTGGGGTCCCATGAAATTTTAAAAAATTACAATGTCGGACTCTGAATCATTGAAACCTTCTTCACAAAAGCACCTGGCAACCTTAAGACTTGTTTTGTAAATCATGTTTTAGGCCGTGAAGGCTGCGTTCGATTCTCCACTCCTCCGCATGAAGCTGCTGGGTGACCTTGGGCCAGTCACAGTTCTCTCAGAACTCTCTCAGCCCATGCAGAGGCAGGCAATGGCAAACTATCTCTGAATATCTCTTGCCTTGAAATGCCACAGTCAGCTGTGACTTGACAGCAAAATCTCACACACAACCAGGTGCAGGTGACTCTTTCTTTCTGATTAACCTACTTGATGGGATTGCTGTAAGGATTTTTAAAAAGTAACTCTGAATGTAACTTTGAACTTTCTGGAGAAAGCATTCAGTATGAATAAGCAAATTATTTGTGCCTGTCATCCTGTCCTTATCAGAGCTGCTAATCTGCTGCTCTCCATATCAGTGTTAGCTTTCAAGGAAAGTGTGTTAAGAATATTTTAAAAAACAGGTAAGTCATAGGAGCCTTTTATAATTTTGGAACGGCTTTCTTCACTGTGTCCTACTATCAACTTTAGGACTTTTTATGTGCACTTACCTAGGAATAACTCCCATTGAATTGAGACTTACTTCTGAGTGTACATGAGTTGGGGGGATTAGGCTACAAGACCAATTGAAAGGAACACTTTCATAATACTCCAAATGGACTGAAATTTTGTGGCAAACTTAGGCAAATAGGAACTTCTTAAAAATTTAGTGTTTTATATTTAGAATTTCAATCTCTTTAAAAATATGTTACCTGCAATCATTATTTTCTGTATAGTAAGGTAAATAAATAGAAAATAAATAATTGATGAAATTCCTCTTATCAACTACATATCAACAAGCAGGGGAATGGGCTCTGGTGATGAGGGTGAATGGACCAAAAGGTTTCTGCTGGGAGATAGCTCACCAATCATCACCCAGGTCGCAAAATACTGTGCAGTAGCAATGAAGCTACGTCGCCTTAATGTACTTCCTTAATCTGTGGAAATGCAAAATTGGGTGATTCCTAATTTTGTTGGCCTTAGTTGTAAACATCTACTCTGTAGGTCAATTTCTGTTTTACCTGGCATACTAGCCACAAATAAATAATTAAATAATTTTTTATCTATCAACAAGCACCAAATAAAATGGCTTCCAGACTCTAGGGACTGAACTATCAAAGAGAGCTGTAATGAATGGAAATGAAATGCTGGTTTGTGTATATGCTTGTCTTCTCCCAGGCAACCTATTTGCAAGCTAAAAGCTACACTTCAATCATTCCACATCTGATCACAGTAGATGGTTGCCAGTATGTGTCCAGCTACGATTTGGATTACACATTTAGGTGTGGTGGTGTGTTTGTTTGTTTTTACAGAAAAGTACCGTTTCCCTACCCCACATTTTAGGATATCAGGATGTTCCTTGAGTAAAAATGAGGTAGATGTATCTTTATCTGAGAGACTGTATTGCTCTCCCTTGAAGCACACCTGTTCCCCAGTGGAGGAAAAGAATGTCCCAGTAAGCTATTATGTGCTGAGTTCTGGTAATAAAGATGAAAATCTTGCTTCTTTAACTGTGCCAAACTGCTCATAAAACTCAAATTTCAACGCCCACTCGCATCATCTCCCAATACACAAATGAGACAAAAGTTGTGACTCTTCTCTGTGGCACATTTGCTTGAGGAAGTGTTGCAATCCTGATAAAAATGGTCCATAAACACTTCCCAAAAGCTCTTGTTGGCTGAAATAATGGGGGAGGGGGGAGAATCAAGATCATTCACATTTACATTGGCTTTTTATTTAATAAAAAAGACAGATTAAAAATACAAACACTTTGGGTGATTATCCAGCTTTCCCCCTCCCGCATGACTCATAGAGATCAAACCAATAAGTAAAACAAAACAAAACAAACAAACAAAAACAAAAATATTTTTAAAACGATGACGATTTGGCCAGAGCTGTAAAACAATGCTGCACCAATTAAATTACACCAAAATATATTATTATACCTTTGAAATGGCTTTCAGACCAATAAATTAAAAAAAAGACAAATTCAAATAAAAAAGTCAACTTTGAATTATAAAAAAAATCCCAAATTAAATTAAAAAATACACAACGCTAACAATAACAATGTGCAGTCAAGTTTTTTTTTCTTCTCCTAGGAATGATAACATGCCAGTAAGTCCCTACAGAACATATTCCAGTTTGGCAGCAATCAATCAATCATTCACATTTGTGCACAAGATGGCAGGCCTGGGCAACAGCCTAGGCAGAGTTCAGAATTCAGGGCAATTCCAAGTCCCTGACAGCAGCAGTTGGGAGTTCCCTTTCCTTCACTACATACATCAATTAAATATTTAATTGAGCTAGTTGAACAGCCAGGGTAAGTCAGTACAGTTCCACTGAAGTGAAGCTCCATTAGGACACCTGAGACAGGTCCTGTCATAGCAGCCAAAGGAGCAGGGCTTTACACACCAGGGCTTTAAGACAATGCTACATTTTACCAAAAATGACACTGCAGATATTGAGACGTCTGTAACTCTCTAAATTAATTTAGTACATGGGATTAAAAGCAGAGCTCCAAGTTCTGAGAAGGTGGCTGGCCTAGATTCCACAATCATCAGACAGTATAAAAAAAGGAGAATCTTCATTCATCAGAAAGGGGAGGGACCTTAGCCATCATGTCTGTTAGCACATTTGTATGGATTATGGGGGACAGCAATGTAATTTTGACAAGAGAGGATGATTAGTTTGGTCCAATTCCTTGTAGAGAGATATAGCAATCGTGAAAAACCGCAAGAGCCATTTTGGTAAACCAGCACTAACCCATTCGGATTAGTTTTTCCTGTCCGATTGAGAAGTGAGTGTTAGAACACAAGATCCGGTTTGGAAACAAGACAGAACTGTTTTGTTTTTCGCTTAGATATCATCATGTCTACTTTAGAATCTCAAATTTGGCACTAGTTCTCTGAGACTTTTGAAGCCCAGATTTAGACTGGGCAAAATTCTGCTCCCAGCTAAAGTCAGGAAATTGGCACGGGTTAAACACGAGAACAGAACTTTGGCCAATTACCTGTAGCTGTGTGTGAATGCTGACTTAAAAAAAAGAAAACTGCTGCAGACAACAGGTGTTGTTACTTTAATACCACAACTCTGCTGAAATGAAGGGCTGCTTTTGTGATTACCGTGACTAGAAGTGGGCTAAGTGATTATTGCCCAGGCCTGTCAACCAAATAGTGCCTATTTCAAAAGAGGCTTACATTCACATAATCCAGTAGACCCAAGAGGTACCTTTATGGGAGTTGAAGCCTTTAACTTTAAACTGTGCCCACGAGGCATATACCTCTTTCTTTTTCTCCACTTTGAGCCCACTGGCCATACAATATCATCCACAATATATATACATTCTCACACCGAGTCCCTCAATTAGTCTACTCTCCCATTACCATCTCTTTAACCGAACACCATGTACCTTCCGAACGCTCACTCTGTTACTTTCTGATGAGGGGTCTGGAATTCTGTGCTAAGGACCATCAGACTCTACAGCCACAACACTTGAATTCTTGGACAAAACTTAAAAATTTACTGTATTGTTTTGCATAAAGGTTAGTAAATGTATGATATACCTTATTATAAATTTGTCTGATCTTCATGATTTTGCAGAATTTTCATCATGAACAATTTTTCTTTTTTAAAAATATTTTTCTCCCTCCTCAAGATCCCCCCCTTTGGGGGAGGGATTGGCAGATCTCACTCATATACCTGAGTCTGGAAGCTTAATGGAATGAGTCCTGCCTCTATTGCTTTTAGCTCCTCAAGGGCTGGACTGCTTGGGGAATCACAACAAGGAGGATGCCAAAGTTCCGCAGGGGCTCTGCTCACTCCTGGCCATTGGCGGCATGCAAGCCTACAAGCTTTTCCACACTGACGCCAGCTGTGTCCAAACCAAGTCTCTGCATTGTTGCCCCAGGGACGAGGCTCAGGTTGCTTCCACAACAGCAAACAGTATGGAAGCGGGCAGGAATGACATCCGCCCCCTGTCCCCGCCCCCTTTCTCCCATCACTTGCTGCTGCCACTGTCCCTCACCCCCATTCATTCCCCTTCTTCCCTGTTGCACCTGTGAAAAAGTGCAAACATTACAGCGATTTCTCTGGGACCCTGTGCACCCCTCAGTGAAGGCAAAAAAATAAAATCCTTGGGGGGAAGGGAATAGAAAACTACCCTCTGAAAATCTGAAAGTTTATTTTACCTCTACCTTCCCCCCGCTACAGGTGGAGAATGCAGATGGTCACACAACCTGCAGCCACCTCACAGTTCTCCGTTTAAACTGGAGAAAAACATATTTTGTTTTTCCCCACATTAAAGGGGAAAATGCTGGGAATGCCATGAGCCTCAGCCAATGGTGGTGCAGATGGAGGCAATGGTTGAAGCTTGCTTGGGGGGGGGGGGGACAAAGTTCTTTGAACTGGCCCTGCCAGTAGCCAGATATAAGGGCACAGGAAGAGGCAGCTGCTTCAGTTCTGTGACTTGCCTGGATCTTCTTCGCTCTGAATCTAATTCTGTATTATCAGTGGTTTCCTATAACGAGATGTTTTGAGTTAAGATCTGTTTAACATTAATGGTTGATTCAACTAGACTTTCCCCTTCAACCATTTCTGTATATCTGGAATTCACAGAGATTAGGCCCGTCCACCTGGGTCTGATCCTGAACATTAAACCTGACTCTTTGCCTACCTGGGACTAGAAAAAACAGCAAAATACAAGTGAAGAAAGGCATGAGATGCTGTCAGAGAACTTCGGGCATCCCTGAGTTCCAATGAAATCAGTGCAACAGAACAGCTTAACTGCGTGGTGAAGTTCAAATGATTTCAAGGTAACTTTTTATTTTGAATAAAATCTGCCAATGCATTTTTAGGCTTTTCTTTGCAACCAAGAAGGCCAGAATGTTGTGGTTGTTTTTCTTTTTAAATGAAAACTGGAGTTCCCAAAATTCTGACGAAGCTACCATGCTGGCAAATTAGATGCCAGACGTAGTGGCTTCGTCCTGGCTATGCAGATTTCCAGAGCCCAGCTTGCATCCTTTTTTTTTCAGGAGAAAAGGTTATCTTCTTTCTCAGCTCTCCATTCTTTTTTACTACGTACTACAATCTCTTCTTTCCCTAAATTCTATAAATACAAAGCACTTCCCACTCAAGTACTAAATACTTTTCACAAGGTGGCACTATCAGCTGATAAAAAGCAGTGCCAATCATCAGCTGACCAAGGTACCTGCGCCAGTGTGTACAGCACGCAGCACTCTGGATCGGGGCCTTGTTTGGGCAGAAAAAAAGAAATGTTGCTAGTTTAAACATTTGGACAGTTACATCATTATTATTTTTTTACCAAACAGCCGACTTTACAAGGTGACTTTTTTGCTGTTAGCATTATAGTTTTTCCAGTGGTTAGTTACCTTCTCTGGCATAAATGCATGTACCTTTTTTTCCAGTTTACCTTTTGTCTAGCTTCAACTTACAGCCATTGGATCGTGATCTTTTTCTGTCTGCTAGATTCCAGAGTTTTTGTTCCATACATTATTGTAATTGCTTTGGACATTAGGTAGTATTTTGATTGCATGAGCTATAAAAGGTTGTATAAAGAACACGAGATGAATTTTTTTTCATAGCATAACTGAAGCATATCTGCTCAGCCCCTCTTTTACAATGCCAGAAAATTGACTGTCAGCAAAATTGTTAACTAGGCCAACTCCATCATAAAGGTACCCGAGACCCTTTTTCCCTTCCAGCCCTGCTATAGCCACTCTGCTAGTTAAGTTTGTTACAGATCTCCAGAGCTTTCTTATAGACCTGAGTGACATCATCCATGTCCGTAAGGAGAGAAAAACTGCTATCACCTGCCCGATTCCGATAACGCTTCAAATACTGTGGCCGTGAGCGGTTCTGGAGTCCTTGGAAATCTTGGATCTGCAGAAAGTTTTCAGCAGACACACAGCTCCTTATTCTTAGCCTGTTCTCTTGCAAATCCACCAAGTCAAAAGAGTCATTGGACAGGATGCTGTCATCACTGATTACACTAGAAGGGCGGCTGTAACTTCGAGATAATCCATCTCCAGGCAGGACGGTTTCTTCCATGGCTTCTGGCATTGGTGTGTCAGGGCTCGTCAAAGCTGAATCTGTGCTTCTGGTGGAATACTTGCTGCTGTGTTTCAAAATACCCTTACGCCTGTAGGAATGGCTGTGGGACTCTATCTGTAATGTCTCGATGACGTTTGAAGACGTGTCACTGTTCCCTGCCTCTTCGTTATGGTCCAAAAGTTCTGAAGATTCACTCCGTTCCGGAGACGAGTAATAACCAGATTCTCTCTGCTGAGTCTTCTTGAGGATTCCTTTTTTTGGCATTAAGGAAGACTGCTTAGTGCTGTATTTACCCGTTACCTCCCCCTCCACTACACTCTTCATAGACATGTTTGTCTTGCACAGTTCCTGCTCCATTTTAAAAGCGGAGGGTAACACTGGGCTGACTACTCCTTCTATGAATCCTGCACTGTGAGATCGATGTTCACTGTTGCTCCTTTTCTTCAAGATGCCCTTTGGCCTCTTGGAGTTAAGTTTGCATGCACTGTCCACTCCTCCTTCTTGGATAGACTGTGCAATGTCATTTTCCTTCTTTGATTTTTTCAGGGACCTCTGTCTCTCTAGCATGACTTCGGGTCCTTTTGGTTTCGAAAGGCACTTCAATTTGGTATCAGTCTCTGGCTGGAGGCCACTAGAACGATGGTGCCAGTCTATAAACCTAGACAGCAGAGGAGACTCCGAGTCTTGCAAGGCATCGCAATCGCAAACACTGCTCTTGTAGCCCCAGTTAACCCACCAATGGTTGGCTATGTCTTCAATGGTTGCTCTGCGCTCAGGATTCACCATCAGCATCCACCTGATCAGGCCACGAGCATCTACAGACAGAAGAACACCAATTCCATCTTTAGACTTTTTAGTTTTATGACTAAATCAAAAATCTGACTTAGTAGTAATTTAATGTGCATTAACCATAGCTTGTAACAGTTATGCCAAAGGAAACAAGCAAAGTGACGCAAGAGAAGATGAGAACCTCAGTTAAGTGCACAGGTACAAAATATTCCTTAGCGGAAGACACATGATACAAAATGCCTGCGTTTCAATAGTCTGAGTAACCCTCCAGGTGAGAACTGGTCTCATGTAATACATTGGACATTCAATTGCTACGCCCTTTTTCTCATCGAGGTAGTAAACCTGTGTCTGGCCTGTACTATTTCAAAATGTACAAAGGGGGCAAACATGACTCCTTGGCAACGTCTATTTGCAGTCTTAAGTAATACACTCTATGCACAGATTTACCACCTCAATGACAGCTAAACTTATATGCACTGTGGATTTGCAGCAAGCCCAAGTTCACTATCCTACATAAGAGGAAGGGAATTTTTCCTTTGATAAAAATACTTCCTGTTTCAGGCAGGCAGGAGACTTTTCCCATTTCCCTGTTATCTTCCGGTGGAAAATTCCCTTTGGATGATCAGTTCCCTTTGGATGGTCTAGATGATGACTAACACTGACACACACACCCTGAATTTTCCAAACACAGCAGGAATGCAGATGCCTTTTTTATTCCCATGTTAAACATTTAAGATTGTGAAAGTGAATCTAATGAAATTACCCAGAGAGGAAGTTACATTAGTCTGTTGTAACCCAAACAATAATAAGGTATCTCGTGGCACCCTAAAGACTAACATATTTAACTGTTTACTGTGGCAAAAGATAAGGTTTCATGAGCCAGAGCCCCCCTTGCCAGACATGTAAAATGCATGAGATTTCTACTAATTTGTACATATTTCATAACATTTGCAGATACCCTTCCATGCTGGGGGAGGTTTCCCATACTGCAATATTCTGTTAAACCCAAAAGCACATAAAAATGAATAGCTTTTAAACTGCCCCTAGCTGCAGGATATACACATCGTATATATACACAATATACAGGATATACACATCTTGGACAAAGGGCACAATAAAAATATGATGATGGATATATGTAGACCTATGTTCATATAGTAGTTATTTTGAAAGCTTAATGAAAGTCAGAAAATAGCAACTCTCAAATATTTCAATCTGTCTCTTTAGATTTGTATCATTTCCAGAAAGAAAGCAGCTATAACAGGAATGACAGACTACCTGGGAAAAGGAAAATTAGTGGCAAATGCATAATAAGCATTCAACTAAACGTGTGTGTGTGTGTGTGTGTGTGTGTGTGTATGAGAGAGAGAGAGAGAGAGAGAGAGAGAGAGAGAGAGAGAGATTGCTCATTTTCTTGTGTTTCAGCTCTATGTATCTATATTTAGATGAGCTGAAATCAATCACAACCCCATATCCATTACACCTTTTCTGAGCAATTCCGCTTGCAAAGGCAAACAAATTTTCCATTGTCACAGATCTAGCTAAAAGGAAGCTGCCAAAGCTTCCCCAAAGCGATTTTAATAATTGTTTTTGATAAGCACTTTACCCAGATAGGTCATCTTGGCCTAGCATATTAATATTTGGTTGTTTTCCTTACTTATTTGTTTTCTAATCTCCCATGTCTCAAAGGCTTGGTGAAGATAAGCATTTACAGATATTAATATAGCCTTTCACCGCCCTCCGCTACATAAGAATCTTGCTTTTAAAATGTTTACAATATTAACATAGTGCCAGAACAGTCTAGTGATCAGCGCAGTGATATTTACTCACTTGCTTGGGAGCCACATGGGGCTTTTCACCGTGCCACCTTGAGATCTTCTGAGCACTGTCCCCCATGGCACCCTCCCCACCTTCCAGAAAAGTGGGTCATTTTTTTTTTACAAAATTGGAAGGATTTCATCATTACTGTGGGCCCAAGATAAAACTTTTATTTATGCAACACGATTTGTCCATGATGATTATATCATGGTTATGCAAATGTAGGGATTCAAAGTCAAAGTCAAAAACCTTTAATGGCATAAAATGTAGGGATTCTGTGTTTGAGGCTGGGTCAAAATATGCAGCTAAATACGGTGGGGGAATGGGGCATACCACTGTTGAATGCTAGCCTATAAAATAAAATTCCCTGCAGTGGGGAAAGACGTTAATGCATAAAGATGGAAGAGATCTCTCAGCTATGCATGGCCCAAGCTGTTCAGGAAGTTATAAATCATAACTAGCACCAGAATATGCCAGAATATACCATGGTTCTGCAGGTGCCTGGCAGTAACTATACTTTCCCAACAATCATCAAGTACACCTTGAGTTGGAGTACATTTCAGTTGAACTTACAAAGGCTTGAATGATGAATGAGAAAAAGATTGTAGGCTTCACATCAGGCACAAGAGGAGCAGAAAGCACTCCTGGTCACTGCCACCAGATGGGTATACCAACAGCTTCGATCCAGAGTGATCAAAGTTGATTTTAAAGGAATCAAGGCCTATAATTACCCTTGCAGTATTGGAATGGTCAGGAATATAGAATGCCTTAGAATGACACGCATAATGGTATATACATGTGTGTTGTGATTGGTCAGACATGTCATCTATGACTGCACTGGTTCTAAATACTATTTTGCATTAAGAACTGGGATTCAGCACCTCTTCCCCACTTGTAGCTCTGCCTGGCCAGTGGTTTGCTAATGATATTTTGCTTTAACTGATTCAAGTATTTGAAAGGAACCAAGGCCTATAATTACCCTTGTAGTAACTGAATGGTCAGGAGAGATATAATGTCTTAGAATGCCACACATGTGTGTTGTGATTGGTCAGACATGTTATCTATAACTATACTGGCTCTTAAATACTATGCCGCATTAAGAACTGGGATTTGGCACCTCTTCCCCACTTGTAGCTCTGCCTGGCCACTGGTTTGCTAAAGGTAATTTGCTTTAACTGATTCAAGTATGAAGTGATTTGCTGTTGTGATGGACCTGGGCCTCTAGGAACCAAGGCCTGGTACTGAAAGAACCGAGTGGTCTATGCTTCAATCAGGCAGTTTCAGAATATGTCAAGAATCAAACCACCTGCTCTCCATCGTCTTGTTCTGTTTCATCCCCCCTAAACCAAAGATAAGACAGAACAAACCATTACAAACCCCTATCATTTTAATTCGGCAAGCAAGGTCTCTTTCATACCTGAGGGCTGGGTTGGCTCACGATATTCTCCACTACTGATCTGCCTGATTAGATTTTTGTGATCAAAGCCATCAAAGGGCATCGTTCCATACACCAGAGTGTAAAGCAATACACCAAGGGCCCAGCTGTCAACCTGAAACACAGAGACAAGAAACGTAAGGGCTAGAAAAGTGGGCTCCTAAAAAATCTATCAAACCACAAGAGGAGCAGAACATCCAGCTGTGTTTAACAAGCAGCACACACACACACACTATGCAAAATCCGGACACTGGTATGCAAAACAGATGAAAGCAACAGAAGGTGGTTTCAGTATTTCCCACTGCAGAAATGAAACACTTATTTTAGGTAACAAGACAAGCCTATGGTCATCTTCACGGAAGCTAAACCAATCACGCAGCAAAAATGTTATTCCACTTCTTACTCTGCTTCCCATTCTGCTTACCTCTGGGCCTCGGTAAGGTCTTCCATTGACAATTTCAGGAGAAGCGTATAGCGGACTTCCACAGAAAGTCTGGAGAAATTTATCTTTTTGATAAAGATTTGACAGCCCAAAGTCTGCAATCTGTAATGAAAGAAGTAAGAAGGTTTTCCAGGCAACTCGCTAGAATATAAGGAGGGGAAATTTAATTATTGGCTAACACACGTATTAAGGATTAACCAGGAGCCTTGGCATCTTAATCAATATTGCTTAAGTCAGCTACAGGCAAGGGCATACGCTGCTGTGAAGTAAAAAAAGAGCTTCCCTATATTAGGTTGCACGGTATCTTATGGGATTAGAAACAGTTTATCTTGTTTGAGAAGACTCAGCCTTTCCCCATTTTTTGTGGACTATCAGAGATTGCCACAGCCCAAGATACACTGTGGAGGGATACAGCTTTGGTTCCACAATCAGGGTCTAAGCCCTGTATTTGTGCTCAGAAAGGCATTCCTCCACCAAGTCAGAGTATCCAGTGATCTCAGAGAATTTTGCCTCCTTCGCTTGATAAGCTCATTTGCTGGAGTCACCTGTATTGTTTTAATGAATGATTCCCTACATCTCTGCCAGCCACCTTAACCTTTCCTACCATCTACCTCTAGCACGCTGTAATCAAGATAGTGCAATTAATTGTGGGAGTGTGACATGGATGTGATTAAATGGAGATCCTGCTTTAAGGAAGAGAGCTGATGAAGATGATGCATGGGGCCCTTTTCAGTCCTGCTATTTATTTGTTCATTTGTCACTATCTTGGAGTCCATCATACATGAGTGAGACGGGAGTACAACACTGCCATTCTAACTTGCATCACTCATAAACATCTGTCGTTTGGCATTCAGCTACTCATCTTCACTGTGTTGGCTGATGCATGTGCATTGTATGTTCCTTAATGTCGTAAGGTGAACTGTGCTATTTCATGTCCTTGCCAGTACATTTAACAATATACATTGGGAAACAAACTCAGTGTTCCAACCTGTGTCAGAGGGAAACTCTCAGGAAAAAAAAACACTGTCTCCTGTAAAATCTTCGCCGTATGTCAAGAACCCCTCTGTAAGCAGCTGGTATACAATTGCAGTCTGCAAATTATTCTCAGGGCTCAGGTTGCACTTAATTACCTTAAATAAATTCCACTTTCTTATCAAGCCACTCTGACTAGCCTGCAGGAAGTCTGCCTTAAACTAAAGAACAGTGGCCAGTCAATCCAAATTGAATTGCTTCAGTATTAGAGCATGCAGGCTGGTCCATGGAATTCATTTTAGTTGAAGGAATTGTTAATGTTGGTTTGAATATAGCATGGTATGCCTATTTAGGAGCTCTGTATAGGCATTCATGTTTTCATTTCTACCACTCAGGAAAAAAAAGGATTTCTATCTTGGCCAACTCTCATAATCACAGACTGATGTTTATCAGCTTTTCCTATTAAAGCTGTCAGTTCCCCCTCCCCCTATTATGGAAAGAAATTAATAGTAGCCAAGGCATTAATTCAAAAAAGGGTTTCCAAAATAGGGAGGGGTCACTGGAAATCCAGACTTCTTTGTATTACCTTACCTTCAAGGAAACGACTGTTTCCGCTACCTACAATAAATGTGATGAAAATTACTCATTATGTATAAAGTTTGTACTTAATCTGTTTGGGTTTAGCGTAAATTGACGCTGCTCCTTCAGTTTACAACAGTTGAGAAACTGGATCTTTTCCCATTGGCTTCTATCATTAGGAAGAATTTTCTAACTGTTAGAGTGGTTCTTCAGTGGAACAAGCTTCCTCGGGAGGTGGTAAGCTCTCCTTCCGTGGAGGTTTTTAAGAAAAGGTTAGATTGTTAGATGGTCAGCAATGTGATTCTATAACCTAAAGCAGATGATGAGCGGGAGGACATCTTGGCCATCTTCTGGGCATGGGGTAGGGGTCACTGGGGGTGTGGGGGGGAGGTAGTTGTTAATTTCCTGCATTGTACAAGGGGTTGGACTAGATGACCCTGGTGGTCCATTCCAACTCTATGATTCTATCAAACACAGCTGAGTTATTGACAAGACTACATTGTTCACAAAAATCTCAGATTTGCATGTGTGGTATACAGTTCTAAAATAGAACTATACTTATAAACACAGATGAGCCTACTGATTTCTTTCATAAGTTGTTCTGTTTATCCTGTGTCCGTTTCCCAACCTTCCGCTGTTTGCTACTGAATATGCATTTTCTGTCCTGCTCTCAGTTGATTTGCTTTGTGCTTTGTTTTTGTTTTTTATAACTCAGTCAATTAACCAATTTAGGAAA
Source organism: Euleptes europaea (assembly GCF_029931775.1). NCBI lineage: Eukaryota > Metazoa > Chordata > Lepidosauria > Squamata > Sphaerodactylidae > Euleptes > Euleptes europaea. The sequence goes on from NC_079314.1 coordinate 97,305,118, forward strand.
TGTGTCAGTTCTTTGCCTTTCCCTTGGGTTTGCTGCCTTTCTAGCTGCTCATTGTGTTCTTAAGAGAAGATGACACTTCGAACATGTTATTAAAGAGTGGTGGGACATCATTAGGGAAGTAAAATATGATAGTTTGTTGAGTGGACCAGGACATGCCTAGTGTTTCAAGTCAAAAGTTCCAACATTCCTCCAATTAACAAGGACAGGAAGAAGGACTTTTGAGAGCACAGTCAGCTCTAAGAAAAGAGTAGTACCTGCTTTTATGTAACCTTAGTACCTGCTTTTATGTAACCTGTTTAAATCAATACTGCTTTAAGAGTGAATGAAAGTATACAGGAATAAAATATCTAATTAATGCCTTTTCCTAGCAATGATCCTATATTATTTTCAACATGAAATGCTGACAAGCATCAAAACTTCAAACTAAGGATCTAAAATTAGCAATGCGTTTTCATTTCTGTCCTGTTAACAGGGAAGGGCAAAACTGTAATTCTGAACTTAACTTTCATTCATGAACTTCAAAATCTGGCATGCTGTCTTCAAAATGTGTATTTCCTTATTCTGTACGTTTAAATGTCGCAACACAGCAGTAACACTGGACAGGGAGCACAGGAAGACCTGTGATCACAGGGTCAGAGCATTTTTCTCCTTTTGTAAATAGCAGCCATAGGAGACTCTGAATTGGGTTAGGACAATGGGGGGGGGGGAGTAGCATTCCCTGCAATGCCATTTTCCCAGCTACATGGGCATGTTGAGGTCAAGAAAATGATTCTGGGGGCGAGAGATTAACCCCCACACACACACATACATACACAGCGGTTCTGGTCAGAACTGCAGTGTCTCAACAGCTACCATTTAACCAAAAAATAAGCCAACCCTCCCCCCCCCCAAACATGTTGTGGGGATCCAGCATCTTGCCTAGCTTGGCCCTTAAACACAGTGATGTTGCAGGTAGTTTGTTTTTCTGGCTCTCGTTTTTCAGCTCACACACATAATTCCTCAGCAGTTCCCAAGTAAACACCGTGTTCTACCTCTCGGTCAAATCCACCCCTATCAAATTTCATCAGCACCCTCATGTCTAATTTTCAAGGACTCTGTCCTTGCTTTCTCCACAGCAGAGCCTGCTCTTCTGCATCTTAGTTTCCAAAAGCTCAAAATCACACTGTGTCTGCACAGTTTACTGTCACCCCCACAGATACTTGTATTCCAGTGCCTGGCAATGTGTGGCTTCCTGTGAGTATGAACTGGCACTTCCAAGTATGACAGAACTCTAGGGTCAAAACTGGATGTCAATATCCTGTCTGGGGATGTGGGCCTCCTCCAGAGGCTCCGTTAGAACTGTAGCACGGATGAAGTAATCATCAGTTCAGGAGAGTCTCTTGTGCCACCACTTTCCTGAAGGACGAGGGCCACCAAAGGTAACAGGGAAAGGTAAGTCTAGGTTGGCCCTTTGCTTAATGCCCTGAAAATCTGGCGTTAACATTTTTACTTGCACAGCTGCTTGGGCCATTGGGAATGCCCCATCCTAAACATTTTCAAGTAATATGTAGAGTGCATTTCATCCCCTGGATAAAATGTATTATATACAACAAATTAATGAGGATATCTTATAACAACTAAACAGCTCTATTAACTTGTACAACAGTACATAGCTAGTCTGCAAGAAATACACACACACGAATATTTTTTGGACATGAGGTCTTCCAGATGTACACAACTTCACATCAATAATTTACAATCCCAGATGTGTTTCCTTGCCAACAAATATTGTTTAGTGAAACAGCAGGGAGAGGGGTAGTTTCTGTAATTGTAATTAATAAACAAACCACAAAAACAAACTCTAAGCCTTATAGTATCAAGACTGATAGCGGACGTTAGTTCTATATTCAGCTCTGTAGACATGCCTCAGCATCAAGATGTAAAAAAAACAACAACGCTTCATTTGAGTACATCTAAAGAAAATAAAGATAAATGTGAAAGGAATACAGTAGAAACTATCTTCATTTTTTAGCTCTCACTTCTTGTAAAGAGCATCAATATGGGTCCAGAATACGCGTGCTTGCACACACATGTATACCTGCTTATCAGGTATATTATTAAACAATAATTTTTGACACATGTAGTAACAGAAGCTGGGAAGGTATGAGTATCATGTGGAAAAGCTCAGGATTGAGTTGTCATCTGTAAGTGGACTGGACTATGATTTATTTAGGACTGCATGCAAAATTCCATGAATAACAGGGAATATGCCAGGGGATTCATAAACACAGTGGCTATATGCTGCATATGAGTTTAAACGGCAGTTCTAAAAACTGGTATCAAGGCAAGGAAACCTCCATTGGATAATTATGAACACTTTTTTTAAAAGCACAAGATTGAACCTGGAAACAGTGCTAATTTCCCAGAACAACATCACATATCTTGTATCACAGCCATTTATTTATTTTTGCAAAACAGAAGAATGAAAAGGTCATTCCCATGCTTTCACTTAAGATTTTTGACATAGTTATGACATCACCAAAAGCCAATCTAAAAGCGACCATGGTGCCTGAAGTTCTAAGGCCATTTCCTAATGAATGACATGTGCTCGACTTGAGTTTATTTTGAAATTGTGTTTGCTTATTTTTCAGATGTGATCAAAAGGATGCTCAGAGTGCGCTGGAGGAGGCACTTGAACCTCGCAGGCCAAGAACTTTTCAAGTCCTCAGCAGCCAGCAGAAAACACCATCTGTAAAGTAAATTGTCTTGTGTGGAGATTCTACTGTTTCTACTGTTAAAACTGCTATTGCTTCTCTTGAGAGGGGAAAAGAGACTCCTAAGTAAGATAAAAACTCAATTTATTGCTTAAGGCTAATCAGAAAGAATAATCTCTACCTCCTACTTCTACAGTTGCTGAAGAGGTTCGGCTGTAGTTCTTATAAAGCCAGCACTTGCATAAAAGTATTCAGATAACAGACAAACAACAGAAAGAGATCTTTACCTTAATATTACAATTGTCATCAAGAAGAATATTTTCCAGTTTTAGGTCCCTATGGACAACGCCATTCTGTTATAGGAAAGAAAGAAAAGAGGTTAGGATGGACAGAAAGGAGAATTTGCGGGGCAGCTTAATATTGGATGGATTAAAGAAGTTAACCAGCAAGGTGGTCGTTGCATTTACCCTTGAGTCATAACACTTGCAGCCTAGTAACTAGTGACAGCAGATGTATGAGTCACTTGCTGTGTGGTTAAGAGAAGGATGACTGGAATCTGTCCTCCCACAAAGCTTGTAAAACAGCAGGGAGGCTCTTTTTGGAACTTAACTCTAACCCTGATCCTTCCCTCACTTCGTGAAAGTAATATATTCTTCCCAGGCACCAGAAAACAATATCTGCCAATAACATTAGTCTTTACAAAAAGTCTAGTTCTTCCAGCACCTGCCCTTTTAGGTATGATGAGCTACATCCCCCCAAAAAATACTTCCCTGCCTTTCAAAGTTAAGTATGTGGGATCTGACAGCTGTGCTCATGTCACAACGTTTTCTGGTTAAAAGTCAAGTTATGCAGAAATCTGCTGTAGATTTTCCAGGCTGTGAAGCTCTGCCTCTTAACTGATCAGAATAATCTTAAATGGGAAAATGCTATTAAAATAATTAAATCTAGAGGGCCCATAGTCTTACTATACATAGAGCATGACCTACTTTAATACTTATGCAAATGGCATAGTCATTTCAAGTACACTTCCATATTTTAACAGTGCAATCCTAAGAATACTCTCCTGGGAGTAAGTACCACTGAACACACCTGAGTATACTTCTGAGAACACCTGCTTAGGATGACACTTTGAGAAGCAGAAATGCTGAATTCTTTTGTCACTCTGTGTAGCACTTTTCAGCATGAAAAACGATTTACAGTGCAATCCTAAGAAGAGTTACACCTTTCCTAGCCCACTGATTTCAATAGATTTAGAAGAGGGTAACTCTGCTTAGGACTGAACTGTTAGAATTCCAGTTTTTCATGATTTAAGTTCATGGGAGAGGCTTCATAAGTTCATTGTTTACACTGCACACCTGCAGGCATGCATGCAGTGTGCGCCCCAAAATTAATGCATATTTGAAGCACCACGTAATCCACTTATAGTGATATATGGGAACACTACGCAAGAATGAACAAATATATGTGATGTGTGCACATGTGAAACTGCCCTCTACAAGCTCTAATCACTTTTTTTTTTAAACTGAAGGCTTGCTTTTGCTGCCATGGAAGGCTTTTGCTTTTCTGTCCACAATCCAAAAGTTCTTGGCTCACCTTGTGGCAATAATGCACAGCAGAAACAATTTGCCGGAAGAAGTGTCTTGTCTCCCGCTCGTTCAGCCTTCGCCTCTCACTGATATAATCGTACAATTCCCCTTTGCTTGCATATTCCATGATGATCACAATTTTGTCTTTATTTTCAAACACTACAAACAAAAAAAAACCTTATATTTTTAACGGATGAGGTTTAGAATTAAACACATACATACAACCCTTGGGGAGGAAAACACATGTGCGGTTTGAGCTCCCCCCCCTTTTTTTTTCTTTTTGCAGGGGAAGGCATGGACTACTGCTCTGCTCTTCTTGCCTATGCTCCTCTTGATTCTCACCTGCTGCAGCATGTTTCTTCCTCTGTGTTATCACAGGTATCTTCCACTGCCATGCCAAAGGCAGGTAGGGAAGACTCACTTTTTTTTTTAAACAGAGTGAAAGAAGTCCCATGGAAGGGGAAGACCGAAGGAGGGGAAAGCACCATTTGCTGCCTGAGTAATTACTGGTTATGACTGCTGCTTGCTCACCCAGGCAAGAAGGGAAGAGGCTGAGAAGGTATTATAGAAATACAGGGCACTTTCACACAGCCGAAATAATGCACTTTCAATCCACTTTCACTGCACTTTAACGATCATTTGCAAGTGGATTTTGCCAGTTCACAGTAAAATCCCCCTTCAAAGTGCATTGAAAGTGGATTGAAAGTGCATTATTTGGGCTGTGTGAAAGTGCCCACCGTGTTCTTCCACATTCAGGCCTGGTATACTTTCAATATACTTGAAAGAGTCTGCAGTGGGTAGCTGTGTTAGTCTGTCTGCAGTAGTAGAAAAGGGCAAAGTCCAGTAGCACCTTAAAGACTAACAAAAATATTTTCTGGTAGGGTATGAGCTTTCGTGAGCCACAGCTCACTTCTTCAGATACAGCTAGAATGTGAATCCATCTGTCTTTAAGTAGAGGAGAGTGAATTCAGACAAGCATTAATATGTAAATGTTAACAGTATGTAAATGTGAATAGCAGGCGTGATGGGATTAGGTGTGGTATGCAGAAGAGTCTGTGATGTCCAGGGAAGAGATGGGTGTGGAGAAATCAGCATTGGTAATAAGCCATGAATGCAAGGTCTTTATTCAGCCCAGGTAAATGCATTGACTTTAGTTTGAATATCAACTGTAATTCAGCAGTTTCTCTTTCCAATCTCCCTTTAAAAGAGAACTGCTACTCTTAAATCTGCAACAGAATGTCCTGGAAGGTTGAAATGTTCTCCCACTGGTTTTTGAATATTGTGGTTTCTGATGTCAGACTTATGTCCATTTAATCTTTGTCTAAGAGACTGATCTGTTTGTCCAATGTAGATTGTGGAAGGGCATTGCTGGCATGTGATGGCATAAATCACATTAGAAGATGAGCAGGAGTATGAACCTGAGATAGTATGGCTGACATTGGTGGGTCCAGAGATGATGTTCCTAGAATCTATATGAGGGCAAAGTTGGCACCTTGGTTTGTTGCAGGCCTTGGTGCCAGAGTGAGAAGGCCAGAATGATACCCAGGCACAACTTACTACAAGATAAGCCCAGAGAGAATGACAACAGAACACTTCTGGTTGTCACTTATAGCTCCCAACCAAAACCAGTCCAACGTTTTATTAAGGACCTACAACCAATGCTGGATTGTGACACTTTCCTCGCTGAAGCACTGGGGAGCCGTCCCTTTCTTGCTTACAGACAGCCGGCTAACCTAAAACAACTTCTCACCCATGATGATAAACTACTTAACTACTTAACAGGAACATGGACTCTGGCACCAAGGCCTGCAACAAACCAAGGTGCCAACTTTGCCCTCATATAGATTCTAGGAACATCATCTCTGTCGGAGGTGCTCCGCGCCCAGCGGACGCGCCATGGAGCAAATCTGTAGCCGCCGAAAGTGCAGCTTCCTTACAGGCATCCTGGGAAGCTTCTGGGCGGAGCGGGGGGGGGGCATATCGGCCGAAGCCGATGTAGTAGCCTGGGGCACTGTAACGGAGAGGCTAGAAGCCGCGCCATTCCTCTTCCCGTGCGTCAGGCTAGCAGCCTCGCTCGGATTCTTCTTCTTCCTCTTCAGCGCTGAGGTAAAACCTGCGCTTGAGGTGCCCTTATGCTTTTTAGAGCCCTTGTTTGTATTATTTGAGGGCTTACGCTTCTTTCCTGAGGGGGAATCTGAAACGTAACTGCAGGATGGCTCGACCAGATCCCCGTGAGCCGCTGTAAGTAAGCCCGGCACTAGATCTTGGGACGAGACGTAGTCGTCTCCTCGGGCCTCCGCCATTTTGTTTTGGCGGGAAAACCTAAAGGCCTAGCTGAAGCTTGCGGCCAAATGTGTTCTGCACAAGGCAGAAAAAAAACAGAGACAATTTGGGGGGAACAAAGGGACACCGACACACAAGGACTAAACAATTTACACTGATTTTTTAGGTCTAAATCTTATCTTTTGATAGAGCGACAAAGGAACGCTGCTCTCCCGTCAAAGGCAGGAAACAAAACTGGAGTAATAGGAGAGGGGAGGGGCTACTTCCTCCCGGTCACAGGAAGGTCCGCAGTTTTTGTTTCCTGCCTCCCAGATAAGCAAGCACAAGAACCCGAGCTGAAGATGGCCTTGTCTCTCAGAGCGAGAATGGGCTAGTCTGGGCTATCCAGGTCAGGGCAACTATAAGAGCACATAAATCAATGTGGATACAGAGCACTGCTGCACGAAAAGTATCCTACTGTTTAGACTGATACAGGTTCAGACCTTTGCACCAGAAAAGCATACAACCAAATCTCCTTTCTTTTACTAGAGTGAATTAAATACTTAATTCAACAAAGGTATCTTTCTTGGCCCTGCTACTTTAGATCCTTTAGCTGGTGATGCCAGAGGCTGAACCAGGGGCTTCATACATGCAAAGCAAGTGCTCCATTACTGAGCTATGGTCACTCCCCAAGAGCTCCATGTATGTCTCCTGCAGAATTTCACGTCAGCTCAGCCCCTTGGAACACCCCAAGAACACCCCCCCAACGCCGGTTCGGGCTCCCACTTCCGGGATTTCGCTGCTGGCGTAGCAGCGCCACCAGCAGTCCCATGCAGCGGTGTGGCTTACCAGTGCCGGCGTGCAGGCCCCCCATGCCAGCATAAGTGCCCTTTATCCCGGGATAAGTGGGCACTTATGTCAGCGTTGGGTCACACTGGCTCCTAAACTGATTTGGGCCCCCTTCAGGATTGAAGCCCTAGTTACCCCTTTTGTCAGCCAAATTCCTGGCAAAAACTGAATATTCTTTAAAACCATTATCATGGAGTTAAAAAAATGAACAAGTTGAATAAATGCTACTGCATAAACCTATCCATGCACTTAGATCAGAGACCCTATTACATATTTCTCTGTCGTCAAAAGCACTTGCTCAGCGGTGGCTTGGAACTCCCTGCTTATAGATGCTAGCTATGCTCTATTTGTTGGCCTTCAGCATTTTGGTTAGAAGTATCCTTTTTTCTGAAGGCATCTGGATAACACATTTAACTGCTGGTTGTCTCTTCCGTTGTTTTGACTGCTGGCTTTCTGCATTTATTTTTCTGGGCTGATTATACAGCTGGTTAATTAGTTTCAATTTTTATGTTGCTCATTTCTAACTGGTTTTTAGTTTACTGCTAGAGCTATTATTTGTCCATGTTAATTGCTTTATGGGTCCTTTGATACCAAAAAGTGTATTGCAAGCATGTCAAATAAATTCATATTTTCATTTTACTCTGACCGCAGAAACTGGTTTTCCTAAGTGCAATTCAGGTTGCTACAAAGGAAATAAAGAATGCTTGTAAATACCGGTGTTTAAATATTATATTCTAATAGTGTGATCTAATCTGCAGATATCTAAATCTTTGGATTGGGGCCACACTGAGTTCTGTAAATTTGGGGGACCTCCCAGGTTTGCAAAAAAATCTAAAATCCTTACATCCTTGGGGGGGTGTTAAAACTCCCCCCCAAACAAAAGGTGGTCTGCGCATGCACAGACAATGCAACTACCTACCTCCTCCTCTGCAGTGGCAATGTGGGGGTGGTGGCTGGGATCTCTGACAGGCCCGGCAACAGTGGCTGGAAGCCATGCAGGGCCCAGCTGTGGCGGAAGTGGGGGGAGATGAAGCTGCAGTGACCCCGGCAGCAGAGGCTGGGGCTGCGTCAGGTAGGGTTGCCAGTTCCGGGTTGGGAAATACCTGGATATTTGGGGGGGTGGAGCCTGAGGAGGGCAGGGGAGGGACTTCAGTGCCACAGAGTCCAATTGCCCAAGCATACATTTTCTCCAGGTGAACTGATCTGTCGCCTGGAAGTCAGCTGTAATAGCGGGAGATCTTCAGCCACCACCTGGAGGTTGGCAATCCTAGCGCCAGGCCCAGCATCAGTGGCAGCGATTGGGGGGGGGGGGAGAAGAAGCCACAGTGGGTCCAGCAGCAGATGCTGGAAGTTGCATTGGGCCTGGTGGCAATGGCAGGGGGGTGAGGAGAGAGGAAACTGCAGTGGCTCAGCAGTGAAGTCCAAGAGCCACATTGAGCTAGCCGCTGGTAATGGGGTGTGTGTGTAAGAAAGCCACAATGGGCCTGGTGGCATTGATGGTGGGGGGGAATGACCAGGATCTGCAGGGGGCAGCAACAGGGAGGAGAATAAGAGGTGGAAGGTATCTTGGGTCCCCACTTGTATTATTTATGCAGCCTACATTAAATTCAATTCCTAAGTAGCTGATAAGGAAAACATCGCATTAAAGGCCCAAGATGTGAAGGAAGACATAAAATGCAGCGGTGTAAGGAGCCTTTCCAAAAGGCAAGTAAACCTTCATCCAAGAAGAAAGACGTGTTAATATTCAAACACTCAATAGATCCTCTCTTTTCACCTCAATTTCAAGAAAAAATGTGCTTGTTTAGTGTGTGTGTGTGTGTGTGTGTGTGTGTGTGTGTGTGTGTGTGTGGTGAGTTTTCATTCTTTATTTCTGGACAGCTCATTGAAACAGCAACTTTTGGCTTGAGGCTTTACTAACGTATAAAGAAAATGTAAAACTGGAAAAGAATTTCCATTCTCATTACTAAAGCTGTGTCTGAACTGAAGTACATTTTGTAACACCGTCTCTCTCAGCCCATCATTCTCCATCACAGTCTGTTCTATCATAACTTCTAAATGTAATCTGCGTACTTAACTATATTTAGAAGGCTTGAAATGATGAGCTAAGCTTCTATTCAGAGCTGTAAACCTTGCTAGTACAGGGACTTCTCTCCAAATCTGCCTGTTCAGAGCTCTCTGATGCCACTGCATAGCATCCAGAGAGGCATGATTTTCCCTTTCGAAAACATGTTTACTTGTCAAAAAGGAGAAAAACCTATTGGGCTTGCTGAAACGACTCTCAAGTTAACTCTCCCCTCCCCAATGGTAATGGTTTATATACTGCGATGATAGAAGCGCAACCCAAATGAAAACAGGCAAACAGAAAGACTCTATACTATAGAGCCAGCGTGGTGTAGTGGTTAAGAGTGGTGGTTTGGAGAAGTGGACTCTGATCTGGAGAACCGGGTTTGATTCCCCACTCCTCCACACGAGCGGAGGACTCTAATCTGGTGAACCGGGTTGGTTTCCCCACTCCTGCACATGAAACCAGCTGGGTGACCTTGGGCTAGTCACAGTTCTTTGAAGACCTCTCTCAGCCTCCACCTACCTCACAGGGTGTCTGTTGTGGGGAGGGGAGGGGAAGGTGATTGTAAGCCAGTTTGATTCTGCCTTTAGTGGTACAGAAAGTTGGCATATAAAAACCAACTCTTCTTCTACTACTTTGGCTATCCTTTTTAATAAACTGTTTACTTATATATGTCTCAGATGAAAATACAAGTAAATCCTCATCCCTTTATAATTCTGTATCTCTGGAATTGTAAATTGGACCTGAAATTGTGGCTGCACTGGATAGACTTACACCTTGAGGGCTGATTTGCTTTCCGTTTACATGCAACCCCAGGATAAGAATTTCAGTTTGTTGTTTTAAGAGAGGCAACCAATCTCTTCACATTGGAACCATCTGAATTCTCCTCCTGCCTTCGCTGTATATCGGAGCAATCTCCTAAATTAGTTCCAGTGTGTTGACATTCCTTCCATCTGGTGACTTTCCATGAAGTGGTATTTTTATTACCCTTCTAACAGCAGCAGACAGAAGTACCTTTGCAACGATACAAAGTGCTCTTTTATTAAAGGTCAGCCAAATCAGAACAGTAAATTAGTTTTGCCTTTAATTTTAAGAACACTGATCAGAATAACTCAACTCAGAACCATATGTAAAACTTGACTGGGCTTTTGCTTTAAGTTGCTGAACTAAGGTTTTAATGACTTTATTAAATTTAATGTAATGAGCCAATGTTTGTGCATTAATAGGTACAGCAAATCCACAAAGTTCCTTGCCTAACCACATTATCCTCCAATAAAGCAACTGAGTATAGGCATAGCTTTTTTCCTTTTTTTCACTGTCAAGTCACATCAGACTTATGGTGACGCCTGGTGGGGTTTTCAAGGGAAGAGTCCTTCAGAGTTAGTTTGCCATTGCCTGCCTCCTCATCATGACCCTGGGATTCCTTGGAGGTCTCCCTTCCAAATACCTGCCAGGGTGGACCCTGCTTAGCTTCTGCGATCTGATGAGATTGGGCTAGCCTGGGGCTATCCAGGTCAGGGCTTTTTTCATTGCTGGAGCTTAAAGTAGCCCAGAGGTGCCACTTTCCATTGGGAAAATTGTATGATGGGAAGAGTTAACCCCCCCCCCTTGTCCCTTCCCCAGCAGCGCACCCTCATTACATATCAGTTTCCTCCCCACATGAACAGAACTTTTTGCAGCAAAGTTACACATCCAAGGACGCAATCACAGGTTCCCAACAGTTTAGTTATCAGATACTGCCTCAACACAATATAGTATGCCAGTAGGGGTGCCAGCCTCCAGGTGGGACCTGGGGATCCCCCAGAATTAAAACTCATCTCCAGACTAGAGATCAGGGCCCCTGGAAAAATTGATGTTTTGGAGGATGGGTTGTATGGCATTTTACCCCACTGAGGTCCCTGTCCTCCCCATGCTCCATCCGCAAATCTCCAGGAGTTTCCCAACTTGGGTCTGGCAACCCTACCATCCCCTGCCAGTGGCCAGGGGGGACCTGGCAACCCTACATACCAGGTAGCATGAATTTCTCTTGGGGAAATTCTGTTGATTCATTTTACTCATGTTCAAAGTCTGACAGAAAACTCCATAGTGGACAGCCTCCTGCCAGTAAACACTAGGGGTTGCCAAGTCAAACCCAGCAGAGCGTTCCTCTACATTTAAGAGTCACACAGAAGGTTCAGTCTCACCAAGTACAGCTTTTCCTATTACAGACTGGCAGTGACAACAGAAAATGCAGTTGGAAGAAACATTTCTTTCTACATAAGTCTCAAAAGATGTCAAGATATTCTGTGGGTGTGAAAATCATATGCACCAACCAATCATTATCTTCCACAACCTTTTCAGGGGGCCCAGTACCCATACCTCTAGTAGCATGGAAGCCATTTTCCTATGGAAATAGTTTACACCATTGTCGTATAAAGTAGGGGAGGCAAGGAAATGAGAAGGGCCCATCCTCATAGTTCTGGTATTCACATATATACTGCAGAAGCAGAAAATTTAACCACAGGAAATCATTATAACTCTTGCCATTCATATGAACTTTTGGTGTTCAAAACATTTTTATACTATCTTATAATCCCCACAATGTCTGTAAGATAGGCCTGTATTATTCTTTATGGATACAGATGAGCACTGAGAATGAAAGAGAGTGTCATGCCTCAAGCTACTTCATGTGTTCATGGCAGAGTAGAGATTCATAATGGAAATTTCCTGTTGATTAGTTCACTATCTCTCAGCCCCTAGGTTGTCATGCCACTAGACATATGTGTGAATGAGAATTAGCCCTGGGAGATCCATACTAGGTTGCTCAATGCATATGAGATATTCAAATTATCTTGAGAATACAAGGCAAGTTGCCAGCTTTTCCTCACCTCTGTGAACTTGGTTCCCTATAACAAAGCAGTATTATTTAGGTATTAAATTATATTGAATACAAGGAAGTCAAGGACTACGGAGTGTGAGACTCTGGAGGTTAATTAACTTTGTACTTCTTTTTACTGCAAATCACTAGTCTCTTGGGAAATCTATATTATAATCTTGGGTGTTACCAAGTAATAACAATGGAAATAATGTATTTAAAAGTTAACAGTTGAAATAAAAGGAGGATTAGATAACTATATTTTGATGGTGTTGCTAATGTTAAAGTAACAAAACCAAGCAGGGTTGCTCTGCATTGAGTACATTAAGACCAATCTGAATACCTCTCCATATCCAGGATATTTGCTACTTTTATAGGAACACAGATATGTCATTGGAAACACACCTGCAGACATTAGGGATAACAATGTAAACACAGAATGGCAATGTTAGGCAGTAAGTTTAATGTGCCATTATCATATGTATTATCTTGCTTGGTATATTATTTGTGTGTATGTGTATTTACATTTCATTTATCTGGACTAGATTTCAGTTTGTTTCAGCTGAGTTAAATGATTTATATTATAGTTCTAAACAGGATTATCTCAAAGTAAGTCCGGGTGACTTTAGAAAAATTCTCTTCCAAATATGGCCTCTTTCCAAAATGGTTTACAATCTTGTACTCCTACTTCTGCTCAAAGAATGAGATTTTAGATGCAAAAACCTGGGAGGTTTTGGGAGTTTGGGGCAATACTTTTTTTTTTTTTTACCTCTTCCAGATGGCTACAATACCTCATAAAGTTGTTTATTGTCATCTCTAATCCAGCAAAATGGGGCACATATTTTTGCTTCAATGAACCCGGGAGCAGGTTCATATGAGCAGGAATATTTATTCATCCAACACAGGAAATCCATCTGAAATTATTTCTACTGTTTTATTTAGATTTTAGAGCACTCTGGCTCTTAAAAGTCCCCTTTCTTTTGTCATACAGAATCTATATTCATACCATGAAATAATAACATGCTGGGAGTGAATTATACTTTATATAGTGGAATGTCTTACAAATACCTAATACATATAACTCTAATAGATCTGTACATGCGTTTGCAAGACTCTTATTTTCTCCAGGCTTTAAATTCATGTAAAGTACCACCAGATGGGACTTTTTTTGAAATTAGCATGTCCATAGAATAATATTTCTACTCAAAAGATATAATTGTTGAGGCTTGGAGGGCAGAGAGTAAAAACCATGAGCTTTGCTTTTTAAGTTAAAATTTATGTTCTGAAATCAGAACACTACTGGAAAAGTCAACTTAATCTACTCAGTCCTTATAAATTACTTGAAAACACTTCCCTTCCAGCTGCACTCTCAAAAGACTGCCAATTACAGTCCTGTGGAGAGGATGAAATTTCTTCAGACTCCAAACTGGGGGTCTGCCTCTTACAGATAACATGGATATAAATTCATTTTGATCAAGTTACAAAGCTAACAACTTTTAAAAAACAGTTTATATACATGCAGATTTGGCTACCACTGAAAATGGGTGGTTTGGGTTGGCATCGATTTGACAAATGCAGAGGCTAATCACCTTTAGCCAAACAAGGTCCGAAGGATGTCATAACAAGGATCCTACTCTGATATTAAGACCTTACAGCAAAAGAATAATTCTCACACTAGATGAACACTTTAACCAGCAGTCTTCTAGTTGTGGGATATACCTTCAGCATGGCACACATTTTAGTGTTTTGTTTTCTTCTCCATTCTTCCTTTTTTTTTTGTTTCTTTCCTACCCCCTCACCTTTTTTGTCTCTTCTCCAATTAAAGAGAAGAAAAAAGAAAATAGCTGTGACACCACTAGTGCAACTGATCTGAGGCCAGGGCTTGATCCAGCTGTGGATCATGGCTGATCAGCATTAATCTATCATTTTGGATTTTTAAATTTTCCTACTATTATCTCAGCCAAAAGAAGTATTTTTCAATACAAAAAAGCTTAATCTGTAACAGTAATTGCCAACATTCTTTGTCATACTCAGTGCATATTAAAACAGGCACATTGTGAACAGAATTCAAAGAGGCATTTCTTCTTCCACCAACACAGTAAACTAATTTTGAAGTGACGGCAGCCAATACATTTTAGAAATATCCCCTCTGCTAACTCAGGAGTTGGCTTTAGGAAGGGGAAGGGTGGGAGGACAACTTCCCAAAGGCAATATCAGAATGCCAGCTCATTGGTGCACGGAGAGCGAGGGAAGTGTTTCCTGCAAGTATGGAATAGTGCTGTGTCTGCAAATACAAGTCTAAGTACACACCTTCCTCCACAATGATAGGCAGGAAGGAGATTTCTTCCTTTGGATTACCACCTTCTTTCTGGCTGGGTTTTTCTAGTTTAAAGTCAACAATATAATTTTCTTGGCATGACTGAGGAGCTTCTTATCTTAAAGGCAGCTGTTAAAGGCACAGTAGCCCTGCCAAAAAAAGGATAGCAATTCAGTCTCTCTTGTCTCTGGCCTCCTTGCTTTCCCTAATTCCTGTCATGAAATACTGCTGGTGTGAATTCTCATTGTTTGCCTTTTCAGGGTAGGTGAACAAGGTAGACTACTGTTAATTTGGTTTTTTTTAGGGTGGTGGTGAAGAAAGAAAGAAAAATATTTATAGAAATATTTTTAGAAATATAGAGATACATTTGAACTGAAATAAATGACAGCATAATGGATAGGCAGCTGCCTCCAAGTTCAATGGACAAATACACAACTGGACTGGTGAATCAACAGCACGGTGTAGTGGTTACAGTGCCAGACTAGGATCTGGTGGACCCAGGTTTGAATCCCTACTCTGCCACGGAAGCTCCCTGGGTGACCTTAGGCCAGCCACACTCTCTCTGCTGAACCTTCCTCATAGGGTTGTTGTGAGAATGAAAGGAGGAGGAGATAGTGATGTTGTAAGCTATGTGGTATAGTGGCTGAGAATGGTGGACTCTAATCTGGATATCCGGGTTTGATTCCCCACTCCTCCACATGAAGCCAGCTGGATGTCCTTGGGTCAGTCACAGATCCCTCAGAACTCTCTCAGCCCCACCTACCTCACAAGGTGTCTGCTGTGGGGAGAGGAAGGGAAGGTGATTGTAAGCCGGTTTGAGACTCTTTAAAGGTAGAGAAAATCGGCATATAAAAACCAACTCTTCTTCTCATTGGAAAGAAAAGTGGAGTAAAAACATCTAAATAATAAGTAATGATAAGAACAAGAATGAGGAGGATCTCAGTGCCCATTCCAATGAGGTGCTTGGAAAACTGCCATCCTGCAAGCAAATAATGTATTTATTCATAGAATATATATACACTGACCATGCCTGGACATTGGTCCCTGTCATACTTTTGATATCCTAACCAAAGGATTTCCTAGAGATAACGCTGCTCCAGATTGTGATTAAAAGGGTGTGTTGAGGAATGTTAATTATGTTTTGAAAACAGTAAAACTTAAGGTACCATTAAGGTACCACCGCTGTGACACTAAAGAGAACCACACCTGGTGCAAGTTCTTTTTTTTAAATAGCCAAAATGCAAGTTTCCAGCAGACAGATTTTTAAAAATGCCAGCCTGTATTGAGAACATTTGTTCCATTTACAACCCACATGCTGACACAGCATCCCTCCTCCTTCTCTGTTTCCAGATCCTGTTAAGAGTTTATTTAATAAAGAAGTCAGATATTCATCTCCTTTCAACTGAAGGAACATGCTTTTGAATAACTCAATATGTGATACTGTAATATGATTCCAAGCAATTCTTGTTTAATCAGTCCCATCAACTCTCAGAATCAGGTTTCCATTAAGGCTACATGTTTTAACTGATTTAATTGGTAGGTTAATCATCTAAAGCTTTAATTGCAGATTAAAATATGTCCCTGATTAATCAGTGGAAATAAGGCAGAAAGGTACAGCTCCAGGGAGGCCTTGCAGACACGCCAGTTTCTGTCAACCTATGCCACATTTGATTAAATGGAAACTTAAAGATGACTTTCACTTCTAATATGGATCGAAGGCTAACAGATATCTCGCACTTTGGAATAAAAGAAACTGTCAAGAATGACATTTCCTAATAACAAGAGAAAGCACGCTCTCCTTTTGTCGTCTTCAAAATGCCAGCCATTTTGAGGTTCTGCAAATATGCAAATGTGTTTAAATGTTACCAATTAAACTGGAATCATGACAAGTGGAACTGCCAAAGATGTGCTCAAGAATATGTCATTGGAATGCTATGAACTCCAATGGTTTGTACTTGGCTACGGAGGCACGCATAAACTAAGCTGCAGCGTCCCCAAGAATGGCAATATTTTTTTCAAATAATCTGTCCCCTCTGTCTGCGGTGATCAGCACCATAACACCCCCAGTGTGGTGCTGTGGTTACACTGTCAGGCTACGATCGGAAACCCAGGTTAAAATCCCTAATCTGCCATGGAAGCTTCCTGGGTGACCTAACCTACTTCAATGGGTTGTTGTGAAGATAAAAAGGAGAGGACGAGGCTTGGGTCCTCACTGGGGGGAAAAGGAAGGATATAAATGAAGATATTAAAACAAATAAACAATATGATGCCCTGAAATATAAGGGCTCACCAAATGGAATGGATGGCTGATGGTGGACAGCCTCTTATCGTCCCTTTTGCTGGAGGCTTCTACAAAACCAGTGAATACTTGAGAAGGCTCCTGTCTGGCACACCTTTGTCCCACCCTTTCTACAAGGCGCTGAGGTGGTATATGGGGTTCTCCTTTCCCCCATTTGTTCTCACTACAAAGCTGTGAAGAAGGTAGGCTGCAAGAGAGGTCTGTCCCAAGGCCACCCAGCAAACTTCATGGCAGACTGGGGAGTTAAACCTGGCTCTCCCAGATCCTAATCCGACACTTTAACTCTCAGTCATCACAGTATGTCCAGGCCACACACCCTGAATAGACAAGATCCACCGTCATGCTGCAAGACCTGCTTGTGGAACTGCTTTTAAACCATATTCTGAGCCCTAGCTGAAACAACCTGTAATGTATGTAAATAGTTAGGCCGATAAGCAGGGGGAAAACCTAGGAGCTTGAGTCCCCAGCGAAGGCTCCTAAACCCTGCCCGCGCCATTGGCCCTAGCCAGCGCACCCCATTGGCCCTAAGCCAGGACGCGCCATTGGTGACCCAGGGGTTGTTCCCCCCCTATCACGGATCAGGGGGGAGTGGCCACAGGCGGCCAGGGGGGCATATAAGCGGGGCAGGTTTACACAGTTCTCCAGTTCTGTTCTGTACTATAATAAACGTGTTGTGTTGGAACTCCGTCTCGACTTCGTGTGTCCTCCCCAAGCAGACTTAACACAACCCTAGGCTGGAGAACTTTGCATGGAAACATTCCTCCTCTAGGGGCCTTCTTTCTTTTCCACTGCGTCTCCATCCATCATTTAGAGCAAGCTTAGGCAACAACAGATAACCCCATCAGTCTCTCTGCATAACTGGAGCAAAGACAGTAGCAGCTGAACAATTTTAGTGGCCTACCTCACTTGGAATGGATCTACCATCCAGAGGAGTCATCGTTAGAAAAGAAACCGGGTACTATGGGAGGCTTCATGAGGCTCTGTGATGGCATTTTAACAGTCATGAGGCTTGCCTCCTTCATTTCTTTAACCGAATGCCTACTTCCATTTCAACCATGGTTGCAGAATTCCCCAAAATTTATCCTCTGGGACCAAAGCCTCCAGAACTGGGCTTGGCTTCCCACAATTGGCTACATGACAAATTATGGATTACCTGGACTGAGATTCCCTTAATATCCCATGGCCAGTGAGCACATCAGTTTTTACACATGTTCTACTACTGAAACAGTCTGTATGGTGCTTAGTGAGGTTTGGAAGGACTATTGTTTGGCTGGGTCTTGATGGGAAAATCAGCATCACCAGTTCTGATAAAGTGCCCCCATGGCAACCACCTGTTACACTTTCATCCCAACTAATAATCTCGCTAACTAAGCTGACAAAAAAGTAATGAAGCAATGGGAAAAAATGAAACTCCAGTGGGGAACTGCTGGAGGTAAAAATGGCAAGAAAGCTACCCCTAGCCTGAGCTCCCCTCAGCCTGTAGTTAAGAACATAAGAACACAAGAAAAGCCATGCTGGATAAGACCAAGGCCCATCAAGTCCAGCAGTCTGTTCCACACAGTGGCCAACCAGGTACCTCTAGGAAGCCCACAAACAAGACAACTGCAGCAGCATTATCCTGCCTGTGTTCCACAGCACCTAATATAATGGGCAAGCGCCTCTGATACTGGAGAGAACAGGTATGTGTCATGACTAGTTCTTTTGCTCTTTATCATTTTATATAATACCTTCAGTAGCAAAGTGGTTTGAGCACTTGATTTTATTCCTGCGGGTTTCCATAGTTCATAACGATTGGAATATCTTACCACTCCCATCCAGTGGGTTGGAAACAGCTTGGGAAAGACTTTAACTACATCATTATTAGTGTACAAATAGCTTTAACGGTATTTCCAATAAGAACCATTCTTTACAAGTAGGTGGAAATTAAGTTTTAGAGAGCCCCTGATGTAAAAGGATAGGTTAAATTTAGAATTGAATGAGTAAATGGTACAGATGATGAAAAGAATACCAGTCACTAACCTTCATATATAGTGATGATATGAGGATGGCTGAGAGATGACATGATCTCAATCTCCCGTCTGATGTGAACCATATCTTGTTCATCCTTAATTTTGTCCTTACGGATGGACTTTATTGCAACCTATAAATTCAGGAAATTGATCATTACTCTTGGAACAAAACAGATGAAAGTAATCCATTAGAAGAATTCAGAAAATAAATACAGATGTTAGATGTTGGAAAACATGGAACGAACAAAACAAAGCTTTGAAATACATACCCACAGGCCTTCCCTTTTTAATGCACTGACAAATGCAGTCAATGCTGCAGCAGCTGGTAGTGCTGGTTTTGAGATCTTTATTTGTACTGCCTTTCATTTTACACATAATGCAATTTTTAAAGCACAGAATAGGTCTACTCATGATCCAAATGAAATTACAGGGTTGCTATCTAATGGAAACAAGCTAACTCTTGACCTAAATCTACCACCATCCCAGAATAATTTTCACAAGAGGTGTTAGGAATACCTCATGGTCTGCACTGCAATACCTGTGAATGTCTATAATGTGATGTAGAAAGTAGAAGGGCTAAACTAGACATGGCGGCATCCACAGGTCTGACCCATGGACACTGTCGCCATTTCAAAGAGATTTAGAAATACTGTGAGGTCCCAATCCAGCACAGCAGGCTGAGGGCTCTTGCCCTCCCATGCCTTTTCAAGTGTCAAAATGGTCGCATGTGCACGCACACACACACCCCTGCGGCCGTTTCAGCACTTGAAAAAGTGCATGGGGGGATGTGAGCAGCTCAGCCTATCACACTACAGCCATGAGAGCCCTCACAACATTTTTAAAACCTCTTTAAAATGGTGTCATTGTCCGTGGGTTGGACCTACAGACACTGTCATGTCTAGTTTGGCCCAATGAGAGTCATTTTTAAATTACTTGTGCATTCTAGTTAAGTAAGATTTCAGTCAAGTAAGAGAGCTAGTGTGGTGTAGTGGTTAGAGTGTCGGACTAGGATCTAGGATAGCCAGGTTTGAATCCCCACTCTAGCATGGCAAAGTCACTCTGGGTGACCTTGGGCCAGTCACATAATCTCAGCCTAATTTACCTTACAGGCAAGGGTGAGGACTAAATGGAAGAAATAATAATGATATAAGGCGCTTTGGGTCCCCATTGGGGGAAAAGTAGGGTATAAATGAAGTAAAAAAATAAATTGATCTGCACAACTGAGAATTGCAAAAACCAGTGTCATTTATAGAAATAACCAAAGTTGTCAGAAAAAAAATGTTTTGATAGAATTATAGCACTTAAAGTACATGGGTGAAATGGTTGTTTTTCCTAATAAATCTGTGTGAAAAGTATACTTGGCAACTCTGCCTTGCATTCTTCACTAAAGCAGCATATAATTTAAAAGTGTGATAGAAAAAAATCGCTAAACAATAAGAAATAAGGGGAGTAAAAACAAACACTGTCACTATTCTTTAATATTCATAGATTAAATATTTTGTGGGTTGAATTTTAGTACTACACATCTGTGATGTTCAGTTTCGCAGCAGAAACATAGTAGAAGTATAATATATCAATCTAGTATAATTTACTATCAGGCTGCCTGCTGCTAAAGCATGCAAGCTAAGGCTGCCAACCTCCAGGTAGTGGCTGGAGATTTTCTGCTATTACAACTGATCTCCAGGTGACATAGATCAGTTAACCTAGAGAAAATGGCTGCTTTGAAAGGTGGACTCTGTGGCCTTTCACCCCATTGAAGTCCCTCCCCTCCCCAAACTCTGCCCTCCTCAGGCTCCACCCCCGCAAATCTCCAGGTACTTCCCAATCCAGAGCTAGCAACCCTAATGCAAGTCCTTCAGTGTAATCCTAAGGAAAGTTACCCCAGTTTAAGCCCATTCATTTCAATGTGATCAGAAGAAGAGCTGGTTTTTATATGCCAATTTTCTCTACCACTTAGGGAAGAATCAAACCAGCTTACCCTTCCTCTCCCCACAACAAACACCCTGTGAGGTAGGTGGAGCTGAGTGAGCTCTAAGAGAACTGTGACTAGCCCAAGGTCACCTAGCTGGCTTCATGTGTAGGAGTAGGGAAACCAACCCGGTTCACCAAATTAGAGTTCGCTGTTCATGTGGAGTGGGCAATCAAACCCAGTTCTCCAAAATTAGAGTCCACCGCTCCTAACCACTACACCACACTGGCTCTAGACTGGAACAACTCTGCATAGGATTGCACTGTTACAATAACTACCTGTAGTTACATTTGCTTGCTTTTATTTCTTGCCACCCAGCCTTTCCTATCCTTCCCCTCCTACAGTTGCCAGCTCCACTGGCAAAATTCAGAATCCTTTGGCAAAACCCATCTTGTTTCTATATGTTACACAGTAAATTGCCTCATAAATTGTTGTTGCTGTACAAACCATCATTTTACTATATCTAATAGTAAAGCAGATGGTTCATGCTAATAAAAAAAGCAAACAAGGTCAAACAAGCTCATACCCTACCAGAAAATATTTTTGTTAGTCTTTAAGGTGCTACTGGACTCTTGCCCTTTTTGACTACTGCAAACAGACTAACACGGCTACCCACTGTGAAAGGTCACACAGAGACAAAGTAAGAGTTTCTACAAACTGGTAGGGGAATCTCTAGGTATTCAGAAAAGTATGAATATGTAAACTAGCCAAAGAACCATACCACCATCCCCTCCCCACAAAAAGACTGATGAGAACTGGGCATGGTCTGCTGAAAGAAGTTAAAGGGGTGGAACATGTGGGGGAACTGGCCAGTTCAAGATAGGGAGACTGGAGGGGAGATACTGAGAGGTGGATTTCCACATTGTTAATCTCCCTCCCACCATGATTCTGCACATGCCCCCATCTTGTTCCTTGCAATAGGCACTTGATCATGAACATTGCTATAATAAAGGTAGCACAACATTGCACCAACTGACTACGGTAAGTCAGGATTTCTCTATGCTAAAGGGACTACATAGGTATGCAACATTTATAAAGGACCTTTCCCAGACCAAAAAGAAAACAGACTGATTAAGTATGAGAATGCTCACTGTTCTTGGAATTTTGGGAGCAGCTGAGAGTCAGCTAAGGTAAAAAAGGGAAATAGAAGGCAGTGAACAAACTGGTATGCTCAGCTCTTTAAAGTTTAGTATCCTGGAAGAAGAAATCTGGATTACAGAAGAAGGGATTTTCAAATCAATTATACCCCACATTTAATTCTTCATGCCCCCTCTGGCATATAATCAATACTAATAAATTAGCAACAATCAACTGATTTATATCCGTTTCTATCAACCTTTGGGCCTGAACAAGTGCTCTTTCTAAGCAAACACCCCATAATAAGAAGATCACTCTCTAGTTCTGATTTCAAAAGAAATTGAAAAACCTATGTTAGCCAATATAGTTCTTTGAACCTTGCACTTTCATGCCCTTTGCAAATTTATGAATCACAGAGTAATCATATCCTTCCTGCATCCTTCCTCAATCATGCAAATGTTCATCTTCTCAAAAGGCATGGTGGGAACAGAGGAAACAATAGGCAAACTAGCCTGTCAAAAGGCCAGCATACAAATGGCCATGAAGGTGAAATCAGTAATATGATGCAACAGAAATCACCCACAAAGAGAGAGGGCCTGATTACATATTATGATTTCCTCAGGTCCTCCCTGGGTCCGTGCATTGATATGGGCCATTGATATCACAATGCCAATAGTGCCTTTAGAGTAACACAAGGGTGGTGTTAAGAGGAAAGGCCAAAAAAAAAAAAAGTGCTATGCTTTTTCCTTCTTACAGCGAAGCTTTGGCTTAAAGGATCAAGTGTTTGCTTTACAACATCCTTGTTATTAATGAGGATGGATGCAACTTTAATCATGGCAAAAAAGACCCTTGATCAAGTACAAATGCATAAGCATTACAAAGGGGTGGAAGGCAGCTTCAGCTGGCCGACAAAGCTTGAATTTCCTTTCTCTCTCATTTTGTTCACTGGGAGAGGCTGCAAGTGTATATATGCTCTGCTTGAAAGAAGGATGTGGGTGGCTTTTGGACCAGCACATGCATTCCTGAGAAAAAAATAAATATAGACATTGATAAAACATGCCTTTTAGTATAAAACAGCCCTGCATTTGGCTCTCGGAAAGAATTGTAGAAAGACTTTACTGTCAAACACATAAGGGAGCAAATTCTTGAACATTTAGGGTCAGTGGGGTGGACCATACCATCCTGAGAAGGCAAGTCAGTCTGCCTGGATCTTACTCAACTCCCAACTTCACAAACAGGAGAATTAATGCTAAAACTTTCATAAGCTACACATTGTGCAAAAATCTCATCCCTGAATACTTGAAATTATGAATTTGCATAAATGTTAACAATGTATGTTTCTTCCAGTGCCTTTTAAGAATTATCTGTATTGCCTATAGTCTCAATCCTCATGTGAACTAAGCTCTCTTTCAACAGGTCTAAAGCAAGAACGCACAGCTAAATTATGTTGCCTCATTAATTTCAACAGAAGTTGTATGCATCATTAAACACTGAATCATGGCAAAACTGTCCCTAGTCACTCTAGAAACATCACTCATAATTAATTTTCACACTTCAAGCTACGTTCTGCTACTTTAACGTCATTGGGTTGGACCCTATAGATGTTCAACAGATGGAAAAAGGAAGGGGGTGATCTCACTGCATTCCCCTGACTCTGTGAGGGTATCCAAAACCTCGTAACACCTTTTTATGAGCAACAGTGGGCTGCAGGAAGAAAGGGAAGGCAGGGAAAGATCAGCTTCTGACAGAGGAATGTCAATAGGATCCAACCCATTATCATTTAAATCATGTTTCGTATTTCACAGTTTTTATTCTGGCTGTCTTACAGACTTTCAGAAAGTTCACCAAGTGAGGTAAAAACATGTTAATACAACCATCCTCGCCCTGCCTTCTGTGTTCTCTGCAGAGGTGAGGGAGATGAGGACCAGACCCGGGGATTTTTCACTGGTAGCACCTTGCCCGTGGCATGCCCTTCCTCTTGAGGCTTGCCCAGCACCTGCTCTACTCTCTTTCAGGCACCAGACGAAAACATTTCTGTTTACCTGAGCTTTTAGTTAAGAGCCTCTATCTTTTAGAATTTTTTTATAGTGTGCTTCTAGCCTGAAAATTGCTTTATGAGACTCATTTTAGACTGTGAAATCTTATATGCCAATAAAGGTGTTGTTGTTGACTGTGAAATATTTTACAGATTTTTATATTCTGGCTGGGCTTTTATTTATTATTTATATTATTTTACAAAATTTGTATCCCACCTTTCTGTCCTTATATGGGAGTGATATGTTAAACCAGCCCCTTACATTTCAAGATAGTATTACAAGATCCTGAGCCCCACTAGTTTGCCAGACAAATACTGTTTGCCTAGTCAATCCCAGGAGATAAGATCCAGTTTTCCCTCTGGGTCAGTAAAAACACAGCCATTCTTTGGGGGCAACAAATCCTTCTCCAGTTCCATCGAGGACAATTGGTTCCCACACGAAAGAGGGTTTCCTATCTTGCCCTTACAGGAGTGTACCACATCAGCAGGTTGATCAGCTGGCTCTGAGTGACATACAGCGGGTGCAACAATTGTGTGGCTATACCCCACTGTTTCCAGTAATTTGCATCTAAGGTCTTGCAATCTTTCTGTTATACGTCCCTGATCGGCTTTGGGCAAATTCTTAAATGATTTCAAAAGCTCTGTTCAATTTAATTATCCAGGGACAGTAATGAGTTCTCAGCAATTTCTGTGGCTTTCTATGTTGTGCATATCAAAAGCAGACCTGTTACGTGAAGATGACCTCTTTTTGTTTTCAGCTCTCCCATATGAGTTGGAACCTACTAGAGGAGCTATAAAATTGTTCTAAAAACCCTACAAGAAAACACTCCCAGCTGGTTCATCCTCCATCTCTGTGTCATTATCATCCATGGAAGTGATATGGTCCCTATGGCTCATTCTAGTCAACAATCTGCCTGCACTGTTCTATACCAACTGAATTTTCTGAACACTTTTCAAGGGCAGTCCCGTGCAGGGCACATTGCAGTAATCTAGATGTAACCAGGGCTAGCATCACAGTGGCCAGAACATTTATCCCAGGAAAGGCCACAGCTGGCTAACCAGTTGAAGCTGGTCAAAGGGACTCTTGGCCACAGCTGCCACCTTTTTATCCAGCAGTAGGCCTGGGTCCAAGAGCAGATTATGGACCTGGTCCTTCAAGGGGAGTACAACCCATCCAGAATGGGTGACACCTTAAATTCTGGGTAAGACCTTCTGTCCACCAGTAGCACTTCTATTGTGGTGCCACAACCATGAAGGCCCTTTCTTGGGTTGCCACCTATCTAGCTTCAGATGATAGCTCCCCAAAGTAGGGTCCCCAGTGATGACTGTAATGTTTGGATAGGTTCACGAGGGAGTTGGCAGTCCTCCTTAAGGTATGCTGGTCCCAAAAAGTATAGGCCATTAAAGTTCAGTACCACCACCTAGAAGTGGGTCCAGAAGCACACTAGAAGCCAGGGTACATGTAACAAGGGGTCCCTATGACCCCTATGACCTGATCTCATCAGATCTCAGAAGCTAAGTAGGGTCAGCCCTGGTTAGTATTTGGATGGGAGACTGTGGATGGGTTGTTGTGCAGAGGAAAGCACTGGCAAACCACCTCTGTTAATCTCTTGCCATGAAAAACCCCAAAAGGGGTCGCCATAAGTCAGCTGTGACTTGACGGCACTTTACACACACACACACGACCCCTCCAGACAGCATTCTCACTTTACAATTCTGTACCAGTTGTAGTTTCAGGACACTCTTTGAGGGCAGTTCTCTAGAGAGACGGCATATCTTAAAAAAATAGTATAGTGCCATTAAGTCTAAACTGTCTCACTGGATGTCACAATAAAACAACATGTTGCTATGGATCTCCTATGTCTGAAGAACCAAATTAAAGCAAAATGACTAGCGTAACATAATAGCTAACGATCTTATGCAGTTACACCCATCTAAGTCGGTTGAAATCGACAGGCTCAGAACAGTGTAAGTCTGTTTACAGCCACATTGTAAGAGACGGAACTGTGAACTTGGAAGTCTCTTGTTCATATTTCAACCACAGAATAATCATGCTGATCTACCTAATAGGAATTGCTGTCACAGTGAAGCACTCTGAACCCATAAATGTGCTGTATAAATGCTAACTATCACTATTATACAAGATCCAAATGAATTTCATCCCAACATCAAAAAATTAATGGACTTTCTTGTAAGCACCATAAATACCACTAACAGAGTTCTGTTTATGAATTTAAACACAAACATGTTCAAATGAAATACAAAGAATACTTTCCAAGTTATACTTAGACTTTTAACTCCAGGAGTTTTGTAACCTTCATTTGTTGACATTTCTATTACTGAACTGATGCAACAGTAGGGTTGCCAACCTACAGGTAACAGCAGGAGATCCCTGCTATTACAACTGATCTCCAGCCAATAGAGATCAGTTCACCTGAAGAAAATGGCCACTTTGGCCACTGGACTCTATGGCATTGAAGACCCTCCCCTCCCCAAACTCCGCCCCCCTCAGGCTCCACCCCCCAAAACCTCCAACCGGTGGCGAAGAGGGACCTGGCAACCCTATGCAAGCCATACAAAATGGGCCTGTACAGTGTAAACCTCAAATAGCTATTATCTTATTTGAGATATATATTTAATGAAAGCATTTGCTTATTAAGAGGATTCCTTTCTTATAAAACATTTTTTTTTCTGTACACCATCACTTGCTAGAAGGGTCAAAGTGCAAAGAAGTTTGGCTAGATAACTGTGTTTGTTAAGCCATGCATAACAACTGCTCAAGACAGAATGTATCAAGATGTGCTGAGAAAACCCAGTCAGCTCCTATGGGAAACTCAAAATATTGTTCATGTTCTTTTTTTTTCATTGCCACCACTACAGATCATAAGAAATTCCACCTTCCGGAAATGCAAACATTAATCAGAATAGAATCACCAAACTGAAAGTTTTATTGCTCAGTGACAGGCAAGAAACCAGCAAGTTCTATATTCCTGAACTACCCAGATGGTCAAACATAAAGTGAGAATTAGTAAGGAATTAGAAAGGAATTGGTAATGCTTTTTCAAACTTCAGTCCAACTTGATTTAATTCTGTATCTGTTACTTATTAAATAACGCAGAATGGCACCATCAAAAGAAATAATTTAAGAAGTTTAGTCTAGGTCAGGGGTGTCAAACATATGGCCGGTGGGCCAGATGCAGCCAGCAGAGGGCTTTTCTCCGGCCTGCAGGGCCAAAGCAGCCAGCCCCTCCCCCCCGTCCCCAGGCATCGCGCCCACCTGTCCCTTTCTGGGAACAGCGAAGCCACTCGGGCCTTGCACGCCCATCCAGCAACCTTCCCCTGTCCCTTTCTGGGCACTGCACCCTGACAGCCCAGCCAGCTACTTTCCCTAATCCCTCTTTGTCTTTCTCTCCCTCTCTTTCATTTTCTTTTTCTTTCTCTCCTCTCACTTTCTTTTTCTCTCCCTCTCTCTCCCTCTCTCTCTTTATTCTTCTTTTTCTCTCTCACCTCCCTCTTTCTCCCTCTCTCTCTCTCTTTCTTTCCCCCCCTCTCTTCCCCTCTTTCTCTCTGTCTGTTTCACTCTTTCTGTCTCTCTCTTTCTCCCTCTCTCTCTTTCTCTCTGTCTTTCTGGACTGGGGGAGGGCTGTGGGCTCCCCAGCCAAAGCAGCCACCCCTCTCCTAGTCTAGATCTGGGCTGGTGACTCTGCTGCATTCTTGCCAGCCAAGGCAGCCACCCCCACCCCAGTTTAATATTTTAAAAAAATGTATTGCCAGGGACCAGAGATTCAAACTTTATAGAAGACACAAGCAAAGCCAATTAATTATATTAATTTTTACTTTATTTTTACTTAAAATACAAACATGCTTGAAACATAACACTCTAACAGTGTTAAACATAAACAGTGTTAAACATAACACTCTAACAGAGCCAGCTACTTTCCCAAATCCCTCTTTGTCTTTCTCTCCCTCTCTTTCATTCTCTTTTTCTTTCTCTCCTCTCACTTTTTTTCTCTCCCTCTCTTCCTCTCTCTCTTTATTCTTCTTTTTCTCTCTCACCTCCCTCTTTCTCCCTCTCTCTCTCTCTTTCTCTCCCTTTCTGTTTCCCCCTCTCTTCCCCTCTTTCTCTCTGTCTGTTTCACTCTTTCTGTCTCTCTCTTTCTCCCTCTCTCTCTTTCTCTCCGTCTTTCTGGACTGGGGGAGGGCTGTGGGCTCCCCAGCCAAAGCAGCCACCCCTCTCCTAGTCCAGATCTGGGCTGGTGACTCTGCTGCATTCTTGCCAGCCAAGGCAGCCACCCCCACCCCAGTTTAATATTTAAAAAAATGTATTGCCAGGGACCAGAGATACAAACTTTATAGAAGACACAAGCAAAGCCAATTAATTATATTAATTTTTACTTTATTTTTTTATTTAAAATACAAACATGCTTGAAACATAACACTCTAACAGTGTTGTTGTTTTAAGCCTGTTTGCATTTTAAGTAAACAATAATATGTCCTTCAGTGTTACTCCTCTGAAGATGCCGGCCACAGCTGCTGGCGAAACGTCAGGAAAGAAAATACCAAGCCCACTGTTACACAGCCCGGATAACCTACAAGAACCAATAATATCATTAATTGGCTTTGCCTGTGTCTTCTATAAAGTTTACATCTCCGGTACCTGGCATTAAATTTTATGGTACAAATAGCCCAGCCTAACCAAATGACATTTATGTCATATCTGGCCCTCATAACAAATGAGTTTGACACCCCTGGTCTAGGTGGCTAGCAGACATTCAAAGATGTCCAAACCACCTCAGAAATCATTTAATTATTAATTGAAAAAATGTCTAATCTACTAACAACAATTTCAAATTTGAAATTTGATATAATTTCAAATACTGGTTGTCATCTACAAGGAATTCCAATCTATTTTTGCCACATAATTTTAGTATGGAAACAAAAAATAATGTAAGAGGAAGGATGCATCCCCTTGATAGAGGAAAACATACTACTATTATCGGGAAATATATTACAGTGTGACAAAAAAAGAGATTTAAAAACAGAATAACTTGACAGCAGCTTCTTAATTGTACATGGATATTAATAATATATGCATTAGTTTATAATCCTCACATTTCTCATTAAGACTACATTTAAAAATACTGCCATCCAGCAATCCAGTGCTAAGCAGTGTCAAATCATAAGTCATGCACGGACTTTAAAAATGCTGAGATAGTTCAGAGAACTTCCCTTTGTCACAAAGGGAGGTGGGGAGAGTTAAACTCAGATCAGTATCATTGTTTGAAAATATCTACTGTTCAGATCCTCAACGCCAGATCATATCTATGGTGATGTTGCCTCAGAAAGAATCATGCAGTAGAAGTCCAGCTAATTATTTATAAGAGACCCAATCCCATTGTATTGAGGAATAATCAAGATAAGTTGTTTAAATGTTTCACATCAAGCAATCTGTGGGGCAATTTGTACACAAGATCCTCCTAATTTAAAGAATAGACTCTTGTTCTTTAGATTTGCTTTGGGTGTTTGTTTGTTTTTTAAGGTGACTTATTTGCTCGTGTTTGACATTTCCAAAGATGAGTTTTCTGTTGTCCTGCACCAGCATCATCAGCCAGAGAAAAATAAGTATATATGTGCCAGAAGACTATTATTCAAGCACTTTGCATCTTTCTTTAGAAACAGGTGTGTGGTCCTTTCTTTAAAAAATGAGGACATTGCACAGAATCCATAGAAAGTTCAACAATCTGTTTCTGTGTTTGACTCCCCAGTACATCATATTAAAAAAGACTGTTTCCTAAAACTGAAGTTGATTTATTGTTACTGTATTACTGCCTCTAGAAAAGGCCCTCCTCTCAGACACTGAAAGGCCTGTATACAGATGATAAATGTCAACCTAAGTTTTATTGCTATAAACTCTGTGCTTGTAAGGAATTAGGACAATTTTATGTTTATGTATTTCTACTGCCCATTGCCAGTTTCTCTGACTCGAAGTAATAATGTCCTGTCAACTGTGGTGATTCAGCAACAGAAGAGTAATTAGTGATTGAATAAGAGGAAGATTTTCATCCTCACTATTGTATACAGACTCCAAACCCAATGGCGTAAGCGAACTACAGGATTTATGCTGTTCTTACATAATCCAAAGGATGGGAGGTACATTAGCAACACCCTTCCTATTCTCTGCCCTTGTTCTTATGTGGTAACGGGATCTGTCCTGAACATTGACCTACAGCTAGAATTACATCCCCTCATTGTTTGGTGCCTGCCATACTGTACTGTGCAAATGCAGCTTGTCATACATATTTCCAACATATCCTTTAGCAACAAGTTCCTGGATGAATCAATTATATATTAGTATTTCAAAATAACTCCATCCCATCCTTCAATTAAACGATCCTGGGAGGTCTAACTATGCCTAAAGAACTCTGCCCAAAACAAAAAGGTGATTGGTGTCTTTTAAAGTATCCAACAACACTTAACAGATGGGAATTGATAATTCTTTAGGTTGCTAGTCAACAACAACAAAGCTACACTTACCTGTGATGGAAGTTCATTGAGCGGTCTTCTGTGCAGCCACACAGGGGAACTGCTCATGTGCAGGCCAGCAACAGGGATGTGTGACTGCATAGATGGTCACCCAATCAACAACAGTTAAAGGATGTCCAACACTTTTAATCTTCATGGTCTCTGTGCATTCCCACATGGAAGATTAGCCAGCTCACTTACAAGAGGTCAATAATGGATTATCATTGTGATGAGCCAAACTACACATTATAGATTATACAGATTGTATCTGGGACCTATACCCTGTATAACAATTAGATGTGAGTTGTGCATAGTGCTTGATTTGGATTAGAATTATGGAGTGAATGAAAAAGGGACTGCAGCCTTCCCTGCACACCAGTTCCTTGGGCTGAAACAGTCTAGGGGGCATTCTTTTGATTGTTCAGGAATCCTGTGCATACCCTGGTATATACGTGGGTTTCCCCAACAATATCAAGGGGTGGGGGAGCTAAAGGCCATGTTCCATGCACACCACAATTCCAATCCAAACTGTGTACTATGTGAGTGGAAACTGAGAACCCAAAATTCATGACTGAAAGCGGAATGAACAATAGCAAAAGTTTTCTGTGTCAAAAACTGCAAAGAACAGGACTCTTAACAATTCAAGTGCTTTTAAAACTAACTTTTAGAGAACAAGGGACAAACCTAAAAGGGACAAACCCCACTGGGGAACAGAAGCCTTTACTAGGGGATGCAAACTGAACAACCCTTTCAAGAAGGTCTGATTAGATGATATGTTAAATGAGAGTTGGTTGGGGGGAAACCCCAACCTAACTCACATTTAATGTGTGATCTGGGACTCACCTTAAAAATAGTATGGAGGGGGCCAAACTGGCTTCCAAGTGCAGCACAGTAATAAGAAGGGCTTCATCATTTCCTCCCTTTCATCCAGACGCTTTCCGCTGAAAGAAAATGGCCATGGGGATGGGCTGTTTGTCCTGCTGCTGGTTCCACATGTCTGCCCAGCAGAAAAACCAATCAGACCTTCAAAGGGTAGTGAAAGGCTGAGAAGCTGCTAAATGAAGTCTGATGGAAATGGAAGCAAAGCCAGTTTCTCTTATCGTAACAGATAAATGTTGAACCTAAGTACTAGTATTTAAATCAACATTCTTTTCAAGCGTCTCTACATAGGTCTCCCCTCGAAGTCAACTTGGAGACTCCAGTTAGGGCAGGATGCCACAGCTCAGTTATTATCAGAAGTAAGGAGGAACATGCATAGAATCCCATCCTGCAGTCACTCTATTGGCTGCCTATCAGTTATCAGGTTCAATTCAAGGTATTGGCTATCACATACAAAGCCCTTCATGGCCTCATATCTACAGGACTGTGTCTCTCCTTATGCTCTGCCATGACAGTCTTGTTCACCAGAGCAGGGCTTTCTGCAGGTGCCACCCTGAAAATGGATATAATCAGCAACTGCCTGTACATGTGCATTCTCTGTTGTGGATCACACCTCATGGAATGGCCTGCCTAATGAAGTCAGGAAGGCTCTCACGCTCCTGGCATTCCACAAACTATGCAAAACTGAGTTGTTCAGAAGGGCATTTTTATTGGGAAAGGAACTGGCAAACCACCCAGTAAACAAAGTCTGCCTAGGAAACGTCAGGATGTGACGTAACCCCATGGGTCAAGAACGACCCGGTGCTTGCACAGGGGGCCTTTACCTTACTTAATAAGGCTGTACTGTAATGGAATGTTTCAGAAAGGTGGTTTAATGAAAGGAAAAGGACTGTGGACTAGTACTCTGTATAGTACATACTATCTGTTGCTGTATATTATCCTACTATGTAATTTCTGCATCGTTTAACATGTCATGTTAATACTGATGCCTTGTTTAAATTTAGTTTCAGATTTCTGCAGTCCTAATTCTAGTGCATTGCTTATTGGGTGCCTCATCCTGCCAATTTACTCAGTGTAATCCTCCTTGAGTCTCAGTGGGAAAGGTAGTCTTATAAATAACATAAATAAAAATAAAATTGTTTTACATATCTATTCCATTTGGCTAAGCAGTTACCTCCTACTGGAATATTTTCTAGCTTCTATTATGATCCTCTGTGCTGGATCAAACAAGGATTCATTCATTCACATCTGAATGACCCAAACCAATAAATATAGCACTTTGATATTATGTTGTGCTCAATTCAAGATTTTTCTTTCTCTTGGGTAGAGATGAGAAGGCCCAGAAAATTCAAAGGAAATAAGTCTTTCCCTTGTTCCCCCACCCTACATTTTGACAATGGGAAAAAAATTAAAGTTGGCGATCACTGGAAAAAAATCCATGAAATATTTGCTCTTTTGGAATGAGTTGCCAGAAGTGAACCACTGTTTGAGAGATGCCAGAGCTGATTTAGGAGTCTGGGATCTATATTTGGCTTCTGACATCTGGAACTTTCTCCTGCCCTGATCTGAACAAGGGTTATAATTTTGTCCACAATTAGGTTTAAAACGTGGGGCAAGGTATCTACAAGTGTCATAATATATTGTATAAGACTGGAAGTGTTTTCTTTCTTTGAGAGGCTAACTGAGGTGCTGTTACTCTCAACAACTTAGCTGTGCAATCAGCTACTTGCTTTTGGTGCTAATTTGTTTAGATTATTTCATGGCTTTAATCCATTTTAAAAAACCTTTCAGGAATCAAATCCAAGTAAGAGATATACATTCCCACAGGAACAACTGATATTAGTCCAATTATGGCCTGATATTCTGTTATCTTAAAAGACAAAACTAAAGAAGACTTTCCACTGTAGCATAACTAACTTCCTGTCCTCTCTGTCAACACAGGCTGAATAAGTAGAATTCCTAGGGTTTCCTTGGAGAGCTCTGACTATGATCAAACTAGCTGAGGAATGCTAAAAAAGGGACTGAACACCCCTCCTGTCTTGCTTAATACATAGATTTTAGGTATGGGTAGCAGCTAGAATATGTTTGTTTCAGCCCTGGGCCCACCAACACATCCAGTAAGCCCTACATGATCGGGACAGCTATGGGTTCAATGATCTCTGATTGAAGAACACAAAAAACAGGGTCTGAAATTTGTGGTGCTGAACAAGCTAGTTCAGCGTCAAGAGATGTGGCCATGTGCAACCTTTTTTTACTATAGAGTTTCATATTCTCAGTTGGGAAAAAATGGGTTTATATCTCATGTCATTAGGTAAGGGGCTCTTTTATTTCTTTACATAATTCCTCCAGAACTAAACACTGCTGTTGCTAAAGAGGACACTGAAGTGCCTCAGTAATACAAAGTCTTGACAATTTGAAGAACCTAGAGATGCATATGACAGTCTTTCCCCCTACAACTCACTAGGAATGTATTGTCCCAGTCTCCTTCATACAGTGAGCAAGACGGTGAGTTGCAAGTACAATATGGGACATAAAATGTGGAACAATTATTGTTGTTCTGAAAGACACTGTAACTGCAACCGTCTCTATACAAGGTTCCCAGATTTGTCTTGATTTACAACCACAAATATCTTCTACTTAAGGTAGAAAGGGAAATGGAGGTTAGTGAACATGGACTTCATCATCATCAATCTTTCCTTCTGAAATCAAATGGATAGTTTATACATACTCAGTTCCATGGAGATAAGAAGATGGAGCTTTCAAGTGGCAGGTGGTTGGTTGGGGAACCAACCAACTGGTTGGTTGGGGAAATAGTTTTCTCATTGCATGTGAAATGGCGGACTTTCTTAGTCTTGAATCTGTCCTGCTGAGCTTTCTTTCTATACTTGGATTTAAATTTTGACCTTTCTTGCAGGATATTCAGACTGGATGGGCAGGAGCATTTCCCAGAGTTGAGTTAATGGAATATTTCACATTCATTGGATCCAAAGAGGCATGTGGCTTTGGATCCACAGAGTGCAAACTATTCCATGAACAAAACTTGGGGAGTTTTGATTCCAGTCTCAATGCCAGTGGAACCAAGGTCAACTTGAGATTGTTGGTCTAAAGTTTTTTTTTTTTTAAACCTTCTATTGGGATTGAGGATTAATAATGCCCACTCCTTCTAAAGCTTTCACCAAAAGGGGCTGCCTAAAAACTGGGAGACCTTTCACTCATCACTTTAGATGTAAAGTGTTTGCAGATAGAACTTGTAGCCAGGCTAGGGTTGCCAACCTCCAGGTACTAGCTGGAGATCTCCTGCTATTACAACTGATCTCCAGTCGATAGATATCAGCTCATCTGGAGAAAATGGCCACTTTGGCAATTGGACTCTATGGCATTGAAGTCCCTCCCCAAACCCCGCCGCTCTCAGGCTCCGCCCCCCAAATCTCCCACTGGTGGCAAAGAGGGACCTGGCAACACTAACCTAGGCAAAATAGGCACAACATGTGGTATTCAGATTTTGCAGTTTTTGCTTCACATTATAGACATTTTTACATTTTTACATCTAATTCATATTACTTCCTATGGAAAACAAGGATAGTTGAAAGGATATTAAGCCAGTGTAAATGTGCAGTACAGAGATGCCCAAAGGCTTTTGCATACACTTTGATCCTGTGGGTTATGCTCATGCTTTAGATTAGACTGACTGTGACGTCACCCCATGGGTCAGTAATGACCCGGTGCTTGCACAGGGGACCTTTACTTTTTAATGTCAGGAAATATCTAGCAAGTGACACTGGTTAGCAGGGCCATTTCTATAATAAGGCAAAGCATTAGCTTCAGGCAGTGTGCAGGGGGCAGCTATGGCTACCACTCCTGCCTTGCCGCCACTCACTGCTGCCTTGCCTTATTATCATCCCTTTCCCCACCAAGAAGTTGGAGCAGTTGAAACCTCTTCCCTCCTAATTCCCCAGTGTCTTTAAACCCAAGCACTACGAGACACACAGTGCTCAACAGGGCTTCCCGAATTCTCGCAAGACTCCTCTAAGAGTTTGGGAAGCCCTGCTGAGCATGTGTGGCTTGCTGCATTATGTTTAAAGCCACCCACAGAACAGGAAGACAAGGAACATTAGCTACTGTGGGAGGAGATAGCAGGGTTGAGCAGGTGAGAGGCTAACTGCTTTCACAAGCACCTTACTGCAATGTAACTGCTGCCAGTTACAAAGCAGGGACTCTGTTGACTGATCTGAAAGGAACGACAGAAGGTTGTTATACTTTACATAAAGGAAGGGGCTATATTTTGGGGGCCTTGCCATCTCTGTATTGATGTTAATGATAGGAAGCCATATTTCAGTGATGAATAGGGTTGCCAGGTCCCTCTTCACCACCGGCAGAAGGTTTTGGGGCGGAGCCTGAGGAGTGTGGGGTTTGGGGAGGGAAGGGACTTCAATGTCATAGAGTCTAATTGCCAAAGCGGCCATTTTCTCCAGGTGACCTGATCTCTATCGGCTGGAGATCAGTTGTAATAGCAGGAGATCTCCAGCTAGCATCTGGAGTTTGGCATCCCTAGTGATGGAATGTTGAGCTTTTTCTCCCTGCTACTAGGGAGGGATGGTGGTAGTGGGAGGGAGGGGAGAGAGATTGCTGAAATTTCTAGAATCTCTCTGACCAGTGTTTTGTTTGGTGCCAAGCTGGTAGGAGCAGGAATGCAATGCAAGTATTCTGGAAGTTATGGGTAGCTCAAATATTTCTTAAGATTGTAATCATACCAGAAAGAAGAAACTGTGATAATTGAATACGTATAGTAGTTTAAACAGAAGTTGTTGCTGTTACCAGATGTCTGTATCAGAACATTCAAAAGTTCAACTTTGATATGCCATCTTGGGGGGGGGGGGAGCAGCCTCATGCAGAAAAATAGCAGAGCTCTGGAAGTTCTTTAAATAAATTTAAAAGAAGAGAACTATTTTCTGAAAAACTAGATATTTTTCCCCAAGTCATATGAGTAAAATGATATCCTGTCTAACAAACTACATATTTCAAAGCAAATTCACATCTGGATAAATGCATTCCATTCAAAAGGGAGGCGGAGTACTTCTCCAAAAGTTCACAATTGGAATGAAAACTCTTTCACAACTTCAACAATTCAGCACTAATTCTGATTTTTTGAAAGCGTTGCCCAATATTGAATGCCGGATTCACCAAAAGAAAAAAAAGCCCCAGTTAAATATAATTTCTACTGAAACTGCCAAGCAGATTTTATTTTTGGCCTCCACATCCACTAGGGCCAAATACAAGTAAGTTTTTTCAAACATAAAACAATGGCTGACATTTCATGCAAATATGGTAGGTGTCTTGTAACATCTTTGACACATGTGTGCCTTGTTTTATGGTTTACATAATTATGGAGCTATACAGTGGTTACTGAGGCTTAGACCCCTGGGGTTTTTCTGAAAGCGGAAACAAGGCACAACTTTCTCACCTCCACCCTTCTGCAGCAGCCTGAAATGCCCCTTGAAATCTTGTTTCAGGGGAGCAGGGGACCCCAGGAACTGAGGGAACATTTCAGGATAACATGGGAAGGGGGTGGCAAGAAATTTGTGATCCATGAGAA
Organism: Euleptes europaea; assembly: GCF_029931775.1. Taxonomy (NCBI): domain Eukaryota; kingdom Metazoa; phylum Chordata; class Lepidosauria; order Squamata; family Sphaerodactylidae; genus Euleptes; species Euleptes europaea. The sequence goes on from NC_079314.1 coordinate 97,342,127, forward strand.
GATATCCGTCCACCTGCAGGAAAACTCCAGGGGATCTAAGCCTGAATGTTCCGTGCTATCAGATACACAGAAAGCACCAAAGAAAAAATAAATATATATTAAGTTGCATGTGCCAAGTCCTTCACTATATTTAAAATTCTAAGTACAAAAATTAAAATATTGGCAAATGAGAAGGTGAAAGAATTCAAAAGACCTGAGATCACAGAACACATTTGCAACATATGCAGAGCAATCCTAAACAGACTTACACCTTTCTAAGTCCACTGAAGTCAATGCTTGCTTGTGTGTGTGCGTGTGTGTAAAGTGCCGTCAAGTCGCAGCCGACTTATGGCGACCCCTTTTGGGGGGTTTTCATGGCAAGAGACTAACAGAGGTGGTTTGCCAGTGCCTTCCTCTGCACAGCAACCCTGGTATTCCTTGGTGGTCTCCCATCCAAATACTAACCAGGGCTGACCCTGCTTTAGCTTCTGAGATCTGACGAGATCAGGCTAGCCTGGCCCATCCAGGTCAGGGCAAGTCAATGCTTAGGTTGGCACTTATAGAAAAACAATTTTCTGAACAACTGTATCCTCTAAGTTATCCGGGCTGCGTGACCGTGGTCTTGGTATTTTCTTTCCTGACGTTTCGCCAGCAGCTGTGGCAGGCATCTTCAGAGGAGTAACACTGAAGGACTCCTCTGAAGATGCCTGCCACAGCTGCTGGCGAAACGTCAGGAAAGAAAATACCAAGACCACGGTCACACAGCCCGGATAACCTACAAGAACCAATGAACTCTGACCGTGAAAGCCTTCGACAATATTTTGTATCCTCTAACTTCTCTGCCACCATAGAACCATGAATTTAATTAAAGTAACAACAAAAAAGAAGCATTAGAGAGTAATGTGTGGCAACCTCCATGTCACTCAGATCTGATACATACAAACAGCACAATGAATTAAGAATGAAGTAGCATAACAGGATAATATAGCAGTGAAACATTTTCACCTAGAATCATGTTCCTAACTATGCTAGTTGTCTGCTTGCAATAAATTTCTTAGTGAGAAAGCCTCTAAAAATGGCAGGTCCACCTGCAGCCTGAAGTTGTACAATCCACTGCACCACTTTGTTTTACTTCATGAGTATACCAGGTCTCTGAAGTCAACCCAGGATATGGATTTTGTTATTAATTTTGGCTAATTTTACCAGGTCTTATGGATATCTTTAGTAATTGAGAAAGAAAGTTCTACCTGGTTAAGAATTTCTAATCCCATCCATACCCTTTGTCTACAAAACATGTGTATTAGTACTAATGTTTTTTAAAAAACACACCAAAAGAACAATATAAGAAACACCTTATGAGCGTAAGACAGGGAGATGCAGAGATGACACACATCTACCTATTGCAGAATATACCATAGCCAAGACCAACTGAATCTGGGGGTTTAATATTCAGATGTTTCAGGTCTCTTTGCCAATTTTTTTTCAAAGTTAGGCAGAACAACAGCAGCAACTCAGGCTTCCCACTTCACCCTGCCAATGACCTTAACACAGACTTGGATGTACCACCTTCCCCAGAGTGAAGAACAATTCCCTGCCCTGCCTACTCCAGCCAGAATTTCATTTTAGCGAATACCACAAATCATGTCATACTGTGTAGAACTATTTAAAAGTGGGGTTGTGCAATGCGAACTCCTTCAATGCATGGGAATGAGCCAGAGGCTGCCTAAACTAGCTTCTTTAAAGTCTTTGATTTTATTTAAATTACCCTGAAAGAGGTCGCTAGGCTGTTTCTTTGGACCTTAAATCCCCCCCCCCAACACACACCCTACATTAACGAGAAATTTAGGTTAGATGGCAAAAAACAATTTAATGATAAAAATCAACATTCTAGCAAGACTTATCCCACACAAATTACCTGTTCAGTTTCATAGCAATGTCATCCTAAACAGAGTTACATCCATCTAAACCCATTGGCTTTGATGGCCTTAGAAAGGACTAATTCTGCTTAGGATGGATCTGTAAATCAGCTAGCATGAAAACAATTCCATTACATTCAATGGAGCACACTGTTACATCTGTAGACCCTAGTAAAGCATCTACTTTAATGCATTACAGTCCACATTCCTCTAACAAGAATGCGCAGGAGTAGGGAAGCAGTATCGATACCGTCCAGTACAATACATTCACTTGTAAAAACACTTTATAAATCTTTCGACTGTTTGATAGGTTAATTTTAGAGCTCCTCCTTTATTTTTTAACTACAGACTTTTTAAACTACACACCAAAGTGTGTTCTTTAACATGCATACTAGTTTAAGGGTATGGCAGTGTTTGAATTAGCTTATATAACAGGATATAAAATGTCATAGCTAGTTTTATTGGAATGATAATGAGAAGAATTTTTGTGCACAATGAAACAAAGATGCCGACTCCTGTGCCAAACATTCATTCGATGGCAATACTTCAAATGAATTACCCCTTGTAACAACTGAACTGTCATATCCTACAACCACATCCCAAACAGCCACCCAGCTGGGCTCAATAAAGCTATTTTCCGATGTACTGTATACAGAGACAAACACCCATACTTCCCAGATGTTCTCTGTGTAAAACATTTGGTTTCAAATGCATAGCAAGTCTTTCCAAAAAGCCATTACATTTGTTTAATGGACTCATACGGTTCAGCTAAAATATCCTGGAGCAGACATCTGACTGCATTTCTGCTCTATGAGCCCCATCTGCAAAAAAGCAGAAAGAGCAAATGAGAATGCTTTGCATGATTTATGCTGCCTTTATGATCGGCCAGTTCATAAAGCACCAGCTTTGCTCAACAGACAATAACACAGACTGCTTTCAAGTGTGTCATTAAGCTTTTTTTACTGTTTAAAAAAATACTTTCCATTGAAACAAAGGGCCCAATTCTAAGGCAATGGGATCAGTACAACTAGAAGCACATTTGATTCAAAAGGCATGAGCAAGAATGTAATTTCCTGCTTTTCTCTCATGAGGATGCCCAAGACAGATAAAACCATAATGTCTATGGTGGCAAAAAAAAAAAGGGCTATAATGAGCTGCTACGTTAATCTCATTTCTCCTCTCAGAAACTCTGTAAAGTAAATTATTGGTCTTATTTTATAGCTAGGGAAATGAAACATAAGACAGTTATCTGTCCTAATGAACTTATAGATTGGTTATATTTTAACTCTGATCTCCTACATTAATATCATTCACAACCTGGCCTCGGCTGTGGATCCTCAAATCTGCAGATCAGGGCCATGTAAAGAGAAATAAGATTTTTCTACAATCTTAGGGGACCCCCCTCCCCAGGTATACAGAAAAATATGAAAACATTTTTAAAATGGAGAAATCCCCCCCCCCAAAAAAAAACCAGAGGAAGGTTGTCTGCACTTTCATAGACAATGTAAGCCTACTGTGAATGGGGAGGGGGAGCTGCTACAGAGCCCACAACCATCTCTTCTCTATAAATGGGCGGGCAGATGGGGGTAAAAGAGTGGGAGTTGCTGGCCCCTTTCTGACACCAGCCCTGCCACAGCCACCTCTCCTTTGTAGAGGGGAGAGGAGAATTGGAGCTGCCGCTGTTTGCCACTGATTCTGCCAATGCCAGCCCCATCATCATCACGTCTCCTCTGTAGGTGGGCAAGTAAGAGAGGAGCAGGAGCCACTGTATTCCCACCCACCCCCCGGTTGCATGACCCACGCAGGGGGGCAGAGGGAGCAGCAGTGCTGCTGCAGGCAGTCAGGCAGGCCAGCGAGCAGCTAGCCCAGCAGGTAAGCGGAGGGAAAGGATGGAATTCTCCTCTCACAGGACCCCTGCTTGTTCATTCTAATTCTATGAATTGCTGTATTTCACTACTGCTATAAGACTGGTTCCCCCCAACCAATCTTTAAGGAGCCCTGTGGCACAGAGTGGTAAGCTGCAGTACTGCAGTCAAAGCTCTGCTCATGACCTGAGTTCAATCCTGAAGGAAGTCGGTTTCCGGTAGCCGGCTCAAGGTTGACTCAGACTTCAATCCTTCCGAGGTTGGTACAATGAGTACCCAGTTTGCTGGGGGTAAAGTGTAGACGACAGGGGAAGGCAATGGCAAACCATCCCATAAACACAGTCTGCCTAGTAAACATCACCCTATGGGTCAGTAATGACCCGGTGTTTGCACTCCCTTTACCTTTTTAAACCAACTTTTATCATTATATTTTTCTTAAGACTATTTGAGAGTATAAGCTGTTTATTAAAACTGAGAAAAATACAACTTTCTGTCATTTCATTCAAGATAAAAATACAAATAAGGTTAACATGTTATGACTTGTCTGACAATGTACTGAATACCATGCAGAAGAGGAATGGGATAAAGATGAAAATTACATGTAACAATTAAAGGATAAAACAACTACCACTGAAAAGGTAAGCTGTTCATTTTTCTTGACACAGAGAAAATGTCCCATTCTCCAGAAATGTGTAGGCTTGCCCATCTAAAATGTAGAAATCACAGGACAATGAGCTTTCTTTTAAACAAAACATAAGTTCACCTGAGTTCATTTCTAGGCCCCATGAAATAATACAAGCAGATAACAACTTATAGTAATTTGTTATCTGGATTCTCCACAACTCTGTCCAATCCTAAACCCTACGTTTGCTCAGCTACACATAAAGGTAGCTTTCACATGTGCATACTGCACCCTCCTTTTTAGAGAATATAGCCTTGGATACTCACCGTGAGGGCTTATTCTCCTCTGAGGCGAAGGGCATCCTGAGCTGCGGGGTTGTTTTCCCTCTCCATCCGGGTAGGCAGGACTAAAAGATTCTGACTTCCTGTGATACTTGGCGGGAAAACAGCCTGAGGAAGCCAGTTACCGTCTAGACTAGCTACATTAACAGCAGTAGGAAGAACTCGCTATATAAACTAACTGTAAATTGCAATTGCATATAACCCAACATGAACAGATAGACAGATAGAGCCATTCCTGTGCTAAGCAGGAGACAAGTACTGAACAGTTAAAATTTTTATTGTAAGACAAGTTATAAGGGAGGGGCAGGATGCCCTTCGCCTCAGAGGAGAATAAGCCCTCACGGTGAGTATCCAAGGCTATATTCTCCCCTGAGGCAAGGGCATCCTGAGCTGCGGGACTTATAAGAGCTCCCCAAAAAAGGGTGGGATAAGCTACACTTACTCGACTACATTCTGCAGGACCCTGCGGCCGAAGGCCGCCTGCGCTGAGGACCATGTGTGAATTTTATAATGCTTGATAAATGTTGAAACAGAGGACCAGGTTGCGGCCCGGCAAATTTCTTCCAGCGGGGCCTGTTTGTCAAAGGCGGCAGTAGTTGCCATACTCCTAAGGGAATGAGCTGTGATGCCCTCGGGCACTGGCTTGCCAGCTACCTTGTAAGCTTCAGCTATGCATGCCTTGATTGTGTTACTGATGGCAGCGGCTGACATCTTTTTTCCTTTACTGGGGTTAGATATTCCTATAAATAGGAAGTCTGACTTTCTAAATTCTGCAGTACGCTTAATGAATGTGCGGATGGCTCTCCTGAGGTCTAAGGTATGCCATAATGCTTCGGTTGTGCCTGATGGATTGGGGCAGAACGATGGGAGGTTTATTTCCTGAGATCTATGGAAATGGGAGTTTATTTTAGGCCGGAAGGTGGGGTCTGGAGTTAGGACAACCTTGTCTTTATGGAAGACACACAGGCCTTTTCTGATGGAAAGGGCTCTGAGTTCCGATACCCTCCTAGCTGAGGTAATAGCTGTAAGGAAGAGGACCTTCATGCGAAGGTACCTCATCGGAACCGTTTTGAGAGGTTCGAATGGTGGACCCATGAGAATCTTAAGAACCAGATTAAGATTCCATGTAGGGAACCTGTGAGAGGCAGGAGGTTGAATTTGGGATACCCCTTTTAGAAAGGCAGAGATGTGTCTATGCTGTGTCGTGGGATGTCCGTCCGTGAAAGGAACAACAGTAGAAATGGCGGCCAATTGTCTTCTTAAAGTGGAAGCCTTCAGGTTCTGTCTAACCCCTTCCTGTAAAAATTCCAGGATGCCGGGAATGTCAGGGTGAAGTGGGTCCATTTGCTTTCTCCTGGCCCAGCGAACGAAAGCCTTCCACGACGCGTTGTAAATGCGCCTAGTGGAGGGCTTTCTGGCCTCCAAAATTGTGTTAACCACTTCGACGGAATAGCCTAGCTCTAGCAGTGACCGCCTTTCAAGTGCCAGGCGGTCAAACAGAACCAATGAGGGTCTGGGTGAAGGATAGGTCCCTGTCTGAGAGTGTTGGATTCCGTTGGAATTTGCCATGGATCTTGGCAGGACATGCTCTTCAGAGTTACAAACCATGGCCTCCGAGGCCAGTAAGGGGCTATTAATATCACATTGGCTTTGTATTGATGGATCTTGCGGAGGACTTTTGGTAGAATGGGTATTGGGGGGAAAGCATACAGCAGTCCCCTGGGCCACGGGCTGAGAAGGGCGTCTGTGCCTTGTGCCTTTGGGTGAAAATACCTGGAGTAGAATCTGAGTACCTTGCGGTTTGATTCGGAGGCAAACAGATCTACTAAGGGGGTGCCAAATATTTCTGTGATCTGAAGAAATGTTCCTGGATCTAACTCCCATTCTCCTTCGTCTAAATTTTGCCGGCTTAACCAGTCGGCCTGGCAATTGAGGTCTCCCTTGATATGTTCCGCTCTGATCGAGGGAAGATTGGCTTGAGCCCAAGTGAGAATTGCTACTGCTTCTCTGTGAAGGGAAGAGGACCTGGACCCCCCCTGTTTGTTGATGTGCGCTTTTGTAGCGACATTGTCCGTTCTGATAAGTACATGATGGTTCCTGATTATGTCTGCGAACTTCCAGAGAGCTAATTTGACAGCTCTCAGCTCCAACAGGTTGATATGGAGCAGTGATTCCTGGTGGGTCCAGCGACCCTGGGCTACCTGATCTCCCAATATGGCCCCCCATCCGAAAAGGCTGGCGTCTGTGAAGACTTGAACAGGGTCTTCGTGAATGTACTGTGTGGCTTTGTGCAGGTTCGACGGAACAGTCCACCACAGAAGACTGTGTCTGACGCTGTGTGGGATTGTCACTGACTTGACCTTTTTTCTTGCTATATCTAATTGGTGGGGACGTAGAAGCCACTGAAGGGGGCGTGAGTGAAAGCGTGCCCATGGGACAATCGCTATGCACGACACCATCAGGCCCAGTAGAGCCGCAAGGGACATTAGCATAGCGGACTTTGATTTGGTCAGTTTGGTAGCAAAGGTTTTCAGTTTGCTTATTCTCTCCTGGGATAGAGATAAAGAGTTGGTCTTTGAGTTGATTCTGGTTCCCAGGTGTGTCATAACTTGGGAAGGTTGTAAGGAACTCTTGCCGAAATTTATGAGATATCCATGTTCCTGGAGGACCTGGATAACGTGATCTGTATGGGTGCGGGAGAGATTTGGTGTTGGAGCACAGATCAGAATATCGTCCAGGTACGGGTGTACCTGGACTCCTTCCTGTCTGAGTGTAGCAATGACTGTTACCAGTACCTTCGTGAAGACCCTCGGGGCGGATGTCAACCCGAAGGGGAGGGCTCTGAATTGGTAATGGTTGGGTCCATAGGCGAACCTGAGGAATGGTCTGTGTAGTGGATGTATAGGAATATGGAGGTAGGCCTCCGTCAGATCCACAGCTGTCATAAAGGTGCCAGGGAGTAGAGATTCCACTATTGACTTGACTGTTTCCATGCGGAAGTGTCTTCGAGCCATCCTCTTGTTGATGTACTTCAAGTCGAGGATGGCCCTCCAGTCGCCGTTTTTCTTTGGCACCGTAAAAAATATGGAATATACTCCCTGGCCCTTCTGAGAGCTGGGGACTGGCTCTATGGCTTTGATGAATAGCAGGTGTTGAATTGCTGTTATTGTCCTTGAATGTTTCTCTGTTTTGAGTGATATAGGGGAATTTAGGAAGAGATCCCGGGGTCGGGAGGTGAATTCCAGTAGGTATCCATTTGATAGGATCTGAGAGACCCATTTGTCCGGGTTGGACAAGGCCCACCTTGCTGTGAACATTTGTAACCTCCCCCCCACGTAGGTGTGATCGGCGTCACTGAGGGGGGTGTTTGGGTAATCGGTCGCCCTTATCTGACCTGGCCTGGAAGTTTTGGGGCCTAGAGAATCTCCCCCCTCTGCGAAAGGATCTGGTATTGTTCCATGATCCCCGGTTTGACACCCAAGAGCCTCTCCTGAAGTCTGTTCTGAATCTGGGAGTGAATTTGGGGGAACGAAAGGAATGATACAGAGGAGAACGTTGGTCTTTTTTGATCTGCATGGGAAGGACCTGTTTTTTATCCTTTGTTTCAACAAGGATACTGTCCAGCTTTTCTCCGAAAAGCCTCCCCTCTTTGACTGGGTAGGCCATCAGTGTAGCTTTGGCCTTAAAATCAGCTGGCCAGGACCTGAGCCATAGACCCCTTCTAATGGAGGTGACTGATGCCATTGACCTCGCTACTGAGGACATGGTATCTAGTGAGGCATCCGCCATCACGGTCAACGCAGTTTGTACTCTGTCAAGACCACCAAGAACTCTGAGGCTATCATCTGGTACAAGTTGTATAATTTTCTTGACCCATAAATAAGCGGCCCTAGCAAAGATGGAAGTGGTAGCGCTGGTCTGAATGGCCATGGCTGAGGCCTCGTGCGCCTTCCTCGCCAGGTAGTCTGACTTTCTGTCTAACTGGTCCCTCAGGGAGCCCACCCCGTCTTCTGGGATCAAACCTGGTGATTGGAGGTCCAACACAGGGGCGTCTACTAAGGGAACCTTAAGCATTTCCATGGCATGTGGAGCCAGATTGTATAATTTTTTAATACTAGTGGGGAGTTGTTTATTGGGAGTTGGGTGCTCCCATTCGTCTCTGACCGCGTTAATGAAAAATTCTGGGAAGGGTACTGAATTGGTTGTTGTCTTAGGTCTTGGAAAGCATTCCTTGACCCCTTTTTTTAACTTAGACTTTGGCTCTTCAGATTGATCTGATTCCTCATTGAGATCAAGGGCGAGGATAGCCTTTGCCAAAAGGGCCTGATAATCCTCCCCAGAAAAAAGTCTGTTATGCTGTTCTACTTGTTGAGGTGGGTCTTCGTCGGAATCGAATTCCCCCTCCTCTAACTCCTCCTCCTCCTCATAATCTACAGAAGAAATGGGAGACTTAGAGAGATCCATTTGATTCTCCCTGGTTTCACATGGCTTAGCCTTCATTGCTGCTTTTGTAGGCCATGACCCACTCCTGCCAGCAGAGGGAGCATCGACCTTTGATTTTGCCTCATTTACAGCAGAAGTGCAGTTGGAAAAGGAAGGATTAGGCGGGAGATTGGGAGGGGGAAGGGAGGGGTCCAATCCCATAGGGGGAGGGAGGCGAGTTTGAAAGGATTGAAAGGCCATCCACTGACGCTGGAGGGCATAATTAATAAGGTCATCAGCATTTTGCCATGAAATAAATTGTGCGCCTGCCACCTCCTGGGAGGGGGGGGGGCTGCCAACTCCCGGCGGGAACGTTCCCGTTTGCGCAGGGTTACCAGAGGATGCAGCTGCCATCGGATCCGAACGTCCCTGATGCTTGTTGAGCGGTTTAGCCGGTTTTGGGGAAGAGGCGGGTGACTTGCGCCCGGCTTTCGCCCCTGCTCCAACTTTAACGCCGCGCCTTTTTCTCCGGGCGCCCGGTAGCTGCGGCGCTATTTTGCGCGCCTTTTTAGGCTTTTCTAAAGGCGCCTCCGGATCAGGCGTCTGGGTCTCTCCCGGTTCCTCTTTGCTCCCTAATGGTCCGCCTGGGCGGCCGTTGGGAGAACCGGAGCCCTTGGGGTTGCTCTGCACCAACCCCCTTTGATAGTCCTTCTCAGAGAGAAGGTCGTCTTCCATAACTAAAATGGCGTCGGCCATCTTGGCTAAGGAAATAAGGAGGGAAGAAAAAACGGAGGGGGGGGGGTAGAAGACAGACCAACACTCAAAAAACAAGGATCAAGGCGAAGATTAAGGACTCACGGAACACTGAGAGGTAAGCTGTAACACGAAAGGGAAAGAAACTACTCCTAGCTAAAGAAATGAAGCCTAAAGGCACAGAGCTATGCGGAGTTGCCTGCTCCACCCGGATAGGCAGGACGGAAACTGGCTTCCTCAGGCTGTTTTCCCGCCAAGTATCACAGGAAGTCAGAATCTTTTAGTCCTGCCTACCCGGATGGAGAGGGAAAACAACCCCGCAGCTCAGGATGCCCTTGCCTCAGGGGAGAATGGGATAGTTCTCAAGGCACAGAAATGCAACAGTGTACAGCTCCCAGCCCAGTCACACAGGGCTACCTGAAAGAATTAAAGTGTTGTTACATGATATAAGATTATTTCAGAAAAAGGATTGGAATAACATCATGGTAAACACACCTTTGAAATTCTCTGCTTATCAAATGTCTTGCCCAGCCATTCCCTTTGCGTGAGCAAACTTAAAGTATTTCTGAAAAGCATGGTAAAGAGCACTTGTTCAGTTATAACTGCCATACAAAAAAAAACCCTATGAATCGAACCAGAATTTATTAGCATGTTCTAATGATGTACAATTATCATAATTTGCATATAATTTGTACGTACGCTGTAAATATCCCACTACGGCAGGAACTCACGACATTCACTTTTATCACACCTCTGCATGGAAATTCCTATTTCTATTCTCTAAGTTGAAGTGTCTTAATATATATGGCGTACCTGCTGTAGGCGCTAAATTCTCTGTGCTGGCCTCAAACTCTCCCTGGCTGACCTGGTTGCAAGAACTGCTTGCTTTGAGAATGTAAGTGACCCTGCAAGATCTTAAGGAAAGCAGCTACTCAAGGAGTATTCTATGCCTGTTGTAAAAACTGGACTCTGTGCTTTGCTATATAGGGTTATAAAATCATTATATTAAATACAATTTATATTTTTAAATATTTTTTAAAAATTTAAAACACTATTTTAAAATAAATTCTAGTATTTTGACAACAGCCTGTGAAATGCACAAAATATTTCAGAGCAGCAAACATGCGTACTTTTCGTACTGCCTATCCCTGCTCAGATCTCTCCTTTTCCCAGCACAACAGGGAAAAGCCAAACCAAAAGCTTTGTTATATAGCTTTTTACTACTAGAGCCATCAAATATTTTATCATATAGCAGTAGATCCAATTGTCCCCCTTATTAGTACCATAAATAATTCTGTGGTCAGGTAGTAATACAGTGTTTTAAATGAAATTTTTACAGGCTATGAGATTTCACCCTAGTATGCAACAACTGAAGGACCCAGGAGGCAGGAGGCAGCTATCACACAAGGTTTACTCTTCAGTATTCTCCCACTGGTGTTTTTTCTTCTGCCAAACTCTTCTTCTCCTGAACAACAAACCACAAGACAGAATTGCTAAGGAGATAGAGATATGCTTTCAGTTAAAAAGATTATGAAATAAAACTGGAGTAGTTAATTATAAGGCTTAATTATTTGCTAATTTGGACATAGGGTAGTCAGGTCCCTCTTCACCACCAGCGGGAGATTTTTGGGGCGGAGCCTGAGGAGGCCGGGGTTTGAGGAAGAGAGGGATTTCATTGCCAAAGCGGCCATTTTCTCCAGGGGAACTGATCTCTATCGGCTGGAGATCAGTTGTAATAGTAGGAGATCTCCAGCCACCATCTGGAGGTTGGCAACCCTATTTGGGCATTGTATTCTTTTGACAAAACATGATTAAAACTGATTGTGAAATCACAAGGAACCATGCAGGGAAGTGGGGCGTCTCACTAATATGCTTAATAAGGAGTTTTAAAAAAAATACCTTTCCAATTAATGTGCTTCCTCTCCCCATTATTTTTACTTCAGTAGTAGTTTACTGGCAATGTGCAGCCCATCTGGGATCAAGACTTCTGACACCAGTATTACTTCCAATGGAGCAGCTTCCCACGACTGCATATTGTAGTCAATACAGCTATGTCCAGTGTGGACATAACAATGTGTAGTAATCCTATTAACTAATTGAGTAAAATAGCATTTCCTTTTGTCTGTCTTGAATCTAAACAAATCACTCAGGTTCAGCTAACCACAGAAGGGATGGATACCAGTGGCTGTTGGTGAGTACAATGAAGTCCTCTGAAGCCACGTGTGGATACTATGCTTTGCTTTCACAGTACAGTATAGCACCAACCTGTTCTGTACCACATTCTGAGGAAGACAATACTCCTCATAAAAAACTGGTGAAAGGACTCTCCAAAATAGGTCAAATTTAAGCATACACATCTTTTTAATGTGGGCAATTTGTCATACACTGTTGGAACAAACATGGTTCCAAAAAGATTCCAAACTGAAATTATTATCTTTTGGAGAGTGAAGAAGTTGTGCCATGTCTCAACATAAATGTGCCCCCTCCATTGAATATCCTGAATTGATATAAATAGTATTGTGATTTTTGATCCTGACCACTGCATCTCACTCTGTCCTACCTGACAAAAGGAATGGTTATGTTTCTCAACATCTATACATATCACCTCCTAACTCTGGTTAGCTTCTCAGGGTTTGGGAGGTGATCCCTCCTCCCCTTTGGCTGAAGGGAGTGGGCAGGTGTGTATCTATGTGAAAAGAAGTGCAGTTCTGATACTGGAAGAGACAGGAGAGGCAGAGTATGCTTAGAGTGGCTGAAGCACCTTGGAACTTCTCATGGCTCAAAGAATTGGGCATGAATATATATACTTTTCTACCATTGTTCTTGTCAGCTGCCAATGTTAAAACAGAAGCCTAGAGACAGGTGTTCTTCCTCCTACTCAGGTCACTATTTCCTTGTGTGCAGGGTGGTCATGAGCAGAGCCCAAAATGAACAGCAAAACTAGAAGAAAGGAGCAATACCTCTGTCACCCCTGCTCTCCTACCCTTCAGTCTAATTTCCCAAGCCTGTTCCCAGTAGCTGCTAATCATGGATCCTACCATCTATCCCTAAACAGAAATAGGCGTTGGTGTCCATATCCCCAATTCTCAAGTGGGAGTCAGAGTCCCCCCTACCAACGTGATTAGTGTTCAGATCATGGAAGGCATTGTGCCAAAGCAATTCTGCACAATTTGAATCTGAACAGCCCTATTATTTGGGACAATTCAAAGATGAGTTGCCAAGTTATAGATATTAAGACTCCAAATGTACAAAGCAAAGCTCGGCAGCAGTGCCCAACTTCCAAATCTTGACACTTGACCATCTGATTCTAGTCAGGCTTACTACAATTACAATTTCCAGTCCGCAGACAAGTCCCTATTTCAAAGGCAGGAATCACATTTGAAGAATGTGTATGACTGGCCTAAACTGGAAGGGCGATCCCTGGTTCTTTCACAGATGAAATGGTAAAATAATAAGCTGAAAGTTTGAGTTTTCTAATAATGTATTATTTTAAAATATCTGATACCGTATATACCCGTGTATAAGCCGACCCGCGTATAAGCCGAGGTGCCTAATTTCTCCCCAAAAATGGGGAAAAATTAGGCACCCGCGTATAAGCCGAGGGTCGGCTTATAACCCCTCCCCCCCCAGGGGAAGCAGCGGGAAGCAGCGGATCCGGCGGGGGCGGCGGAGCGCCCTCCCCGCGGCCGCAGCAGGCCTCTGAAGGCCGCTCCCGGCCGGGAGAAGGCGGCGGGGGCGGCGGAGCGCCCTCCCCGCGGCCGCAGAGGGCCTCTAGAGGCCTCTCCCGGCCGGGAGAAGGCGGGGGGGCGGAGCGCCCTCCCCGCGGCCGCAGAGGGCCTCTAGAGGCCTCTCCCGGCCGGGAGAAGGCGGCGGGGGCGGCAGAGCGCCCTCCCCGCGGCCGCAGAGGGCCTTTAGAGGCCTCTCCCGGCCGGGAGAAGGCGGCGGGGGGGGCGAAGAGCCCTCCCCGCGGCCGCAGAGGGCCTCTAGAGGCCTCTCCTGGCCGGGAGAAGGCGGCGGGGGCAGCGGAGCGCCCTCCCTGCGGCCGCAGGGGGCTCTGGAGGCCGCTCCCGGCCTGGAAAAGATGGCGGTGGTAAGTTCCCCCCTCCCTCCTCCCTCCTCCTTCCCCCCTCTACCGTATTGACCCGCGTATAAGCCGAGGCCGGCTTTTTCAGCCCTTTTTTTGGGCTGAAAAACTCAGCTTATACGCGAGTATATACGGTATATCGGTTATGTGGTCATACTTGCATTTACAGCCACAAAATTATGGAATAAACTGCTTATATTTTGAAAGCTGATCCTATCTTCAGTTGGCAGACTAGCCTGATCCCGCAACATTCCAATTCTATCAAACACTTTCCCCATAGCTGCCATTTATTCAAGAAAAAGAAAAAGTAACAATCACAAATATATTTTATTCTCATCCTTCGCTGGTATGGAAACAAGATCCAAATAATCAAACTTATTCCAAATTTAGGGTTTGCGTTCAATCTTCAATCAGTGAAAATTTTAAAACCTAGTACTTTTCCAGACTTTACAGCAAGTAGCAAGTGTTCATCCTTTGGACAGCTGAGATAATGCATTAGTTTGTTTAATTAAGTTGTTTAAGGATTAGTTCACTTGTACACATGCTGGATGCTTTAAAAATATATTATTGATTGCAATTCGAACATCAAATAACTTCAAAGTTAACTTGCTGCATAGAGACATTTCTTCCCTTTTAGATTGTAGCTAAAGGTTACTGGAGGGTCTCTATATGTATTAAACATCTGGAATTTTTGGCATGGGCCCAAGATATTTGATCAGCATGGGCAACCACTATACTCCCTAGGAATATCTCACCCAGCCCCCTAGTGTTCAGTGTCTGGGATCTTCTAATTTATACAATGAACAGTGTTGTCTGTGCAGACATGGTGATAAATATGTGCTGTTTAAAAGGAGATACAGGTACTTCACAAACCATAACTTACAGATGCTCAAAGTCTTTCATGTGGGCAAGACAAATAAGAATGCTATGCCTGACTGCAGAGGCTGACTTCAGGAAACAACAGCAGGAGAACACAAATGAAAACCTGGATGCACTTGTGACTTAAATAAACTGGTCATCAAATATTACCCAGACACACTTATCTCACTTTTGAGTTCTTTGCACAAATATCTAGCAACAGGCCAAGAATTCATTTTAACTGTCATACCAAATGGATACACAAAAGAATGTTTTAAGAGTGGCATTTGATATATATAATGTATCATTACAAAGAATCAGTGACTAGAATCCTGGGAAGAATAAACAATCTTTAGCAAGAATTAGATGTTCCAAACAGCTTTATCCAGCACATATGATACCCAAACATATCTTATATATACTTTCAGATATAATTTCCTCCATATGTCATACAAAATATCCTAATCATGAAATTAATGACATAAAAACCCCATATGCACTGCTCAACACACAGTACTTTAAAGTTATATATCCCTTTTGTTATGATTTTTCTCAAATGATATTTTGAAGTTATTAGTAAAAACACATTACAATGCAATAATATTTTTGGTTGCGAGCATCTTGGCAAACAATGAACCATATTCCATTGTGAATTTCACTTCAGGCAGCTACATTTTGGCCAAAATTCCTAACACTATAAGCCTCAAGCCAAAGTCCAAAAGCCACATGCCAGAGTCAATCCTGTACCTTCTACAAACAAATTCCCCCATCCCCTCACACCATACTCATCAAATGTTCAGCACAAAGATACATAGTGAAGTGGGCAACCTCTTTGGCTCACATGCAAAAGAAACTGCAACATCTACCTGTGAAGCTCCACGGAAGATTTAGTAACATCCCATATTTGGGCAGGGTCTATCCCTGGGGGAAGGCTTAATAGAATCAGTCCTCCATGTCCTACTTAACTGTTCACTGAATGTTAGGGGTCGAAATCAAGGTGTCCAGTCTTATGACTGTACAGGACCCAATAAAAATTGAACTGGTGGCAAGGTTCTTACAGTCTGCAATCAAAGAACGTGAACGCCAATGTCCTAAATAAGGCCAGCTTAGGACAATGAAATCAAGTAATCCACTTAGCCTTTTAAATTGATTTTATTGTAAAACCGATGGGGGTTAGATGTACCTGCGTATTATGGTTTTACTGTAATTGTTTTGTATGTTTTACTCCAATGCCAATAAAGGCTTTCGTTCGTTCTACCTGTGAAGATGCTGGTATTCTGGTAAACAAAGAGGTGGGTAAGGTGAGGGTGGTACTCAGCCAGACACATTAAGTGCAAGTCAGGCCTCAGTGCCACTGCCAGTAGCACAAACCAGGCTGGTGGTTGTGCACATATAGCACACGATAACAATCAAGAGCCATGCTCTTTATTTTCTCCCATGCCTCTGACCCCAGTGGCACTGCCACCATCTCAGGAGCTCCCCTGGGTTGCTTGGACAAACAACCAGCCCTATGTGTCAAGCATAATGGTCTGGCATGCACCAGTTCAGCACATGTGCTGAGAATTGCCTAGCCTTAGTTGTAGTTTCAGACCCATTTCCCTCCACATTCATACAGATACCAATTACTCTGACCTCCAGTTAAGCCTCTTAAAGCCTTTGCTCTCAGATCCCTAAAACATGTTAATGCTACCCTCACAGTTTGTGACCAATCCCCTTACCTCTAAAGCTTCCTTTTTTAATGCTGGTGAATCTTCTTCCCTGCCTCAACCAAGTGACGATTTGCAGAACACAGTGCAATTCTAAATAGAGTTATACTCTTCTAAGCCCACTGAAGTCAAGAGGCAAGAACACTATAACTTTAGTCTCCTAGTACACGTCCCTTCAACAGCATCTTCCTTAAGATCCAGCCACCTTAGCTCATTCTCCTTATCTTCGAACCCATCCAAAGGGATTATTTACTTCAGGAAGAAGAAGCAGAAGAAAAAGAGTTAGTTTTTGTATGCTGACTTTCTCTACCACTTAAGGAAGAATCAAACCAGCATACAATCACCTTCCCGTCCCCACAACAGACACCCTGTGAGGTAGGTGCGGCTGAGAGTGTGGGACTAGCCCAAGGTCACCCAGCTGGCTTCAAGTGTAGGAGTAGGGAAACAAATCCAGTTCACCAGATTAGCGTCCGCCGCTCATGTGGAGCAGTGGGGAATCAAACCCGGTTCTCCAGATCAGAGCCCACTGCTCCAAACCACCACTCTTAACCACTACACCACATCTTCCCACTTGTTTATGTTCATCACCATACAACATTGCTGATCAGTTTTGTAGGATCAAAAATAAAGTGCTGTGTATGGAAATAACTTTTATGGTGTCTCTTTTTCACTCTGAGAGTTTAAGGGTTCAGTCAGAATGGAAAATCAAGACATAATTAAATAAATCAATCCCAATTTAAAACCAAATTGTATAAAAATGTAAATGTCATCATACTTTCTAAGGACAAATTAGTTTATTCCATTTCCAACTGTCACGTTCTACTTCACAAGCCTAAAGCTGTAGGGGTTGGGTTTCCAATATAATTGGCAAAAAAATTTTTTAGAAGAAGTTATTCCATTTGGCATATTCATATCTAAATGTCTGTTTCAATCACATTTATTTATTTATTGAAACATTTCTATGCTGCTTTTCCTTGTGGCTCAAGGCAGCTTACGAACAACAATTTATAGCATGGAAAATAAAAACCCCAATAACCCAGCTCCTCCCAAAAGACACCTGCAGTTCATACCCCATTAAAAGCCCTGACAAATATAATGGCCTTGTAGGGCACACAAGCCTCTTCAGAGAGCTCATTCCACAAAGTGGGAGCTCCAGTGGAAAAGGAATGGGCTCTGGTTGATACTGGACAAGCTACCTTAAGTGGGGGGAAAGCCAGCAGCCTACAGGCTGAGAACCATAGTTGGCACACAGGGACGTGTGTGTGTGTGTGTGTGTGTGTGTGTGTGTGTGTGTGTGTGTGTGTGTAAAGTGCCATCAAGTCATAGTCGACTTATGGTGACCCCTTAAGGGGTTTTCAAGGCAAGAGACAACAGAAGTGGTTTGCCATTGCCTTCCTCTGCATAGCGACCCTGTTATTTCTTGATGGTCCAAGTACTAGCCAGGTCCGACCCTGCTTAGCTTCTGAGATCTGACGAGATCAGACAAGCCTGGGTCATCCAAGTCAGGGCACAGGGACATATTGGAGGAGACAATCCTTCAGATATGTAGGCCCTATGCTGTAAACGGCCAGCCAGCATCGCTGTTTTAAGATAGGCAAGATATGTGCCCATCAGCTAGCCCCTGAGAATAATTGGGCTGCTGCATTCTGAACAATCTGTAGTTTATCGGTTGTCTTCAAGGGCCAACCAACACAGAGTAATAAAACCATGAGGTCACAAAAGCCTGAATCAGTGCGGTCAGACAGAATGAGTCTAAGAAAGGACCAAGTTGGTGAATCAAATACAGCTGACAGAAGCCACCCCTGACCACTACCACAACATCTGAATTAGGAACAAATGTGTTTCCTTTGTGACCTTGGAGCTCTCCAACTGGACCCACAGACAGCTCCAGAATAAAGAAGACACAAATATTGTGCAGACACTGTCACCCAGAACAAATAAAAAGCAAACAGCTTCTCTATTCAGGGAAGCAAGGAATGCTCTTACTGCCCCAACAAAACAAAAAGAGAGAGGATTAATTCAGTTGAAGCACATCTGAAATAGATGAGTGGCCGTGAACTTGGCAACATGAGTAAATGTTATTATAATTAACATTGCTTTACCAAAGAACTAGAGAGAAAAACAAAGGCCATGTAAGACCAAGATATTTGTAACAGAAGTGCCACACAGTTTTTCTAGAACTGATATTGGATATCTTTATTCATTGTGCCACTGCACAGACAAGACCATACACCTTTTTGCTGGTGTTGTAACCCACACAGTTCATCCTAGTCCCACCAGCCAGTCTTATGATTCTGTAACATACTGCAGCTTCCCAGAAAGCATACAACCAATGCTTGCTTTCCTATACAACTCATACACTTCCCATGAAAATATCTGCCTACTACTGATTACATCTTACACAAGTATAATGGCTATGGATACGGGGGAGGGGGAAAGAGAATTTTAAAGAAGATTATAGTATATGAATGTTTTTCTTTTCGATTGTATCTAAGAACATGGATAAAACTTCCACAAAAAGCTTAACGTATAGGCTTTTTGGCAGACTTCTTGAGCTCACTCTTTATCTGAAATCTTGCATATTCAGTTCATACCTTTTCAGTGCAATCCTAACAAGAGTTACTCCAGTCTAAGCCCGTTCAATGGGCTTAGACTGTGGTAACTCTGCACAGGATTGCACTGTAACTGTCCAAATGAATAAACGAATGGAAAGCTGGCTATCCCAATACATGCTTAGTGTGCTGCTGTATTTATTGCAGTTGCTATATTGTTGAGTAAACAAGTTTAAATAAGTAGTTGCCAACAACAAATTAAATATAACATATCCATAATCCACCTCACAGGTTCCCAGCCACCACATAAAACTATGGCTGAAAAAGTCAGATTTCTAGAAGCCGCTATTAAGCCTTAACAGAGTTGGAAAAATGCATCATACTCCTAGATAACAATTTTTGGGGAGCCCGTGTGATGAGGGACATGGGATTTTCCCAGGGCAAATGTAAACATACGCAGAAAAGGAAAACTAAGCAGCACAGTGCACATAATTTATGAGTCTAGGCTCAAAATCCTCTTTCCTCAAATGACAATGCAAATTCTCCAGCTGGCTTCAATAAACACTATTGAAGGCATTAATACCTACACACACACACACATGCACATATATGTATGTATAACACAATTAACCAATAGTCTTGTAGATTTCCACTTGTTTGATTATAGCCAAAAAACCAGAAAAAAGAATCAAAGGTTCACATTTAACATAACTGTTTCTGACTAATCAGACAACAATGCTCAGCACTCTGCTGCTGCTGCATACCTAATTGGCAAATGAGCAACATACATTTTAAATGCACTATATTTTAGTGCAGATAACTGTGAGAGGGCTGGTTACTAGAGATGTTTCCAAGGTTTGCAGTTTGCATGCTGTTGCCATACGGCTGCAAATATTTACATGCTGCTGCGTAGGAAAAGGTTACCTAACCCAGCGCTATGACAGCAACCAAATGACATAGGTGAGAGTATGAGCTTGGGATTTCTAATACTTAGCGTCTCTTTCTTTGACAATCTGCTGTGAAGTCATGATCGGAATGATGCCTGTCACATTGCCGCGAAAACCCCCTCTGCTGGCCACAGTAGAGCCTATTCAAACATTTTAAAGATGCCATAAACGCTGATGACTAAGGAAAACAGAAACGGTGCAAAAAAAAGGGGAAAGCTAAATTAATTCGCTGTGTCTCTGCTAATCCAGACCCTTTTCACAACCTTCTTCTCTTGTGTATGAAGTAGACTATGTGAAAAATTCAAGCTCTACATTTCAAGGGCTAGGAGAGCAAGAAGTACTGTCCAAGAAGTACTTATGGAATGGAGTCATAGCAACTGGTTCTAATCCCATGCAGCAGACCATATATAGATATTTATACATTTTCAGAAGTGTGACAAAAGCATTCTCCATGCTTTATGTCAGTAAATGCCACCCTGTGTCATGGAATATGTGAAAACTGAGCATTTTAATCCCAGAAAACCAACAGACAGATTACACACACCACTGCTACTGTATTTTGCAGAGCTTTCACTCTACTGTCCTCTG
Source organism: Euleptes europaea (assembly GCF_029931775.1). NCBI lineage: Eukaryota > Metazoa > Chordata > Lepidosauria > Squamata > Sphaerodactylidae > Euleptes > Euleptes europaea. Next base: position 97,362,760 of record NC_079314.1, read on the forward strand.
TTTTGCCTCTTTAGTGGCACAGATAAAGCTACAAAAGTTATCTCTCGGGTCTTTATTTCAAATCAAGTTTAACAGAGGATCAAGAGCCTCTTTTAAAAAAATAGATATGCAGTGCAACTGAAAGGGGAAACAATACAATCTGGAAATGATACACTTGGAAATGTAAAATGTTTAACCTATAATGTAACCTAGAACTTCTGCTAGTTTGAAATGCATGTAATATGACACAGTCTAGGCAGTGCTCTTTAAAAAATCATGCACTCGGTGTGCATGTGCATTCATCTGTTTCCTACTTAGCCATCCTCTTAATGAAACAATACAACCTTAAGACTTGTCTGCAGACAAAGGGCCTTTAAGTATACTTTCCATTCTGCTTTGTAGTTATTTTTGTATGTTGACAAATCACACTGTTAGTAAGCTACAGCTCATAAACATTTTAAGTGTAATGAGACTGCAGATCATCATAGAGGCAGGGCACTTTTGTTTTGTGTGTTTTACTTAAATATCTGGCTCGGGATATTTGTTAAACAGGAAAATGCAATAAATGAAAACCAAAAACCCAGTTGCAGCAAATCTACTGTAAATTAACCTGCTTCAAACAAAAGGTATGAGTACAACATGACAGAAAAGCATCTGTATACTCAAATGCAAAGCCCACATACGCTGGCACACTACCCTGTTAATGAATATTCAGTGCAGTGGAGAAAGTAATAATACCTCTCATTTATTACATAAGCATATCCAGCATATACTTGAGCTCTCCTGGGCTGCTTGGGAGTTCCAAGACAAAAGAACTACAAAGTCAGACTGGAGTTACAGCACAGTGGAACATCAGGTCTGGTCTGTTTAGGTTGTGAGCTAGAAAACACAGATGAGCCAAGTGGACTCTACAGCTCACTGAGACAGAGTAGAGGCATCAATGTATTTGTCTATAGCGATTAGCAAAGTTCCTATCATAAAAACCAGCAACGATCTGTCCTGCTTTAAAAGAGCCTTTAACCAGAAGGGCATTTCTGTTTAACTCGCTAGACTAGAGGACATGGTATCTTCCAGTGAACTTTGTATGCCCACACATTAAACAAACAGCAAATGGCCTGATGGCTGGGGGAAGGGAGGGAAAGGGAGATCGTGAAAATTGAGAAGCAATGCCAAAATTCTCCTAATAGCACAGCACTTGCAGTAAGGGTTTCAAATAAAACTCTGGGTTCAGACACTTTGAGAGAACTCAGACGCAGTTCTGAGCTTCACAAGCAGACACACACACCCCCTCCCAAACGAATCCTGAAGCCCAGAGGAAGGGGGGAGGGGGACGTAAAAGCATGGAAATGCAATGGCAAATTGACAGCTGGAGTCAGGGTGAGGAAGCCAAGCAAAGCTGGGACACTTTCAGCCTCGAGGGAAGACAGGGAGGGTTGCGATCCAAGCCACAAGGCTCGGTCATGCCATGAGGCATGCCCTACCGTGCAGCAGGATACAGTTAGGGCTGGAGGGATGCAGCGCTCTGGGACGGAGCATCCCCCCCCCCACCCCCCGAGCACCAGGGCCAGCGCCTCCCGGTCCTTACCACTCTGCCCGAAAACCTCTCGATGGCCCTCTTGACTTTGCCGTAGGTGCCCTTGCCCAGAGTCTCCTGCAGCTCGTAGCGATGCTTCAGGTTGTGCTTGTGGTGGTGCCTCTTGACGCCCTGCTGCTGCTGCTGCTTCAGCTCCTGGGCTGCCGCCGCCGCCGCGATGACAGAGGCAGCCGTCCCGCCTTGCTTCCCCGCGGGCTCTCCCATGGCTGCTACCCCTTCCCCGCCTGTTGCTTCGCCCAGCTCGCCGCCAGCCGCCGCCGCCGCCCGGCAGCACTGCGGAGGGGCCTCCGCGCCGCCGCCGCCGCCGCCGCCATCCAGCTCGGCCCCATCCATCTCCTGCTCGCCCCCTGCGCGCGCCGGGGAGGCACTCCTGGCAGGGGCGGGAGGAGCTTCGGGGACCCTCCCTTCAGGCGTGCCCCGCCGCCGCCGCCGCCAGGGCCGGCCCCGGCCCCGTTTGCGGCATGGGAGGGAGCCCTCGGCTTTCCCCTCCCTTCGCCCCCCGCCGAGGCCGCCGAACGCGCATTTGGCAAGCGGAGGAGGCGGGAATTGGGAGCTGGAGGTGGGCGACGCGCCAAGGAGCAAAAACAAAACGGGGAGGGCAGAAGGCTTTCTCTTTCTTTCTTTCTTTCTTTCTTTCTTTCTTTCTTTCTTTCTTTCTTTCTTTCTTTCTCTCTCTTTCGGGGGGGGGGAACCCTATGAAGGGGGCTGGCTGTGCGAGCGCGCGCGGAGGCGCTCTCCTTCGCCTCAGCCGCCCGTCACGCGCCTATTCCTCTCAGGGGTCTGTTAGGCGGCGGTTGACGGTTGGCGTCAGAGGCCTGCGGCGGCGGCCCTCCGCGTTCCTGTCAGCCAGGCCGCGCTCGCCTTGGCTACTTCTAGGGAAGCTCCCGCTACCAGGCCCCGCCTCGGCCGGCCCATCTCTCGGCGTCTGGGCCGGGAAGAGATCGGGCTTGGCTCGGCTGGGTTTGAAGGGGAGGGGGGGGATCGCTGGACGTAGCGGATCTACGGCCAGGGGCCGCCCCCTTTTCGCCTTCCCTCGCGTCCGCCTCGCCTCAGCGTGGGGCGGGGTCTCTGCCTGGGCAACCGCCGCCTCGAGAAGGCGGCGGCGAAGGGGGTCGGGGTCGCCAGGTGGCCTTTATCCCGAAAGGACCCCCCGCTTTATTCCGCGGCTCCGCAGACGGCTAATGGCCGTCAGAGCAGCCGGGCCTCCCTTCACGATGAGGGGAACAATCGAAGGGATTAGGTGCCTAAAGCCATGGGCTCCCGTTTGAAACTACCGAACAGGGTTCCCCCCCCCCCTTTGTGCGCTGGTGACCAGTCCCCAAAAATAAGGGTGAAAACGCACGGGGGGATGGGGTTTGCCTTGGATTTGCCGCTCTCTAGATGCACATTTTCCCCATCTGAATTCTCAAAACTCTGCATGGATACTTATTTTTGAGTTTTGATAATTTGGCTGGGGGAAAGCTGCATTTAGAGAGCGGAAAATCCAAGGCAAAACCTCCCCTGCGTTTTCGCCCTAAGTTTGGATTGGAATCTGGGTCAAAGTCCAGAGTAGTCCTGGGGTTAGAGTGTTCCACCAAAAATAAATTGTAGTCCTGTGGCAAGATTTTTTTAAAACTATTACTCTAGCATACGGTTTCTTGGACTAAGGCCATCTTCATACATATGTGTCTGATGAAGTGGAGTGTAGTCTGAAGAAAGGTTGCCCCAGGATTTAAAAAAAATTGTCAGTGCCACAACACTTTTTTTGGGGGGTAGAAGTCGGATCTAAGAGAATCTTTCTAAACGGATCCTCCTGAATTTTTGTGATTTTCACAGGCAGGCTGCACAAAGTCACCATCAAATACCACAACTCACATCTTTGTCAATGGACTGTGCTGTACCAATCATGGAGCTAGCCATTCAAAAGAGTATTTGGCTGCCTTCACACATCATCAGGTATTATGCTATCATTTTGCTATAGCTATGGGGTTGTCTCATGTACACAGGAAAATTTTATGAATAAACTGCAACAACAGAGCAATAGACAAACCTGTGTAGATGCAGCCTTACTCTGCACACACATCCTTAGATTACAAAACATTTGTGGAAGGGAATAAAACTGGAATGCTATAAAGTAGAAGAGTGACCAACTTTTTTTCAGCGAATGAGCCCCCAAATTAACTCCAATGTGTAAGACTACACCACTAGTACAGCAAGCAACAATGCGCAGCCAGCCTCACCCAACTGGTGCCTCGGGTTAGTTATGCCTCTAGCTAGGGGCTAGCCCATAGCTTAGAAGAGCAGGCAGTAACATGACGTGGGAGAGGCAGGCAGGAGTTGCAGGCAAACATGTACTGCAGAATGAGGTAGAATGGACTTCATCGCTTCAATCTGCAGGTAGGGAATTGCAGTTTCAAAGAAAATCTTTCTGGAATAAGAACATTTACCACTGCAAGAAGAAAGTTATCCTTACCTCCAGTGCTAGTTTTTTGTCTGCAAGGAATTTTTAAATAATATACCTACAGAGTAAACTTGTGCTTTCATTTGGTCTGTGCAACTGAAATGGTTTTAGGGAAGAGGCTTGAAGTTTTCTTCCTGACTTGGGGAGGGGGGGGGGGGCTTAACTTTGTAAAGACAAAAACTATTAGATCTTATTCAACACAGAGTTAAGCCCATTTAGATCCTTACTAAAATAAAAAAAAAAACTGGTAGGTTGAGGGCCAGACAAAATCATTTTATGGACCTGATACTGTCCAGAGGCTAGCAGTTGTACATCTCTGTCCTAAACTCGGCATGTTTTACAAGCCAGAAATATGTGAGGAAGGGAGGTGGAGAATAATTGTTTTTAGGGTTTTTTAGTGGAATAGTGTAGCCTGCCTTGCTTGCTAGTCAGATAAAAAGACCCAGATAGAATTATTACTACACTAGCATGGGGCTAAGTCATGCCAGTGAAAGGGGGCACTTTGAACACGTTGGCACACTAGAATGACATGGACCCTACAAGTGCTGGAATCAAATTTGGACATTTCCAAACACGAGTTAGTGTCATGTGTGAAAAGACTTATTGTCGTAAGGCTTCCCTCACTTGATCCTATGAACAAGTTTTTCAGCATTTTACTCAATCAAGCCATTGGGCAACTTGCTCAGGTTTCAGAATATTCCAAAGACACCCCATAAACATGGGTTGGGTGACTAATCCAAATGAGTATTATGTATAATATGTTCTGGCAGAGGCACAGATAGTTTGTTAGGGTGAAATTTTAAAAAGTGATAACATTGCATTAAATGCCAACTAGTGAAGGAAAGAGCTGCCATCTGTCTCTTTCTTGTGCAGATTTCTGTTTTTAATCCCTTTTGGCACCATGCAATATATACCGGTATTACAGTATTTTCTATAAGCACTTTGTGAAAAATGAGATTAAAGTTGGTTTAGGATGAAGCATTTTAGTGTTGCTATTTTTAAGAAGACTTGGGGTGCAGGACACTTTCCTAGATGAGTGGGGGTAAGTAAGAGACTGGTTGTTTGACTTAAACTGTGTAATGTGCCTTGAGTCTCAGTGAGAAAGGAATGCTATAAATAATGTAAATAAATAAAAATAAAAATATATATTTCCTTTAGTATAAATAATCCAGCAGCCTGATAGCCCAGCCTACCCTGACCTCGTCAGCATTTGGAAGTTAAGCAGGGTCAGCCACGGTTAGTACCTAGTTGGGAGACCACCAAGGAAGACTAAGGTCCCAGACAGCCCATTCCTGACCTGAAAGGATGAAAGTCCTTTGGAAGTCAGGAAAGGCTGTGCCGGCATAAATAGCACGGTCTGAGAAAAATATGCACAAGTACTACTGGGATAGTAGTGAAAATATAGTACTAGGCTTGGTTTGAGCCTAGTACTATATTTTCACTACTGGCATAAATAGCACGGCCGCTGGCAGCCGTGCCACTTACGCCATCCAGGTTGGCACGGACACCAGCAGGGGGACCAAGACACCAGTCTCCTGGTGCTGCTGCAGCAGCGCCAGTGGGATGCCGCCTGGGCCTTGTACCAGCGTCCCACTGGCGCAAAGGGGCATGAGGCATGCCAAGGGATGGAGCTGCCGGTAGGCAGCTTCCTGTCCCCTTTCGCCCCAGGTACATCGATGGGGAGAACAGCGTTGCTGTTCTCAATGGGGCAAAATACCCCATTTAAAAAATAAAAAGCCTCCAAAAGACTTTTTAAAGCCTTTCGGTGGCCAGGGAACAGCTTTGGAGGCATTGCAGCGGTGCCTCGGCCACACCGTCTCCGGCCACTGAAGGCTGTAAGCAGAAGAAAGCAACAGCAAACTACCTCTGCTCGTCTCTTGCCTTGAAAACCCCATGGTCCTGGGGTTGCCATGAATCATTTGCAACTTGATGGCACATTATTATAGATAACCCATCTGTGCTTAACTTAGGATGCTATCGGGAGGATGCCTTTTCTTTGTCCCTTAAGGCACTAGGGTTTTTTTACTTTTCACATGGGGAAAAACTTGATCCTTTGAGTTCATTACCCTGCTTGAGAACTTGCTTGAACTCTGAAAGATCTGCATGAACACTGTGTTTTCTTATCAGATTTGCTTGAATGTCATATATTTTTCTCACCAACGCCTCAATAGCTGTGAGCTGCCATTACTAGTTACCCCACCACCACAAACAGTAAAAAAAAGTAATGAGCCATACAATACTTTTATTTAGGACCACATGTGCAGTTTACTCATTACTTTCATTTCCTGCTTTAATTAACTCCCTGAGATAATGAGCAAATTTGCCCACTTCCTGAAGAAACGTATTCTGTAGAAAGTGGCCAAGCATTATTTTTTCCCCTTGAAGCCATGTTAAGTTCTTCTATTAAGCATATTCCTTATTCCACAGGTATCTCCACTAGGATAGGCGTCGTCTTCTTCTGGCTCCTGTTTCTGCTTTTAGCAAAGAGTATCAGTGATGAGAGATAATACTTTACTGAATATGAATATGAAGCTGAATATGAAGGACTCCGTCTCAGCACAAGGAGCTGGACTAAATTACTATTAGGAAAAGTGGTAAGATTTTGTCACATCTGAAACATCTAGCAGTTGTTGCAAGCATCCAAAGCAAATGTGCATTACAGATAGTGTAGCCAATTTTGGAACTAAAATGTATTTTACATGGCAAATTTTAAATGATTTAACCAATCATCCCTCTCCACAAGGACCTTTGAAAATCTTTCACATACAAAGTTTATCATTAATCTATCAAGGTCTGTATTGTCTATTCTACTGGCAGCGGCTCACTGGGGTCTCTGATTTTTTACATCACTTGCTACCTGAGCCTTTTAACTGGAAATGCTGGGCAGAGAAGCTGTGACATACCTTCAAAGCAGACTGCAGATGCTCTACTGATTAGCCCTGGCCCCTTCACCTCTTTGTACCCTCTTTGAAGGAGAAAGAGAAGGTGGTACAAATGGGAAATTACTACACGTGGAATCATTATTATTGATCAGCACATTGAATTGGCATTTCTCATATTCCCAAATTTAGCCACAAACCATACTGGCTGTCTCATGAAAAGAGTACAAGAGAAGTTACTCCTTGAACCCCTTCAGGGCAATTTAAGTGTGTCTCCCTTTCTTATCGGCTGTAACTTACAAAGAATGTCCAGCTATATAAAAAAAACACAGATAAAATTCTTCAGTGGGCATATTTTTGTCTGTGTTGATCATTAATTCAAAGTGACAATAAAACTGAATGAGAAAATTTGTGATAAGAAAAAAGATGTGCTCCCTGGTTATGTCAATTTAGGTTGTAGCCAGTAAGAGTCAGCTACATGCAGCTTTAAATAGAATGTTCATAAAACAACAGAAACATTTTTATGGTGATTCAGAAACAGCACATTTCTCTGGAATATGTACAGATAGAACAGGGAGTAGCAAATGCAGCAGAAAAAAAGTATGCTTTTCTTGGAAGTGGAAGTATGAACAAGGCTGAAAATAGTAACATGGTAAATTAATCTTGGGTGTTTTATTTATGCACAAGGATTAAATATAAACTCCTGTTCAAATCTTTCTAAACTGTTGTTATATATGTTGTTTATATGGCAGGGCTTCTATTTTAGCCAGTGTCTAAAGAACTTAGATTTGGCACCAGTGATTATGCTGGTCCCAAAGAAAAACTGAAAGGATCCAAAATGTTCAGGGTCAAACTACAGGTTCTCTCAGCAAATGCATATCCTCAAACCAGTTGTAGGATCATACAAATGCAGGGGTGGCTGCCTTTATAGTGGAGAATCAGTGGGTGAGAGCGTCAGGTGCTTAAACATTTCTGTAAGAAACCTTTTGATTCTGTCCTGCAAGAGTTCCTAAAAGACTCTCAAGGACAAGAAAATCCTGTAACACCTAAATCTGCTCTCAGATGTTGGTGAGATTGTAAGGTTTTGAATTACACACACTTTCCTCCTTGCCTGATGAAGATTTCAGTGGAAATGAACATTGGCTAACTGATCCACCACAGCTGGAAAAGTAGCCTTTGAACTAGTGTATCCTTCTTTCCCTAAACAGAAAATAAAGTATGTTATTAAATTAATTTTCATTCACTAACAGTGCCTTATTGAGTCTGCCCCCCAGGTTTCCAGTGAAAGTTGCCACAGCTGATCTTTTACATAGCGATAAGAAAAGCTGAGATCTTAGGCTGGAAAGCATGGTTTCCAAGCAAGCTTAAGCTCCGTATCTCTCTTTTTAGAAATGTCATTATTGTTCTTGTTGCTCAGCCCATTATTACAATGTAACATCTGAGTTCTTCACTGCATTGTTTATTGGAAGTCTTTGCTGTTTAATTGAATTTATTTTCATGTTTTGTAATCTGCCCCGTGGTGCAGAGTGATAATCTGCAGTACTGCAGTCAAAGCTCTGCTGATGACCTGAGTTCGATCCCGACGGAAGTTGGTTTTGGGTAACTGGCTCAAGGTTGACTCAGCCTTCCATCCTTCTGAGGTCGGTAAAATGAGTACCCAGCTTGTTGTTGGGGGGGTGAAGTGTAGATGACTGGGGAAGGCAATGGCAAACCACCCTGTAAACATAGTCTGCCTAGTAAACGTTGGGATGTGACGTCACCCCATGGGTCAGTAATGACCCAGTGCTTCTGTCATCTACCCCAGAACTTCACAAGAACCTGTCCATGAATCCTGCTACTGCTCTACTATGCCAACAATAAGTTCACAAGCTGAGAGAGACGTGCTTTCTGGGATCCTAAAAATTGTGTGACTGCTCCTGAGTCCTCCAATCTCACCTGCTGCCTAGCACACGCCTTTTGACGTGAAAAGAATTTCAGAAGTGGATTGTGATGTGAGTATTTTTTGGGGGGTATCTGCTCTTTAAAGAAAAAGAAGTCTTATATCCCATTATGCATGCCTAAAGTAGCTTTTTGTACCCCACCCACTGGCTATTGATTTATTTAGATTTATTTTTTAATGTAGATCCCACTTTCTGCATTCCTTCATAGCAGTTTATGTTTTCAGTGCCCTATGAAAGCAGGTTATCTTATACATTCTGCAGCAAATGCTAGTGAGGGTTCTCTCTAGACCTCTTTTGGCACTCTATTACACAAAATACAGTTCATCACAGACAAGGAACTGGAACATGCAGATTCATAGTGCAACATCACAAGCCATAGTCATTAAGACTAGTACACTGGTGGCAGCGTTTCCAATCATGCTGCTACTGAAAGGCACTTGGGTGAATGAAGAAAGCCTAATCTTGTAGTATTTTGGTTTATTGCTCATCAGTTATAGGTGGGAAATGATCAAGAAAAGCCTCTTGCTATAGCTCCCTCAAGTGGTGGAACACATTATCTCGAGCCAATCAAAACCACACTGTTCAAAATGCCTGGGTCTTAACCTGTCTTTGTATAAACTGAAAATGATTTGTGATGAACTCCGAAGCAATAAAATACTGTAATAGAGGAAAATCATGTGCACTGTGGCAAAGAAAAGAGCTTACAGGCAGTGCAGATGAAGGGGAACAAAGCAGATGTCTACAGAAAGTGCTCACTGCTAAAACTGGATGTTTTTGTTAGGCTAGCTATATATTTTTCTTAGAAGCAATATGAACCGTATCAATCTGTACAGTCTTTATTCTCGCACAGTTTGAGTCTCAGAACAAAAGTACAATATCTTGTGCACAACTGCTACAAAGTGCCCATTGCAGCTCTGTTTATTTCTGCATAATGTGAAAATAGCTCCCCTGGTTCTTCAGTAACGCATTTGAATCCCATCTAAAAGACATGAGAAAAGCCTCTTCTATAACTATTAGGAAGCAAAACTTTGTTTTTAAAGGGGAGCCACTGAGCACCCCAGTTATTACCTTAGCTACAGGTTCACTACACAGTATGTATTATTTCTTATAGATATTCAGTAATGGATAAAGAATCTCATTCAATATATGTCTTTGCATTTTTGTTATTATAAGCAATATTTCCCCTGATACCTTGGCAACATTACTTTTGGCTCGCTCTTGTAAGAAAACAGACCTCATGATTAAAATCAGATGGAAACACAGACTAAGGATAGAGCCTGTCTTGATAACAGTCTCAAAATAATAACAGACATAGGTAAATCAATGTGTGAAAGGAAATGTCAAAAGATTCCCAGGAGCACGCAGCTATGCCCTCATTATGGTTCTTACAACCTGCATGGAATCTGCATTTTCAGTGACAAGAACCCCTAAGGGTAATTAAAATAAAGCAAGTATCCAGGGGCTCATTGGGATTATTAGACTACATTAAAGCAAAACGATATTGCTCCATTGATGCTTTCAGATGGAGGGTAGTTTAAAGGGGTAGGAGCAATAGCTTATTTATGAGTTTTATAGGACATTATCTAAACAGTAGATATTTTGCAATTAGACACACAGCAGTTATTGTCACAGTCTTGGCCTGCAAAGTTATTTCAGGATTTGTAGGTACACTTAAATCTTACACAAAGTCATGTTGCCTGCAGAGCAGGGGGGGTAGGAAATCTACCTGGCCTGCTCCTGTGATTTTGGCAGCAGAAAAGCACAGGTGAAACTTTTCACAGCATGGAGATAAACATTATCACCTGCTAATCTCTGCATATCAAGCAGCTGCTAAAGCAAGTTGGCACCCTACCTTGCTATAAGTCAGTCTGAGTTTAAAACGGAAGGTGGAAAATCCATTTATCAGAATTATGTGGGGTGGTCAGAGCGCCTGCATCTTTAACAGATGTTTATAAGAAGGAATTTTGGCAGCTACCACTGCTTAAACAGGACTGAGGACAACTACATCTATCCATATTTCCTCTTCCCTCTGGGCAAGATGACATCCCTCTAAGATTGCCAGCTTTTAACCTGGTCCCTCCAGCTGTCCCTTTAACATATATTTGATTTGCAGCAATTATCAGGTAATGTTATTTAGCTTGCAGAGGAGAGGGACTTCAGTGGGGTAAGATACCAGAGAGGCCACCCTCCAAAATTACCTTTTTATCCAGGGAACTTACCTCTGTCACCTGTAATTCCAGGACATCTCCAGTCCCCATCTGAAGGTTGGCAACCGTACAACAGACTGCTGAAGGTTTAGCTATTTGCTCCTCATCATTTATATATGAAAGTCCTCTCACAACCCTAAACAGCATCACTACACTGGAAGGCACCATGAAGACCTAAGAGCTAGGCTTTCTTTACGACCTTCACCACCACACAGCAGGCTCTAACCTGTGATTGGCATGAGCGTTCCTCCTCCATCATTCTAACCACCATCCTCTAATTCTACTAAGAACCACAGCACCAGTCGAGATCTAATGTATGGCAAGGATGCTTGGGAGCAGTCAATGTCTACTGCACAGGTGGTTTCCTGATTTCAGAAGCCCATGAACCTCTTCAACATAATTGCTGGGAAATTCTCCCAGAGCTTTAAGGGATCCCCTCCCTCCTCAGTTCCTCGCCCACCGCCGACCAAAACAAATTAGAGCAACAGGTAGTCATGCCCCATATATGCACAACCACAGTTCCATCTCCTTGTTTCTTTCCTTTTTTTTTTCTTTTTTTTTTAGGTCGACAGCGGGGTCGGAGGGAGGGATGTGTGTCTGCACCGAAGACGTCAATGAACAGCAGTTACAGGTATGTGCAACTCTGTTTTCATCTTCCGTCTTCGGTGCAGCCCCACATGTGGGATATTAGCAAGCTTACCCATTAGGAGGTGGGTGTCGATCTAGGAGAACAACGTCTGAAGCACCGCTCTGCCCGCATCTGCATCTCTTCTGGCTTGCAGGTCCAGCGCGTAATGCTTGACAAACGTGTCCTCGTATGCCCAGGTCGCTGCCTTACAGATGTCACCGATCGGGATCCTCCTGTGGAAAGCAGCAGAAGAGCCCTGCGCCCTAGTGGAATGGGCTCTAATCTCTAGTGGACATGTTATCCCTGCTTGTTTATAAGCGATTCTGATTGCTGAGACTACCCAGCGCGCTATGGACTGGGATGATGCAGCTTTTCCCTTCTTAGGACCTTGGTAACAAATAAAGAGTGAATTTGATTTCCGAAAGAGTTTGGTCCTATCAATGTAATAAAGTAAGGCCCTCTTAAGGTCTAAAGTGTGAAGGGTCTTTTCTGCTCGAGAAGTCGGGTGTGGGAAAAAGACTGGTAGGACCAGGTCTTGGGCCACATGGAAGCTAGAGATCACCTTGGGTCTAAAACTAAAACTGGGGTGCAACACCACCTTATTTTTATATATCCTGAGAAAGGGGCTGTCAATCCTTAAAGCCGCTAGTTCCCCTACACGCCTAGTAGAGGTAACTGCAGCGAGGAATGCTACCTTGGCCGAGTGAAGCAGCATCTGAGCATGTGCTAATGGTTCAAAAGGGCAAAGCCAAACCGTGGAGAGAGACCACTGGGGAGTCAGTTTGGGAGTAGGTGGGAACAGATTACTGAGTCCCTTTAGAAAACGTTTAGAAAGAGGGTGAGAGAAAACAGTGTAACCCTCAACCTTATCATGGAAAGCAGAAAGGGCGGCTAAATGTACCCGCACTGAGGCAACTGTGAGACCCGTCTTAGTGAGTTCCAGAAGGTAGTCTAGAATTCTAGGGAGCGGGCAAATATAATGGGAGATACCCTTGGATCTGGCCCATATCTCAAATCTGTTCCATTTCCTATTATAGGAATAGCGTGTAGAAGGTCTCCTAGCTTGGAGAATAACTTCTCTCACAGGAGAGGACAGACCTACTGCTGAGACGGAAGGATCCTCCACGCTGCTAGATGTAGTCTGCTCACATTGTGATGGGCTAGATCCCCCCAACATAGCAGTCCCGGGTGGTCGGGAAATGTAATGTGAACTCCCTGAGTCAGAGACACCAGTTCTGAAAACCAAATCTGACGTGGCCACCTGGGGGCGATCAGGATGCACGAAGTGTTGTCCGTTCTGATCTTCACCAACACTCTCGCCAAGGGGAAACGGGGGAAAGGCATAGAACAGGTTGTCCGACCATCTGATTTGAAAAGCATCCCCTAAGGACATCTGATCGTTCCCTGCCAGAGAGCAGAAACTGTCCGCCTTCTTGTTGAGCCTGGTGGCGAACAAATCTATCTGGGGAATCCCCCACTCCCTGAATATAGGTTGTAGGAAGCAGTCCTGTATTTCCCACTCGTGATTCGTGAGAAATTCCCTGCTGAGGGAATCTGCCCAGGAATTGTGGACCCCTGCTATGTGAATAGCCCTTAATTGGATGTCGTTTGAGATGGCCACCTGCCAAACTTTCTGAGATTCTTTGCATAAGGGGATGGAACCTGTGCCCCCCTGCCTGTTGATGTAGAATACTGTGCAGGTATTGTCTGACTGAAGGAGAGTCCTGGAACCCCATAGGATATCTGCAAAAGAGGTAAGTGCATAATGTACTGCCCTTAATTCTAGCATGTTAATGTGCAAGGAAGTTTCGAAGGTACTCCATCTCCCTTGGACTGACTGGGTACCACAATGACCTCCCCAGCCTTCCAAGGAGGCATCGGTGGTGAGGGTAAAGTTTGGACTCCAGTAACCGAAAGGTATGCCACTCAGCAAGTTAGGTTCTGAGAGCCACCATTGAAGAGACCTGAGAATCTCTCTCGGGATAGACAGTCTGTGCATTCGAGAATGACGCTTAACGTCGTAAGTCTTGATAAACCAATTCTGTAGGCCTCTCATCTGTAATCTAGCAAAGGGGGTAACAGCTGTGGTAGAGGCCATAAGTCCCAGAAGCCTCTGAATAGAAACCACAGGTTGATGTCTGCAACTCGTAAAGTGTTGAATCAGACGCTGAATTGCTACAACCCTATCCTGGGGCAGGAATGCTTTCCCGCTGGAAGAGTCCAGCACAGCACCTATAAACTGAGCCTTAGTAAATGGGATCAGCTTAGACTTCTTCAAATTGACCATTAAACCCAGTTTGTCACAAGTAGAGAGGACTAGCTTTAGATGGTTTGATAGTACCTCAGGATTGACTGCCGTGAGAAGCCAGTCATCAAGGTAAGGGTATATGCTACATCCCTGGTCTCTGAGGTAGGACATGACCACAGCTATACACTTCGTGAAGATCCTGGGGCAGGAATGCTTTCCCGCTGGAATAGTCCAGCACAGCACCTATAAACTGAGCCTTAGTGGATGGGATCAGCTTAGACTTCTTCAAATTGACCATTAAACCCAGTTTGTCACAAGTAGAGAGGACTAGCTTTAGATGGTTTGATAGTACCTCAGGATTGACTGCCGTGAGAAGCCAGTCGTCAAGTAAGGGTATATGCTACATCCCTGGTCACTGAGGTAGGACATGACCACAGCTATGCACTTCGTGAAGACCCTAGGGGCTGTAGCGAGGCCAAATGGGAGAACTGTATAGTGGAAAAACTCTGCTCCATACCTGAACGTTAAGAATTTTCTATGGTCTGGGTGGATAGATACGTGGAAGTATGCATCTTTAAGGTCTAGTACTGCAAACCACGTGTTCTGGGAGATCAGTTCCATAGCAGAAGTCAGAGAGACCATCCGGAACTTTGAAACTCTTAAAACTTTTATTAAGAACCCGAAGATCAATAATGGGTCTGGAACCCCCATCTTTTTTGTCCACCATAAAGATTCTGGAGAAAAAACCAGAACAGTGAGGTGAAGCTTTTTGAGCAGCACCCTTTAAGAGAAGCTCCTCTAATTGTGGAGCAAATTCAGGGAACGAGTTGTCTCTTGCAGAACTGGCAAGAGAGCAAACTGGAACAAACTTAAACTCTAGGCGATAACCTTCTGCAATAACTTTTAGGACCCAAGTGTCCAAACAAATGAGGCTCCAAGCCTCTGTAAACTGTGCTAGCCTATCTAAGAAGGGTAGGTTCCCTTGGCTAGCTAGTGATGTTAGTCAGAACTTTTGAGTATGTTGCCTCTGCTCCTTCTGCTGTGGACCAGGGGCAGGTCTCTGCTTGAAGGGAGGTTTGCGTTGGCCTTGCTGACCCTGTTGGTAGAACCTTCCCTGTGGAGGATACTGTTGGTAGCGTTGGTTTCTCTGAAATTGGGAGCCGAAACTCTTGCCGTTGTTGGAACCTGTCACGGTGTGATTGAAAAGACAGGGTGACTCCCAGGGACTTTGCCGTTTGGCGGTCTTTCTTAATATTAGTTAGGAATTCCGTGGTACTGGCTGCAAATAACAAGTCCCCTTCAAACGGAAGGTCCTCTACCTGGGACCTGGTATCCATAGGCAGTGCCGTAGTGCGTAGCCAGGTGTGGCGTCACAGAGTTATAGCAGATGTCATGGTACTGGCTTCAATTTCAGCTGAGTGCTTCCCTGCATTGATCTCCTGCTTGGACAGGCGAGTAGCTTCTGATTGTAGCAGTTTTAAGGCAGATCTTGATTCATCAGGGAGTAGATCAATATGGGGACCAGCTTTCTCCCACAGGAATAGTTGATAGCCCCCCATAATAGTCTGGTAGTTGGCAATGCTAAAGTTTAGGGCAGCCGAGGTGTAGAATCTCCTGCCCAGCTGATCCAGACACCTACTTTCCTTGTCTGCAGGGGTAGAATGCTGACCCTGCCTTTGTCTGGCTTGCATCTCCCCCGTGACAATCGAGGATGGGGGTGGATGCACCATTAAGAACTCTGCCAACTCTGGTTTAATTCTATAAAGGTTTTCATTTTTCTTGGACGATGGTGGAATGGAAGCTGGTTTCTTCCAGACAGCTCTTGTGACGTCAGCTAGACCTTCCAAGATTGGAAAAGCGGCGATACCCGGGGAGTCTGGGTAGAGATGGCTGAGGATCTTATCCTTAGGTTTATTGTCTAAGGTAGAGATGTTGATGTCCAGAGCCTCCGCCATCCTGATCATCTGCTCAGTTCTCAATTTCAGATCTTCAGATGGAGACACTGCTTCCGTATCACCGACCAACTCGTCTGGGGATGGATCAGAAACCCCTTCTGAGCTTTCAACCGACTCCCTGGTCTCGGAGTCTTCATGGTCAGAGTCGACTCTGGGTCTCCTCTGGGTTAAAGGAGTGAAGGGTGATGGAAGCTGTGGGGTTTGCAGAACCACAGGTCTTCCTTGGATGTTGAGTTGGCGAAATTTGCAAAACTCTATCCAGTCCTTTACCAATTCAGGTGAAATAATCGGTTGAGTAGAGGAAGTGGATGGCTGAGGGTTCCTTCTCGGATCCGGAGGGGTAGGATCCGAAAGGATCGGGTCCGGAGGGTTCGGATCCGTGGGGGTCGGATCCGACAACAAAAGTGGGTCGTCTAGCGGTTCCAATTCAATGTCTGAGAAACATTGCAGCGGAGAGCTCGAGTGGAAGGAGGGCGTCCTCGGTATTTGAGGAGGTAACGAGCGGGATGGCGGTGGATCCTGAATCTTCTGAGCCGGAGTGTTCGCCTTGACAGAGGGGCCAGGGCCGGCATGCTTGTCCTTATGCTTGGTCTTATGTTTCTGTTTCTTAGTCACATGGGTCGGATCCGACTGGGAGGTTCCGAGCGGACGGGCCGCATATCTCCCGGTGTCCTGGAGCCGGCTGACGGGGAAGGGGCCGTCAGGGCCTTTCTCCAGAGTTCTGCATTCAGGCGGTTTGCACGGGCGTTTTGGGCCCGGGTCGAGAAGCCTTGGCAGATAGTACACTTTGACACCTTATGCCCCTCGCCCAGGCAGATCAAGCAAAGCTCGTGTTGATCCATGTGTGGGATCTTTGTCGAGCACTTGGGGCACAACTTGAAAGGGGTCTTTGGGGCCATCACGGCCCTCAGCACGCGGCCGAGGGGACCAAGGCACAGAGGATATCTTCTCTCTGGGCTTATCCTCACAAAGCGTCAATACTGAAGCGGGCTGGCTAGGCGGACCTAAGTGGCAGCTCCGGTTAAGAAATAACTCACGGTCAAAGGAAAAACCTGAAGATTTTGAGGAAGGCGAGTAAGCACTCCGTTCTTGGCGGTGGCAAAGAAGGAACTGAGGAGGGAGGGGATGCCCCGCCTGGGAGCATGCGGGAGTTTCACAGCGAAGGCTGGCCCCGCCTGCTAGTGGGACGGGCATCCCCACTTTGAGGTTTAAGGCTACTGAAAAGTTCTGGCGGCAGGCCTGCGTGCAGGCGCAGTCCCACATGTGGGGCTGCACCGAAGACGGAAGATGAACATCTCATTCGAGGAGTGATGTAGCGCCTCCCAATGTCCAGGCATGCTCAGCCGCTCACTCTAACACTTTTTGTGTAAGTGGGGCTTGCACAGAACTTCCGATTGGATTTTGGCTACAGAAGACCAAGTGCTTGTATAGCACCTGAGTTGTGCATTAATAGTTCTGGTGTGTTATGCTGTAGCTCAACTAAGTTTGATTCTGGCTTAGTAGAGTTGATGTCAAAGTATTGCAGGCTTATTTTCCTTGAGGGTCAAAAATGTCCCCAAAGGTTTTTGAAAGGGTGTTGCAATCTTGAACGTTCTCAAACAGCCTTCCAGCAAATGCTTCTGAAAGTTATAATTTTGTCTTTATATTGTCATGTTTTATGTTATGACTAGGGTGGAGCTAGTACTCGAATGCTCAGGACAAAGGCATTTGTTGCCTTTGGAAATCCAACAACTTTTGATTGACAGCATGAAAGGGATGGGCAGCCCGCAGGCTAACGAAGCTGGTTACCAAGTTGATTTGGCAGTGATTTGTCCACCCTTTCATGTGTATGAAAGATTGTTGAAAGAGATAATTGTTCTGTTGGACTAAAACAGGAGAGACCCAGATTCAAACGCACACTCAGCTCTGAAGCTCACTGGGCAAACAAACTTTAAAAGCTGACAAAATCCCTCTTATATAAATAATTATGTAGAAAAATTGGTCACGTTTTTCATCAGTTGTTGGCTGTTAATAAGAAATTTGGCACATGCCCTGAAATATATGTATATAGTCAGTGGTCTTTTAGTATTCATAACAGTTAGGCAAACATGCTGTAACATTCTGACAGAAATATTACATTTAAATATTTATATCCTGCCTTTCTTCGTGGCTCAAGGGGGCAAGCAAGTCACAGTTAAAATGTTACATTCTTGCGTCATTCAACTAGCCTGTTGAAATTCTGCTTCTTTTGCTATATAACTGTTTTGTCAACTTGTATTGAAGAATGTCAGGGGGGAAGTTAAAATAAAGAGGATTTTTTAAAAAGAGGGAGAGAAATTCTGTTCTATGAGCTTTCAAGGTAAGTCTATGCCCAGATTTCTTTAGCCTGTTACAATAAAGAGGTTTCCATCTTTATGGCAAATGACCTCCAAACAAACATCTCTTGCCTTGAAAACCCTGCAGGGTCATCATAAGTCAGCTGTGATAATTAGGATCTCCACCTTCTTTCCTAATCGGAGCTCTGTACATTCAGTTTGTTCATTTTTATCCTGCTTCCAAGGAACTACAGGCAGTACACGTGGGTCTTCCCTGCTTCTATTGCTCACACTACAACTCTGTGTGGTAGGTTAGGCTGAGGGAGAGTGACAGACTCAGGGCTATCTAGTGGACTTGATGCCTGAGTGGGTATCTGAATTCGGGTTTCAGATTCTTGTCTGAGGGCTTTTATGCATGGCTATTTCACTTGCAGTCACCCCTCCAACAACGTCGGGTCTTTGTGTTGATTATGCATGCCGTTTCTGACCATCAGAGGTCGCCTTGCTTTCCCCCTGCGTTTCCCCGTGTTTTGCCCACATTTTTAAATTTGAGATAAAACCGGTCTCTCACTACATGGGAAAAACACGACGGGGAAATGCAGGGGGAGAGTGAGACTGCCTCTGATGATCGGAAACGGCATGCATAATCAACACAAATACCCAAAGTTGTCAGAGGGGTGATGGTGAATGAAACAGCCATGCATAAAATACCTGGGACTCTAACCGCTACTCAACACTGGTTCTCAGTGTGGGGGGGTCAACAGGCAGAAATTCAACAGGTTTGGTTTCTTCCCGTCATTACAATTCCACTAGGTCAGGAGAGGCCTTGCAAATTGAATTCAAATGGGAGAGGCTGTGGCTCAGTCGCAGAGCACACATGAAGATGCCTTAATGACCACTGGTCTGTCAAGGTCAGTATTGCCTACTCTGGCTAGCAGTAGCTCTCCAGGGTCTCGGGTACAGGTTTTTTACTTCAGCTGCTGCCTGGTCCTTTTTTAGCTGGAGATGCCGGGGACTGAACCTGAGGACCTTCTGCATGCAAACCAGAGGCTCTTCCACTCAGCCACAGCCCCTCCCAAGAGCATCTGCGTGCATGCACAAGGGGCCAAGTTTCAATCCCCAGCATCTCCAATGGAAAGGATCAGGTAATATGTGATGTGAAATACATCTACCTGAGACCCTGGAGAACCACAGCCAATCTGAGTAGACCTGAATGGACCAAGGGTCTGGTTCAGTATAAGGCAGCTTCATGTGTTCAGTTTCACCCTGACATGCGGTTCTTTAAGGCATAGCCACTGTTAGGGGGGAAAGAACCCTGGCAACCCTCCTACTAATAAATGTACATTCTTTAAACCACATCGTGTATATGAATCGTTAACAAAATGACGAGAAAGGGCGGAATGTTTACAGCAAAATGGCACAAAGTTCACCCTGAATTCACAAACGAATTCCACAGAAATTGTACTTGTTATGCTTTCGGCCTGGTCTCATAACTTTGGGGTTTTGATTCCACCACAGACCAAAGCAGTAGGGACAAGAAAGAGTTCTCCAGTGGAATTTTGTATATTTATGTCTAGCACAGAGGGGGGGAAATCCTTCTAATGCTGACTTAGTTAGAATAACCCTCCCCTTGTCATTGTGTAGAATGGCAGAGTGGGTGGAAATGACTGATGTTTCAATCAAAGCTGTTCCTTCAACCACTATGTCTACTAAAATGGAAAGCCATTTCTAAGTGCTGCAATATTACCTATTTAAATGCTGAACTCCAAGAGCATCAAACTTTGTCACAGAAGGAAAATTCTTGGGATTTTTCTATCCCTTGGTTTCTATTTTCTGTTCTTGATTCTCAGTTCAGTAAAAGAGATAAGTTTACCCTGGCTGCTTGGTTGCTGTGAGTTCTTGGGGGCAATAACTTCTGCATTAACGGGGCCACATATATAACAATTCCTAAGCACAATATCTGGTCTTATCCCTGGCATATGGATAGATGGGAGGGGGGGCTACCCCAGACCTCCTGACCAATCTGCACCACCTACTTCAAAGGCCAGAAGCTATGGTGTTAGCCTTGCAGCTTTCCCCCTGTTCCTTTAGCAGCTTTATGGTAAACCGAAGTTAAACAGGTGCATCTGTGAGTGCTACAAGCCTATTATAACAATAGGCAAAGCCTTACCTATAAAATATCAACCTGCAGCAAAGCTGTTATGGGCATAAGAGCCCTGTTGGAAAGAAAGAAGGCAATCCAGTATTTAGCACAGTGGTCAGTAAAAGGGAGGAGACATATAGCCCTTTATGATACAACAATGACAAGGGGGGAAAGTGGAATTGGAAGATTCCACTTTGTATCTTGGCACATTTATGACATATAAAAAAAAAATCAGGCTACACTGAACTTAAGGAAGAACGGACACTTCCCACAAGTAGAATTGCATATATTTTCCATCCTTGCTGCTATGCATGACATAGAGAAATCCAACAGGCAAAGCTTTCCTAATGTGGAGGGGAACGGTGGGGAAAGATTCACTTATTTCATTTGCTGTTAAAAACACGAGAGCAAGGACAGAAAAGAAATGGCGTCCTCCACTCCAGCTTTCACTGTTCCACATAGCACCCCTCTCAACTTTTGGAGGCACCTTTTGGAGGCACAGGTTGGACTTTTTTAGTTCATTTCAAGATATTGGAGGCTCACAAAATTTTTCACATGTACATTAAAGAACTCAGTAATAACAGGATAAATTAGCTTTGAGGACTGTTATCTCTTTGTCCTGCTACAGAAAGTCTTCAGAAGGTCACTACCAGCTCATTCATGGTAGAAAGTTGTCGCTGAGAAAAAGGCTTTGGAGCAACAAAATCTAGATGTGTCACCATTGTTTTTTAGTGGGTTGATACAACATATTGCCACTAGATGGCGGATTTCTACTTCTAATCCAATTACTTGGGGAAGGGATTCCAATCATAGAATCATAGAAACAGAATTGGAATGGACCTCCAGGGTCATTGTCCAATCCCCTGCATAATGCAGGAAATTCATTACCCCCCACACCTCTAGTGACCCTTCTATATGCCTACAGGAAGGCAAAAGACCTTCAGGATCCCTGGCCAATCTAGCCAGGAAGAAAATGGCTTTCTGAACCCAAAGTGGCAATCAGTATTACCCTGGGCGTGTAAGAAAGGGCCATGAGAGCCGAGCATTGACTCATCCCTTCCTGCCCTCCCTCTCATGATCTGCCTAAGTTCACGGAATGGCTTAACATTTAGAAGAGGAAAATCCAGTAGAGGTGGTTTTTCCTCTTCCTGCAGCCACAGTGCTAAAGGAAAGTCACACTTGGTAACATTGTGCTTTTTATTACATCTCTCAAATTGCAGATCTGCCAATCCCAGGCTCATGCTATTAGGAAACTCATTCCTACGGTACCACAGTCTCTTTATTCTTTTCACAAAATGATCACTAATTTGAATGATCATCATATTAACCTACCAATGTTCTGAGATCCACAGATATTGCCTTTCTGCAGGAATTGGCCTATCAAAGGGTGAGGTTGGCTGGAACCCAAGGCGAGACACACAGAGAGGTGGTTTGCCATTGCCTGCCTCTGCATTGCCACCCTGGACTTCCTTGGTAGTCTCCCATCCAAATACGAACCAGGGCCAACCCTGCTTAGCTTCCAAGAACTGACAAAATCAGGCTAGCCTGCCTGGACTATTCAGGTCATGAGCTAAAGCCCATAAGAAGGCCTTTTCTGCTGCCGCCCGCAAACTCTCCAGCTCACCCCCATCAGGTGTTATTGGTGCTGTCTCTACACGCCTTCCAGATAAAATTGACGACATTCCAGTTCTGAAAGGCCTTTGAACTAAATTAACTGAAAGGGTAGTACCTGCTTGGAGCAGGGGGGCTCTGTACCTCCTGCTTTGCTGATTGTGACTGCTGTATGATTGAGATCACTTTAAAAAATAACTGTATTTGGTTATGTCATTTTCATGCTGAATTTTAAATTGTAGGAACAAACAAAGGCTCAGTGCTGTAAAGATAATTGGAGTAACCCAAACAGCACAAAATACAATTTTTAGAAATATGCAAAGTTTATATATGTGACTAAAGTGCAAAAGTGATCATAAATAAATATATACAAATATAAAGTGCAACAAGATACAGGTAAGTATTAAATATTAAATAAATACAACAATATGAACTCCAGCATGAGGGAAGCTTGATAGAACTGATCAAACTGATATAAAACCAGTCACAGGTAAGTCAAATATATTGTAGAAATAATTCGTTGTAAAGGTTTTAGTTTTCTAGCTTGATATAATCAACTCGCTGGAGATCAACCAAAGCCACGATGGGAAGAGTACAGAACGTGTCGTCTAGATCATAACCACGTTTCGCATATGGCTTCATCAGCTACATGTATCCAAAAGCACAATTTCAAGAAACCATAGTAGGTGACAACTGATGAGATGTCACCTACTATGGTTTCTTGAAATTGTGCTTTTGGATACATGTAGCTGATGAAGCCATATGCGGAACGTGATTATGATCGACGACACGTTCTGTACTCTTCCCATCGTGGCTTTGGTTGATCTCCAGCGAGTTGATTATATCAAGCTAGAAAACTAAAACCTTTACAACGAATTATTTCTACAATATATTTGACTTACCTGTGACTGGTTTTATATCAGTTTGATCAGTTCTATCAAGCTTCCCTCATGCTGGAGTTCATATTGTTGTATTTATTTAATATTTAATACTTACCTGTATCTTGTACTTTATATTTGTATATATTTATTTATGATCACTTTTGCACTTGAATCACATATATAAACTTTGCATATTTCTAAAAATTGTATTTTGTGCTGTTTGGGTTACTCGAATTTTAAATTGTAAGCTGCCTTGAGGACTGAAAAAATAGAAAGGCTATATAAGAGCTTAGGGTTAAGAGCTTGGGGGTGCTCATGGGCCCAGCAGGTTGGCACAATGGCCAAGAATGGCTTCTATCAGCTGTCTGGTTTGCCAGCTCTCCCCTTTCTTAGACTCAAGTGATCTGGGCACACAGGTCCACACTTTTGTAGTCTTACAGCTGGATTCCTGTAAGATGCTCTATGTTGGATTGCTCTTGAAGACAACCCAGAAACTGCAACTGGTTCAGAATGTGGAAGCCTGACTATTGTCAGGGGCTTGTTTCTGGGAACATTGGTTGCCCATTTTGAAACAGCAACCTCATCTGTCTGTTCGTTTCCAAGTTCAATTCAGTGTGCTGGTTATTACCTTTAAAGCCCTTCACAGCCTGGGGCCCTCGTAGGTAAAGGACTTTCTCCACCCATATGTTCCCATGCAACAGCCATGCTGGTTGTTCCTCCACTCAGGGTAGCCCACTGGTAGCAGCTTGAATCTCTGTTGTGGCTCCTGCTATATGGAGTAAGCTCCCCTAAAGGGGAGGGAGCCCCCTTACTGGAGATCTTCAGGAGGTGTGGCAAGGCTTCTTTGCCAGGGTTTTTGATGGGGTGTGAATAGCAGAATTGTTGGGGAGAGGGAGGTATTTGGTGGTTTTAACAACTATTTGTAAGGTGGGGCATAAATATTTTAATGAATAAAATAAATAAAAAGGCAACTGATTTCTACAACTTGCATGTAATTGTGCACGAAGCAATGCAGGGGATGAGCAGATGCTGTCCTCCCGGTGCCTCCACCCCGCAAGGGCATCTTTTCCCACACCCATGCAGAAACAGCCTATATAAAACTGCGAACTGTATGTTATTTGCACAGGCCATTTTAATGTGTGAATCTTGTTTGACTAGAGGAGAGGTACTATGATGTGAAATGACAAGTGTTCTTGTGTGCTTATTCAAGCTAAAGCAGGCTGGTTTTTCCCAGCTTAAGTGAGGCAGGATTGAAAAGAAGGAAAGCCTGAAGCACACTTATGATTCATTTAGGTTACCCGCTTGTTGTAAAGACATCCTGGACTGATGTCCACCATGTTAAATGTCTAGCCAAGGCCATGGGCTGTGAAAGAGGGCCATGGACCCTTTGGATCAAGCCCAGGCTACAAATAAATGCAGTAGAGAAGAATCATTCAGTCTAGATGTTTCAAGCTGGCATTCTAATATTCAAATTCCAAGTACCTTTCCCATTTCAAAATGCATTATTGCAGTTTGACTGGCAAATCTTGAACTGTAACCTGAAAAATGTTTTGGAACTCGAATTTTGGATTTAGGCACAATTCTATTTCCATTCTGGTATTGTTTTATCAAGTACGATGAAAATCCTGGCTTCATCCATACAGGTATGGACTGATGGGTAGGCTGGATTTGTCTAATCAATAAAAACGAGGCTAACAAACTAGTGAGGAAGAGCAGAGAAAATAAAAACAGCCAAAGGCAGCTGCAAAACCGGCTGCCCTTGGAAGTTCTGTTTAATACCCTGGTCAGCAACTAGTTTTCTCTAGAGGGCCACTTTGAGAAGAGTAATGGGTCAGGATCCGATCCTTCACCCTACAGTGGGGTGCCAAGTTCCATCGCACTTCCTCTACATCTATTTAATCTCCACATTGAAAGCTGGGATGGGGGCGGGGAGAACCTCTCTGAGGTTGGATTGCAGGCAGGGACACAGAACATCTAAAGGATTCTTCTTGCCTAATGAAGCAGGAACACTGGCCTGTTGCATCTTACTCGAGGTAGCATAAAAGGATATGGACTTCTCCCAACCAGGAACCAGCCTCTCCCAGACCTGCTGAATTCCCACAAATTTCTGTTACCCATGCCCTAGTTTCTCTTAGGAATGGCCTCTTTGATAACAACTTTAGTCCTTTGATGAAGGATGATCTAAGAGGAGAGCTGGTATGGCGCAGCAGTTAGGAGCACCAGAGATTACGAATAAGGAGGGCTGCCATCATTTCCTCACTCTGGTGTAAAGCTCAGTGGGTAAACTTGGGCCAGGCATTCTTCCTTAATCTACCTCAGTTATGGAGGGAGAGGGACCATATACACCAGTGGTTCCCAAACCTTTAGGGCCACTGCCCCCTTGGTTCCACAAACTCAACCCCAGCGCCCCCTACCCTATCCAACAACACAATTGAAGGGGCCCACCTCTAGCGCCCCCTGCTGCCCCCTTTCCTCTTAGTGCCCCCCTAGGTAATCCCACTGCCCCCCAGGGGGTGGTACTACCCACTTTGGGAACCACTGATATACACCATCTTGAGCTCTTGGAAGAAGAGCAGGATAAACAATCTAATAAATGACTGCCCCCTTATCCAAATTGTAACATTTGTTTCTTTTTAAAAATCTCGTTGAACTGAATTAAGTTTAAACATGATTCAATGACCTATATCCTTCATTAAGGATTTTTAAAAAATGTTTTTTTATTCTCCCTACATTGACTTTTTGCTGTGAAGGAACATCCCCATTTCTTGCACTTTAGTCAGGACCTGCATAATAAAACTGGAAGTGGATTTTAAACTGTAGAAAGCATCAAATCCTCAAGTCACTCATCTTTTTTGCCACTGGAAGGTTGCAGAGAAAAATTCAGCTACAATCTCTCTCTATCTCTGCAGCCTTGGTCTCGCCAGCATGTTACAAAAAGAGCACCCAGAACATGAATATGTAGATCCTGCCCATCTTGATTTCTATGCCACCCACCCCCATCTTCCATGGAAAGGCAGAACTATTTGTTGTATTCTCCCCATAATAAGATGCAAAAGAGGACTTTTTTCCCAGTAAAGTTCTAAGTTTTATTGGGTATTCCAGATATCAGGGGTGTGGGGAGAAAAACTGAATTTCACAGTCAACTACACAGCTGTTCCAAGACTCCAGGTAAAGTCAGCAAAAACAAATAGAGACAAATAACACTATCTCAGTACAGTGCATCCTTTTTCTTTGTTTTTAAGGCTTACGGTCCCTTGGCAGCATCTTCAGAACATATACATCAACTGTGACATTTTCTGCCCTTCACCCAAGATTGCTTCTGCTCCTTTTGGAAAAATCACCATGGGCAGATATAACAACTTGGGGAAGTCTGTGCATACATCTAGCATTCGGGGGTGGGGGCTCCATTTATGTATGGGTACCTTTCAGTAAAAAAAGTAAAAAAAAAATACAGAAATTTTCTAAAGAAGATAACCAAGGATCCAGGCAGTTGTATAGTTCAGTGGTTCTTTTAAAATATTTTTCTTTTGAATGTTTTTCGTTCTTTCAACGATTATCCATATCCACCCTTTGATCAAGTTTGAGGTCCAGTTCTGTTACACTGAAGTCAATGATGGAAGATCAGGCGCTTGGCATAGATGTCAAAGTGATGCACCTTACAGTCTGTCGCATCAAGGGGGAAATCTTTTTTTTTTTAATTGTTTGGAAAAAAACAATTGTTTAACATCCTCTTCTATCCTTCTCCTTATGGCATATTCAGCTCCCCAACTCAATCCTCAACTAAACTGTGGAGCACTGAACTAAGAACTCAGAAAATATATTTTTCAAATCTGCCACACAATGAATGGTCCCAAGAAAAATGGAGTAGTGTTTTGTTTGCTGAAGGCAAAACACTATCATTTATTGCAAATTCTTATTTCCCTGGGGTCAGTTCAAAGCCCCTGGACAAGGAGAGGTATACAACAGTATGTGCTCTTTGGTTTTGCTATGAAACAGTAATTCCTATTAGGAGAGCTACAAGGTAGCCTAGCTACGGATATCAGGAAATCCAAATCCTGAACTGTATTATATAATCTTCCTCAATACAAGAATTTTTCTGCAGCTACTGTACACACAGAGAGAAATCCAGAGCTATATTTTCACAAAGATCTTGCTTATAACAGCTACTTTCATTTATTTCAATGGACAGTAGCTGAGCTATATGCACCAAGCAATGCATACACAAGTCTTCTTCCTCTATTCAAATGAACGGGCATTCATTTCTATAAGGGATCCCCATGTCTTGGACTGGATCAAGGCAAATATAGTCGTAATTTGCCTTTATTCTCCAATACACTACTGACTAAGAAGCAGAACCAAATTATTTGCCCTAGCAATATTTTTTAAAGGTGCCAAACTGTGTTATGATTTTTTTTCCTACAGGCATGAATAGATCTATGTTTCAAACCCACCTGTAATTCCACTTCCCCCATGAGAGCTTTGGCCTATAAAAGCAATTGGGGGGGGGGCAGTTCAATTGTTAGGCATGTTTGACTCTGGATACTTAGATCTTCTCATGTATTTTTTCTACTTTCACAAACAACCTGTCCAGGTCGCTCCTTAAGTCATCCAATGTGGTCTTCACTGACTGCACATCGTTCTCGTTGGTTTCTATTTTCACAGAGTAAGCAACTAAACTATCCACTGCAGTCCTGAGCATTTTTAAATCAGATTCAGCCTGGTCAACAGAAGACCGTAGATCACCAACAAAACCTTTTAAAGAGGAGAGTTCTTCTAGGCGATCTTTAGATTGCCCCACATCCATCGGAGGCTTCTCTTGGTCCAGCAGAGCGCGAACTTCATTCTGGATTTTATCGAGTGCATCAGCATTGTTTGACAAGTCGCTCACACTTCTCCGTAGTTCATCGACATCATTGAACACTGAGAGCTGAGATTCTCTCAGACTCCTTACAGTATCCGTCAGTGAACGCACATCACTCTCTAAAGCACCACGGAGAGAGCTGATGCCTTCTTCTAAAGCTGCCAACTTAGTATCATACTTGGAGTCAAGAGATGCTATCATTTCTACATGCTGGGCAGTTGGTGAACTCAAAGCCTGGAGGTTCTCTTCTATGGTCCTGAACTTGGAGTCGTATCGTTCACTGTCCTTTTGCAGAGTTTGTAGGATGTCTTCAGGGACTGTAATGCGTTCTTGTACATTAGCAGAGGTTTTAAATTGCAGCAAGTCTTCGCTGAGTCTCTGAAGCTCATCAGGAAGATGTGCAATGGCCTCTTCTGCTTTAAGGACCTTTTCTTCCAAAGCTTGTAAGGAAAGGTGCTCCGTGTCAGCAGCCTCCTTGAACCTGTCATGCTCCCGTTTGAGGTTGACTAGTTCCTTGACTTCGGACAACACATCCGACTCCATTAAATCAATAGTGCTTTGCAAAGACTCTATGACCTTCTCTTTAGCTCTCATGGATGCCTGCATCTCATCAACAACACTTCTCAATGCCTGTAGTTCATGTTTGTATGCCCCCGATTCACCAAGCAAAGCTACGTTTGCTTTTACTTCATTTATTTCCTCTTGGCTCCGTTTCTGGGCACTGGTGAATTCTGCTATGTTGTCGTTTATGGACCTCGTGAGCTCTGTCAGCCTTTCTTCCACGGTGTTTTCGAGTGATGTGAAATCTCGTTCTCTGGCATCTTTCACAACATGGATGCCGTCAGACAGATCTTTTAGGATTTCATTTTGTAGTTTCTGAAGAACCTCGCTGATGCGATTGATCTCGCTCTCCCCCTGTCTAACAGCCTTCTCGGTGATATCTTGTTTTTGTTGAGAATTCTTCAGCGTCAGTTCAAAACCTCCAAATGCAGAGTGAAGAGATTGTATCTAAGAGAGAAACAGGCATATTGATTAAATTTAGATGTTCACTTTGGTGTGGATTACAGGAACAGCGACTATAATCCTGGCTAGAGATTTTAAATCCCAGGAGGGAATTTCGGGGGGGGGGAGTCCCCCCCCCCCCGGATCTCTTTTCAATGTTTCTGGCAGAAAAATTAGGAAATTTGGGGGGAATACTGGGGAAAAAACCTTTTATGATATATTATCACTCAAGAATAAGTGAAATGCTTCTTAAGGAAAGGTTTTCACACTCAAAATGTATAGAATTAAAATGTCTGAGGAAATTTTAGGACACACTTTAAAAAATTATGAAATATTTACATTATTAAAGAGTTAAGTGTTTTCAATGTTATAAAGTTGACCTTAATACCCAAATATGCTGGTAGTCCTATCCACCATATCAGTGTTTCTGTCCAAATAATACACTTTTGTTTACTACTGAATTTGTTTTTCTTACCTCTCAGACAACAAACATTAACATATATGTACAACGCTAGCATAGGGTGCAGCAATGTGCCACTCTTCTCAAGAATTAGGCATATTTACTATATTCCTTACAGAAAAAAAATTATACCTTCCAATTCTATAAATATGCCAAAATAGTACAATTTTAGACCATGCGAGGATAAGATAGAAGAGGTTCAATCTCCAGTATTTGCAGTTAAGAAGAAGAAGAGTTGGTTTTTATATGTCGACTTTTTCTACCACTTAAGGGAGACTCAAACCGGCTTACAATCACTGTCCCTTCCCCTCCCCACAACAGACACCCTGTGAGGTAGGTGAGGCTGAGAGAGCTCTAACAGAGCTGTAACTTGCCCAAGGTCACCCAGCTGGCTTCGTGTGTAGGAGTGGGGAAACAAATCCAGTTCACCAGATTAGCCTCCGCTGCTCATGTGGAGGAGTGGGGAATCAAACCCGGTTCTCCAGATCAGATTCCACTGCTCCAAACCACCACTCTTAACCACTCCACCACGCTGGTTCAAAGAAATGACCCCTCTGCCTGACAGCTTGGACTGTGAACAGTAGTCAGAGCAGGTAGTACTTAGCTAAACAGAGCAACAGCTTGCCTTATTAACGCTTCCTATGTTTCTCTGCACTGACCTGCAGCCCATTTTCGTGTGTGTGTGTGTGTGTGTGTGTGTGTGTGTGTGTGTGTTCAGACTTCATGAGAATCATGGACTTGTCTAGAAACAGCTAAAAGTTTCATTAAGCCAGTTGTGTGTCCCAATGTCTTGATTCCCCACACCCAAAAAGCACATGAAATGTACACAGCTCTATTTATAATACTGTTGATAATGCTTCATAAATAACAAGTATACACCTACAAGCAAAACATCAGTCATAACAGCTGTAACTTTTTAAAAAATGCTAGCATTTAGTGCTTTATACAAGAATACGAAACAGGCTGTGCTCCAGAAAACCTTGAAATCCACATTAATCTAAGCTGCTCTGAGGTGTTGCACATTTTCTCCACAATTACACACACTGGTCTTGAGAAACTGGATGTGCATGGATTCTGGTCAGCCTACTCCTTCATAAGTGAGGCCAAGGTATAACCAAGGAGACATGTATTGTTACCAGAACAGAATGCAGGTTTCCAAACCTTAAAACATTATGCTGGCATGATACTAGACAATAGCCCAAAACATTATGACGGTTACCAGGTTGAGACTTATACAAGTGCATGACTTTGCAAAAGACAGATGTGGAAACATATGTTAAATATCTATCCACTCTCATAAGCCAGCAAAGCATAAAACCATGAGTCAAGGGCATACCTAAGGGCATACAGTTGTGGTAATACCTAAATACAGGGCATAGCTAAATACAGGAGCTGTGGCTCAGTGGTAGAGCATCAGCTTGGAATGCAGAAGGTTCCAGGTTCAATCTCCGACATCTCCAGTTGAAAAGACTAGGTAGGAGGTAATGTGAAAGACCTCTGCCTGAGACCCTGGAGAGCCGCTGCCAGTCTGAGTAGACAATACTGACTGTGATAGACAAGTGGTCTGATTCCGTATAAGGCAGCTTCATGAGTCCTGTCATGTAATACATCTAATTAGAAATCTTAAACTGTCCATGAAACTAACACCACTATGCCAATGAATACCTTTAGAGTCCCATCCTGAAGACCACTTGGTCTACAGCAAGTGAACCAATAGAGCATATCACAGCCCTACAGTTTGACCTACCCACAGTGGGAAAACCTTCACGTTTCCTTTCCCTGTCTTAAAACAGGTGCAAGGTTATACGGAGAAAGGGGACCTGGTGCTGCTCTTACAATCTGAACAAACATACCCTAAGCAGAGGGCACTGGGTGTGCTTAGTTCATACTTGGAAGACCAACAGTACCATTCCCTAGTTCAAGTTAAGCCCCTTGACAGTTGTGCCACACACAAAAAAAAAACCTCGATAGCTTTTGCTGCCAGGTGTGGTCTGTTCTCGGTAGGCTTGTGGGGACAAGTTTGTTCTAGTGCTAGCAACCTACCGCTCGGCTCTACACAGTTTATGGCAAATCTTTCTATACAGGCAGACACGACATGGGAAAATCTCATGGTTCCAGGTCTTGGGTGTGTGTACCAAAATGAATGCTTTGAACTGAAGATAGAGCTAAATGCTCCCATGCAATAGATAAGCAGCCAAACGTGAAAACCTTCAGTGCTTTGCTTCTGTTGCATTTGACTGGACAGCACAGAAGTGTTAATACACAGAAGAAATCCAAGCACAAATATGCCCCTTTTAGCCCACAGAAGTGGCAGGGTTGACCTTTTTTTACCTATGCTACCATCTTATCTTAAAATACTACACTAGCACTGGAGCCCATGAGGTCAAGGGTGGGTTCAGCAGAGTCCCTGGGCCTAGGGCTGTTCCTCTCGGCTCACTAATTAGTTTTTGACACTGGACTGTATCAAAAGTTGGCACAATATAAAACCTCTCAATTAATGCTCAGGCCAGCCAAAAAAAACAATGCCTAGCAAGTGGGTGTCAAACATAAGGCCCAAGGGCAGGATGCAGTCCCTTGAGGCAGCAGAAGCAGCCACACACACACCCCTCTCGACCTGGGCTGGCAAGCCCACTGCGGGCTCACCAGCCAAGGCAGCTACCCCCACTCCCCACCCCAGTCCCAATCTGAGCTGGTGAGTCCTCTGTGGGCTCACCGGTCACCTTCCCCAGTCCCAAGGTGTCAATTATCAAAGACTGTTAAATAAAAGAAAATACTGTAGGAGCATTATCGTTTTAACCATGTTTATATTTTAAGTAAAAATAATATCATTAATTGGCTTTGCCTGTGTCTTCTATAAAGTTTGTATCTCTGATACCTGGCATTAAAGTTTATGGTACACATGGCCCAGCCCAACCAAGTGACATTTATATCATATCTGGCCCTCGTAACAAATGAGTTCGAAACCCCTGGCCTAGCACTTTTACAATGTTCCAAGCACAATAGCCTATTTTGCTACAATCACCATTCAAAACAGCATGTAAAGCGGGTTGGTATTATTATCTTTGTATGTGGGGGGGGACTAATCCAGTGAGAGAGGCTTGCTTTAAGCCACCTACTGAGAGGCAAGATTTGAAAGAGGGGCTTCCTGATTCATAGGTGGGATTCTTAGGTCCAAACTACACGTTACGTCTGAGATTTGTAATTAGTTCGTCATTGTGTTCTTTCTAATCAAAAGGGCCACAGTGGCTAACCATTTTTACAATAATTGTGTTCTGGAGCTGCTACTAGCTGCACTGTGTGCGCATGGGGGGGGAGATACAAAACCAACAGTACTGCCTTTTCCTCCTTCTGCAGCTAATAGAAATAACCCCTCTCAGGAATGACTACAGTGGGGGAGTTGTGTATAATGAAGTTAAAACACACACACACACAAGCTCCATCTCTCTTTTCTATTCACAGAAACTCATTACTGCATTGGCAGGTCTCAGGTCTTCTTTCTGTCCCCACATTACTAAATACTTTGTGAGGGCTGCAACTCCAAAAGATAACTTTAGGCAGCATGATGTGCCTCCCATCTGTATCTTGAAAGCCTTTTGCAAATATTGAACTACACTGCCAAGATAGTAAATACTGAACTACACTGCCAAGATTGTAAATACTGAACTACACTGCCAAGAGTCCATCTGGTCTAAGGAAGCCAACAGGCCTACATAATTGCTGCTTCACATCTTACTATCTTCTCTCCCAGCTCAAACTTGGTGGGAACGGATTGGGCAGGTTATAAAAAACCACCTCACCCATCACTGAGCTGCAATTCCAACTATTTAAAAATGAACAACTTTTTAAAAAGGAGACAAATGTAAGTTAACAAATATGCATGCAGTGCCTTAAAAATAAGAAAGGGGGCATTCCTCTTAAAATATTGTGGGGGACTGTGTAAAAAGGTGAGTGAGGCAACTGGCTGACCCAGTACTTGACCTGCTAGATCTGTCATTTACCTTCCAAAATCAGGAAGAAGCTAAACTCACCAGGTTGGAGAAGAATGCCCTGAAACTCGTAGTGTGTTTGACTGGCCCATCTATACACCTCCGAACAACTGTGTCATAAGCTTTTCTGGCTAAAGCCCACTGGGTCAGGTGTAGAAAGGAGGGTCTGAAAACTAAGAGAGGGTATATTTGAGTCTTCTAAGACACCACGGCCCTGACCTGGATGGCCCAGGCTAGCCTGATCTTGTCAGATTTCAGAAGCTGAGCAGGGTCGGCCCTGGTTAGTATTTGGACGGGAGACCACCAAGGAATACCAGGGTTGCTGTGCAGAGGAAGGCACTGACAAACCACCTCTGTTAGTCTCTTGCCATAAAACCCCCCCTAAAAAGGGGTCACCATAAGTTGGCTGCGACTTGAAGGCACTTTACACACACAAGACACCACGACTT
Source organism: Euleptes europaea (assembly GCF_029931775.1). NCBI lineage: Eukaryota > Metazoa > Chordata > Lepidosauria > Squamata > Sphaerodactylidae > Euleptes > Euleptes europaea. The sequence continues at coordinate 97,396,317 of NC_079314.1, forward strand.
GGGGGGGGGGATGCTTTTACTGCAACAACTGCACCTCTGGAGTTTGAATTTCAGCATTCTTTCCCGCAGCTTCCAGGCGAACTTCCACTTGAACCCCAACACCCCAAATTCTTTCTTATTCTCCTAATATGTGGAGAAGGAGCCGTGCAGTCTCTGTGTTAGGTTAATAACTGCCCCACCCCCAGTGGATGGATAAATCGAGGAGGGCCCCAGGAAGAAAGAAAGGCAGAAATGGTTCTGGCCCGATTCGCACAGAGCAAGAATTCCCCTCCAAAGAAAGAGAAGCGGGCAAGCCTTAACTTTAAACCAGCCAAAGTTAAAACAGAAGTCGAGTAACAACTTTAAAGATCTGAAGAAGTGAGCTGTGGCTCACGAAAGCTCACACCCTGCCAGAAAATATTTTTGTTAGTCTTGAAGGTGCTACTGGACTCTTGCCCTTTTCTACTGTCTGAAGAAGTGAGCTGTGGCTCACGAAAGCTCATACCCTACCAGAAAATATTTTTGTTAGTCTTTAAGGTGCTACTGGACTCTTGCTCTTTTCTACTGTCTGAAGAAGTGAGCTGTGGCTCACGAAAGCTCATACCCTGCCAGAAAATATTTTTGTTAGTCTTGAACGTGCTACTGCACTCTTGCCCTTTTCTACTATCTGAAGAAGTGAGCTGTGGCTCACGAAAGCTCATACCCTACCAGAAAATATTTTTGTTAGTCTTGAAGGTGCTACTGGACTCTTGCTCTTTTCTACTGTCTGAAGAAGTGAGCTGTGGCTCACGAAAGCTCATACCCTACCAGAAAATATTTTTGTTAGTCTTGAAGGTGCTACTGGACTCTTGCTCTTTTCTACTACTGCAGACAGACTAACACGGCTACCCACTGTGAACTAACTTTAAAGATATCGTTCATCGCAACACACGCTTTTGCAAACCAATGCTCGCTTCCTCCAACACACGGAGCATCCATTTTTAAAAGCAGCGAAATTCATATTTAAAAGTTAAACCGGGAGAGAGAAAAGCCTTTTCTGCCGCTTGCGCTCCTGAGTAGAAGTTTAGCTGCTTTGCCGGACAGTCCATGCATCAAGCTGAGTTCTGCCGTGCGGATAATTGCGCCAGAAGAAACGTTTCCGGTCTTGCAAGTGGCATTTATTTCCCTGGTGTAAACTCACACACACCCCTTCCCCCGGAATTTCCAGCCACGCAGCTTCCCAGCGCGAGCCCACGACGCCGCGCATTTCCAGCCACGAAAGCGTCTTTCTTAAAAATGGGAGATTCCCATCATACTTCGCCCTCCCCCCCCCTTCCAGGTCAATTATGCACGGGAGGTTTTGCCTGGGATTTGCTCCTCTCTAGATGCACATTTTCCCCATCCGAATTCTCGAAACTCTGCATGGGGGGAGGGCTTATTTTCGAGTTTGGGGAATCTGGGTGGGGAAAACGTGCATCCAGAGAGGGGCAAAACCGCCCGTGCAGAAACGGCCCGAGACAAGCTGGCCGTCGCCTTCCCCAGAGGCCTCGCCCGGCAAGACCCGCACTCGCTCGCCCAGGCCATTCGCGCGCGGGAGGTTTTGCTTTGGGCTTGCCGCCCTCCAGATGCACATTTCCCCCCCATCCAAATCCTCAAAACTCTGCAAGGGGGCTTACTGTTGTGTTTGGACGGGGGGAAACGCGCACGTGCGGAGCGGCAAGCCCAAAGCAAAACATCCCGGGCATAAAGACCCCCCCCCTTTTAAAAGAGCGAAGGTTTTTTTTCTTTCCCCCCCCCCACGCGCGCTCACCTGTAGCTCCACGCCCTGCAAGGCGCGGGCCAGCTCCTCCCGCTGCCTCGCGAAGCCTTCTTGCCGCAGGCCGATGTGGCTCACTTCTTCCCACAGGCGGTGGGCCCCCCAGCCGGAAAGGCCGGCCACGGCCAGGAGGGCCAGGTAAAAGAGGCCGCTGAAGAGCCTGCCGAGGCTCAGGGCGGAGGAGGAGGAGGGCTTCCCCGCGCCAGAGGCGCTCACCTTGGCGCCTTTGGACGGAGCCGGGCTCTGCTGCGGGGGCCTCTTGGCCACGTCGTCGGGGAGGCTGCAATGGGCTCCCTTCTCGGACGGAGAGGAGCCGCCGCCGCCTTTATTGCTCCTTTGTTTGGCCGAAGACATGCTGGCTTGCAGGGGGGGGGGGAGACTCGGGCGCTTCCCCAGAAGAGGGGCGACGGAGGCCTCCGAGAGCTGCTAGCGGGGGGGAGCCGAGCTTCGGCGCGCCTCCCCATTCAATTTAGGCATCGAGATTGCAGGGAGAGGAAGGCTGGGGGGGGGGGGGGATTCGCTGCATCCCCGCCCAGCACCCGCCTCCCCAGCTCCGTAACGCTCCAGCGGGCTGCCACGCAGACTAGCCCGAGGCGGGAGGGCGCGAAAGGGATTTGCTCCGTTTCCGGGAGCCTTGCAGTCTTGCAGGCCTCTGCTGCGCCCGGGACGTGGCGACTCCCTGCTCCTGGCGACGGCACGACCAGATTGAAATCTGTTTTGCAAATAATAATAATAAAGGCCTGAAATCTACTGGAACTCTTTTCTGCAGCCTTGCACAAGGCTGTTTTTTTTTTTTTACAAGCCGATCCAATGCGCGCTTATTCCGAAATCTTGCAGAATTCAAAGCAACGTCCAGGAAAACGTGCAGGAATTGCAGACGATCCGATACGTGGCTACTTGGAAGTAAGCCCACTTTATTCAACGGAGTTTACTTCCAAGTACGAGCGCATAGAATTGAAGATGTGCGGCCAGGTCCTGTGCCTGTCTGCTCGGAAGTGCTCCAGGGAGTTCAATGGCGCTTTCTCTTTGACCAGGGCGGATGATCCAGGAGCAAGCCCCGTTATTCTAGCTAGGCATGAACGTGTGTAATACTAGGTCATCGTAATCATTCCGTGGAACTGGAAACCCTTTCGTTTCAAAAGGGTATTGCTAACGCCCATAAAATGAAGGCCAGATTTTCAGTCCCGGCCTCTGACAAAGTCTTACCCCATTTTTAATCTTAATTTGGTTCATAGATTTCTATCGTTACTATCTTTGCTATATTTACTATACTTTATAATAAAAATAATTAGTCCTTAGTTAACAAACTTGTGCTCTCCTTACTAGTAATTAAATCGTACATATCTATGTTAGTCTATCGTTTAGTATAAAACCGCTCTAGCCTGAAAACTGAATGCATTTACAAATTCTCTATTACTGATATCTCTTCTGCTACCATTTTTTACTCCATTATATGCATAATTCAATCATGGAAATCTATCAAACTTTTGTCTTATTCTTAATACGTTAGATTTCTACTAGTCGTGCAACTGTTAAAAGACTCATAAACCTGGGTGAGAAGCCATTATGGGGAACCTAATCAATCCATTCCAGTTTGTTGTGTTAGCCAACACGCTGTAGTGGATTGGAATTCAAATCCTTGCTGAGCTCACAGGGTCTTTGTGTGAGTAAAACAGGATAAGCCTATTCACACTCCCTTGGGGGGGCAGACAACTATCTGAGGCTCCTGTCATTTGTGCCTGCAGGTCCTCAGAATAAGGTGAGATACAAATGAGTTAAACAGGAAGAGTCCGTTTGTGGTAATTGGTTGATAATAAGGTGAAATTAACTCAATACATTGCCTCAGTTCCAAAACTGTCTCATAAGGTTGGTGCAAACATGGATAGTGACATTCCTGTGAGACAGTGTGCTAAAGAAATCTGTGAAAAGCATGTTTGTAAAAAGTTCCCAGTGAGCTCAAACTTCCTCAGCCTTCTCTTGACCATGTTGGGTGGGATTTATTGCCAAGGAAAACAGAACTGCGGTCTCCACTGCGCAACTGTTGATAAAGTAGCAGCTTCTACATGCAGTGCATGTACTAAAATGTTTTGCACGTTCCAGTTTGGCGCTCTCATTAGATTGTTACAAAAAGTTAGAGATGTTATCTATATCTCTAATTCCCAAGTCTGCCCCCTGCCTGCGGATACTTAAATGCACAGATAGGAGGCAGATTGACTGCCCCCCCAACAGGTTTTTCTGCAGACTCAGGGGACCCCCTGGGTCTACAGAAAAATCTGAATTAAAAATAAAAAACACCAGGGGCTTTAAATCCCCCCCCCCAAAAGGGTTCTCTGCACACGCACAGAGAACACACCTACCATTGGTGGCTGCCAGCATCCCCTGGCCCAGAGGCAGTTGCTCTGGACTGGTGGGATGCTGACAGCCGCCTAGAGATCGGGACGGGGGGGCTGCCTCAGTGGGCTCAGTAATAGGGGGAAGGAATCCCCCTGCGAGTTTTGTGGATCCCCACTTGTCTAAACTTGTGGAGTTGGTGATGCTGCCCAACTCAAATGCCAAGAGCAGTGTCACCCAGCATTCTATTCAGTATACTGGAATGGAATTTTCAAATGAGCATGCATAATATTTTAGCTAATATCACTCAAGGTAGCATCTAACTTGTAAGCAAACTGACCATAGTTACATTAGCTACTTCAGTACTCATTGTGGTTCCAAAAGTGTTGCCGGCTATTTTAGGAACTGTCCACAAAATCACATTTTTCAGCTTCTTCATTGAGAGCCAGCGGGGTACAGTGGTTAAGAGCAGTGGACTCTAATCTGGAAGTTTGATTCCCCGCTCCCCCACATGAGCTGCAGACTCTAATCTGGTGAACCGGGTTGGTTTCCCCACTCCTAAACATGAAGCCAGCTGGGTGTCCTTGGGCTAGTCTTAGAGTTCTCTCAGCCTCACCTACCTCGCAAGGTGTCTGTTGTGGGGAGAGGAAGGGAACTTACCACTTCAGGTGGCTCTGGCCAAGGCACATGCATCTTTCATTCTGTACGACAGAGCATGCTACTGCAAACACTTGACTTTGATGATGATGTGTGTTTAATACAATGAAATTGCATAGCTGTAACATGAAATAAACAAGTGGCTGAAGGAGGTCAGGGTCCCAAGTTTCATCTTTTTCACACTGCCATGGTATACATTTTTGTGTAAATTAGAATAAGAATGTATGTTATGAGGTCTCTTATCAGTGCCATCCTAACTTTTACTCCTTTGCATTCAAATGAGATCTACCACTATTGCCTATTATATTAGGTTCTGTGGAACACAGACAGGACTATGCTGCTGCAGTCATCTTGTTTGTCAGCTTCCTAGAGGCACCTGGTTGGCTGCTGTGTGAACAGACTGCTAGACCTGATGGGCCTTGGTCTAATCCAGCATGGCGTTTCTTATATTCACTTGCTGAGTTTATTGAACTCTGAAGCAATAATATGAAATTATGTTGTTCCACTTTTTTCCTCTGTACCTTTAAAAACTAGGTGGCAGGTAGAAATTCCACAGGTGCAGCATCTCCCATTACTGTGTTTAATAGGGTTGCCAGCTCTAGGTTGGGAAATACCTGGAGATTTTGGGAGTGGAGCCTGGGGAGGGTGGGGTTTGGGGAGGGGAGGGACCTCAGCAAGGTACAAGGCCGTAGAGTCTACCTACCAAAGGAACCATTTTCTCCAGGGGAACGGATCTCTGTCATCTGGAGACCAGTTATAATTCCAGGAGATTTCCAGCCACCACCTGGAGGTTAGTAGTCAAAATTCGGCTGCAAGTGCTACTCGGGAGTTTAGAATTCAAGGTGCAAGCACCAGCAAAAGTAAACCTAAAATAAGGTAACTACAATACAAAACTGCTCTTAAAATGTATATTACAGGTAATTACTAACAGGCACAACCTTGGTTGAGCAAACAGGAAATTTACAAAAGGTTCAAAGTATAATTCCATTTCATATGAAACTTTTTCAAGCTCTTAGTCCTTCCGTGCTAAGTTCATTCAATATATATATGAAGGAGTGTGCCTTCCTTGTATACATGGACGGCAAAGTAAGACGTCTCACTTTGCCGTCCATGTATACAAGGAAGGCACACTCCTTCATATATTGAATGAACTTAGCCCGGAAGGACTAAGAGCTTGAAAAAGTTTCATATGTAATGGAATTATACCAGATTTCCATTGCACCACGTCTTGTCTCCGTTGCTTGAATTTTGCAATCTACATGCATAGACTTGAAATTATGATATACATTGAGCACTTTTGCCTATATTTATCTTTGTGTAAAGCTTGTATGCTGTTATATTGAATTCACTTTGAACCTTTTGTAACTTTCCTGTTTGCTCAACCAACGTTGTTCCTGTTAGTAATTACCTTTAATATACTTTTTAAGAGCAATTTTGTATTGTAGTTACCTTATTTTAGGTTTACTTTTGCTGGTGCTTGCACCTTGAATTCTAAACCACCTGGAGGTTGGCAACCCTAGTCGTTTCATTACAGTACAGTTCTATTTTCCTGTGCAAAAAGCCCTCTTGAATAATTCCATTTGGCATCGTCTGTGGAAAGCCAGGAGAATGGGAGCCTTCTTAACCTTGACAGGGAGGCCATTCCATAAGGTCAGGACCACAACAGTCTATAGTATAAAATAGATATGTGGGTTAGAAGATGACAGCTAACAGGTTCTTTTCCAGTATTTGGATACAGATAGTGGTTAGATGCCCCCTTATTACTTTCAAGGCCAAATCTAGTTTTCAAAACACTGGATGAGCACAAACCCTATTGAAATACATTCTGTCATTCTAAGCACACACTTCCTTGAGAGTAAATGCCACAAAACAAAATGGGAATAGCCTCCAAGTAAATATGCACAGGATTGGGTTATATGGTTACAACTCTGTACATTTACTAGAAAAATAAGTCTCACTGAACTTCAGGCTCAGTAGTAGAGCATCTGCTTGGCATACAGAAGGTCTGGTGATCTGCTGCTGAATACTGATCAAAAGAGAAAGGCCATATGTACTGTATCAGGTTTCGCAATAACTGAAGTGAAGAAAGAGTGTAATTCTAAAAAGACTTAGGAATGCTAATAACATCGTTTGGCATCCTGTCTTCCTGGTAAGTGGAATTCTATGCTCATGACTCAGGATTGCTTTTAACAAGCCAAAGGGTCATCAGAGCATCAAACATATGTTGGTTACATAACACAGTCCCTTTGTGCATTCTAGATTTAGACTGCTTTGCATTGTATAATTCCTAACTATATACTCAAAAGGTGTATGTATTTCATGTTGAATATCAAAAGCAAGACCTTCTCACACTAGTGTACCTTAACATCATGACCTATTGCAATATATGGTACTCCAACCACACTGTGAAAATGGCCTCACTAGAAGGAAAACCAGGTAATGTTCAACTATTTGGGGGAAGGTAATTTGTTTTTGAAAGGTAGGAAATACGGTTGCCAGGTCCTCTACCCACTGGTGGGGGTAGGGTTGCCAAATCCAGCTTTGGAAACTCCTGGAGATTTAGAGATGCAGCCTGGGGTGGACAGGGACTTCAGTGGGGTACAATGCCATGGAGACCACCCTCCAAAGTATCCATTTTCTCCAGAGGAACTGATCTCTGTAGTCTGGAGATGAGCTGTAATTCTGGGGGATCCTCAGGTTCAACCTGGAGGCTGGCATCCCTAGCAGAAATGTGAGCTCTGACTGAGAAAAGCTCATGCTGGAACCCACGTTGTTTGCCTTTAAGGTGCCACTAGACTTCTGCTTTATTTTGTTACAATAGAGGAGTACCCCTCAGGAGAATTATTGGTAGTTGTCAGGAGAACATCTCCATGTATCATTTCCATATAAAACTTCCTTCCAGCATGGCCTTTCTTATGTTAGTATGTTTTTTGCATTTTCCCTCTATGTAGTTATTTTTCACATTCTTCTCTCTCCCCCCCCAATACTTTCCCAGAACATGAAAGTAGCTCAAGTTAGTATACCTGTACAGTTCTGGAACAATTAGAAGCAATGTAAAAATCGAGAAATGCCTGCAACAGGCTGCTTGGCTGGCCCCACCCACCTCAAAAGTCAGAGTCATGTGGGGATGGTGAGCATCTGCTATAGCCCCAGCCTAGAAATCGAGCACCGGGAGGAGGGACAGCCTACACCGAACAGAATGCAAACAAGAAGAACTGAAGATAATTCACAGTGGGTAGCCGTGTTAGTCTGTCTGCAGTAGTAGAAAAAAGCAAGAGTCCAGTAGCACCTTAAAGACTAACAAGAATATTTTCTGGCAGGGGATGAGCTTTCATGAGCCACAGCTCACTTCTTCAGATGCAGCTAGAATGTGAATCCATCTGTCTTTAAGTAGAGGAGAGTGAATTCAGACAAGCATTAGTATGTCAATGTGAACAGTATGTCAATGTGAATAGCAGGCGTGATGGGCTTAGGTGGGGTATGCAGAAGCGTCTGGGATGTCCAGGGGAGAGATGGGTGTGGAGAAATCAGCATTGGTCATGAGCCATGAATGCAAGGTCTCTATTCAGCCCAGGTAATTCAGCAGTTAAAGGAGAACTGAGGACACGTCTCTCCCTTCCGTAAACACCAGTCAGTCCCGCCCCTCTCCCGGGAAGAGTGCATTTTCTCTTCTTGGGGGGGGGGGCGTGCAGATTTCGTGGACTGCACTGTCTTCCTTTGCCGGACCTATGTCCTCCAACCCCTGGGGGGTCAGACGATACCCTTTGGCTTACCAGATCCTCTAAAGGCTTGTTTCTCTGTACTTACCCGAATTACCGGCGCGTTGGCGCAAGAAATATTAAACGCGCGCACCCCTCTCCCTAGAGAAGTGGAATCGTCCGGGCAGCTGCGAATAGACCGGCCAAGGACTATGTATAACTAAATGGGGGAGGAGGGAGTTAAAGCCCGTCTGAGAACAGCTGAGTAGAAGCAAAAGGAGACGGAAGGGGGAGCAAGCTGGGGGAGCTGCCTGCTAGGATATCCCTCGGGTGAGTGGCCATAGAGGGCTTCTGTGTTTCCTTCTGCTTTTCCTTCTCTCCCTCACCCCAAGGTGTTTCTCTAGCTATAACCTGCTCTGCTCCAGATTCTCCCCTTCCCCACTTCAGGCAGAGGGAATCCTAGTTTGCATGGGGTTAAAGCTAAATTCAGGTGCGGTGCGGGGTGGGGGGCATCCTAGGTGGTTTCTTGCTTTTGCAAAAAAATAATAAAAAAGACACGTTATGCTTCCTCCTCTCCCTGTTTTATTTTTAAACATAACCCAACATGCAACCCGATCTTACATTTGTTTGCTCGGATGCGAGCGCTTGTGTTTAAAGAGAGGCTTATTCTCCGATTAGTGTGCTTCCAATTGCCGCCTGTAAGCGAATGGTAAACAATCTGCCTCCCTCTGACTCTAGAGGAAGGTCGCTGTTGCCCATATTTGCAAACGGATGGCTATTGTTTACAAAGCTCATGGCCATTTTGTCAATGCTTAGAAGAAGAAGAAGAAGAGGAAGAAAAAATGTTATCTTCTCTCCCCCCCCCCAAAATCGGTTTTCTCTGGGGTGCCCAATGGAAGGGGCCAGCCGTGTTTTCCGATTGGTTTGGTGCGTAGGTCTCCCGCTACAGATGTTAGCGGGAGGAGAGGCAAATGGTGGCGCTGAAGAGGGCTCTTTTGTTGTTGTTGTTGTTAAAGCTCCCCTTGGAAACGCTGCTTTGTTTTGATCTTTCGGCGCTACAGCGCCTGTGCTTCAGAGTTAACTGCCAAAAATACACGGGGTTGGGGGGGGGAGGAGGAGGAGGAGCTCTGGGAGAGTTTGTGTGCTGGCTGCAGCGCAGCGGCGGGGGACGTGTGCAGCAGCGGGATGCAAAGGTTAGAAGAGTCGGAGCCAGTGGATTCTCAAAACTCTGCATGCATGGTGGCTTATTGTTGAGTTTTGAGAATATGGATGGGGAAAAAGTGCATCTAAAGAGTGGCAAATCCACTGCAAAACCTTCCATGAATAAATGTAGGCACTAGATTTATTTATGGAAGGTTTTGCATTGGATTTGCCACTCTTTAGATGCACATTTTCCCCATCTGAATTCTCAAAACTGCATGGTGGCTTATTGTTGAGTTTTGAGAATATGGATGGGGGGAAAGTACATCTAAAGAGTGGCAAATCCACTGCAAAACCTTCCATGAATAAATGTAGGCACTAGATTTATTTATGGAAGGTTTTGCGTTGGATTTGCCACTCTTTAGATGCACATTTTCCCCATCTGAATTCTCAAAACTCTGCTTGGCCGCTTCTTGTTGAGTTTTGAGAATATGGATGGGGGGAAAGTGCATCTATAGAGTGACAAATCCAATGCAAAGCCTTCCATGAATAAATGTGTGTGTACATCCTCTGTGTGTACATCCTCTGGAAGTCCCAGGAATACCAGCGGTGTAAAAATGTATCGTTTGCTTGGAGCAGGGTAGCGGTTCCAGGTAGCCCCTGTGGGGGTTTTCTCTGGAGCAAAGGCTGTTTTATTAAGGTCAACACAACTGTGCGGATTTTGGAGTTGAGCGGGCGGGTTGTTAAAAGGAAGAAGAAGAGTTGGTTGTTATATGCTGACTTTCTCTACCACGTAAGGGAGACTCAAACCGGCTTACAATCACCTTCCCCTCCCCGCAACAGACACCCTGTGAGGTAGGTGGGGCTGGGAGAGCTCTAACAGAGCTGTAACTTGCCCAAGGTCACCCAGCTGGCGTGGGGACACAAATCCAGTGTAGGCGTGGGGAAACAAATCCAGTTCACCAGATTAGCCTCCGCAGCTCATGTGGAGGAGTGGGGAACCAAACCCGGTTCTCCAGATCAGACTCCACCGCTCTTAACCACTACACCGTGCTGGAGAGGGAACAGTTTTTAAAAAACCAAAAAACAACCGGTCTGATGAAGTGTTCTGGACGATTTGAAAATGCCACGGTTTTGAGTCAAAGGTGTTTATGTTGCAGCTGTTTTTGTAATGGGGTAGAAAGCTTGCCCTTGGGCTGAGATGACTGAAATTTATATTTCCGTATGCAGCCCAGAGGTGCTGCATAATTTTATGTGAGTCACCCTAAGCCCGGTCTAGGCTGGGGGGGGGGCAGATTATCAATCTAATTAAATAAATAAAGGTGCATGAAGAACCAAATAAGGAACCAACTCCTGCAATGGGAAATGGGCAACACCCTGATCTCGCAATCCTACCACAAAGTGCATTATTTCTGGCCCAGTGTGCCACACATCAACACAAGCATGTTTCCTCTGAAGTAAGCCCTACTTCCTAAACTGATGGAGCTTTTTCTTTTCCTTCCTTCCTTTTTTTTTGTCTTGTTGCTTCAAATACTCTTGTGCTTCAAATTCTGACATGAAAGCTAGATTGGTTGAGGAAATAATATGAATTGACATTAGAAGCATAGATCTAATCCAGGCTGTTTTTCTGCCTTATTGAAAGCAAGTGTTTTAAAAATGACACTTCCAAGGAGTTAAATTTACACTTCCTATGATCAGCCAGAAGGGCGCTGTACTACATCAAAGTAATTTACGTTTGGTCCTCCAATTAAAAGCATCTTTGTTCCATCTTTCTGGTAGCTGCCTGTGGACCACACTTTTATTTATTTACATTTTTATCCCACCAGTTCGCAAAGAGTTCAGGGCAGTATACGTGGTCTCCACCTCCTCCGTGTTACCCTCACTGCAATTCTTTGAGTAGGTTCAACCAAGTCAGAGGCCTAAGGTCATCCAAACAGCCCATCTGAAATTGCCAGGATTCTACCTTTTCTTTTTTTCTTAGACTGTAAATACAAGGGAAAACTCTCAGCTGTGGAGAGAGAAATGAACTCTGTTTCACCCCGATCGTGCTCCTAAGAACGGTGTCATTTATCATAAACCTAGCTTAAACATAGTCATGAGCTTAAATGCGTCTAAGAATTCCTAGGCTTGGATCCTATGAATGAGTTCTGTGCACATTAGATAGTTTGGGCTGTGGAGCTTCCCGTTCTACTAAAACTATCTAGCACTCATGGAATGTATTTATAGGATCCAAAGACTTCAGTAGCAGAAGAATAAAGGTCTTTAAGCAGATTTGAGATTAGCTCTACAGAGAGCAACGGGCTATTAGCAGACCTAAACTAAAGCAGGCAACATGCTAATCCCGAACTATAATAACACCTATTGGGTCCAAGGCTGCTTGGAATGACAAGAAAAGGGAAGGCACCTAGCTGGTTATGTGGAACAAAGCGATAGAAAGAGAACTTTGAGGGCAGTTTAGTGAATGTTCTCATACCTTGATGACTCAAGGATCAATGAAGACTATGCTTATACTGGGTAGACCACCTTAAGCCTCAGTGAGAAAGGCAGACTATAAGTAACGTAAATATCCCTGTGCACCAACTACGGCCCATAAGTCATATGTCTCTGTGTGTCAGCTATGGTTAGGGTTGCCATGTCCCTCTTTGCCACCGGCAGGAGGTTTTTGGGGAGGCGGAGTTTGGGGAGGGGCTTCAATGCCATAGACTCCAATTGCCAAAGCGGCCATTTTCTCCAGGTGTAGAAATTCTATCAGAACAATAACCTATGCTGAAAATTATGGCTATAACAAGAAACAACAGCACGTGGGCTCTATAAGAAATAACAATTTACTGTGTGAAATTATTTATAATAACCAAGCATTTACACATAAACGTCCAAGAATTAGTATTTGCATCATACAAAATTACCATCCAAGAATTTGTGTTCACTTCATACAAAAAACTTCAGACAGGTAAGACCATATATCAATGAACATAAATGGTTAATTTACCATACACTTCCAAACAGAAAATAATTCTTATGCAACAGCAACACAAAATATTATTCCACAATAAGGTGTCGTGTATGGTAAATTAACCATTTATGTTCATTGATATATGGTCTTACCTGTCTTAAGTTTCTTGCATGAAGTAAATGCAAATTCTTGGTGAATTAACCAATTTATGTTCATTGATATATGGTCTTACCTGTCTGAAGTTTTTTGTATGAAGTGAATACAAATTCTTGGATGGTAATTTTGTATGATGCAAATACTAATTCTTGGACGTTTATGTGTAAATGCTTGGTTATTATAAATAATTTCACACAGTAAATTGTTATTTCTTATAGAGCCCACGTGCTGTTGTTTCTTGTTATTTTCTCCAGGTGAGCTGATCTCTATCGGCTGGAGATAAGTTGTAATAGCAGGAGATCTCCAGCTACTACATGGAAGTTGGCAACCCTAACTGTGGTCATCAGGCAACCATCCGTTGGCTATCCCGCCACTTAGGGTAACCCGTCTGGCATTGACCAGGGCCTGGCCTTTTCCATGTTGGCTCCGGCTCTGTGACATGGGCTCCCTGAAGAGGTGAGAGGAGGCCCCTCCTTGGAGATCATCAGAAGGTGCTGCAAGGCCAGCCTGTTTGCCAGGGCTTTTGAAGGGGTTTCAATAGGCATCTTTTAAGGGGGGGAGGGATTTGTTATTTTATCTTTGGTTTTAGCTGGGGATGTTTTAACTGTTGTTGTAAGCCACCTTGAACCAAGAGGAAAGGCAGGATATAAATGTTTTAATAAAGAAAGTTCTAAGCAGAAAGCCTAAAACTCAACCTTTGCATTGAAAGTTTAAAAAATAAACTAAATAATTCTTGCACCTATCAAGAGCTACTAAAAATGACCTTCTTTCCTTTATCTTCTACCCTCTATCAAATTAATCACAATACATTGGGTAACCTGGACAGAATAAACAGTGCAGTCCTAAACAGAGTTACACCCTTCTAAATCCATGGAATTCAATGAATTAAGAAGGGTATAGCTCTGCTTAGGACTGTACTGAAAGTCTTGTAATGACACATTGGGAAGTTTCTATCTAAGGCTCCGTGCAGCTCCCAGTGTGCAGAAACAATGTGCATAATTTGAACTATAGACAAGACCATGTTATTAGTAAACTGAGATGTGTATGTTATGTCCTGTAAAGAAAATATAGCCTAGTCAGCTGGACCATAACTGACAAAAACCAAATGAGAGTCCTAGCAAATCGATGGACCATGTTAGGCCTTGGAGGACTTATCAAACAGAATTTCCATGAATGGACTTTCAGGTGCTAATTTTGATATTTGTTTATTTACAAGATTTTTATTCCAACTTTCTGTCACATATGGTGGTCAAGGCAGTTTACAAATAGAAATGCATAAATGACAACTTCATGGTGCCACTAAGGACTATGGTTTTTGTCAAATGAAGGACCAACTGAAGGGGTATGGATTTTCTCCATGTTTGTTGACCCCAGTGTGGTAAAAAGTGAGGATGATCCCGTTAATAAAGAGTTAATGTTTGGAAGAGAGGTCGTAAGCACCTTGGTGAGTAGCTGCACTTAAGGCCTCTAGGCCCAAATTGTATAAAATAAATCTGTTGAGTGATTTCATAAGCAGCTGAGATCAGTCCTTTGGGTGTACCTGGAGGGTCTTTCTATGTTCTCATTACAACTCAGTAATATTATTGACTTTGTGGGACTCACTTGAATAAACAGTCACATGGTTTGGAAGGGCTGTTAAGCTGGGGATTCCAGCCTCCAGGTGGGACCTGGGGATCCCCTGGAATAACAGCTCATCTCCAGGCTACAGAGATCAGTTCTCCTGGAGAAAATAGATGCTCTGGAGGGTGATCTAGTTGAGTGCCAGTGGGTCACATCACTGTCGGTAGCAAAGTCACAGGACCTGAGATATGAATCCCATCAGAAGAGGAGCGGGCACTCAGTGGACCATTGGGGCAAGTCAGAAACCATAAGTTGGGGGCTTGGATAGAATACTGATCGGAGGAAGAAGTACCATGGAGTCTGGATCATGGGCAGCCGAGGTCAGGAGCCAAGCGATCCCTCTAAGGCAGAGTTTGAGAAACTGGAAAGAAAAATAGGAACAGACCAAATGGACCGATGCTCAGGCAAGGATCCAGGCATAACGTAAAAATATTTATGTCAGCTTAGTCAAGGGGAGCTAATGGAGTTGGCAGTGCTTGCAAGGTGGAGCCAAAGAGCAAGGGCCCCAAAGAGCATCGTGGCCTTATTTTCCCTTATATAGCCATGACTTATCCTCCACCAGAGGCACCCAAAACATCCAAGTTCAAAGCATGAAACAGCCTGACTCCTAATGATCCATCTGATATCAATCATTGTACAAGAAGAAAGGCAGTCCAAGCAAAGCTAGCATGGAGATGTTGGTGCCTGCTCGGAAATTGTTAACCTGAAATACCAAGTACACTAGGGAAAACCAGAATTCATAAACGGTAGCATTTGAAACCTCAGTGGCTCTCTGTGAGCACATGTACATGGGCTAGATCCAAGCTCTGGGTAATGCAGTTGAATCCACTTAATGGAAGGGCTGTATTCTTTTGGAGAGGATATCAGCATGGCTTCAGTGTTTGTGCCTGGTCATTAATGGATGACTGTAGAGTATATGTTCCAAATTAATTTTGTTTACTGAAGTTAACAATGGCATTGTCATAAAATTGCAACAATAAAATCTAAACCATCACTGAAATTCCTTCGGTACAAACAAGGCAGCTCCTGTTCAGTGGGTGTGGTACACAATGGAATTGTGCATTTTGCAAACAAATCTGTTTTCTTTTGTCTGTCCCAGTCTGCAGAATTGCCAAGCAAGGACCTTAAATGCACAGAACATTGGAAGTGCAACCTCCAGTAAGTTGCATCGGATCCTGTATGTGGGAGAATTCCTGAGCAGGTACGGGCTGAAAAGAATGGGCAAGGCTATCCAAAATGTAGTGTGGTCTCCAATTTACCATGGTTTACTGTACCCATTGAAGTGTGGTGCTATTTTATCCTATGATCTGTGTATGTAGGTGTGTGCCTCTCCCTCTTTCTGCTTAAAATAGCTCTCACAACAACTCTTTGGAACACTATGTCTATGCTGGTGATAGCATTTCACTGCCCCTTCTAAAGGAAGAGTGTAATGCTAGGGAGAATGAAGCTATGTTTTTGGACGCTGGTTTTTGTCCCCTGTTATCTGACCTAAATTGTGCTCAGGAAATGTTTATCAGGCTGAGTAAAGCATGTAGAGACCTCTTTGTAGTGGTTCTGCAGATCCTTCCTTTTATCCACGTGGCAAATATGAATGGACTGCATTATGGAAGCTGTCCAGTGCTGGCCTTGGTAGTAGATTAGAATCTGATACTCCACATATTGGCATTACAGGTTGTTTGAATTATCTCTGGAAAGAATCTTGCTGACTGGAAAGAATCTTGCTGACATCTACCATTGTAAAGTGACACCGGTAGGAACCTTGGGATAACTATGCCCCCCCCAAAAGGAATACTAGTCTTGGCAGTTTGTGTTCTGCTGTATGCATATGCATGGAAGGGATGAGTGAAGGCTGAGGACTTTGACTTCCAGACTCAGTCGTGTTAGACCCAGCGTGGTGCTTCCACAGGTGCAAGGACTTCTGCCTGCAGGGCACAGCTTTGGGGGCTCCTACCTCCTTGTAGCAGCCTGAAATCCTATTCCTGAGGGGGTCCTCTGCCCCCCAGGACAGAATGGGAGACATTTGGGGCTGCTGCTGGAGAGGGATCCATGAAAGTTTCTGCCCATGGATGGAAGTCCTTGCAACTACAGAGAAACTGTGCTGGATCCATCCTTCTGTATAAGCCTGTGCAGTCAGGAACTGGAACCAGCTGTTCAGTGTGATAACAACCATGCCCCATCCAATTGGCCTCTGTATCCTTGGCTTGGTTCTTACAAACAGCAGGTGAGGTGGTAAACCTCTACCTAGATTATACCGTTTTAGGTTGTAAAATGGACCTCCTGTGATGGAAGGGTCTTCCATGGAAAAGAGAAACATTCCTAGACATAGAAATTCTTCTTCCTTTTCTCACACAAGGTAATGAGTTGCCTGTGTGTTGTCTACATTCTACGTTTCATGTGAACCCCCACACACAGCCTGAGGTGGTACAGTCCAGGCACAGATCTGCCACCTCATATACTGTTTGAGAACCAAACTTTGCTCTGTCAAAACTGTTTGACATGAACAGGCGAATGTGTCACTGTTGCTATGACTGCCCAATAATTTAATGAGTTTCTCGTTGTCATAATGACAGTGAATCACAATGTCAGTTTGCAACTGCGCTGATGTGCTTATGTCACAAACCCAAATGGACCAAGCTTAAGGTTGCCAACTCCAGGTTAGGAAATTCCTGGAGATTTGGAGGCAGAGCCTGGGGAGGGTGGAGTCTGGGAAGAAGGGGGAACTATAGAGTCTACCCTTTTCTCCAAGGGAATCGATCTCTACAATCTGGAGATCAGATGTAATTCTAGGAGAACTCCAGGACCCACACGGAGTTTGGCAACCTTAGCCAAATTGTGGATCTCATTGTTCAGTAATTCTTTATGCTTTGAGATTTTTTTTTAAGGCTTGTTTGTATGTGTTGGGGTGGGTGCGTTTAAGAATCTGAATGTTGGCATCTACTCCATACTTTGGTACACATCTTAGAGTTGTGAAACAAAATATACTTATCACATTCTATAATACTGGGGTGTGTAAGGAATTGCAGGAATAAGAGAGGAAAATCAGCGGTTGGGTATCTCCTCCCAAAAGGCAGTAGTGAAAAACTGTTTAATTTTGGACTGTGGAAACAGTTTTCTGCTCACCTAGACTTTAACAGTCTAGCATTGTATCAAAATTACCCCAACAACTGAGGTCAGAAGCAAAGCAAATGGGGAGCTTCTCATCTGAACCTGAGCAGTGCAATGTAGTGTGAACCAAATTCCCTTTAGTGCTCTTTCAGCTTTGAGTTATTTGGTGCCCCTTCAAGTTTAGAGCATCCGGTTGGGGATGGGGAATTAAGATGGGGGGGGGGAACATGCCTCATTGTGCCTATCCTTGGTCATTATGCCCCCTTCCAGGATACTTAAAACTGTTAGGAGCTTCAGCATGCCAATTTCCTTTCCACTCAGAGTTCAGTTTTTTGCCTTCTTAAATGGATGCTGGACTGCTGTCACTAATATGATTACTAATATGGGCATGCACAGTGCTTATCTGTTATTTGGTAGAGCATCTGCTTGGTATGCAGAAGTTCCCAAGTTCATCTCCAGTTAAAAGAACCAGGTAACGGGATGTGAAAGACCCCTACCTGAAACCCCAGAGAACTACTTGCAGTCTGAGTAGATAATAGTGACTTTGATGAACCAACGTTCTGATTTAGCGAATAAGGTAGCTTCATATGTTCACGTGAGTCCCCTCAGAATCCCTTCCCTTGTCCTACTGATTGGGTCGTCATCTTTGCTATTAGAGGGATGATACGGCAATCTGCAAGGAGTTGTGGAAAGAGGAGGGATGCATTAGCAGAATAAAGTATTAGGAAATTGGTTCTTGTAGGTTATCTAGGCTGTGTGACAGTGGTCTTGGTATTTTCTTTCCTGACGTTTCGCCAGCAGCTGTGGCAGGCATCTTCAGAGGAGTAACACTGAAGGACAGTGTCTCTCCAGTGTTACTCCTTCAGTTACTCCTTCAGTTACTCTTCAGTGTTACTCCTCTGAAGATGCCTGCCACAGCTGCTGGCGAAACGTCAGTAAAGAAAATACCAAGACCACGGTCACACAGCCCAGATAACCTACAAGAACCAATGAACTCTGACCGTGAAAGCCTTCGACAATATATTAGGAAATTCCCCCTCATTGGTAGTGTAATAATGCCAAATTTCTCGATTCTGAGCTAGAGGAATAGTTATCTGCTTGCTTACCTGGACTTGAACTCAGGTGAACAAGAGACTACAAGTGTAGCCCTGAACCTGAGCTGTCCAATACGGAAAGGGGTATTTTTACCTCCCCCCCCCCGTCTCTATGGGTGAGCTCCTTCTGTTCCCCTGTTGGCAGTAGCGAGAATAAATGAAGGTTCCTTAAAGTGAGGGACATCTGGCAAATTTCTGTCTTGTAAGCAAGAGATCTAACTTTGACTTCTGGCACCTGATGCAAGATTAAATTCGTTGGCTCGCAGCCACGACATACTTGGAGTATCTGCAGTATGATAATCTAAATTCCACGGGGAGCTCCAAATGAGATGGAATAATCACTTCCTGTCCTACACGAGTTGCAGGGCTAGACTTTTAGTCATCTGCACTACACTGGAATTAACTGCTCTTCAGGAAGAAGGAAATTATCTCGCCGCATTTAAGTCCTGACAGGTGTAAACTTGAACACATGAAGCTGCCTTATACTGTGTCAGACCCTTGCTCTAGCAGTTTTGTCTCTTCAGACTGACAGCAGTTCTTTAGGGTCTCAGGTAGGGGTCTTTCTCATCTCCCGCTAACTGGCCCCTTTAACTGGAGATGCCAGGGACTGAACCTGGGACCTTCAGCATGCAAAGTAGAGGGTCTGCTGCTGAGCCACATTGTTTCCTAATACTACTTTAAACGTAGTAGCAGCTGCTCTTTAAAACGGCTGGCCTTCCAAGAATGAGAGCTGGTGTTGTGTAATGGCTCAGAATGAAAACTATGAAGCCCTGAGTTCTAATCTCACTGGGTGGCCTTCAACAAACCCCACCTCACTCCCACCTCCCATTTTTACAGAGCTGCTGCAAAGATTGTTACAATAATGCAACCCTCTGAAATGCTCTAGAAATGCTAAATATTGAATCTAATCATTTCTGCTTTTTTTTTAATTGTAGGAAAACGGCGTCAGTTTCTGCACAATTGTGAGACGGTCATTCAGTAACTTTAGGTAGGTTGCTATAAACCTTTGAATGATCCTCAGTGACAAAATGTTTGGCTTTTCTTCCCTTCCAAGAGCTAATGACATCCTCAGAGTCATGACTCTCGTGACTAGCAGACCCAGAGAACCTTCTTAACAACCCCCTGGAAGCCAGGTTCCTGCTTGTCTGACAATGCTTTTAGTCACAGAATCAAGCACAAGTACAATCCTATGCAGAATTACTCTTTAAGTAGATTCAGCGTGACTTACTTCCTAGTAAGTCTGTTTAGGCTTTGCAGCCTTACACTGCTCATGATTGCACTTGTAGTCACTTAAAATATTTGTAGCTAAATCACAGTGCCACCCAAAATTCACACAGGCTACAGAGTGAATTGCCTTACAGGTGAATGTGTATGCAAATCACATATTAGATCATCACTGAGTCCTGCTCTTCTCCTTGGGCTTCTGATGAGCTATATATAAGAACAGGTTTTGAAGTGTTACATATAGCTTATATGTGTACCGTCCAAAATATGTTCATGAACATTATCAAAAACGATTGCAAAACTGCTCTGTGGTTGGGGGAAGGAACTATGCTGTTGTTGATAGGGGAGCCGATCAATAGGAGTCTACTAAAGGTGGCTTTTTCCAAGACACTGGAAACTGACAGAATCATTTCTCCCCCCACCCCCAATGTGTAAGCAACTGTTCTTTCAAATCCCCTCTGCCATACTTAAAACATTAAAGCAGTCTTCTCCTTTAATCAGTTAAAAATAAGGAAGTTTAAAGATGGGTAATTTGGAGGAGCTTCAGTGTCAAAAGCTGGCGTGTTTCTTCAACAGAGTTTGCAGATTTAAGGCCACCTTTCATCCTATACTTCAGAAGTGAGGGACTAAATCTCAGCCATTGGCTTTCCTTTGGCTTTCTTCATCTTTCCAAGTAATTAACCAAAGTAACTGTCATTCTTGTTTACCTCACATAAGCAAAGCATCTCTACCTGAATACAATACAATAATGCCTAGCGTTCTGTATCTGCACAGCTGTAGGAAAATGCCCGTTAACCCATCTCTGTGTCAGCAAGAGAATGAAAACATGCATGTCTTCTGACTCCTCCCCAACATGATATAACATGCTCCCCACTTTTCGATGGGGTTCAGCTGACCATTGCCAACTCATTTAAGAGCCTCAGGGTTATACTAGACCCAATATTATTGCTGGAGAAGCAAATTAATGCCATTGCAAAGAAGACTTTTTTCCAACTCAACCTAGCTCAAAAAATGGCCCTTGCCTTGATATGGCTTATCTGGCCACCTGGATCCATGCCATGGTGACATCAAGACTAGACTACTGTAATGCACTGTACGTTGGTCTCCTCTGAAAATCAATTTGGGAACTCCAGCTGCCGCAGAATATAGGTTTTTAGCTGTAGAACCAGGGATTACTAATAATTACAGACTTCCTCTTTATACTGGGGGGTGAAGGTTCCTAAGAAGGCCTCTAAGCACTATGCAGAACAAGCCAATTTGTAGTTTCTAGCTATAAAAACCTAATATCAAGCATGCCAAGCAATTTGATTGCCTGATGCAACTGCAGCTTAAAAAAATGAAATCAGATAAATGGAATATACAGTTGGCCAGCCTTCCTTATTTATATTTTGTATTGCATGGGTGCTTTTTCCATATCGCTTGTTTGATTTTTTTAAAAGTGACTTTTAGAAAATAGACTGGTTTAGATGACTCGGCTGGTCTTTTCAGGTTCTGCATACTCTGGTCAGCAAAGGTTGACCCACGATGCCTCTCAATGATGAGCAGAACAGCGACAGCGACTCATCAAGGTTGTCCGAAAGTGCAGCTTCTTCCAGTGATTCCGAATATTCAAGGCAAAGTTTTACCAGTGACTCTTCAAGCAAGCCCAGCTCCCCAGCTTGTAAGCAAGCATGAATCACTTGCACATAGTGTGAGATGCGTAACTTAAAGTCAGAGGTTTTTGCAGAGTTGGCAGTTAATTGTGCTTGATAAACCCTGGGGTCCGTTGGAAGTCCACTAGTATTCTTCAGTGAAAAGATTAAGAGTGGGCAAGCTTCCTTGAAAGCCATTACTACCAATGTTTTCCTGCAGTGTCCATCTGCAGGAGAGTACTGAGTGTGTTCTAGGATTTGTTCATTTGAAGAGCTGGACATATACTGACTGTACATCCCAGAAAATACTCCCAAATCCTCTCCACTGCACTTGGTGTCCCATGGCAATTACACAGAAGCAAACAAGTTCAACCATAACGAACAAACCATGGTTTGTTTGTTGAGAGAACAAGTCTCTGGTTCCCATGTTTCCTCCTCCCCTTGTGTGTGCCAGTGAAAAACTTTCTGGCTTCCAAGAAATAGGACTGAACCTTGTTGTGGAATCCTAGTTCATAGCAGGACAACAAACTACAGTTTGTAGTTTTGTTCAATTTCTACTTAATGACAAACTGGTTTCTCAGAAGCCAGGCAGTCCTCACTATCACAGCTGTACACCAAAGAATGTGGAAGTCTGCAAGGCCAAGGGGACAATCTCATATCTAACAAACCATTGTTAGTTATTCGATTAGAACATTTCTATGCTGCCTTTCCAAACAACCAGCTTATGATCGCTTACAAAACTGTACCTGTAAAAAAATAAATCTGCCTATAGTTTTAAAATTGAATTATTAACAGTCCAGTCTCATAAAGCAATTCTCAGCCTAGAAACAAACTAATAAAAACATATTTAAAAGCCTGGGTAAAAAGAAATGTCTTGTTCTGGCACCTAAAAGACAGTAAGGCCCTTGAATGGTCTGACAAGTGCACTTTTTTGCCCCAGATTTGATTTTCTGGCAGCTCTGCTTAGGAGGGCCCATTAAGAAATAAAATTATGGATGTTTAGTTTTCACATCTCTTGTTTTCATCTCAGTCTGATATGCATTTCTTCCCTTTATTCCAGCAACAAGCCCTCCCAATGTGGTAACATTTGACGAAATGATGGCAGCGGCAAGAAACTTGTCCGACCTGACTCTGGCTCATGAAATTGCCGTAAATGAGAATTTTCATTTGCAGCGCGTTAAGCTCCCACAGAATAGGTAATCTAGAAGCTCTTAAAAACCACAGCTTAAAATTCAGATGCTGCTCATGCAGGAGCTGTCTTTTAAATAAATTTTAGCAAGCCGCAGATGACTTGCATTGGGAAGGGAGTCCTAAAGGGGAAATAGCTCTGCTGCTGGTAACCATCAGTCTAGCTTCTAAAGGGCCATGTCATAATATGATCTATGCACATGAGAAAAGGGAGGTTGCAAGGAAAAATTTGTTCTTTGATATTCTCTTGATTGTTTCAACATAATTATAAGCAGTGCCTTCCTCTCTTTAACCCTCCCAGCCTATTTTACTGATTTATCAAATTTTGAGCGTGGATCTTGCAGTTAATAACCATTTGGTGCTTTTCCACAAGCAAAGAGCTCGAATTTTTGTGACGGTTTCTTCTTCTCAGTTCTTTATAGTTTGTGGGTTTCCCCCCCCCCTCCTATAGTTTGCCTGGAAGGGTGAAACAAATTGTACACAAAGCATTCTGGGATCGTTTGGAGGAAGACCTCAATGAAGATCCTCCTGAATATGAGCACGCTATCAAGCTGTTTGAAGAAATTAAAGAGGCAAGTCTAGCCTTTGATTTCGGTGTCTCTTCACCTGTGCCACGTTTATAGTCTGGCTTTGGCCGGGGGAGGGCGGGTTAGAAATATAATAAAATAATATATAAGTAATAAATATTGTCGAAGGCTTTCACGGTCAGAGTTCATTGGTTCTTGTAGGTTATCCGGGCTGTGTAACCGTGGTCTTGGAATTTTCTTTCCTGACGTTTCGCCAGCAACTGTGGCAGGCATCTTCAGAGTAGTAACACTGAAGGACAGTGTCTCCTGTCTCCTGTCCTTCAGTGTTACTACTCTGAAGATGCCTGCCACAGTTGCTGGCGAAACGTCAGGAAAGAAAATTCCAAGACCACGGTTACACAGCCCGGATAACCTACAAGAACCAATATAAGTAATAGTTTTACTAATCTTGCCCTAGCCCTATAATTAAAGCGGTGTTGCCACACCCCTGTTCTAAATCTCTGGAGTGCACAGCCTAGAAAGTCTGTATCGCAGGACAAAACAAATGATGAAAACTGAAGCGATATACTCTAAGGCACAATAATGTTTATTTTTAAGTAAACTGGCTCTTTTACTCACCAACAGGTGTGTGCCTGTTTTACATCCAAATGTAGTTTCTATATGATGCCAATTATTTTAAAGGACAGTGTTTGCGTAGGGTGACTCTAAGATTGCCAGCACCCCCGTGGGAGGGGATTCCCCCACCTCTCATTACCCCCACTGCTCAAAGGAGTAGTGGGAGGTGGGGAAATGGCTGGCAGGCTGCCCAACAATATGATGTCACTTCTGGGAGAAACCAGGAAGTGATGGCACACTACTTTCTAGGAATTGCCGGGAACACTATAGTTTTTCCAGAGTTTCTGGCAATTTCTAGAGAGGACCGATGGGTTTTCCTGGAAGTGACATCACACCTGGAAGTGACATCACACCGTTGCCAGTGGCTCCCCCCCCCCCCCGCCGCCGCCGCTGTCCTACTGGTTGCCAGGCATGTATCCCAGATACAAAGGTAGACAGGGACTGGTGGGTGCAGCTTCTCATGTAAGTAGGAGACAAACCAGCCCTAATGGAATTCCCATTTTTTTTTACATGATACCACTGAAAGAACAGAAGGTCTGATCTTTCTTGCAAGTGGTCACTGTACATGTTATATCAGAAATTACAGTTGTGGGCCGTTAGCTGTGACTGATAGATCTTAACTGGCTTGTGTTTTGTTTTGCTTTTCACTTTTAACATTGCAGATTCTTCTTTCGTTTCTGAACCCTGGTGCAAACAGGATGCGAAGCCAAATCTGTGAGGTCCTCGATGCAGACCTCATAAGGCAGCAGGCCCAGCATGACGCGGTTGACATCCAGGGCCTTGCAAACTATGTCATTAGCACAATGGGGAAACTTTGTGCTCCAGTAAGAGATAATGATGTAAACCAGTTAAAAGCCACTGGGAATATTGTAGCCTTATTGAGGTTGGTGTGTAATTGCTTTCTTTAAATGCTGTTCCATCGCTTTACAGCATTCCCTCCCCAAAGCCAAAGAATTACTTAAATACTTTGATTTTTAAATAAGCTATTTGAATTGCTCTAGGACGAAATTGTAAATCAGCTTATTATGTTTCTATCCCTCCCTTTTGCCAAAGAGATCAAATTGGTATATATAGTTTCCCCCTCCATTTTATCTTCACAACAGCCCTCTGAGGTAGGTTAGGCTGAAGGTGACTGGCTCAGGGTGAGTTTCATGGAAGGTTGGGAATTTGAACCTGGCTGCTGTTCTAACCACTATGCCACACACCTATGAGCTTATTTATTTATTATATTTACTTCATTTATAACTTGCATTTCTTCCTAGTGAAGGCCCAGAGCAAATTATATAGTTATCCTTGCCTCCGTTATATCCTCACAACTAACCTGTGAGGAAGGTTAGGATAAGAGTGTGTGACTGACCCAAGGTTACCCAACAAGCTTCCATGGCCAATTCAAACGTGGTTCTCCCAGATCCTAGTCCACCTCTCTACCCAGTACAACACACTGGCTCAGTGCATCCAGACCTGCACTTTGGTTGGATTTTGTTTTTTTTCTACAAATCTGTTCTCACAGAGTGAGGAGAACTGGGTTCATATCCCACTCAGTTATGAAGCTCACCTTGTGACTGTTGACCAGCCATTCTCTCAGCCTATCCCACTTCACAGGGTTGTTGTGAGGATACCCAGAGATAGGGAGAACCATATGTGTCCCCAAGCAGCATCTTTCTTGGCCCCCTGGGCCATGGTGGCAGGGGCCTAGAATTTTGTACCCTTGCCCCCCCCCCAAAGTCCTTGGCCCACTTCTCCTCTTCCATTACTTAGGGGTGGGTTATCATATTGCCGATACAGAATTTGGCTTTGCATTAATATAATGCTAAATAGAACATCCACCCATTATAAGTCATCCCGTGCTATAATCATATCTTGTGGGTAAGGTTGGTATGTTACTGCTGTCAGAAGAATGCAGGCATTGCCATGGAGTAATCTCTCTGCACTAGGAGTAGCCTTTCAGGATCTGTATCCCAGCACTACTTTCTGGAATGATGTAAAACATGATGTGGAAGGTAACTTTTGTCTCCAGGTGATTTCAGTAGGTCTTAGCTGCTTTGCATGCTGTTATGTTATGGTTTTCCCCTTAGTAATCAGTGGAGACAATTCTGTGTTTTGTGAACGTTTAACATAAGATCATAGAATCATAGAGTTGGAAGGGAACATCAAGGTCATCTAGTCCAACCCCCTGCACAATACAGGAAATTCATAGCTACTTCCCCCCCCCCACACACACACACACACACACAGTGACCCCTTACTCCACACCCAAAAGATGGCCAAAAAAAAATCCCCTCCAGGATCCTTGGCCAATCTGGCCTGGAGGAAAAAATGCTTCCTGACCCCAAAGTGGCGATTGGAATTACCCTGGGCATAAATGTATGCTGTATTGCTTAATGAGGCATACAAGTGCATGAATCATCAAAGAAGTTCTAATAATAGTTGTTCTACAGTGCCAGATTTTAACTTGAGGGTGGGGCAGTTGTCTTTTTCCTAAAGTGAATTGCTGGGGGACTGAGATAAGTGTGTAGATCTGTCTACTGTGTGGTCAAAAGAGGGCTGCTATTCAGTGGTATGTAAAGAGATTTCTTCCATGATGCACACTGCAGACTTGTTTCTATCCTTTCAGGCAAATATTCCATGTTCTGGATCTCATGATGACGGATATGGTTAATTTTATTATTCAGAGTCTTAGACCTCACCTTCAGCACAACTTGGTGGATTATGAACGAGCAAAGTTCCAGGAAATACTTGAAGAAACACCAAGTATGTTCTTTGTTGACATAGGAGGGTGTAGCCAGTGACCTGGGAATGCAGGTAGATGCCTTGGGGCCTGTAGCTTAGGAGAGGCTCAAGAAGGGGTTTGCATCTTCGTCCTCCTTACTGGGGGTCTGATTAGATGATATGTTAAATGCAAATTGCATTGGGGGAAACTGCAACCCAACTCATGTTTAATATGCCCTCAAAGCTCATGTGGGGATAGAATCAGCTCTGGGGCAGTTCTCCAGGTTAGAGTCCACCACTCTTAACCACTACACCACAGCCCTCCCTGCCCCACAGCCCTTTTCTGGTAGCGAAAGGATGGAAGGGAGGGAGTGATGAAGCTCCTCCTGCATGGGAAGCCAACTTGCTCTGAAAGCAGTTGCATGTATTGCAAACTAGCAACAGCAAGGAGGGAGATGAGAGATGAGCACAAGTGAAATCACATTTTCTTTTCTTGAGGCTCCAGTGTTCCATTTATTGAGGAACTTACCAGAGGGTGTCGTGGTGGTAGAACCTGCACCATCAGCGCCTGCATCACAAAACATCCAGTGCTCTTTCTGCAGCAGATGCAGCCCACACCGCAGTAGTGTGATGGCATCTCAGCACAACGTGTGCAATATTGCAACCACTCCCCCATGATGTGATTGTGGCCAAAAAACTCTGCAGCTTTTCCCAACTGTTGTGTTTCACCTCCCTTTTGCCATGAGGTTGCCCTATACCCCACAGGGCTATTTGCTCAAATGTGCAGTAATTCCTGTAGCAAGCAAAACAGTTAATGGAAGTTTCTCCACTGTCTTGGACTGTTTAGGTGCCCTGGACCTGACGACAGAATGGATAAGGGAATCTATACAGGATGAACTGTCTTCTGTTTCCTGTGAAGCATCTTCATCCTCTGGTGCTGGTGGGATCTCAAAACCAAATCTGAGCCCTACTCTGGTGCTAACCAACAGCTTCTTGAAATTATTGAAATGGGATTATCAGAAAAAGATAATTCCTGAGGTAAAATGTGAATACTATTCACTGTGCAAGGGCTTAAAAAACCTTTCCCCCTTAGTACAATACTCTCTCAGTAGTCCGCCCCCATGTAATGAAAGTAACATTGCTTGCAGGTAAGATTCTTTGCCACTTATTTTATTAGTATTTTTATTTAGGGAATGTATATGTTGCCTCTCCAGAATCATACTCCCACTTCTGAGGGAGAAGTAAAGTAGCTTAATAATAATCTTTCTCATTATACATCTAGTTCAACTGCTAAAGACATAGAGTAAAAATTGTTTAAATTCCTGAACATACATGGACATGAGGAAGTGAGAGTGATTATGTGTCTATAGTCATGTCACAGGTCCTATCCAATAGCAGCCTATGACACTCTCTCAATCTTTTTGTAGACTGTATGTGTCTTCTTGTGTTGACTGTCACTGACTAATGAAAATGTTGTGTTCTTCTATGTTAGCTGGGGTTTTTAAATTTTGTTGTATGATAATTATGTATACCTTGAATTTGATAAGTCATTATTTGTATCAAATAAGAGATATATTTGTCCATGTGTCTGTCCATTTGGGGGGATTTTTTTTTTTTTAATAGAAAATGGTGTATTCAACATGGAGTAAACGCCTGTCCTATCCCCTTCTTATTTTACTGAGTTCTATTGTTTGAAACACATTTTTCCTAGTCTGGCTCGGATTTAAAAAAACAAACAAGCAGATCTAGAAAAAAAGTTCTTAAAGCAGTGGAATGGGGTGAGATGAGGCATGAACAGGGAGTTGGATTTAGCTCCACAGATCCCCCCATTCCCTTTTAAAAAACATACATTCATACACGTGCTTTACCCACAAATGTATGAACATATGAAATAAATGCATGTGGATCCATTTAACTGAGGTTAGCCCTTAGTTACGGATGAAACACCTGTCTCTCTTACCTGCTGTGTTTGCTTTCTCTCATCAAAGCTGATGGAAGCCATTAATTTTTATTTGAGAAAACATGGTACATACAGTTGAGATGAGATGTTGTACAGTGCTCAGAAAAACTGGAAACAAATTCTGAATCTTTATGCCAAACATCAGAATGTAAATATTATAGCACAGGCTTTTTGAATATTGTACAATTCTTGGTAGCTATATTCCACGGAGACTATTTTTTTTTTCTGACTGAACGAACTTATTTGAGAGAATATCTCATCAGAATTGGTCTCCTAGTAAAAACACATTTTTAATGTTAAATTGTACCAGACGTTTGATTGCTGTAGTAATGACACATCCTTTTCTAAACAATTGTTCCAGACACTGGTGACAGATGAAGGCCGCCTTCAGGAACTGTCAGAGAAACTGAATCAGTTGAAGGTTGTGGCTTGTGTTTCTCTCATAACAAGCAACATGGTGGGTACAGCTATTGAAGGAATTCCAGATTTTGAAGACAGACAAAAGAGGATTTTGTTCATCCTGCTTGATGGAATGAATAAGAAGTAAGTGGTGGTGGTGTTTTTAAGAAAAGGAAACTAGCAATAGGTGGACTTGAGTGTGGGGTGTGTTCTAAAATTAATTATAAATGTCCTGACAGGGACTTGTGTGGGATCAGTGTGGATTCCTGTGAGAATGTCTTGCTTTTCCCAAAGACTGTCCTCACACATTCCATTTTCTACTTCAGTGGTAAAGCAGGAGGAGGAGGGACTCAGTGGTAGAACATCTGCTTGACATGCAGAAGGTCCCAGGTTCAATCCCCAGCATCTCCAGTTAAAGGGACTGGGCAAAGTAGGTGATTTGAAAGACCTCTACCTGAGACCCTGGAGAGCCGCTGCCAGTCTGAGTAGACAATACTGACTTTGATGGACCAAGGGTCTGATTCAGTTTAAGGCAGCTTCATGTGTTCATGAGGATGGAAGGCTGCTGTCTAAACTCTACATAAATTATGTGAATTGCTTTAAACATAAGTAACCAAAGAGATTTTTGCAGTTTCTTTCCACTTTAACACAACTAGTCTTAACACGACTATAACATACCTGACTGAGTTAATGTTATTTCTGGGTTGTTGTTTTTTGCAGGACCTTTGATTTGAAAGAAGCTCTTACTGCCATAGGTCTTCAGACATGTAGTGAAATAAACCAGTCATTAACTGAGAGGGGTTTCCCGCCACTAAATAAAGAAGTTCATGAAAATTTAGTGGGTCAGATCTGCAACATCATAGAGGAAGATAATGCAATCAGCTCCTTAATTGGTTAGTAATGTAACTCTTGGACTATGGGAGTCTTACTGATTAATGCTATACTTAAATTTACTTGGTGCTTATAAAATAAAATCTTCCAGTCATGATAGCATGGGTCCTCAACATGGTGCCCTTGGGTGCCATGGTGCCCACTGACTGGGGTTGAATTGGCTGCTGCTGTTACCAGTTGCCTAGCAACCACAAGATCCCCTCTTTAGACACTTCCCTGTCTGATGTAGGCCACTGCATTCCTCACCCCCCCATTATTTCCTACTAATGATGAAGAGAATGGAGAGGATGCCATTTTGGACTTCAAGGTGAGATGGATTCTGAGTAGGGTTGCCAGGTCCCTCCTGGCAACCAGCGAAAGCTTCGTTGGGATGGCGATCCGTGTGCCTGGCATGATGACCATAGAATTTTGGGGGGAGAGTACTAGAGCGTCCCTAGCACGATGTCGGCACTTCCGGGTAATCCTGGAAGTGACATCATCAAGCTCGGCACGTGGATTCCTCCCCCACTTCAGCTGGCCTGCTTCCACCTGCTGACCAGCTAAGGATTGGCAGGCAGCCCGGTCAATTGCCTGTCAATACCGGGAAAATGGGAACCCTAATTCTGAGAGAGGAAGAAGCAAGATTCAAGTATGTGTTCCTGGGTATATTCAAGATTAATCAGTATTAAAAATGTAACTTCTAGATTATGTGTAACTGCCTTCTAACTCTTTTGTGAGAGCCAGCGTGGTGTAGTGGTTAAGAGTGGTGGACTCTAATTTGGAGAATCGGGTTGGTTTCCCCACTCCTCCACATGAAACCTGCTAGGTGACCTTGGACTAGACACAGCTCTCTGAACTCTCAGCCCCACCTACCTCACAAGGTGTCTGTTGTGGGGAAGGGAAGGCAATTGTAAGCCGCTTTGAGGTCCCTTAAAGGTTGAGAAGAGCAGGGTATAAAAACCAGCTGTTCTTCTAAATAGTGCATTGGTTGGCTGGGGCAGATGTGGTGATACAGGCTCAATAAAGGAAAGATCTGACAGCAATCTGGCATCCTAAGGCTTGGCTGCCTTTGCATCCAGATGCCTAATCTGATTAGTACAGTGTTAAAACATTGATCCTGGGGGAGATCTACATGTGAATGTTAAAACCAGCTTTAAATTGGGCTTTACAGAAAATGCAGAAACCTTCTGCAAGCCCCATAGCACTAGGGTTGCCAACTTCCAGGTAGGGCCTGGAGTTCTCCCAGAATTACAGTTCATCTCCAAACTACAGAAATTGGTTCCTCTGGAGGAAATGGCGACTTCAGAGGGTTGACGGTATGTGGTACAATAAAGTCTAGGAGAAATGGAAGTCCTACAGTGACATTCCATGCCCACTGAGCTCACTCCCTTCCCCAAACTCTGCTCTCCCCAGGCACTAGCCCCAAATCTCCAGGAATTTCCCAAGAGAGAGCTGGCAACCCTATGTGGCACAGCAGAACACATTAAACCCCCAAACTCAAAAGCATCAGAAGAAAAAAGGAAGATGAAATATCAGGACTCACAAAGAACAACACTTCATTTGTATTTAGAACTTGATAGTCCCTGGGCTGAAAGACACAAGGGAAAGTTAGTTTGACCTGTTGTGGTGTTATCAGTGCTGATTGATTATACATTTATTTTGTTGTTGTTGTTTTAAATTATTTCTTGGTTGACTTTGGTAAAAAGGCAGGATATACATAATTTGAATTACAATGCAATTTTCCTTCATCCCTTGTCCAGATAAGCGAATTCAGCTGTACATGAGAAGCTTGCTTGCCTCTCCATGCTTTGAGAAGTCGATGCCCACAATTCCAGGAGGCCTTGCTGTGATTCAGACTGAGGTGGAGAGCATTGGATCTCAGTTTGCCAACATTGTCAACCTTAATAAACAGGTGTATGGACCGTTCTATGCAAATATCTTTCGAAAACTGCTTTTCAACGAGCCAGTAACGAGTATAGCAGAAGCTGTCTCTTCTAAGAATTGAAATATGTAAATCCTCTTCCCCCTTCACAGTGTTTATATAGTGGTGATTTATTCTTCTGAATGTGCATAGCTTCAAGCGATGATTGGTAATGAGAGAGAAATGTGTATGTCTAATGAAACAGATCCTAGCAATTGCATTCAAATAAAGGTGGCCCTGTACCTCAAATCCCTGGGAAGCTATTAAGTTTAAACATATGTTTGATAGGATTACTGCTGTTTATAATGATGAATTATAACATTTATTGTTACTGTCTACTGTAAATGGTTTCTCCAAAGCAAGAATCGAATGTGCTTCCTCTAGTATCTTTGGTGCAATGAAAGAGAAGGTTGTAGGTCAGATTTAATCTGAATTAAAATATCACTTTTTATGGCACACTATACAAATGTGAGCGGTCAGTTATTGATAAGACCTCTAGCAACTAGAGGAAAAACAATCTAAATGATTATATTGATCCTATTGTAGGTAAGGTCACAGGACCAGTTGTTCTATCCCCCCCCCACTCCCCCCCAAACACTCCTTTTTGCATACCAACATGCCACTGTAGGCAAATGTCTTGCGACACTTGTTTGGAGGTATTCTGATTCAGGCATGCAGGGACAGTTACGTACCTTAATCATACAGCGATTAACACTTGCTGCTTTTTGGCTAGATGCAACTACTGAATTGCTCCACACAATAGTGTATATACATGCCAATAGCTCAGTAGTCAAGTGCAAGTCCCTTCTTTCATTTGCCAGCCCTCCCCCAACACTCTTTAACTGTGGTTAATGATGGCATCTTTCCTGACCTTAACCTCAGTTAACAATAACCAGGATTTTCATCTAGCCCTAGTCATGTTGGAAACCATTAAGACAGATACAAATATAATTATTAATCATATTTATGGCCTTTGTCAGAAGGATGGAGGAAGCCTGCTGCTATCCCTTAAGTAGGGTTAGAGATCAGAAGCATTACATCTGCACTGGTACTGTGTACAGGGAGACTAATTAGTCCTCATATACTGCCCATGTAACATTTTCTCCTTGTGATTGTATACCTTCTGGAGGAGTGATTTGGCTGTGTGGATAGACTCTGGATAGGCCTGATACTTTTGCTTCTGTTCAGTAGGTCTTTTGAAGCTCAGTATAAGTTATATTGACGGACAGAGCCTTCGAATCAGAAATAATGGTCCTAAAATCTAGTTTTATAAACAGAGCACCTAATGTTTCTTGTTTCTTTATCATCTTGGTCAGAAATCAGTTTTAAGGCAGGGCTACTTTGAGGAAGCAGGGCATGGTGTGGATTAGGGTGTAGGCCTTCCCTGAAGTGGTTTGCCAACAAGTCCTGTTTCCACAGTCTCATTGCTCTGTCGTTACCCTCCTTCACTTCTGGATTGGCAACTGGGGTGGGGAGGAGTTAGATGGGTGTTTGGCCTAGGCTCTGCTTTGCCAGTTGTTGCCCAATCTTGCAGTATTTATAGCGGCCACATCCCAAGCTATTTCATGGTAAAGAGCCTGTTGACTTTTTTTTTGCATACCATCTAGAAGTGTATGAAATGTATAATTGTTAACACAAGTTGGTGGGAACAATTTGATGTAGAAGATTACATGACAAACTGCAATATTTATATAAACTATTTTTGCATATGTCAAATTACTGAATATAGAAGGGCTGCAGTATATTGAGTATACAGACCTCCAATTTATAACAGAATGAATAATAACTTGAAAAAAAATACTTCTGGGAAGTATTGGCTCACTGTGAGTCTACTAGCAAATGCTAAACTTCTAAAGTGTCCAATTTCAGTGGGTGTGTGCCTCTAAACACTCCCTGTAGATATTTCATATTCCTTCAATGTTTTTTTTTTTTTTGCTAAGAATTAATCTTTGTGCATTTTGGGAATAATGTGTAACCTACTTGCCATACCGTGCCATTGGCACATCTATGACAAACTAAAAGGACCTCAGCATTAAGAACACTGTGGTTTTATAGGCAACTCTGCCTCCCCCCGCCCCGAGGCTCGTTTCCTGTGGGGGGTGGGAGGCAGAGTTACTTTCTGTGAGTCTTGATTATCTTGTGGAGTTGCAGAGTAATCCGGAATCCTGAATAACCACAACAACAAAACCAGGATTCCTAATCGTAGGGAGCGATCCCTGTGTAGGCACACTTGTATATGTGAAGAACTTGTACACGTGAAAAACATCTGCACACCTAGGTGTGTCCCGGCCCTGGTCAGAAGTGGAGTCTGTCACCATGATGCTATTCTCCATTCGCCTCACCCCGCCCAGATGAGCTCATCCTCCCAGAATATATGAAAAGGGCTAACGCATCCCTTGCCCCATTCTTGCTCTGAGATGTTTTGTCTAATATTTGGGGCCTAGATATGGCTGTTGTCTTATAAATACTTAAAAGAAGGTTCATTTTTGTTTTGCATTCTTCTGTAGAGCAAAGCTCAGTCTGAAAAACTCTGACTTGTGAGAGCTATTGTAATATAACAAGTATGCTAATTAAATTATGTACAGAATCAAAAGATTTCTGGTACGTAAATGATTTGTATTATAAAGCAAATATGTTTGAAAAGCAAAGAAACTCTAATTTCTTAAATTTTGGGGGGGGGGAATAGAAAAATATTTTGGGCCTCAATATGGCTGTTTATGTTTTGAACATTTACAAGATATTTTTTTTGGTAGTGTGTGCAATATATTTGTTTTCTTAATTACTGCACATGTGAAACAGAAACCATGGCAGCGAGTAGGAGCACCTCTGTCTACAAATATCCATCCTAGCTGGGAAGAGAAAGCAAGCTTTGTTTGGTGATTTTTATCAGTAACTTGCAAAGGGCATTTTATATAGCATGGCATGTCCATTCAGCAACCTTTACCTGTCTTGTAGTGCTTGCAGCCTTCTGGATGTCCAAATTAATTGACTTGTCCCTCTTATACGTTAATTGTTGAAATTGTCCAAACAAGTCTACCCTCCATTTTTCTTCATTTGGATAATGAAAACAAAATATTGTATGTAGCAGCTTTGTAGGTGGGTTTTGAGTTAAAGTTTGCTATATTAATAAAGCCTGTTTTGTGATTAAAAAAATAGTGCTGTTAAGTTTGCCTCTCATTTAAATTACTAATGCAAAAACTGAATATGCAGATGCACTGACTTTTGGATATTTTTGGTTCAGACACTGCAGTTCAGTCACGGTTTAGCTGTTGCCTAAATCAGCTCAGCTCTGCACAAACACAAAATAAGCTGTCATTGTTAAATCCAAAATTCTGAAGCACACCAGTTGTAGAAAATATATTAAAAGTTCTAACCTTGCTCTCTTATTGGCACTCTGGTATTAACTGTGTATATAGCAATTTAATTTTGAAGATCCACTGTTAAAGCGAATTTTAAAACGAAAGTAGACATGGTGCTTGGAATATAGGATATATATTATTTAAACCTCTTCTGTGCTGATGGCGAGCTGTTTACTGGCTGCTAGAAGTCATTAAAAGTCCACTCTGGGTCATGTGGCACATCAAGCTGACAGGTACATTTGTCCTTCAGTGTATGTATGTCGAGGAACTGTATGGTAGATCCTGTAAACTTTTCATAGGCTAAAATGCAGAGAAGTGATCAAGGCAAAGAACTGCTTTTGTATAAACTATATACAAAACTGAGGCCTATCAGTTCGGTGGCTGTCTGACCAGATATATAGAATCATAGAGTTGGAAGGGACCACTAGGTCTAGTCCAAACCCCTGCACAATGCAGGAAATTCACAACTACCTCCCCCCCCACACCCCCAATGACCCCTACTCCATGCCCAGAAGATGACCAAGATGCCCTCCCACTCATGATCTGCCTAAGGTCATAGAATCAGCATTGCTGACAGATGGCCATCTAGCCTCTGCCTTAAAACCTCCAGGGAAGGAAGGCTTACCACCTCCCGAGGAAGCCTGTTTCACAGAGGAACTACTCTGTTAGAAAATTCTTCCTAATGTCTAGACAGAAACTCTTTTGATTTAATTTCTACCCGTTGGTTCTAGTCCGACCTGGGGCAATAGAAAACAACTCAGCACCATCCTCTATATGACAGCCCTTCAAGTACTTGGTTATCATATCCCCTCTCACTCTTCTCCTCTGCAGGCTAAACATACCTAGCTCCTTCAACCTTTCCTCATAGGAGTTGGTCTCCAGACCCCTCACCATCTTTGTTGCCCTCCTCTGGACATGTTCCAGCTTGTCAACATCCTTCTTAAATTGCGGTGCCCAAAACTGAACACAGTACTCTAGATGAGGTCTAACCAGAATAAGGTGATACCATCACTTCGCATGATCTGGACACTATATTTCTGTTGATACAGCCCAAGATCACATTTGCCTTTTTAGCTACCGCATCACACTGCTGACTCATGTTCATTGTTTGGTCTACTAAGACCCCTAGATCCTTTTCACACACTCTACTGCTAAGACAAGTCTCCCCGATCCTATAATTATGCATTTGATTTTTTCTACCTAAATGCAGAACTTTACATTTATCTCTGTTGAAATGAATTCAGTTTGGGTGAGAGAGCCATCACTAACTCTGGGCTGGAACTTCTCCAAATTCTAGAGTACTAAAATGACTAGAAAACATACTATGAATTTCTGAATAATTATGACCATAATTTTAGTGCCTTTGAATTCCCAATCATGCTGCAGCAAATACTCAGGCAACTGATACCTTGTTTTAATCAGAAGAACCCTATTGAGATAAAGAGATCATAGCTGCAATTATGTATACATTGATTTAAAAATAATATGCATAATTTAATACTGCCTTCTAAATAAATATACATAGGATTAGGCAGGAATTGGATTCAAGTGCCTTTTCAGAATGGAGACAAATAAACCATAGCTACCAACTCTTTAGACGTACAACTATAATGTATGAGGGAAATGTAAGAAATCTTTTGCTTTTACATATACACCTGCGGCATGGTAAATGTCATTTACATTTATGTGAAGCTATTTGATTGCGGCATTTCTTACTAAGTGTCAGAATACTCTTTGACCTGCACACATCCCAAGTCTTACCAGGAGGGAAACTCACCAAATGTCTGACATTAACATCTTTCAAGAGCACACACAGGTTTTATGGGATCAGAATCTCTGATCTAATGCAAGAGCAAAACCAGTTAACCTGCCTCTTTAGCTTAAATAGTAGCCAAAGTATTTGTTTCTGCTGCTGCAAAGGAAGATTGGTTTTAACGAATCTAACTGGATGCTGTATGGCAACTGTGTCCACATATGGCATCTGCACTCCCTGGTGAGACATTAATATGTTCCTTAAAGACTAACAAAATTTCTGGCAAGGTATGAGCTTTCGTGAGCCACAGTTCACTTGCTTTTTTCTACTGCTATTGACAGACTAACATGGCTACCCATCGTGTAGTATGTTCCTGTTTGTCATGTACATAGGCTCTTCAACATGTGGTGGGTCTCCAAGCTGCCGCCAGGTGACAGCATAACAAATCTGGCAATCAAGGTGGTATAGGAAATGGCCCTCTCTGTGTGTAAGCAATTTCAAGTACTTACCGCTTGGTGGCTATATTGTGAGAAATTGGCCCAAGGATGCATAGAGAGCTATTCACAGAGTCAGAAAACATGGATAGTCCTTTTGGGGATGTAAGACAGAAGTTCTACCGCACTTTAAAGAACACAACATTTATTCCAGCATGAGATTTTGTGAGTCAGAGCTCACTTCATCAGATGCAAAGTAGATACTCAAATGCCTTTCTCTCTCCTCCAACAAGCATTTGGGTATCTCCACGATTACCTGACATGAAGATACAGTAATGGGAAATTATTTACACGTTAAGTTTCTGACCTTTAGCAACTGTTAATGCACAAGCGGGGCGGGGAACACTACATGCACGGAATACAGTGGTTATCAGAAAACAAGAGATGCTACATCCATCACACTGTGTGTGTGAAGTGCCGTCAAGTTGCAGCCGACTTGGGGTTTTGGGGGGGTTTTCATGGCAAGAGACTAACAGAGATGGTTTGCCAGTGCCTTCCTCTGCACAGCAACCCTGGTATTCCTTGGTGGTCCTGTCAAGATTACAAGTCTGTCAGATTCGTTTGACAGGTGAGGATAGATCAGTTGGATGGATCTAATGATGATGCAATCAGCCTGGAAAGTCCCTGAGGAGCTAGAGAAAGCTGGCCTGATCCAGTTATAGCCAGGTG
Organism: Euleptes europaea; assembly: GCF_029931775.1. Classification (NCBI taxonomy): domain Eukaryota; kingdom Metazoa; phylum Chordata; class Lepidosauria; order Squamata; family Sphaerodactylidae; genus Euleptes; species Euleptes europaea. Next base: position 97,434,164 of record NC_079314.1, read on the forward strand.
GCTGATGCAATGCAGTAGCAATGTCAGGATGATTAGGTATCTACTGTGATTGGTGGCTGCGTCCACCAGGTGTATATATTGGAGTGAAGCTAAAGTTCTATGCGGGATGCATGAGCAGAGGGTGTGAAAGGAGTATCTGTATTACATCTTTGCACTGTAAAATAAACTACACTTTTCTAAGTAGCAGAGGACTTTCTGATGGTTATTCTGGACAGGCTGCCAATCCGCTTGGCTTCCGCGTCAGGTCCCCCATCCAAATACTAACCAGGGCTGGCCCTGCTCAGCTTCTGAGATCTGACGAGGTCAGGCTAGCCTGGGCCATCCACTACACATCACGCTACACGCCGTTTAAAAGGGGTTTTCATCCAGAGTTATAACTGAGGATGATGACACTGATATCGAATATTTCCAGCGTCATTGTCCTTAGGCTTTATCTCTGGTTTTTATTTTCATCCAAAGGTTTGAAAGCATTTAAAACCCTTTCCCCGGATCTTCCACGCGGAGGCAAGCAAACAGCCCGGTAAGTGTCGAGGCACTCTGCGTGGTTACAGAAGGAGCCTCGCATTCCCGATGAAACGCTCTGGCGCCCTCCCCGACCAAGCGGCACGACATCGACAAGGGACGGAAAACGTCGCGGAACCTCTGCGTGCCTCGCTAGTTGCAGCAGGGGGCCCATTTCGCCGACGCAAGCGCTGCGCTCGGTGCACCGCGGCCCCCGGCCCGCCATCTACTATGGAGGTGCTAGCGGCGGAGCTGGGAGCTTCAACGCCGGAGCAACTGGCGGCTCCCATAAACACGGTGGAGGTGAGTGAAGGCGGCGTGGATCACAAAAAGGCGTGGCGAGAACAGGAATTGGAGGCGCTGCCGCCTCTCTCGGTCCTTTTCTATACTGGCGGCCCGCGGAGGCTCTCCAGAACGGCGCTTTCGGCGGCGCATGCGCACAGAGCTGTATTATTATTATTATTCCTGGGGCTTGTTTGAAAACCCGAATTCTGACGGCGCATGCGCAGAGCCCCTTTCCACGTCCTCTCCCTCTCTCCGCCCCCCCTCTCTCTCTGGGCTGCCCCCTGAGGAGTACACGCTTTCTTCGTTTCGGGGTGGCAATTAAAGAGGCAGCTTGCTTGGCGATGAGTTTCCGAGCTTTAACCGCCATCTCAGGGTCTCCTGGAGTGAAATTTGAGGTCGAAGGGGCCGGGTCTGAAGGGCAAACTGCTTTCTGGTCAGGGAGAATCATAGCGTTGGAAGGGGACCACCAGGATCATCTAGTCCAACCCTCTGCACAATGCAGGAAACTCACAACTACCTCCCCCCCACACACACACACCTCCAGTGGCTCCTACTCCATGCCCTCCCTCTCATGATCTGCCTAAGGTCATAGACTCAGCATTGCTGACAGATGGCCACCTAACCTCTTCTTTAAAAAACCTCCAGGGAAGGAGTGCTTACCACCTCCCGTGGGAGCCTGTGCCACTGAGGAACCGCTCTAACTGTTAGAAAATTCTTCCTAATGTCTAGATGGAAACTTTTGATTTAATTTCAACCCGCTGGTTCTGGTCCGACCTGGGGCAACAGAAAACATATTGAGGGGGCTTCAAATTTGTATTTCAGTAATAATGGTTAGAAGTCATAGAGCTCACCCCAGCCTGCCAAAGTACTGTCACTTGTGCTTGTGACGTGACTGCTGAGCTTCCTTTCTTACCCTTGATTGGCTTTCCAGGCCTGTCCAGAAATTCCAGGGCTATAGTCTCCCCCACAGGATCTCCTGGGATACAATCTCAGGACAATGGATCCAGAGACAAGCTATTTTCGGTGTGGCGACTGCTTTGGATATTATCTCTGTCTCCAGTGACCATAAGACTCTGCCCTTCAGCCACCAGACCTAGCCAGCGTTGGTCCCTTGGACTTCTATTGTTTGTCTCCAATCTGTGCCACTAGGAGACCCCCTTATTTCGTCTCCCCCATATGCCAGATCCATAGGGTTGCCAGTTTCCTGGTAGGGCCTGGAGTTATCCTGGATCTCCAGACTACAAAGATCAGTCCTCCTCAGAGAAAATGGTATCTTTGGAGGGCAGGGTCAATGGCAACTAATCCCTGGCGAGCTCCCACCTGTACCCAAACTGTGCCATCTCCAGGCTTCGACTCCAAATCTCCAGGAATGTCTCAACCTGGAGTGGGCAATCTTATCTCCTAGATGCCCCTGTTTCCCTCTCATTTTTTGTTTCACCCTTCAAGGAACTGATCCAGGGTCACCAGGTGAGTTTCACAGCTGGGGGTTTGAATCTTGGCCTATCCGAGTCTGGCTTTCTGCCTGCTACAAAACCCTAACAACTTCAGTGGGGGACCTTGATCAGCAGCTACTGCCTCAACTTCTGATGCTGTGCCCTGCTGGCTAGGAGCTGCTGCTTTTTCCAGAATGAAGGAATGGTCCAAATGGGCAGCAACACCTCCATGTACTTTCATGTGAACCCTGTGGTTCCACTTGCATGGGTGTATTTCTACTACAAAACAAATGAATGCTTAAACCATACTACTTCCAATACATGAACCTCTCACCATACTGAGCGGTGTGGAAGAGCCTTTCTAGTAAGTTCTTTGCTTTTTCTCAATACTTTGCATGGTATTTCACTGGCAACAGCTCAATAAAACCTTTCATGGAACCACTACAGAAAGAAATCACTCTGTGTTTAAATCTGGATACTTCTAAGCCTAAAACCTTGGTATTTATATGTTTATACCCTGCTTTTCTCCTCTGTGAGGAAACAAAGCAACTTAAAACATTTTTTCCTCTTCTCAGTTTTATCCTCATTATAACCATGTTGTTAGGCTGAGAGAGTGACTGTCCCAGTGTTGCCTCCCAGGCGAGCTTCCATGGCAGAGTATAGATTTGAACCTGGGTCTCCCAGATTCTAGTCTGATGCTCCACCCATTTAACATGTCTTGCTGTGGACTAAGAAAATATATTTTCTGACCAACCGTGTTGGGGGCAATGCTTAAACGTTAGCTTAAGCAGTATCTTACACACATACCAAAGTTTCCAAAGTTGTTTATAGTGCATTGATGTGTATGGAACATTCAGACTGTTATTGTGCATATGTATCTTAGTGCTCATCTCTGGTTTTAAGAATTTGCTTGATGATTTCAGAATATTATTGTACTTCTACGGCTAAAGCAGCTGTGTACATATGAATGTGAATTACCTACTGATTATTGACCTTTCGCATATAAGTTTTTTTGCCCTGACCTAGGCTGGCCTGATCCTGTCAGATCTTAGAAACTAAGCAGGGTTGGCCCTGGATAGTATTTGGATGGGAGACCTCCATAGAATACCAGGCTTGTGATGCAGAGGCAGGCAGTGGCAAGGCAAACCACCTCTGAACATCTCTTGCCTTGAAAACCCCTCTTGAAAACTCCATAAGTCAGCTTTGACTTGTCAGCAAAAAAAAGTATATATAAGTTTTCCCCTATATTCTGGAAGTTGTCTTATACTGTATTCTTTATTTTTTTCAGGAAAAATGGAGGCTACTTCCAGCATTTCTGAAGGTTTGTGCATCTGCATATGTTCACAGCTGCTAATAAGGGTGTCCATTTAAATTAAAATATTCTCACTGGTATACCAATAAGAAATACTGCTAACATAGTATATGGAGGGTGTTTTTGTTGTTGTTCTTTTGCTACCAGTAAATATGAATTTAAAGCATGAAGGCAGCATTTATGAGTGATTCAGCAGAAAATGGGGCTTTGCCTCAAAGTGTATGCTGATCTCATTCTTGGCTCCCTGAAAGTTTATCAGTTCATGTGTGTTTTGTTCATATTTTATCTGTTCACTGAAGGTATCTGAGCTATACAATAAGCTATAATAAGCATACTGGCAATGTGGTCTTAATTCAGTGGTTCCCAACCGGTGGTCCGTGGACCCCCAGGGGTCCGCGAGAACTAAACCAGGGGTCCGCGAAACAAAGTTTACCACCAGGGGTCCGGCACGCAGCTCTCTCCCGCTCTCTCAGTTGAGCTGCGGCCGCGGCTCAGGGGCCGTGCGTGAGGTAAAGTGCCCTCCTCCTCCTCCTCCCCCCTTTCCCTCTCGTCACAGCGCGGCCGGGTTTTGCACGCGGCGCTCGAGGGCCGGCGGCACCAAGGTGGGTGGCGGCAGCAGCCAATCAGCGGGCAGGATTTTCCCGCTGGTTTTGGCTGGCGGAGGAGGGCGAGGCGCTGAGGACGGGCGGATAGCAGGCCCCCCGGGGAGGGAAGGTAGGAAGGAGCCCAGGCGGTGGCAGCGAGGAGGAGGAGGTCTTGGATTTGCCTTCCCGTGGCGATCCTCCTCGGCCTCCACCCCATTCCCTCTTTATAGGGCCGTGTCTTCTCTCCCTCGCTCGTCCTCCTATCTCCCAGCCATTTGTGGGGAGGTTTTGCCTTGGATTTGCCACTCAGATGCACGTTTTCCCCATCCAGATTCTCAAAACTGTGCATGGGGGGTTATTGGCCATTTTGTGAATGGGAGGTTTTGCCTTGGATTTGCCATTCAGATGCACGTTTTCCCCATCCAGATTCTCAAAACTGTGCATGGGGGGTTATTAGCCATTTGTGAATGGGAGGTTTTGCCTTGGATTTGCCACTCAGATGCACGTTTTCCCCATCCAGATTCTCAAAAAACTGCATGGGGGGTTATTGGCCATCTGTGAATGGGAGGTTTTGCCTTGGATTTGCCTTTCAATAAAAAGTTGTTTGTATCATTGAAAGCTCTGCTATTGTGTTTTTCTTTTAAGGCAAAAGATGTTAACATATGAGTTGTTTTTTCTAAACTAAACCCTCAGTATTCAGGTTAAATTGCCGCATTGGCACTCGGAATTTTTATTTTGAACCTTGGGGTCCCTGCACCGAACAAAAACGTTCTAGTGGTCCCTGGTCAAAAAAAGGTTGGGAACCACTGTAATAGATGTTTCAAATAAAAAGAAGGAATGGCCGGCCTCCATTTTCAGTGGTTGTTCTTGACATTGACAAAGCAACCAACCCTGCAGTGTGGAGCCATCTTCCCTGCTAAACAGAGCCATATTTCTGCTCTTTCTGGGCCATTTCCTGGGCCTTAGCACAGCCATGTTAAGAATCCTCTTTCTGCCTTTCCCAGAAGCACAGCCTATGTCTCAGTAAAGAATGTACCTTACTATGTCAGCAAGAGATAGCCTGGAGAACGTCTTATTGCCCTTGAAGGTCTCTTGTTTCTTACAAAGGACTAGGAGCTTCCAGAGGCCTGCCCTAGGGGAATATACAGTGCTAAGAGTTCATATAACACCCCAGAAGGGGGTCTGCCCTGTTCTGTCCTCCCAAAACACCTGCAATGTGCACTGAACAAACAGAACGTGCAGATACACGTATGTTCATCACGACTAGGGCGATGGAATGCAGGCATAAGGGACCTTTAGTTTGACTGCCTTATAAAAGGAGGACCATTAGAATAGTAAAGGGTTGACCCTCCTGTGGTTAAGGGCAGTTGCTGCCCGCCTACTGTTTGATCCCCAGGCATCATAGCACGCTGACCTAGTAGGATAAGTATACCTTACCTCTGTGTTTGTGTGTGGCTCTGTGTCAGGCTTTCCTTCCTGGGGAACCTGGGGAGAGACCAGCCTTTTGCGAAGGCGAGGGTCTCTTGGCTCTGGGAGGCAACGGAAGGCTTGCTGCCAGTGCTCACTCTGTCTTTCTGTTGCTGGATAAATTGTGCTTTAACTGAATCGGTTTCCTGTGTTTCACTGGGTAAGAAGAATAGTGGAAATTGCCCCCGTTGTACACGATCCTGCCCTCTCTGAGTGAGGCCTGATCCTCCTCGCTCTGACAAAGGTTGCTGTGTAATTTGATTTCTGAATGAATTCCCCTTGGGTAGTTGGTGGGTCTACCCACTGCAGGACATCCCTGCAAGATAGGACAGCTCCAGGAAAAATCCAGACCCAATTTTCTCCCAACAACATTCATCACCTTAGTCAGGTACTGCTGTATTCTGGACTTGTGCTGTGAATTGGCAGTAATTAAGTGATGTCTGTCTGCTGATTTGAACACTATTCTTGGAGTTCATTTTTACTAGAATTAATCTTATGTTTTGGTTATTGTAGGTGAAAGGACTTGTAAAGCAGCACATAGACTCGTTCAATTATTTCATCAACGTAGAGGTAAGCCCTTTTTAATAGCAGAAGGAATAAAATATGTATACCCCTCGAAGGACGTTACGTTCTGCTGACAATGACTTGCTGGTGGTCCCCAGCCCTAAGTGTGTGGCTTTTCTCGAATTCTGGTGGAATGCTCTTCCTGGTAACATTAGGGCCTTGTGGGACCTTAAAGAGTTTTGCAGGGCCAGCAAGACAGAGCAATTCCACCAGGCCTACAGCTGAGGGCAGCCGCAGGTGGTTCATCAATGCTGGCCTCTCTAACCCCCTCCTTTCTTTTGGTGACCCATGCTTCTGCATGGACCTGAGGGGGTCCTGCCGCCTGTTGCCCTCAGCAGATATCATATGGAAATTGAGCGCCATCTATGATTTAATTAGTTGAATGGTTGACTATTGTATGGTTGGCAATTGCATTTTACTGTTTTAAATGTTTTTATGGATATTATATTGGAATATGTTAATTTTATGGTTGTTACCCACCCTGAGCCTAGCTTCAGCCGGGAAGGGCGGGTTAGAAATTGAAATAATAAATAAACAAATGAATAAATCCTTTAACCTGCAACCCTGTGCGTAGACTTGACTTCTTTTATTTCCAGATAAAGAAAATCATGAAAGCCAATGAGAAAATCACAAGTGATGCTGACCCAATGTGGTACTTAAAGTAAGCCTGCATTTGATTTTGGTGGTGGTCTATAGAGAGAGGTAGAGTGGGGAATGCCCAGGGTTTGAACTTTACTTCCTTAATACGTTCTGTATGGCCCTTATCTAAACGCTGTGAGGTTTTGTGTGAAGCAACACTGTTGTACAAAATGGTACGTAACGTTAATGGTTGATTTATTTTCCGTACAGTCCAATGTGAGCTGTTCTTCAGGATGGTAGATTTCAGTGGAATACAATTTCCAGGCTCCAATCTGTCTCAGCTCGGCTGCTTAAAATCAAATTTACTTAACTCCCATTCACACACATGCATCATTTCCCCTAAGTGCAGTGGACTCTAATCTGGAGAACCAGGTTTGATTCCCAACTCCTCCACATGAGCTGCAGCCTTTAATCAGGAGAGCTAGGTTGGATTCCCCACTCCTCCACATGAGCAGCGGACTCTAATGTGGTGAACCGGGTTTGATTCCCTACTCCTCCACACGAGGCCTGCTGGGTGACCTTGGGTCAGTCACAGATCTCTCCGAAATCCCCCAGCCCTACCTACCTCACAAGGTGTTTGTTGTGGGGAGAGAAAGGGATTGTGATTATAAGCCGCTTTGAGACTCCTTAAGGTAGAGAAAAGTGGGGTATGAAAACCAACTCTTCTACTAAATGGTACTGCTGGATTTACTGACAAGAGAACTGTGTAAAATAGGCTGTTTTTGTCTAACTACCTTGGATACCCTCACCAGCACAAGGAGAGGCTAGGTTCCACCAACCCTCCTCCATAGTTGAGGGAAAGATACCCTTTACTATTTTTTTTGTGTGTTTTTTAGATGTAGTTGGAGATTGATTGTGTTTAATAAAGGGAAGCATTGATCTTGAATTACATGTTTGAGCAACGATTGTAGTTTATGATGTGGTCTTAAATAAGGAAACAATTGGAAATAGAGGAAACAAATCTCTATGGCTTATACTAGCAATATTTATGTTGCAGATATCTCAATATCTATGTGGGTACTCCAGATGTTGAAGAAAGCTTTAATGTAACAAGACCGGTTTCTCCTCACGAGGTATTGCATAGACTCTGCACCATTGAATCCTTTTGTACAGCAGCTAATGGGGTTTGCATTTCTTGCCATAGGTGATTGCAATGAGTGAGCTGAGGGAGACTTTCAGCCTTGTAGAATATGCAGATTTTCAAAATGCATTCTCTTGCCTTTTTGTTGCACTTATTTTGGATGAAGGTAGTAACTTATGTGATGTCAGTTGACTTGGCAAGACTATATTCTTTTTTAAAAACTTCAGTTAATAGATCAGTGTACATGGATGTTGGGAAAAGCTAGACCCCAAACAAGTAGTGACATAGTAAAGTGATGGATTATCAAGGTGGGTATTTTTGCATCTTTCTTTAATGGAATAGCAAGGTGGGTATTTTTGCATCTTTCATCCAGTCCTACCTTATCAATAGACCAAAAACATGCAGATAAAATGGCCCATAGGCTCATTTTTGTTCTACACTTTTGTGTTCTGATGGAAACAACATGTTTGTATTTAGGATCAACAGTGATATTAATATGCTGATCTACTTGCAAAGTTACAGTGCAAGCTCCATTTGGTGCTGCTGCTACAAGGCTAGATAAAATTTCTGCAGTGACAGTTATCTTAGTATTCCTCCTATGTTGATGTATTCTAGAAATGAAATAATTATATGTGATCAGCATTTAATGGTTTATCTGCTCCCCAGCACGCATAATTAAAACAAATCTAAAGCCGAGTTAAAATATGTACAAATGCATAAAAATAGCAATTAAAATGTTGGTCAGGAAGGAGAGATCCCTGAGGAAATGCCAAACGAAACAAAAAAAAAATCTTCAGCTGCTGGGGAGAGAGTTCCAGAGCTTTGGTGCCATGACCAAGAAGGCCCTCTCCTGGGTTGCCACCCTCTAATCTCAGAAGCAGGACTTTCAAAGGCTGCTAGCTAGTTTCTCTGGGATTTTATTGCATGAGCTGGGAGACTGGGATAAATATGGAAGCAATGATGGAGTGTTGCGGGCTTCCTCCTGGAAAGTGTTCAACTGTAGGTCTGTTCTCTTTCAAGTGTCGCCTGAGAGATATGACTTATTCTGCCCCAATTACAGTGGACATTGAATACACTCGAGGTAGCCAGAGAATTATTCGCAATGCACTACCTGTTGGCAGGTAAGAGTCATAGCTACTTCTTACGCTGGTGATATATTTTATTATTTGCTGGGAAAGAACACGTGGCTAATTTTTCCAAGGGCGCAATTTACCAAGCTTTGCTGTGGTTCATCTTCCATTCATTTTCAGTGGGATGTGCAAATCTTTCCCCATGTTGTTAGGCCCTGCACAGAATCACCTTTGCCAGTCAGAAAAGAAATGTAATAGAGGTACCTTAGGGCCACAACTATAGCTCCGTCTGCTTCTAACAAACTGGACCTCATATCCTGTGATGTGGTACTATTATGCATAGCTGTTGCTAGCACCACAGGTAGACACCCTGCTTACCAGGGAGAAGAAACAACTCTCCCATTGAAAGATTCTGGCCACCTCTCTTGTGAATGACTATTTTCAGTGCCTTTCTAAATAGGAGAATGCCCTCAGTCTATTGAAGTCTTAGAAGGGTGTCATTCCACTAAGGATGCTGATGCAAGAGTTGTTAATTCAAATCACAAAGCATGAGACCAACATATTTTGCCTGTGGTATTGCCTGTCCTTTGCATAAACAATATTTTGCCTCCAGCTTTCTCTCAAACTGTTAGAACTCTGTCAGATTCAGGACAAATAAAACTGAGGCAAACAAAAGTGCTTGTTTGTGCAGTGTTATAGTCTCTTGCCATGAAAACCCCCAAAAGGGGTCGCCATAAGTCGGCTGCGACTTGACGGCACTTTACACACACACACATAACATGAAGGCCATTAATATAAAAAGCTTTAAAACTGGTTAGGTCATATCAAGTTGAAATGGCAGCCATTATATGATAAATACTCATGTGCCTCAAGCTCCTTTGTTTTTTAGTACGTAAAGAAGTAGAATGCCGAACTAGTTTTTAGCATCTGACGCTTGTAGCTTTAGTTTAATTGATACAGAAACGAGTATGTATTTACCGGTTTTGAATCGTAATAGTTATTATTTGATTACTAATTATTAATTAAGTGCTTTCAACTTTTTTGTTCTTTGGTGTGTAATTTAGTTGATGATGGGTGCATCTATGTGTAATTACTTTGAAGCTTGGACACAGACATATTTTTTCACTTGATTTCCCCCCCTTTTTTTTTCTGTACCCTAATGTATAAAAATAAATTTTAAAAAATCCTCTCTACTGTGATTCACCAAGTTAATTCTTGTATTTTGGATTTCTTGCAGAATGCCAATAATGCTGCGCAGCTCGAATTGCGTCCTTACGGGGAAAACTCCTGCTGAATTCGGCAAGCTTAATGAATGTCCTTTAGATCCAGGTAAGTTACTTCCTAGCATTCTTGGCTCCATTTTGATACACTGGGAACTCTTAATGTGTTAACTCAATGGAAACGTGTTACACCCTTCTGAGCCCTTCGACTTCTCTGCTGTTTGTGATTACACTGATGTTAGGCAGGTATGGACTATGGCACGAGTCCTCAGTGTGGTGCCCGTGGGGTGCCGTGGCACCCGTTGACATCTTTCCTGGTGCCCGCCAAGTGTTTTTAGAAAGTAGGTGGAGCCAGCTGGAACTTCTGCCCAGCAAGGCCTCTGATTGACCATGGGAGATTGCTTTGGCAGCAGCTGCCACTGTTGCACAAAGACTGTGTTATTGAAGGTAAACTGGCAGCCATTTTGTGGTTGACTTTCCCTTCTGCAGCAGCCATTTTGTGACAGCCATTTTGTGGCTGCGCCCACCCCACTATATCAGAATTCCAAATGTGCCTGCAGGCTCAAAAAGGTTGGGGACCCCGGGACTATGGAGTGACATTTGTTAAGAATAACATTTATTTATTCACATATTTATTAATTAAAGTATTTAGACCCCTCCTTTCCCCATGGTAAGCTTACAAATCACAATTTAAAACATGCAAAAAATTAATAAAAGGTCCATATAAACTCCCATAGAGCAGTCTGAAAGCTCTCCATCCAGGAACAAAGAAGCACCAACAACAAGCCACACAATTTGTAGTTTGCTTGCTATTCAACTCCCAAGTATTCCTGGGGTTTGCAAGGGCTTGGCTGCCTGTGTCTTTTTGGATACTAGGAGATTCCCAGAGGAGAAGTTCTGTACATAGCATTCTAAGTCTGTATCAAGTTAATATGTAGTAAGATGCTTTTTTGATTCCCGTAAAACAGCCTGGTAAGAGAAATGTCAATTTAGGCTTCCTGTTCTCTGATTAACAGGTGGTTACTTCATTGTCAAAGGTGTGGAAAAGGTAATTCTTATTCAAGAGCAGTTATCCAAAAACAGGATAATTGTAGAAGCTGACAGAAAAGGGACAGTTGGTGCTTCAGTTACCAGGTAATAAATTATGGACATGCCACATCTTTACATCACATAAAGATCTTTTTCCTGTTTTGAATATGATGCATTATTTGTTAAATGCAAGCAACTGCTTGTTAAACGTAAATCTCTAATCCTTATGGTCTAAACCTTACAGAAATCCTACCCAAGCTTTCAAGAAATTAGCCTAAAATCAATTGATTTGATTTATTGTAAAACAAGGCTCATAAACTCTGTGGTATTTGCTGAACTGGTATATTATGCTTAGTTTTAAGTTCCCAGGAAAATACAGTTTGCAGACTGAAGCAAAAGCTGGTGATCTGTCAGATAATATTTACTATTTATATAACAACTCGGAGCTAAGTGATGTGCCATATGACATATACATTGCACAGAAACTTTTTAGGATCTGTTCAGTGTTCTGATTCATGAAAGGATCATCACACACATACACTCGAATAGCAGCATTCATGGTTGGGAGCCTTTCAGTAGGTCAAAGAAAGAGGCCCACCTATTGACAAGGTAGGAGTTTCTGCATACTTTGTGGAGGGGTCATATCTGGCTCTCCCCAGGTATGCAGAAACCATTACTTCGTCAATTAAAAAAAAAAAACCTCATGAAACTATTATCTGTTAGTATCCAGTAGTGGGAGATTCGAGTCATGATGGGAATTTCCTTAATGTTTATTTACCATACCACCAAACACATATCCTATAGTGTTTCCTCTGTTACTGAAGTTCATTGTCAGGTGCCTAAAACTCATGTAGAAAAATGAGGTCACCCACATACAAGGCATTTTGGGGGGGACTTGAGCCCCAGACAGCTTTTAGGATCCTGCAGGGGCAGATGAGGGTCAAGAAAGGGCACCATGAGGCTTTCATTCCCCAACCCTAATTGCCTCTCCCTTCCAGTCCAAGATGCTGTAAACGTTTTAGGGGAGAAGGAGGGATCTTCTCTCTCTGAGCTGCAAGGACATCTGATCAGCGGGTTATTCTGTTCCTATGCTCAGGGAGAGGCAGGATTCACAGACCTTTACTTCCTGTCCCTGTGCTAGGACCGCCCCCAAACTTCCAGTTCTACTCCTGCCTTCAGAGGGAGAAGCAGCGTTAGAGAGAGCTCCACAGCTAGGCCTTCTCCTCTATTACTACTTTTACCTACATCTACAATCCAAGTGTGTTCACTTAACATCCTAACCTTCGTCCTCGTTAAAAAAAAAAAAAAATTTCCTCTGTTCTTTTCCCCTGTCTGAGTTTGTCTCCCACCTTTTCCCGCCTTTTCCTTACTCCGAATAGTATGGCGGTGGGTGGAGAGCTATCCGGGGAAGAGCTCATGTCCGGAGATGAGGAGCAGGTACTGGGGCTCCTGCCTCGCCGGAAAACCACCGTGGAGGAAAAAGTGCTCACAAAAGCCACTAGTCGTGCAAAATGGTGCGATTGGCTTGCCGCTGAGGCGCCGGCGCCAAAGAGAAGGCAGCCTGCGGAGGAGCTGAAAAATGGCTCAAAAAAAAAAAAGACGCGTGCCACAGAAGAGGCTGCAACCACCCCCCGTTCGGCCCCCGGGAGTAACGAGGGTGCGGTGGAGGAGAATGCCTGTAATGCTGGCTCCAGAGGAGACTCTGCTACAGGCGACGGAGGTGGTAATGTACAGGCTCCTTCTCCCCCTTTGATCGGTGGGGGGGGGGCCCGGCTGATCGGGGCATGCTAGATCTCATGCGGAGAGCTCTTAGGAATTAGTTCATCTGACTGATCCTTCCTGTAAAGACCCTATCAATTCCAGGGCCTCCTCTCCCTCCAGGGGTTCTACCTATTCAGATGCTATGGACAGGGCATCCTGCAGCAACTCCTACAACCCCAGGCCAACCAAGGCTGCAAGAAAAGCCCCTCCCTTCAGTAGTGCTAAGACACATGCAAAACCTAACATATAAGGGGAAGAAAGAGCGGAGGGAGAATTCTCTTCCGAAGAAGAGAGCAAAGAGGGGGAGGAAGGGACCCCAGATCAGGACCATCAGTCACGGTTGTTGTTGTTGTTGTTTTGCTAGTGAGGGTTATCAACCCCTATTATGCAAGGCCCTGGCTGCCCTTGACCTCCATGAGGATGAGGACACTAAGGCCATTAAAAGCAAGACCAAGTTCAGGGGCCTACTGGGCACCTTCAACTTCCTGTCTCCTCTTGAGGGAATAAGCCCCTCCTCAGTTTTCTTTTTTGTTTCCTGCCTTGCATTGGGAAGCAGCTTTTCAGCAGAGCTCTGCTACTTTCGCTTTCTTTCTGGAACCTCACCTTGTTTTACCAGAAGACCTCATAGTGGGATTGCTCTTGGCATTGCTGAGCACTTCGGATCAGCCCTCCTTGGGCCAGTCCTCCAACAGCCACTGTTGTGGTCTCACGGAGTTGAAAGAGGGGAAAGAGCCGATTGCCTCTTATTGTTGTAACAAAAAGGCGGGAAAAAGGCCTCACATAAGAAGAAGGCATCAAAAATGGTTCTTGCTCCAGCCACTACAGGAAGGATTTATCCTCCTCTGCCTGAGTCGTGCACCTTTGCCTGCAACTGATAATATAGCCTTTTCCTCCCCAAGCCAAAAAAGAGCGGGAAAAAGGCCTCACATAAGAAAGAGGCTTCAAAAATGTTTCTTGCTTCAGGCACTTCAGGATTTATCCTCCTCTGCCTGAGTCATGCAGCTTGCCTGCAACTGGCAATGTAGCCTTTTCCTCATTTACCCCCAGCCAAAAAAGAGCGGGAAAAAGGCCTCGCATAAGGAGGCATGGAAAATGGCTCTTGCTCCAGGCACTTCAGGAAGGATGTCTCCTCCTCTGCTTGAGTCTTGCAGCTTGCCTGTGGCTGGTAATGTAGCCCCCCCCCCCCCAGCCAACCGGTGGGTGGTCTCCAAGTCCTCTGTGCAGAACTGGCCTACTTAAGAGAGGAGCCTCCTAGATGGCTTGCATTCATTGCAGCTGCCTTCTCCCCCTCCCTCAATCGGAGGATCCTAGGGGTTGGTGCCAGTGCCTGCATGCTTGGATCCCCATGCAAGGGCCGTATATATTGTAGGGACACCTCACAATCTTGTGTCCTGTTCTAGTTGGCCCACTAAAGCAGCAAGGAAGGCCCCCTTCCTCAGGCTAATGAGTGCATTCTGCACAGCCTTTCCCTCGCTCCTCCACTGAGGAACATAGAGAAGAAGGAGAATTTTTCCTCAGATGAGGAAGAACCACAAAAGAAACACACCAGGCTATTTAGCAGCAAAGACTATCAGTGTGCTGACCATTACAGGTCTAGACTTAAATGATGATCCCGATGGGTCACCCAAAATAATTTTTAAAAAGCCAGACGGGACTAAGCAATTATACCATAGGCATGCCACCCCTTCTCAGGGGGTGCTTTCCCTGGTTACTTCAAGACCCCCTTTTAGGGCTGAGTGGGAAAAGTTTTTTAAAGTTTTAACATGATGACTAAAGCCTCGGAGTTGCTACAGCTCCCCCTGATGGATACTCAGGTAGCCACACTACAGTCCTCAGATCTCTTCTCAGAGGACAGCCTAGACTTTGTTGGGACGCAATAGATAGAAAGGCTGACCTTGCAGCTAGAAACACCAGGAGTTCTCTGCTCTTGCAGTCAGTGCATCAGCAACCTCCACTCTTATTTCTAGGGCCGTTATACTGTCGACTCGTATCTTCTCAGTTTATCCCTCCTGAGATTAAAAATAATAATAATAAAAGCCTTAAAAGCTACCACCCTTCTGGCTTACTCTGCCCTGGATATCCTTTGCCTCCAGGGCCATGTCAGCAGGCTCAGCCATTAGACGTGCCCCTTGGCTCAGATCCTGGCAGGTGGATTCCCGTTCCAAAACTGTCCTAAAGGGATATCCTTCCCAAGGGGGAAAGTTGTTTGGGTGAAATTAGACAGTATCCTGGCAGAAACCAGGGATAAAAGAAAGCCCTTCTCGGGATATCTTGATCCGGGTGGTCATGCAAATGCTGGAGGCTGCCCTTGGCTAATTCTATAGGGAGTTATCAAAACAGTGCGCAGTTGGACGCACATTAGCCACAGCCTTATTCCTGTTTTCTCTCTGTTATTAAGACAAAGGGGATGAGATAATGTACCAGACCCCATCTGCACAACGTGCCATAGTGCAGAAATCCTTCACAGGGAGACTTGGCGGTTTGATCACTACAGACTTGCCCTGGTGTAGTCTTGGCCTCCCTCATCCTCTCAAATATCTTGTTTACACAAAGCGGTTTGCAGCAACCACAGCAGTTTTTTCATGGTTCAATCCCTGGGACCAGCCCTTCAGTTTTGGGCCCTAACTTTGGCCTCCTTAGTATCCAGGATTTTTCCCAAGGCGTTTATGTCTATAGTAGCCCAGCAGGCTGAGCTCCGATCTTCAATCCAGCTCACCCAGATCCTAGTGGATCTCCAGAAAATTGCTATGGACTTACCTGTTATACATAGGGTTGGTTCATTATGTCTCTATTGCACACCAGACCACTCCTGTTAAAACAGAGCCTGTTCTGGTGGGCCATTCCAGCAACCTGATCAGGGGTCAACAGCACTCCTGTTAGCAGCACTCCCATTACTCTTTATTTCAAATCTCTCAATAACCAAGGTGACCAGGTGTAGGGACCCCTTCCCCGGCCAATCGGTTCAAGGTTCATGGTTTGTCATGGGAGTCTGAATATACTGGAACTCAGGGCCATCCCTAGAACACTACACAGGTGCTTCTTTCCTGTCAAGGCCAGGCTAACCGACATAGGTGGACCAGGCTAGCTTGAGTCCCTCACATCCTTGGAGCTAAGCAGGATTGTGCCCTTGTGATTTTCCACCCTCATCAGAATAGACTACTCTCTGATAAGTCCACATAATAAACTAGAATGACACAGATATCTTCTTTTGCTGGAGGATCAACGAGTGTACAGACACCGGGATAACCTCCTTCCCATTGTACAGTTGGAATGACTAGGCCATCAGTTCACAGATAAATGAGTTGTAAATCGAGTTCCCTCCAACAGTCAGTGCTCAGAATGGGCTTCCACAGGTGGAACTATCCATGCTAGCTTCTAGTCTCTATGGCCCAAAGGTTTTCCCGGTATCACCTCACAAGGGTGGAATGGAAGGGATGGTTGCCCACCGGTTTTTTTTTTCCTTGGTTCAAGGTCTAACAATTGCCTTTTTCCTCTATAGAGCATTCCATGAATCTGAAAAGGTTATGACAGGAACCAGCAGTAGCTGTATTTGTGTACCTATGTGGGATAAGGTAAAAATACGGTTTCCATTCGGGGGAAATCGGGCTATATAGGAACTGTGGAGGCCCCTGGTATGCCAGGATTAGTCCACATTGCCTGCTTTCATTCCATGGATCTGCACTGACTGCTACCGACTACTTGGTTATCGAAAGACACTGGAAGTGACTTGAGGGAGCTTCTCCGGTCACAAAAAAAAAAAAAAAAAAAAAAAAACTAACCCTTGAGCATATGCTCTTACTCGTAAAAAATGTGTGTCCTTTAGCGGATGCATAAGCATATGGAACCCTAAATTATTAGGTTTGGCAGTTACTTTGGGGCCTTGTAAGACAACGTATGCCAGGGTGTCCAGTTCTCCACCTTGTGCAGACAAGTGACAACCACTGCCACATTAACTCCTGGTTTAGCAGGACATAGTTGCCAAAATCTCAGGCCAGTCCACCTTTGATATTCAGGTTCCCTTACTGGGGTCATGTCTTCATCCACTAGGTATTTTCCAAGGTTTTGTTACAAAATTAACACCTACTCTTCAGCGGATGCGGCTTTCGGAAGAAGAGTACTTCAACATGTAGCAACTGAGGTCTGATTCCACCCAAATTGTTACAGCTTTTAAATATCCCGCTGATCAGATGTCCTTGCATCTCAGAGAGAGAACGGAGCCTTGGCTTACCTGTGAGGGCTCCTTCTTCTCTGAGCGAAAAGGACATCTGGCCCACCCAGGGCAAAGAGCCGCAACAACTAAAAAAAACAAAAAAAAACCACAAAACAAAAAACATGATGGTACCTATTCTTATCCCTATTTACCTTGGTGTTCAATGTTATTAGCCTGTTGTTGACTAAGTTAATGTCTTCTCTGTCTTCAGACTTCTGAAGAACTAGTTAACTGTTTTTTCTATTACAAGTTTATATTCTTCCTGTTTACAATACTGCTTGGGAAGTCCTCGAACTGGAAGTTTGGGGGCGGTCCTAGCACAGGGACAGGAAGTAAAGGTCTGTGAATCCTGCCTCTCCCTGAGCATAGGAACAGAATAACCCGCTGATCAGATGTCCTTTTCGCTCAGAAGAAGGAGCCCTCACAGGTAAGCCAAGGCTCCGTTTACCTGCAAAGGGGGCAGAACTGCTGACACTTTGCAGTCTTTTGAAATATTTGTAGGCGGTGAAACTGGGGTAGGCAGCACATGCCCAACTTTAGAAACACACCCCAAATCTCTTGAAGCATGGAGGAGAAGTAACATGATTCCTGGCCTGTATTGCACAGCTCAGGTTGAGAATTAAATAGACAACTTCCTGCTCATCTTCTCCAAACATTGGTAGTCCAGGCACTTCAGCTGTAGACTACTGAAGTTCAGGAGTAGATGAGCAGGATGGTGTTTAGCCAACACTCAGCATTGTTGTATATTGTGCTGTGGAATGAATTTCCTAATTACATATTCCTCCACGCACACGCACACACACAAGTCAGTTCCTTGCAGGCCCTCAACATATAAGATTCTACTTTAAAGCACCCAACTAGTCAGTAACAGATCAAAATATACTAAAGATTCTTAGTATGAAAAATGTAAATAACTGTATTCCCCTCTCCCCCCTTTTTAAACAAAATAGCTCCACTCATGAGAAGAAGAGCAGAACTAATATAACTGTGAAGCAGGGGAGGTTCTACCTGAAGCACAACACCCTCTCAGAAGATATTCCCATTGCCATTATCTTTAAGGTAATTTTTTTTAAAAGAACAAGTTCTGTGTTAGTGTTGAGAACTCCCTGCAGGAGAATTTAAAGCGCGGGCACATTTTATTGTGCTTCACTTTATTGCACCTCACAGATATTGCATTCCCAAGCAAGTCTATCAGTGCCGTTTTCCAACAGCATATGCTCCCTTCGTGTCTCTGTGTCACATTTTGGTAATTCTCACAATATTTCAAACTTGTTCATTATTATTACAGTACATTTGTTTAGACATAATGCTATTGCACACTTAATAGACTACAGTATAGTGAGGACTTCCGGTGGTGTCGCTGGGGTGAGTGCTACCTTTGCCCAGGAGCTCCTGGGTGAAATCCAAGTTTGCGTTAACCTTGGGGTGTTTTATACACCCCAACCCGACCCTTGCAAGTGGGTTGGGTAGCAGGAATTCCCTGCAGCCCATTATTGCAGTTTGACCTCCTAAATACTCCGAGGGAGCTTTATAAGTCCCCCGAAGTTTTGGATGCCGGTCCTGCCTGGGCACTGAGGGAAAGAAATCGCCAAAACGCAACTTCGGCATAAGACTCTACCCTCCACCACCTTATAACCAACATAAGGACTTCTTTAAGACAAGAACCTCAGCTCTGGATGCCCAAGTGAGTACACAAGAATCCCTCGTTTCTTACTGGCGTACTGAATAACCGGGGGGGGGGGTAGATGAAGATATTCCCAGTACCCTTATTCCTCCCTTAACTGAATCGGATAAGTTTGACCTACAAAATCCACCAGGATTGGAGACAGGAGCCTTATCAAGTTGATCAGCTTAAATCAAAACAAAGAGTTAGAAGGACGCTTATGAGATGGACTAAAATCCTTACCAATGAGAAGCAACCTTGAGGGAAGGGGAGGGAGAATTACTCTCTGAGTTGCCGGTGAAAAAAGGACTTCCTGCCACGTTTGCATAACAAGGGATCCCTTGGACCGGAAGACCCTCTAGACCACCCTCTCTATCATCTGTTCTACAACAACAGGAAGTAAGTCGTAGGACCGGATACATGTCGCACTCGAGCAACATAGAAATAATTCCTCAAGGAAACAACCATCGAGAAGAGGCGGTAGAAGGTCCGTGGCAAAATCAACTTCCGGAATACTTCCTGGTTTGATCCGACCTAGAGCGTCCGGTAAAACTCGCTGGTACTCCAAATCTTTAACAAGCTGTTTTAAAGTGAAACTTTGACCTTTTCAATTCGGAAAAATTGTTAAGCTGTTCATTGAACTATTCTCTATTAACTGCAAGCCAGAGGGCCCTGCCTGACGACATGTATTTTACCAGCCTTATTTCAATGTAAATGTCTGGATTTTATTTACAAATATAAACGTCTGGAACTCACCCCTGTTTCGACTTATTATATAGCCCTGCCTTCACAAAATTAAAAGAAACTTCACAGCCTTAACCATGGAGAAAAAACTACAGGAGATGTTTATTAAACAATCTGAGGCAACAGTTAAACAATTTGAACAGATGACAACACAGATGGCGCAATTGATTTCAATGGTGACTACTCTTGACCAATCTGCACAAGCTATCAATCAGAAGATGGATGCTGTCACGCAAGATATAAAAGACGTCAAGACACAAATTATGACTATGAAGATGGAAAAAGATGTCAAGGATCAAATGATGATCATAAACACAGACAAGCAAGTAATGGATTCTTCTGTCAAAAAGGTTATGGAAGTACATGAGGATATAAAAAAGAAGATAGAACAAGAAAGCAACCTGCTTGTGACAATGAAAACAGACATACAACTGATGGATTTCTTAGTTAAAAGAGCTGTGGAGGGTCATGAGGAAACAAAGAAAAAGATAGAAAGACAAGAAAAACAGACTGAAGCAACACAAACCAACCAGAATACAGTCAAGATGAAGGTCAGAGAAAGCTGCCGAGAGAACAAAGAGATTTGGCTTTTACACCTGACTGATCCACTACAGATCCGGAAGGAAATATTAGATCATGGCTAAAGGTCTGGTTTGAATACAGGCATGGCTATTTATGGTATAAATTGAGATTTGGACGTTACAAAATAAAATGGATTATACAGAAACTTTTTTAAAAAATATTGAAGATGATGATATTTAGTATGATTCTCAATGGCATTTAAACTTAAAGGATATTTTTAAATTCATGTTACAATGGCTGCAAAATTGTTAGATGCAGCCAAAGGGAAAGGGATGGATGTTCCAGAAAAAAGGGGATTAGATTAAAATGTTAGAGCTGGAGGAGATGGAGACTAATTCTTGGGATAATGGGAGATTTGGATGAATTATAGTGAACATATATAATATCTGGGAAAAATGAAAGGTTACCTTTTACTCTGATCCAAAAAGTTAAATTTTATTTGATATGAAATCTTAGTATGAGATTAATATTAGGATCAGAATACATCAATGATGGGCAGTTATACTTTATTAAGAGGTAGATGGAGGAGGGGGGAAGCCTATTTGTTTTATTTTCATTTCCAATCAAGACAACAATTGATGTACTTGTGACATTGATATTGTTTTTGAATTGTTGTTGATACTATGAAGAATTTATAGTTTTAAAAAACCAATAAAAATTATTTTTAAAAAAATAGACTACAGTATAGTGTGAACATAACTTTTATATGTACTGGGAAATTTAAAAATTTGTGCGGCTTGCTTTATTGTGACATTCGCTTTATTGCGGTGGTCTGGAACAGAATCTGCAATAACTCCGAGGTATGCTTGTACCTCGGTGCAAGGTACCTGTTTTGTTTATGGTGCATTTGCGGTTTTAGGGTGCCATGTACACAATAATCTGTAATCTCAATTCCTTGGTCGTTAACTGATGGGTTAACTGGTGAGGGGCCATGGCTCAGTGGTAGAGCATCTGCTTGGCATGCAGGAGGTCCCAGTCTCGATCCCTGGCACCTGCAGTTAAAAGGCAATAGGTATTGCTAAATACCCCTGTATGAGACCCTGGAGAGCCACTGCCAGTCAGTGTAGACAATAATGACCTTGATGGACCAATGGCCTTATTTCGTATAAAGCCGCTTCAGGTGTCCATGGGTTGTACCTGGTGGGGGTTACGTTACTGCAGCAATTGCCACTTCCTTTTTAATTTTTATGAAAAGGAAAAGAAAGGGAGAGACTATATGCAGAGATGGAATGTTTTCCTGGGCAGGTTTGGTCTACTTTAAACTGTTTTTCTATTTTTAGGTTTCCTATTTGGGCGGGCCAGTGCTAGAGCAGCATTCAGGATAGGGCCAAACAGTAACCTAATTTTAAGATTCAAGTCCAGTAGCACCTTAGAGACCAACAACAGTTTCAGGGTGCACGAAGGTGCTACCAGACTCGGATCTTTTTGCCGCAGACCAACAGGGCTGCCCTCTGAAAACTAAATTTAAAGAAGCATTGCCAGAAGAGGGCAGCACTTGCTCATAACTTCAGAACCGCCTGAATAACAAAGATGTTTGGATGTAAAAGGGTTTGGGGGTGGGGGTAGGTGGGTGGATATTTATTTGTTGCCAGCATGTTTCTGATGAGGTCATTAAAGGGGCACTATGTGTGGTGGCTGCTTGTCTTTGGAATGCCTTGAGGCTTTCCTTTTTTTAATTAATTTTTTTATTATTTTTCAAAAAAAATACAGAAAACAAAAATATAAAAAAAAACTACGTAATAAGAATTACATATAGTTAAAAAAGAAAAAAATTGAAAAGATCCAAAATACATTCTTTGCAATCTTATTACATTTGTTCTACTATTTTCATTCCCCTCACCCCCCCCCCACCGTGTTAAACTTCTGGAGAAGTGTCTAAGCAGTTTGTTAATGCAATGTTTTGACAATAATTAAAACTACAAAAAAAATTGTATCTACAACTCGTTCACTATATTAGTAAAATTCATTTTTGCCAGCTTGTCCCAATATGTGAAGGCTTTCCTGACTGAACTGTCTTCTGGTGCCAGGCCAAAACATTTTTAAAAAAACTCAGGCTTTTAATAAGAGGGTTTTTAAGCTGTCCATGTGCTGCTTTAGGTCAGACTCTTGTTTTATGGATATTTTTATGCTGCTTAATGTCCCTGGATTGCTTGGTTTTTAATTGATAATTTCATGATGAATTTATTTGTAAGCTGCCTCGAGCAGGCCTCTGGAGAGCAGGCATTAAAAATCTCCTAAATAATACTACTAATAAAAGATCTTACAGCATTGGCAGCATTCTGGCTGTAGGATGTGAGTCGCCAGCCTACAGGATGGGGAATTGGAGCAGGAGTGTGAGAAGGACTGCCCACATGCTGGACTGTGCCGTAGTTCGCATCTCTGCTTACTGACTGAGCACTATACTGCCGCCTGGTTTTTGAGCTTCATAGGCAAGAAACAAAGCCACCCCGGGAGGAGGAAGTGGGGATGCAGCAGCACACGTTTCTTACTGTGTGCTAGAATCACCCTGCCTTATCCTTTGGATTTGATTTGTGGGACACTTTCTGGAAATATCGGTCACCACCACTTTAAGGAGCGTTTGATCCATTTTCTGATTCTCATAGTTCGTGTGCAAATCAATACCCGTGTCAGGGCGGTACTTGCATCTATGCTGCATTTTCCAATACATCTACTTTGGTTTTAGGTTCCCGCAATACCTCATGGCATGCAAAATGGCCCTGAGTGCCGTATAAAAGATTAGATGCATACGAGATGAGAATTCAGTAACATCCATGTAGCATCTCAGTATAGTTATTGCCTGAGACCTTGCGTGCGCACTCTGGGAGGTGTAATGTGCATTCACAGCTTTTTTGGGGGGGGATTCCATTCCCCTTTGCTAGTGAAACAGTAGAGTTGTTGTCATTGTCACTGTTGTCATTATTGTTATTGACCTGTGGGCACATAATATGTTGATGCAACTGCATAGAACGTAATTGATTCCAGCCATCCCGATTAAGGAATGCATTGCCTTAAGAGTATTTCCAGAGGATTTCTCTACTGTGTTCCCTTTTCTATGCATGCTTTAAAAGCGAAGAAAAATGTTCAGTCCCAAAATCTGGCACTGCAAAATCAGGGCAGTTGGCAGTGTAACGCTAGCAGGTTTTCTTGATTTTTTGCTAATGGGGGCACCAGTTTGGCCCTAACCTGGGGGTGGGGGATTCTTCTACAAATGCCACAGGCCATTTCTTCTCTTTTACCAAGATATGGGTGTGTTCTTGGAGATTTCCCCATTTCTAAAGTCCTTGCTATGTGTTTGAGCTGGAAATCGAATGCACTTATTACACGAGAGTTATTTGCACCGAGAAACCTCTGGAGCTGTTTACAGAATCTTGACAGTCTAAAACACAATTCCGCCATCGTTTGCTCCTAGATCTGTAAACCTGGGCTCAGTGCCTAAGTGTGTAAAGCTGCAGGACGGCCGGTCAGGCTGCATTTCTCTCGGTGGGGTTTGTTCTACTGTACATCTGCTTTAGAAATTAATGAGCACAAAATTGGGAGAGCCGTAACTTTTCAGGGGACACCAGAGACATCTAGGTACCTAATAACCCATGTGGGAGAGTTTGTCGGGCGCTGTGTTCTGAGAACTGAGTCTTCATGGCTTGCTGAAAATGCCTGTGACTTTTGCGAGGAAGGCTTCTAGTCAGAGATAGACATAGAAAGCAGTGCAGCACACTTTTTCTAGGCAAGAGCTCTGCACTTTTATTGCCAAGTCTGTCACTGATCCATTTGGCAAATCATCTGTATCAGCTCCTCTTTCAAAGCCGTTGTTTTGGTGTCCAGCTTCCCATTTGGCACTCAACACATTTATGCCTGCCATTAACTCTCCTTATTGGATGTAATCTGCTTTGACTGCTGCACAGTAGAAAAGCAGGATATAAATTTAAATAAAGCCTTTTCATATGATGACAGACACATGGTATGCGTTGTCATATTTACAATGGTAATCCATGTGTATCCTGCTGCATCCACATGTGGCTGAAATCAGTGTTTTGTTGCCCTTCCCCAGCATGTTTACATGTAGTGAAATGTGTAACTGCTGTCAGTGGTCTTACAGTCTTATGTTTTTATGCTGGGTTTTAATTAATGTCTTTTAATGTTTTGTTTTTATTATTCTTATCTTGTAAGCCACCTCACGCAAGTTTCTGGAGAGAAGGCATAAAAAATTTCTAAATGAATAAATACCTGCTTCACATGTTGACAAGGAGGGGCCATGACTCAGTGGAAAAGTTTCTGCTTTGCATGCAGAAGGCCTCAGGTTCAGTCCCTGGTATCTCCAATTAAAAGGATTATGTAGAAGGGGATGCAAAAGACCTCTGTCTGAGACCCTGGAGAGCAGCTGCAGACCTCGATGAATCAGTGGTCTGACTCAATATAAGGCAACTTCATGTGTCCATGTGATAGGTAAGAGCCTATTTTAAATATAAGGCTAAGTGAGGCACAAGCACTTCTGTGTGGCACTGTGAACTTGCACAGCATGTGTAAACTGGGCCATTGGTGATGCAAAGCAGCTATGTGTTTTTAGTTAGCACATCAGCGCCAGTCTGCGATACCAGTTTCCAGTGTGCTGATGACTAAACATGCAAGCTGGTTTGCACATCTGATAGCCCATTTTAAACAAGTTGCTGTGTGAATCTGAAATCATGGACACATACACATAGAATCATAAGAGTTGGAAAGGGCCATATAGGCCATCTAGTCCAACCCCCTGCTCAATGCAGGGCCAGCCTAGAGCATCCCCAATAAGTGTTTTTCCAGCCGCTGTTTGAAGACTGCTAGAGACATGAAGCTGCCCTTGTACTGAATCAGACTATTCGTCCATCAAGGTCAATGTTGTCTACTCAGATTGGCAGCAGCTCTTTGGGACTTCAGGTAGAGATCTTTCACATCACCTACTATCTGATCCTTTTTTTAACCTGGGACCTACTGCATGCAAAGCACATGCTGTATCACTGAGCCACAGTCCCTACCCACAGGGAATATTTTCTAATCTCCAGCATCGTGCTTAAGTCATGCCTTATTCGTTTGTGCACATGCAATCTACATTCTTTTACTTGTAATGTGTGAAAATGCCTGTAAATTGTGGCTTTGGTTGTGGAGTTAGAGGGGACATGTGCATCCTGGAGGCATGTGTAAGCCAGTTGTTGCTGCCCAAGGACTGCTGTGAGGCTTCTGCCTCATGGGCCCCACCTTCCTGCCTTCAGCTGTGTTGGTTTGACCTGAAGAAAGCTCCTCCGAGCCTCACACAGGAAGCCCTGCCCTTAACCTTCCTCATCAGCCTGTCATGGGAGCTTCCCTTTTTGAAGGGTGCTAGTCCCACCCACCCCCCTTGACCCTGAGCCCAACCCTAAGCCAGCCAGGCCTCTGCTTGGCAGGGCCAATCCAGCATGGGAAACTTTCCTGCCTGTCTTCTGATGCTGTCTCTTCACTCCCTTCTCCCCTCCCAACCCGGCCAAGAGCTTAATCCTATTCCTACCCTCGTCCGGTCCTGGCCCCACCCCTGGCCTCTTACCTTGGCTGCTGCTGGTTCTTTCCAGTGCCGCTCCTTCTCTGTCAGCCTCCCATGCCGTATCCTGCCTCCTTCTCCTGCGGGCCTGCTTGTTGGGACCAGTCGTCGAGGCATCAGGGCAAGTCCCACCAAGACTGGCGGAGGCCATGTTGAGTCCATCGGGGGACAAGTTGAGTCCAAGATGGGTGTCAGCCCCAGACACCTGCTGCAAGTATATATATCTTTTGGGGACGTGATGAGAAAGGACAGAGCCTTGCATTGACCAGGAATTGTAAGTGGACCTTTTTGTAACAGTGATGCTGGCTAGGGCCGTGATTCTCAATATGGTGCTTATGGGTGCCATGGTGCCCTCCAGAGTGTTCTCTGGTGCCCTCTTCCTTTATTCCCAGAGCTTCTCTTCACCAAAGCAAAGAGGCAGTCCGAACTTTACTCAACCTCTTTGAAGCATGATGTGCTTCGGAAGAGCTCAGGAGGCATCAACTTTGTGTCTTCAGAGAGCACCTACTCAGAAGCAGCTGCCCCTATCATAGGATGACACGTGGCTTGGAACTGCCCATTGTTTTGTGATTGGCTGCAGATCTCATGGCATCCGTTTTGTGATTGGCTGCACCCCACCATGGCAGCCGTTTGGTGGTGGCTTCTAGTTAACTGTTCTCAAAGTTCCAGAAATGCCCGTAGGCTCAAAAAGGTTGGAAGGCCCTAGCCTAAGGAGAGGGGGCTGGAGGGCTTCCTTTTTGAATATCGATTGTTGAGCACACTACTGAAGACAGCACAGGAGCGTGCCCGAAGTAGTCTCAGGGCCTGGGGAAACCAGCACCCACTGAGCATCCTTTTGTACTCCCCAAGGAATGTCCCTAAACATCGTTCCTTATCACGGGTGACAGTAGGACAAAAGGGTCCGTGGAAGGCATCTAGCAAGACATTTCCTGCCGTTTTATTTGGAAATGTAGTTCGGGGATGCATTGTCCGTTCCCAACGAGCACCAGTTGTACACAGTGTACCCAAGGAGTTATTTGGCAGGGTCTTTTTGTTACGCACGGCTTAAGAGCAACATGAATGCAAGCATAACTTTTCTCCCTCCCAACTTCTGAGAAGCATATTATTGCTCTGCCAGAAGGAGGTTTTAGTGAGATTATTCCCTGTTTCTTGATATGGCAGAACTCCAGGCAAATGTCTGAAAGGAGAAGCTTTAGCGCTGTTTGGAATTTACAAAGGGCTGCGCTGCCGGCGGCCACCTTGAAACACTTTATTCATGGGTAGATTGAAGAGATCCCCCCCTAAACCTGTTAAGCTCTTTCTCACTTTATTAAACAATGTATAAAGTATTCAGTGAAAAAAACAGACCAACTGGCTTTCAAGTCAGGATTCTATATGGAAAGCCTATTTTGTGTCTCTTCTTTTCAATGGCAGTACTGGGAGGGTGGTGGCAGATGAACAGTGGTTTTTTTGGGCTGCATCCCAGGAAAGGCTGGGCTTCCTTGGAAGCTTCCCAAGAGTTTCTTGCTGAGAAGTAATGGCAGGCAAACGTCTTTGAAAGAGAACATGGAAATGGCGGGCAATCTCATGAACACATGAAGCTGCCTTATACTGAATCAGACCCTTGGTCCATCAAAGTCAGTATTGTCTATTCAGACTGGCAGCGGCTCTCCACGGTCTCAGGTAGAGGTCTCTCACATTACCTACTTGCCTAGTCCCTTTAACTGGAAATGCCAGTGATTGAACCTGGGACCTTCTGCATGTGGAGCAGATGCTCTACCACTGAGCCAAAGCCCCTCCCCTTGCAATGAGCAACTTCAGGGTAGCGTTGGGTGAATTATAGGGTGCACATTTGGTCCGCAAAAGAGGGTGCTGAAGAACAGCAGAGCCCTGCTTGAACTGCATATTCCTCTTGGAACAGTCCCTGGATTCCTCTGCATGATACTGGGGTTCTGTGGCCTGATTGAAAAGGTCTCCCAGCGGACACGTTGACACAGAACATGTTTCCTGAAGGTAGAATGCCAGAAAGCCAAATAACTGGAAAATGAACCTTCTGTAACCTTTTCACATGTGGGTGTGCCGCCTGAAGAGACTAGGACTGAGCTGAAATGGGGAGAGGCCATCCATCCAGTAGTCTGCTCCTGCAAAAAGGGTCCCTTGCCAATGGGGGGAGGCAATCCAAAAGGTTAAAAAAAAAGCCCCCAGCTTCAGCAATATGTAGCAGTCATCCCCTACACACACACACACACCCTTTGCAAAAGGTGGAAGACAGTACTGGCTGCAGCAGCTGCGTTGAGGGGCAGCCAGGAATTATCTGTGAAGTTTGACAGGATCTTCTGGCAAGTGTTCTGCCCAGAGTTCCTCAGCAAAAAGCGAAAGCATGCTGCTTTTTGGAAGCAAACTCGGTGCTCCCCAAAATGTCACTTTTTTGATGGTTGAGCCCTAGAAAAGCACTGTGGCTTTCCTGTAGTGCTTCAGCGGGCATCATAAGAACAAAAGAAAAGCCATGCTGGATCAGACCAAGGCCCATCAAGTCCAGCAGTCTGTTCACACAATGGCCAACCAGGTGTCTCTAGGAAGCCCACACAGGACAACTACAACAGCATCCTGCCCTTGTTCCACAGCACCTAATATAAAGGGCATGCTCATCTGATCCTAAAGAGAATAGGTATGCATCATGACTAGTATCCATTTTTAGTAGTAGCCATGGATAGCCCTCTCCATGAACATGCCCACTCCCTTCTTAAAGCCTTCCAAGTTGGCAGCCATCACCCCATCCTGGGGCAGGGAGTTCCATAATTTAACGATGCCAGGTACAAATCGCTGGCTGTGACTTTTAATAAAGAAACAACATGATGTTTCTTGCACAGAGGAGCCACCAACAGCATTCTAGCAAAAGCTCGCTCCCCTATAGTTTGCCTTCTCTGCTGCTGTTTATCAAGCTTTCCATCCCCTAGTTTGAGAGCGTGCTGGTGCCAGTGCCAGATGGCCGTGTCTCTGAGAGAACTCGCTTTTGCTTACGAGTAATACCGGCATACAATACCAAATTAGCATAAGCAAATGTCAGCGAGTTAACACAAAGCCGATGTTCTTTCTCTTGTTTTCTACCTTTGATTTCTCCCCACCCCCAAAACCCTTCTTCTAGGCCATGGGTGTCGAGAGTGACCAAGAGATTGTGCAGATGATTGGTACGGAGGAGCACGTGATGGCTGCCTTTGCCCCCAGCTTGGAAGAGTGCCAGAAAGCTCAGATTTTCACACAGATGCAGGTGTGTGCCCTTTCAAACATCCATCAGTGGTGCGTTTCTAGAGATGGCAGCTTTTTTATATTTGCCTTTTGTGGATTTATTGGGTGATGTGGAAGATGTGTGTGTTGGGGGGGGGGAAGTCCTTTCGCAGTACTGCCCGTCAGGCTTCCATTCTTATTGTTGGTGCCGCAGTTCAAAAGTCAGTCTCGACCAATAATTGCGATTGGTTTTTTTGATACGTATAGGCACCAGCTGACTTTGGAAAGAGCTCACCCCCTTGATAATACAGGTTTGTACAGTTACATGTGGTACGGGGAAAGCAAGATAACTTTCCCTTCCTCTCCCCCTGCTACAACACCCTAGCAACTCACCCAGTGATATGGCTCCAGGATAGACCCCCCCCCAAAAAAAGTACTCAAGGCATCTTTTATGGAATTTGCTGCCATGCAAGATGTGGCAATGGCCGCTAGCTTAGATAGGTTTAAAAGGAAATAGGACATATTCATGTGGGGGGGGGGAATGTATGTCTACCAATGGCTATTAACAACAGTGGCTCAAAGAGACCTCCCATGTTCTGAAGTAGCGTGGCCTGAATTCAAGATGACAGGAGGCAATAGCAGTGGTATGGAAATTGGCCTTCTTGCCCTGCTTGTGTTTTTCCCAGGCGCTTCTGGTCGATCAACGTGTAAAACAGGAAGTTGGAATATGTTGCTCTTTAATCTGATGCAGCCGGGTTCTTACGGTGTTAATAGTGAGATTTCATCATGTGAATGGGGAGGTTGCCTTAACTTGCCTGAAGATGCACATGCAAGCAAATGGGGCAAGACAAACGTATGAAATGTAATAGCAGGTCTTCTGATGTGTGTAACTGGCACAGACTTGAGGAGTCCCCTTCTCCATTCGTCTGTGATTGTTTTTATCCTCTGTTTAGCCCCAGACAGATTCATTACTTTAATAGCCACTAGCCTTTCAATTGTAAGTTGGCCAAACATCAATTCTGAACTTGGCTTATAAAGTCTTTGGCTGTTTCCCAAAAAGCTGGTGTGGGGCACACCAAATATACCCACTCTTCATGGGCGATATTAGTGCTGAAAAAGCCTTGAAAGTCATCATGGTTGATAAACTGAAGATGAGCTCACTCAGTACTGTCCTGTGGCAAAAAAGGCCAATGCCATTTTTATTTACAAGGTTAAGAAAAATAATGGGCATGCTCAATACCTTTTCACTGACATATTAGAATAGTAACTGGTGTATGCAAATTGGAGAATGTGGGGGTACCATTTGGGCATGGTTAAAATAAAACGAGGAAACCTGTTCGTATCCGTTTAAGGCAGCGGTTCCCAAACCTTTTGGGGCACCGCCCCCTCTGTTCCACAAACTCAACCCCAGCTCCCCCTACCCTATCCAACAACACAGTTGAAGAGACCCACCTCTAGCACCCCCCTGCTGCCCCCTTGCCTCTTAGTGTCCTCTAGGTAATCCCAATGCCTCCCAGGGGGTGGTACTGCCCACTGGAAACCACTGGTTTAAAGGGCTCCAGTTAAAATAAAGAAGAAGAAGAGTTGGTTTTTATATGCCGACTTTCTCTACCACTTAAGGGAGACTCAAACCTGCTTGCAATCACCTTCGCCTCCCCTCCCCACAACAGACACCCTGTGAGGTAGGTGAAGTTGAGAGAATGTGACTTGCTCAAGGTCACCCAGCTGGCTTCATGTGGAGGAGTGGGGAAACAAATCCAGTTCACCAGATTAGCGTCCGCCGCTCATGTGGAGGAGTGGGGAATCAAACCCGGTTCTCCAGATCAGACTCCACCGCTCCAAACCACCGCTCTTAACCACTACACCACACTGGCTCCTTAAAGTAGTGTCCCTGACTGATTTTCATTGCTTAAGTTCTAGAAGCACTAGGCTGTTGCATTCAAAACAGCAAAGGTGCCCTAAGCCCCTTTCAGTGCCATACTAAGTAGAGTTACACCCTTCTATGTCCGCTAAAACCAGTGCTAAACATGATATCTAATAAGCAATGCACTCAGAATAGGATTACAGAAATTTGAAACAAAGCCCAAAAAAATCAGACATGATATGTTAAACAATGTGGGAAATAGTATTACAGAAGTAGAAGACTATGCAGTGGGAGCGTATTCTATACTGACTTACAAATGGTATCCACTTCACAGGCATTGAAGTATTTGGGAAATAAGGTACGAAGGCAGAGGATGTGGGGAGGACCCAAGAAGACCAAGATGGAAGAAGCGAGGGAGCTGCTGGCAGCAACCATCCTTGCCCATGTCCCCGTACGTATGATAAGTGGTATTAAAGCAGTGGCCCTGGTGGTTGTTGCTGTTGTTGAAATCTTAATGCCCTGTTGCCTTCCTCTCTCACTCATTCTTCTTTCTCTTGCTTCAAACAAGAGTTAAATGGTTGAGGGCAAACTGTCCTATTTGACACAGATTCTCCAAGGTTCTCTTTTGTAAATCAAAATGGGATTTACATGATTTATTGAGATCCTGTATTTTCAAGTCATGCTGGAAGCAGTGGAATATGTGATGGAAGAGAGGTAAAAGTGAGCATGTTCATTTCATTAAGAACAAGATAACCATTTAGGGTTTCCATCACGAATTCCAAAATTGAAAAGAAATACTTTATTTCTGAGAGATGGTGTTTTGCAAGTATTCTGTTTTAAACATGATCCTGACCTTGATCATCTTGCAGATTTAGGCCTGTCTACTTCCTTCCTTCCTTCCTTCCTTCCTTCCTTCCTTCCTTCCTTCCTTCCTTCCTTCCTTCCTTCCTTCCTTCCTTCCTTCCTTCCTTCCTTCCTTCCTTCCTTCCTTCCTGTGTTTAAATTGTAATGGGGAGGACAAATGGAATGACAAAAGGATTGATGCTGAGCTATGTTGATATTCTGGTCTGTGAAATCAGAACTGCCAGATTCATTTATTTTCCACTGCTTCCTTGGAATTCTCCAAGTTCCTTATTTGCTCACCCAGTTCTCATAAACTGTGTTCTGCAATATTCCCTTCTGTGCTCATATGAATTTGTCTAGCTGATCAGGCTGATATTGCCTCACCTTAACAACTTCAATCTTATTAACCTACCACGAGAAATGTTTAAAAAAACCAACAAATACATCAACATGCTGGATTATGCACACCTCTAACTGATCCTTGTGGCTATTATATTTTCTGTTTTTAGAAAAGTTAAAGCCCTTCCAGTTTTCTATGGAAGAAATTTAGGTATTCTGCCCAATTCACTAGTTTGGGCCCTCAAGATCTTTTTTTCTTGGAGGAAGGTTCTCACCGTTGTCTACTAGTTTCCATCTGCTTTCTCTCTTTCAGGTGAAAGAATTCAATTTCCGCTCCAAGTGCATTTATACAGCTGTGATGGTCCGCAGGGTGATTCTAGCCCAAGGTGACAATAAAGTAGATGACAGAGACTATTATGGTAATAAGCGACTGGAGTTGGCGGGACAGGTAATTTGCTCCAGTGTTTTGCATCCACATGCTTAATGGGCCTAAGTAAATTTTTGTGGTATAGTCTGCTGATGCAGAATAACGCTCCCCTTATTAAAGTGGGCGTGGGTTTTTCCTTCCGCTGTGGCAATAGCCAGGTAACTAAACTAATCCCCATGTAGGACATGTTAACTGTACACTTAAAAAAAATCATAATGTGAAAAATAGCCCCCAGACACTTAAGGCTGGCATTGATACGTGGTAAACTATTTTTACAGACAACTCTTAAAATTGCTGTAGCAGATTCTGTAGACTAGGGGGATATTCTAAAATTATAGAGCTTTATATACTCTAGTATATGCCCACTAATTTACTGATCCTTTGTAAGAGTTCAGTCATGGTTTATTTTCTGGCTGGTTTTAATGATTAAGATCTAAAATATATCTTGAAACTGCTCTTGAGATTTTTCTCATCTCAGTAGGCCAGAGAGAAAGATGCAGGGGCATCTGCTGAAGCTGGAGGGTGAGAGATTCAAAACAGATAAAAGGAAGTATTTCTTCACACAATGCATAGTTAAATTGTGGAACTCCCTGCCCCAGGATGGGGTGGTGGCTGCCAACTTGGAAGGCTTTAAGAGGGGAGTGGACATGTTCATGGAGGAGAGGGCTATTCATGGCTACTAGTAAAAATGGATACTAGTCATGATGCATACCTATTCTCTCCAGGATCAGAGGAGCATGCCTATTATATTAGGTGCTTTGGAACACAGGCAAGTTAATGCTGCTGCAGTTGTCTTGTTTGTGGGCGTCCTAGAGGCACCTGGTTGGCCACTGTGTGAACAGACTGCTGGACTTGATGGACCTTGGTCTGATCCAGGATGACCTTTCTTACGTTCTTATGTTCTCTTGCTGTTTCCAAATTCTCTTGACTATATTTTGCAAATTTATAAAACATCCTGCTTTATGCCTATTTCTTAAGAGTTTTCAGTTGGCTAGAGTTTCTGCCTTTAATAGCTATATATACATATATATTAGCAATGGTTGTGTTTCTGGGCTTAAAAATCCTGTTGCTTAAAAATTTGAATGAAAAAAGACTGTTTCTGTATGAGGAGGAAAACATAGCAGTCTATACAATGTGAAGACATAAAAGGCATTGTGTCTGTAAAAATGTGTGAAAACAATAGCTGCTAATTTCACACCCCATGGGACAAGGGAGTACGAAATGTGCTTTCGCTTTAGATAACAGTTGTTTCCCTTAGCCAAGCTGGTTTACAGAGCTTCCTCTTAGTCTTTCTGCCACTAGAGGCTTGGCAGGCCAGGTGCCAGCAGAGGTGTTAGCGAAACCTACCGATTCCAGGCTTAATCTTTTCACCTACCTTTTCTCTTTCCTTAATGTGTTCATTATTTGCTGAGCATTTCCCTTGTCTTTGTCCTTGGGGTTTGTTTGGGGTTTTTGCCCCCCCCCTTTCTTTC
Source organism: Euleptes europaea (assembly GCF_029931775.1). Taxonomy (NCBI): domain Eukaryota; kingdom Metazoa; phylum Chordata; class Lepidosauria; order Squamata; family Sphaerodactylidae; genus Euleptes; species Euleptes europaea. The sequence continues at coordinate 97,468,000 of NC_079314.1, forward strand.
TTTCTTCCTTTTCTAATTCAGCTTGCTTTGTATGGGTGAGATATGGAATAGTACCAAAATCCGGCACCCTGGAAAGGAAGGGATTTCTACCCTGTGACAAAAGAAAACCGCCTTGACTTCAGAGATTGACTAATCCCAGCTGTTCTGATAATATAATTAAGGCTGCCTAATGTCTTCAGTTTTGCAACCAGTTTGTCTGAAAAGGAGAATTTGGCACTCCAAAGCCTCAAACACTAAATGGCAATCTCAAGGCGCCTAATTAGAATTCTCTGACATTAAGCTAATTGGTGAAACTGTATTTCAGCAGCTTAACTACTTTATTAATTTTTTTCCTTGGGATTTTCAATGGAAATCAATTGATGGACTGTCATTTCCTCTCCCCTAAGTTCTCTCACCCCCCACCCCTCAAATTTAATTTGCTCTTCAATGTTCCTGTCTCAAAGACCTTGGGTTAGCTATAAAATGCAATGAATATTATCACTGGCATGCCAACCCTTTCTCTTTTTAATCACTTATACTTGACCTAAAAAAAATAGGTTATTGTGAAACTTTGCTATGCTCTGAGAGACAGCCTTGTGGGTGTACAAGAATTGGCAAAGGAATGCTTCAGGCTGAAAAATGTGAAGAAGTTTCTAGTTGAACTTTATTACTTCAGTCAGAAAGAGAATATTGGTGACTCTTCTGAAGTCAATGGGGAACTATTTCTGTATGTTTGTCCAGAGTACTTTGTAATGTTTAAAACAGGCTTTTTTGTTACTGTATGGATGGGGAATGGAGGCAGAAAGGGAGATTTGCTTCAAGCCGTAGCTGCATTCAGTCATAACTAACAAACCGCCAGTTTTTCATGATGTGAATGAGCCTCTCATGCAGTGCCGAAACGAAAGTCTTCCTAAAGCAGGAAGTCTTCACTGTAACTACAGTCGATTGGGACTTATTCAGGTGCTTCTACAAATTGGGGTTTTGTTTCTTGACCACACATTCTATTCCGTGGTTTAGAATCCCAGTTTGTTGAAGCAGACTACCCAAATTTGGAAGTCACAACCAGTTGTGGTTAGATTTTTAGATGTCCTGAACAAGTAAGTCTTTAATCTTGGTGCAGAATGCAGGGGTGCAGGAACTTGTAAAATCTGCACTATATACGGTTGGTAGAAAACCAAGTGCATATACGATGCATTATTTTTCATGGGCATCTGTACGTTGAAGTTGTGGGAAATATCAAAACCATATTTTTGAGAACTGTAATATCTACTGGTAAATTGTTATGAAGTCCATGGGTGAACAGGGATTGTATCCATGAAGCTGTGACAGTTCGGTAATATGATTTAGAGATTGGTTTAGGGCCAATGCACTACATTATGTTTACTTGGCACAGATCTCTGTCAAGTCCAATGCTGATGGAATGGGTTTTTTATGGCTTGTTGTAGTGTTGTAGCCAGCGTGGTATAGTGGTTAAGAGTGGTGGTTTGGAGCGGTGGATTCTAATCTGGCGTACCAGGCTTGATTCCCCACTCCTCAACGTGAGCGGCAGATGCTGATCTGGTGAACCAGGTTGGTTTCCCCACTCCTCCACATGAAGCCTATTGGGGGCCCTTGGGCTAGTCACAGTTCTCTTAGAGCTCTCTCAGCCCCACCTACCTCACAGGGTGTCTGTTGTGGGGAGGGGAAGGGAAGGTGGTTGTAAGCCGGTTTGATTCTTCCTTAAGTGGTAGAGAAAGTCGGCATATGAAAACCAACTCCTCCTCCTCCTCTTCCCCCTCCCCCAGTAGTGTGTGACAGAGTCAGTGTGGTGTAGTGGTTAGTGTGGTGTAGGGCTGGAGCGAGGTTCTGGGTTCAGATCTCCAAGCAGCCATGGTAACTAACCTTAGGCCAGTCACTCCCTCTCAGCCTATTCTACCTCATGGAAGGACAAAATGGAGGAGGGGGAAGCCATGTTTGCTGTGAACTCTGTAGATGAAAGGTAGGATAAATGTATGACAGGCTTAGCCTAGTAGTTGCCAGTCTGTTCTGACAGCCTCTTTAAAGTGGTTTCCTAGACCTTATTTATTTGGAAATGTTACACTGCTCACATTTAAATTGATGGTGTGAGTGTTAGCGCATTTCAAATTTCTCTGTTTTATTCCATTTCTTATATATGACAGCTATTTCAGTTGTATAATTTCAGAATTTCATTTTTTTCTGAAGGTGATACTGTTGTACAGCAACAATGGATCACTGAAAGATGGCACAAAACCCCAGAAACTAGCCCAAGCTGTAAATTCCATTGACAAACTCTATCCAATATCTGCTTGAGCGACACTGTCACAAGGGGGAAGGTGTCTTGTACTGCGGAAACAGCAAGGAGGACGATTAATCTTCTGGTCACCCCCCCTTGCCAGAATCCTAATCCAAATCTTAATTCCCCCATAACAGCTATATACACATTTAAAACCCTGGAAGGGGGTCCATTCATGGATCTTCTACCATCATGTCTAGCTTTGCTCTCAGGCTTGAGCTGAATGTTGACAGCATGGCTCGCTCTCTATAGAAAGCAAATTTCCCCTTTTTAGATGCTTTTAAATACTGTTAATATTTGATGGGTCATCACTGGTTGGAAATGGATCACACCCATTCTGACTTGATCTTTTTACTCTTTGGAATGTATTTCAGTTTTATTTGTATTCTCTGTAGTAATGTAGCACACCTTTCTCTTGTATTACTGAACCACATTTAGAGACTTTAAACCTCTGACTACCAATGCCAGTAGGCAGCATCAGAAGAAGAAGAGTTGGTTTTTATATGCCGACTTTCTCTACCACTTAAGGGAGACTCAAACTGGCTTACAATCACCTTCCCTTCCCCTCCCCACAACAGACACCCTGTGAGGTAGGCGGGACTGAGAGTATATGACTTGCCCAAGGTCACCCAGCTGGCTTCTTGTGTAGGAGTGGGGGAACAAATCCAGTTCATCAGATTAGCCTCCGCCGCTCATGGGGAGGAGTGGGGAATCAAACCCGGTTCTCCAGATCAGACTCCACCGCTCCAAACTACCGCTCTTAACCACTACACCACGCTGGCCTCGGCCTGTTGGCCCTTCAGAGTAACTGGCTGGCCACTGTGTGAGATGGGATGCTGGACTAGATGGACCACTGGTCTGATCCAGCAGGGCTCTTTTTATATTCTTAACCTCCACCTTCACTTTGTAAGCACATACCCCCCCTCCCATCCTTTTGTATGTAGGCATATGTATAATCTGTCAGCTGAGGATAACTTCATACTTCTGACTAAATAGTCCATGAGAGCGTATATTGCAAAAAAGATTAGCTAAACATGCTGCAAGACTGAAATGGTGGCTACTCTGAAATTTGCTTTTGTTGCTTGTATCTAATGAAACCTACTCACAGAGCAGTACTTTCCCATTTACCACTCCCACTGCAGCCCACTGAACCCCTCTGAAATTGAGTTCTTGAAGACCGGCGTATCCCCAGGGACAGCTTTTGGGGGGGGGGGCAAAGTAGGGCTCTGCAGTGTGAGGGAGGAAATCACTGCCTCCTCTTCCGAAGACTGAAGTGCACTTAAGAATTCAGAACTACATGGCTGAATACAAACGAGTGTGTTAGTCAAAATATTATCTGAGGTAATCCAGTTTATACACTAATACTTTAGAGATTTTTGTCAGAATGTCCTTAAGGCGGACTCTTGATGGCAAGCTAGTTGTTTGAGGGATGGGGACATTTCCAGCCTTGGAAGAAAGAGTGGTCATTGGTATGTACCACTGATGTAAAAGTTCTGATGCTCTTGGTACTCTTTCAGACTGCGTGTATTTCTCGTTCATCTTAAAACAGTAGGGAGTTGGAATCTAGATGGACTTTCAGAGCACCATCAGAGGGGCCGTTGTAGTTGACTGGATTACATTTATAATTCCAGAAGATTTCATGAAATCTTCTATGTTGTGCGATAAAAGGTCCTGGATGTTTCAGTGTCCATGTGCTTGGTGTGCAAACCAAAAAGACATAATGATAGTGGAAGGACAGCAAGTTATAGACCATATAAATATTTGTTTGGGCAGCAGAATGGGTGGCTGGCTGGCTTTCAGCCCACTGAGGCGGTACAGTTCTGTTACTGCTAAGAAAATTGAGAGAGTTGTAAATTGGTCTTACTCCATGAAGGAATTAAATTACGCAATAGACTCCAGAATGTCTTAACAGGGTCTAGTTGAATACCTAGTTTGTTTGGCACTTCACAATGCTTTTTATACTGGGAACTTGTATTTTTGGCATTGGGTAGGTGCTGTATTTTTAGTCTTCCTGACAGAGCTGCTGTAAAATCCAACACTTGGGAAAGAATTGCCAAGTTCAAGAACTTAAACTCCCCCCTCCTCCAGGGAACAGAGAGGATTCATTCCATTTGTTTGTGAGTAGAAGAGTGGTGAGATGTGAACAGGCTAATTGGTGAGCAAGTGTATTTCCTAAAACGTTAAGTGGAAAAGAGGGAAGGACAGGGCTGGAAATAGTACAAATAAAGACCCATCCAAGTGAGGGGAGCAAGCACTTCCCCCTTTTCCTGAATAGCAGATATTCATGCTGGTGATTCTTTGGGGATATCTTCATGAGTGATCCACCAGTTATAGATTATAGGTATGTAAAGCAATTCTGAGAATAAGACACCAGGTTAAGGTAGTTTTTACGCAGTACTGTGACCAATCTCCTTCATCTAAAAACCTCACTTTAAAGGTCAATGAATGACCACTTATATGTCATGTTCCTTTTTAAGTGTTGAGAGTTGGACTCTAGATGGCCTCTGGCAAATTCAAACATTTAGTTTCAAAAGTTCTCAAGAACAGAACAGACTTCTTGTATCCATAAATTGAGGGTTATTTATTTTTGGGGTGGAAAGCGATCAATAGGTCAGAAGTGCCAATGCCATTCTGTTCCAGGATGGGCCACGTATAGGAATGGCCCCTGATAGATTTCCAGTGTAGCTTCTGGAGCTGTTTTCTCTCAATCTTGTTTTTCTCTTGCAGCTTCTTTCCCTCCTCTTTGAAGACTTGTTCAAAAAGTTTAACTCTGAGTTGAAGAAGATTGCTGATCAAGTAATTCCCAAGCAAAGAGCGGCCCAGTTTGATGTAGTTAAGCACATGCGGCAAGATCAGATCACCAATGGTATGGTGAATGCTATCTCTACTGTAAGTGTCCCCGTGTATTATTTGAAAGGCATAGAGTCTCTTTCAGCTGCAGCAGCAATGGCTCTTATTAGACATCTTTGGCTATAGGACCCAGCTCTAGGAAAGAAATGGCCTTGAAGGCAAACTACTGAAATTGTGCGTCTTTAAACTTAGTTCCAGAATATTAATGTTATTATTTATATAGTGCCACCAGTGTGCGTGGTGCTTTACAGAGTATAGAGACTTCGACCACTTCCGCACAGAGCTTTTGTTCAACCTTGACCTCCCCAACAGCAACGGTTTTTTTGTTTCCACATGGCAGTGTGCTCATTCCGAGCACATGTGTCGCTCCCAGGGCTTTCCCCTTTAAGCTGGAGAAAAAAACGAAAATTCGGTGAATGAGCGTCAGTGTAGATGCTTGGCTAATCTGGTGGGGGGTGAGCTTGGCTCCATTTTTCTGCTCCCCCCTTACCTTTTACAGGCTTCTTTCCGTTAACAGCTGAACCACAGGCCAGTTGTTAAAGAGAGGGGGAGTTGCCAAGCAGCGGGCAAACCTGTTCGTAAGCAATGCGACCAAGCAGAAACAGGCGGGGCAGGGACAGTAGCGGAATAGGAAGGGGGTGTGCCTGAGGCTGTCCCCGCCCACGGGCTCCTGCTCTGACAACGGGGCAGTTCTTCCGGCTCTTGCGTGGAATGTGTCTTAATCCAAAGTCTTATTAATATACAATATTTGACAATGCATTGTAAAACTTCAGAATGTATGGAGTTTGGTGTCTTAAATTCTCCAGAATGTATGGAGACTGTCTTAAAGCCTGCATGGCATATTGTTTTATGAGTGCTGTCAGCGTATTAAATCAAAGATTGCAAGATGTTGTTTTTTGTTGCTCTCTCCTTAAATCTTAATGTGTCTTCTACCAGATAACTGGCTCTTTTTGTTTGAACTGTAACATCTTTTCTCCTTCTGCTGTCTTAATATGAGATGTTAATGGTCCTATTAATACAAGTAATTTTTAAAAAGTGTTTTACTTGAGTACAGTTCAAGTAACCGAGTACAAAATGAGCAAGCAAATTGTCCATTGTGTAGGGTATACTTATATGTTAGCAGGTGCATGTGCACTTAAAAAATACTCAGCAGAGGTGACCCAGCCACATCCCAATTACTAGTTCAAAGTATTTTATGTTGAAGTCCTAAGCAGAGTTACACCCTTCTAATCCCACTGACTTCAATTGATTTAGAAGGGTGTAAGTCTGTTAGAGCCCCACAACTTATATTAATATTCAGGTAGTATCCTTTTCCTTGGGCACCTCTACCAGTGTAAAAAATGTCAAGCGTGAAGTTGCTCTTATGTAAGTCCTTCATCTGCAAGAAATAATTAAAGTGTGAGGGGCCATGGCTCAGTGGTAGAGCCTCTGCTTGGCATGCAGAAGGTCCCAGATTCAATCCCCAGCGTCTCCAGTTAAAGGGACTAGGCAAGTAGGTGATGTGAAAGACCTCTGCCTGAGACCCTGGAGAGCCGCTGCCAGTCTGAGTAGACAATACTGACTTTGATGGACCAAGGGTCTGATTCAGTATAAGGCAGCTTCATGTGGTCATGTGAAATCAAAGAACAGCCTTTGTGACGGAGTGTTAAATAACTTTTCACTGAAAAGTTAGTCTGATGTTTCTGCCATAAAATCTTGAGGACAATTGAAAAGCTAAAGCTGTCCTACCAGTAGGCTTTTGGGTATCTACATTTTTAAATGGTTATGGATTAGAAAATGGAGAGAGATTTATGCTGTGTTTTTGTAAATTTGTTTAATTCTTGGCCTTTAGGGAAACTGGTCACTGAAGAGATTCAAGATGGATCGCCAGGGTGTGACTCAAGTGTTGTCCCGCTTGTCATATATATCTGCACTGGGAATGATGACGAGAATCTCTTCTCAGTTTGAGAAGACAAGGAAAGTGAGCGGCCCTCGATCTCTGCAGCCGTCTCAGTGGGGCATGCTGTGTCCATCCGACACTCCCGAAGGAGAGGTAAGGAAAGCGAGCTGAATTTCCCTTAACATTTCAACTTGATGTACTTTACTTTATGTGCTTGTATGTTTACATGTGTATGTTTACTTTCTGTAAGCCACTTTGGCGATTGTGGAAAGGCAGGATATAAATATTTTAAATATATAAATATTTTTTGGCAATAGTGTGACAGTCCGCTGTGTTTGGGCCATTGGGTAGCATTTATATGAACACTGCTTTTTAAAATAAATGCTTCTTTTGTTTTCTTCAGGCTTGCGGATTGGTTAAAAACCTAGCTCTGATGACTCACATTACTACTGATATGGAAGATGGCCCTATTATTAAATTAGCTGGTAACCTGGGAGTAGAAGACGTAAATCTTCTCTGCGGGGAAGAACTTTCATATCCCAATGTCTTTCTTGTTTTCCTTAACGGTATGGCAACCTCCTCAAAATTGTCTGATTTTTTAAACTAGAAAAACAGATGGAGAATGAAAAGTTAGCAGCTACTTCTGTTTATCACCCTCTTTATCTGAACTCCATACAGTGGTGCTTTGTAGGATGAGAGTTTTATAGGGAGGCCTTGAGTTGATAACACAAGCACACCAAAGAGAGTTATTCCCCCTCATAATGCAGTGCGCACATTTGGGAGGGGCTGTGGCTCAGTGGTAGAGCCTCTGCTTGGCATGCAGAAGGTACCAGGTTCAATCCCCGGCATCTCCAGTTAAAGGGTCTAGGCAAGTAGGTGATGTGAAAGACCTCTGCCTGAGACCCTGGAGAGCCGCTGCCAGTCTGAGTAGACAATACTGACTTTGATAGACCAAAGGTCTGATTCAGTATAAGGCAGCTTCATGTGTTCATGTCACATTGTCATGGTATTATCTGGATTTGTACTCCCCTAGATCGGGTTTGTGGTTGGGCACCTTTATTGTATTACTGCAGAACATGGAAGCAGCTGTTGTTCGTTATTTTATTTATTTAGGAACTTTGTGTGCCCCCTCTCCGGACTCCTGCTCAAGATAGATTGCGTGGAAAAAACCCACCATAAATGTTTTATAAATTATCAATATAAAAACAAAACAAGCCATTAAAAACACCGTAAACCAGTTTCCCCCTCTTCTTTCATACAGCAAGACTCTTAACAGCCATTAGGCAGTGCCAGTAATATGGGTCCTTAATGCTAAATTGGCATCCTGTCAGGAGGGGTGGGTCATTTTCATACGAAGGACCCTTGCAGGCCTTTATACATTACAACTAAACCATGGAAGAAAGTAGCTCTCAGGTTGTTCGAAAGGTTTCCAGTGTTAATTTTACAGAGCTTCTCTCTAAGCCATTGCTAAGAGATTAGGAGCTGACCACAACATTGCATGTTCTTGTTCTGCAGCCCTGTCCCTTCTCTGCACAGTTGTTGCATGGTGGTTAATCAGGGTCTCTGCTCAGCACGGGTTCTTAAAACAGAGTTGGGCATCCTGGTTAAGTGCAGAATGTGTTTAGCCCCCTTAACCGCTCTTAATATCAGGGCCAAGATATCTGTGAACCACAGTAAAGGGGATGATTAAAATTCCCTGCAGGGACAGAAGGCAGAATTCTGTGAGCATGGCTGTGCTGTCAACGCCTGACCTCTTAACCGTGATCAAGGATCTGACCTGGTTATGTGTATACCAGCTCTCAGTGAGGAAGCAGTATCTGATGTGTGTGTGTATGGGGGCTACAAAATAGAAATGCAGCCCTAATCTGCTTCTGCTGCCTGGCCCAAAAGGTCAATGTACTTCCAATAATTCCTAGAATAGTTCTTATTTAGTAGTGTGGGAGGGAAGGGCGGGGAGGTATTTATAGTTGCATGTCGATAATATATTTAAAATGAGGGACAGCTTTATAAAATTCTGACAAAGATTGGTGAATTATGTGGAGTACGAAGGCAGACATTGGTGCTGAGACAGTAAATAATTTTAAACTTGGGTAGTTCGGAATACATCGGAGTAATAGCAAAGGAAAGCTGCAGGATCGCTGACTGTTGCTTTTATTTAAAAATTAAAGTTGTTTTTCCAGTTCGAGCTGCTTGATATCCTCACATTCACAGTTCTAAGCACTATGATTAGAGAAGGGGAGGCTGAATTACCTAAGGTTTTCTGTGTTTGTACCATATTTTTGGAATTCACTCTCCCAAAGAAATTGTCCAGGATACATCATTGCTAATTTTTAAAACACAGGCTAGACTTCATTTTTTTTCTACCAGTGTTTTCAAGGCTCATAGAACTATTTTTAATGTCACTGTTCATGTGGGTGAACTGTTTCAGATGTTAGTTTAATGTTGCTTGTAAAATCATTTGTGTATCCTTTTTGGCCAGAAAGTTGGCTTTGAAATTGTAGTATAGAGAGCCTTCTTTGTTGTGGTCTTCAGTTGAGTTTGATATTTTGAAGACCTCAAAGTAGTTCAGTACTGGTAGAGGCATTTAAGTGCCATTCTTGATAAGATCAATGATTGGAACCCAGTCCCTTGCTTGCGAGTCAGAAACAACCCTAAGCTCTTCAAAAAAAAGAAAAAAAAATCAAGTGATAATATTAGAAACTCAAACCCTTTGCAAAAGGCCCATTGAGTTGCAGATTTTAATTTCTAAGACATTCTATGGCCTCTCTATTAAGTGGTAGATTTTGAAGTTGTAGGGAAGAGTGGAACGGGAGCCAGCATATCATAGCAGGCTTAACAGAAAACGAGCCTGCTTACAACCACAGAGAGCCGCTATAGGGCCCCATCCATCTGAAAGCTGATAAAGTTGTGCAAAAGAAGAGAGAGACAGGAATGTATGAAACAGTTGTTTTCTTGGACAGGCAACATCCTTGGTGTCATTCAGGATCACCAGAAACTGGTCAACACATTTCGGCTGATGCGTAGAGCAGGCTACATCAATGAATTTGTTTCAATCTCCACAAATCTGGCAGACAGATGTGTCTACATCTCTTCTGATGGAGGCAGGTTGTGCAGGTAAGCGTCCTACAGTAACAACCCTCCTGGGAAATCCCACCAGCACCTTCCTTCCCCAAATGCACCATTTTGTTCATCCACAAGAGCAGGTTACTCTCACACCCTCACTAAATGGTGACTACCAAAAAGATATCCTGTGGCCAGAAAAAAGGTATGACTTGTAAACCCGTTATGATGGACATCAGTGTAATTGGCAGAGGTTAAAACTTGCTGGAAAGAGGGAAGGCAGCATGGTATAACCAAATCTCGGAAGCTAAGCAGAGTTAGTACTTGGAAAGGGAGACCACCAAGGAAGGCTCTGCAGAGGAAAGCAATGGCAAACCACCTCTGCTTCTCACTTGCCTTGAAAACCCCTTGCTGGGGTCGCCATAAGTCAGCTGCAAGTTGACGGCACTTTACACACACACACATTTTGCTGGTCATCCAGTTTGCCAGTTCCTCTGTGGTTGTTCTTCTCTCTGCCTGCACTTCCCCTTAATCCTTTTGCGGTTGTTCAGATTTCCACTTCACTGTTTGAAAGTGCTAATTAGCCTTTAAAACTATTAGCTTGGACTCTTGGAGTGGAATGCCCAAGTATGTTGCAGTTATTTACTGCACACTGCAACAGCATCTTGTACAAATAGCAACAGTCCTTGACGTTTTGATAGTGCATGCCATTCTTTGTGTCCGTGTTTCTGTGTGGTGATGTAAACTTTCTTGAGTTCTGATCATTGTGTGGAGTTTAGAAATTTAGCACTCTTGAGACAACAGTTTTTACCTTTTGCTCCAGCATGAATTTCTAGGGTTGAGCTTAACTCGGGTGTTCAGATTTTGTATGCTGCTGACTACGGTAGTGTACAAAACCTCAGCCTTTTTTTTTGTTTTCCATTGGTACAGTGATGTGTAAACAAGCTCACTATAAATCGGTTAATGCTATTTCTTTCCCTTAATCTAGACCCTACATTATTGTAAAGAAGCAAAAACCTGCTGTTACAGACAAGCATATGGAAGAACTTGCACAGGGTTACAGGTAAGTAACCTAGCAGAATTCATGATGCTGGCTTATTTCTCTAGCCATGTAGAAAGTAGGATAAAGTAGGAGTCGTGCAGTAATCAAAAACTCCACATGAAGTCTGCTGGATGACCTTGGGCTAATCACAGTTCTCTCCAAACTCTCTCAGCCGCACCTACCTCACAAGGTGTCTATTGTGGGGAGAGGAAGGAAAGGCAATTGTAAGCTGGTTTGAGACTCCTTAAAGGTAGAGAAAATCGGGTTATAAAAACCAACTCTTCTTCTTCTGAGTCTAAGGGCCGCCATTTTGCAGATTAAATAGCGTCATATGCACATTGGTCATGAGTATTACGTATTTGCAGCATATATTGGGTACATGAGATGGGTTGCAGCCAGTCCCAGCTCTCTATCATATGTACCTGTACCGATGCATTGGGCTGAAAATGCACATTACATTTCTTTTTGGAAACTCTTCTTTTTATTTATTTATTTTGCAACGCTTCTAAAAATGTCACGTGTGGGGTATTCCCAAGTGACCAGAAGCTCATTCTGCTCCACATATTGCATGTTGGAATTACAGCACGGTGACCAAATGACTTTTACAGCATGGTGACCTTTAACAGCCACATACGAGAGAGAGAATTTCAAGAGGAGAGGCTTGTCCTACTGGGCAGGAACAAGCCCACGCCTGCTGAAATTCCCTTTTCTGCGCAACGTTAACAAGGTGCAAGAGCCTGTCCTCTCACCTCTGGTGCCCCCATATCACGCTACGCTGCCTTGCTGGTGGTTTATATTTCTAGCCTTCCCCAGACCCTCCTGGCCATCCTGCCTTGTGAACTGATGACATTTCTGGAAGGATCTGGGGATACCCTTTCTTGAGAACTGTGACACTCTGGTCTTAAATTCTGAGGCCTCGGAGCAGCCCTTAAATTGGGCTGCAGCTCCAGATTTCATTTGCTTGCCCATGCAATCGTCTAGCCTTGCCACTGTCAGTGAAGGAAAAGGAATTCAAAGGAAACTGGGTTGGATCCAGTGGTCCCGTTTAGCTGAGCAGAGGAAGGAAAGGAGCCGTTGGGCCCACCCTCCTATGAAGGACAGATCAATATCCTTTTCTCACAGCTTATTAATTCAGGTCTTTGCTTTTCAGAAGAATTAGTTCCCACACCTCCTTGTGCAGCTTTAATTTCAACAGCCGTCACTTGCCATCATTTTTTTAAACATAATTTCAGCTTCTTTGGATCAGTACGGCCAATGTGGTGTAATACTTAGCACATTGGGTCTAGGATCTGAAAGAACTGGGTTTGAAACCCCACTCTGCTGCGGAAGCTGTCTGGGTGACCTTGGGACAGTTGCTCTCTTTCTCAGCCTGACCTTCCTCACAGGGTTGTTGTTGTGAGCTACAGGAGAGGGAGAGTGATGCAAGCTGAGTTAGGTCCCCATTAGTGAGAAAAGCAGGACATAAATAAATAAATGATTTTGAAGTGTTCGTGTTCTTTTTTTGTAGGAACTTTGAAGACTTTTTACATGAGAGTCTGGTTGAATATTTGGATGTGAACGAGGAAAATGATTGCAACATTGCACTGTATGAACATACAATCACTAAGTAAGTGTTCTGTGTTGAGTATGAAGTTTGTCTGACAATGTTAGAAGTAGCTTGCGAGTGTGGAGAAAAATAAGAAATTACGTATACATACATATCTTCAGGTGTATCTTCAGAACAATAATAACATGTTTATTAAAGATGTTCTTCAAAGACACCATGGGAAGGAGCTGTGGCTCAGTGGTAGAGCATCTGCTTGGCACACAAAAGATCCCAAGTTCAGTCCCCACCATCTCCGTTAAGTAATAGGTGCTGTGAAAGACCTCTACTTGAGACCCAATGCCAACCAGAGTAGACGTTACTGACCTTGATGGGCCAATGGTTTGGTTCCCGTATAAGGCTGCCTCATCTGCCCATATGATCATATGCTTCCATTGATGTAGCTGATGGAAGTGTGTAGTTCCATGTTTGCGTAAGCACACTGACGGAGCTCCAGAGCCAATGTACTTCCCCATTCACTTCAATGAAGTAATGAGTACATCCTTTTGCCTTTGTGTAGCTGCCCCTGCCACTGGAATAAATGAGAAGGCCCTTGTGGGCTTGGGGAAAACGTTGTACATGCTGATGGTCCCAGCCTGTAAGGCTCACTTGATCAAAGCAGATAACAGAGATGAGCTTTCTGTGTAATTTATAATGCACATTTTTTGAGCTGTCTCTTCTTCACTCTTCACCAGCGTGACTTCCATGACCCTGCCTTATAATAAACGAAAATAAGTGTTAAAGATAAACCTATGCTGATACTATATACTTGTTACAAAAAACACAGCACGATTCTATATACTTGTTACAAAAAAAAACAGCACGATGGCTCTAAGGATACTAAACATGCAAAATATAATCTTAACAAAACCCTTTTACAATTGTGGAGCTATTCTGTTGAATTTGTGACAATCTTTTTTTTTCTTTGAAGAGCGACAACACATTTGGAGATTGAACCTTTCACCCTTCTTGGTGTCTGTGCTGGCCTTATTCCATACCCTCACCATAACCAGTCCCCAAGAAACACTTACCAGTGTGCTATGGGGAAGCAAGCCATGGGTAAGATGTTACATGCTTTAGATCTGGGTGGTGTCATGTCGTATGCAGCCAGTGTGATTACTAGATTGGTTTAAGCCATGTCTCATAAATAATTAGCTTATTTTTCATACTGAAGTACAAAGTTCCGTTTGGATTGCATATTCAGCTTTAAAAAATGATCAGATGTGAAAAAATGAAACCCACTTTCTCTTGTATGTTAGTTACTGTGCTTGATTTCTTCTCAGAATCTTTAGAGACCTAGTAGCAGATTTTTATGTCATCTCATGCTATAGAGGTCCAGGGATAGAGAGAGGGAGACTGTTTGTGCAACGGGCTGACAGAGAACATGAAGAAGAGATTTCCTGTGGATAGCTAATGTGCTCCTTTTTTTCAGTATTAATTATCCGTTCTGTGACGACAAGATCTAGGAGGCTAGGAGGTTTTGGAAAGGAAATCTAGTTATTATATCGCTTTCTTGAAATACTGGAACTGATTAGTGGACTCTTAATGGAGTAGCAAATAGTATTATAGCTAATGCTAAGGACACTTATTAGGAAGCAAGTAAAATTGAATTCAGTGGGTTTTAGTCATGAGCAATCGTGCGTAATACACTGTTTCAAGAGAGAGATTAACAGCAGCAATTTCTAATTATCTATATATCAATAGCGAAGTCGGCCAAATCTGAAGATACTTAAATCCTCTGATTGGAGCTGTAAATGGGCAAGACAGATCATTCTACAAACTAGAAAAAGGCTGTAGGTTTGCAGAAAAATCTGAAATCTTAAAAAAAAATAAACTGGGGGTTTTCCATGGCGAAATTTCTGTGTTCTACAATGAAAATACGAGCTGAAATAATATGCAGTGCATAATTTACTCAGGTTCTCACCTTTTAACTGTAGGTATCTTAAAGACAAGTGATGTATGACAGGTTTTAGGTAGTTAATTAATTTTATATTAGTGTTTTTATCTGTTTTACTCTGCTTCTCTTTTTACCTGTTTTACTCTGCTTCTGAATGGCCTGTGGGCCGCAATAAACACTGGCAGACTGACTGTCTGCATTGGAGGGGTTAAAAGCATGCAAAATGATAAACAGAGCTCCAGTAGCTTTAAGCAACAGTTTCCCTCAGTGGCTGTTGCTAGGCAACCACAGATTCCAGGTTTTGTTCTGTCACTAAAAGGCAAGGGGAGGGGGTGCAGGGCCTTTTCTGGGCCTATTTTTAGCCTTTGATGGAGGATTCATTGGAACCAGGCCTTGCTAGGGTTGCCACCTCCAGGTTGGGAAATTCCTAGAGATTTTGTGGTGGAGTCTAAAAAGGCCAGGGTTTGGGGAGTGGAGAGGCCTCAGCTGGATAAAATGCCATAGAGTTCATCCTCCAGAGCAGGCATATTTTTTTCAAGGGGGACAGATCTCTGTTGTCTGGAGATCAGTTGTAATTCTGGGAGGTCACACCTGGGGTTTGGAAACCCTAGGCCTTGCAGCAGCCTCTGGGTGACTTGATACCCTTGCATGACTCAACTTGGCCTGGGTAGTTGCTACTGTTCAGCAGCAGCCACCCTATGAAAGCCAGTGTGATGTAGCGGTTAGAGCTTCAGAGTAGGATTTGGGAGACCCAGGTTCGAATCCCCATCTTGCTGTGGAAGCTCCCTGGGTCCCTACCATGCAACTAGGCCTGGCCCAATGGCCGGCACCACAGAACTGGGCCACAGTTTTCCTAGATAGAGGCTGCTAGGGAGAGGGGGAGAAGAAAAGTTTAAGACAGAGGGGCAGATAAAGGTATGTTGGCTGTTGGGTGGGAAGGAAATAGGTTACCTACTCCAGGTTAGGAAACACCTGGAGATTTGGTTGGGTGGAGCCTTAGGAGGGGAGGGTTTGAGGAGGGGAGGGACCTCAAAGGGATCTAATGCCATACTGTCCATCTTCCAAAGCAGGCATTTCCTCCATGGGAACTCCAGGTGTGGACTGGAGATCTTACAGAACTACAACTGATCAGCGATCAGTTCCCCTGGAGAAAATGGCTACTTTGGAGGATGGATTCAATGGCATTATAGCCTGCTGAGGTTGCTTCCCTCCCCAAACCTTGCCTTCCAAGACTCCACCCCCAAATCTCTAGGAATTTCCCAGGAAGAGAAGGAAGCAAGAATTAGGAGAGTCTATGGGGGCTTTCAGGAAAGGGAAAAAAGGAAATAGTGGGGAGGGGGGGAAATGAGGTCCCTCCCTCAAGTCCTTGCGGGTTCCCACTTGTGCTATGCTAAATGGCATTTAAGAATCCTATCCCAGCTTAATACATTCTTTTTCTTGTTTGGCAAGACGATCATTGTTACATATTATTATCAAAGGTAAATTAGTGTCCTAAGTTTACAGCAAAATCAAAGTTTCAGTGGAAGAATACAACCGGTCATGGTGCTATATCCCTCGTGCACTTTGTAAATCAACATAGGAATAAACTTGAACACTCTGTGAAATAAATTTGTCCAGGGATTTTTCTTCTTCTTAACATGGGCCTAGGAGTCCTCCGTGTGCAAATGCTCACTGTTCTGACCTTGCACCTATGGAACTTCTGCTTATATTGAAAAACTAATAGGACAGTTCATTGTATATGCTGCACGTTTACTAACTTCTAGATCAGTTGCTTGTGCAATTTGAGCAGGTTACTTTAAAATAAAAATATACCCTGCTCTTCGGGATGCTAATCTAGCAACTTTTGAGATATATAAAAGGGCATTTTACTGGGTTTACAGTCAGTTAAAAAGAATTGCGGTCAGTTCTCTCTCCTGCCTCCAGTGGTTATTTCAGTTTTAAATATAAGGCAGTATGCAGAATTCATCAGCACTTTCTTCTGTGTGGTTTTAGTTGCACACACAGATTGGGATTCTGCCTATTGCCATTTATTTTCAATGAGACTTAAGAAAAACTGTCAGTGAATTAAGTTCAAAATATTTTCTGTAATGAAAGGCAGTGGCATTGCTAGAAATCAGATGTCCATTTATTTTAAGTCATTTGTGATCTTTTCCCCCGGGATAGGGGCCCATGAAAGAATGCCCCTTTCCTGTGGCTGCATCCTTCTAAAAATACTAATTCGAAAGAGTACACCTTTCTCTGTCCATTGTTGTATTTAATATTTCCAGGAGACTCTATTTTAGGACTATTAGCTTCTGAAGGTTTGGTTAGTTACCACACACAGTTAAGCAGGATCAGTGTGTACAGAAAGCCAATTCAGTATCTGTAGAGTTCTTTTGTAGTTTTCTGTGTGAAGGGCTTTTTTTCTCGTTTTGTTTTCAGTGTCATTTGCAATTCATTGTCTGTGTTTTCTGAGGTTGGTGTATTCAGCTGCTTTGACCCTGGGTCTTGCACATTTAGCTCCTTGGATACAATCCTCTGACGTTACTGCTGACGCTGGGAACACAAAAGCTGCTGAATATCTTTAAGTAATAATAAAAAAGGGCTTTGTTTCTGTGTGCTATTACAAAGCACCTCGTTCTGAAGAATGAGCAGGGGAAGCAGAAGTACACTTTAGAAGCTGGCATATTACATTGTCATCTTTTGCTTTATACACATGGGGGTTTCTATTTTTGTGCTGATTTTTTTTTAAATCAAAGACCACAGATCTATTCTTCAACCAGAGACTCTGTGATCTTACTCGTAGGAAAGATCTCTCATATCCTCATGGATTTGGTGCGGATAAGGAAGTATTCCTGAGGTTCTCAATCTTAAAAAGTAGTGCGAGTCTTATGAATTGGCTTCTTTGAATCTGTCTGCATGATGACTCATTTAATCAAATATAACTACTGTAGCTTTGTCCTTTTTTGGGGGGAGCTCAGCCCTCCCTGTAGTCTGCTTTGCCCGCCCCCTGCTGTCGCTAACTGTCTTCACATTGTCCTCCGGGAGATCCATGTTCAAGTCCATTTAGTCACTTCCCGGGCTGTCAAGAGTTTGGGATTATTGAGATAGCGTTTTAGCTCCCTACTGAGAAGAAAAGGCCTGTTGCTTAACATTGCCCCATTCCAGTCATTTGAATACCTGCACTGCCTTAGTAATGTCAGCCTTGAATTTAGCAAGCTGGGGGAGAAAATGGTTGTATGCCTTCAAATAAGCCGGTGCATCCAGTGAATTAAAATGCCGAAACTCACTTTTTGGAATGCGACTAGTGGGATTCTGGAAATTTCTGAAAGATTATTTCAGGTGTTCCTTGAGTAATTTCATCCCCTTTTGAATACTGTTAGGATTCTTGAAGAGCAAGACATATTGTTTTGTTCTGTTGGATGTGTTGTAAAAATATATCTAATGCTTTCTCTCTCATTGAGGGACTTAAGGCGGCTACTGATACAGGTAGCTCAGAGTACAGTTTAAGTGGGCCTGCCAAATGATTCCCCTCATCAAGACACTGACAAGGCTGTGACCTGCTTGGCTTAAAAAATGTAATATCATGTGCCCTTGGGCCCAGCAGTTATATTTCTTTAAACTTCAAAGCGTATGACTGGCATCCAGAGCATTGTGTGTTGTTGCCTCTGTACCTTCTGGGTGTTCAGCACAGCTTTGGAGGTTTCCTCACAGCCGCAAACCCCTTGCTGATGGACAGGCTGCTTCTAAACTCTTGAGATTCTTCGAGTTAATCCTTTCATACCATATAAGTTGCTGTATTAGAAACAGAACCGAGGAAAGCCCCCAGGGTACATATGAAGTGCTTGGATTTGCAGGAGTGTTGGTCTTTGCCACAGAACTGAAAGGAATTAAGAGGGAATATAAAGTTGACTATCCTGAGGAAAGGTATCCTAAAGGATGCTCTCCTTTCCTTTACTATGTCAAAAGCATGAGCTTACGTTTAGGTCATAATCCATTCATGCTTTATTTGATACTTCAGTATTGAGGTAGCGCTATGCAGGGTGAAAGAATTCTGAAAATTACAGGGAATTGTTTACTAGATTTAATTTTTTCTAGTTTTCCCTCATAGCTATAAAGCTAGGTGTGAAGGGAAGGGCACTCTGGCCCTTTATCAGCCAGAGGGCTCCAGGATGGCTTCATGACATCCATCAAAGCAAGAGTACTAGCAAGGGAAGATCAGCCTGGCCCAGCCAGGTATAGAGGCTCACTCTGGTCTGACTTTGTCAGACTAGTCTCCCTCCCTTGTGTGTGAAGTCTTATCTAGTTTGAAAACCTGAGGGCAGGGCCTGTATCTCTTGATTAGCGTGAGCCACGTTGGAAAACCACTGTCCAGAAAGGTGGAATGTAAATATAATAAATTAATTGAAATGCATTGACTCACCGAATTGATGCCTGCTTTGGGAGACGTGTGAAAAACTGCCAGTGTATCCAGTGTCAAAGGCTGCAAAATGTTTTTAACCTCTGAGCTTAAGAAAATATGGTCTACCATTTATAACATTATGCATTTTCATTATTTATTTAGTTCCTTCTTGGAATCCCGCCACTCCTCCAACAAGCTCAGGGTGTCATACATCATTCTCACCTCCTCTTGTTTTCTCCTCATAAGAACTCTGTGAAGCCGCTTAGGCAGTGACTGGCCCAAGGTCGCTGAGCAAATTTCTCGGGAGAGCAGGGATCAGAGCTTGGGTCTATCCTGATTCTAGTCTGATGCGCTAACCCATTTTTGATGCCAGTTCTGGCAATAAACAAAAAAAAATCTGTTTAGTTACTTTGCTGTGTTACATTGGGTTAGCCATTGCTAACTGTTGCTAACTGTTGGTGCAAAATAGTTGGTGCAACTATTTTGTGGAGTAAATGTTTCTAGAATTGGAATGAGTACTCAGTTCATTTGGGATGTGAACCATGATGTGTAATGATTTGCAACTAAAAATTTAATTTTATGAGTGGTGCTTTTTTTAAAAAGTAAAAGAAATCCTAGATTTTAAGAGTTTTCATTTGATTCATGAGGCTGAAACACTGAGGTAGTGGTCAACCAGTGATAGTTGTATTTTTAAAGATAGACAATAGTCTATTGTATTTCTTATCATGGAAAAACAAAGTATTGCTGCTTTTGATGGCTTTTAATAACAAATGTCTTGGCTGCATTTGCAAATAGCTCTAATATTAAACATCAAAGAAGCCATCTTGTTGATGACCTGCTTTGTTTTAAAATTACAGGTACCATTGGATATAATCAAAGGAACAGAATAGATACTCTTATGTATCTGTTGGCATATCCGCAAAGACCAATGGTCAAGACAAAAACCATAGAGCTGATAGAATTTGAGAAACTGCCTGCCGGACAGAATGCCACTGTTGCTGTGATGAGTTACAGTGGTTATGATATTGAGGATGCTCTTGTTTTAAATAAAGCTTCTTTAGACAGAGGTAAGGAGCAGCAGGTCGTATTTGTCAGTGGAAAAGCGACCGTATTTCTTGCATCGCAGCGTACTTTCTACCAATGATATTAGTGAAGAAAGTTTCAATTAATACCAGCGTTTCCTTAAATAGGAAAAAAATATTTTTTTGATAAAGTTAAAATTTGTGAAAGTTAATATATTAAAATGTTCAGTTGCTGTGAAAGTTGCCTCTTGGAGAGACTTCTGTGTTGCAACTGAAGTTGAAAAACGTAATTCAGCTAAAGTATTTTAACTCATTAATTTCAGCGAGAGGAGACCTCATGCATCTCCTACTAGAATTAATGGGACTTCAGAGTTTGATCGAATCATATCTTGTTTTTTATTGCTTTTCTATAATGCTGAAATTCAGAGGCATTTGAGCTCTTGATGGTGTCAGCAGAGAGAAGGCATATGTTATACATTGTTTGAATCTGATAATGGGGGGTAATAAAAACGAACAAAAAGTATAAAGCTGATTAGTTTGTTTTTTGAAAGTTAACGTTTATAGATTAGTGCTATGTGGACACGGTTGCAAAGCTGCACATTGTTTAAGAGTTTGCAAAGTCTGTGATTAACCAAGTATTATCCCAGTATTCATTTCAGTTGTGCTTATTTGAATGGTAGACTTTTAATTTTATGTTGTTTTTAAAATACCAGCTACTCTGTGAAATTGGTAATACTACAGTCTGCCTGAGTTTTAGTGTGACCAAAACCATTTCCCCCCCTTTCTCATAGCTTGTACTGATGCGGTTGAGCATACTTTCCCCATCCTTAACACCTCTCCAGTTTGTTGCCAGGCAGCAATACTAGTATTCCTAGACATGTATCTTTGGCATTAATGTCTGCACACTTAATTTATTCTTTTTTTCTAAAACAAAGGCAGACATGATTTAAAGCAGAATGTTTTCCTTCTGGTAGACTAGTAGCATTAGGAGGAAATCAAAGACTGTCCAGAATGACTTGGTGTAACTGAATGAAGGATGGAGATATACTTCACATAACTCACATCTATCTCTCAGTTTAAAATCTAAAGTTTATTAAAAGGCATTGTTCTGGACCTCCTCCCCCACTGTCTTTAGGAGTATGGGTGTGCGTCACCGAAATCTTTAGCCAGTGAATGGCTGTTGAAACCCCCCCAAAGTATCAACTTTTAACTCTGTTTTCCCTGAAAAGCAAAGAGTGGTCAGTATTCCAGTTACATAATTTCTAATTAAATTGTTTGGTTACTGGTCTCTGGTTAAAAATTTTAACCGTCTGAGAATCATTAAAGGAAAAGAAAAAAACACACCCTTTAATAGTGTCTTAATTTTGTTAAAGTGTGCCTGTTTTATCCTAAAGATTTTAACATTATGTTCAAAAAGGTAAATGTTAATGTAGGATGAAGGGTTTCATGTTTCTGCCATTATTGTTTAGTGCCTTTTCTATTTCTGTCAGTGTAATTCTCTGTGAGCCCAGTTTTTAATCTAAGGGAAATGCATGACCTCACTAAACTTATCATTTTAATTTTTTTAAATCTTGTAGGCAAGTAGCAAAAAAAAAAAAAAGTCCTGTGGCCCCTTAAAGCCAAATTTATTGTGGCATGACTTTTCCAGAGCAATCCTGACTAGGGCGGGCGGTTGTTAAGGGATGTCTGGGGACGATGCAGCTGCGCTGTCTCCTGAGAGGCTTCCCAGCCCGAAATAAAAAAGGAAAATGGCAGTTCGCACAAACCCTGTGAGAAACTCTTCCCTTGAGTTTCATGGGGCTATGCCAGCTATTTTGCGGGCACAAGTAGCCACCTGCAAAAAGGTGCGTTCCCAGACCGAAAGTGCTTTGAGAGCTGTCTAATGTCAGATGTGCCCCTGGGAATGTCCCAGGAAACCCCTATCAACGCTGGGTGAGGCCTTGTACCAAAAAAACACTGCTGGGGCGGCAGCGCCGGCACTTGAAGCTCGCACTGCTGTGTGGCTCCCCGGAGCCAGCATGAGTGCTCCTGTGCCGGCATCTGGGCCCACTTAGTTGGCGCAAGTGGCACTTACGTAGGCGTAGGGGGTCACACCAGCTCCTAAGCAGCTCCACTTCCCCTTCAGGATTGCTTGGTTCATCTGCCAAAACCCACTTTGTTTCCATGCACTTGATAATGTTGCATGTCCCTAAAATCCCTTTCTATCATAAAATGGATGCAGCCTGGTCAAATGCATGTAGGTGTATGTTGGATTGCAGCCTTCGAGTTTAGGGGGAAATAAATTATTCAGCAAAATCTGACGATAAAAATTGTTGGTATTGTAATTGTAATATTTGATTATACAGCTTTTTGGCTGTTCTTAGATAACCTTGTTAATAATGTCAGTTAACCTCTTTGCTTTCTCTGAGGTTTTGGAAGGTGTCTTGTGTACAAGAATGCTAAGTGTACTCTCAAGCGTTACACAAACCAGACATTCGACAAGGTGATGGGGCCCATGCTGGATGCAGCTACACACAAACCGATTTGGCGCCATGAAATTTTAGATGCTGATGGGATTTGCTCTCCGGGTGAGAAATATTTTTATGTCTTTTGAAAACCGTTGCTGTGAATTTTGGACTAAGTATGATGCAGAACATACAAAGTGGCATAACCCTTCCCCTGTGGTGGTTAATTTATTTATTTACTTGGAAACTTTATATTCCACTGCTCCAGAGATGTGCTTGAGGTGGCTTACAAGTAAAAAAAAAACATTAAAAATAAACCAGGATATAAAAACAGCATAAAACACACACCAAGCAGCCTAAAATGTTATTTATAAGGGTCCTAAGGCCAGAAGCAGATCATGGAACAGCTAAAAGAGATAAACTCCCTTAATGAACAACCTGGGTGAAAAGGAATGTTTCAGCCTCATGTGTAAAGTAAGGTAGGTGCCAGGCCAAGCCATGAGGGGTGGGGCATCATTCCCAAGGCAAGGTGCAACTCTGTTTCATCTCTGCAGGTAGGGTCATAACAGGGCTTCAGAGGGGAATCTTAACTAGCAGGCTGGAAATATGGGTGAAGGTGATCTTTCAGGTAAATAAAACTGATGAAATAAAGGCGAAAAAGTGGGTGGAATAAATTGATCTGGGAAGGAGCAGTGGAGAAAACTAGTAGTATCGTGCACGTTGCCTCTGGTAGCCTGTTCCACAAAACAGATAACCCGCTCTGAGCCTGGCTTGCTGGGAATGAGGGCAGGCTATAAATATAAGGAATAAATAAATAGAAAATGGTTGGGAAAGAACAATGGCAGTACAAGAAGCCTGCAAGCGGGACCAACTGTTCTCAGAGCTTCATTGAATGTACCACTTTGCTGTGACAGTGTTGCATGTTTAAGTGCATAGAGTTTTCTGTAGTTAAAGCAAGCCATCATATTTAATCATTTGTTCTGCAGAAAAAGAGATCTTGAAATAACCATATGATGTAATCATTTGAAGCCCAAATCCCATATGTGAATTTTCTGTTGTGGGCCTTCTTAACAGGCTTAGTGATGAATGACTTACTAAAGCAATCCACTTAAGTGATGGATGCTGTGGACTGTATTCCTGCTTATGGTCCGTCTTTTCACCAATTGAAGTCTTATTCTAAAATATCTCATAATACGTTTGTAAATTGGCCTAAAATATCACCCAGTTCGTTCTTTCCAACGTCATCCAAGTTCTGTTCTCATCTCTTCACAGGTGAAAAGGTAGAAAACAAGCAGGTGCTTGTGAATAAATCAATGCCGACGGTGACCCAGACCCCTCTGGAAGGCAGCAGCGTACCGCAGCAGCCACAGTATAAAGATGTGCCAGTCACGTATGTTATCTTTAAAAACTTGCAGAGGACAAAGCAGGGTGGGGAGGACATGCTTCGTTCTGGGAAAACAGTAGAAGTGAGCAACTTAGGAGTGGTGATCAGATAAAGACGTTTTTCAGGTAGTGGCTGATGGATAGGCCTTTGGCTGGCGCAGGGTAGAGTTAGCAGTGTTACAACACATTCCTGAGAGGAATGGCTGCGCCGGTTTCAGGAGGATGTTCCCCCCACACACACTGGGGCCGAAACCTTCCTTTTCGCCAAAAAACCCATGCAACCCTTCAGCCCTTCACAAAAATAAAAAATGGGTGTTCCCGGCCCAAAAGGGCTTTGGAACTGTGCCTAAAGGTGGCTCTTCCCCCAGCCTGGTGTCAAAACACCCCGGGAACGCCTTCCAGGATGCCTCCCGGGCCGCTGCTGCGGGCGTTTACACCAGTGGGAAGGCATCGGAAGGCCCATCGGTGTCCTGGGGTGGTGCTGCCATGGCAGAGCCCGGCGTCCGGGCCTTCCCACCGGTGTTCGGGCTGCTAACGCTGGTGTAAGTTGCCTGGATGCTGGCACGGGGGGTGGGGAATGCCGGCGCAGTGCCTTCATGGCCTCCTAAGGGCTTTAGTCCTTCAGGCTCAGGAATGCGTTGTTAGATTTGCAGAACAATATGAACAACATTTTATTTCTGGAAAATTTATGGGGAAACCTCTGAATACTTTTATAACAATAAAGTCCTTCAGATGCCATAGGGCTCTTTGGGTACAATCCATCTCTTATTGAAGTCAGTGAGAAATTCAGCCAGTGTCTCTTGGATATATTTTGAGACACTTTTTTATGTTCAAGTTCCTTGATGGTGCTGTTGCTTTTCTAAGAATTCATAAATCACATGCACAAAGGTGTTTGGAATTTTTTTTAAAACAAGGTCTGCCATTTCTGTTCTTAGGGTTTAATCCCCGTAGTTTTTGATACTGGCTTTATTATAATAACTTTTCTTTAAGAAATACATTACAGTGGCAGTCCTAAGCAGTATCACACCCTTCTAAGTCCATTGAAACTTGGGACAATATCCTTCTTTTTCAAACCATTATTAATGCTCAGAGAGGACTTGCCCTGTTTAGATTTCGCTGTATTTCTTTGAACGGAAATATTTTTGTCTCCTATTTATTAGTTACAAGGGTGCAACTGATTCATACATTGAGAAAGTCATGATATCTTCAAATGCAGAGGATGCATTCTTGATCAAAATATTGCTACGGCAAACTAGGCGTCCTGAAATTGGAGACAAATTTAGCAGTCGTCATGGGCAAAAAGGTGAGCCGTATTCAGTTATTCCTTAATGTAATTCAAATATTTTTTTCAGTTCTTAGAATAAGGTAAGATAGCAATATTTTATAGTAGATTTCTCCATGTATAATGTGACTGTGTGTGTATATGCTCTTTGGAGGAATAAATGAGATATTTATGGTGTGTGTGTGTGTATAAAGTGCCGTCAAGTTGCAGCTGACTCATGGCGACCCTGTACGGTTTTCAAGGCAAGAGACATTAAGACGGGGTTTGCCATTGCCTGCCTCTGTGTGGGCTGAGAGAGTTCTGAGAGAACTGTGACTGGCCCAAGGTCACCCAGCAGGCTTTATGTAGAGGAGTGGGGAATCGAATCCAGTTCTCCAGATTAGAGAACCCAGTTCTCCCCCTCTCACCGCTCTTAACCACTACACCACACTGGCTCATATTTATGGTACATAATATTTAAAGTATTTTTATTTTTTTAAAATGACTCTCAGTTCAGTCACCAGTATGCTAGAAGAACATATTTTACCCACAGCCCCTTCTGCTGATGCTGTGGAGGCCTAATTTTGAGCACCTACCAGTCTGAGGAAATCTCATGAAGTGGAGATAACAATAGTTAAACCTTGTATTCATGTCTGAAACAAATTGCCCTCTCTTTTTTCTCAACTCCCAAATTGTAAAGTTAAATCACTGAAAGCTTGTGGAAGTTGGTCAGTGCTTATATAACTTAGACATTGTGGCAAGAACCTTATTTCTATTAAACAGAGACCTGGGTAAATTTCTTGCCACATTAGAAGAAATCAGGCAATCAGTTTAAGCCTTAAGTAGGAAGTGTTTTAATAGTCACTTTGGATTATTTTTTATTAAATTTAAAGAATGAACTCAGCCAGTTTCTAACTTCTAGATGAGCATCTTGTCTTTAAGAAAACAGCAGTCTGTACAAATTGGCCTGGAAATGCTCCATTCAATGCTGCTGTTTATTCACATGTTCATGGAATTCAATTTGTGGTCCTACTCAGCACTGCCCTGTGATAGCCTTAAAGAGCAACTGACCTTTTATTTTGAAGAGAGAAAAACATAATTTTATGTACAGTCACTATAGCACTGCCCTGTGCTGGGGTCGAAAGCAAGCAGCCCTGGCAGGAGACTGGAGCCGTCTGACTATCCCATAAATTCAAAACATTGTAAGAAATGGCTCTTCTCCTTTGGAATACTCAGAATAGAACTTTCATTAAAATATGTCTTTTATTTATGTAAATGGGTTCTTGGTTTATTTCATAAGGTGACTATTGATAGACGAACAACCATCCTGTCTGATTATAGTCTTACTGTAGTGCCCCCCAATAAGTCATAAGGGTTGTAGTTATTTTATTTTATTTACATGACCCATAGTCCACCCTTTTCACTGGGACTCAAGTGGATTACATAGAATAAATCAGTGCAGTGGACAGAGTAGGACATCCAGAAGACAGTCCAGTAGGGTTTGACTTGTTGAGATCTGGAAATCAATCAGAGGTGAAGCACAGCATAAGTATTAACATGATATGTTACACAAAAGCAAAAATTACATAGTAGGAGCCTAATTACAACAATAGGTAGTCCAGCCTATACTATTTATGTAGTCTGCAGTCCCAAACCCTTTACCCCAAGCTTCTTTCTGAGCCATATTGTTACAGTGCAGCACTATTTCCTGTGCAAAAAGCCCTGAATAACAGACTTGCATAGCTTGTGGAAAGTCAGGAGGGTTGGGAGCCTTCCTGACTTCATCAGGCAGACCATTACATCAGGTGGGGGCCACAGCAGAGTAGGCACATGTACAGGCAGTTGTTGATTTTGCCCATTTGCAGTGTGGCACCCAAAGAAGGCCCTGTTCAGATGAGTGAAGCTGTCATGGCAGAGCATAAAGGTAGAGGTGATCCTGCAGATATGAGGGACCAAGGCCATGGAGCACTTTGTACGTGATAGCCAGTACCTTAAATTGGGCCTGGTAACTGATAAGCAGCCAGTGGAGTGACTGCAAAATGGAAGTGATATGCATACTCCATCTGGCTCCTAATAATAACCATGCTGCAGCAATCTGTACCCTGGAGTCTCCGGATTGTCTTTGTGGTGGGAAAGAGCACAGGATTCTTGTTAGAGACCCTGCTTTACAAAAAAAAAAAAAAAATTACAACGCCATGTTCATCATTGTGTATTCTGTGCAGTCCCACATGGGACTGTGCAGGCACAGGCCAGCTGCAGAAAGTAGACTTTTAAGCTTCTAGAAGATTCCGCCTCTTTGGAGTGCTCCCCCTCCCCTCCGCCTCAAGCCAGGCTCCTTTCCCTCCCAAATGGCCACGAGGTGATGCCGGGAGACCGCTCCTCCCTCAGTTCTCTCTCTGGAGAGAGAACGTACTTTCAGTTTCACCTTCAGCATTGGTTTCTTGCCTCACCTCACCCTAAAGCACAGATAAAGTCAACTACATTTGTCTCAACTGTGTTAAATCACTGCATTCTGTCAGGTGGTTACGTTACTCAGTGCTCTCTTTTGTAGCAGTTAAGTGCGGAATAAGAAATTGGCAGACTCAGTGGAAGAGAATCTAGACGAAGATATTCCATGAGGATTTGGGAAGCCCCATTGGGCAGGTGTTGTTGCCACACTATGCTTAAGGGCACCTGGAGAATGAGAAGGGAAGAAGTGTTAGCTGCCCTGGGCAGAAGCAACTGGCAGAGACGAATGGAAGTGGGGAGGGGGGCAAAAGCCTCAGGCGACGCCCCTTGTTGTCAGCATCTATTTGATGTTTTTACTTGCCGTTAGAATTGCATGCTTGACTGATCTTGCATACAGTATGACTCCCTGATTTATGAATTATAAAACCGTGGAATTGGTAGTCCTTCAACTGGGCTTCCCAACCCCCTGTGCCAGTTATATTCCCAGTAGATGCCAATCCAACCATTCTTCAAAACTTACAAGGCAGGAGAGTTACTACTGCATCGCTTGGCAGTAGAAATGTAACATTCCAGAAATTTCAAAGCCATGGGGGAAAGGCAGGGTCTGGGAGGGGGGGTCTCCTGTGGGGGATGGAAAACAGAAATTTGGGGGGAAATTATTATCAAGCCTAAACATATTTATGTAAAAAATTACTATTTAGGCATATTTATGAAATTTTAAAGTATAAATGCCTTAGTATTCTGCACGCAAAATTGCAAATTGACCTGGTGCTAGAAAGAGAGTGCTACAAATTGCTGCGCCTTAGCACATGTATTTTAAGTATTTGCCATCTGAGAGGTAGGGAAAAAATAAGCTGAAAATAGAAAGCACAAGCATGCCAGTATTTATTTATTATTCATGTATTTATTTAGAAAAAAGTTTAAGCTGCCTCTCCAGGAACCTGCCTGAGGAGGCTTACAGAATAAAAAGTAATAACAACAAAATAATAAAAGATATTAATTAAAATCCATTATTTTAAAACCCAGCCCAACAGAGACCATAAAAACAGACCACTGACAGCTTGAAATAACAGTTCCCAGGCTAAAATAATATTATAAAAATCAATCCCCTAATTAACAGCTTGAGTGAACAGCAACATTTTGGCCTGGCACCTAAAAGGAAGAAATATAGGCTACAGACTAGCGTCAAGGTGGCCCCCCTCCTCTTCCTTTTTCCTATCTGTCTTCCTAGTTTTATTAGTAGTCATGCCTATTCCTAACCTTGATCCCTCCCCTGTTAAGATTGTTTCATGTCTTTACTCGGCTGGCACCCGCACTGGAATGATTAAGGGCGCCAGGAGAAATTTCAAGATATTGAAGAATTTTAACTGGGATTGTGTGTTTTAAATTGTGTAACATGTTGTGAGCCACCCGGAGCCCAGCTTTGCCAGGGAGAGTGGGATATAAATCAAATAAATAAATAAAGTGAAGGGCATTCTATAAGCAAGGTGGCATTACTTGAAAAAGCCTTGTCTGTATTTTCCATCAGCTTCACCTCTGAAGGTGGGGGGCACAGAAAGCAGGGCTTATGAGGTAGATCTCAACTGGCAAACTGGACAATATGGGAGGAGGCGGCCCTTCATGTACCCTAGCTCCATGCCATTTAGGGCTTTAAGGGTGAGAACCATCACTTTGAATTGTGCTCAGAAATAAATGGGCAGCCGGTGAAGATCTCCCGGCCCCAGAATAGTAAGATCCCTGTATCCTGCCTTTGACAGTAGCTTGATGAGCTGAAGCTTTTGGACTGTTTTCAAAGGCAGCCCTATGTAAAGCTCATTTACAGTAATCTAGCCTGAATGTAATCAGAGCATGGATCACCAGATCGTGGTTTTCGAGTAGCGGCCATAGCTGGCATATCAACCAAAGCTGATAAAAGGCGCTATGTGCCACAGAGGAGATCTTGGACTCCAACTGTAAGACAGAACCTAGCAGTAACTCCCTGTTGCTTGGGGGGGGAGGGTGCAAGCCCCTCCAGGACAGGCTGACCTCAGTCCTTGAGCACCTTTGTCCTTGAACAATACTACCTCAGTCTTGTCTGGATTGAGCTTCAGTTAATGGGCCCTCATCCATCTAATTACCACCTCCAGGCACCTATATTAGGAAACAAAAGAACATATGTTATTTGGACAGGAATGGCTGGAAAAATTTGGGGGGGGGTCGTTGGGTTTTTACCCATGTTTTTTACCCCAAAAATGTTTCCTGCATGCATAGTTCCATCAGCCTTTCCTTACATGTTTAATTTTCCTGGACCCTCCACAATATCATATTTACTCAAAAGAAGGATGATCCTGAATTTAAGATGACTCCCCCCGCCCAAATGTTGTACTCAAAGATAAATTTAGTATTGCACATCACTGTAACTTGTATGCTAATTTAAGATGACCCTGCTTCTTGATGGCATACTTGGAAAAACTCTTGTCTTGTATTTGAGTAAATACTGTACTTGTATCTCTCTTCTAAAAATCTTCCGTTTGTCAGAGCCTTTCTCAAATTATGGTGTCCAGATGTGAATCGCAGCGCATCAGACACTTTACTTTTGCAGTCATCAGATCGGTAGAAGTCTTCCAAAATGCTAGAAATGAACCAGTTATACATGTTCATGTGCAACAGAACCAGTTCATGTGCAACAGAACAAAAATGCAGAAAATCTCCACTGGTGGAAAGGATTTCCATCAATGGAATGGGACTTCTTGGCTTCTCCCTTGCACTGAACTCCCTCAAATGCTGCTCCTGGGAGACAGGGGACCTCCAGGAACAGCATGAGGGGAGACTTTAGTTTGCTCAGGGAGCAATGGAAATGTCCCCATTCTATATCCTACCATTGTATTTATTCTTTATGGATTAATATGGATCCCATCAGAGTGAGTCCTTACCCCTAAATCATTTTTCATACTGTATTTAATGGAATATTGCAATTAATTAAAAGCTTACCAAGGTATGTCAGTGAAAATATCACTAAATCTTCCACTGCAGTGTGGATTCTTGGGGGGGGGGACGGAGGTGTATTCTAGGCCAAGCAACTTTTTCCTGGGATTTAATAGTTCACACATGGGCTCTGACCAAGGCTAAGTGTGTATGCTGGAATGTGCAATTTTCTACACCATGGGTCCCCAATGTGGTGCATGTGGGCACCATAGCACCTGCCAACACCTTTCCTGGCAGGGCCATGTGGGACTTTTGCCCAGCGGGGCTTCTGATTGGCCATTGGAGATCACAGTGGCTGCACAGATTTTTTAAAATGTCTCAGTAGCAGCTGTCTTGGCAGCACAAGGATCTTCACTGCATGACGGGAGGTAAAGCTCTGTTTATGCAAGAAAATACTAAGCATCCTGTTAAACGGAGCTTCGACATTTCAGATAGAGATATCAAGAGAATATTAGTGGCCATTTATATCAATGGCTTGACTTTCATCAAATAATTTTGAGTGAAGTCCTAAGCATCATAAGGATACCATTATCTTATTTTTTCCAGTGTGCCAGATGAAATCTATTGTTAGATTTAAGGAGGGGCAAGGAAAGCACAGGACTAAAGGAGTTCCAGCTTCCATATATACAAGATCATTATATTTCCAGATTTCCTCTTACTTCTGTACATGTCCCAGTGAAGGAGAAAAGTTAGATTCCTTTGATGTGAAAAAGCAATATATCAGTTCTCTGAAAGAACGTTTCTCAGTCTGTCATGTGAAAAAGGATTAACACCTCCAACAAAGGTCCTGCAGATCACACAACTAAGCAGCAGAGCTGAACAGTATTCCTGAAGTGGAAGAACTGTATTTAAGGAAGGGAGATTGAAATGGCAAACAGAAGCTGTTTTAATAGCTAAAGATCCAGCATAAAGGCTTAAACCTTTCTTGAAGCATCTGTATTACATTGTCTCAAAAGACAAGGAAATGACTTTGAATTCATAAACATTACCAGTTTAGTAAAACAAAGTTCTATAGGCTTTTAGGGCTGGGACAGAGCAATTGCAAAGCAGATAATTGATTTGTAGTATCCTTTGCCTGTTATAGTGGGCTTGTTAGGATGGTTGATAAAACCACAGCTCTCACAAACAGATATTGGGACAAATTTATGGTGGGTAAATATCTTTAGGCTTGTGCTCTGTTCTGCTAATAGTGGAGCTTTCCATCAGCAGATGGAACCTCTTCTGCCAATGGAAACCTCTACTCCTAGTTGAGTGAAATAATTAAATACACCCAAAGTATTTTTCACTTATTATGTTGAATATATCTGAGGATCCTGTGAGAGATCTATTATTTCATTTTATGCTTACCCTGCTATTCAGAAAGCAAATTCCCAAATCAGTTTACATAAAATAATTCAATGAATTCACAATAAAATGACAATGCCATTAAACATAGCACTTAGAAGGCAAACGTTAATAAACTGGTCTAAGTCAGTTAAAACTATAAGTCATGATGTAGACCATAACAGTACAATTGAAGCAGTCTTCACCCCTTCTGCAATAAGCTGTCCAAGTATGTGTGTGTGTGTTAAGTGCCGTCAAGTCACTTCCCACTCACGGCGACCCTATGAATCAGTGTCCTCCAAAATGTCCAATCTTTGATAGCCTTGATCAGATCTTGCAAATTGAGGGCTGTGGCTTTCTTTATTGAGTCAATCCATCTCTTGTTGGTTCTTCCTGTCCAAGTATACTTCCTTCAAAATGGAGTTCTTTGTAGAAGATGGCGTTGAGGAAGAATCCTTGCATACATTGGCCACCCACCACACTTCTGAATATAAACATGCTTATAATCTTATCATGCCATCTTTATGCCACTTATAAACTTCTTTTAGTCTCAAGCTGAAAATGACAATCTGTTGAATGCAACATAATTTGGAGTAGTAGAGAGGATTTTAAGATAATGAATTTGATGCCAAATAATGGAAGATGGAGGGCAGGTTGCTTTAACTGCACACAAAAAAGTATAAAAATGCAAATCTATTCTATTTCATTTTACATGTTGAATCTGTAGTCCACAGTATACCAAGGATTTGGGTCAGATTCTAACACCGAAACCGCATTTTAACAACTTACATTAAATTAAAATTAATACCAAAATTTCTCAACCTTTTTAGTTTATTTCCTTCTGCTTCTAGCAAGTCCAAGTCATAAGGTCGTATAAGACTAACTTTCTGAATTATTTTTTAAACTAAATTCTGCTTTACTTGCTATTCTAAGAGTCAAGTAAGCATTTTAACTCAAATAGCAAACAGGTAACCTTCTGACCCTTTTCAGTAAATCCTTCCCCCTCTGTCCCCTTCCCTCCCAAATTACGGTGCTTTAACTTTTTATGGCACGGAATAAAAATCTCCCAATTCTGTTTTCAAACAGTAGATATCCTAAACACATTTTTTTCCTGAAGCCATTGATTCATTCAGCAATGTGTATTTTGCAAAGTTCCTATGGTTATTGTTTTACAATGCTCCTGGAAGCAGCTATTGTAAGGGTTTCAGTTAATCAGCTCTTTGTGTGCTTCAGACTATGCAAATTTATCACTTCAGACCATTCAGCAGCTCATGGGAAACCAGTGTACATGCTGCATTGTCTTCTAGCACCTCCTCTCATTTAGAATGGTTTTAATAAGGAAGCTAATCAAGTTTACTTATGTATTATTTATCTGCTAATTTTAATTCTGTTCATTTTCACATCAGATGGGACATACATAGCAAGTGATATGACAGATCCACAAATGATTCAGCAGTGGAACAAAACTAGAACGAATTGGTGTTATTTTGCATGTTCTGGATAAAGAATGCTAATTAGATTATCATGTCATATTTATGTGCCGCCTCTCCAGAGTCCTGTTCAAGACAGCTTTTTAACATTTGCGATACTTTGAAAAACTATTCGTCTATAAACTACAGGCCCCAAATTATAATGTTTGTATTAATGGGTTTTTTTAAGGTAATGCGGGCCTCTTATTGTGAGTGTGGCATTATCTATCACTGAGAAGACCTAGTGCTGACTAACAGGTGAACTTTTAAAAGTACTTTTAAAAGCATTTCCACACAGTCTGAATCCACAGGCAAAACAGTATAGAACAGAGCACTAAAAGCACATTGATTCATAATGGTAGAAGAAATAAGGCAAGTAAGGAAGGTCATCAACTTCAGGATAAATCTTATGGTAAATGTGTTGACTGAGTCTTACAACAATAGGTCCCATTTCTAATCACTATGACAAAAGCACCAGTAGTGTTTTGCTGTTGCTTCTGACTGCTTAACTGTGCACGGTGTTGGTCTTCTTTGGAGTGTAAGTATAGTAGGATCACTTGTTCTATCAGAATCTTAAAAGAGTTTTGGCAATATGGAAAGTATCTTATGCGTGTGATAATTGGAAAATCAACACTTTGTCATGCGTAAAAGAAATCCTTGATTTTTGCATAAGAAGATATGCAAAACTTCTAGAGAGCGTAGTTTACCAGCATCAGAATATCTCCCAGGTCTGAAAATTGGAACCTCATATTTACATCCACAATCCCATTCAAAGGAGACTCTGAATTAACAGGCCCTTTCAACATTCTCCTTGCTGCATGCAAGCTGCTTATGCTGCCACTGATGGAATTGCCAGTTCCTTGGACCAGGAGCAATGAGAGTGGATCACATGGTTATTTAAATATTATCCCGGCTGCATAGGAGCCATCTGTAGAAATATAGCACCCATGACGCTAAGGTGATTTAAAGGATCCTGTGTCTATTTAGATCCAGGTCTAATCATATAAATCCACAACACTGCTAACCTCTATCACTATAAAATAAACCACACAACAAGGTGCATAAACATTTTATTCTATGTGTCAAAGAAAATATAAATAACACTTGTTTGTTCTGTTTGACTGATATTTTACCATTCCCTGTTTCGTTTATCTAACTGTACTACGGGGATACTCCTTCCCCATAATACAAAACCATAATAAAAACCTCAAAAAAAAATTATTGTAAAGCAAGACAGGTTCAGAACCAGATTGTTATTTATAACACATCTATACTATAAATAATATGCAGATTTGGTATCTGGGGTCTGTAATGATATCCCAGTGTTCAAGCATCAACCCCAAATACCTGCTATACTTTTGAATGTAAGTGATGCTCAAAATCTTACAGCAAAGACATGTTACCATATATAGAACGAGAAATGTGAGATGTTTAGGCAGGATTCAGAAAAGGAAGAGGCACTAGAAATCATATTGTAAATTTACAGGAATATATGAGAGACTTTCAACAAAAAATCAGCTTGTGTTTCATAGATTTCAGCAAAGCTTTTGACTGTGTGTATCATGAAAAGTTGTGGTTGGTTTTAAAAGAAATGAGTGTACCACAACATCTGATTGTTATGTATATGGAGAAATGGAATGGTTCCCAGCTGGCAAAGCTGTCACACAAGGATATATTTTATCTCCCTGTCTCTTTAATCTTTATGTGGAACATATCATAAGGGATTAGATTTTGATTAAGGTAGAGTGAAAATTGGTGGAATGAATATTAACAGTTTGAGATATGAGATGACACCACATTACTGGCAGAAAATAGCAAAGACTTGAAATTACCGATGAAGATTAAAGCAGAAAGTAACAAAGCAAGATTACAGGTGAACATCAAAGAGACAAAAGTAATGACTACTGGGGAATTACACAGCTTTAAGGTTAACAATGAAGAAACTGAAATTGTTCAAGATTTTCTATTCCTTGGTTCCATTGTCAACTGAAGGGAGACTGCAACCAAGAAATCAGAAGGAGATTGAGAGTGGGAAGGGCAGCTGTAAAGGAGCTAGAAAAGATTCTGAAGTGTAAGGATGTGTCACTGGCAATCAAGATAATGCATACCATAGTATTCCCCATTCCTATGTATGGGTGTGAAAGTTGGGCAATGAAGAAAGGTGACAGGAAGAAAATGGATTTATTTGAAATGTGATGTTGGAGGAGGGTTTTACAGATACTGTGGATCACCGAAAAGACAAGCCAGCTGGTTCTGGATCAAATCAAGCCTGAGCTCTGTAGAAGCTAAAATGACTAAACTGAGGCCATCATACTTTGGTCACATTATGAGAAGAGAGTCATTGGAAAAGACAATAATGCCACAAAAGTTGAAGGCAGCAGGAAAAGAGGTAGACCCAACATGAGATGGATTGACTCAGTCAAGGAAGCCACGACCCTCAGTTTGCAAGTCATGAGCAAGGCTGTTACTGATAGGATGTTTTGGAGGTCATTAATTCATAGAGTTGCCATAAGTTGGAAGTGACTTGACGGCGCTTTACACAAATACACACATCAATTAAAACAGCTGAAGGAGAAGGTAGTATTACCTTAGCTGTTGTATCAACATAAAAAAGCTATTGTGGCAAATTCATTGTTCTTAAAATCTCTCAAATATGAAAGACTTTATTTTTCTCATTAATTTTATTTTTTTATCTAAATGATTCTAGTAACCCATTAGTGAAATTCTAAAGAACAATAATATTCTACAACTTCAAATGATGGAGTCTCAAACAGTATTGAACAACTGAATCCCTTAGTTGTAGAAAGTTAGGGTAATAAGCATTCTGGTTCAGTCTGATGGGTACATAAGTTCTGTTACTTGCACTGCTCCGTATCCACCAAATTCAGCTTCCTACAATGCTAGTAAGACAATCTTTTTTTCATTATATAAAGATTTTTAAAAAGAAAAATAGACATAATTAATCGGGAGCTGATCTTTTTGTGTCCCCTTGGAAAAGAGGGGAACTATAATTTCTGCCCTTCCTCACCTCTCACTGGATTCATTATAGCATGGATTTGAGAAACTCTTTTTGGGTTCTGCCCAACACTGCTGTCCTCTCTCTTTACTGAGCCCACTCATCTCTTAAAACCATCCAGAGAAACTGTGCTTCAGGTCACTGAGTGCCATGTTGGCTGCTTCTCTATAGTTACAGTCCCACATTGAAGAGAAAGTGCCACTCGCATGTGAAAGTCACATGCAGTTGACTGCAATTTCATGGTCACATCAGTTACATGCTGCGCTCAGAGATGCATATGGTTGCTTCAACAAGAAGTATCTCTGTGTAAGGAGGCTCAGAATGGGGCATGGCAGAGTCTTTTTAGCGGTGGCCTCAGTTTCATAGAACTGCCCAAGGAAAGCCTGCCTGGCCCCCAAATTTTTAATATTCCGTTTACATTTTTAATGTAGTTTCACTGTCTTGAGCACTATAAAATGTCACTGAAATATTTTTTTATTTTAAATATTGAGTAATGTGTTATGGAAATAGAAGTGTGCTTTTGGAGACACTAATCTATAAGCATGTTATGCCCTTTAGCCATTGAGGAGATTGGTACATTTCTTACCTGAATATGTATTATGTTGACTCATACAATGAGCCTGAAAATGTGGATCTGAAAATGCTGTGTCTGGTTTGTCAACAGTTTCTATTTCCTTTCCACAGTTTTAGAGTTTATTTTTAAAACATTGATTCTTCATGTTAAATTTAAGGTAATATATAAGCTGATTTTTTTGTTTTTGTTTTTTTATAAGCTGATTTTTTTTAAAACCTAATTATTAGAGGCTACATCTGTAGACTGAATATAAGTTAGCATAACTTCTTAGTTTCTTGGAAGAGAAAAAGGTTCTTACAACTTTCAAAACATTTCCCCCCCCCCTTGAAATTTAAGAATTTTAACTTCTTCTTTTTTTAGAAAGGATAACTTCTAAAAAAAATTGCCTGGTGATGAGTACTTTTTCCACCTTCTCCAGATTCCAAAATATTTTGTTTTAACATCTAATCTCATTA
This sequence comes from Euleptes europaea, assembly GCF_029931775.1. Taxonomy (NCBI): domain Eukaryota; kingdom Metazoa; phylum Chordata; class Lepidosauria; order Squamata; family Sphaerodactylidae; genus Euleptes; species Euleptes europaea. The sequence goes on from NC_079314.1 coordinate 97,505,322, forward strand.
TGCTGTCTTTGTGTTTAACTTGTATTAAAATCTGTCAGCTATGACTGGTCTCATAAGCACAGTCAGCGGACCAGAATAAGTTAATTATTTACTTGTGTCACTAGTGCTCTTCATCTAATGAAATGCACAGCTGTGTTAGATCTGCAGTTGGACGTCTCGATCCCATTGTTATACAAGTCAGCAGAGGGTAGAAGCCGCTATGATGGAGAGGCCTCGGCTCTTTCTGCTGTTCTGCCTTTCTGTGTCGATTTCATGGATCTTTTATCATTCACTTTCACACAAAACAAACAACACAGTGGCTGTCTGCGATGGGAACTGTCTTGGCGCATGAAAGGGTTTCAGCGCCTAAAGTAATTTTAAGTTTAGCGAAGATTTAATTTTTGGCTTACAGGTGCCCTCTCGTCCTGTTACCAAACCCCTTTCTTTAATGCAGAGGGGTGGGTAGGAGAGAGAATGTAAATTTGGTCAACCCCACAATAAATATCATGTGGTAGGTCTGTTGCATCTTTGTTCATATGTAAGAAAACTACTGAACTTTGTGTGTGTGTGTGTGTGTGTGTTATCACCAAGGATTGCGGGGGGGTGTGTTTTCTCTGTGATAATAACAATGAAGTCACTACTTTTAATAAATGAACTGTTCAGAAGTTCTGGAGCTGCTTCTTCGTTTGCTGCACCTTTCCTGTTATATCCCTTCTCATTCTGTTAACTGCAACCCCATGTATCTAGTTCCTATTTTGTTTAGTTTTGAATTGGATACTGGAAGAATTGAGTGGGCAACAATATCACCATTCTTCCCCTCCCCCCACAAACTGGTTGGTTTAACAAATTCCTATTGAGTGTACATAAAATGTCTCGGTGGCTCAGTGATGTAAAACTTTTGTTCAGTTCACCAGAAGGATATAAAATGCACTATCTGATTTAATTTGAAATTTAAAATGTTCTCTGGGGGATTGGGAAGTGTATTAAGACATTAGATTGTGTCCCCTAATTCGTTTTAGCCCACTTATAATTTGACAGCCGTAGCTGTAGTCTGATTTCTATGTTGGACTGGATTTTTTAGAAATGAAACATGATTTTGGATGGACGCCCTAGCACAGTGGTGGCGAACCTATGGCACGTGTGCCAGAGGGGGCATTCAGAGCCCTCTCTGTGGGCATGCGTGCAATCGCCCCAGCGCAGAGTTCGCCTGAGTTCGGCGCTGCGTGGAGGGGACAGCTCGCCTCGGGCACCAGCTGCTGGGGCGAGGGAAGGAAGGGCGCTGCTGCTGCGCTCCGAAGGCGCGAGGCAGAGAAGCCTGCACAGGAGTGCAGCGCGGCCATCTCCAGCCTGGACGTGGCCCTCTCCTTCCCGGCCCAGAGTTGGAAGAATAGCTTCTCGTTCTCCCGATCAGCGGCTCCTGGGGGGTGACAAAGCCGGGACTGTGAGCAGAGGAGGACGGGGCGCCTATTGTTCCTCCCGGCACCGGCTGTGGGGTTTGGGCTGTTTTTGTGGGGAGGCGGATCCGGGTGCATCCAGCAGGACCTGTTGTTGCGGCTCCTGTTGTGGGCAGAGTAGGGGGGCCTAGTCTCTTCCGAGGAGACTTGGGGGGGGGATGAAAACTGGCAAACTACCTGCTGTTTTCTCCATCACCCCGGCGTTTAGTGCCTGGTGGTGCAGCGAGCGCGAGTTGTTTTTTCTAAACAAAAACCTCAGTATTCAGTTTAAATTGCCATGTTGGCACTTTGCGATGAATAAGTGGGTTTTGGGTTGCAGTTTGGGCACTTGGTCTCTAAAAGGTTCGCCATCACTGCCCTAGCAGAATCCTCTACAGAGTATCCAGAGTGGTACGATGCAATACCACTCAAGATTGTCTTAAATTGGTCATGTTTTAAAATCTTTAATCAGTATTGCATGATCTGTGTGTGCGTGGGGGGTTAATTTTATATAGTAATGCACTGTCTATGACATAGTAATATAGTTCATTCTCATGTATGTTTATAGTAGTGTTATGAAATATACTGCTACTGCTTATTTTTCTGATTCTGAGATTGAGTCCATGTCACTGTGGGAAAGAGAGTTCATGCTTTTCCCTATACTATCTCCCCGGTGAAAATACCCCTCGCTCAAAGGAATTGCTGTCTGTTGAGGGGGTGCAGGAGCTGTATAGTGTATTTGTCTTCTCTGGGGCAAATAGCAGCCCCAGGGGTGGAAAGGATTTCCACTGGGAACATGGCATGGAGGAAAGGATTAAAGCCTCCTCCCCCAATGCTGTGGCCCCAGTCCAGAATTGCCTCCCACTTTGACTGATTTTAAGCTTAACCCCACTTCCACCAGAGATCAGTTCATAACTCTCCTATCATAATTTGGTCCTCCAATTCTGTTCTCAGGGAACTATATTGTATAGGCTAATGCAAAACTTCAGTCTTGTCCAGAAGTGCCCCATGAGAGAGGAGACAATACAAGAGTGCATAATAGCTGACACTGGCACCACAGTACGCATTGTTTTTTGTTGTTTGAAACATACTCTTATGTTCCAGGGGTTTGTGGCCTGATTGTGCCTCAAGAAGACATGCCATTTTGTGATACAGGAATCTGCCCCGATATTATCATGAATCCCCATGGCTTCCCATCACGTATGACGGTCAGTTATGTCTCAGGTTAATGCATTTTCAAAATTGGATGTCCTTACCTCTTCTTATATAGAGAGAAGTTTTCTATTAATAAAAGAAAAATGCAGACTTTCACATTATGCATTCTTCTTCTTAGGTGCAGAATGGGTTAGCCAAGTGGGCGTTGTGAAAGGTTGTGCTTTGCTTTCCTGACTGTAGTTGGTCTAATAATATACCCCATACGTATTTTATGTCTCTTATTCTCTTAGCTGACACTCTCAATTGTCTGGTAGGCTCATCTTCCTAGTGACTATTGTAGAAGGGAAGCCCAGTGACAGTGAATTAGTACCTCCTTTAGAGGTTGTCAACCTGCCGATAGATAAATTTGGTAGAGATTGATTTGTATAGCCTTCATATCTGTTTACTCCTCTGCCTGCTGATGAATGAGCAGTGAACCCTGTATTTGCAAAGCAGTGAATTATCCATCGTCAAAATGTTGCTTGTTTCCAGGTTTTCCCAGTAGGGTTCTATTTGTCTGCACCGACAATATTCTGTCTTACTGAAGGAGGATATCCTGGATCAGGTTGCTCATTCCATCCATCTCTGGAGGCAGGAACAAAAATTCTAAGTAATAACTTTCATCTTGGGGGGTGGGAGCATTTCCACGGTTCTAGTCATGCCACAAAAAATTAAGAGCCGTTACAGAAATAGGGGTGCTTAGATATCTGATCGTCCATTCCCCCTTTTGGATGGGCAGCATGGATCCGAGGAAGAAGCAAGAATAGGAGACAGATCCGCATGGTCCACATATCCGCTATGATGGGGAAAGTTAACTTCAGATTTCTTTCTAGGATCCCATGAGCTACGTAAGGTGTGTATCAAAGGGTCAAGTTGCTCTGTGGGATACTGGTTTTTTGTTTCAAAAACAGGACCTTCCCCATACCACATACCACATTCCCCATACCAGCATTGGGTGTGTGTGGAAGAGGGAGCAAGGTGCATGAATTGGGCATTACTGTTCAGCAAACACAGACCCAGATCCCGTGGGATCATGAAATGAATTAACCAGTTCTTTGCATCCCTCCCTAAACCTACATCATCCCCCCTACCCCCGATTAGATCTTATTTGCACAAACACAAGTAAGGGAAAATAGCCACTTTAAGACTGAATTTTTAGAGAGATATTTCAAACTGAGATGCAACAAAAATCTTCCTTTGAATTTTCTTTTGCTTTCTGTTGTACAGGTGGGAAAACTAATTGAACTTCTGGCAGGAAAAGCTGGTGTCTTAGATGGTAAATTTCACTATGGAACAGCATTTGGAGGCAGTAAAGTTAAGGATGTGTGTGAAGATCTCATTCGCCACGGCTATAACTACTTAGGAAAGGACTATGTAACATCTGGCATTACCGGGTAAGAACCTCCTGTAAGAAACTGGATTGAGAGGTGCACTTCCTTGCTATTTTTAATGTCTCTTTTTGTTTTACGTTTAATACCTGATAGTACTGTGTCAGTGCATGAGTGCATTGCATTTACATAAATTGCTTTAAAAAACAACAACAGAAACCTTCCCCTGTAGCAAAAACAAAAAATTTTTAAGCTTACTAGGTATGCAGATAAGGCTTTTTAAAAAAATTCTAAGGAGTTTTGGCAGACGTTTTTACATGGTCTCGGGATAAGACTAGCAGCCTTCAATTGAATAAGGTAGTAAAATATGGTATTGAACGCAGGTGCTTGTCCTTCAGGACGTTTTGTGCACAGCTTCTGGCATAGTTAGCTGTTCTGTTAAATTCTTGCTGTGTTGGTCAGACTTTCCTGAGAGACATGAAGTTCAAAGGAATAGGAGACAGTGTAGGAACAGGACAAGGCCATATGGCCCAACATGTCTGCATTTTCAAATGTATCTTAATCCTACCTGTCTACTTCCCACCATTCCCACTATAACCCTGTTCTTTCCCCCCACCCCTCCCTGGACATATTCTGGCCCATTAACTTGTTCCATCTGTTGATTTATTGCCTTCCTAAATAAGAAAAAAAATAGCGTTAGAGTTATCTTTTCTAAGGAAACTCTTGTGTTTGGAGTATGGTGTTATTTTCTTTGCCCAACAGGTTGTCAGAAACCTCTGTCTAATGTGTTTTCTGGGGACTCTGAAAAATTGCTTCCCTCTGTTACATTTTTTTTATGACAGGAGTGTTCTTGCAGTTCCACTCCTGTAAGCAAAATTGTAACATGGGATTCTATCAGAATTGTCAACCGAGAATTCAGGAGTCGCTCGGAATGCCAAGCTGTGAATTGATTTTGATTAAGGGGATGAGTTGTGGAAGCGCTCCCATGGCTGTGAATCTTAATTGCAGAAGTAGCTCTCCTGGTCAACATAAAAAGCAACCCAAAACAATATCATGCAGCCAAAAATAGTATTCATAGAACTGTCCTCTGGCTAGAAGCAGACCACAAAAACAGCTTTTAAAAAGTGAAACCACTCCATTTAAAAGCCTAGGTAAAATAAATGTTTTGGCATGATATCTAAAGGAGAGTAAGGTAAGCACCAGGTAAGCCTCAATGGAAAGGGCATTCCTAAGTCTTCTAGGTGATACAGGACTCCTGCCCTGCAATCCTAGGAGAGCTTGTCAACTTAGAAGGGTGTAACTCTGCTTAGGATTGTGCTGTTGGTTCGGTTACAACAGACAGGCATGGCTGTCCTGAAATGTTTAACTTTCTTCCTTTGTAGGGAGCCCTTAGAAGCCTATATCTATTTTGGGCCAGTGTATTATCAGAAGCTGAAGCACATGGTGTTGGATAAGATGCATGCCAGAGCTCGAGGACCAAGGGCAGTCCTTACCAGGTACGGCAGAAACATGAACACACATTTCCAGTTTGTAAAAGCCAGCTTATTGCATTCCGGTTGACCTTCGCCTTGTATATTCAGGGCTGTTCGGTTTTTCAGCAGTTTATTCCTGTGCAAAATTCTGGACAGATCTTGGATCCCAAAAAGTTTCTACTTTAAATGTGCCTTGAAAAATGGAAATGGTTATTTTGAAGCTACAATTTTGGTGTCCTGTAACCTTTAAAATGCTTTTCAAAGAACTGAGTGCTACTTATGGATTTTATGTCATATCAGTAAACGTAACTTTATGTGAAGAAGAGAAAGCCTCTCAAAATGTTGGCTGGGCAAAAACAGGTGCTTAACTGACAACAACTACATCCCATAGCACTTTATATGGAATATTGACTGGATAAAAAAATACCTTGTGATACCTCTCGCGTGCCCAGAGAAGAAAGTTTGGATTCAATAGTTTTAACTTAGCGCAAGCAGCTTTGCAATGTTTATTTCACAGTTTATTTCACTGTGGGATCCAGCCCAGTGAATGGACCAGGGAGATATTTCATGCCTCCCTTAGGAACTGCTTATGCCTACTTCTGGGTAGCCCACTGAAGAGCATTATACTCATTATTAACTGTGCCTTCCTCTGCTTTCTTTTACACGTCATATATAGAACAACTAACCTTATATTGGTTTTAAAAAACAGAACTACTCTAAAATCTTGGCCGAAATACAGCCTTGCAGAATCAGAGACAGCGAGTGTTAGCCTTTTAACAGCAGTCCGTTGATGCAATTCTTTGGAGGAAGGTGTTTTTTGGTTTAAACAAGATGATGTTCTGGAGCACCTGTCCCTGTTGTGTATCCCAAGGCAACCTACAGAAGGCCGATCTCGTGATGGTGGCTTACGTCTGGGAGAAATGGAACGGGATTGCTTGATAGGCTATGGAGCCAGCATGCTCTTGCTGGAGAGACTTATGATTTCAAGTGACGCGTTTGAAGTGGATGTGTGTGGCCAGTGTGGACTGCTGGGATATTCTGGCTGGTAAGTAGACAACTTATTTTGTTTCAGTGTTTATGTAAGGCTTACCCCTCCAGACTTGTTTTTCTCTGTGTTTCTACACAGTTTCTACTGCTTTTGCTGACAAGTGGAAATACATGCCTGTAATAATTGGCATAGCACTTTGCAAATATTTTGTGTTTTGATCTGTGTTGCAGAGGATACTTCTAGTGCTGCATGGAAAGAAGGAAATCCCTTTATGAATTTTTAAATAATTTCTTTATCTTAGTATAGAGGATGATATCTCTGTTCTTTTTACAAAGCAAGTGTTCAAAGATTATTAAAAAGCCTTTCTAGTCAGGGTTTTAGTGAAGTGTTTTAGTGCCCGTAGAGCTGCTGGATTATGTATTTACCAGACAAAAATCATTTAAAAGGAAACTAGACTCTCCCCTGTTTTTTTGGCAGAAGATTATCTACTTGTTTGGAGATCTTCCAAGCTTTAGGCGGAAAAGATTCAAGTCTAAACTTTAGGAAAACAAAAAGGGCTCATCAGCTGAGTGCAGGAATTGAGACAAAGATGGGACCACGTGTATCATCTCATGTTACCAATGGCTGACTTGTCACAGCATTTTCAGAAGAGGGGAGACCAGCTGTGTCAATGTCCTTTTCTCATTCGAGACCCAAACCAGACCACACTGAAAGGGCTGGCAAAAGAACCTCACGGAACTTGGGAACTGGCCCTTTTCTCAATGGCTTGAGATTTTGCATAGCAAAAGGAAAAAGGAGGGCACAGAGACTGGGGCGAGCAAAACCTCTTTTTTTTCCTCCCCCAAGTTTGGGATCGTAGAATAAGTTTTTTCTTACCAATGTTTACTGTCACCTCCTCTTTTTTTACTATGCCTTTCAGTCTGTATCTTGAGGAAGGAGAAAATAAAAGGGTATATGGATTGTTCTTTGAGCAGAGTGAGCGATGTTTTGCACAACCGTAGCCTGTGTTGGCTTGCCCAACCCTAAAAACTGCAATAGTCTTAAAAATCAGCAGCAGCAGCATAAGAAGAGTTGGTTTTTATATGCCGACTTTCTCTACCACTTAAGGGGGACTAAAACGGGCTTACAATCACCTTCCCTTCCCCTCCCCGCAAAAGATGGCCATGAAATGATACTGTTCTAAAAAGAAATCTATGAAATGTTCCAGAAAATGGACCCCTATCAATAAGACTCAAGAGACAGTGGGCTAGCTGAGAGAATGAATAGATTGGTAAAAGAATCTACAACTCACCAGTAGGCAAATGAAAACATGGGAAGAGGCCTTACGAAAAATACTTTTGCTTACAGTTCTGCTTCTCATTCAGTAACAAGAAGAAGAGTTGGTTTTTATATGCCTACTTTCTCTACCACTTAAGGAAGAATCAAACTGGCTTACAATCACCTTCCCATCCCCTTCCCACAACAGACACCCTGTGAGGTAGGCAGGACTGAAAGAGCTCTAAGAGAGCTGTGACTAGTCCAAGGTCACCCAGCTGGCTCCATGTGTAGGAGTGGAGAAACCAACCCGGTTCACCAGATTAGCCTCCACCGCTCATGTGGAGGAGTGGGGAACCAAACCCGGTTCTCCAGATCAGAGTCCACCACTCCAAACCACCACTGTTAACCACTTCACCACGCTGGTGTAGCATAAAGCTTAGCCTAGGATAAAAACCTTACAGGGCTTAGGGCAGTGATTCCCAACATGTTGCCCATGGGAACCACAGTGCCCATTGGTGGGTGTCCTAGTGCCCATTTCCTTCTTTTCCAAAGCACAAGCCAGTCCTGGCTTTCCTCTTCCTCACTAGAGCAGGAGATGCTTCAAAAGAACCCAACAGGGCATCAGCTTTGTGTTTGCAGAGAACACCTATTTAGAAATAGCTGCCTGCATCATAGGAAGATGCTTGGCTTGCCGTCTTTCAACATTTTGTAACTGGCCCTAGTACCCAGTGGCAGCCATTTTGTGGTGGTGCCTATTCTCAAAATTCCAAAAATGCCCACAAGCTGGAGGGCCCAACTCAGGGGGAAAGAGAGGGCACAGGCAATTGTACTGGTGAAGCTAAATTGAATCAGGGATAGGGAGGGTAGGGAAGGAAACGGGAAAGCACAGGAATAGCCAAAAGGAAGAGAAATGTCTATGCTGTAGGCTGAGAACATGATGACCAAATGAGTGGAAGAAGATACCTGGGAAAGGCGAAGAAGGTCATTGAGAAAAAGAGTCAAGGAAAAAAATGGTATTCTGTTCATGGCGTCAAGAGTAGAGGGCTAGGTGCTCTTAGGAGGAAGGTGCAGACTGATCTAGACCACTTTCTTGGGAAGGGAGTCAAATGGCTAGTAAAGTTGAGAATATTAGAAGCAGGATGGAGGTTAACATACTAACAGCCAAGTCTCTAGTCCATGTTGTAGTGTTTTTTCTAGCACTCAGTGCTTGGCAGAGCTACCCTAATAACATATGGAGGAGAGCCAGAAGATTCTGTTTCTATAATTGACTGAACTGTCCTGATCCTTTGTGGGAAGAGAGAAGGCAAAGGGGGAGGTGAGGGATCTGAGAAAGTAGCAGCCCCAGGAAAGGGAAGTTGGAAGAAGGAACAGCCCAAATGAATGGACAGAAGAGCACAGACAGAAGTCTGTGGAGAAAAGAAATAACTGGGAGGTAAAATATGCATATGGCCCAGAAAGCAAGAGTTCATACTGACTTGGAATGACCAGCCAAGTGTTTGGCTATAGACCTGTGGTGGAAAATGCCATCAAGTTGCAGCCAACGTATGGCAGCCCTGTAGGGTTATCAAGGCAAGAGAAGAACAGAGGTGGTTTTTGCCATTGCCTGCCTCTACATAGCAACTCCGGACTTCCTTGGTGGTCTCCCATCCAAGTACTAACCAAGGCTGACCGCCCTGCTTAGCTTCCAAGATGTAATGAGATCAAGCTAGCCTGGGCTATCCAGACCAGGGCAACAGATCTCTGGTTTTATATAAGAAGGCTATGTGGTAGGAGTACCCCATGACTAGAAGGAAAGGAGGGTAGTAAAGAGTGTTTAAGAAGTTAGTGCAGGAGTGTGTTTTTATAATCATTCCCAAGTCATTTTTCCTGGGATGGATAGGAAATTAGGAAATTTTGGGTTGTTCCCTTTCAAATATGGAGTCAAGGAATAACAGGATGCACTCTCTACTTTATGTAGCTTCCACTGCTGGAATTGCCCTGCAGGAATCGCAGGTGGCAAAGAAAATATCAGGAATTTTAGACATTCTGTACCAAATTCCAACCCTTTCCTGCTTGAGAACCCACACTTTGTAAGAAGAAAAATTATGCAAACATTCCATAAAAGCAAATTATTTTTCTAATGTTTTCATTAATGTTAGAGATAAATGATAATACATCAGTGTAAAGGTCATAAAGGTGAACATGTACAGTACAGATTTATTTATGAGAAGAAGACACAAGTTTTGATTTGGGGGGTTTCTTTATTTTGCATTTAAGCGGACACGATCTATACCCAGAGTAAATTATACAAATCACTGGGGTAAATGGTTGTTTGTGTGAAGGGATTCTGTTTGCCTGCCCGTAGTTGTGGAATTTTTGCTGGGTGTGTAGTAATAGGAATAGAGGATGTGGAACTCCCTCCCTCAGTAATTCACTTGGCACCAGGCTTGTTGACCTCAGAGCACCAAATGAAAACATTTGTTTTCCAAGGCCTTTTATTGCTTTCCTTGTTCTCCCTTCTTTGTCTCTGATCCAGAACTATGCTTGCAATGGCCCCGAGTGACACAGTCTATGCTCTCTGTTCATTTTAGAGTGTTCTGATTGTACTGTTTTATGCTGTACTGTGTCCTCATTGCGCTGTTTTATATTATGGTTTGGTCCTGTTATGTTTTATGATTATTATAGTGTTCTTAATTTTTTTAAATATATTTTGATAATCTGGGACCCTCTGTAGGAACAAGGGCAAAGACTCCAGAATATAAGTGTTTCAGATAGTATTGAGAGGCTATAAGAAACTAACTGAAGGCTGCAGGGGAGAGGCTTGTACTTGTAGGCACAGAAAGGCGTGTAAGATTGACTTTCTGAGCAACTGAGTTTGCAGACATTACCTGCGTGTTTTCAGGTGCATAATTTTACAATCATGAGTACCAGAAACTTGTTTTTGTTTTCAGGTATAGAATTCTGAGATTCTCTTGAGCTTACATCAGCGGTCAGATTCCATTAAACATTTCTTGAGCAAAGAATGCAGTAAACTGCCAGCCTGTAGTTAAAAAAAAAGCTGTTTTAGATGATTACATCTTGTCACTACATTTGTAAAACATTTCATACAAATTGTTTAAACTGTGTAGGTTGCCCTGTATAGATTCTGGAAAGACATTTAAGGGATGTAATCCTCATTTTACAATGTCTGATGGGGAACATAACCTGTAATTGGGTTTCTTATCCAGTTATTAGGTGATTATGTGCTCTGTCTGTCAATAGTGGGAGCCAAGCAGCCCTGTAATGAGCCGCACAATAGAAACTAGGCAATTACAGCAGCTCCAAACCTCTGCAGCGGCCTTTGCCGGTAATTCCAGCTCTAGTAAGACATTTCTATATAGAAACTCTTGCCGCAGCACATGGATCTAAAAACAATATGGAAGACGCAAAGGGGGGGGGGAATGTTTGCCTGAGTAGGATCTTTGGCCAAGGACCACATACCAAGTAGCACTTCCAGTGCACATTAACAGTGAATGTTGGAAAGCTGGAATTGGCGTCACTAAGATAGCGATTCTTCAGGCAGGGGCCAGCAGCAGCCCATGTAAGGAAAATGTCACCCAAGACACTCCACAATGGTCACCTTATACCAAAACTTCCCATTACTTAGCAGGCCCGAGGAGTCACCAGTAACTAGACCCCTTTCCCTGGCTACATTGCTTCCCTGAGGAATACTACCCAGATCTCACACTAAGCCAGCAGAAGCTCCAGAGCTCTTTATATGTTACTGTTAACTTCCCTTATCTCACATATCTTTTACATACACTGAGAAAAGAGTGGGTCACAAGCTTTTGTGCTCCCACCGCCCACTTCACCCCCTCTCACACTATGCTCATAAGTGAATAACTGAACTGGGAGAGCATGCAGGTGTATGAACGTTATGGAAGATAATTGGGGAGTGACTTCCTGATCTCACCACACAGGGGAGAGGAATAACATCCAGGCAGTCCCATTTACCCCACTCCCAGTTAACTCTGTGACTTGGATGTGGTTGACTTAGTTAAGCTGTTGACTTTTTTTTTTTTTTAAGGTTCCTAAAAACTGACTTGTTTGGTCATAACAAAACAGCGAGCTGTTGAATTAGCGTGCTCTTTTCCCTTACTTTTGGAGACAATCATTATCAGAAAAACCTGTTAGTTGTAGTGTTTTTGTTTTGGTGGTTTTTTTAAAACAAATCTTATTGTAGTCTTTCCTCTCAGCTCCGGCAAGTACAGGTCCAGCCATTCATTCAGCTCACAAATTAGATTGAGGGGGGACTCTCATTCTTCACCCCTAAATTGGAGTACCACAATTAACATTGCTGTGCCACTGTCTGAGGGTTTCCTTGGTAATGCTGGGCTGCAGCAGAGCCTCGCAGAGCCGTCAGGGCCAGCCGCTGGTTTGTCAGAAGATCGGCTGCATTAAATATTTACGACAGGTTGGTCAGCGTTGGAAATTGTGTAGCGGAACTGCAGGAACACAGCACGAAATAATGCTCCTGTCTGTAGGCTGGCACTGGCCTAGTAAAAGATAAAGCGCGTTGTCCGCTTTATATCTGAAATCTATCTTCCCAAGATTAATATGGGGTTTTTTAAACCAAAACTGCAAGTTGCATTTGATGGCATAATATGTTCTCAGATTCTCAGCATTTCAGATGTGGTTAATGTTTGCCTGCCTGTTTTGTTTCCCTTTGGGAAGAGGGAAAACTTCTGGATGTTCTTGCGTGATGGAGTTGATTAAAAATTGGAAGTTTAAATAAATTCGGTTGATCGGTTGCTTTTCTTTTCAAAGTTCAAGAGATATAATTTGGGGGGCAAAATATGTTTATACCAATAGTTTAATAAGCAGTATATAAACAAAAAGGATTTTTGTGACATGTTAAAGGCTAGCGTATGTATTGTGGCATAAATGTTAGTAGATCTATAGCTCATTTTGATCAGATGCGTGAAATGTGTCTTCAGCAGGATACACTCTGTGTGTGTGTGTGCCATCAAGTACAGCTGACTTATGGAGACCCCATAGGGTTTTCAAGGCAAGGGACATTCAGAGGATGTCTGTTTTCTTCTTAAATTTACCAGACGTACATGCATTGACCTTGCTTTTGTTTTTCCTTTCCTTTAGGTGCCACTATTGCAAGTCTTCATGTCACGTGTCCTCCCTGCGCATACCGTATGCCTGTAAACTCTTATTCCAAGAACTTCAATCTATGAACATTATTCCCAGATTAAAACTGGCCAAGTACAACGAGTAAATGATCAAGGACCAAAAAAAGACAAATTGGCAAACTGGAAACAGTCAGGAGGAATTAGTGACAAAGCACTAACGGTCAAAACAAGGGAGCAAATCAGCCTCTCATTCATGACTTGGTGTGTCCCCCTTCCTTCTTGAATGGAAGGCATTGCTCAAGACAGTTGTGGTAGCTGTTGGTGTGCAGGCTTGAGTCTACACCCAAACCACAGGCTTTTGTTGGATTTTTAAAAAAGTTTTATTAACGAAACAGAAACCAAAATGAATAAAAAAAATTCAAGTACATCGCTGCATCTTGGTTTTTTATCATCTATCACAGCTTTAAGCTATCACTGTGTAGCAATATTGAGAGTTCTAAGCCAGCGTGGTGTAGTGGTTAAGAGCGGTGGTTTGGAGCAGTGGACTCTAATCTGGAGAACCAGGTTTGATTCCCCGCTTCTCCACATGAGCAGCGGAGGCTAATCTGGAGAACCGGGTTGGTTTCCCCTCTCCTCCACATGAGCTGCGGAGGCTAATCTGGTGGATTTGTTTCCCCACTCCTACACACGAAGCCAGCTGGGTGACCTTGGGCTAGTCACAGCTCTGTTAGAGCTCTCTCAGCCCCACCTACCTCACAGGGTGCCTGTTGTGGGGAGGGGAAGGGAAGGTCATTGTAAGCCGGTTTGAGTCTCCCTTAAGTGGTAGAGAAAGTCAGCATACAAACCAACTTCTTCTTCAAAGTCTTCAGATACTCTGATAAAGGAGCATGTCTTTAAATATTTACTTCTTCTTGTATGCACAATTTCTGGAGTGAGATACTTCTGGTTCTTCTCAGTGAGAGAAATTACTAATATTTGTAAACACTCCAGGTTGCTTACGTGTTATCAGTGGTTCTATGAAAAAAGCCCACAAGAAAATTGCCCACAGAAAAAACCCCAGAGTCATAAATGCACACAAGAAAAAAGCCCACATGGAAAAAAGCCCATACAGAAAAAAGCCCACACGGAAAGAAGCCCACACGGAAAGAAGCCCTCACGGAAAGAAGCCCACACGGAAAAAAGGCCACATGGAAGAAAGCCCACACAGAAAAAAGTCCACATGAAAAAATACTCAAAAGTATTTTTTTTAAATATACATTATGAGTTTTATTTTTTATTTTTGTAGTGCAAACAGTGGAGTTTTCAAGAAGCCAGAAGAACAATGAAGTTATGATTTACTTGGGGTTTGAGTATCTCGCTTTTCGCACTGTCAGTGGAGTGGTGACTTGGAGATGCAGACAGAATCGCTCTATAAAGTGCCATTCAATTATAAAAACAAAAGATGGTAACGTAGTTCAAGAACCAACAGAGCATTGTCATGATTCCTGTCCTCAAAAAGCAGCAGCAAACATTGCCAGAAGCAAAATGAGGGAAGACATAAGAGCAGTAAGTGCTACTCCTCGCAATGTGATGGGAAATGTGTTGTCAGCGTTAAATAATGATATATTGGCCCATATGCCCAGACAATCATCCCTCGCAAGAAGTCTTCTCTATCACAGAACAAATGGTTAATTTGCCTAACCCCAAAACCATAAATTTTGACATCCCTGAAAAGTACAGTCAACTCATACTTCACAATTCAGGTGTGGAGAATCCAGACAGAATTCTGGTTTTAGGTGATCGAGATCTTATGCTCGAATTGAACAAAGATACCCTCTATGGAGATGGCACATTTGATAAAGTGCCAAATATGTTTTACCAACTGTACACGTGGCATGGCAAGGTGGGTAATTCATATCCGCCATGTATTTACATTTTACTCCAAAAAAAGAACACAGACACCTATAATAGAATGTTTCAAATAATGAAGCTATTGATTCCAAATCTGGCACCTCAAAAGGTTTTAGTCAATTTTGAGAAGGCTTGTATGAATGCAGTGAAGATTGCCTTTCCACATGCTGAGGTCAAAGGGTGTTATTTTCATCTGTGTCAGAGTCTCATTAGGAAAATCAACAATGTTGGCTTGAAGACTGAATATGAAACTAATATGAACATAAAAATTACACTGATGTCTCTTGCTGCATTAGCCTTTGTCCCAATAGATGATGTAAGAAGTGTTTTTGAAAAGCTTGCTGCCACATTTCCAGATGAAGACAGATACAATGAGGTGCTCACGTACTTCTTTTCTACATATATCGAGGGTGCAGCAGGTAGAGATCCTCAGTTTCCTATAAGAATATGGAATCATGATGATGCAGCCCTTGAATGGTCACCAAAAACTACCAACTGTTGTGAAGGATTTCACAACGCTCTTAATTCCCTGTTCCACTGCAGTCATCCCAGTGTGTGGTTTCTATTTGATGGACTGCAGAGGGACCTGGCTTGCCACAAATTAACATTGGCTAATGCACAAGCAGGTTGCCCAGAGGTGAAAAAGAGAAGATATGAGGCACTAGATGACATGGTTGCCACTTCTGTGCAGGAGTATGAGCAGGAGGAAGATAAACTAACTTACTTAAGGAGATTGGCTAATTTGCAGTAAAGATTTATATCTGAATTATTATTTACTCGATTCATTATTGAATGTTGGCCCCTCATTTAATCCAGGGGGTCCCCATTCATTCTGGGTTTGTTTTCAACAGCTGACAGAGATATAAAAACAGTGAAATTGCTTCATTTTCATGTCAAATGAAAGAATTGGCAGGGATATTAATACAGTGAAATGGCTTTAATTTCATGTCAAATAATCACTGTAAAGGAATAAAGTATATAGTTAAATAACAAATAAGAGACTTTTACAGAAGTGTGAATAAAATTAATGTGAAATATAAGAATGAAAAATGAATAATTATCAGGTATTATCATACCAGTACAAATAGTGTTTTTCATGATTTGGAAATAATAAAATATGGTTCTTTCTGATCTAGTTATTTTTTATTAAGTAATTGTTAATGTTAATAGTTGTGAAAGTTATGTTATGGGTTGTAAAAATTACGTTGTGGCTGTAATTTTTTTAAAACAAAACAAATAAATAATATTAAGTATTCAAATATGAGTATTTTTCTGTGTGGGCTTTTCCCCATGTGAGGTTCTTTCCGTGTGGGGTTCTTTCCGTGTGGGCTTTTTTCCATGTGGACTTTTTTCTTGTGTGCATTTATGACTGTGGGGTTTTTTTGTGAGCAATTTTCTTGTGGGCTTTTTTCATGTGGTTTTTTTTCTGGTTACCGTTATCAGTACATCTTTAAGGATATGCCTGATCAGTATCTAGCCTTGCATAATCAGAGTTATGTCTATGACACTGGAAGGAATTAAGGAATACCTCCTATACCTTCGTTACATAATGGGTTGCCAATCTCCCGGACTGGTCATGGCAACCCCAGCAGATGCGTGCCTCAGCCTTTCCTGACCAAGCGGCAAGCCCAAGCCACCACGGAAAGGGCTTCTCGTCATCCCACGAAACCAGCAGTCAAGGAGCAGCGGCCAGGGCAACCCCTCCAGTGAACTAGAGGGAATCCATTTTCCTGTGTGCCCCGTTCCAGCAGAAGCCATCTCGCAGGGAGCTGTCAAGCACATAGTCACCACAAGCACACATCCCCTCCAGCCTCATCAGCATGATTAATAGCCCATCGGGAGGCATCGAGATACCAACGAAAGATCGTTCCTCCGGCTATGCAAAGTGACGTGCCCCGGACACAGATATGTGCGCCTTTGTGTTAGATCGTTAATCCAATCTGCAAGAAACTCCCGGTTCTCCTGGAATTGCGCAAATTAATGGAAATAGGATAGTTTGCTCAATTGCCCTCTTGCCTCACCCCGGCAGTCGACCATTAGTCCTTTTGTCACCTTTTGTTTTACATGGGAACCACAAAATGGTAATCTCATTACCCTGCCCCGGTAAAGAGTATATCTAGGGTCCCTACAATCCATACGTTACCTTAGGTCTTTCCCTGGCTTACTTGCCGCCACTCTGTTGGTTTGGGTTTTGCGCAGCCTGACCACACTCCCCTCCCGCCTCGCTGGTTGAGTCTCCGGGAACCCCTCCTCCTTGCCCCTCTTTCCCAGTATCTTAGCCTATGGAACCCAGGACAACTCCGCTACAGTACAGGTGCAGTATTTCCCATCATCGTAGGCCTGCCACATTGGCAAACATCTCTATACTCCTCTCTTTATTTTATTTTTAAATATATTTTTTATTTTCTCATTTTAATACATCAACATATAAGCATTATATCCAATAATAACAAAAACTAATAATGCTAAAAATTCTATAATATTACTAAATTAATCGCAAGCTGACTTCCCTCCCACCCTCTTCTATCTTAAAATAAATTGTGTAAACTTTTGCTAACAGAACTAACCCCAATACTATTTTAATTAAGATATTCTTATCCTATCTAACAATTAAATCAATATCTAACATAGAATTAATAGAAAGTGTAAATATGGGATTAGATCAAGTAATATCCATGGTCCCATTAAAAAATTAAGTTTTTCCAAAATATTAAACATGTAGTTTAACAGTTGACATCAACTATGAAATAAAAGAAAGGAACAATTGTCAAAAATTTTATATAGTCAAAACTAAAAAAAAAATTTTTTAACTTCCCCTGCATCTCCCTCCTTTCCTAAAAGCTTAATTATTTTGTAGATCTCCATTTCTCCCAAACACTCAGTTAAAGCATATTGATTTTAGTAAATTAATTATCATATATAATTGCATATCCAGAAATCCAATCCTTTTAACCAGTTCCATTTAATCTTTTCCCTTTTGATCTTTGCCACACACAAAAATTAAAGTCTCTTAATTTGATCCCTTTATCCGGAATTTCCAACATTTCCTTCTTCTCATCATTAACAGTAAATATCGAGGGACATCCTTGGGAATTGTTAGTAAAGTCTCTTCAGCAGGTGGATAGTCTTCATAGTAAATCCTTGTTGCAACATCTTTCTTCTCAAGTTCAAGGAAGATGATCCTGACATCTCCTTTTTTCCTAGTCATCAAATCTTCCAGACAAATGTTGAACAGTTCATCAGGCACATTAAAAAGACTTGATTCAAAGTCACTCTCATTCAAATCCATTGTCAATATATTGTGGTTATCCATTTCGTTTACAAGATTCTTGTGTTCTTCATCTTTCTTATCAACTAGAGAGCCCTCTAGTATCTTCTCTGACCTCATTGTAGTCATCTGGTTGCTTCTTCTGTAAAGTCTTCTGTTTCTTCATTCCTAACTTGACTCGTTGGTTGGATAAATGTATTCAGTTCAGTAATCATTTGCTCCATCTGTTTTGACAGCTGCTTTTGTTGATTTGACAGTTGTTCATATTGTTTTGCAGTTGTTTCTTTTTGTCTGGCAAACATATCCTGAATTTTCTTTTCCATATTTCCTTCTTGCAGGGATTCTTTAGCTTGAAATCACCAAGTAATATGATTCCTTATTCTTAGCGGTTTTGGCAGGTCTGAAAAAATACTTTTGCAGAATGTGGGTAGTCTGGTACTTCGTGCCAAACATAATCGCTAAAATATTTCCATCAAAATCTTCAAAGAACAAGTAGAAATAAGTTTTTTAAAATTTGAAGTACCAGCAAGTTTTTTATAGACACTCTAGGTTGGCAAGCAACAGGAAGTAGGAAGTTAGTTGGAAACAGTAGATCCGTGGATCTTTAGTTGTCCCCCTTTTGCAGTTTTCAATGACAGACCTTGTTAGTTGTTGCACCAGGGGGCTGCCTTTCCAGTCCTGCATACTTCTGTTCTCCCCTTCTCCCCGACGTGTTGTGATGGTATTCCTAGAGGATTTCCGGGACTTCAAAAATGAAACTTGGAGACGTGGCAGGAAGATCTTCCTGGCCAGGAAAAGGTAGCGTGACCGAGGAGAGGGAGGGTTTTAGTTCTCCCTTCCCCTCAAGCATCACACAGTCTGATTGGTACTTGCCACGTCCGTCAGGAAGTTCAGTTGTTTAGTCTACCCACAGATCAACTTGATAGAAGCCTTGCCACTTTATCTGATAGCTTATCCGAACCAAAAAGGTTTTATATGATGGGGGGGAGAGTGCGGAGTTCCCAGTTATTTCGCCAGTCAGATCAAACTTCTTTTCCCAGTAAGCTCAAAAGTTATTCTTGTTACTCACATAGATTTCTGAAGGGTGAGGTTTTTCTTCATTAGATAGTTCATATGTAGGTGATAGGTAATGGAGGTCCAAGCTAAATGCCAAGAAAATGCCCACGGCGATGTCTTCTCCCCTCGATGCCTAGCGGGACAAACATCCACACCTCCGGGGGGGGGCTTAAAAAACACCCTCGAAGAGTATGGGAGTCACACCGCTTTCTTCAGGCTGCAGAGGAATTCCTGCATCCCGGTCCACCATTTAGAACTGGGTTGGTGTGCAAAAAACACACCAATTTAAAGCGTATCTTGGATTACCCTGGGAGCTCTCCCAGGGGACATGTGCCAGGACTAGCTCAGTTACCGGAAGTCTCTATACTCCTCTCTTTAATTCCTAGACTCTGTATGTTGGTGTGTGTATGATATTTGAGTGCTTGTGCATACTATTCTAATAAGTAAACCTTTGAAACTAAAATTCATTGACTCCGCTTTATTCGTTGAATCACGGTTTGGACTCCCGTAGACACAGGTTAGATCCTGCAGGTTATGCCTATAGCCGGTTTTGAATGCTAATTTCCCCTTATATTCATAACCGAGCAATTTGGCTAACACCTTATACTACATTGTTGGGGGGAGGGGGGTTGCAGTGTCTTGGGCTCATCCTGTAGCCATTAAAGGGACCACCAGAGGGAGTGAACCTCATTAGTCCGGGCTTTCTTTTGAGGAGAGAGCTCCAACCTGGTCCTGCAGAAACCAGTTCTGGGGAAATATGTCAAGGAGGGAAAAAATGAGGAGGATGGAAGGGACTGTAGCTCAGTGGTAGAGAACATGCTTTTTAAGCAGGAGGTCCCAGATTTAATCCAGTTAAAGCATCTCTGGAAAGGCCTTTCTGTGCCTCAGGAGTCAATGCCTTTCAGAGCAGACAGTACTGCACTAAATGGATCGATATTCTTACAATATTATCTCCAGGATCAGAGGAACATGCCTATTCTATTAGGTGCTGTGGAATACAGGCAGGATGCTGCTGTAGTCGTCTTGTTTGGGGGCTTCCTAGGGGCACCTGGTTGGCCACTGTGTGAACAGATTGCTGGACTTGAGGGGCTTTGGTCTGATCCAGCATGGCTTTTCTTATGTTCTTACTCAATAGAAAGCAACTTCATGTGTTTGTATCTTGTAGGTTGATACCATAGAGGGCTGTAAAGTTAACATCTTAAATCTGCACATGAAAGCTTACCTGCATTAGAGGTCTTTCTAGACTATAGCTGCTTGCACATGGCAATGATTCTGTGTGAAACTCTTGTTGCCATTGCGAATGTCAAGGTCTTCACAGTTGGCAACAGAGCATCCCTTTAGCAGTTTTTCCAGCAGTTTTCTTGCCTCATCCTACTCTGGCTGCCATTTCCTCCTTCCCCACCACTGGATGGCTTTTTCTAGCTTAAAAAAAACCCTGGCAGTTATATCGCTATTGCACAAGAAGAAGAAGAAGTTGGTTTTTATATGCTGACTTTATCTACCACTTAAGACAGAATCAAACCAGCAAACAATTACCTTCCCCTCCCACAAGACACCCTGTGAGATAGGTGGGACTGAGAGAGCTCTAAGAGAACTGTGACTAGCCCAAGGTCACCCAGCTGGCTTCAGGTATATTAGTGAGGAAACCAGCCTGGTTCACCAGATTAGCCTCTGCCACTCATGTGGAGGAGTGGGGAATCGATCCAGGTTCTCCAGATCAGAGTCCACCACTCCAAACCACCACTCTTAACTACTGCACCACACTGGCTCTCTATATAATTATAATATTATAATGATCTATTGCCAACATCTGCCACCTCTGAATTCACAGCTTTCGGGTTGTTCTTTAAGTAAATTGCTATCCCTTTTGACTGCAGAGATATATCAGTTTTGGAAAAGATTGCATTAAAAAAGGAAAACCCAGAAAGCTCCTAACCTGAATTTGATGGATTAGATTGGAATAACTTTGTATAGGATTGCACTGTTAATCTGCAGAACACTGTACACAAATAAAACACTACCTGCATGGAATCTAGCCAGTTAACTCTAATTTAATCTATAACTGGATTAAGATCTCCAGCTAGTAATATATTCTCCTCAGTTTCAGTTTAATGACTTTTTTGAAGAAGTGTTCTTGATTTTGGTTAGGGCAAAGATACAGCCCAGTGTTATTCTTACTGAATAAAGTATCTATTACAGAGGTGTACCCCTACTTGTATTACTTTTCTTTACAGAGGAGGTAATTCTCATTATTGACTAGTTACTACAAACTGAAGACAAATTCCATTGGGGTAGCTCGGTTAATCTGCTGCATCCAAAATAATAAACAATCTTTTGGCATCTTATTGTGGCATGAGCTTTCAGGAGTCAACGTCCCATTCATTAGGCACAAAAATGTATACCCAGAGCTACAAACAGCAGAATGTTATTACCAAGAGATGTTAGAGCAAAAGAGAGATTTTACAAAAAGTAATTGTTCTTCCCTTGCAGGGTTAGGTATTTAATTCAGATTCATCCTACTTTGCTCATTGATCAGCTGTTAGGAGTGCTCCACACCCACTCTCAGTAGATCATTCACTCTTTTGTGGTCTTGTTTGGGTATGCCCTTCAGTGCAGACCCCACACCATGCCCAGTGCTGTCCCAGGATGTCTGCTGACTGGTAGGGGGGCAGCATTTGGGGTGAGTTGTAGTGGGCTGCAGCAGGAGAGGGGAAATAGGACAGTTCCATTCTTCAAGCACTTTCACTTGCAATACTTTACAGGCAACCATGTATCTGAATTTTAATTAAAAAATAGGAAGAAATAGTGACTTAAGTGTTGAAGTTGTTAAGATTGTGCTTGAAGATCTTCTATTAAATCAAATAGCTGTTCAGCTATGATCACGTACATAGCCCAACCCATTTGTTGTTTCGATAAACCTATAACTTAAACCTGTCTGTTTCGGACAGTTTCTCAGCAGATAAGATGACATGCTGAAGCTACATATCCAAAAGAGGGTGTGGTGGGTGGTAAGGATCCTTATAGTGGGAGATGCAATAATTAGGAACTTAGAAATCTACCTAACAAGCCCTCAGAAAGAGAATGTGACAACCTTTTAGCCCAGCTAAATCAGCTCTTTAGCAGTTAATGATTTCAGTTGTATGGCTGGACTACTGTTCAATGACTTTAATCATAGATGAAGATATAAAAGTCTGAAGAATACTTGATGATTCTGGGGTAATAGTACAATGAGCTGTGGTAGGCATATTTGCCACAAGAGTTTTTTGTTCCCATTCAAACTTCTTTATCACTTTGTACTGTGATGTCCAGGAGAAGCTATTTACCAGAAATACTAGTCAATGTGAAGGTCACTACCGTGTTAGTCCAGCTGAGATACTGAATACATTTCACACTCCGCCCTCGCCAAAGCCTTACTTTGCTTCTGGAATGGATATCTACCTTATAAATTATTCTCAAAAGTGCAGCCCTAAATTCTAAAGCAGACCTTTTACTAGTGTGGATTATTGCATTAGAATAAAGAGATGGTTGGCATTCCTCAGTTTAAGGTACTATAAATCTGAAGGAGTAAGCTTGAGCAACAAAAGTTAGGAGAGGTGAGGCCGATAATAAAAGTTTAATTTGCACTAAATTTGTGAATATTCATGAGAAACTGACATTCCAGGGAAACATGAAGAACATTCTCCCCTTCTCAACAAGGGTAGAAGGTCATTTTAAAGCTTGTTTCAAATTTAAATCGCCAAGTTTGTGTGTAAGATTCTTTTACATTGGTATTCTTCAAACAGGAGGGCAACTACCAGGAGAATGTAAGTTATCTTGTGTGTGGGAAGAACTGGAAACAGTTCAAGAGGAGACACAACAGCAGCCTTCTTGGAACACAGCAAAGATGGTTTAAATATACACATAAGCTAAGAAATGACAAGTTATTCTGGATTTCTGTTCTTGCACTGACTCACAGATCCAGAATGGGTTAAAAAGAACTCTGGATGAAGATCTGGTGTCTTGCCAACAACCACCCAAAGAGCTGAGACAGAAGAGAATTTCCCCCCGCTTTCCACTCAGTGCTAGAGTTGTCAAGTAGGAAACACATCAATTCATAGACAAACATGCCATCAGTAATGGAAACTACTGGTTCTTGTAGTATCTACCATAGCACAAATTGTAATGTTGGAAATAGCCACATCCAGTATTTTATCTACTATAGGAGGCGTGTTGCAAAACAATGGGTAACCAATAGCCTCAGATGCCTTTACTGACTGGACAATGCATATTTGTAGGAAGAGTTAGCATAAAAAAACCCAAAACGGTCTTATGTGCATGTGTTATGTGCATTTCCTAGTGAAATGGGAAGAGTTGTTTTAAACACACCACACAATTAAAAGATTAATTTTAAAACTCAACCTGAAGAGACCAGGAAATAATCTTGAAAAAATGTGTTTTTAAATCTAATTATACAAATGGGGGAGGGGATGTGCTACGGAGGCTGATGCATTGGAGAATATTACTTTCAGTGTGTCCAAACTTTTAAAGCATACGCAAAATGGAAATCTTGCACTTCATGGCTTTGGCCAGAGAACGTGTTAATTTATGTATTTACTTCGTTTATAGCCCTCTTTTCTCACTGAGCATTGAGCTAAGGTGCTCTTTATTTTATTTATACGATACGTTTTGTATTCTGCCTTTCCCCTCCAAAAGTAGAACCCAGGGCATCTAACACAAGGAGATAAAATATTTTATAAGAACAAAAATGCTTCAAAGTTAATCATTAAAACTAGAAGCAACAGGTATGCAAGAGCATTATCACCTTGAGACTAATGCTATAAATTTCGGTACGTAAAAAGCAACTGGATAAAACTAAGAAGTAATATAAGGAACAAAATATTGTCGAAGGCTTTCACGGTCAGAGTTCATTGGTTCTTGTAGGTTATCCGGGCTGTGTAACCGTGGTCTTGGAATTTTCTTTCCTGACGTTTCGCCAGCAGCTGTGGCAGGCATCTTCAGAGTAGTAACACTCAGTGTTACTCCTCTGAAGATGCCTGCCACAGCTGCTGGCGAAACGTCAGGAAAGAAAATTCCAAGACCACGGTTACACAGCCCGGATAACCTACAAGAACCAATATAAGGAACAGTTTAAAACTGTAAAAATTAAAGGATTACATAGAATTCTTCACCACAAGCCGCCACAAATCTTCATAGCAAGATTTCACCATAACTATGTACCCTCTTTCAGCTGAACCTTTTCTCCAGAAAAGATCGGTGCATGTTCTGCTAAAAGACTGGCAAAGAAAGGGACAAACATTCCCTTTTAAGGGACTGGTGTGTGTGTGGTGGGGGGGTGAGTTTTGATCAGGTGTGATCCTGAACATAACCTATCTCAGCAGTTGTTGCTGTCATGATATTTCTGGTTTGCTTGGTGGGGAACCATCCTGTATATGCCATGCCGAACTTCTGAGAGGAAGGGCAGGATAGAAATGTACTGAATTTTCCAAAGTGTTGTCTCTCCAGTTCATGACTAATAAGGGGGCTACTAAAAGCCATTGAGCTTCTCACACAGCCAAGAGGAATATGTTGGTTCCTCTCAGAACTGAAGAATCACTTCACTTTGGCTTGATAAT
Source organism: Euleptes europaea (assembly GCF_029931775.1). Classification (NCBI taxonomy): domain Eukaryota; kingdom Metazoa; phylum Chordata; class Lepidosauria; order Squamata; family Sphaerodactylidae; genus Euleptes; species Euleptes europaea. The sequence goes on from NC_079314.1 coordinate 97,529,898, forward strand.
GCTGCCTGGCCGGAACCATGTTCCGCAATCCCAGCTGCCCTTCACCCTCATCTCTGGGCAGGCTAAAGAAATCCCCCTTCTGGCGTAGGGAAGGTGGTTTAACAGGCACAAATGTAATAAAGGAAGATTACCTGATATAATGACAATGCCATGAGGAAGAACATATTGTCTTCTGAGTTTTGGCTTATCAAACAGCTAGTAAACATCATGAGACGACAAGAGTCACTGGAAAAGACAGTCATGCTAGGAAAAGTGGAGGGCAGCAGGAAAAGAGGAAGACCCAACAAGAGATGGACTGACTCAATAAAGGAAGCCACAGCCCTCAGTTTGCAAGATCTGAGCAAGGCTGTCAAAGAGGACATTTTGGAGGACTTTCATTCATAGGGTCGCCATGAGTCGGAAGCGACTTGACGGCCCTTAACACACACACAGTAAACATGCCGGAGACAGGTGGTGTGGCCTTCATGAAGCATGAAAATGTGGCTACAACATTATTTCAACAATTTTCCTGAGCAGAATTTTGTTTTGAAAGCTTCATTTTCTCTCTCTCTATGGCATTGAAGTCCCTCCTCTCTCAAAACCCCACCCTCCTCAGGCTACACCCCAAAAATCTCCAGGTGTTTCCCAACCTGGAGCTGGCAACCCTAGACATCACTGTGTTAACTGGCAACGCAAACCTAGACGTCTTTTGCTATTGGTAAGTCCTCACCCCCGCTGGTTGCCTGAGGGTATCTGGAAACCCTAGTTCAAAGACTGACAGTGTTTTAATATAAAGATAGAAACAATGCACTTTGAAACAAAGTCTGCCCTATTGATTTGTGCTTTCAGTGCTTGATCCCCCTCCCAGTACAGCTTCGCTGGTCTTTATTCTACACTAAAGTCTACTGGAACTTTTTATCTGTACTTATGAGTTTATTATTACCACTTCTCAGCCTTTTGCATTATTTTGTATGTAATTTTGTATTACATCTCCAGTGTATTATTATGGAACAGTGCTTTGACTGTCTTGTAAGACCAAGAAGGTAGCACATAATATGTAGAAATAAATAAGTGAATGAAAATAAAATATCGTTTTATTTTAGGGCTGTTTTCATAAGTTAACAGTACAGCAGTCGTGTGGAATGGAGGTCACTAAGAAGCATCTCCGCGTGCAAATTCTATTCAGGGTCCTTATGTCTGAAAAATTATTTCTTTGCTTGTACTAGTGTGGCTGTTCACACTGTGACTGTAAACATCCTTTCCCTTGTTTGTCTTTCCAAGGCCTGGTGCACACAAAGTGGCTGATGCCATGTGGAGATCACTGAAAAGTCCTCCCTGTAGTAGTTGTGTATGATGCAGCACATGAAAACAGATGCCAGGAGATCAAGCATGAAACTAAGGAGTCAGGAGATCAGGTGTGAAACTAACATGATTTCACTGTCTTCATGAATCAGTGTTCAAAGTTATGACATTGCAGGGAAATGACTTCTACACTGCTCAAGGTATGTGTGAATGCCCCCCCCCCACGTTTGGAATAATTACAGGAGCATAGCTGGAATCCCTTCAACACACATGCTTCCCAATGCAATCAGTCTCTCCTTGATTGTGTGTGTGAGTGTGTGAATGTATACACACACCTTACATTATTAGTAATAATTTATGTAGCACTTTTTGACATGTGAACCCCTTCACAGCCTTTTTTGCCTTCACAAAAACCCAGTGAGGGGGCAGAGTGGGCATGATTTTTACACAAGGAGTACTGTAACAGTGAGTAAGTGGCTGAGCTGGGACGTGAACACAGCTTTTCTTGGTGCAAAGTGACGTGCTGGTTGATTCTTACTTAGCTTTGATTTGTAGCCCACCCCAGCCAAACAGACTGTAGTCCGTTTAATTGTAACATTAAAATAAAATTTAATAAACCAATTAAACTGCCAAAATGCTACTGGTAGGCGGAAGGTGTGACCCAGGATGTAAGGTGTCACCTGTTCTGGATGGGGCTGCACTCCCCTTGAAGGAGCTGGTCCATAGTCTAGGGGAGTGTCCTAGGACCCAGGTCTACTGCTGGATAAGCAGGTGGCAGCTGACACCAGGAGAGCCTTTATTCAGCTTTGACTGGTTAGCCAGCTTCAGCCTTTCCTGGGCAGAAAAGATGTGGCCACAGTGGTGCAGGTGCTGGTTACACCTAGATTACATTACTGCAGTGTTCTACATGGGGCTGCCCTTGAGAAGTGTTTGGAAACGTCTTTTGGTACAGAATGCCGCAGCCAGGATGTTAACTGAAGTGGGTCGCAGGGACTACATCACTCCAGTCTTGAACCATCTACACTGGCTTCCAATTTGTTTCCAGGCACAATTCAAGATGCTGGTGTTGACCATTAATTAGGGTTGCCAACTGCCAGGTAGTAGCAGGAGATCTCCTGCTAATACAACTGATCTCCAGCCAATAGAGATCAGATCACCTGGAGAAAAATAGCCGCTTTGGCCATGGAACTCTATGGCATTGAAGTCCTTCCCACCCCAAACCCCGCCCTCCTCAAGCCCCGCCCCAAAAATCTCCTGCTGGTGGCGAAGAGGGACCAGGCAACCCTACCTTTAATGCCTATATGGTTTGGGATCAACATATCTGAAGGACCGCTTACTCCTTTATGAACCTACCTGACCATTGCGGTCATCTTTGGAGGCCCTGTTTCGGGTGCCCCCCACCTTTTGAAATTAGGTGAATGGCAACCTGGGAAAGGGCCTTCTCGGTTGTGGCACAAAAACTCTGTAATTCTCTCCCCAGGGAGATTCATATGTTCCCCTTCTGTTTTATCTTCTACCAGCGGGGGAAGGCTTTTTTTGTTTCATTTGGAATTCCCTCAGTAATCCCTTCTTCCTGACCAATGTTTTAATTGCCATTTTGATTCTTTTGTACGTATTGTAGCTCTGTTTTTAATTACTTTAATGATGCCTTTGTTTTAAAGGTGGTGGTTTTAAATGGTTTTAAAATGTGATTTTATTATGTATATTTTAATTTGTGAGCCATCTTAGAGTCCTTGTGAAGGCAGAAAGGCGGGATATAAATTTTGTAAAATAAATAAATAAAATAGAATATCTAGAATCAAAATTATGCCATATCTGTTCAGCTCCTGTCACTAACAGCCAGGCCATATAACAACATTCCTCCTTCCCTTTTTAGCTTCCTCTCTTTGTTCTTTTGCTTTGTTATAGGACTTTTAGGGTTGTGTGTGTGTGTAAAGTGTCCTCAAGTCGCAGCCGACTCATGGCGACCCCTTTTGGGGTTTTCATGGCAAGAGATTAACAGAAGTGGTTTGCCAGTGCCTCTGCACAGCAACCTTGGTATTCCTTGACAGTCTCCCATCCAAATACTAACCAGGGCTGACCCTGCTTAGCTTCTGAGATCTGACGAGATCAGGCTAGCCTGGGCCATCCAGGTTAGGGCACCTTTAGGGTTAGGGGCCTGTATATTTTTACCTCTGTAAGGCATCAAGTACATCACTACATTAATAAAAATAATTTAATAAAAGTGTTTTCAGGGTTTTTTTTTGTGTGTGTGTATTTCTAAGGTAAAGTAGTCCTACAGCTTTATGGGCAAGACTTTCTTTTCATGTCCTCTTAGTATAGATTTGACACCCAGACATACTTAAGGAAGCATTCTCAGTGGCTCGTAGAGATCATGAGGGCAGCCTGTATGGCCCCAAGCCATTTATGATTGTGGGAATGTTCCATAATTCTCTGTATCCCTTTCTTTCATTGCCAGGACTTGAGACAGTACACCTTAACATAAGTTTAACTCCTTGCTGCGTGCAGTGGTAAAGCCTGAGCTGAGAAACCTCTGGGTTCAAATTCCAGCCCAGCTGTGACCTCATCAGCTGGTTTTAAGCAAGTTGCTATGTTTCAGCCTCAGCTTTCCCTATAACAGGGAAATAATAATAACACCCAGCTACAACTACCAAGATACCGTATGAACAGAGTATCTGAAGAAGTGAGCTGTGACTTACGAAAGCTCATACCCTGGCAGAAATGTTGTTAGCCTTTAAGGTGCTACTGGACTCTTGCTCTTTTCTACCGTATGAACAGAGTAGTCCAACAAACATGTCCACCAGTTCCAGTTCTTCTTATCCACCTGTCAACCAGGTCTGCTTCATAAATGCAGGAAGATGAGGTAGATCATGACTGGTAGCCATGTTAGTCTGTCTGTAGTGGTAGAAAAGAGCAAGAATCCAGTAGCACCTTAAAGACTAACAACATTTCTGGCAGGGTACAAGCTTTCATGAGACACAGCTCGCTTCTTCAGTGAGGTGGCAGCAACCTAAGGTAGCAAAATTGAACGATGGTATGGCCTTTAGGTGGTGGAAAGGAATGAAGGAATGATCTCTGCTTTGTTTATATGTTTGTTGTGGTTTCTGTTCCCTGCCTTATGCTATCAGTTTTGTAGATTTGGTTGCATTATTATACAGGCTTTATGTACAATATACAAAGTATCTATACATACAGCATATATTTATTTATTTGTTTAAGTATTTATATCACACTTTTCTCCCTGGAGGGACTCAAAGCAGCTTAGAATTGAACGAGCACCATATAAATGAACCAGCAAGCAAGCAAACAAACAGGATCTGACCACGATATAGTTGGGTTGGATCCAGAGTAGACTTTTCTGTGGGTGCATGGATTTCAGCACACACAGCACAGTTTCCCCCCCCTCCCACAGCAGCCCAAAATGCTCCCCAGAATCCTATTTCTATGGATTCCTTCTCCCCCAAGAACAAGATTTCAGGCAGGGCTGACCCAAGAATTTTGGGCACCCTAGGATAGATAGCCCAAGCCCTCCTTGCCACATTGCGGGGAGGCAGGAAGACAGCACCCGCCCTCTTCCTCCCTGCTGGGCTCCACCCAGAAGCCTCAGTTCCCCCTTCCTGCCCCCTGGTGGCCGAGCCAGGCCTGGCAATGGCGCAGTAGTTCCTGCCCTCCTCACCCGTGGCAGTGGGGCATGGCAGCACCCTTTGTCCTTGCTCCATGCTGCATGGCAGAAAGCTCCATCCTGCCTCCTCACCCTCCCACATTCAGGCGAAGTGAGGCATTGCAGAGAGGAGAAAGAAGAGGGCTGACTGCGCCTGGGCCAGGCCCACAAAATGGAAGAAGAGGAGGCTACCCACTGGCCACCTACTGTGGCTGGGGGTGCCTCCCGGGGCAGACCCTGATGCTTCAGGCAGGAAGCAGCTGGGCGCCCTTCACCTCTGCTGCCACAGACAATTGCTTAGGGATGCCTAGTGGGCAGAGTGCTCTTTATTTCAGGGGGCATTTGGGGCTTCCATGGGAGGAAGGAAAATCTTGCTCCGTGCATAGAAATTCTTGCACCTGTGAAAGAAGAAGAAGAGTTGGTTTTTATATGCCAAGTTTCTCTACCAGAAGAATCAAACCGGCTTACAATCACCTTCCCTTTCCCTCCCCACAACAGGCACCCTGTGAGGTAGGTGAGGCTGAGAGAGCTCTAAAAGAGCTGTGACTAGCCCAAGGTCTCCCAGCTGGCTTCATGTGTAAGAGTGGGGAAACAAATCCAGTTCACCAGATTAGCCTCCACCGCTCATGTGGAGGAGTGGGGAATCAAACCCGGTTCTCCAGATCAGAGTACACCACTCCCAAACCACCACTCTTAACTACTACACCACGCTGGCTCTCAGCATTCAGTCTGGATCCAAGCTATCTGCTGGCCCAGTTGAAGACATAGTCTGCAAGCCATGGACCAAGAGCCCCTTGGTTTACATCCAAGGGCTCATGTACTGGCTGTGCTAAAGCTTTATGGGTTACCTGAAAGAGGAAGGAAACAGCTTGGAAGATGTTCCTCATACTCTTTTCCCCCCTCCTAAAATATGTATAATGTACAATGCTAATTTATTAAGTAAATTTGGGTTGGATCTGTTCCACAAAATCCAGCCCCATGACCAAAGCATACATTCTGCAGAGAAAGTTTAGAACAAAGGAACAGAAAAATGGCACAAAAATGAGGAATCATGGGTTCAATGTACCCCAAGAAGCAGCAAATTGAAAAAAAGATTTGTTTTATGGTGAGGAATTCAAAATCATCTCTAGGTGGTGGGTCCCAGCTTTGGAGGTTTCTTCACAGTAAAAAAAAAAATGAGCACCACTCCATGTAAATACAAAAAGAATGCCCCAAGATGAAAGATTCACCCCTCTCTCTTTGCTTGCTCTGTTTTCTTATTTGCAGGTTGTCTTTAACATTCCAAAATGTGATCCTCCACCCATAGTCTGAAGTGGTGTAGTCCATTCTGTCTTCTCAGCTTTCTTCCATCTCTTGCCTGTGTGACCTCCTGCTCTAGCCACTGCTTCTGGTTCTTTGAGAATAGAAGCCACATGGAACATTAAAGAGTTCTTTTCACCTTGATCTCCAATGTATTAATTGTCCTCTCTGTGATACTAGACCTGCTCCTTCTCCTCTTCTCTCTCCTTCATTTCTGTGTTTTTAACTAACTTGTTCGTCATTGGAATTTATTATCCAGACCTTCCTTCCAAGCTGTTTCAGTTTTCTTACTTAACTTCAGTCTCAGGCTTTGATCTACGCATTGTGGGACCCTCCTCCCCCACATAAAAGAAGCAGTGACCACTCACAAATTAAACTCTAAAAAAGGGTGTTGCAGTTTTGCTCTGGACCTTTCTAGATACCTCTGGGGAATTTCATGTGCTATGTAAGGTAGTGGATGCAGTGGGGGCATAAATGGGTGTCTTGTTAGCTTGTGTTTTTTCTCTCTTAAGGAGAAAATAAGGAAAGAGTGGAGGAAGGGAGAGGGAGGGAGGCTGTGTGTGTGTGCGTAGGGGAGAAGATTTTTTTTAAAAGCGGGTTGGCTCTGTCCATGGTCAAAGTAATTCAGCCGTAATCCTCCTTTCTCTTCCTCTCCTGGAGTTCTATTCATATTCTAATCACAGCTTTTCCTTCTCTAAACCAGCCACTTTATCAGAGCCCCAGCTTCCCTCGCCTACTTCCCCTTCCAGCACACAGAGCCACCTTCAGAAGAAACATACAACTTTCTCCCGTCTTTTTCTCCCTTGTTTTGCCTCTCCCAAGCCTGTAAGGAACCCTGCAAAAAAGAAGTTACCTTGCAAATGTACAGGTAACTTCACCGCTCTCCTCTGTTCTTCACACCTACACCTTCAGGCAAACTTTGACATTCTTTCAAAGATGGATCAGGCTTTTTAAAATGTCTCACTTTAAAACATCCATATTACCTGTCTCCCCCCCCCCCACCGTGCTTTTTTTTGTAAAGAAATGGGAAAAGAAAAAAACGTATAAAAGAAATAAGGCAGAAGATGACTCAAAGAACAGTGTGTGTGTTTTCTTGCAGCTTAGTTTCACACATTACGCAGCAGCAAACTTGCGTTTCACATGGAGAGTGAATCACAGCCAAAGTGTACCTGCCTGACGATACACCTTGTGAAGACATTTGTCACATGCACACTTTGCAGTTCGGACATATAGTTAAAAAGCTCAGGTGGACGCCTCGAAACCTAATGTGTGAAAAGCGAAGTTGAGGGAGGGGGGGGTGAGGCGAGGCATGTACCAATTTTCTAACACCTGAAACAAACTGAGTTTTCAAGAGGTACCTTCAACTTTATGAATGATTCCCCAGGGGGAGGAGGGGGAGGTCTAACAAGGTCTTTACATACACCAAATAGTGCCCTGGAGAACTAGATCTAAGCCAATTTTGATCTCAGGCTGTAATGAGCCAAAAGCTGGGTGGGTGGATGGTGGGGGAAGGAGGAGGGACTGAAGAGGGGGGAGGATTCTGTAAAACTTGGTGAGACAAACGTTCTCTAATGGCAAGTGGGGAGGGGGAGCCGAAGTGTTGGGCTTGCGTAGATCTGAAGCCCCCCTTCCTGGACGAGAGCTTTTCTTATTCAAAACAGTGGCACAATGGGGTTCACATTGAGCCTTGCCACATCCCCATCTGACTAGCAGCCATTCATCAGGCTGGCCGGCCTATCAATGACATTTCTCCCATCAGGGCTCCTATAAAATGACGCTTTTTCCCATGAAACATCCGCAAACATTTTGACGGCTCTGGCATTGCCCTGCTGGATTTACTGAGGATCTCTCCCTCTCTCTCTTCTCCTCCCCCCTTCCTTCTCTCTTTATCTCTCCCCCCCCTTTTCCCCTCTAACCTTCCCCCCAACTTCTTACACACACACATACACACTTCCTTCTCTCCCGCTCTCTCTTTTCTTCAGTCTGCCTATCTGAGCAAGGGGGGACTCCAAAACCTCAGGACTTTTGGGGGCTTCTGCACTGTCCATGGGAACAGCATGCATTGTGGGTTGCTGGAGGAACCTGACATGGATTCCACAGGTCAGTCCAAAGCCTTTTGGGGGCAGCAGAAACAGTACAAAGATTTGGGCCAGCCCAGCAGGGATCTGAGCAGAACAGGGGGGGAGGGGAAGTGCCACTCTTCCTTGATGCGCTGGGATCCAGAGCCGAGAGGTTCTCCCCAACTTGTGGAGCATGCGTTTTGTATGGAGGACTCCGAGGTTGCACTCCTGAGCTTGTCAGTTCAGCCACTGAAAGCCAGGCAGGCTGCAGCCCGATCCTATGTATATTTGTCCTGTTGAGCTTAGCGGGATTTATTCTAAAAGGCATACAGAGCTGGAGAGTCCCCAAAGTTGGGTGCAGTTCAGAAGAGTTTTCTTGTGATGACTTTTAGGATGCTGAAGTTCCTCCTGAGATGTAAATTTGGGGGGGGGGAGCTGGAATTGCAATATGACGGTCTGTTGTTGCCATGAGTTTGGGCTGTTACTTTGGTGGTGGTGGGGATTGCAATGTAATGATTTTATGATGGGAAGGTGAACAATTTGTGGCCAGGCCCTGCCAGTGGCTTTGCAAGCACCGAGAGAGTTTGGAGGGCTCGCTTGGATGTCTTGACTTCTGTCTCCTGCCAGTTCCTGTGGGTCAGGATGAGTTTTTGGCTTGGAATTTAGCTGGCCCCGGGTGACAAGTTATTCTACTTTTATTTTATTACAACACATAATTCTGGGGTTAAGTCTCCCCCTCAATAGCTCCCAAGTTTTGAGGATGCTACTAGCGGCAGTCGATCAAGCAGCCCAAAGCAACGTTCTTTGCACCCCACTGCCAAACATGCTTATTTGGAAATCGGTCCCATTAATTTCTATTGGCCTCACTTCGAAATAAGCATGATTAGCACCTCAGCCTCACTCCCCACTCCCACTTTGCTATCTTTGTGTTCTCGCAGCCCCTTCCTGACTCCTGGCTCCTGCTTTCACCTGTCGAAACTCATAGCATCTGCTAATCCTGTTTATGATGCTCGCAACTGGATTGGAAAACCCAGTTCTCCAACTCTGAGCATCCCTCAGGAGCCACCTGTGAAAGTGGCAAGGAGGACCGCCAGCTATTCCCTGGGAGGGGGGGTTTGAATCGAGGCAACTGAATTATTAGCTGCTCTGAAATTTAGTCATAGGACCAGGAGTGCAGCCAGTTCTGCAATTATAAGGAAGACCAGCTCTCGAAACTCAACAGGTACTGCTTTGCAAAGGAGGTGGGGGAGATTGCCCCTTTCCTTAAACGTGGAAGAGTTGCGCTGGGGTGTGTGTGCACCTTTTCGTATTTTCATTTAAAATGAAGACATCCTGGGGTTCTTCTATTGCTTAAACTGGAGCAATCCCACGGAAGGAAATTGAGTTCTAAGGAGCACAGCTTTTGAAGCAGCAAAGGCGATCGGGCCGAACTTAAACTTTGCCCAAGAAGCAGAACCTTGCGTCGAGGCCGTTCAAGTTTCCCCACCCCAAACCGGCGGCGCTGGCGGCCAGGTCAAGGGAGGTTTCCTCGGGGGACCCGGATAGTGCAGGATCGGGACCAGAAGTCCTAAGAAGGCAAAGACTGCAGCCTAAAAGGGTCCCGGAGACTTGCGGGGACGTTTTGCCGGGCAGAAACCGGCAAAGCTTGGCTTTCATTGCGAGGAGCTACCCGAAAACGAGACGGAGCTTTGAGGCTGCAACTGGTCCCAGAACAAACGGACGCCGGTTTGGGTGGCAAGAATCTGGGTCCGCAGGGCTTCTTTGGGGGGGGTGTATGATAGGGGGACGGGAAGGGGTCAGAAGAGGGTCAGAAATCCCTTTGCGGGACTGATGTCCAATAAGGGGTGCAGTCAGAAAGAGTTCCTGCAAAATTAGACACCGTGTCCAATTCATATCGTTTCCTCTCTTAAAGATAATTCACAGTGGGTAGCCGTGTTAGTCTGTTTGCAGTAGTCAAAAAGGGCAAGAGTCCAGTAGCACTAACAAAAATATTTTCTGGCAGGGTATGAGCTTTCGTGAGCCACAGCTCACTTCTTCAGATAGTAGAAAAGGGCAAGAGTCCAGTAGCACCTTCAAGACTAACAAAAATATTTTCTGATAGGGTATGAGCTTTCGTGAGCCACAGCTCACTTCTTCAGATACAGCTAGAATGTGAATCCATCGGTCTTTACATACTGTTCCTCTACTTAAAGACCGATGGATTCACATTCTAGCTGTATCTGAAGAAGTGAGCTGTGGCTCACGAAAGCTCATACCCTACCAGAAAATATTTTTGTTAGTCTTTAAGGTGCTACTGGACTCTTGCCCTCTCTTAAAGCTGCAGCTTAAAAAAATTAAAGCTTTCTGAGCTCCCTGTCGCACCAAATGCAAACGCAGTAGTGGCCATTTATGCATGGGACGTTTAGCCTTGGATTTGCCGCTCTCTAGATGCACATTTCCCCCCCCCCCTCCGAATGCTCAAAACTCTGCATGGGATGGGGGGCTGATGGTTGAGTTTGGAGAATTTGCATGGGGGGGGGGGAAATGTGCATCTAAAGAGTGGCAAAGCCAAACCTCCCGTGCACAAACGGCAGGCCGAGTTTTGAGAGTCGGGATGGTGGAAAACGTGCCTCCAGAGAGCGGCCGATGCAAGGCCAGTTGGGTTTGGAAGGGGAAAGGGGAGCGGACACCTGCAGCTCCTTTCTCGCGGTTGGGATCAATGCCCTTTGGAGAGCTCCCTTCGCCCGGACTCCGTGCGGAAAGCCGCCCCTCCCCCCCCGAGCTCCTGCGGCCGCTCGCTGGGGGGATGTGAGGGTTGCTCGGGGGCGAGCGGGCGTCCGGCTGCGCCGCTTCAAGGGCGAGGGGCCAGCGATCCGGCGCGGGTCTGATCGATGGCCGCGGGGCTGATTGAGATCGTATGAATCAGGAACCACTTTCGCCTTGCTACACAGATGGCGGGGAAAGTGGAGCTTTGGCCGCCGCCCCATTCAGACACCTTCGCCTCCTTTTCAAAGGACTTAATCCAATTAGGCTTTCTTCGGAGTTTCAGTTGTTATGTAAAGAATCCCCTTTGCGTTTGGAGGAAAAAAAATATAGCTTCATTGGGAGGGAAGAAAATGCAGTCTCCTTTTAATTTTCCCTGCCTATATATATATATTTAAAATAGCTTAATGATTAAATCAGATGGAAGGATAAACACAGCATCCTTGATTTATATCCGCTTTGTATAAAATGACGGGAACTGACAAAACTGTGGCAAAGTGCATGTTTTTTTAAACAAAACTTCTGTATCTTTGGGGGAAAAAAATCTTTAATGATACCTGCTGCACGGTGTCCCTCCTCAATAACATCTTCCACAAAGTTGTGAGCCATTTTAACAGTTTTTTTTTTTAAGTTAATAAAGTTGAAGCCGTGCAACAGGTTGAACCTTAGAAAGCAGGAAAGTGTAACAAATTCAAATGGATCACAGGCTTCGTCCTTTTTTTTTTTTTTTTTAAAGGCCACTATATTCTTCTATCTGGTTTAGATTTTTAATTTAGGAAAAGCGAAGGTTGTTTTTGTAAGGGCTGCAAAATTTAAAATGGGGGAGTGATTAATCCACACTGCCATAGAAGTCCCCAAATTAAACCGTTGTGGGAGAAATGGTAGCAAAGAGAAGGGACGGACATGTTCTCTCGAGCAGTGGGGTGCGGAACATGGAAAACTGGTTGCAATAGGCAAACGGTAGGACTGAGGCAAGCAGTCAAACCTAGTGGTTCCAGGCCTGCAGCGTTTCTGAAGTCTGTCCAGAAAAAGACAGAAAAGTACTCCCAGCAGTGTCCTTTGAGAAAGATGGGTTTGGCAGCGGGCCTGCCTCCCCCCCACTTGTTTGGAATGCTGTGGTCAGCTCGGGACAATGTGGGATAAAAACAAAGAAAATACTTCTGTCTATGTGCAAGGTGACCCCCCCCCACACACACACCCCAGCCAAGTATCTATACCCAACCCTCCAAGTGTGTGAGGTCAGAACTTCTAGGAAGACCTGCTTGGACTCCAGCATCCGTCTTTTCAAACATTAATCATTGCTATCATATGAAGACAATGACTGGGGGTGGGGGTTAACATTTTTTTATTGGAAGTGGTTGATGGTAGCGATGATCCCATACTGACTTTATCACTGAGGTAAGACGAGGGTGCCGAGTTCCCCTTCAGAAAGCACATTCTTTAAACACCCTTTGTTTTAATTGTATAATGAAAGAAATGGGGGGAAAGAGGTATGGGGTGGAGGAGGGTTGTTTATGGCTCTCATTAGTGAGCTGGTCCCCCCTCCTGGAAAACAGAGTCAAGCTCATTAAAAACGATCTCAGCCGGCTCAGTGGGGACAGGCAGGTACCCTTTCTTTCACCCCGCGCTGTCTCAAAATGGGCACAAATTTCATCCAGTCCTGTTGCCTGGCCTTTAACCTGTCAGGCGTGTGAGGGCCCAACAACCTTTTCTCATCGCAGATATTGGCCTGTCCTTTGCTGGCGGTACGTTCTGTTTTCTTTCCGTTAATGCACACGTAGAAAGCTGGTATACGTAGCATGCTCTATAGAGGTCTTTCTACGACGATTGCAAGAAAGGGCCATGGTGAATGTCCCCGGGATCAGAAGTCAGGAATCCCAGCATGATAAGTACTGGCTGTTTAACAGTCCCAGGCATGACAAAAGCAGCAGGTGTCTGGGGGTGCATTCGGGCAAAAGCCGAAGTACCAGACCTCCAGTAACCAGCATGAGCGATTCAAGAGCAGTGATATTCTGGAACATTGGCAAACCAAACCATCTTTTGGCAACATCTTTTCCCTACCTATGCTAGGCATAAAGAAAGGGGGTTCGAATTATATTGTGGGGAAAACACATCCATTTCAGTTTCATCTTTGTAAAGTCACCATTAAAAGGTAAAGGTCCCCTGTGCAAGCACCGGGTCATTCCTGACCCATGGGGTGACTTCACATCCCGACGTTTCCAAGGCAGACTTTGTGAGGTGGTTTGCCAGTGCCTTCCCCAGTCATCTTCCCTTTACCCCCAGCAAGCTGGGGTACTCATTTGACCGACCTCGGAAGGATGGAAGACTGAGTCAACCTTGAGCCTGCTACCTGAAACCAACTTCCATCACCATTATCTAACTAATAATTGTTACGCTCACCATTTCTTCTTGCTTCGTCCCTCATATAAGATTGATATAACTTCTTATATTTGTCAACAATATATATATATGAGGAAAATTCTGATATTGTAAATTAGGCAGGCTTTTGAATTAATACAAAACCATATTATCAATGGGATTTTCCCAGTATCCATTTGTCTTCCACACTCCAAATTTAGTTGTAGGAAGTACACTTAGGTCTGAATGAAAGTTTGTAAACAATTCGCACAAAAGAAATATGTCTACATACTGATCTGAAAACAGCTAACACACCTTTAATGTAAGGTGTGTTAGCTCTTTTCAGATCAGTATGGAGTGGATATATTTCTTTTGTGCAAATTAAAACTCATAATAAAGGAAAGCTTGTTGTTAAAGGAGTTGTATCTTAGCACTGGCGATAGAATCACAAAGGTGATGATTATTTTTGTATCATTAATAGTACAGGTGCCATCTTGCCTCATTTTGTATTTTCATTTCCGTTATGTAGGTTGCACTTTGGTATTGTACGAATCTTGCATACAGATTTGGGGAAATGGGCAAGAACACTTCTGTGAAACTGGAGAAAGTTGTTTTGTTATGTCCTCGAGGCTGGCCCGTTGCTTTTCCACCAGTTCGACTGAGAAACAGGGTCAGCACCTGTTGTGGGCCCTCTTAAATTGGGCTGAATGTTTCCCATTCAATCTGCTGTCTGCAGTGGCGCCAGTAGGACTCCAACACTGTATGCACTGGGTGGGGGGGAGAGGGCAGGATGCAAACTCTTGTATGTGTTTTTAGAGGGTGTTTTCAAATAGGATTTGGGTCGGATGTGGTCATACATCTTTACCTTATTCTATCTACTTCTCTGCTTTTTGATAACTATTTTCATATTATATTATATGCACAGCAGAGTATGAAGCAACTAGGATATAACTGAGAAAAGGATTTGGCTTTTTTAAGTCATAGACACCCATTGTCACTTTTCACACAGTTTCTACAGAGAATAGGCAATTCTGTCCCTTGAAGAATTGGAAAGAGAGACCAAGACTTATGACCTGATTCTATTTTAGACAACTGCCCTATACAGACCCCCCCCTCCCACTGATGGGGTTTTGTGCCATTCTATGCAGAGTGTCACACAGAAATAGGTGGCAAATTGAGGGGGTACAATTCAGGAATGTAGTTCAGATTGCAGAGGGAATTCCGTTTTTGTGCAATGCAGCCACACATAAAAAGCTTCCAGCAAGCGGTAAGGCTGTCAAATCATGGTGAGAGGTTCCATGGAGAAGTCTCACTCATACTTTACTATATGGAAGATTTTTTTAAATAGGAGGAACATTAAAAATATAACCCCTCCAACCTGCAATTGGAATACCATCCAGAATTCCACCAGTAAAGTGCCATCCAATACCATCCAGAATTCCACCAGTAAAGTGCATACATAATCGTCATAATTTGCCTTCAGTCTCAGTGAATAAGACAGACTATTAACGAAGGAAAATAAAGAAACAAATGCATCCTTCTAATAGTAAATTGCCCCCTCCCGGTTATGATAATGAAAGAAGAAAACCAGCCATCCACAGAAAAGACAGGAGTTTGGGACTCCCAAATAGACAGAAAAACACCACTTTGTAAATTAACCAAAATACAAAAAAAAAAATGCCCTATGAGAACTGAATCTGCTCCAGGTGGCACAGAATGGTGAGAGCCAATTAAGGGGGGGATGTTTGTGTGTTGGGGGGGGGGGAATTGGCATGCACAAGCTCCCAAGAGCTTGCAGAATCCTGAAAGGGGAGTTGTGGGGGTGGAAGATTCCCAAGCTGTTGCCGGCTTCTGCAATTCTTTGTAAGTCACAAACATGTCACCTGAAGTGGCTTTTTAAAAATTGGCTTCCTGTGTAATGTGCAAATGGGAGTGTTCATCTCCCTACTGGCAAAATTGGTGAGTGGATGTATATCACTCAACTCTGTCATGAGGTAGATGTGCAATTTCTTGTTCTGTACCTGACCAAAGAAATGCAAAAATAAAAGCAGATATCCCTTGCACATGCAGTCATGATCCTCAGTAGTGAAGGAATGTTGTTCCAGGCAGTGAGCTTGTCAGTGAAACAGATTCCAAGTCTGATCCCTGGTTCAAACTAAGCCCTACCAGTAGATTTCAACTAAGACCAATGCACATGACTGCTTTTTCCCCTCCAATTCACATGACTGCTTTCCATGAGATGCAGAAGGGTATTTCACATTGATATGAATATTCTAATACCTTGGCATTTGGGGATGTTTACTCTATCGAAATTATACTCTTGTTGAATTCATAATCTTGATGTTGGGAAAATACTTTCAAAAGTTGAAGAATACAGCACAGTATGCTCAGGTGCTTGGCCCAAATCTGGGAATTTGCTAAGCATGCCGCTCCTGAATGCATAGGAGCAAGGCTGTATCCCTCCCATACGATTGAGATAATCAATACACACCCTTCTCCATGCGTGCCCTTCCCTACCTCCCAAATTAAGGCAGGTGGCCATAATACAGAGGACCTTTTCTGTGGTGGTACCTTGGCTAGGCACATAAACTCATCTGGCTAGTTTTAGTTGCCAGGCAAAACTTTTTTCTTTTTGATTTATCTTTTTTTAAATTATCCCTTTCTCCTCCAATTAAATTATTCAATCGTGGCTCCTCACTTTAGATTTGTTGAGAGCTGGCTGGCTAACATGGAGGTTTTGTTTATCTTATGGGTGCTTAAAATAATGGTTTGGATGCTTCTTGAATTTGATTGATGTTTGTGGTGTTGTCTTGCAGGGTTTTTTTTTTTAAGTTTAGTTTATTAGGGGGGAAAGTTACAAGATGATGTTGTGTTTTTTGAGCTTTATCTCTTCTGGCTTTTTAAAATGATACATTAGATGCTGTCTTGTGACCCTGTGTAGGTTAAGAGTTTGTGGAAAGAAACCTATTGAAGAATACTCTGCTGAGTTTACTTTTTTAATCCTGGATTCTGCATAAACCTCTGTTTGTCTCTTCTTGCCTCTCCTGCTTCCCTGTAGTGCTGCTCCGGCTGCCAGGTGGTTGCAAAAAGGAGTGCTACTCAACAATCTGTGGTGCGTGAGTTCAGATGTCATGCCAAACCACAATTAGTAGTTTAAAGAAAGGACAGCTATCATAGAAGTTTGTAAAGTTATGCACAGGGTGGAAGAAATGGGTAGAGAGAACGTCTCTCCCTCTCACAAGCGTGGTGTAGTGGTTAAGAGCGGTGGTTTGGAGCAGTGGAGTCTGATCTGGAGAACCGGGTTTGATTCCCCACTCCTCCAAATGAGCGGCGGAGGCTAATCTGGTGAACTGGATTTGTTTCCCCACTCCTACACACAAAGCCAGCTAGGTGACCTTGGGCCAGTCACAGCTCTCTCAGCCCCACCTACCTCATAGGGTGTCTGTTGTGGGGAGGGGAAGGTGATTGTAAGCCGGTTTGAGTCTCCCTTAAGTGGTAGAGAAAGTCGGAATATAAAAACCAACTCTTCTTCTTCCACAATACTAGAACTCAATGGAATCCAAAGAAGTTGATGGGCAACAGATTCAGGGTGGACAAAAGGAAATACTTCTTTACTCAACAAGTAATTCAGTTGTGGGATTCACTGCCAGTGGATTTAGTGATGGCCACAAACATGGATGGATTTAAAAGGGGATTAGACAGATTCATAGAGGCTGACAAAGGCAATTAGGTACTGATTCGCTGACAGGGAGCCACCTTCATTGATTTGTTTTTATTTAAAATATTTCTATCCCATCTTATCTCTTTGGACTCAAGACAGTAAACAGTGTAGCAACAAGGTGCAAAGGCATAAACCAACAAATTCTAAACAGAGTAATATACACTATTTACCAGTTTAAAACCATTTCGTCAACACAGCCAAGAGTTAAACCATACAGGATCAGCAAACTAACAGCCAGATCTGCTAGAAAAAATTACCCTTCACCGAATGCTCTCTGGAAGATGACTGCCTTGCATGTTTTCCTCTTCCTGATGGTTTATATTTCAAGGGTTCCATAGAAAGGAAGGGGGATTCATGTTTGACCGATCAGAAAGTAGGAGGAATAGGTAAATGGTCCTTCCAGAAAAGGTGCAGGCCAATGAATCATTTCCCTCAGGATCTTGTAGGGTTTTTTGCAATTGGCACTTTAGGGTTGTGTGCAAAGCTAACTATGGGGTATATAGGTGTCTGAGCAGAAGCTCTACTGGTTTCAGATGGGAAGTCTCCCCACCCCAGACGATTATGTGACCTGAAAAAGTAGGTATCAGATCCTGAATGCTTACATGTTCACCCCATCTCAGAAGAATGAAGGTTTTGACCAGCTAAAATCTTCAAACAAAATTAGCCTTTAAAAAACACAGAAAAAAGGGATTCATTGGACACTGTTGCATTGTCAGAACCTAGATCAGTATAACTGAGATGGTCAAAGGAGCCAGGCTGGAACAAGAGAGTTGACAACCCCATGGTAAAGCAGCTAGATGTGGTGTAGGCTTAGCAGATGGGAAAGTGTTGAGGGAGGAGGAGGTTGCTGAACCATTAGATGGCACAGACATGCTGCAAGGTAGTGATATATATGTAGCAAAGTCTAAGGCAGGTGATCAGCCTTCCTTGCATTCCTGCATGGGGTACATTGCCCTTGCATTCCTAGCTGGAGGAACAGAGGATCCAGATTTGGGTTTGTGTCTTGAGGTGGAATATCTGTAAAGGTTCCTAGGACAGCAGTATTATTTTATTTATTTATTTTATATCTTAGACTTCTTACTCGCCCTGCCCGGCAGAACCAAACTCAGGGTGAGTTACAACATTAAAATAGTACACAACCATAATAATCTAATACTCTTTAAAACTATACATCTGCAGGCTAAAAACACAACCTAACCATAGATAGCGCTTAAAATCGAGCACGCTGATAAAGCGGGTACAGACCAACAGAATTCAAACAGAAAAAGGAGGGGGACAGGTAGGGAGGCCATTACTGATGACATCTGTGGCTGTCCTCAATCATAGGCCTGGTGGATTACTTCTTTCAAGTCACGCAGGGTCCTGATGTTCCCAGAAAGAGCATTCCACCAGGCCAGAGCCAGGGCCAAAAAGGTCCTGGCTCTTGTTGAGGACAGTTGCACACTCTTAGTAATATCACTCTTACCGTAATAATATGCTGCAACACTGCTTATTCTCATCCTTGGTTGTTTGGGCAAAGTGCTCTTTCTGTTGAGTCCCTATCACCAAAGCCCCATCCCCTTCATATATATTCTAAGTGTGCATGAAATGAGGGTAGAGAGACGTGCCTTCAGCCGTGTGCCCTACCATCTGAGATATGGATGTCCTGGATGGCCTATATTTAGGCCTTAAGTATAATGCAACTGGCTGCAGACTTAGTATCGTAAGCTGTTTTGTGGCTGTGAGGAAGAGTTGCCTTTTTTTTTTTTTTACACCTGTCCAATTCATGGAATGTCATGCCAGAGTCAGCAAGGAAGGTTCCAACTCTTGAAACAGGTGTAAAACTGTACTCTTTAAAAGGCTGTTTGTAGGCGTTTAAGTGTATTTGTGGTGCAATCAGCTTTTCTGTATATTATGTTGGTTTTAATTATTTTAGTCTTTGTACAGCCCCCTTGGGTCACATGTAGAGTTGCCAACCTCCAGGTACTAGTTGGAGATCTCCTACTATTACAACTGATCACCAGCCAATAGAGATCCGTTCGCCTGGAGAAAATGGCCGCTTTGGCAATTGGACTCCATGGCATTGAATTCCCCCTCCCCAAACCCCTACTTCCTTAGGCTCTGCCCCCAAAATCTCTAGTTATTTCCCAACCCAGAGCTGGCAACCCTAGTCACAAGAGGAAGAAATAAAGAAAAAAGATTTATACTTAGCATTTTGACTAATGTAAAATGACACCAACACAGGATGACATAATGTGTGGAAGCTTATAGGGCTAAACCTTGCTCTTCCCCAAGAATAACCTGGTTCTGCCCATTTCTGGCCTTTACACCAGTGCAGCTTCACTTGGTTTATATCAGCAGAGCATCGATGGGGCACTCTACTGATGTATCTCCAGATACATATACTTTAGACATATCTGCATAATACTTGTGTGGGGCTTATTTAGTAGCCCAAGCAGTGTGCAGACTGGCCTTAGGAGAGCACCCTTAGATACTTTAGAGAGCTACACTGCCACTTGGTGTATTTTAATTGTTTGAATAATGCCCAGACATTTATACTTTTACATTTCATATGAAACATTACAATTTAACATGCAGTTTCATTTTCTTGAAGTAATAGAGTATGTGTGCATTTTGTGAGAAAGCAACAAATTCATCTGCAATCTAGGAGGCATGTTTTTGTACTGACATAACTTCTCACTTCTCACCCCCAGTAACATTTACAGAATTTCAAAGCACAATTTGCCCTGGTGAAGCGGTCTTCCTAATAACCTATAGATAGCACTGACCCAGCCCAACAGATATAATTCAGTATGGGACAGGAATATATACACCTACACTGTCATCTTAATGCCCTTTCCTTGAAAGTAAATCCCACTAATTTCAGCTGAATTTATTTTCAAATAAGTTTGCTGGAATATTGTCAAAGGCTTTCATGGTCAGAGTTCATTGGTTCTTGTAGGTTATCCGGGCTGTGTAAGGAAAGAAAATACCAAGACCACGGTTACACAGCCCGGATAACCTACAAGAACCAAAGTTTGCTTGGACTGGAGTCCTACTAAGGAAAAGAGGGACTATCCCTATTAAAACGAGCTTAGAAGGGTGTAACTCTGTTTACAGTTGTACTGTAAGTAATGGATATATGTCTCTTCCGCCCTCCCCCAACTGAAAATTTGCTTCTGGCAACCAGAAGCCACATGCCAGAACAGTTGACCAGCTAAAGGTCAAATTCACACAATCACCTGCCAGATGTGTTCAAACTACTGTTATTTTTGAATATGCATGTAGTTAAAGGGTAGTCTGATCAAGTCCACTTTAAGCCAGACATTACATGTGGGGAACATGAGTCCAATGGATTTTCCCAGGACCTTCCTACACCAGGATTTAAGAGAGTCTCGAAATACTGACGATTAAGGAAGGAGACAGAGAATAATTCCCCCTGAGTCTTGTGCATGTCCAATAGTCTGGAATGCTCAGTGTTACTGCACATTCCCTCAGAGACTGAAAAGTTTGCAAGGAAGAGTGAGTACTAACAGGTTTCCATAGCCACAGCCTTGCTTCTGCGAGTGACATCTCCATGGTGATTTCAGAGAGCTCCGTTGTGTGTGCGTGTGTGTGTGGGGGGGTTGTTGGGCAAACAGCTGCTTGTAATTGTGGGAGGGGAGAAAGCAAAATATTATGAGTTTGCAGTTGTGCTTTAAACAGGCCTTGGAAGCAGGGGGCACCAAGAGAGCGGCTGTGAGCTCACAACAAAGGGGGAAGGAGGGATTGGAAGGAGCCAAATATCCAGTGGGGCATGCCTCTCCTCCTCCCTTAGACAATACAGGAGCCCCCTGCCGCTAACGGTGAAATAAAACCATCCAGAAGAGAAGAGAAGAAACCCTGCTGAACAGCTCCCAACAAATCATTCTTAATCACTCATTAACAATCCTGTCCAAACAAACCTGGGAGGGACAAGCAGCCAGGGCCATCACTGCTCCGGCCACCTCAGAGAGCAATATTCAGCTCAGGCCAAATTATCATTGGGGTTGCTCATTCATGCCCGCGGCTTAGGTTTTATGTTTCCATGCTGCTTCTACTGCGCTATGTTTCTCCAAAAATGCTTCATGGAGATATCGCTCATCCAGTGTAACAATACTGGGGGAAAGGGCAGTTTTCATAGGGCGCAAAACAGAATACACAGTTGGGCCTTAAAATAAGCGGTGTTTGTTAGTCACCAAAGGGTTGTAACAAAGCTGATCCGAATGGCTCTAGCAACATTTTGAGCTGTGCGGAAGACGATGCATTGTTTTCAGGGGTATCTTTTCGGGTTTTGTTGAAGCAGAGGCAAGAGTCTCAGAAAAATATAGAGCTTGTTTCTGGCAAGAAGGATAAACTAAGAGAGATTTGAAACACTAAAAAAAAGACAGCTTGACTCTATCATGATGTCTTTACAGAGTCCTGTTCTCTTTTCTCCATCTTTCTCCTTGTCTTTCTTCCTTCCCTTTCTTGCTGCATTGTTGTAATTATTTACCCCCAGAGATTTTCCTGTCCAGAGAGGAAAATCCAGAAGATGAATATCATAGCAGAATGTCCTACATTCCCCTGTAAGTAAGCATAGCACAAAGTCTCCTCCTGAGGGCAGGCCTACAGAAATTGTAAAGGAACAAACGTCCAAATACAAAAAAGGGAATAAATGGCAGCTATGATACAACACATCTTTATATAATAATATCAAAATAAACTACAAAAATTCTGTTACAAATTCAAATCTTTTAGGCAATCTCCTCTTGTGCTCCTTCTCATTATTAGAGAGACACAAGAACATCTGAATAGTGGAAGAATCTGGAACCCTGAATTGTTCTTCTTCATCAATATCTTCAAGGCTTTCTAGTGCACAACAAGTTGGAGTCTGTTACATACTGAGTTTTGGAAAATCTTGATGTTCCATTTCTTTCCATCTTTGAGAATGGCAAAGCCCTCTTCTGATGTCTGTTACTTGCAAAGAGTGTGACTATTTGAAATGCCTTTTTTTTACTCTTCACAGTGGTTTTATACATTTAATTAAATCACACCAGTTATAAAATTAGTAGACTAGTACTATTTATCAATATCTTATTTATTTACTTCATTTATATTCCACCTTTCTCCCCAATGGGGACCCAAAATGGCTCACAAAATTGTCCTCTCCTTCATTTTATTCTCACAACAACTTTAGGAGGTAGCTGAGAGTGTGTGACTGGCCCAAGATCACCCAGCAAGCTTCCATGGCAGAGTGGGGATTCGAACCTGAGTCTCCCAGATCCTAGTGTAACCCTGTAACCACTATACAACACTGGCTGTCATCAGTTCGTTCTCATCTATTTTTAACATGTTAATGAAGTGCTATATAAGGAAGTCTGCATGAAAAGGTGCGCCCTCCTGGACAGGTACTTGGCTATCCTAAGCAACTCTACTCAGAATCCTCTTCAAGTCTATCCAATGGGCTTACTCCCAGGGAACTGTAGTGAGGTTTGCCCTGTTGGTCTTGCATTGACTTTTCATTTTCTCAGTAGTTTAAAAGGCTACTCTTGTTACTGAGTGAGAAGCGGTACTGTAAGCAAAAGTGTTTTTCGTAAGGCCTCTTCCCATAATTTCATTTGCCTACTGGTGAGTTGTAGATTCTTTTACCAATCTATTCATTCTCTCAGCTAGCCCACTGTCTCATGAGTCTTATTGATAGGGGTCCATTTTCCTGAACGTTTCCTAGATTTCCTTTTAGAACAATATCATTTCATGGTCAACTTTGCCATACATCAGCATTATTTTGAAAGTATGTAACACATCTGATTAGTTCCAGATATTCCATGCATCATTCTCTGGAGCAGATTCTTCAGAAACCAAACCAAATGGCTTGTGTTTAAATTGGAATAGATCTTTTGGAGTTATAAAAGCCGTGTACCTCTGGGATTCTTTTAGGAAAGGAATTTGATGATAAGCTGTGGATAAATCAGGCACTCTAAAGACCCTTGTTTCTTTAAGGGTGAGTAACATTTCATTGGTATTGGGCAGAGAATGACAGTCCACAACAGTGTTTGAGTTAAGATCTCTTGAGTCCATTCACATTTGAATGATTCTGTTTGCTTTCTCTTCCAAGACAATAAGAGAAACTCATTCCAAGGAGTCAACAGGTCCAGCTTTGCATAATTTGACTCTGTTCCTTGAGTGGTTTTCTCAGTGCAATAAGTACATTTCTTACTTTATGCAATATTGCTACAGTATTTTTTGTACCTAAGTCTTATGTCTGAACTCCCCACTGATCTGTAGAATTTCAGTAAAAACATCTGGAAAATCAGCTACAATCCTGTTTCCATGGTTTGGGGGACTGAAATGTGTGATATCTGAACAGAAAATCATTGAAACTCAGTTTGAACATATCATATACAGAAACACCTTTTTGAACAATATGCACTTTCCCTTTGAACATTTCTATGTTTGTGTTGAAAACTAGCAATAAACTAGCCTTTGATAGCAGTGAGAGACACAATGCTCTTAGGCAAATTTCTGAAGGATGCAGTGATAGTCATGTAGTTTGTGTAGGGTGAGCCTGAATTTTACATAGTGAGTCTGAATCCATAATCATTGTTATCTTATGGCTATTAATGCATACAAGGTAGCATGGACAAGGATACCTTGTGGCATTCCACTAGACATCTACAATACCATTACTTTCTAGTGGGTATGCTAAAATGTGGAACCATGGATGAAATCAAACATCAGATACCTCAAGTAGGGGGACAAGCAAAACCAGAGGTGTATCATGCTGTTTGAAACTCATTTCTGTCCCCAGTTCTTCCCAAATTGTACTTCCACCATTGTGTTATAGGAACTTACTTTAACTTCTGAATACAAAATTGCAAGTTGTGATCAAATCATACAGGCTTGGCTCTCAAGTAAAATTTCTACTAAAAGAAGAGGGGGCAATTGTTGCTGATTCCTCCCTCCCTCTACAAACCTCTGACCGATTCTCGTGCTGTTCCTGGGCAGTCCCTATCTCCAGAAGCAGCATTTTGTGGGTATTTTGGGATGCAGTGGGAAGAGATGAGAAATCCCTTCCATCAGTTGATACTTATAGTGTGATCCAAGCTGCAGTTCTGCTATGTACTGGTCAATGGACAACCGAGAAACTGATCTGTTCCAATTTAGTAGAAAACTAAAATAGTCATCTAAAGTGTGTAAAGAAGTATCACATGGAGTTATGTCTTGCGGTAAATTAGTGGAGATCTGTTGTCTCTGGGGGCTAAGGTAATACAGAACAGAGATTTCTTTCTGGAGTAATAACTCTAATTCCTATATCCAGCACTTAATTATGGAAATGTTACTTCCGTTGTTGTATTCCAAGTGAAGGTCTACTTGGTTGAACAGACACTGTAATTTTAATGATAAAGTATGTAGAAAGTTGGTTTGCTTTGTGACTTAGTTTGGAGGGCGGCCACTGGTCATCTCTTTGGTTTCAGTCTAAAATATTCCATTTTGCTACTTTCATCCCAGAACACAATTTGGTATTCTTTCATATGAATCTTTCTTGAAACTAAGCTTTTAATTAAAAAAAAAAAAGAGCTGCCACTTACTTCTTGGCTGTTATGCATGTGGTGATAACTGCAAGTTATCACTTGATTACCAGGATATGTGAAACTATTATCAGCATCAGTCACTAAAGATTTTTTACTTACGTGTCTTTAAAAAATCCCTTTCAATGGGAACTAACCCAGGAAGTTGCTAAGAAACAGTCATCTGTGGTCACTAATTATATAATGACTAATGATAGCAGTTCCTGTGAACAGAACTTGCCCAAATTAGCAGTGCAGTCCTAAGCAGAGTTACATTACTTCTAAGTCCATTAACTTTAGTTCTCTTAGAAGGGTATAACTGTTTAGGATTGCACTGCATATAATCATGACCATTTTGGCATCTAGTCCTGCATCTTGACTCATGCAGTGGCCAACCATGGAGACAGATCACGATAAGGGTTGTGCATATCGATAAACCCGAACTGAAAATAAACCCAAAATTAGCCATAATTTTCAGGCTTTGTGTTTACCGAACACCAAAATCCAGGGGTCTGCCCGAAGCTGAATAAGCGATTCCTGAAAAAGCCAAATAATTATTCCGCTTTTTTGGGTTCGGCTATTTGCCTTTGCTCAGAGGTTCGGCTCTGTGCTTTCTCCCCTTTTTCTTTCTTTTTTGTCTGGTTTTGTTAGGGCCCCATAGTTGGTCTGACCAACCTTTCAGTGGGTTGATCTGGATCAAGCATAATTTTTTTTAAAAGACGGGGCTCATCAAGTCTTGTACGGAGGGATATACCCTCCAACTAAAAGAACTGGCTTCAATAGCTGCTTCCGATGGAGACTCCCTCACCCACGCTGATAAGCAATCTCCTCCAGACAGCCCCCATGGTCGAGACTTCAGCTGGGTCCAATATCACCCCCCCTTGAAAACCTGTTTTGAAACTGAATGTCGCCCCAAGTAGAGGCTTCGTTTCCCCACACCATGACTATCTCTTGAAATCAGATTTTTCATGACTATAATTAAGGACTGTTCACAGGATGTCATTTGCCACCAAAAGAAATGTTTTCCATGCCTTATTTTTCTTGCATTTAAGCCTTTTCCCTCAGTTTGGAAGCTAATTTGCATGGACATCACGCTGTGCGCCCCAGATACGAAGGGACTTTGAGGCAGCAGCCTGTCACTTGGCTTTTTCCACCAATCCTCAGCAATGCTGAACTTCTGAACCTAAAAACTGATGGACAGCTCGGCTCACAAATGCCAGGAAGATGGCGGCAACCCCTTTGCGGGCCCATAAAATTGGGCCCCTGTCCCAAAGGTCACCAAACTTCAGTGACCATCCAAGGAGAGTCCCTTGCAGCTACGCTGAAAATTTGGGGACTCTACCTCAAAAATGCCCCCCAGGAGCATTGTAAAAAATCCCCATAGACTATAATGGGCCTGAATTTTTCGGTAAACCCGGTAATAAGCCAAATACCAAAATTTACCGTTATGGGTATTTGGCTTATTCTGGGTTTACTGGGAAAAATCAGGCCCAATAAACCTGAACCCAAAATTTACCGACATTTTTTTACACAACCCTAATCACGATGGGTTGCTGTGTTAGTCTGTCAACAGAAGGAGAAAAGAGCAAGAGCCCAGTAGCACCTTAAAGACTAACACAATGTCTGGCAGGGTATGAGTTTTTGTGAGCCACAGCTCACTTCTTCAGCCTGATAATTGCCAGCGTAAAGTTAGCCTTTTTCAATGCACCTGAATGTTGAGCTATTCACTGTGACCCCAAGGTCCCTTTCCCTCTCAGATTCAGCAATTTCAGACCCCATCAGGATATATTTAAAGGTTTTTTTGAGGGGTGTTCTAATGTGGATTGCCTTACTCTTTCGTACACTGTATTTCATTTGCCACATTATTGCCCACTCCCCCAATTTGGATTGATCCTCCTAGAGCTTTTTACAGTTGACCTTGGTTTTGATCATCTTGGATTATTTTGTGTTATCTACAAACTTGGCCATTACACTGCTCACCCCCCATTCCAGATCATTATTAAACATATTAAATAGCATCTGCCTCAACATCAATCCTTGAGGAAACCCACTGCTCACTTCCCTCCATTGAGAGAACTGTTCATTTATTCCTGCTTTCGGCTTGTCATTTAACCAATTTTTAACCCTTAAGAGGACCTATAAGAGGAGGTGCTTAATGTGTCTGTGGGATAACCTTTGAGTTACATTTGAAATCACAATGGTGAATAGAACAACAATTCTGGTTGGAAACCTACAAAAGTTTCTGAGAAAGTTAGAAGTGACTTATGTGGGATTTTACTGTTTTTTCTTCCATGTGTATTATGGCAGTTTTATAACATTTGTTAGTACTGTGAGTCAGTGAGGCAGGATGCTTTCAGTTACAGCCAGTTTGTTGTTTTCCTATCACAACTTGGGCAGGTTCCCTGGAGAGGGAGCATAAAAAGTGTCCATATATAAAAATATTTTTTAAAAATATTTGGCATACAATTTTTTATCAAAGATGATTTTTATCAAAGCTGATTAAAGTTGCAATTCCCAATTAATATAGACTATTTTATCTGCCATCAAGTTGCAACCGATTTATGGCAACCCCAGCAAAGGGCATTCAAGGCAAGTGAGAAGCAGAAGTTTGCCATTGCCTTCTTCTGCAGAGTCTTCCCTTGGTCGTCTCCCATCCAATTATCGGACTCTACTTAGCGTCTGAGATCTGACAAAATCAGGCTATACCATTCCACCTTCTCTCCTACTATAGACGAATTACAAGAATCAAAAGAACAGGGTAGCACGACAACTCTTCTGTTCATGATACCCTTCTAGTATGACCAAGTTAGCCTTACAGCTGTTGCTTCTCGAGAAAAAAGCCTTGATGGGCTGCTGTTGAATGAATCCAAGAGCAAGATTGGTACTTAATGTGATAATCTGCAATTAAAATAAAAATATATGCCCCATATCAGTATGACTAGTGAAGTATTGTTTTCCACTTGTCTTTCCATGTGCCCATACCAAATTGTTACTGAAATGGAATACACCATCAGAATTGACCCTGAAACCCAGAGCAGCTGAGTAAACGAGCTGTTAAAATTGAAGTTAGGATGAAAGGCTGGTATATCAAGTGGATGTTTTGTGTCTGAGTGATCTGATTAGAAAAGAGACTGAGTAATTGATGAGAATTGTGTCAAATGGACCACATGGACTATCCCAATATATACATAAACTAATCTCTCTGTGTGTGTGGAGGGGCACAACAGTGTGAAATTTCTGTTTGCCAAAGATCTTGCTAGTGTAAATCTGCCTGCCTATCAGTGTTCTCACTCAAATCATCCTCTCTTTATGGTAGAGCAGAAGAAAGGATTATGTAATTCATTCTTAGAATGCACTGTCATAAGGACTGTGAATTGTGGGAAACAGCTTTGACTTCCATGAAGTCTATCCACCAGACTACCTTCATAGCCACTGCTGTTTTCTTGCATGTCTTCCTTCCTCTCCCCGGAGCCTTTAGCAGCCTCTCCGGCTTCCAAAGTCTCCTTGTCAGGGATTCTAGAACCAGGAACTTCATATTCTGAAAATATTCGTGTGGAATATTTTCACATTTAGGTTTTAAGTTACAGCGAGTGTCCAAAATGTGAACATTGACATTTTTATGTGTTAATAATCATATTTAGATTATGTCCAACATTTTCTAGAGTATCTCTGAGTTTTATGCAGTCACAAAATTTATCTGGGACTGTCTTCATTCTCATATGAATGTCAGCATTCGCCGCATTTCAGACATTCATTTAGGGGGCAGTTTGGCTGATAAAATGGTCCTATGTTTGATGAGAAGTAAGGGGTGAACATACCCTATCTCTCTGCCCACCTGTTGTTACCCCTTCTCCTCAAGCCGATAAACATCCACTGATTAGTATAACATTCAATTTACCCAAATTCAGTCTGCATAGGCTCCATTCATAAGGTTAAAATCCTAGACTGTAGTATTTCAGCCATGCATTTAGACCCTATGCACATTGACTTTGGTTCCATTTGCATTTTATGTCACAATAAGGATGCCACAAAAGCAAGCAGGGATGGAATGTTGGGTTGGTGGAGAGATAAAGCACACTCCTCCCTGCTTACTACTGCCACCTTTTTGAGTTTTGCAAAGAAAT
This sequence comes from Euleptes europaea, assembly GCF_029931775.1. Lineage (NCBI taxonomy): Eukaryota > Metazoa > Chordata > Lepidosauria > Squamata > Sphaerodactylidae > Euleptes > Euleptes europaea. Next base: position 97,558,691 of record NC_079314.1, read on the forward strand.
ATCACAAATTATACCTCTTGTATTCCATTACCTTTCAACCCCATGGCTCATCACCCCATCTGTATGTATCTACAGAGTAATGTTTCATCATGCATCTGATGAAGTGGGTTATAACCCATAAAACCTTATGTTGCAATAAATACTTTAAGTCTTCAGAAAGATTCCTTTTTGTTATAGTTACTGCAACATACCGACTAGAATTTGTAAGTGGGGATATGTGGTAATTCACCTTTGGAAGAGGAGAGAGGGGGAAGATAGGAGAGTTTCCAACCCTCCCTTCCTAACACAGTACAGTCCTAAGGAAGCTTTCCTGGAACTAAGCCCTATTGAACAGCAAGTGACTTACTTCTGCATAGACCTGCTTAAGCTTGTTTCCACATTCTACCAACTTTTCAGATTTCTACCACTGTGTTCTCTGGGAGCTGCCTCCTTCCATTTTCAGAAATTGTTTTCAGTTTCAATTAAGCACATATTCTAATCTCAGATTACGGTGCCTTCAGATGAGTGCCTTGATTATGCTACCAGAATTGTCCATGCAGTCTACATAGTGGTTTGTCCCCCTCAACAGGTTGTCATCTGGACCAGTGCAGCTGCTACCTATTATCTGAGCTGGGAAAGCAAATACCCTATTTCACAAAAGAGGGGGAAGGGTCTTCCTTTTACCTTCTTGCCTTGACAATATACCTATGCATGGACGGCATGCTTAGGGATGCCCTAAATCCCTTGTCTGTATCTGAATTCATAAAGTCTACTTTTTCAAAAGAAGGAAACGCGAGTTCCATAAATGGCAAAGTTTTGGCTGACAGCATATGCTTTGCAAACTCTGTCTCAGTGTTGCTATCTTCAGGACTAAGCCAGACAATACATTAGCCTCTCATAATCTGTATTTTAAAATTGGTGTTGGATGAGGGGAGCAAAGTACTTTTAGTGCTGGGTGGCAATCTGGGAAGCTGCATTTTAATCGCATGGGTGGAACATCCTACTCACCTCTCTCTCTCTCTCTCTCTCTCTCTCTCTCTCTCTCTCTCTCTCTCTCTCTCTCTCTCTCTCTCTCTCTCTCTCTCTCTCTCTCTCTCTCTCTCTCTCTTTGTTGGACCACTTCCACTTTGAGCTCAGTAAACAGACTGTCTATTGAGCAACCAGTATTTAGCAGCAAGCATTATTCAATACTAGATTCTTGTTTTGTTCAGTCTAAAGGAAAAGGAGTAAGAAGACTCCCTTCTTTCCTTTTATATGTTTACTAGGCTGTCTTTCTACTTTCTTCCATGGGATCTGGGCTTCACAGTTTGAGAGATGCTAGAGCAAGCCTTTTCAGAGTGGGGGAAAGGATGGGATGAGGGGGGAAAGAGATTTTAGAACAGAAGGAGCTGCATCAACTTTTTGTTTTGGAATTCTTAACATTCATACAAGAAAAAAGGACTGAATCTGTAGGTTTTTCCTCATAACAAGATTTGTTGGGACAAGTGGGAGCAAATGGGGAAACATCACCCTAATTGAATCAGAAGGATTTAAGCGCTTTCACATTCTTAGTTATAGCCCACCCAACATAAAACAAGACTTTTGAAATGGCATCTATAAGGTGAGCCATTCATGCGTAAGCAGCTCACTATGTGGGGAGAACCCATGGCTTAGTGGTAAGAGTATATATATAGTTAAAAGGCTCAGAGAGTAGGTCATGTGAAACCCTGGCTTTCTGAAATGCTGGAGAGCCTCTGCCAGTCAGATAGGGTTGCCAACCTCCAGGTACTCACATGTTTGTGTTCTCAGTATCACATACCCGGGCTCTGGGTCTACTCCTCTAAAAGCATGCGTTTTGAATAGTTCCCATGAAGGCATATGTGATGGCTTTTTCAGAAAAAATACTGTAAGGAAGAACCAAGAAGAATGTAGCATGTTATAATGACTTGCTAAAACTCGTTGCCTGGGACTCTCAAAATGTTTTATCCAGGCTAATTAATAATATAATAATTTTATTGCGGTCATAGACCAGAAAATATCATATTGCATTTCTATGCTACATTTCCAAATACCTAAAACCTTGTATTTCAAATAATTGCTAGCAAAACAGATAAAACACAGATAAAATACTATTTAAACCAGTGTAAAACTTGGAGCAGTATTCCTATACTTAATAGAATTCCTTATCCTTTCCAGCAACCCCTTTCATGCTCTGGACTTTTACCACCCAAACACAACATTTGGCCACTTGTTTCAAAATCGTGGGATTTTCACCAATTAATAACTTTTCCAGCCATACCCACTCCGAACTTTCCAAGAATTTAGCTATTATAGGATAAACAAGCTAAACCCTCAATCCACTATAACATGGGCATCAAAAACAAACACACATGTATCATTGTCTCCACTTCACCCATAGCACATGGACAGAGTCTAGGGTTGCCAGGTCCCACCATGCAACCGGTGGGAGATTTAGGGAGGAGGGGTTGGGGGCGGCAACCAGCGTCATGTACGTGATGAAGTCACTTACAGTGTAACCAGAAGTGCCGGCGTGAGGCTTTCCCTGCCCCCTCCTGTTCCTATCTTAAGTTTCCAACCAGCCAGTTTTGCTCCCCCCAGTTTTGCCCTATGAGCTTTCTTTGGTGCACTCTGCCCAGTGTCCCAGGTTTCTCTGGCAGCTTTTCCCCGCGGTTTCTTGCGAGTAGCGCTACTTGCGAGAAACCACAGGGGAAAGCAGCCGGAAAGCTGCCTAAGAAACCTGGGACACTGGGCAGAGAGAAGCAAAGAAAGCTCACAGGCTGGGGCACCAGGGAAACCGTGGAGGCAAAGCAAAAAAAAAAAAAAGCCTGCACCCCCGCCAAACAGCTGAGTGGCGGTAGGGTGGGGGGAGCAAAACCAGCTGTACAGTGTAACTGGAACTGCAGGCGTGAGGCTTTCCCTGCCTCCTCCTGTTCCTATCTTTGGGAGGGGGAGCCTGAGGAGGGCAGAGTTTGGGGGGGAGGGACTTTAATGCCATAGAGTCCAATTTCCAAAGTGGCCATTTTCTCTATCAGCTGGAGATCATTTGTAATAGCAGGAGATCTCCAGCTAGTACCTGGAGGTTGGTTGGAAGAAGAAAATACCTATGCTGGAAATAGTAGAAACTATAATAAATGGCAGCACGTGGCTTCAAAGGTAATATAATGTGAAATACACCAACTGAAAAAGAAAACAATATTATAGAATATAATAATTCTATTTTTTGGAAAATCCAAAACACAACATATATTCATAAACACTGTGTTGAAAGCCACACAGAAACCTCACTGGGTCTGAAATAACAAAAATGTATATATACAGATTGCTTTTAACAACAAAACATGAACAACATAGATTCAAGAATTATTTCTGTGGCATTAACAAAGGCTCATGTATACTCAAGAATTATAGTCCATGAAAAATCACGAAGAGACGAAGAAAGGTCCAAGGTGGGTCTATCACAAGTACGCGTTTTGGAATCCAATCCTTCCTCAGCTTGGCGACCACAACGATGTTTAAAGAGACCAATAATAATGGCTTCTAAAGATAATTATAATCATAATAATAATAAGGCTTATCAAAATGGCTACAGTGACAACTTATGAGTGTTGAGAATACAACCCACTGAAGATGAGTGGTTTTCTTTTTTAAAAAAGCATTTTAATGCTGTTTTATTTTTTTATGAATTTGCAAGTTGTCTTGAATGTCATATCCTTGATAAAGGCAACATAGACACCTTAAAAATGCAGTAAATGCACTAAAAAAACATACATCGATAGTGTTGTAACAATAGACTTAGAAGGCTCTCTGAATTCCCATATCTTTGCAAGGGGATAGACTAGAGAGTTTAAAAAGTAACTCTCTATTCCCTTGCAAAGATATCTCTTTTTCCTTATACCAGTGCAAGGAAAAAGACTAGAGACTTACTTTAAATAAAAAAGGAAATCTGGGAATTCAGAGAACCCACCAAGTGTATTGTTACAACACTCTAGCGATATGTTGATATTTTAGTGCTTTTTTAAAAAGCTGGGTTCCTTTGATACCACCAGTGACACCACCAATGACGACAGCACCCTCCCTTGAACATCCTCATTATTGAAGGCATGTGTGGAAGAAAATTAACTGACTCCACAATGCAGAGGGAGGGCAGACATGCGGAAGAACCGTGCCCAAACCGATTCCAGTGCTTGTGGATCGACTGCAAAGAAAATTAGGAGTCGAGTGTATGGAAAAAGCCCTGAGAAACTCAGCAAGTTTCCAGGTTGCAGGTAAAATTTCAGCAATCAGAGATAAGACAACAGGATCTTCTGTAGTGGCTACATAGCTCTTTGCCTCCATATCTACAAGTAGCAGATTGTGCAAAACAGGTAAATGTAGTTATTTTTAAAATATCTATGCTGTCTTTATCAAGGATGTGACATCCAGACAACTTGAAAATTCATTAAAAACAAAACAGCATTAAAGTGCAGCAATTTTTTAAATACCAGTTTGCAGAACCCAAAATTCTGGCTATAGTACTTAGTATCCAAGCGCAACAGATCAGAAGAGACTAGTGTGGTTATAGTAGTTGTCATATCAGACCACAGAAACCAAAGTTCAAGTCCACCACCACCACTGTGAAGCTCACTGGGTAACACTGGGCCTGTCTCTCAGCCTAACTTTCCTAACACACGGTTCTTGTGAGGATAAAATGAGGAGGGGAGAATTGTGTATACCACCGTGAACTCCTTGGAAGAAGGGTAAGATAAAACTGGGAAGAAGGGTAAGAGCCAGCGTGGTGTAGTGGTTAAGAGGGGTCGTTTGGAGCGGTGGAATCTGATCTGGAGAACCGGGTTTGATTCTCCACTCCTACACATGAGTGGCAGAGACTAATCTGGTGAACTGGATTTGTTTCCCCACTCCTACACACGAAGGCAGCTGGGTGACCTTGGGCAAGTTACAGCTCTCTTAGAGCTCTCTCGGCCCCACCTACCTCACAGGGTGTCTGTTGTGGGGAGGGGAAGGGAAGATTATTGTAAGCCGGTTTGATTCTTCCTTAAGTGGTCGACAAAGTCGGCATATAAAAACCAACTCTTCTTCTTCTTTTTAAATATCAATACAACAGCACAGAAAAAAAGAGAAATATACTTAATTATTCAGGCTATGAAACTGCAGCAGAATGTTGCTTCAGAATTTTGATTTATTGTTGTGTGGAGTTTACATAGCCCTGTCTTCAGCCTGTTCTGGTTTGTATGAGTGATGCCCCATGGTACTGAAGTTAGATACTCCACAGGAACCTCTCATGATGCTCTCTGCCTTGTTTACTCACTAATTTATCCACCTCCACCGTCTAAGCATTAAGGGCTTTTCCTGCTCCCTTAACAGGGTCGATATCTTTCATCCTGTGCCTTTAACAGTTTTGATGCAATGCCTCATGATGTAATGTTGCAGCGTACAGAAGGAGGCAGCAGGTGGCCATTTAAACCTGTAACCTAGACAACTAGGGTTATAATTAGAGAGGAGCGGGGAGTGGAGAATGTGCTGGCCGAGGGACAAGCAAGACGAGGCCTAAGAGCAGGGAATAACGTTTGCTTCCTATGAGAAACAGAGACTTCCCATGCGCAGTTGACACCCAATGGAAGCATTTCTCTAAAGCACTGGTTCCCAACCAGGGGTCCATGGACCCCCAGGGGTCCGCGAGAACTAAATTAAGGTCCGCGAAACAAAGTTATAAACCCATAATAAATTAATATTTTCAATTAAAAGTTCTCTATTATAAAATATATATATTCAAATATAATTCTAAGTTTAATGTTTAACTAACAGTTATGATTAAAGTTTATTTTCAAGTTCCCGGAATTTTTATTTTGAACCTTGGGGTCCCTGCACCGAACAAAAAAGTCCTAGTGGTCCCTGGTCAAAAAAAGGTTGGGAACCACTGCTCTAAAGCCTCTGCATGGATGTTGTAATGTACAAAGCAGACCTCCTCAAAAGAGAGCCATGGAAAGCAGAAGGTGCTATGATGCGGTTACTGAAGAAACTTTTTCAGGTTTCATTGTTGACCAGTTCTTAACAGTACAGGAATGATGTCCTGTGTTGGTAGGATTGCCAGGTCCCTCTTCACCACCCGCAGGAAGTTTTTGGGGTGGAGCCTGAGGAGGGCGGGGTTTGGGGAGGGGAGGGACTTCAATGCCTTAGAGTCCAATTGCCAAAGCGGCCATTTTCTCCAGGTGAACTAACTGATCTCTATTGGCTGGAGATCAGCTGTAATAGCAGGAGATCTCCAGCTAGTACCTGGAGGTTGGCAAGCCTATGTGTTGGATATGACAGAGTGTAATACCCTTATGAGATAGCTATTATGGAAACCTACTCCGTAAAATATGTGATGAGGGGGGGAAAAGCTTTATCATCTTGTATCAGCCTACAAAGAGGCAAAGGCCAAACTCTTTTCGAAACCTACGTGAAGAAGTGAAGGCCCATGAAGAGTCCTGGGGGAATCTCATTTCCTCATTCCTTCTCTCACTCTTGCTTTTCCTCTTTGCTCCCCCCTGCAGCTTTTCCTACTTCCTTTTCTCCCACCTCCCTCCTCTTTCTGGTTCTCCCGCTGGCAGTGTGTGCTCCCCTCTGGGTTGCCAAAAGCCACTATGCGTCCTCAGACAAAGATTCCACCTGGACCCCTCCACGACCCTGATCCAAACCATATGTCTAATACAGTAATTTTATATTTGTACACATATACATATGTGAACCAATATAGGACACATCTGATGAAATGGGCTGTAGTTCACAAAAACTTCCTATCAGAACAAATCTTTAGTATGTAAATCAGTAATAAATCTATTTCAGTTTACCCTTCTACTTTTACCTAGCACAAAAGCAAGGGCAAATTTATTATCTAGTGGTACTGCCTGAACACATGAAGCTGCCTTACACTGAATCAGACCTTGGTCCATCAAAGTCAATATTGTCTACTCAGACCGGCAGCAGCTCTCCAGGGTCTCAGGCAGAGGTCTTTCACATCACTTACTCGCCTAGTCCCTTTAACTGGAGATGCCAGGGCTTGAACCTGGGACATGCTCTACCACTGAGCCATGGCCCCTCCCCAATGAGATGTACTGGGATTATTGGTATTGATTTTGTTGACATGTTTTCTAAAAAGATTATGTCATTTGTCATATAACATGAAGCTTATTGTCTATAATAGTAAATAGTTTTCCCTTCCTGTAACAACCCAGACAGATGTGCAGTTTTGTGCCTCACCAATCTGGTATTGCATGATATTAATGAATAACTGCAGGAAATAGGGACCCTTGCATCACTGTCTGCCCATACACATGGATTCTCTGCTGTGACCCCCCACATTATGGCATGGCCACTCTGATGAAGTCAGGAAGGCTCCCACTCTCTTGGCATTCCACAAACTATGCAAAACTGAATTATTCAGGAAGGCATTTTAACAAAGGTAACAGGACTAAATTATAACAGAATGGTTCAGGAAGATTAAAGGAAAAGAGACTGTGGACTATATTACTACGTATAGTATGTACTATCTGTTGCTGCATGTATTATCCTACTATATAATTTCTGCATTGTTTAAGATGTCATGTTAATACTGATGCTTTGTTTCAGACTTCTCCATTCCTAATCCTGTTACACTGCTTATTAGATGTGCTATCCTGTTGAATGCATTGATTTATGCTGCGTAATCTGCCTTTCATCTCAGTGAGAAAGGCGAACTATACCTAACGTAAATAACAATCAACTAGGGACATTCAGTTCACTAGAAAATTGGTAGGCAATATTTATTTATTTACATTTTATACTCCACCTTTCTCACTGGTACTCACAGTGAATTACACAGAGTCAATACAATCAACAAGATGGGACTTTTAATAAACAGTGAAATAGGATTTGGGTTGTAAAACCAACCAGAAGTCTAAAAAACAGAACTGAAACAAAGTATAGTGTCTGTTTGCTGTGTGTACTGAATTTGCTGCTGATGTGTGCTGAATTTGTATAGATAATTTGTAAATTATCTGCAGATTAAAACACTACTGGCTGTTGCAAACTGTACCTCATGATTGAAATATATACTGAAGTTTTAAAACTTTGAAAATGTTAGTGTTTAAGAGAACCCTTTGCACAAGTTCCATGTATAAATGGGGAAAGGACTGCAGTGGCAAAGTCTGCTTCTGACTCATGTATGTACACTCTACTGTATGAATTGATGTAGGCTTGTTGGCACGGTAACTGGAGGGCATCTGCAAAGTCTATAATACTGCCAGTTGAATCCTAAATTTTAAAACTTTTATGGAGTTACTGACTTCATGCACAAAGCCTAGGCACATACAGTTTGTAAACACCTAGGACTAGAGTTAGGCATTTTTAATGCTCCCTTACGTTAACAAACAAATGAACAAACAAGCCCCTAAAACCCTTCCTACATGAATTATGCAGCAAAATAACACATTGTAGCAGGGAGAAAACAATGCTAATGCTTCTCCTGATGTTTGATAATCGTCAGTAAGGGAACATTAAAAAACAAAAGGGAAAAAATATTTGCCCCAGCTGTGTGGAAGGCTTGTGGCTTTTATTTATACCCTGCTTTTCTCCCTCGTAGGGACCCAAAGTAACTTATCACATTGTTCTTCCCTCCTTCACCTTATCCTCACAACAACAATCCTATGTGGTAGATCAGGCTGAGAGACTGTGGTGGGTCCAAGGTCACCTGGTGACCTTCCGTGGTAGACTGGAGATGTGAACATGGCTGGTACAGATCCTAACCCAACAATGTACTACACCAGTTCTCAGTGGAGTGGCATAGCCCAGCTCACTGTACATCCTTACTACCTCAGTAGCATCTTATTATGTTCTGTCTTTAAGGCCCAGTGATGCAGAATCAGTAGAAGCATGACTTCCACTCTAGCAGAGGGAGGAATAGGGTTGCCAGCCATTCGCAACCAGCAGGAGAAGGCAGTTGCTGGGATGGGGGAATGATGTCGTCCTAGTGGTGCAACATCCCTTCCAGTTAATGCTCAGAAGTGACATGAAGCTGGCCTGATGCTTGGGATTCATCAAAACTCTATGGTAAAACCATAGAGTTTTGGCTGAGTCCCAGAGAATCATGTCAGTGATAGGGTTGCCACATGTGAGTTGGGACATTCCTGGAGATTTGGAGGTGGAGCCTGGGGGGGTGGGGTTAAGGAGGGTTCTATTTACCTACATAATAATAAGTTTAATACGGTCCAAGACCAACAAATAAAAGATATACATAAATATACATACATAAAAAGGATAGCAAGTATATACTCCAATAAATACTTGTAATCACTCACTCATAAAAAGCCGTTGATATTTGGTATCATGTTTAAACAAGCAAGAGTTGCACCCCCCCAAAACTGGTGGATAGACACAACCAACTGTTATTATATGCGGATGATGCCGTTCTTCTTTCTAGAACAACTATTGGAATCAGGAGGGCATTGCGCTTGCTTGTTGCCTATTGTGCTGATAATCAACTTGAGGTTAACTACTCAAAAACTAAACTAATGGTTTTTGCTAATAAGCCAAAACTTTATTCTTGGTGTCTGAATGGGATTAAGATAGAACAAGTACACTGCTATAAATACCTGGGTGTGGTCTTTCAGGCAACAGGTTCAAGAAATTCTCACATAGCCCATGCCTCCGCAAATGCCCAAAAAAGTGCAACAGCTGTACAAAAATTTTCTGGACTAAGGGAGGACATTCAGTCACAGCTGCTGTCAAGTTATTTAAAGCTAAAACCCTTCCCAAATGTTATATGGGGCGCCGCTCATTACTACAGCAAACAACTCCATGATGGAGAAAATCCAATCCAAATTCCTGAGAGCTGTTTTACAAGTCCCTCCCAGCATCTCCAAGGCTGCAGTTCGAATGGAGACAGGGGAGGTCACAATTGAAGCAAGGATATGGATTGCTTCGATATCCTATTGGCTTAAAATAGCTTTACGTCCTAAAGGACTTGTTAATTTAATTTTGCATGATACTTTTGTTTCCCCCTGGTTGAGAAACCTGAAGAACAAACTAGGCTACTATGGTCTCTCACAACATCTGCTTCTATCAATGGACTATTTACAGGCCAGGGCCTTGATAAGGCAAAGAGTTCTGAATGTAGAAAGGCAGCATGACCTAAATAGAGTTAAAAACGTGTGTTACAACTGCAGCACTCTTACCAACGTGGTCCTGATGTCTTATTTTAACCACTTGGATAATCCAGATTACAGGAGGGCCTTCACGTTGATGCGATGTAACATTCTCCCTTCAGCTATTTTGGAAGGAAGATACAAAAAGTTACTTTATGGTGAACGTTTATGCCCCTGTTCTGATGGTAGTATAGAGACCCTCCAACATGTCATGTTTGACTGTAAAATGTATAGTACAATACGAGAAGACATTTCCTCTGTAATAGCTGGTTTCCCAGGGAGATCCAGAGCAATCCATCTCTCTAACATGCTCTCAGATATGGAGCTAATTTTTAAAGTGGCCAAATTTGGATGGCAAGCTATGAGGACTAGGCATGCATGGGTTGAACTCAATGGTTGAGCGATTTTAGACTTATATTTATGTTGATTTTTTTATGGTTAAGGAGGGAAGAAACCTCAGCAGGGTATAATTCCATAGAGTCTACTTATTGAACTTATTCAAAGCATAAAGGACCTTTTGATGATCTCTAAACATTTCTAAAATGACTGACAGGTTCTACTCTAGGAGAGAAGGGGCCACCTGTCATTGATGCAGTTTTCTTCCCTGGATTGCTCCACCTTGCAGACTCAGGGTATATCACAAATTATTTTCACCAGGTCCATCCAATAAGGAAGCCGGGCAATTTTCTGTCAGATTTGTACTTTGTAATCATCAGTTCCTTTGTATCCACCAGGCTAGACCTTGATGCTGAATAATGAATGCTGAATTACTAATCCTCTCCACACTTACTTGTGAGTAAATCTCATTCACCTCAGTGAGTCTTCCTTCCAAGTATATGTGCATATATTTGGACAGTTATGGCTGCAGCCCTGTGGATACTTACCTGGGGTAAATCCCATTAACATCAGTGAACAATCATGCATAGTTGTGATGTTGTGATTCTTATGTATGCTGTCTTGACAGTAAACCTCTTGGAATTCTATAGGATTTACTTCCTGTTGAAATACAATCCTAATTTCAGGATCTTTTTGCAAGCCTCAGTTAAACTTGGAATGCTTTAGAGATTGAAGCCATCATAGGGTGAATTCAAAAGTGACATTACAATTTTAAGTAGATTTTCAAGGAAAGTCAAAATTTAAAAACTAATTTTACTTCAAGAATCTTTACAAACTACAGAGCTAATTTAGTTGGGTCTATTGTTAGTACCTGATGTGGTATGTAAAAGAAGGAAGAAACTTGTTTCAGCATTTTGTGCTGAATTAAAGGTCTGTGGTGCCAGCAAGTTGGTGGAGATATCTTTTCCCTACTGGTACTCAACCAATCTCTGTCTTCCCTCTTGTGTTACCATGGAAGACCCCATTGAGGACACAAATAAGGATGACCTCTAGAAATAGGAACAGCTATGCTTATCAAATGCATACCACCACTATACTTATAGCCCACCTTTGTCATCAGTGAGACTCAAGGCAGATTATAAAATAGGAAAAGCAATTCAATCAGAGAACAAAGATCTCAAATAAACAAAGTACTAGGACTGGGATTACAGAACTGGAAAAATAATGCAAACAAAAAACTGTCTAAGGCAACAAAAACTGTCTGAGGCGTATCATACCATGATGGATAAAGGAAGGTTACAAAGGTAGATGACATTGTAGTAAAAGGGGAGGTGAGACATACGCTAAACATTTCAATAGACTGCAGTACTATATCCCTTATAGAAATGACCTTCTGTGCTGTTCCATTAAACTGCAGTTCTAATCCCTTTAATATAATGCCCTCCTGAACATTTCTGTTTTGCGCATTCAGTAAAATGCTAGAACAGTGGGGGCCTTCCTGATCCCTTCAGGGACGGAGGTGGGACTTGATCCCAGGATTTGTTAACTGTAGAATTGTGATGAACATTACTGCTAAGGTGGTAACATTTCCTAATTCAAAACAAACAAATCTTTGTTGATTTACAGAGAGTTGGATTGAACGATGTCTCAGTGAAAGTGAAAACAAACGTTATTCCAGTCACACATCTTTGGGGAATGTTTCTAATGATGAAAGTAAGTATATGCCATTTTAATTTTCAATAGAGATTCATAGACTTGTGGTTCCAGGAAGCACCAGTTTATCTTGCCTTTTTATCTCTTTCCCCAATTTTTAATGTTTTGTTGTGTTTGTTTTTAACTGCTTGTGAGTATAAAACATCAGGAAAAGGACTGGTGTACTTTTCTCCCTACTATATTCTTCTTTATAATTCATACGTGCGTGAGTAGGTTAATATGAGTCACTATTCAAGAATACCCAACCCCTTTAGTCTGGAGCAGGCATGGTTTGGGCCACATGACACAGTCCCCTTAGGCATTTATTATTGTGTTCTACAGGTTGTGTTTCTGTAAGGCCTTGGAGCTGTTGCATTACTGGTATCTGTCTTCAGACAGTGTACTGTCAATCAACAATACATGTAGAGAATGGTTTACATTTAAAGATTTTCTTTTTGATCTGAATAAATCTGATTATTTTTTTTAAATGTAGTGTAGACATACTTTGGCTCCTCGTAACCACAATCCAGACCTGGTGAGCAGATGCATTGCTCACAAAATGACTCCAACAAGCAGAAACAGCCCGAGATTCAAGTCTGAGGGGACATTTCTTCCCTACTCCTGCATAATGTAGACCTGTCAAACCCTCTACATATACAGAGCAAAACCCCTCAGACACTGAAAGATACTTTTGGTTGCCATCCTCCAGGTGGGGCCTGGAGATCTCCCAGAATGTTAACTGATCTGCAGACAATAGATATTAGTTCCCCTGAAAAAAATAGCGGGTTTGCAGGGTGGACTCCATGGCATTATAACCCACTGAGTGCACTCCCCTTCCCAAATTCTGTCCTCCCCAGGCTTGATCTCCAAAGTTTCCAGGAATTTCTCCACCTGGAGTTGGCAGTCCTGAAGATATGCAAGTGCTCATGCTTGCTTGCAGGACTATATCATGATAATGCTGATGATATTAATAATCTGTGGTTACTTCCACATGGAGACTTTGTTCTAGTGTGGAATCCAAACTGAAGTAGGGGTTTCTTTTTGTTTTTTAGCATCCACATGAAGCAGTCCCCTAATCATCCACTTTTCAGGTTTTCCCCTACTTTGCTGTGACTGAGTGTGATCTCTCTCAAATCTGGTTTGACACAATCTTTTTGGGAAAAGCACCTTTGCACACTTTGTGAACGGGAAGGTGCACATTTTTGGAAGTCCCACACACATCAGTGCCATTTTCCTTGCCTCATCTCCACTGCTCCCACTCCTTCCACCTGCTGTGTCTATAAGAATTGTTCAGGAGTTCCTCAAATTTAATTCTGCTTGACAAAGTTTCAGTAATAAGAAAGTAAAAATTTACCTTTTAGCAATTTATCTGTATTAAAATAGCTAATGACATATACATCTCTGTAGCCATCATGTTTGTAAGGAATATATGCTTGGGCCCAGTCTATGCATGATTAGGCTCGAATCAAGTTTTTCAGAATCAGGTCCCTGGCTGAACTCTAGAGAGGAGTACTCAGATCAAAGATGCCTGAACAGCCAATAGCATGGCTGTGGTGTGCACAGTAACTAACTGCAATCCTAAAGAGAGCTACACCCTTTTAAACCCATGGATTTAGAAGGGTGTAACTCTGTTCAGGAGCGCACTGTAAGGGGGTTAAAAGGATTACCTGGAAATAAGCAGCAAGCCAATCTAAATTATTAGTGTAGATGTGTAACATGCATTGGTAAATTACTATAGAACAGGACTGGATCCATCCAGATCAGCTGGATAGCTCCAACCTGTATTCAGTCACAACTAGCTGGGTCAAATCCTTCATCCTGCTGAAATCAGTCATGTAACCGATGTCACCTCTAAAATTCATGCAATATATACATTTTGAAAACTCAGTGATAAACCAAAACGGTATATCAGTTTCAAGAGCGTTTACTTGGTGGCAGCTGCAGAATTCAAAACTGAATGCTTTCTCATCATGATATTAATAATTAGCTGATTCCAAACTCTAGCTGCAACCATCCTGACACTGACTTTATTGTGATTGTTCAAATTTAAAATTATTTATTAGCAGTGTTTTCTTATATTTAAAATCAACATTCTTTGACATCACAAGCAAGGCTAGTGCCTATGATAAACAGGACATTCTAAGTGGTGGCTCTTTCCTTGTAGAATTCTGTTCCAGGAATGGCCTATTAGGCTTGTTTGGTCTGGATTACTAGACTGCTAGTAAGCATCTTTCTAACCTGCTATTCCTTTAGGGCTATGGAAACTGAACAAAAGAAGAACGATTCTATCTGGTTTAGTGTGAATCTTAGTGTTAATGTGGTCATTATGCTGTTTGGCTGGTTTAACTGTAATTGTGAACTATATGATGGGCTGAAAGGAAGAATATAAATGTAAAAACAAGCAATATGAGTGGTAGCATGGGCAAATATGCCATGATGCTCCTGCAGCCTTTTTGGTGTGGCAAATGTTTGCTTTGCATGAGAGGGAGCTGCTGGGATTGGCAGCAATCCTAAAGGTCAGTTCTCATAAGCATGGACATGAAAAGCAACTCTGTACAGATGACATTTCTAGGCAAAAGCCAGTGCAGGAAGAGAGGGAACAAGAGCTGTCATAGTGGCCCTGCCTCTACTCATAACCAAACACAACCCTCCCATCGTAATCATAGGGGCAGAGCCTATGTATGTACACTCTGTATGCATGTAGGCACCATGCTGAATGTTCTAGCAACTCTTCATAGGGGAGGACAGAGCACACTCCCCCACTCCATGCACTGGTTTCTACCTACATATGTCATCTGTCCAGGGCTCACGTGATTTCTTATCACTTGATGATGAACTGCTGAGTGTATGTATTTATCTGAGAAGCATTAAGGAGATGTGAACATACATGAAAGTTATATCTGTGTTTGTTTGCTTATGATGGCTCATTCGCATGTGTAAGTTGCCCCTTCTTGTTGCAAGTCACCAAGTGAGGCATATGAAAATTCTGGAATTCTCTCAGTGAAGTCTCTTATGTTACTAAACAGAATGTTATCTTTCAGTTTGTTTGTTTGTTTGTTTTTGTCCTTCTACACACTTTTACTATTTATTTAGAGTGGCTTTCACGTCAACCATATGACTGTCCTACATCTCAAACGAATGCTGAACCAATATCACTCTAGAATTACTGCCCAAATGTTTTTGGCAAGCTGAGGTGATGTCATCACTTGACCTCTGATATTACTGGTTTAGCTTGTCTACTTTTACCTTGTCCGCCAGGTATCTGAGTGGACTGCTGGGTTTTTGTATGATTCGAACCCTTTTGAGAGGCTTCTTTGTTAATTTGTTCTTCTGCTTTGTTTGGCCAATGTGTAGCCACAACCCGTATATGGCCATTGAAGTAGCCTTCTGGCTTGCTTGGGTGATGTCAATGTGTCTGTGAGGTAGGCTGATAACATTTTACCTCACGTTAGTTAAGCTGATGTCAACTCACTATCCTTTGTGAAATCATTAGCAGTTCCTAAGTAGGCTAAGCTGATTTGAAGGTGCTGGCCTGTGTGAAGATTTTTATCTGGATAATTTCAGTTTAATAAAAGTTAATGACAACCTCAGGCAACTGAAACTATACTTCCCTCCTCAATGGCAGTGAATGGCTGTAATTCTGAACCAGGTAATATCTTCTGCGATTGCCAGCCTCCAGAGGGGGCTTGGAGTTCTCCCATAATTACTACACATCTCCAGATTACAGGCATCAGTTCTGCTGGAGAAAATGATGAATTCAGAGGGCAGAATTTGTGTTATACAATAGGTTCTAGGTAAAAATCTCTCCCCAGAGATTCCTCCCTCCACAGGCTTTGCCCCCAAATCTCCAGGAACCAGAGCTGGCAACCCTAATTCATCACTGTTCACTTATTTTCCATTGTACTATTGTTGTGAAGAAGGGAGGAGGTCTGACTTTGTTCTACAGATCAACAGGCTTAATAGCTCCCACTCTGCCATGGAGGCCTTCTGGCTGACTTTGGGCCAGCCACACCTTCTCAGCCTAACCTACCTTAAAGAGTTGTTCTGGGGATAAAATGGAGGAAAGGACAATGATATAAGCCACTTTGGGAACCCCATTGGGGAGAATGGTGGGATATAAATGAAGTAAGTAAAGAAATAAATAGTCCCTAGAAGGGAAATATCTGACCCACAGTGTGGTGTAGTGAAGAGCGGTGGTTTGGAGAGGTGGAGTCTGATCTGGAGAACCAGGTTTTATTTCCCACTCCTCCATGTGAGCGGCGGAGGCTAATCTGGTGAACTGGATTTGTTTCCCCACTCCTACACATGAAGCCAGCTGGGTGACCTTGGGCTAGTCACAGCTCTCTTAGAGCTCTCTCAGTCCCACCTACCTCACAGGATTTTTGTTGTGGGGAGGGGAAGGTGATTGTAAGAAAGTTTGATTCTACCTTAAGTGGAAGAGAAAATCGGCATAAAAAAACAACTCTTCTTCTTCTTCTTCTTCCTCCTCCTCCTCCTCCATCATTAGGGATAGTTTACCTCTTCATTGGCCCTTCTGGCAAGAGATTGAGCTCTTCTGCCTCCTCCTACCTCTCTCAAACTCTGCCTGGTTTCCCTGTTATATTTCTTTAATATCATGTCATTCATTATTCTCCGAATAAAAAGAAAATAACGCTTTTGAAAAATCCAGTGTGGAAAATCTCCAGATTATGGCTCAATCCATGGAAGTCTGTTAATGTGCCACTCTCTGTTTCTTTATGGTTTACGCAAGAAAGCACAGGACCACTGCTTGCTTGGCAAGATTGCAGTGCCTATGGTCTGTCACTAAAAAAATTATATGCTCATTCACACTTCCACTAGTTGTACTTTGTATGTTTCCCGAATTTATCCTGGGAAGTTTGAGAATGTTATTCACAAAGCTGTTCCCTCATCCTCTGGTTAGTGCCAAAGAGATCTAGCATGTCCCTTTATATTGTTTTTTTCTCAACAGATGAAGAAAAAGAGAACAACAGAGCATCTAAACCACATTCTACTCCAGCTACCCTGCAATGGTAAGATTTTCTTTTTTAAAAGTGGAAAACAATGTAATCCTGTAAACATTTAAAGCTATCTGTTTTGTCTGAAAGGAGCAAACTTTAATAGAGAATATGGGGATTGGTTTAGTAATGCTTCAGTGCTTTGGTTCTCTGAACTATGTCAATGCTCTATAGTCAGGTTGTGAGTATAATCTGCAAATGCAGGAAAAAATGCAGAATGTAGTTCTAGGTGGACAATTCTGCTTCCGAGACTGTGGTTTTGTTTTTGTTTACTTGTTAAAAACACATTACTAGTATATATGGTAACTCCTGCTAAAATCTCAGAAACTAGCTTTTGGGTGAACATAAGCTCTTGCTTCTCTCCATAACTAGAAAAACCAGTATAAATTCTGCAGAACAATAAAGTGTTCAGAAATATACATAATAAAATAAATTTTGTTCTGTGCAGTGCTCTTCAGGAGGGGTTTGCCTAGGTTCAGACCGAATGAGTTTCAAGTCACCCTCCATCTTATTGAACCATATTCCATAGATATAAATACGAGTTCCCTTAAAGCAGGGCCACACTCATAGACTTAGGGTTGCCAACCTCCAGGTAGTAGCTGGAGATCTCCTGCTATTACAACTGATCTCCAGCAGATAGAGATCAGTTCACCTGGAGAAAATGGCTGCTTTGGCAACTGGACTCTACGGCATTGAAGTCCCTCCCCAAACTCCGCCCTCCTCAGGCTCCACCTCAAAAATCTTCCACCGGTGGCGAAGAGGCACCTGGCAACCCTACACAGGCTATTTTCATACTATTATTTAATTTTGCAGGGAATATGGTATCATTGTTATTGGGGAATCCGCACATCTTTCTCCAGCTAAAATAGGACTTGAATGGGACTTATATTTTCCTAGCTTTCAAACCACAGTTTGTGTTGGTCGGTTAAATTTTATTTTTCTCTCCAATTACTATGACCAATTCCCTGTACCATCTTCCCCACATTTGCATGGGCTGTGCAGATAGTCTGAGCCAAGAAGTCACAGCTAATTAGATCACGTAGTTGCTCCCAAAAGAAAACAAATACTGGCAGCAATATTCACTCACTTTTCCAGCATCCTCATTCATAGAGGTTAGCAAATCTCTAAACCCTTGGGATACTGAGCTCTGAGGGAATGCCAACATATTTGTCATCATATCTCAGACTTCTGAGAGATGAAAAAGCCTACTGTATTATTCAGTACACTTCCTTGCCAATTCAACTGCTTTTACCTCTTTATCCCATGTTTCCTGTGTATATATTTCTCACACATATCCCCCCCACACACACTTTTTGCAAAAGAACACACATCTTCCATTAAATGTTATTCTAGGTAATACATTTGAGGATGACAGTTGACCATTTTGTCACTGTTTATTCCTGGCTCTTCCATTCCATTCAAGCAGGCCTAAGGTGATTTTTATGCTGATCACCGAACTCTGAAATTATTATTAGTGAAATCAGTGAAATTGGAAATGCTATGAGAACTCCTGTACGTAATAGGAACTACTTATTTATTCCAAATTTCTCTGCAATATCCAGGGCACAAGTTGGACTAATACAATCACCCTGACAAAACATTTCAACTAAACTTCTGATCCCAGTTCATCCCTAAACCTTAAGATCATACAGCAGCTGACTGTACTATTTATTTAGGAACTGCTTATGTCAACTTTAATTAAACAAATACAGAAAGGCAGCTTACAACATATATTCAACAATAAAATCAGCCTAAAAACGATAGCACAATTGTACAGGCAAGGACATGGGAATGACACCAACTCTGTTGTTTCAGAATAAACATGTTTTCAGTTGATGCCAAAAAGGCCTGTAAAGAAAGGGCTAGATAAAGCCCCTGGGGAAGAGTGTTCCATAATTTAAGGGCAGCTGATGAGAAGGCTTTTACGCGGAACCAAAGTGCTGCAAAGCTGCGGTGTAAACTCGGTAGTGCATGCCTGTAGGGCTGGCATGAAGCATTCCACTTTAAAGAACTACTGTAGAAAAATGCAGCAAGATGCTGCAGTCAGCATTAGTGTAAGGAGAGAGATTCCAGCGCTTGCTGCACAAAAAACAACAATGAAATTGCATGCTTGTACATTTTTCCTGCACTTTCTGATTAGTGCTACTGTTGTTAGAAGCTTCTATTGCTAGGACCCAGTAGAAAAAATGGAATTTTTCATTAAATTGTTTTCTTATGAGGCAATTCCTTATTTGTTGCAGATATTCAAAGCGAACTGTACCCTTCCCTTTAACGAATCTGATCCTATGTTAAGCTCACACGAGTCTCTTTGGTACAGATGCAGGGATATAAGTACAGATAAAGTGTCAAAGATAGGACATTTTGGAGGACATTGATTCATAGGGTCGCCATGAGTCGGAAGCGACTTGACAGCACTTAACACACACACACAGAGTGCCTACTGAACAGCAGCCACTGACTCTACAGTGCTAGCATCCTTCTCTTAAGAACGTATGAAAGGCCACACTGGATCAGACCACAGCTCATCAAGTCCAGCAGTCTGTTCACACAGTGGCCAACCAGGTGCCTCTAGGAAGCCCACAAACAAGACAACTGCAGCAGCATTACCCTTCCTGTGTTCCAAAGCACCTAATATAATAGGCATGCTCCTCTGATCCTGGGGGAAATAGGTATGCACTTTTACTAGTAGCCATGAATAGCCCTCTCCTCCACGAACATGTCTACTCCTCTCTTAAAGCCTTACAAGTTGGCAGCCATAACCACATTCTGGGGCACAGAGTTCCCAATTTAACTATGTACTGTGTGGAGAAATACTTCCTTTTATCTGTTTTGAATCTCTCACCCTTCAGCTTCAGCAGATGACCCTGTGTTCTAGTGTTATGAGAAAGGGAGAAAAGCTTCTTCCTGTCCACTCTCTCTATACCATTCATAACTTTATAGACCTGTATCCTGTCTCCCCTTAATCGTCTTCTTTCCAAGCTAAACAGCGCTAAGCGTTTTAACCGCTCCTCATAGGGCAGTTGCTTTAGCCCCTGAACATTTTGGTTGTTTTTTCTGCACCTTCTCAAGCTCTGCAATATCCTTTTTTAGATGTGGTGACCTGAACTGTACACAGTATTCCAGGTGTGGTCTCACCATATGTTTGTACAAGGGCAATATGATAGCATCGGTTTTATTCACTATTCCTTGTCTAATGTTGGCCAGCGTGGAATTTGCCATTTTCACAGCAGCCATACACTGGGTTGGCATCTTCATCAAGCTATCCATTACCACACCAAGATCCCTTTCTTGGTTTGTCACTGCCAGCACAGATCCCATCAGGGTATATGTGAAGTTGGGATTTTTTGCCCCAATATGTATCACTTGCTCACATTGAATCTCATTTGCCATTTTAATGCACATTCCTTTAGATTGAAGAGCTCCCTTTGGAGCTCTTCACAGTCTGATTTTGTTTTAACCACCTAAATAATTTGGTATCATCTGCAAACCTGGCCACCTCGCAGTTCACCTCCAACTCCAGGTCATTGATGAACAGGTTGAAAAGCACCGGTCCCAACACAGATCCCTGAGGGACCCCATTGCTCACATCCCTCCATTGTGAGAACTGACCATAGATTCCTACTCTCTGCTTCCTATTTTTCAGCCAGCTCTCAATCCATAAGAGGACTTGTCCTCTTATCCCATGACTATGAAGTTTGCTTAGCAGTCTTTGGTGGGGGACTTTGTCAAAAGCCTTTTGGAAATCCAAATACACAATGTTCACAGGCTCATTCCTGTCCACAGGCTTATCGACAAAAAACTCTAAAAGGTTAGTGAGACAGGACCTACCTTTACAGATGCCATGTTGGGTTTTGCTCAGCAGGCCTTGCCCTTCTATATGCTTGACAATTTTATCTTTAATAATGCTTTTGATCAATTTACCTGGAACAGATATTGAGTTAACTGCCCTGTAATTTCCTGCATTCTCCAGTCCTCTGGAACAAAGGCTGATCGAAGGGACATGTTACATATCATTGTTAGAAGTTCAGCAATTTCCCATTTGAGTTCTTGAAGAACTCTAGGTTGAATACCGTCTGGTCCCTTTGACTTGTTAGTTTGCAGTTTGTCTAGACTTCCTAGGACTTCCTGCCTTGTTATCACTATTTGCCCCAGTTCCTCATTCTCCCCTTCCCCAAACCTCTGTGAAGGAAAAGGAATCTGCCCTATATCTTCAACAGTGAAGACAGATGAGAAGAATTCGTTTAGTTTTTCAGCAATCGCTTTATCCTCTCTTAGTGTTCCTTTACTCCCATTGTAATCCAGTGGTCCAACTGCTTCCCTAGCTGGTTTCCTACTCCTAATGTACTTAAAGAATTTCTTATTTTTGGTCTTGATGTGTTTAGCGATATGGCCCTCAAAAAAATTTTTTCATCTCTAATTGTTTGTTGGCATTTCCTTTGTGCAAGTTTGTGTTTGCTTTTGTTTGCCTCATTTGGGAAATCCTTCCAGTTTCTGAAGCCTTTTTTTCTCTAATAGCTTCCTTCACCTTACCCGTTATAGCCATGGTGGTAACCTCTTGGTCTCAATACCACCTTTCCTGACCTGCGGTATACAATCTAGCTGAGCCTCTAGTATTGTGTATTTGTGAAACCCCATGCTGTTAGCCGCCCTGAGCCATGCTTTGCTGGGGAGGGCGGGGTATAAAGCTGAATGAATAAATAAATAAAAATAAACACAGGTATGTTGTACATTCACAGTCTTCATCAGGAGATTATCAAACTTTATGGATGGCAGTTCTTTGGAAGAAGAAAAATATGCTTTAAGCAATCCTAAATGTGACAGAAAGTCAGAATGTGAAAGTCCCACCACTTGTTCCCTTTTTGTTTTTAATTCTACTGAATTGAATGTTCATAGGTAGCAGATGTCTGCATCTTTTTCTTTTACCACACACATTCAAAACAGGTCCTGTCCCATTTCTGCACCTGCTGATCGCTCCATCTTTATTTTTCCACTCTCTTCTTTCTCCTTGCCCTGACCCTCCACATTGTCTCTGTGTCCTGGAAACTTTCAGGAATATTTTCTCTTACTTTGACAACCTGTAGCCTTAAATGTCCTGCATGAAGTCAGATTTGTAGCTAGACATTTTGAGGTGCCGGTTGTGTTAAAACATCTTTCCATGAACAGGATGTGCTTTATTTCAGCAAGTATGTTCCACCTAATATATTATGAATTTCATTTTAAGAACATTTGTTGCTGTGTCCATTTTAAACACTTCTCTAAACTTTTTCAAGGGCCATTTATGCAGGGCTGTTTCCCTCATGGTCACCCCCACTGACTGCTCCAGTGCTTCGTTTTGATTATGCATGCCTTTCCCAAATGTCAGAGGTTGCCTCGCTCTCCCTGCACGTTTCCGTATGTTTTGCCCGTGTTTTCCAGATGCTGTTTTAGCAAGAATCCGGAAAACGTGGGCAAAACGCGTAGAAAGGTTTTGAGGAGAGCGAGGTGACCTCTGGTGGTCGGGAAAGGCATGCATAATCAAAACAAAGCTCTGGAGCAGTCGCCAGGGGTGACCGAGGGGAAGCAGCCATGCATAAATGGCCTTAGTCAACATAGTCCTGTTTGCAGACTATGTTGCCTTGGGTTGTTGGTTTTTTCTTGGTTATACTGAACTTGCAGTATATATATACCCTGCCAAGCAATTCACCAAACATGAGAGACACGTTACTAGTGCTACATTTTCCATTTTATCACAAACAAATCTTCTAATTATGTTTAGAATATGCAAAACTCATAAGCAGATCCATGTAAGTGGAATGATGTAACTTAAAGATGACATTATGTATTTATTGGACCTGTTCCTCTTGTGACAAAGAGGTAAAAGGAATCTGTTGTTAGCGTAAGACAGTGGCCTAACCAATCAGGGGGGGGGGAGCAAAAGGGTAGGCAAGGAGCAGAACCTTCTTGCTAAAAGCAAATATCCCCCTGAAGCTTCTCAAGGGGTCAGTCCACCCTACATAATCTACTCTTGACCCATTACTGGTTAAGAGACATTTTTGGTTTCTTCTGTCAATCTCTTCTTTGGCCAAAACTTGATGGTAGCATATTGGCTGAATTCCCAGCTGACAAACCCAATGCTGACCCTGTCCCTGCAGGCCTGAGTAGAATAGAAAGGCAGAGATTTTCCACTGGTGCTGGTACTACTGTGTTGATATTTGTTATGGCTGTGAGGAGAGGATGTGACTATTGCCTAGTGCTCAAGCAAGGCATTAAGGAGCTCCTTTATACTGTGTTGATCAGTCTGATGTGTACCATGAGAGAGGACTGGACTTTTATCCTGTTTTAGTAGAACCAACGACTTTCATCTGAAAGGAGCTATGTGCTTCATGCCTCTGCCATGAAGATAGATCCCCTTTTGGTTTTACTGATACTTGGAAGATACACAACGCTTGTCAAAAATCAGGAAGGAACTGGGTCGAACCACAGTATATTGCATAGATAATATGATCACAGTGTACAAAATAGTCTTTACATACCCACCACTCTTTGAAACTGGCTGCTGCTAAACTGAAATGGACTATGTATGTGTCCGCCAAATGCAGACATCCTGAAGAGCGGGTGTCTTCCTTTTTAATCTAAGGCTTGGTCTATGCACTCAGTTAACTGAAGCGGCAATGAGGTGGCAGAATTCTGAGGTGGTAGATTGGACAGCACTTTAGACTATAGATTACATTTAATATATATATTAGGGTTGCCAACCTCCAGGTACTAGCTGGTAATATGGTATTACAACTGATCCCCAGCCGATAGAGAACAGTTCACCTGGAGAAAAGGGCCGCTTTGGCAATTGGGCTCTGTGGCATTGAAGTCCCTCCCCTCCACAAACCCCGCCCTCCACAGGCTCCACCCCCAAAACCTCCCGCTGGTGGTGAAGAGGGACCTGGCAACCCATATACCTGTGAAACTAGCACAGCAAGCAAAGAGTCAAGTTAGAACCTTTCTGATGTGCTAATTTGTTATTTTTGGTAAAATAAAATAAAAAATTTAAAACATGTTCCCCACTTACAATCTGAAGTGGCCCAGACCATTTTGCCATCTCAGACTTCTACCATCACATTCTGTTCCTTGTGTAGACTGGGCTGAAGTCTAGCCTAAATACCTGGTGACCAAGCTAGCCATCCATCATGTAGTGAACATCAGCTATAAGTGTATTATTGTCTACTATGTGATAACTGTTCTGTTATTTCCTTTGCGCTTTAAGGCTGGCAACAAATACAGGAGCTTTATCC
Source organism: Euleptes europaea (assembly GCF_029931775.1). Taxonomy (NCBI): domain Eukaryota; kingdom Metazoa; phylum Chordata; class Lepidosauria; order Squamata; family Sphaerodactylidae; genus Euleptes; species Euleptes europaea. Next base: position 97,583,135 of record NC_079314.1, read on the forward strand.
AGGCCCCTGTGGGCCATCATGCAGGGCAAGAGAGGGATGCATTTGATTGGGGGTGGGGTCACAAGAAGTACAGCTTTGACCTAGACAGAGAAATTAGTCGAAAAGTAGCTGCTGTAGTTCAATTTGTTTAAGATATTCTTCAGCATTTGAAACATGAGACATTCAGCAATATTGTAAGTTGCACCGAAGATTTTATTGTGAGATTCTGGGAGTTTACATTGCTTTATGAGGGTATTATTTTAAAACTGTCTCCTTCAGATAGTGGTGGTAGTCGGGCAGCCCAATCCTGAATGGGGGGCAGATCTGCGGCAGCTGGGAGGGGGACAGCTGCACCACCTCGTCAGAGGTTTCCCGGCTGCCACAGAGGCAAAAAAAGAGGGTTTAAAAAAATAAAAATAGAGGAAATGGGGGAAATCCCCCATTGCCTCCAATGGGGCTGCACCACCAAAGAAGGTGGTGCAACACCACTGCCTGCAAGGGGGGCATTCCCTTGGTGAAAGGGGTGAGAGCCTGCCTTCCAGGAAAGCCTTGCCAGTGTGGCTGCGCTAGCAGTGGGGGCCAGTGGCGCCTGGACGCTGGCGTGCATGCTGCGTAGGTGCCACCTTATTCCATGATAAGGTGGCACCTACGCCAGTGTGTGGTGATGCTGGCTCCTAAGGAGCTTCAGCCTCCCCTTCAGGAATGGGCTCTAAGTTCATTATTTTTGCCACAATACAGCAGGCTAGAGCTGAATTCAAAATATGACTTTTTTTAAGGCATGAAAATGAAATACATTGTGTAAGATGGGATTTCTGATCATTAAAAAAAGTTTTGGTATAATGGAATATTGTTCAGTGTCAGACTAATGACTCTGTGTGAGAGAGAGAAAAGGAGAGAAAAATTAATCAGATATGATGAAGCGATATAATTAATAGCCTTTCTTTCTATCCTGCCTTGTTCAGGAAACCTGACATGCCAATTAGCAGCTATAGCATACAAGTGAAGTCTCTGCGCTTTGAAAAGGGGTTTTGTTAAGGTCCATGAGTCTGAGAAAAGATGCTGCAGTAGTATTGCTGTAGAGAGAAAGGGAGAATAGATGTTGCCCTAACAAACTGATTCTATTCATCACATCAAATATCTTATTAAAATACTTTGCAGAGACAAACAACCATCGTAAATTGTATAGTAAAGAAAATCAGAAACAAGGTAGGAAAAGATATAAACATGCTCCTTCGTTCTTACTGGATAGTGAATAAATAGTTCATATGAATTCTAGTAATACATTTAAACAAAATGTGTTTTTAGACCTCAGCTCCATAACGTTATTTTCAGCCATTTTTGAGAGAATCAGTTGAAATTATTAGGATCGCTAACATATTTAAAGTATAGCTTTCGAATCCTTAGCTAAACTGGAAGTTTTATGCCTTGGGAAGAATCAGGAATTAGAAAAGCACATATAAGAAAGGGCTATCTCAAACTGGTATGAAAACATTGATTCAGCTGGGATGGTAGACACACATCTGTTAGATATGACATAATATGCACATCTGGGTGCTGCACATATTATTCTTAGAATCATAGACTCATACAGTTGGAAGGGACCACCAGGGTCATCTAGTCCAACCCCCTGCACAATGCAGGAAATTCCAAACTACCTCCCCCATACCCCCAGTAACCCATACTCTATGCCCAGAAGATGGCCTTGTCTGATGCTGATGTAGCTACCAGCAACCATAGCTAGATGCTTTAAAATGGTGTAGGTAAACATATATTTGCATCCATATGTTCTGTTATTCTCAGACTGAAAAGTACTGTGGGAAAGATATCTCAGAGGGATAGCTATATTAATCTGTTGCAGTAAAAACAATGAAGAGTCTTGTGACCCATTGTAGACCATGTATTGTGGCATATGATTTAATGGGAAGGAACCTTTCTTATGAGGCATACAAAAGCAATATTATATTGCCCTGACAATATTAATTCAATCAATACAATACATTAGGAAATAGCAATGAGCTGCTAAATGATACTGTAATTGACTATGGTATTCCTTAAATTTATGCAAATATGCCTGTGATCAGAGCCCTTAAAAAACTGATAATGTAAGACATGTAAAAATGATACAGGCATGTGACTGCAAGATAGTTTATGGAATGTACCATCCTAGAAAGAAGCATGTAAATGATATATGTAAAAGAAGCATATAGATAACGTGGCTACATTATAAGAATAAGATAAATAAAGTTGAGACATAGTGAATAGTGGTTGTTCATTTTCAAAATCTAGATACTGTAATCCAGGGCAGCCAACACACATGTAGTTTCCTTTGTTTGGTTATTGTTTTCAAGGCTGGAGGAGAACTATGAGATTGCAGAAGGCGTTTGCATTCCTCGAAGTGCCCTCTACATGCACTATTTGGACTTCTGTGAGAAAAATGACACACAACCTGTTAATGCTGCCAGTTTTGGAAAGGTGAGTATGGAACCAGTTCAAATGTCTTACTATGAAACGTCATTCAAGTGTGCTTTGGGGGATTTGAAAGATTATGGCAACAGCATCTCCTCCACACAAAACTGGCTGAAATCTGAAGAAGCTACCTTTATGCACTTAGGAAAAAACTGTGAAGGAAATGCCTTTTTCATTTTTCACTGGGAGGCAGTGACTGGACTGGGCAATTACTGGCTTCAGTTGCAGAAAGTATTGAGGCGAAGAGAGGAGGAGACAAAAGCGAAAAACTAGCTGGATGGATTTGTCTAAAGATTAGTGATGTAGTTCAACTGTAATGTTGATGGAGTTCCATAAAGAAGGTAGAATTGAGTCCTTTATTCCAGCTGTGTTAGTTTTGAATGGTCTTCTTGGAAAAGTTACTGCCTCCAGTTTCTAAATTATAGTGAATACTAACTATACAGTGTCAACCTGCTGTGTGAGCTACTGTTTATCTTATTCTACGGACTTGGTATACATGAGGTACAACAAAGAAAAGTGCTTTTGGTCAACATTAAAAATTGTGATGGAACAGAGGGACAGGCTAGTTTTGGGGGTTTGATAGATCAGTGAATTCCAGAAAGGGTGTTAGGACGTAATGTTTCAGCAAAAACATGGCTGCAGACTCAACGCAAGCCGCTGCTGCAGCAGTAGGGCTGCAAGCACCGTGTGGAAACAGAGCTGAAGCACCTGGATGTGTTCTTCTGGCTGCTTCCACCCTGCCTGCACACCGGTCGGGGCCCATCTTCCACCCCCTCAGCAGGCAGCCTATTACTGCTGTGAGGAGGGCAGGCTGCTTTCAGGAGCTGGGTGGGAGCATAATGCAGGCAAGCCTATGTCACCCCCACCCTTTCCTTATTTAAGGCCCCTTTCCCAGGTTGCTTGGCCTCCCGTGCTGGCACAGTGGACCAACTCTTCTTTCCTATGTTCAGTGTTTTGTTTGCTCTTCCTTGTGTAACAGCTTTAGGCTGTTTTTGGCATTGGGCCAGATCCATTTAGGGGAAGGCTGCGCCTGCATGCCTACTGCCTACTTTCCCCATTTGGACAGCCCCATAAGGGGTCTTGGGGTCGAGTCCTACTGCGGATGCCCAGCTCGGGGGCTGTCATTGACTCCACTCCCAGGTGGTAAAGGTATCACTTAGAGGTCTGCTCCCTAGTGGAACCACTGCTTCGCCACTCCAGGTTTGCTCCCAACACTTGAGTTGGGAATCCTTCATTGGCCAACAGGGTGGTGGCCTGATTCCTGGATTCATTCATTGGCTGACAGGGTGATTTCCCGTTGCCTGGATCCATGCCCTATTCTTCACCAATGCTCCATCTGCTGTAATCAATAAAGTTGTGACCTTTGTTAACCCAGTTCTTTGCGTTATTCTATTCATTAACTCTCCTGTTTCCGCCAAGAGGCTGCTCCTGCCCTTATGATTGCAATGATATGGTTTACACTAAAAACAGTATCTGTATTTAGAGCCAGCATGGTGTACTAGGGTGATGAACTGAGGTCTGGGAGAGCTAGGTTCAGTTCCCCACTATGCCATGGAAGGTTGCTAGGTGACCTTGGGACAGTCATACTCTCTCTTCCTAACCTGCCTCACAGGAATGTTGTGAGGATAAAATGGAATAGAGGAGAGTGGTGTAAGCTGCTTTGCATCTCCATTGGGGAGAAAGGTGAGATGTAACTGAAGTAAATAAATAAATAAACAAACAAACACTAGTATACAATTATAATACTAATAATCTACAATATTTTGCTGTGTCATTGTTTTGCTTCCTCAGCATTTATTGACGCATCTTTTATCATGTTGCCTGCAATGGTAGATGAGGCATATAAGCAATCAAATAGTATAGCACAAATTTCTGTTTTCTTGAAAGCAATTGCTGTTTATTTATCCCTTATATCCTGCTTTTTCGTCAAGAAGCTTATACCAAACTTCCTTTTGGAAAGTTATAGTTTTTTTCAGTAGCTGTTTGAGAGGAGGTTTGAAAGGGGAATTGTTCTTTAAAAGGTCTGGGGGATTAGTTTAAAAATATAAAATTTTCAAGGCTTCATTAAACCCTTCAGATCAACTGTTTAGAGTAAGAATGTGTGTGTTAAGTACCATCAAGTTGCTTCCGACTCATGATGACACTATGAATCAATGTCTTCCAAAATGTCATATCAGAGTAAGAATAGAAGGAGAAAACTGCTTTTGAATCTCTTTCCAGAGAATAATGTGGGTAGAATATTTGGGAAATTTAAGTAAGCATAGATATAAGGGCAAAAAATGGTGCCTCTTCTTTTAATGGAGTTGAAGAAAGAATAGACAAATATTATCTTCATATGAGAGAAAGAATGAGCAAAAAATTAAAAAAAAACCAATCACTGGCTAGAAGAATGTTTGATTGAAATAGCTGTGCTGTAGGGAGTGGCAGCATATTTTTAAAATATTTTATTACATAATATTACAAAATATAGAATTGGATCCAGCAAATTTGAGCACAACATATAACTAACCCAATTGATAAAATTTGTGGCCGTCCAACAATATGTGATGATGCTCACCGACAAGATGGCTTTAAAAGGTAGGGTTGCCAGCTCCGGGTTGAGAAATACCTGGAGATTTTTGGGGCAAAGCCTGAGGAGGTCAGGGTTTGGGGAGCTGAGGGTCTTCAATGCCCTAGAGACCAATTGCCAAAGCGGCCATTTTTTCCAGGTGAAGAAGATCAGTTGTAACAGCTGAAGATCTCCAGCTACTACCTGGAGGTTGGCAACCCTGTTAAAGGGGATTTGACAAATTAACAGAGGAAAGGCCTATCAAAGACTATTAGCTAAATTAGAACCTCCAGGTTCAGTTGCTGGGGACAGATGACCGTTAAGGGCTACTGCCTTCACGCCCTGTTTGTGAGCTCCTTAGAGGGATCTGGCTGGTTTCTCTTGGGCAAAAATATGCTGGACTTGATGTACATCTGATCCAGCAAGGGTTTTATACAGTATTATAATTAAGACTTCAAAACAATGCCCTGCCATTGTGTGAACTTTCTACCACTTTCTTTTTTAAATGGTGTTGAGTTCTTTTTAATGCTGTTATGCCTTCTCATATACAAACACAGTATGGCTATTTTCTACTGCAACAGGCTATTTTCCTATAACGTGTGAACAGGCTGCTGTTACTGGTACAGGGTTTTGAATAGCAGTGGTGTGGCAAGTTAAAAGGGACTTGGGCTTTTTCATCATCTGGAAATGCCCTAATAGTCCAGTCCAGGGCACAGATAGATTTGACTCACTCCATTATTTTGATAAAGTCTACACATCTTGAACTGTAGGCTGGACTGAATTCTTAAAATAAATCATTCTCTTTTCTCATTGTTATGGAAGCAAGTCAGAGTCAACCGGGATGTTTTATTTTGTGTTAAGGACTGTTTTGGTACTATCCAACCCCAGAAGTGAATGACAAGAGCCACTAAAAAAAAGAAGACCAGAAAATGCCTTTTTCCCCACAGCCCCTAGGAGCCCTCCTCCCTGTCTGCGCAAACTAAAAGAGAGGGGTGGGATTAATGTGTAATTAAAAAGAATTTGGAAGACTGAGATGTTGCGGAATGTTAGATCAGTAGCTGGAACAGCATGTGGCGTTCTTTAGGTAGGCTTCATTGAGTCAGTACAAAAAAAACCCAAAAAACGATGAGAAAGAGGAACTGCTTGCCTGTCTGCTCATTTGTCAAATACCTTGGCTGAACTTTCACAGTTCCACAAAAGTGTTTGTCTGTTTGCTGATTTTTCATTGCTCCAGAAGTTAAAGCAAAATGGATAGCGAAATCCAAACTTATGTGGCATTTATTTTCTACAGTGGCTGTTTTGGATAAGCCTTGTGAGCCAAAGTAAAGTTGGTCTACAGTAGCCCCCCGCCAAAGTAGCAACATAGTGGGAATTGTATTGTGTAATATATTCATTTTTGCCCGGCAGCTCTGATCCAAATACAGTGCTTGGGATTGGTGCCATTTGTGATAGAAAGTTTGGAAACAAGCAGTAGATGCAAAACATGTTTTTAATAAGCTGTACACATTGAACTGCAGTGGCAATTCTTCCAGGGGAAATGCACCAAAGACTTAAATATGTGTACTTGCATATGAATTTTAGTGTTTTTCTGAGAAAGAATTGTTCTGTTTGAAATATGGTAAATAATTTAGCTTGGCACATTTTATATAAATATTCTATTGCATTTTCCCCCAGTGCAGGTTGTGTGGCCCTCTTTTCATCTGTAATCTTGTCATCTATGATAGAATTTAAATGGGAAGATATTCCTGAAAGTTAATTTTTTTAAAATTAAATTGTCTGTGTGGTTTCTTTAAACATATGTTCTCCTCCTCCTTTATCTGAAGACTTTTATCCAGGCATGGGAAATTTTCAAAGGTGGGAAACGGAGTACCGTAGTGGCAAACAAATTTAAAAATCAGGCACTTCCTTTTTAAGGAGTTTGTGCAATCCAGCTAATTTGAATAGTAATTGCATATCATCTACATGATCTGCACCTCATGAGAATTAAATTGAGGGCAGCTGGTGGATGTTTTATCCTTGCATTATTTTGGAAAAATGTAAAATATTTATGCTATCTTCTGAAGCATCTTACTCTATAATAATGCAAGTCTGAAACAATTAATTTCTGCTTTTTTACTTAGCAATTTATCACACTTTCAGCCTTTTTTCTATTTGACACTGAATTTAATTTTTAAAATATAGAATCTTGAATTATCAAGATCATGAATCTTTAATTATCAAGATTCTGAGGATTCTTTTCAGCTAGGGATGGTTTCCTAATGTTGAAATCACTGAATCAGCATACCTGACTCCCACAAGCTCCAGAAGCAGTATACCAGTCCCTATGCTAGGGTTGCCAACCTCCAGGAGTGGCTGGAGATCTTCTACTATTATAACTGATCTCCAGGTGACAGAGATCAGTTCACCTGGAGATAATGGCCGCTTTGGAAGGAGGAGTCTATGGCATTATACCCTATTGAAGTCCCTCCCTTCTCCAAACCTTGCCCTCTTCAGGCTCCATCCCCAAAATCTCCAGGTATTTTCCTACCCGGAGCTGGCAACCCTACCCTATGCTCCTCTCTGCTTGTTAGGTGCTATAGTGGCTAGCAGGACAGGTGATGCAATAGCTGCATACTGGGTGCTAAGCCAGCTACCATATGACTATGCTTGGGGAGCATCTCTTTTTAAAAAAAAATCATTAAAAAAATAAAAAATACAAAAGTAATATTACATTCAGCATTGCTGCAAGTATAAAAAAATCTGGGTAGTAGCCAGTCCTAGTATACTGATAATGCCACAACAAGTCTCCCAGAGGCAGGATTGGGTATATCATTTCTTTGGTGGGAGGTGCCCATTCTCAGAAGTGTTCATGAACTCCTTGGTTGCCTTTGTAAAGTTGGAAAAGGGCCCATTTGTCTTTAGGCTGTACAACAGATGTTACTTGTAGCTCCTCTTGGTGGTTCTCTGATAGTAAATGGCAAATTCCATGTCGCTGGTAGGTGATGGGCATCCTCCCAACGGGTGAATTATTCTAACCCTCCCGTGGGAGCCCTGTTGCCTGCACCTGGGAGTATATCTGCGATAGAAAGATTCCATCTCTTTTAAGTGCTTCCCTTTCAGTTTCCTGTGTTGGCACCTCAGTAGCTAGAGAGGGTGCTGCATGTATATGCGGCCTACCAAACACATTTTTATATTTACTTTACCTTTGAGATTGGTCTAAGGACAGTGTGAGGGGACTGACATTATTGGCTTTCTGTACGGGATGGTTCACATTTCATGTAATCAGAAGGTATATAATGCACGTGTATGGTCTATATTTGGTTTTAAAGGAAATGGGTGTGCCACTACATCTGATTGTTTTGACACGCAACCTGTACTCTGGACAAGAGGCCACAGAACAGAATATGGAGAAACAATGGTTTCCAATTGGCAAAGGTGTTAGACAAGGATGTATTTTATCTCACTATCTCTTCAATCTATATGCAGAACATATAATTAGGAAAGCTGGATTAGATTTAGATGAAGGTGGAGTGAAAATTGGAGGGAGGAACATTAACAATTTGAGATATGCCGATGATACTACATTAATGGCAGAAAATAGCGAAGATTTGAAACGTCTACTGCTGAAAGTTAAAAGAGAAAGTGCCAAAGCGGGACTACAGCTGAACATCAAGAAGACAAAAGTAATGACTACAGGAGAATTACACAACTTTAAGGTTGACAGTGAGGAAACTGAAATTGTTGAAGACTTTGTATTCCTTGGCTCCATCATCAACCAAAAGGGAGACTGCAGCCAAGAAATCAGAAGGAGATTGAGACTGGGAAGGGCAGCCATGAAGGAGCTAGAAAAGATTCTGAAGTGTAAGGATGTGTCACTGGCCACCAAGATTAGGTTAATTCATGCCATCATATTCCCTATTATTATGTATGGGTGTGAAAGCTGGACAATGAAGAAAGCTGACAGGAAGAAAGTAGACTCCTTTGAAATGTGGTGTTGGAGGAGAGTGTTACGGATACCATGGACTGCCAAAAAAGCAAATCAGTGGGTTCTAGCTCAAATCAAGCCTGAACTGACCCTAGAAGCTAAAATGACTAAACTGAGGCTATCATATTTTGGTCACATTATGAGAAGGCAAGAGTCACTAGAAAAGACAGTCATTCTAGGAAAAGTTGAGGGCAGCAGGAAAAGAGGAAGACCCAATAAGAGATGGATTGACTCAATAAAGGAAGCCACAGCCCTCAGTTTGCAAGACCTGAGCAAGGCTGTCAAAGATAGGACATTTTGGAGGACAATGATTCATAGGGTCGCCATGAGTCGGAAGCGACTTGACGGCACTTAACACACACACACACACATGGTCTACATTGGGAGTGATGTGTGACAAACTGTCACCTTGCTAAAGCAGACCAAACAGTTAATCCGATTGGGCTGTGGTTTTGTCTCCAGCGGTCAACCACATGTTGAGGGCAAGTGCACAAGTAGGGCAAAATAGTGGTAGGGTGGTTCCAGCATCTAGTAATTGGAGGCATCAGCTCTGAATGCACAGGATCTATTTCAGGGGTTACCAGAGCTGCTTCTGAGTAATGAAAAGTATCCTAAACTACTCCCCTCCCCTCCCCCACACTGCATGTTACCAAGTTTTGTTCTATCCTAGAAACATAACGTGAAAGAGGAAAAGCATTAGAGATGAAGCTACCACCTAGGCAGCACAGAAAAAACCTCTATTTAATAAAAGAGCTTTTAAAGCCTAGAGTAGATTTCCCCCCCCCCCATGATATTTCCCTGGATCTTTTAGGGGATGCATGAGCTACTCTGCAGTAGCCAGTGAACTACCAAGAGCTCACAAAGCTACCTGTTGGAGACCCCTGGTCTATTTGGTTAGCATGTCAAGCAACTACTGATTGACCTGCCTCCATGAGTTGGTCTAATATGTTATTAAACCAACCTACACGAGTTGCTATTAGTTAATGGATCATTGTGTGGTAGAGCTAAATCCTTTTGTCTGGCTTGAATATATTGCCAGTCAGTTTCATTGGATGAGCTCTAGTAAGGTTGGAGAGAGAAACTCACTATTACCTTGTGTCATTCTGTTCACTGTTTTATAAATTCCTGTCATGCCTCCTCTTAGTAATTTTTTTCCAAAATAAAAATCCCCAGATAACTTAGCCTTTCCTTGCCTGGAAGATGTTCCACCCTCTTGTCCTTGATTGCCTTTCCCTGTACTGGTTTCAGCTCTATTGTGTCCTTGTTGAGATGGTGCTAGTGGTAACTGTACACCAAGGGTACAGGTGATGGCACCACTCACTGGCACCGGGTTCTACTATCCGGTCAGTAACTGTGGACCTGCATGGTGCAGTGAGAACCCTAGTGACTCTGTTGCTGCCTCCTGCTGCCCTCCAGTGAAGGCACCAAATCCTCTTCCCCTCTCGGTGACACTCAGCAGCTAAAATTGTCCCAGCAGCTAAAATTGTCCCAGCGAACTACCATGCAAGCCACCCCGCATCGTACACAGTGTTCTAAAAATATAAGTGCACTGCATAATTTTATAACAGTATTGTGATACCTGGTATTTTATTTTCCATTGGCCATTTTATTTTCCCTAATAATGTTGTGGGAAATCCAAAGGCCCTTTGCTTATGGAAGGAATCTTCTACTCACCACTGAGCATTTCTCTTTTTCACTATCAAATACAATGAATTGTGGTTCTCTGTGAACTTCTCAAGTGTTTGTGATTCTTTTCTTGAAGACACCTGGTGAACTTCTGGTTTGATGCTAAAGTTCTAAAACTGGGAGTGGGACATTGCCGCCAGTAACCCTATTGCTTCTTCCCCATTCACCCCTCTCCTAGCACTAAGGTAGATGTGCCCACACGTTGTAGCACAATGGAAGCAAGAGGCAGTTATGGATATTATCACTGGAATTGGGAATTTAATGTGCTTCAGTATACAATTATGGGATAAGAGCCTGACATAGCGATTTTACTGTTCCATCTTTTTAAAGAAAATACTTCTCCAACCTTTTTCTCAAATAATCTATTACTAAATATAAGTTATCGGCAGAAAACTTGGTGACATGTTTAATGTTATTTTTCAGATAATAAGGCAACAATTTCCACAGTTAACAACAAGACGACTTGGAACCAGAGGCCAGTCAAAGTAAGCGATAATGTGTGTTTCATAATCACAAAAAGTCTAAGTATAATATAGAATATTCTCTGGGGCACTTTTAGTAAAGTAGTTATTTGAGAGTACCTATGTGTGCAGGAAAAACCCAAGCAACTCTTAAACACACATTAGACCAACAAAGGATATGACTTTTCTTGCTCCAGGATTCTGGTTCTGTAGACCACAGGGTTACTAAAACAATGACAGTATAGCCAGATGAAATGGAGGATGTGCCCCCATACTTTGCCAAAAAAGAGGGTGTTCATAAAAGAGGCACCAAAATTCCTCCGTCTTCACCACTATTAAAAATACATAATCTGTTCTCTCTATTGCATCGGGTCATCTTGGACTCTTATTTGTGATAAAAGAATGCCAGTGCTCTCTTACAGTTCTCCCGAAAGAGGTAGCTGTTCTCATAACAAGGTGGCAGGGTCATGCTGCCATTAACCAACCGGGACAGCATATGCCTTTCAGTTCCCCTCAGGAAACAAGGCAGCTGCAGCTTCTTCCACCTCTTTCTCCCTTGGTCTTCTCCCTCTCCTGCCTGCAGCATGGCATGCATGGAACATTGCTGGTAACAGCAGGTGGAGGAAAGGCAACACATGGCAGGAATGAGAGACTAATGGAAGGAGTTATCTTATTACATTGGAAAATTTGAAGCTATATGCACGTATGCACGTTCTTCAGGCAGCTTTTAAAATACTGGAACTTTTACACCACTGAAAATGACTATGTTAATTCAGTCATTAGTTGATATTTATCAAAATGTGCATGAGTTGTTTTCTGTTTCCCCTTAGTATGGTAGGACTTAGGGGATTTTTACTGCCCCAGTCTTTGCACTGTGTTCTTTAACTTTATTTTGCTGCCCGGAAGAACATTGTTTTTCTTCTTCCCTATTGGTGTTCATCCTAAAAATAGAGTGGTTATAAAGTTAGACTAGGATTGGGGAGATTCAGGCTCAAATTCCTTCTCAGTCATGATGTATTGAGTGACTTTCGGCTATTCACTCAGACAGCTATTTTGTTCCACTTCCGCTTCTGAACCAATGTTTTTTGGGGGATCCACATGACTTTGTCCTCTCATTGTCTAATTTCTGGGCTTTTTACTGCTTTGCTATGATTGTTTCTGAACAATTACAAGCAAAGGGGGTTTGCATACCATCTGGATGGAAAGGTGCATATTTTCAAACCTGCAACCCACATTGGTGCCATTTAATGCCACATCCTCTCATTCCCATCCCACCCTCCATGCCACTAGAAGGCTTCTTGTTGGCTTTAAAAGAAATAATTGACCATTGCTTATAGGGCTGTCAACCTCCAGGTAGCAGATCTCCTGCAATTACAACTGATCTCCAGCTGAAAGAGATCAGTTCACCTGGAGAAAATGGCTGCTTTAGCAATTGGACTCCATGGCACTGAAGTCTCTCCCCTCCCCAAACCCTGCCCTCCTCAGGCTCCACCCCAAAAACCTCCCGCCGGTGGAGAAGAGTGACCTGGCAACCCTAGGGTTGCCCACTCCGGGTTGGGAAATACCTGGAGATTTTGGGGGTGGAGCCTGAGAAATGTGGGGGGAAGTCACCAACAAACTTTCTAATGGTACGGGGGGGGGGGATGGTAGGCACATGAATGGCCAAGGGAAGTCCAGAGCATACCCCCATGTTGACACCATTGTGAATACCTCTGCATTCATAGTTGCAGTGACTCCACACTGGAGAATTGCCACTGTCTGTATTCAGCCTTTCTCTCTCTCAGGGAGAATAAAATGAGGGAGGGGAGTGTGCCATCCTGAGCTCCTTAAAGGAAGAATAGGCTTTAAAATAGAAAGCTTAATAAAAAGCTTTAATTTTAAAAAATAAGCTGATGTTATACCAATTTACCTCTGCTCTCAGCTGCTCCTGTGTCTTTAACACATGCATAAATAAAAGAGGTCAGGAAAGCTTGACCTGCTTAAATTTTGTATACTGGGGTCATTTTACACAAAGGCTGTGGCTCAGTGGTAGAGCATCTGCTTTGCATGCAGAAGGTCCCAGGTTTGGTCCCCAGCCTTTCCAGTTAAAGGAACTAGGCAATTAGGTGATGTGAAAGACCTCTGCCTGAGACCCTGGAGAGCCGCTGCCATTCTGAGTAGACAATACTGACTTTGATGGACCAAGGGTCTAATTCAGTATAAGGCAGCTTCATGTGTTCATGTGTCACAGCACCCTGATGAGTGTACCCAGGGCTTTTTGTATGACAGTACTTACTGATGCTGAGTACTGGTACCTTCTTCAGGGCTCCCCCAAGTCCTGAGGGAGGAATTGGTGAGAATTGGCACAACCTTATGTATGAGTACTGGACTTAAAAAAACACACATTAGAACATAAAGAAAAGCCAGTGGTGGACTGTAATCTGTGGTCGTCTCTTATCTGGAGAACCGGGTTTGATTCCCCACCCCTCCACATGAGCAGCTGATGCTAATCTGGAGAACCGGGTTGGTTTCCCCACTGCTACACAGGAAGCCAGCTGGGTGACCTTGGGCTGGTCACACTCAGCCCACCTACCTCACAGGGTGTCTGTTGTGGGGAGGGGAAGGTGATTGTAAGCAGGTTTGATTCTTTCTTAACTGGTAGAGAAAGTCAGCATATAAAAACCAACTCTTCTTCTTCAAGAAAATTTAAGTGCCCTTAAATCTTTGGAATGGGTGTTTAGACACAGGCCTTCACATTTACAAGGCAGACCCTCAGTCTGTTGTTGAAGGTAAAGGAGGCGGTGCCCCTATTTGTTAACGTAATGCCATAGAGCCACAGGGCATGTCTGAGATACTAGTTAATGCGATTCTTCTATATATAATCACCCCTAGTACAGAAATAGTGAGGTTCGCCTTTCTAACCCAATTGACTTCAGGGGGCTTAGAAGGATGTAGCTCTGGTTGCACTGAAAGTTTACTAAGGCTAGCGGGTACAACTTGGTTCACGGCTTTACTTATATTGAACATCTGGATAGGGATTTCTTCAGACAAGGGACAGAAACATTGGACTCTGCTCCTTTTGGAAACTGTGGGCTGGACAGGGCTGTGAGCAGTTGGAACATTACACATGTTCTGCAGCTGAATTTGCATTCATGCATTAACTTGTAAATTAGCGCAAAGTCTGTTTTGTTAGCAATTTCCCTTTTTATATCAGAGAGCGAATAAGTGCCTTCTATTTTAAAACGTGTGCTTCAACATTTCAGGTACCATTACTATGGCATTGCGGTAAAAGAAAGCTCTCAGTATTATGACGTGATGTATTCTAAGAAAGGAGCGGCCTGGGTCAATGAAACGGGAAAAAAAGAAGTAACCAAACAGACAGTAGCGTATTCACCACGCTCCAAACTGGGGACGTTGCTGCCAGAATTTCCAAATGTCAAAGATCTAAATCTGCCAGCCAGCTTGCCAGAGGAGAAGGTGAATTCCAGTGAAATATTCATTGGCTTGCTTGCTTTTTTGATTTTTTTTCCTTGTTAATGAAAGGTTGACCCAACATATGAAAAAAAAAAATCACCGCTTGAGAAGATGGAGTTTGATAATGCTTTTGCTTTGCTTATGAGGGATTTAGGCTACAATCCTAAGAACAGTTACCAGGGAGTAAGTTCCATTGAGCTCAGTGGGACTCGCTTTTAAATAAATTTCCTTAGGATTGCACGTATAAATTGCGCACAGCACCAATAGTGTGTGTGTGTGTGTGTGTGTGTGTGTGTGTGTGTGTATACCTCTTAATGTAAGAGATCTATTCTCTAATCTGGAGAGAAGATTTTCTTCCTCATAGATGACTGGAAAACTAATGTATGTGTGGTCTTCAGGAACACAGAGTTGACATTTAGCAGATACCACGTTATTGTTTCTGTGTTTAGCAAGGGAAAGCGCTCCCATCCTCACTGAGATATTTTTGATGTAAGATTAAAGCAGAAGGAGCTGTTACTTTAAACATATATTTAAAAACTTCTTTTTCTCTGCTAGGTTTCTACATTTATTATGATGTACAGAACACACTGTCAGAGGATACTTGACACAGTAATAAGAGCCAACTTTGATGAGGTTTGTATAGAAACCAAGGAACAGTGGACAGCAAACATTTTTTCATGGGCAGTTGTTATCATCTATATTGTGGCACTGAAGCTTCTGTCACTGATTGGCTGATCTAGATGATGTCATGGAATGTTCAGGACATGGACCCCAGAGGCAAGGAGGTTGACAGAAGGGTGCCAAATAGGCAGTGTTCTGAAAAAGAGGAACCTGAAGTAAAAGCAGGTCCAGAATGAAACTTAGAGAGCAAGCGGGGAATTGAGGCAACAAGAAACGAACAAAGAAATGCTGAAACAAGCATTTTGGAAAAGGGCTGAATGCAGGGTGGAGGGAGCGGAGAGCTAGGGAGGCTGAGCAAGAGACAAAGTGGCTAAAGAAGGTGGGATAAAGGAAACCGTGGCCTGAAAAGTAGGCTTCTGAGGAAGCAACAAGTGGTAGAAGCATAGGGTTGAAGAAAGGAGGAACCAAGGAGAAAGCAGGAGGGACAAAACTCAGTGTAGATCCCTGGGTATGGCCGAAAGGAATGTAGTATTGTAGCAGGTATGAGGCAGGTCAGTGTTTGGATGGGTCACCTGAGAACCGAACCCTATCTACACTGCATTGAATTCTGTGGCTGAAGAAAGGCAGGATACAAGTGCATTGTTCCTTCAAAGAAGAAGAGGGGATTTTTCCATCTGGCATAAAAGAAATAGGCAAGCTGGAAGCCAAAAGAGCAGGTCGACTCTAGACCAGAAGGTGACTCTTTTCTAATGAAAGAGCCAAATGACATCAACATTAGGAACAGGAGATCAACAGAAAGCCAGAATTAGAAAGCCAGTTTGTATAACTGATGATATATAGCTTAACATTATTGATAAATGACATGTTGATTAATAATAGCATAAAATGTATGTCATGATAACTTTGGACTCGCATACCTTTTTGAATAGGACTTCTGCTGCAGCATTCTTTTGCTTAGTGGTTGCGGTGTGACGACTATCCCCACATGCTCACAAAATTCTTTATCCCATAGGAAATAACTTGTTGTCAAACAATGGTGAAATAAGGCTGTTATATCTTCTGGAAAAATCTGGTTAATCAATGAGATTGCATCTTTCACTGGAACCAGACTAACAAAGACTACAGTCCACAATAGCCATGCAGCTTAGCTTTGGATTTCACACATTAACAGATCACTTCAGGATACAATGGTTCCATATTAACATACCACACCCTCATTAGCACATTATCTTGATACTTACAGGACAATGATTAGCACATTACCTTTGATACTTTTTGCAGGATAATGATTCAGCTCAACTCCCCCCCCCCTTTCTGACTATATATTACTCTTCCTACACACTTGACACTGAGAGACACTGTCCTTCAGTGTTACTCCTCTGAAGATGCCTGCCACAGCTGCTGGCGAAACGTCAGGAAAGAAAATACCAAGACCATGGTCACACAGCCCGGATAACCTACAAGAACCAATGAACTCTGACCGTGAAAGCCTTCGACAATATTTAGATTCTCTTGATTTGAGATTCCATTGTGGCATTTTTGTGGAGATTGTAGCACCTGTTGATACCTTTTTGTTCTATTGGGATATATATTTCTTTTTGCTGTATGTTCTGTTGTGAATAAATTATTACAGTGTGTGCTGAAAGGGGCTACTTACCCACTGAAGAAAACCCCTTTATTTGATGGCCTTTACTATGAATTTTTAAAGAATTTTGCTGGTGGGTTCTGGTTTTAAGAGATTACCAGAAGGTTTTTGTTCCCCTCTCTCTCTTTTTTTTTATTGTATAGACACTTTGGCACTGTTTGCATGTAACCATGGTTTAATCCTGGCTGGTAGAGATGAGCACAAACAGTAGTTTGTTGTTCAGACATTACCACAAACTATGGTTTTCTACAAAAGTGGAAGTTGTTCTTTATCGAGCCATTTACAGAGACAGCATGTAAACCTAGGGATTCCTCAGTCTCTTTCCTCTAATTACTAAGGTTTGCTGTTAAGTGTGAATCATGCCTTTGTTCCATACATATGCCAAAGCAACTATTTTTAATGGATTAAGCAATAAATAAGAAGCCACACATAATACTTCTGGAACACTGTGAACAGTTCTGTGGACTTTTCCCCAGGTGACTGGGTGGTGAGGGATTGAGTCCTGATTTCCAAAGCTGGTCTCTAGTCTAGGGGTCCAGTCTGGAGGTAACCCTCAGTTGGGTTGCAGAGCCCTACTTGCTAGGTCATGCATCCTTATAAAACTATTGTATATGTTTTAGCTGCTTTTTGTAAGGAACTTATGCTAGTGTGTTTGCATAGAAAGCATGGACAGTGTCCCCTGCTTGTCTTCGCACACATGCTGAGAGGAGCAATAGGATGATGAGGTAAGCTCACTCAGCAGTGTAGAGGGCCTAACTATTAAAGTTTCTGAATGACAAAGGTCCTTCTCTTTAGTAGAAAATGAATGACGAGGAAATATAAATGGGCAGTAGCAGGTCAGTAAATTGCAAGTAGAGCAATTTACATATTTAGGTGTTATATTTCAAGTGAACCTTTCTTAGAAGATGCATTTGAACTCTGCTATAAGAAAGCCACGAGTACTGGGAAGGCTACTGGGAGATTTTATTATTCCTCTGGGGGTCAATATGTCCCTGCAACAGTTAAGGCATTTAATGCTAAAGTTTCTGAGTGGTTGTTGTTTGCTGTGGAGGTTTGGATTAGTGTGGTAATATTGATGGTCCATTACTAAGATTTTTGCACAATATCCTGGGAGCTCCGAGAAGTGTGGCAGGAATAGCTTTGACAGCCAAGATTGGTGAGGTATCTTTTGAAGCAAAGGCTTGGTAAAGAATGATTAATCTGAAAATTAAGTAAAGGTAAAGGTCCCCTGTGCAAGCACCGGGTCATTCCTGACCCATGGGGTGACGTCACATCCCAACGTTTACTAAGCAGACTTTGTTTACGGGGTGGTTTGCCAGTGCCTTCCCCAGTCATCTTCCCTTTACCCCCAGCAAGTTGGGTACTCATTTTATCGACCTCGGAAGGATGGAAGGCTGAGTCAACCTTGAGCCAGCTACCTGAAACCGACTCCCGTCGGGATCGAACTCAGGTCGTGAGCAGAGCTTTTGACTGCAGTACTGCAGTTTACCACTCTGTGCCACAGGGCTCCTAATCTGAAAAATTAGGAAGTTGAAATTGAATTTAGAATCAGGTCTTCTTGGATTAGTTATACTGGATCATCATACAAGTGGTTGGGACAAACTGTGTCAGAGGTAAGGAGAATAAGTCCAGGCTGACAGAAGCCCACATGGACTGAGACGGCCTAATTCCTCCCCCCCCCCAGATTTATAGCTTCTATACCCTGACTTTGATGACACGTTCCATTATTCTTTATTTCTTTGTGCACTTCTAGGTTCAAAGTTTTCTTCTGCACTTTTGGCAAGGGATGCCGCCTCACATGCTTCCTGTACTGGGTTCTTCCACAGTAGTAAATATAGTTGGAGTTTGTGATTCAATATTGTATAAAGCTATTTCTGGAGTCCTGATGCCCACGGTATTGCAGGCGTTGCCCGACAGGTGAGGATGTTCTGTTATGCTGATGCGTGTGTACGTTTGTATTTGAGACACATGATATGCTCCATATGCTCACCTTAAATACACCTTTTCCCATGGAAGGGAAATTACAGTTCATTAACGTCATTAGCAAGATTATCCGGTGTCATCCTCAAAATGGTCCAACGGGACAGTTCAAAAGGAAAACAAGGGAAAAAGCAAGACTGTGCATCAGTAACAAAGGATAGCATAACTGGAGAGTTCAACATTTTGATCCTATGAAGGTCAAAATGGTTGTAACTTATAAACAGTATCTTCATATTTGTATTGCATCCAGTTTCTGTCTTTCCGACATGTCATATCCTACCCCTGGAATAGTCTACACTTCCAGCTGCTTCTCCTTTCTTCCTTCAAATCCTTGCCCAAAATCTATTTATTCTGCAAGCATTTCTGCATCAGTGCAGCTTCGCTTCTTCACTGTCTTCTGCTAATTAACGCAAGCAGAATGATGTATTAGAATCCTGAGGTAGTAAAGTAGACAGTACCACTCTAATGGGGAGTAGCATTTTGAATGCTTCCCCCATATTAAGGACACCTTACAAGGAAAAAAAACTAGCATGTCGGGGGGGGGGGAATTCTGTTCCTGTTGTAGGTAGCTTTCTACTCGCTGTTAGATTTAAATATATATATCTATATACAGGAGAGCATTCAAAGATATGATCTGAAGTCTGAAGTGGGTACAGTCTTTCTACTACCTCATTGGGGTGCGTATAGACCAGGCCTATAAATATAGGCTGAGGATGTGGGATACAGAGAGCCTTTGATCTGACCTGCCTGCAGGCATGAATGCAAAGAAAGAACATGACCTTGAAGTTGTGCTTTCCCTTTCAGTTTGACACAGGTGATCCGCAAGTTTGCCAAACAGCTAGATGAGTGGCTAAAAGTAGCTCTCCATGACTTGCCGGAAAACCTACGAAATATCAAGTTTGAGCGTACGTATTCCTTTCGAAAGGAAAATATTTGGTTACAAGTTTAGAAAATATTCATCTATAGATCAATTGCTGTTGCTGTTTTGTTCACCTAGATCCACTTGTCAGTCATGGACACCCTCTGCTTCAGTATGAGTGCCCACGTAGCCCAGGGCAGAGCACTGAGATTAGCCAAATCATAATTAATTGATAGCTCTTTTGAACAAGCTGAAAAAATCTGTTTGTTGATGGCCAGCTATGACAGTTGATTAAAGAACTTTCTAGACTTTGGACAGTTTGAATACAACTTGAGGCCTCAGCTTGGAAAAGGTGTTTGGGTTAAAAAGGGAGGTGATCGAATGACCCTGTCTCCCCAGGAAAGGGCGCTACAACCCTTTCAGGCATGCTTTGTAGACGCCTGCGGTGCACATCACCTATTGATAAAGTCTGCTTTATTCCCTGGCTCCCAATTCTTCTCCTTTCGTAAGTGCTAACGAGATTTTTTTAACCAACAGAAGAAAAGGGGGAAACTCATTTGAGAGAAGGATTAAGCATTGATTAGCCTGAAAAATTAAAAGCATCTTGTGTTAAAGGGACTCAAAATATAAACCACTCAATAATACTTCTGTAACTTCATAATTCATTCAGATGGTATAGTAGAGGCAGCATTACATCTTTCAAAATAAACTAAAATTAATAGTAAATAAAACTATTAGTAAATATTAGTAAACTAATAGTAAATAGAGACCACAGAGAATTATTTGGGCGCTATTCTCTTTGGGAGCTTGCAATAACAAAACCCACTTCTGACATCAGGCCAAGAATGTTTTAAAAGTCATTTTTGACCTATTCAGCTACAAATGAGTGCAATATTATATGAAATACTCTGACTTTTAAAATATAGTTATATCAAATATGGGTATAGATATATCAGAATGATCATACACATCAGCAAATGATATTACTTACAAGTTGCTTAGAAGAAAAATGTGAAAGAGTAATAATTTAACTATATCATTATAGTTTGAACTGTGAAATCTCATAGTACAGATACAGATTTATGTACTAGTGCATGCATATTAGCAGATGGAGTGGATTATCTTATATTCTAGATCTCTCTAATAAACTAGGTATCTTACGTAGGTAGTATTTATGGTTTCTCTAAGAAACTATGGCTGCAAGCCTAAGAACACTTTCCTGGGAGTAAGTTCTATTGAATAAAATGGGACTAACTTCCTAGTAGATCTACTTAGAATTGCACTCTATGCATTCTAACTGTCCAGTCCTAAAAAGAGTCACACCCCTCTAAACTGATTGATGTCAATGAACTTAGAAAGGCATAACTATGTTTAGGATTGTACCCTAAGTATCACAGCTGATTGTGCTTGCTTGAATGGGCTCACATATTTAGATTATTTGTGCACTGTAGTCACTGGCCTCAATACAAGGAAAGTTAGTCATGCTTAAATCCCACTGAAGTCAAGAGGACAGGTTGATCACAACCAGTTCAGTTTTGTTCTTTTCTCTGGGACTTTGACCCCAACCCAGAGAAAATTAGTCAAACTAATGCAATTTCTAAAAATTAGCTCCTCTGTCAAAATACGTCCTCCTTCCCACGCAAACACACACATCCTCACGTACTGAAACAGGTACATGGCCATACAATTAAGGTTATAAAATCCAGTTGAAAAAAACATCAGTGCCCTAGTCCAATATCAGTATTGTGTATGGCACATTTATTCATTACCAAAAGAGAAAATATACACTGTGTTTTTTGGTGGTACCAAAAAATCATTTTAGCTTACTGCATAAATATCTCCTTCACTGGCAGTATCCAGGAGATTTTCACAAATCCTTCGGAGACAGACGTCCCTAAATCATCTTTGCCAGGTATGTTTTACACCACAGTCTATCTCTGATTTTTTCTTCCCATTGTATCTGTACAAATATATTTACTTTGATTGTTTCCACATCAACCTCTTTGTGTGCAGTTCAAAAGTCAGATAAACCAATGTCCTTGAGTGGACAGTGTATATTGATTTTAAAAGGTACTCAGAGCTGGAATAGTCTGGCTTTCAATACACTGTTCTCTGCCAACCCTGAAGCAGGAAAGGTGCATAGAATTTTCTGTGAATTTGCTTGTGGCTTTTCTCTAGTCTTTAGAGGCAGACTTGGGCAAGAAGAAAAATAAGAGTTGATTTACTACACATGTAGCAGAATGAGGTGGTAGATCATTTAGGTGGTAGAATGGACAGGCTGCCCTGCCATTTTTAAATGCTGCATCATGTAAAACATTATTTATGCTATTTATGGGCCGACTTTTTCACAGCGACTCAAGGCGGATTACACATAGTGAGCCAGTGCAATCACAAAAATGGGACGTTCAATAACCAATGCATTCGGATTTTAGAAGTCGAACCACCAGAAAGAACTGAAGCATAACATAAGTTCTTTCTTCGTGCAAGTATAACAATGTCAGAAAAAGTTTCTAGCCTAGCCAAACTGCAGGACTTCATGTAGGGAAATACTGGGGGGGGGGGGGGGCAGAGGGTAGAACCAAATTGAGTCCCCACTTGCAGTCTTTGGTGGGACTGTCTGTTTTGCCACCTCAGAATCGACCAATTCATTTATATCCACCAGAATGTAACAATTATCAAGGGTTGTAGCTTTTCTTCCCCTGCTTACATTTCTCCACAGATCTTAGGACAGCATCTTTACTCAGCTGCCCACCATTGGCCTCCTTGGCACAAACTGTAGATAGTATCCTTTCTCCTGAGCATATCAAGGACAATGTTTCTCCCCCGGTCTCTCAATAGTAGTGGTAGTGAACCTATCCTGAGGGATGAGTTTGGGCAGGTGTGATCTCTCTAGGTTTAGAGACTGGGGTTTTATAATTATTGTTAATAGATACAACGTTTTCTAATTAATGGATCACAGTGTGTCTTAATTATTACTATCACATAAACTAATCCTGTCCTCTTCATAGTTTCTTGTAATTTTATTAAAGCTATGACAAGTGCTGAGGTACATACGGTACATGTAGGGTTAACTCTGGCTGTCATCTCCACAACAAAAAGCTAACCTCTAACTCTTGCTTCTCCCCAGTGTCTCATAATTCCATTCTTGCTTTGAAATGCTCCATTTAATTGAATATTGAAGTCAGTATAGAAAGCAACTGGTTAAGAAAGGAATTTATCCACCATAGTTGAATGGTTTGAAGTTACATTTATGTATAAAAAAGCAATGACAAAAACATCAAGCACATTAATGTTTTTATGTCGTACAACAAAACATTCTGAAGTGAAATGTTACATTTTGGGTTGGATCCAGACAGCTTTTTTGCTCAGTTGTGGCCAATTCCCCTCCTTATTGCTGGCCCTATTCTGCATGGCTTTTGTCTCATGATCCCAAACATTGCCTTTTTCGTAACCAAAGGGTACCCCTTCTTTCCTTCTTCACCAGTGGCAAAACTGATTGGTTCCAACTCTTTGTACTTCCATAAAGAACTGGTGAGACCCCGAACAATAAAATGACTGCTGAAAATATTGGTGATGCAATGAAATTTCTAGGCACCATGGTGACATGGCACCTAGAATTTGTTGAGCCATGGTCTATTTATAGATTTTCTTGCCTATGGCAGTCTTGTTTTATAAAGCATCATGGAAAAGATAAAACTCACATTGATATCTTATCAGACTTTTCCTCTTCCTACTTACAATAGTCAACCCCTGGTCTCCCCTCACCTTCCCTTAGATATCTAAGAGCTAAGGAGAAATAGAGGTAGTGCCACTGAATCAGATAAGTTATTGTAGGGCTACTCTGCAGCATTCATTTCTGAGATAATCAAGATCTTAATAAAGATTTCATATTATTACTTCCTCTGAGTGTGTGTGTGTAAAGTGCCATCAAGTCGCAGCCGACTTACGACGACCCCTTATGGGGTTTTCATGGCAAGAGACTAACAGAGGTGGTTTGCCAGTGCCTTCCTCTGCACAGCAACCCTGGTATTCCTTGGTGGGCTCCCATCCAAATACTAACAAGGGCTGACCCTGCTTAGCTTCTGAGATCTGGCAAGATCAGGCTAGCCTGGGCCATCCAGGTCAGGGCATTATTACTTCCTGCCACAGGCAAATAACACCCCAGCATCAAAGTCCAACTCTACATGTTACAAATTGTAATGTTTAGTTTGGGCTTTGTTGGAAGTGCAATTATGGTGCTAAGCTTCACTACAAATTAAGCTCTGCCTCCGTTTTATGTACTGGGTGTGTACTTGGCGATGTTGCCTTACATGAAATTGAAGTGGTAAATTCATAGCGTGAGAACTTTATCATTCAAAAAAGAAGGATCATCTGTTTGTGTGTCTGAAGAAGAAGTAAGCATGCAGACTGGCCCCTTCATGCACCAGTCGAGGGGAGGTGGCTCACACTGATGCAGAAAAAGAAAAAGCACTTCCTTTTCCAATACAAAAATACTGTAGAACAAACAGAGAGAAATGATGAGCAGAGTTAAGTTTAGGAATGCCAGCAACCCTCAGCTCTTCCAGAACAGAACCAAGCGGGAATCAACTTAATGAGGCTCATCAAGGAAGCATATAAGGGGATAACATCTGTCTTGAAGCTAATATATCAGTAGCTAACAAGTCGTTTGGATTGGATTATAGGCATCTAGAACTGTCATTCACAGTGCAGACATTACATTCCAAATGCTGGAAGATTGGAGGAATGTGGACCTTAACAGCATTACCAAACAAACGCTCTACACCATGGAAGACTCTCGGGAGGAGCACAGAAAACTCATAATACAATGTAAGGATATAAAACCAACAACTGTGAGAGAGGAAGCTAATTCAGTGTTCTGTGTTCAGTGATCCTCAATACGCTTAAGCAAATATAATCATGCCTTGCAGGACCAAAAACAGTTGCCAAGAATCCTACAGAGCCATCCTAAGCAGAGTTACAACCTTCTAAAGTCCATTGAAGTCAAAGTGCTTAGGAGGATTAACTCTGTCTAGGAGAGCTAGATTTGAGTCCAGTAACACCTTATAGACCAATGATTTTCAGAGTATAAATTTTCAAGAGTCGAAGCTCCCTTCATCAGATCTGCTATGGAAGGGCACTGTAAATGTAAATGACCAGCAGTCATCAAGAGATCCTTCAGAAAATGGCTCTTGTACGTTTTTATAGAAAATAATTTGCCTTTTAGGCATTACAGATAAATGTGCTAGTAGCTGCTATGGAATGTATTTATTGAGCTGTGGGGATTTTCCAGATAGGAGGGCCATCAGTGATTCTTGTACATTCTGGATTTAAATAGCATCTTTCATGCAGTTCTAAATCAATTTCATGCATGACCTTTTTATCAAAAGGGTCGAAGGAGCCTAGCTTAGAAGAATGACCATCATAGCTGTGTCTGATTTACTTACACACAAGCACTGCTAAACATGGAGCCAGAAGTTGGATTTTCAGTTGGTGGATCCTATTTGTTGTTCATTGAAATCTATTTTAAAAATTGAAGGGAGTGGATTGGGTATTGATGGGTTGATACAGAAAGAAAGGGGAAGTCACACACAGCTGATTTGTTTTTTGCTTTTTCATTATTGAACAGAGCAAGTGTTAATACAGTCAAACAACTTGCACAAAATAGTTTGGAAAACAAGGGAAGTTCTGGTAATTGACTTGTGATTTTGTTTTGTGTTAACTAGAGTGTCCAGTAATTAATAATTTGTTTCATTGGGGTTTTTATGTTGCTAGTATATCAGGAGTTTGATCATCTTTTGGAAGAGCAATCACCTATTGAATCATATGTGGAATGGCTGGATTCCATGGTGGACAGATGTGTTGTAAAGGTCAGTAAAAAGAAGCTAGACCGTGGGAGGTGAAGCTTGAAGTATGAAGTTCATTGTCCAGAGCTTGGTTAATTCTACTTGAAAAACTGGAGCTGAGGACAGCATGTCAAAGCTCATCCCACATTTGAGGTCTTCTCCCAGATCAGAGGATGATGGGGTAGTGATGTTAGCTGGGCTGTGGTCTGGTAGCTGGTGTGGGGGTGGGGGCTGTTTTGGTTGAATAGCACCTGGGCTGAATTTCTCCCTAAGTCCTGATTTGCTTGCACCCTGCTACAGAATGTTTTCATATAAACATAACTTTTACAGTGGGGTTTTTTTACATTAAAATGAGGGTCATTTAATGGAATTCCCGTTTACAAAACTCCTGATGCTGGTGTGGTTTTGCTAAGAAAAATAATATCTTACCCAAAATAGAGAAACACAATTTTTTAGGAATTGTTTGAAACCACGGCTGTTTTCCGATGTTTTCTGATGTTTATGCGCAGATATTGCAATTTTAACTAAAGAATTCTACAAAACAAATATTGCGCAGATAACTACAATTACTAATATACATTCTTCTTCTATGGTTCACTGCTGTGACTATTCATATTGGTATATTTGGAACGGTTTGCTGGTTTCCGGACTTGCTATCAGAACATAAGTAGAGATGTGCTGGATAAACCAAAGGCCCATCAGGTCCAGCACCTAGAAGCAGCTGCTTATAGGAAGCCCACAAGCAGAATGACAGCAACAGCATCCTTCTGCCTGTGCTCCTTGGCACCTGATAGAAAGAGGCATACTGCCTTTGGTCCTGGAGGGAGTAAATATCCCTCATCGCTAGTAGCCACTATACTTAATAGTTGGTAATAAATACTTGATGAAACAAACTTGACCTTCAGAATATGAACAACGGAGGGCCAAGCTAGAGTGATGCCTTACACATTGATGAATCTCAGTATTTTTCTAGATAAAATCTGAATTTTATGTGGTTACCTTTCATCCTGACCCTGTACTTCCTGCATGCCGTGGACTCTTGTCCCTGCTGTCTGTCTGTTTTCCTTCCTCTATATGAAATGGCTACACAGTGCAGATCCACTCATTGCATCTGAAGAAATGGGGTCTGTGACGGATAAGGGGTTAATCTGCAGCAAGAGCTGACAGACCAAGAGTGGGCGGAGCCAGAGAGCTGACACTCTGAGCTCAGAGAGACAGAAAGCATTCGAAGCTTGGGACCCAGCCTGGATAGGAGGCTGTGAAAACATTCGAAGCTTGGGACCCAGCCTGGATAGGAGGCTGTGAAAACATTCGAAGCTTGGGACCCAGCCTGGATAGGAGGCTGTGAAAACATTCGAAGCTTGGGACCCAGCCTGAGAGGAGGCTGTGAAAGGAGTCCTAAGACTGGAACCAGCCAGAGAAGGCTGTGATAGATTGGAAGCTTGGTAGCGAGACTGAGCGGCAGCCAGACTGTACTCTATGAACCTGAGGGGTTCTGTTAAAGCCGAAGCTATTGACACACACAACCTGTGGTAGTGACAGGAGTGAGAACTGGGTTAGAGGGGGCCCATTCTCAGGTCACAAAGGGGAATTAGTTTCTGTAGAGCTATTCTGGTAGCAGGGAGGTGTGGAGAATTACAGCCACTCAGGTGGGGTAGTCAGAGAGAGCTAGGCTGGGGACAGAGTCTGAGAGTCTGCGTCTGAATAATAGTTCTGAGGGACAGAACTAAGCTTGAAACGGAATCTGAGGGCGAAAACGCACGGTCGCTTTAGCCTCTTTTCTTCCCTGTTCCAGCCAGGATTCAGCCAGGATCAAACGCACGAACGTGCGTTCGATCCTGGCTTAATCCTGGCTGGAACAGGGAAGAAAGGAGGCTAAAGCAACCGTGCGTTTTCGCCCTGAGTAAGCTTGAAACTGAGAACTGAAGGAACTTGAGAGAAGAAAACATCTAAGCTATTTCTCTGAAGTAATCTTGCGTATATAAATCTGACTCTGGGTTTTCCCTCCAATTTCTGCCTTTTCTTGAAAACCAATCTCTGTGAGTTCTGTTCAATAAACTTCCCTGTTTTGTCTGTTTAAGTTAAAAAGCCTCTTGTCTCCTATTTCTCACTGAGGTAAATACTGGTGTGGGACTGGAGGAGAAGGAAAATAATCTCCTCACAAATGCACTCAGGCCAACGCTTTTCCCTCAGCATATACGGCCGGGCTGAGTGGGATATTTATAGGGGTTGAAAGGGGGGGTGCGTCACAGGGTCTAATCCACAAAAGCTGGTGCTGGAATAAAACTATTAGTCTTTATGGTGCCACAAGGCTCCTGTTTATTTTCACTGCAGCAGAATAATACGGCTACTCCTCTGGAATTATTATCTACTTTTGTTACTATTTATAAGATAGTAACGAAACTAATTGGATTTCATTTTCTATCAAAGAAGATGGAAAGAGTTTTTTGCTGGGCAGTTGTAAGTGTAATGGAGATGCATCTTTATCACATTTGTTTCTTTTTATTGGCAGGTAGCTGCTAAGAGACAAGGCTCTTTGAAGAAAGTAGCACAGCAGTTTCTCTTGATGTGGTCTTGTTTCGGCACAAGAGTTATTCGCGATATGACTTTGCACAGTGCCCCTAGTTTTGGTACTTAATTTTTATTCTAGATATTTTAGGAGTGTGTAGCTCCATGACAGAGGCCACATTCATAGGAGACAGTAGAAACTGATGTGTGGGTTGTTGTTGTTTTTAATCTCTAGGGAAGGGGTGATCAAGATATTAGAGCATTGGCTGGTCATTGATGACCCTGGCTAAGATGTCTCATGGAAGCCCACCATTTGAACAGTCATTCAACTATACCCTTCATGCATGTTTAGAGTGTTGCTATTAGACGGCTCGTAACCTGATAAATATGAAAGCCCCAAGTTGTTGCAATTTCCATTCAGCCAGCTAGGGACAGAAAGGACAACATGCGTGATTTCCCTGCCATCACTGTTCTGGTATCAGGCTGTGAGAGGAGGCTAACAGTTAGCATTTTCAGACAGCTATAAGAAGGAGGATGGGCACTTTCCATATGGCGGGAAGCAAGAATTTTTCAGGGAAAAAGTAGAGCTATTGACCCCAGGGGAAAGAGGAAGGAGAGAAGAAATTTGGGGCTTGGCTCATCAAGACTCACCTCCAAATCAGCCGTCCAAATTTGGGAGCCTAGTTTCACATGCTAGATGAATGACAGGCTTAATGGCAGCAGGCAAGTAATAGTGCAATCCTAAACAAAGTTATGCGTGCTTACCATGTTCGATTTAGAAGGGGATAACTCTGTTTAGGACTGCAGTATAAGTATCTCTCAGCTTTATTTCACTTTCTGGTAAACGGAGATTAATAATTAACTGGTTTGGGTCATTAAGAGTGCAAACCACTTTGCGCTTAAAACAATGTAGAAATGCTGAATAATTTAAACACATTGAAAACATAAAAGCAGATAGAGATGTGCAGCTCAAAAAAAATCAGTATTTTTTTGGATCTGGATATCAGGGAGCTAAAAAATATCGGTTTTCCTAGGTTGCAAATACCAGTTTGGTATTCAGATTTTGGGGGGGAGATTCCATTATTCACCATTATTATCTATGGGGAATTTTCCAGAGGGCTGGAGGGGCTGTGTTTCAAGGAAATTGCACCAAAATTGCAGGAAAGCTGCTGGCGCCTGTCGTTTAAATACCCCCAAATTTCAAGTGAACAAGGTGCCCCAGCCACCCTCCACTGTTTGCTATGGGGAGGGCGGGAATCCTTTGCTTTCTCCAGGGCAAAGAATAGCCAGACATAACAGCAAACAGAGCAATCCCTCACTAAAAGCCTCTCAAAGTAGACAGAACCAGCAAACCCATATAACCAATGCAGAACCATGGGACAATGCAGCAAGAGGAGAAAAACAGGGTATATATATCTAAATAAATACAACCGTATTGCATTTATTGTTTTTTTGCTTCTATTGTTTTATACTAGGTTCTTTTCACCTTATTCACTTGATGTTTGATGATTACGTATTATACCTGTTAGAATCACTTCATTGTCATGAGCGAGCCAATGAGCTGATGAGGGCAATGAAAGGAGAAGGAGGAACAGGTAGGTTTCTTCTGTGGCTACTACTTTATAATTAACCACAAAGATAAAACTAGCTTGTCCATTAGGTACATGGGAATCCAAAACAAGGTGGCTGAGATGAGCTAACACTCTTCAGCTGCACATTCAAAATCCCAGGGTTAAACTACAGGAGACCCTGGAAAATCTATGACTGGATTTTCCCAGTGTTTTTAGTATTAAATTTCAGCTACACTTGTTGCTGATTTAGATTAGGACTGTGTGTGTGTGTGAAATCTTTCCTCCCCTTTAAGCTTTTACCTGTCAAAACTACCCTCACTGCAACACTGTTAACTTCGGAAGGAAAAAAGGTATGTACCCATGTTTCTGTTGATTTTTTAAAAAAATTCTTAGGGTTAATAGCAGCATGAGGAGGGCGTTTTTGACCCACTTCTGGTCCTACACCAGTGCTTTACCTGATAAAAATGAGATTGCTGGGAAAGGAAACGTGGACCTAAACTAGGGGTGTGTGTAAACAGGAGGCACAAAACACACTCCTGCTACAGCAGCAGCTGCAAGCAAGGTGGGAACAGGCAAGACTGGGGTCTATGCACATCCATTCTCACTCTGCCCATTGCTACTTTAACCCCTACCGCTCCCCTTTCTCACCACTGCACCTGCGCAGCAGTGCAGACACAATAGCAATTCCAAAGGGCCACCCCCCATGGCCTGGAAATCCATGCCCTTTCCTTACCAAACTGTGCTATAATGCTAAAGTGCAAGTTAGCAAGGAAAAGAAAAAAAAAACCTTTAAAGGGCAAAGGGCCATGTGGAAGTAAGACATCCCACACCTTTCTGAAAGCAGAGCTTAGCTCTATCCCTCTCCTTGCAGTGGCTACAGGTGGAGGGTCCATCTGAACACTCCACTCACATCTACCCACAGTTTGAGGAGGGGCCGTGGCTCAGTGGTAGAGCATCTACTTGGCATGCAGAAGGCCCTGGGTTCAATCCCCAGCATCTCCAGTTAAGGATCAGGTAGCTGGTGATGTGAAAGACCTCCACCTGAAAACCTGGAGAGCTGCTGCCAGTCTGAGTAGACCATACTGACTTTGATGAACCAATGGTCTGATTCAGAAGGCAGCTTCACATGTATATGTGTGTATGGTAGTTTTCCATTTGATCCAGAGACGACGAGGTTTTTATTAATGCTCCTGTTTACTGCAGGGGATTCTTGATGGCCAGGTGGGAGAAAAATCCCCATGTAGAAGCAGCCTAGTTCTGCCCAAAGGGAGGCTGTGCAAGTTGGAGACAGCAGGAAGTTGCTGTTAGTACTGTTTAACATTTGTTTAGTGT
Source organism: Euleptes europaea (assembly GCF_029931775.1). Lineage (NCBI taxonomy): Eukaryota > Metazoa > Chordata > Lepidosauria > Squamata > Sphaerodactylidae > Euleptes > Euleptes europaea. Next base: position 97,614,051 of record NC_079314.1, read on the forward strand.
TGGCACTGTGCTACAGACGAATATGACCTGGTCATAGCCTCTGTTGCCTACAGGAACAGCTCCCTGGCCTCCTCTAAGTGACAGCCCTTCAAAGACTTAAAGAGAGCAATCATGTCCCCCCTCAACCTCTTCTTCTCCAGACTAAACATTCCCAAGTCCCTCAGCCCATCCTTGTAAGGCTTGATCTCCCAGCCCCCGATCATCCTCATCGCTCTCCTCTGCATCTTCTCCATTCTGGCCATATCCTTTTTGAAGTGAAGCCTCCAGAACTGCACACTGTACTCCAGGGGCAGCCTGGCCAATGCAGTGTACAGCGGAACTATGAAATTTTGTGATTTGGATGTGATGCTTCTGTTGATTTACCCCAAGATTGCATTCCCTCGATCCAGTAAGCTCGTCACTCGATCAAAGAAGGAAACGAGGTTGGTCTGGCAGGATCTGTTGGGGACAAATCCATGCTGACTTCCTCAGGTCACCAAGTTGTCCTTCAGGTGCTCACAGATTGATCCCTTTAAAATCTGCTCAAGTATCTTCCCTGGGACAGAGTCAGACTGACTGACCTGTAGTTTCCCTCTTCCTTTTTTTTTTTTTTTGAAAATTGGGATAACATTTGCCCTTCTCCAGTCTTGTGGTACATCTCCCGTCCTCCAAGAGGTCTGGAAGATGATGGACAGAGGCTCTGCAAGCTCTCTAGAAAGTTCTTTGAGCACTCTTGGGTGCATACCATCTGGCCCAGAGGATTTGTACTCATCCACTGCAGCCAGGTGCTTCTCAGCTACCTCTTTGCCATGTCAACAAGCAGCCCAGATGCCATGCCTTGCCTACTATCATCTCTAGATGAGTGCTAGATGAGTCATCTCTAGATGACTCACTTCTGCCCCTGGTGAGGAAGAGCCTTGCAATTCAAATGCTCACAGCCCCCACCTCTCAACGGCCGCAGCAACAGCAAGGGGCAGGGCCAGCAATCAAACCCAAGCAAACAGGCCCTCTTCATTCAGCAATAAACTCACCAGAAGCTCTGCCTTCAGCTCTGACTCGATCATGATTGGATTCTTCATGGAATGAGTAATATCACTGCTCTGGTCCTCAGTAATTGAGCAAAATGTATTGAGTCTTATCCTATCCTTGCTTAAGACTACAACAGCCCTGCTAGAGCCTACAAAACATCCATCTAGCTGAGAATCCTGTTTCCTTCAGAGGTAAGCCAGATGCTCCCAGAAAGGCCACAAGCAGGGCATGAGCACAATAGCCTTGTTTTCCTGAACTTTTCTGATTTTCATGGGAACAGATTAATATTGGTGATTTCCGTTACTTTTACATTAGTGTTACTCCTTCCCATTTCTATAGATGTTAATTTCTCACAGCTGGAAGAGTGGGATTATCTTGTGATTTAGCTTTCAATTAGATTATCTACTTTCACAATAACCACAGAGTTTAGTTATGAAAATCTTCTGACATTTTTAATCTCCACCTTGACATTTTTATACTTGCAGTTAAATGATAATTAGGCCAGAAAGATGTCCACTGATTTACAGGCTTTAAGATCCCAGAGTCAGTAGTTTGTTTCTATCAGTGTTAGAAGGGCAAAACACTGCAGGGTAGTTTCTCTTGATGGCTCCTTTGCTACAGGGCATCTGTAATGCATTTAGTGTAAAACAATGTCTGAACAAAAGAGGGCACTAAAATGTCTAAATGGGGGGTTATTGGCCCCAAGGTGGGCTTCTGACTTTTCCTGTGACTGCAATATAAAGACTTGTATCCTCTCATCAGGCAGGGTCAGAGAGGCCAATTAAATCTAGATTGCTCTCAAGTTTGTCTACTAGGACAGGTAGGGTTGCCAACTCCTGTCTGGAAAATTCCTTGAGATTTGGGAGCAGTGCCTGTGGAGGGGGGGGATTTGGAGAAGGATTTCACCTAGAATCTATGGTCTCTTCAGGAGTCTGCTCCTGAAGCTGCCATTTTCTCCAGGGGAACTGAGCTCTGGAGATAAGATGTAATTCTGGGAGAACTCCAGGTCCCACCTGGAGACTGGCAATGCTAATGACAGCTCTACGAGAGTAGAGAGGGACCACAATTCTTCTGCCTTAGGTGCTGGTATCCATGGGATTCTAGCACCCAGACCTATTAGTGTCTAATAACAGGCGCTGGGGCTCAAATTCAGTGCTGTCACTTCTGGTAGCCCTTAATCCTAAATGCAAAAACAAAGGCTGTGCTTATTCAGCTATGAGGCATGCAGCAAATGCTCAGAGCCACTTTACGTCACAGATTCCAGGGGCTGACCCTTGGGACAAATTAAAGTCTGCTTGTAGAGTTATCATTTATCATAGCAATGTGTCCCGGGGTGGGGGAGCCAGCATGTTGTTTTAGCATCTGTTTTTTCTTCTCTTTGCAGTAGAAGTAAGAGAAGAGATAATACTGACAGAACCTGTTCCTCCAACTCCCTCCCCAGTGCCTTTCTCTCCAGCTAAATCCGCTACCTCAGTGGATATGCCATCTGCACCTTCGCCTGTAAGCAATCAGTCCCCAGAGTATGTTGGCATAGCAACTACAACAGGTTGGTAAGGCTAAGGAAGACTGGCTATTTATATACCTTTCAAATAATAATTGTCTAGCTAAAACAGAAGATGGGGCTATGGGTATTTTGCTTATGGTGATCCAGAAAAGGGATCCTCTGATGGCACTGTTCAGAGCAGTGGTGTGCAGGTCAAGGAACAGCAGAGAAGGAAGAGGAGTGGCCAGTAGGATGGATCATTTGTGCCAGATCTGACAACCTCCATCCAATCTGAAACAGGAATACATTGAAGGATATCCTGGAGATATTGCAGCTGAGGCAATTATCTCTAGAGTAACCTACAATTCGTTTTTGTGAGGATTTTGCCTCTGGATCTGACCAAACTCTAGCAAAAGTTAGGCAATGAAGACTGAAGTCCTAAGAACACTTTCATGGGAGTAAGCCCCATTAAATTACATGGAACTTCTGATCCAAGTCCTGAGTAATATGTTCATGAAATCCAGTTCTAGTGGAAAAGTTACCTAGAAATGCATCTGTGTGTCTGAAAGATATTCTGAGAATGCCTGGTGTCAGTTTTCTATGTAAAAATAAAAATGCAGTTGGCTTCTATTTTAGACAAAACCTTTTCCATTCTACTCACAACATATAGATTAAAAGTCTTATGTGGCTGCATTTAATTAAGAATTTTCAGGTGCATCAAATGCTACAGACAAGTGAAAGCACCTCGTGCAGATTATTGGCTCCTTTTTTCTGACTTCAATGGCTGCAGTGAATGTGTCCCCCCACCCCACTTTTGAAACTGCCAGAATGGTAGAAAGTGTACCCATTGGATTTCTGTCTGGTATTAAATTAAATTTGTTAATTTAAAAATGCATACCTCACCTTTCAATTTACAAAAGTGTGCAAGGTAGCTTACATAAAATCTAAATGATCCAAATAGAAGTCCAGCTGCTATATAGTACTAAAGCTGGATGGAAATTATAGGAAGACATTTCTTCTTCCAGACAATCAAAAGCAGCATTAAAAGAGTTTTGATTTCACAAGGACATAAACCACATTGGAGGTCAGAAACACTAATCAGTCTAACAGCTCAAAAGGTTCAGTGGCATACAAGAAACCTGTTTGTGATCTGAGAACATGTTCTGTCTTGCATAAAACATTAGGGTTTCCAGGTCTTCAGCATCCCAAACCTTGAAACGCATGAGGCAGGTCTTGATGATGTCACATTGAACAGAAACATTAATGGTAGCAATTGCACACATCATTGGGAATTGTACCATATAGTGAATATGTGTAATCATAATCACATGGCTTTGAAGAGAGACTATTCAGAACACACAGAAGTAAATAAAGGTATAGAAATAACTGTGTTCAAAACATAAAATGTAGTTGAATTGTTAAAGCCAGATTGCCTCCCACCTCCAGTTTTTACAAGAAACCTTAAAAGAAACTGCTATGTGGGTAGCTTATTTTGTTTATTTGTAGCCTGCCTTTCTCACTGAGAGTGAAGGGAGATTACAGAATATGGAAAGAGAAAAAAATGTAATTACATAGCATAGGACACAGAATGAACACTACTACCCACTCAGAATAGAGAGTACTAAATTGGATGGACCAATGATCTGTCACCGTTTAAGACGTCGTTGCAAATACTACTGAAATAATTTATGTTAAGTGATATAAACTCTCCGGAACACTGTAGAAATTATTGGGATCTTTATTATTAATAATTATTCAAGTAAGTACAAGACAGTGAATACCTTGAAACTAATTGATCTAATTCCTAAGAGGTTGCTGTATCCTTGTTTCAGGTTTTACTGAAACACTGCAGCTTGTCATTACATAAGTTAACTATTAAGCTTGGCGCATTCCTTTTTCTGCTTACTTCCAGTGGTCAAATACAAAACAAGCAATGAAATCATTGTGTTTGACATGATAGCACACTCCATAAAGGCAAACCCATCAATAAATTGCTCTGGTGTAAAACATCCGGCAAGCCCCGGCCTCCTTTTTCTTTAAATCTTTCTGTTAAACTGCTGTATTCTGAAAAGGGACAATCAGGCCTTAATTCTTTTTAAATTACAAAGGCTCGATTAATGATTGTTCAAATGAAATCAATACTATAACAAAAGTGATGGGTAGAAGGCTGGCTCTCCAGTACTGTCCAACTGCTTACTCATTTGTGAGCATCACTGCAGTTCGAAACATTCAAAGCTCTTTGCTGAAATCCTAAAATGTTGCCAGTGGGTAACTTGTTAGCAGATGAAAAATGTGGTAAAAATTTTGTTCCAGAATGTGATCCTAAATGCCCACTTAGAAGTAAATCCCATTGAAAATCAACTAGACGTTTCTAAGAAAATGGAGTTAGGTTTAGCACCCCAATCCTGTTGAAAAATTGCTTTCCAATTTACAGTTTTTAGTGTGACGTGACATGTGGTAGTTTGATGAAATAGCACCTTAAGCAGAATGTTTGCATCCAATAACATAATCGCAGCAATACTATGCAGTGTTGGATTAGTATAATTCTTGATCGTGCCTGTACAAAGCATGTATCTGCTATCCCAACAACTCTGAGAACTGGATTGTCAACAAGTGCACCTGCAATTGTAAGGAGTTGCAATCTACTTTTAAAGTAAGTTCTTTTGTACTACATTTAATTCTTAGCTCCCAAGCTGTAACATTGATAATGAAGCAGGTATGAGTCTTCAGAATTATAATTTGTTACACTGGCTATTATTCCTGCCTTCAGGATAGGGCAGATACCGAATCCGGTTCAGGTACATGCAATAGCAGGTTTTCTTTAGCTGGATGGAGAATTGCATGCACAAATGACTGCTGTGAATTATTTCTCCAGTCTGGTTAGCCAGAGCTGTGCTTTGAAAACAAGTTGGAGTTCAACCAATGCTGGAAGGAGAGTGGAGGCCAGCTTTTCTCCCCCTACCAAAGCTGTGATCACGTACTTGTAACATTTAGGGCCTCAGGATATGCTGTTTTTCATCACTGTTTCTAAAACAAAGTGATTGTATCAGATGCAGCCTTTCAGAGTTCACATATGACTCAGCCACAGAAACCATCCTCAGTGTTATACTTCAGCTCTGTAGCATGTGATGTATGAATGAAAAGCAAAAAAAGCTTCTGAGCGTAGGCAGAGTGCCTCTTTCTAATCTCTGATAATCTGTAACCTGCTCCCCAGCACAATAGGATAAGGGTTTGTAGGACACTGGAAGGGATTTCCAAGTAGGCTTGAGCCTTATCACTGTTCTCGTTAGAAATTAAGTAATGAGTTCATGACTCCCCTTTAATGCAGAATAATAATAATAAAGATGCAAATGTACATTTTCCACTCTGTTTTCCAAAAGTTGTGGAAGCTACACAAATGTTTCTCTTGTAAATTGAGGTCCACAGAATATGTGGAAGTGAACTGCATCTCTTGATTTCATTCAGGGGCTATGCAGTCTTATACGTGGTCTCTCACATATACTGTGACCACAGCAGCTGGATCACCTGCTGAAAACTCACAACAGCTGCCTTGCATGCGAAGTCCTCATGTTACTCCTTCATCTGTTACACACAGGATACCTGTTTATCCCCACAGAGAAGAACATGGGTAGGTCCTTTGCCATCTCGTTTGTTTACTGTCTTTTTGGCCAGCCTAATTATAGAATAATTTAATAGATGTGCCTGAAATCCAAGGTGCCATTCCTTATTCAACTACTTGTTTGGGGCAAGGAGCGGTGTGCTGTTTTGAACAGAAAATATGTATAACAGATGCCAGATATTTGCACAACTCTGAATAAAGCTGATAAGCGGTCATAGGTGTCCACATATGTGAGTTCATGCATCAATTCTGATTCATGCAACATTCCTGTACCCAGAGTTTCAAAACAGAAATAACTCTTGAGTGTTATGAAGAACAGTATTTTAGATCTGTAAACAGGGATTGCTTTTTAAAAAATGTATAATGCCTAGCAATTTCAGGCCAGATCTGGCTTGGGCTAGCCTGATCTTGGAAACTAAGCAGGATTGGCCCTGGGTGGTACTTGGATGGAATACTACCAGCAAAGTCCAGGGTTGCTCCATAGATGCGGGCCATGGCAAACTGCCTCTGTTTGTCTTGCCTTGAAAAGCCTACGATAAATGAGCTGAGACTTGAGGGCCCTTTTCACCACAAATTTTAGGTACCTCACAAAGTGATAAATAGGGAATAGTGCTGAATAGGGAAATTATGTGGGCGTGTGCCAAGATATATTCCAAATGGCTTTTTGAACACCGTTAAAGGCAGTAACCCTAGAGGGTCGCCATAAGTCAGCTGTGACTTGATGGCAAAAAAAGGCAGTAGAATGAGACAGACAGAACTGAACAAGGACCACAGGGAAATTTCTTGTGTGCAAGCTCCAGTTAAATGTATGTGAATCAAGTTTTTTGCACAATGTATAGTTCATTTAAACAAGGCTTTGTGTAGGAGAACTTCCGGGTACATTGTGTCCCATGTTAATTAGTGCACGCTAGTACCATTTTTTGCCTCATGGGCCAGAATTTCTGAAGCCAGTCCTGGATGCGTCTGGATTCAATCATATAGTAAGTGAACAGGCTGAGGAACCTCTCCTATTCTTCTGTAAATTGTAGGGGGGAAAGGACAATAGCCCTTATCTGGTTAAAGTCATGAAGATTCTCTGTCCTCAAAGGAGGTGCTTAAGACAAAGGTGATAAAAAGATGCTTAACAAAGATAAACAAAACCAGCATCATACGTTTATGTCATGTACAATCCAGGAATCTCAGCAGAATAGTATTAGATAAGGTGCTGTATTTATGAATACTAAATATCTTCTATGACTTTTTTAGGTATAGCGGGAGCTACAACTATGGTAGCTATGGAAACCAACACCCCCATCCAATGCAGAGTCAGTATCCATCTTTACCACATGACACAACTATTTCTGGACCTCTTCATTACTCAGCTTATCATAGAAGCTCTTCACAGGTTAGTTTCATGTGGTTGTTTCTCCTGTTACTCAACCGATTAAATAAAACCTTGTCCATTCAGTGTTGTATGTTTGCTTGCCCCAACAGGTCCCTTTGTTTTAAAGGTGAGGTGGTAAGGGCATCCTTCTGAGGAGAAAAAGGTCCCTGTGAAACAAATGTCATTCTCATTTATTTCAGTGGGATGTATTTCCCGATACAGATTGTACCCTAGTGCTTTGGGAGCTGTGTATATTCCCTACCTTTAGTTCAAGGGACCTCACTGTCTGTGTGGCCTGCTACATCTGGTGGGACTGCCACCTTTTTACTGGCCCTGCTCCTGTGCCTTTGTCAGTAGCATGACACACAGAAATTTAACAGGTGACACTTCTACATGGCATATAAGTGGAGAGGGACGCTTTACTTGCTAAATATGTGGATGTCCTACTGCTGGTAAACCCAAAGGAAGAGGGCTGGGTGACAATTCTAACACCCAGAAGAAAGATGTGGTGAAGCCGAATATACTATACCACAAGCCTATACATCTCAAACTATAGATAAAAATGAGCCCATCTATCAACATTCCAGGTAATTAGCTATAATCATGGTCTTAATGAACATATGTATAATCCAGTGGCACTGTGAAGTCATCAGCATTTCCATTGATTTTGATGCATCTGTGTTTCAGCCCATGCTTTTAAGAGGCACTTAAACATTTTTATAGCTTTGTGAAGAAATGGAACTTGGAGGTGTTAAAATGCTAGAAGGGGCTCCAGGAAGAAAGTTTCTGGAGGTTCCAGGAAAAACCTCTTTGACCCAGGTTGACCTAGTCCAGGGGTCTGCAAACTGCAGCTCCTGAGCCGCATGCGGCTCTTTGGCCCATTGAGTGCGGCTCTCCGAACTTGGTTCGGAGCCCCTGCTCTCGTGCCCGCTCGCACCGGCAGCCGGGCTAAAGCCTCCCCTCCCCTCTAGCCGTGCGATTGCTGGGTGGGTGGCTCGGCGGTTCCTGCCCCCCCATCAGCTGTTGGGCGGGGCAGGCTTCATTTGGTAGACCTGGCCTCCGGCTGAGTCCCATTGGGAGACCATGTCTACCCACTGGCTTTCTTGGCAGTAGACCTGGACTCCAAGGAGGGGAAAAAGTCCCCCTTCAGAGGCCAGGTCTACCAATTGGCTTCTATGGGTCTCCGGAGGCCAGGTCTACTGCCAAGAAAGCCAGTGGGTAGACCTGGCCTCCCAATGGGACTCAGCCGGAGGCCTGGTCTACCAATAGGCGTTTATGGCGGTAGACCAGGCCTCCAGACGAGGACTCTGGACAGGGAGGGGAAAATGGCAGGGACTTACAATTTAATTTTTATCAATAAATAAGATCACTGTTAAGTATGATATCAAGTTTTATTCAGTGTACCTATAGTTTAATTAAGACTTAAAACTTTAATTAAAGTTTATTAAGTTAATAAACAGTGTACCTACCTATATAGTTTAAGAAATTTGGCTCTCAAAAGAAATCTCAATCGTTGTACTGTTGATATTTGGCTGTTTTGACTAATGAGTTTGCTGACCCCTGACCTAGTCAGTGGGTGGAGACAGAAAAGGATTAAAACTGCTGAGAGGGAGCAGAGAGCCCTCTTTTGGCTGGGACACTCAGGGAAGACAGAGCTCCTCTGAGGCCTGGAGGAGGCAGCCATTTTTGACAATGTGCTGGCCCCAGGCGCTGATGAAACCTTCCAGGTAATGGAATCTAGATAGAGACCTACAGTACCCTAAGCTTAAGAGCTATTAATAAGCTATTTTCCAACATCTGATAGGGCATGTATAGAGAGAGGGACAGAGGAATTGTGTTTCTCCCAGTTCTTTTGAATCCCTTGCTCAATCTGTTGCTGTGCTAGAAGTATCCCTGGAAATGTTGAACTTTTAATACTTTTAAACTTTGAATGCTGAGCATAGTTTCTCTGTACCACATAGTCCTCCACCAGCTTGGAACACGCTATTGGAAAACAGGGCGCCCCTAGGAGGGAGGGAGGCTGGCAGTTGGCAAGCAGCTATTTCTCCAGTGGCGACCCCAGGCAGTATCTTGTCCCCATGGTGCCCAGAAGTGGGGCAGGCGCGAGACACCAAGGCAAGGCTTCAGGGTTTGAGAGGGACGCTGGGGTGGGATCCTGACCCCCACCCCAGTGGGCAAGTCCTACAACGGTCAGGTGGTGGCAGCAGTTACCCGAAAGGAGAAAGAGGCAACCCCTTCCAGGAGAGGTTGAGAATCCCTGGGAGAGGGCAGGAGTGGAATAGGGCCTGAGAATCTGAGCAGGCCTGTTCCGCCACAGCTTCAACATATATTTACAAGGGATTTTGTGAGAAGCAGCATGTGTGGGGAATGAAATTAGAGATGGCAAAAGTATGTATATGCAATCATCGGTTAAAGTATGTACTGAATATATACTGATTTTACAGTAAAATTTTCTATGAAGTTCACTTGCATCTTTTCTAAAGATAGCTGGTACTTGTTATGGTATCATGAACTTCAGAATTTAAAAAATAAATGGTGAGGTAAGTAACGGAGGGCTGTAGCGCGCTTTCTAAAGTGTGAGCAAAAGCAGTATAAAGTTAGAGCTGCATTCATAAGGAAAATATTTTGCTGTTTGAACAGAGACACCTTTCACCTCTTTGCATAATCAGTCAGCAAGCTGAAGGACAAGAATAAAGAGATTATTCTTCAGCCTGACTCTGAGGAAAGTCAAGCTTCATTGGTTGGTGGGGGGGGAGACACTTAAAATAGTATTTTCTAAAATAATAACGGAAAGAAACTGAGCTAATTTTAATTTTTTGAAGAAAGAGTCTCAACAATAATCGGCTTAAAGTCACCCTAACTTAAAGGAGTTAGTGTTTCTTGTCAAGTTCCAACAGCAGTGGTGGTGGCAAGTGTGAGTTGACCCAGAAAATGGTAATTTCCTGTCAAGGGCTCTCCAACAAATGTCGCCTTTATATCTGGCAAAGATCACTAGGCCCCAGTGTTTTGAGATCAGCGTGCTTAAGCACTCTTCATTAAACCGGATGCAAAGTGTGAAAGGTGATTCAGGCAGCTTGGGCAGGCATCCGCGCAGATGGCGAAGCTTTGGACACTCCAACAAGGCTGAATAGATGCTTCATTGGTTGAGTTAATAGTCAGGCAGGGGCCAAGGCGGACTTTAAAAATATTGTCTCTCAATGGTCTCTTCACTGGAAGGAAAAAGAAGTCACTGACTCATTTGCAATTAGCTGACCTATCATTACAAATCTTTCCATGTTGGGGAGTCAGCCATAACAGATTTTATTGTGAAAATAGTAGATATTTGGGAGTCCATATTATTTTCAAGCAATTATTCTTTTTTATATTCATGACACATTCATAAACACAGCTGCATCTGGGGGTATTTGGCCGCACAGAGAAGCAACACACTGTATCCCTGTCCCCTTGTTTTTGCAGTCATTTATTAGCCCTTCCTTTCTGGTCAGGCATGCTCACGCTGGAATGTTAATGAAAAGTGGAAAGGCAAATCCGCACTCCATTGCAGCTCATTAAGAAGCCTGTTCTTCTGTGTGCCAAATGGCACAGTCAAGGCCAAGGAAGGAAGGTGGTCCATGACTTGCCTAGGCCTTCTTAGTCTTAGTTGGTGTTTATGTTCTGCCTCGAACTTGCTGGATGACTTGATGAGGTTGCAGAGCTGTAAATGCAAAGATTAGAATCACTCTTGCAGTACTTCTGGGGGCGGGGGACATTCCCGGGGGTGGAGCTGCCTTTAGGAAGCTTCCAGGGCTAGGATTGCCAACCTCCAGGAACTAGCTGGAGATCCCCTGCTATTACAACTGATCTCCAGCCAATAGAGGTCAGTTCTCCTGGAGAAAATGGCCGCTTTGGCAATTGGACTCTATGGCATTGAAGTCCCTCCCCAAACCCCGCCCTCCTCAGGCTCTGCCCCCAAAATCTCCAGGTATTTCCCAACCTGGAGCTGGCAACCCTATCCACAGCCCTTTCGACTTGGGAATGCCTCCTTGAGCGGCGGCAGGGTTGCGCCACATTTTTTGGTGGCGCAGCCCCATTGTAGGCAATGGGTTATTTTTCCCCTTTGTTAGCTTTTAAATGTTTAATTGTCTCTTTTTACCTCTGCGACGGCCGAAAATCCTTTGAGGAGGCTGTGCGGCTTTGCCGCTCCCAGCTGCCACAGATCCGCCTCCCCCCTTCATGATTTGGCTGCCTGTGTCCTATCAAACCTAAACTAATTTTACTGCATTAACAACATAAAATACATCATTTATAACTTGCTTAGCATATAAAATTGCAATATTTGACATATTTATGGAATTTAAAAGTTATAAATGCCTTAGTTTTGTGTAAGCAAAATTGCAGATACACCAAATACCTGCTATTTACTAATAAAAATATTTAAATGGCCTATCATGAATCTCCCAACATCTTTTCTAGTCAGCTTGGACTGGCTGTAGCTTCTGGCTGCTATTCAGTCAGCCACACCCACAATCTGCTCCAGTGAACGTTTATGCCTAACCTTTAAATCAGCCATTCTTTGTGCAGACTGCTGTTTCCTAGTAGAGTTAAAAGCTTGGACAAATTCTTTTAAAGCCGTACAGAGGCTTAGAAAAATCCAACACGGGAAACAAATTATCCCAGAAGTTAGCTTTACACACTCATGATTCATAGTGCTTTGGAGCCAGTTAATGTACCTCTAGATTTAACCCCCTTGATCAAACTTTTATATTTAAGTGCTAACCTAACCCCCCCTTCCCCCAAGAATTCTGATTTGGTTCACGTTCATTAGAACCCCTTTTGGTACACTGAACATGAACAGCAGGAGGGAATTTTGGCAGCAGGCCCCACCCCCCAAACTATGCATGTTCAGTATATAGGGAATGATTCATAAAAACAGCTAAAGGTTTTTAAATAATGGTTCTAATTCATTATTGAATGGGTATTAATGGTTTGTGGTTGGTTCAGGCTTAGATTTGGTTTGACTCCCTAACCCCCACTTGCTTCTCTGAACATTCAAGTACTACAAGAACTAGGAAATCAGCTCCATACCTAGGGTTGCCAACTGCCAGGTAGTAGCAGATCTCCTGCTAATTCTCCAGCCAATAGAGATCAGTTCACCTGGAGAAAAATGGCCGTTTTGGCAATTGAACTCGATGGCATTGAAGTTCCTCCCTTCTCCAAACCCTGCCCTCCTCAGGCTTCGCCCCAAAAATCTCCCGCCGGTGGCGAAGAGGGACCTGGCAACCCTATCCATACCTCATAACATAAATCTAATGTGGGCTACTCACTAGAATTATGAAGTTAGGATTTCAGCCTAAGAACACTTCGCTGGGAATAAACCTCTTTGAATAAAGTGGAGCTTACTTTTCATTACATCTGTTTATGATTTTTCTTATATCACTTCAACCAAAAATTTTTTGAGGGTGATCTGAACCTTCTAAGTCTTAAGTTGCTCAAGGGGAAAAAATGTAAACTGTAATGACCTGATTCACAATGTAATTAATTTATAAGAGTTATTGTTAGATCATCATAAAGCACTTATTACATTAAAACAGCACTGTAAAAATTAAAAATAAGAGCATTAAAAGTTAATAATTAATGCTCCCCTTTCCCTGAGAAATGGTTAGGATGTGTTTTCCTATGGAAGACAGAGCACCACAGTTTCCTATATTGTTTTTATAGCAAAGAGCACAATTCACCCATAGCTGAGCACTATCAAGTCCTATTGAATTCAGTGGGAGAGGTTTCCTGGATGGCCCAGGATAGCCCAATCGCATCAGGTAGGGTTGCCAGCTCTGGGATGGGAAATACATGAAGATTTTGGGGGTGGAGCCTGGGGAGGGTGGGGTTTGGGGAGGGACCTTAACAGGGTATAATGCCATAGAGTCCACCCTCCATAGCAGCCATTTTCTCCAGGGGAATTGGTCTTGATCATCAAGAGCTCAATTATAATACCGGGAAATCTCCAAGTGTCACCTGGAGGTTGGCGACCCCTAACATCAGATCTCGAAAGCTAAGCAGAGTCAGCCTAGTCAGTATTTGGATGGGGGACCACCAAGGAATATCAGGGTCACAATATAGAGGCGGGCAATGGCAAACCACTTCTGAACATCTTTTGCCTTGAAAACCCTACAGGGTCACCGTAAGTCAGCTGTGTGTGTGTGTGTATGTTCCAACCTAAGCACTTTCTGCTGCAATTCATGAGGGCTTGTGTTCTATTTGAAATTGGAAAAGTGGGAAAACACAATCTTTGCTCTGTTCTACTCCCAAAAATATATATTTTTCTTTAATGAATGTGCATTGTAAGTAACCCTGTTTTTAAACTTTCCCCTCCCAGCAAGGTTCTCAGCCATGCAGCGGGGCTCCTCCTCCCATCCATTTTGTTTGAGCAAAAGGGTGGGGGCAGAAAGTGCTCATACTGACCTTAAAATATTATCACCTGCACACAGCCTTCACCTTTTGAAGAAGGCAAGAAGTCTCATCTCCCATCTGCCAGCCACTGTGGGCTCTACCTACTATGAGACAAGCAGCCACCTTAAGCAGCTTATTTGGGGCATCGTTAAGGAACACAAAAGTCAGTTAAGGAGCAGGAAAGTCATTCATGGGGACACCACTTGGATTTTCCACTGCATTCTAAAATGTATTCGAATACAAACAACGGAGAAAAACAATAGAACGCTAACTGCACTGGTGGGCCAGGGTCTACCTCCACAAGTCCAATCTACTATCCCCCAAAAAGAAACACTAAATAACTATAAAGTGATTGTTTTACAAAGTGCAGACAGTCTGTGTCAATACAGTAATGCAGCTGAATTATTATATTGATATTATGAAACTACCTTTATTACATTCTGTTGACTTTTTGATATTAATTGAACATGGTTTCTTCTATTCATTGTATTTTGATTTTTAATGTTGTTGTTGTTAGAGTTTTAATGTGTGTGTGTGTGTGTGTGTAAGCCACCTTAGGGCTTAATTGTGGCAGAGTATACATATTTTAATAAGTGATCTAATTCTGATAGACTTTGAGAATCTCTGTTTTAGTCTTAGAAAAGAGCAAGAGTCCAGTAGCACCTTAAAGACTAACAAAATTTCAGGCAGGGTATGAGCTTTCGTGAGTCACAGCTCACTTCTTCAAATAGTGAACTGTGACTCATGAAAGCTCATACCATGCCAGAAATTGTATTAGTCTTTAAGGTGCTACTGGACTCTAGCTCTTTTCTACTGCTACAGACAGACTGACACAGCTACCCCTCGTGTTTTAGTCTTGACAGTATGAAACACAATTTGCGTTTTCCTTAATGCATGCCCTCTGCACACATCCCTAATTATCACAATGTGATTTTATTTCCTAGTATCCCTTCAACAGCCCATCGTCACGGATGGAGCCCTGCTTGATGAGCAGCACCCCAAGACTGCATCCAACTCCAGTAGCTCCTCGCTGGGCAGAAGTACCTTCGGCGAATGCTTGCTACTCAAGTGCACCCATGCACTCCACAAGATATGGGAATTCGGGTGATATGTACACGCCGTTGACCACACGGAGGAATTCTGAATATGAGCACATGCAACACTTTCCTGGCTTTGCCTACATCAATGGGGAAGCCACCACTGGATGGGCAAAATGAAAATGATCAGTTGTAGTATCAACCATATATATATTTAATAAAGACAACTTTTTATGACTGGATAAGTACAGACAAATGGAACTTTTAAATTGGCATTTTTAATAGCCGGGAAGATGGAAAAGATCCTGGACAAGTGTCTATAAGCACATTGTACACCAGTGCGATGGTTCCGTCAACCAAGCAAGGTTTTACTGCTGCTATAAAGCATTGTTATATAGGCCAAAGTGTGCCTTTTTATTTTTTATGTTTCCTTAAGATGTCATGAAATTGGCCTAGGTCAGCTGACCTCCCACTAATCATTATTATTATTATTACATTTGAACAGATTTTCTCAATCATTTCCTGGCGGGCAATCCAGGCAACGGCAGGGTCAACGCAGAGAGTAATTATAGCCTGCACTGCAAGCACCTATGCTCCTCACAGAACCACAGAGAAGAGCACAGAGGACCTGAAAGTCTAGCTCTCTGTCAAGGTGCAATCGTCCACTCATTACTGCACATCAAACCACATGACCCCAAAGAGTACTTTCCTTGCCCAGTTTATAGTGTTTATGATTCCAAAACCATACCATGTATCTCAAAAATTAGTATGGAGTCTAGAATTCAGCATCCTGAAATCTTGACCTTACATTTTTAAGCAGTTGTTAGCCCTCACAGCTTCAAAGATAGGTCTAGAAGTGCGTGGGGCATGGCAGAGAAGTCTCAGAGACAGGGAAGAGGATTTCCCATGGCCAGAAAACAAGGCTTCAGCAACTTGTATAATATTTTGCTGTTCGCCACAACTAGTAGTTAATATAGTGTAGTATTGGCTAGGACTGTGAATTGGGAGGACTTTGGACAAACCATTAGTTCAGCTCTAAATTCAGTAAAAAGTAAATGGAGGTGATGGCAGCAGACACAATGTGCCAGAAATGACTTGTCTTTCTGTAAAGTGTGGGTGTGGGGATTTCTGCCCCAGGAGAAATATAGCTGGGGTGATGCAGTTTGAGAGGGAGAATATGGATGAAGGAAGGAAAGCACCAATGCCATAACTAAATCCATTCCCCAGTCCAATTGTATAACTATTTGGCACAATCCACATTCTGACCTAAGGGTCATGTCACTGCAATGCTTACTTTGACCCTAAATAGCGTTAGAATTGGTCTAAACAATACACTTGCCATGGACATATTTTCTGGTTTCATGTGATATATTTATTTGTAAAGCTTACCACATACATTTGGAGTGTTGTGTTAGCTTGCTACTTCAAAAATCCACCTCAAAAACTCCGTTATAATTTGACATAATCTTTTTAGCTCATGTCATTTTGGGACTATTGCCTAATGCAAATGATGGCGAGGATTTTAGTAACTGCTAGCTGTTTTCTGACTCCACATGTCTGGTTCTCCTTCTATGTACTGGCTTGGGATACAGCTTCTATTAGAAAGTTAGCAATGTCTCATGGAATAGGAACCTTCTTGAATGCTTAGAGAGGGGAGTGGGGAAACACAGTGTTTTAAAAATCCTTTACACCATACAATGCATATTATTGTCTATAATGATCAACACTTGTAGCAAGTACATGCCGTACAATTCATCATCAACTAGAAATGTGGTAAAATGTATCATTTAGACCAGGACTTAGGACCAAACTAGATGTTCACGTTTTTAAAGAGCTGGGTCTGGGTTCCCTGCACCCAGATCAGGTTCCCCACAGCAGCTGTGGGAAATGGCTTTTAAAAAAATATAGGATAGCTCATTCAGGTTTAGATCTCCACGCCAGTAGAAGGAAGGGCTCCTGCCCCCAAACCTGTTTTCCTGTGCCAAAACAGCGCTTGGGAGGAGTTATTTCCTTGAAATAACCGCCCAGTGCTATTTCAGTGTGGCAAAATGGCTGAGGGAGAAGGAGAAGTCCAGAACCCTTCCTCTCCCTGCAGTGACTATCCAAGCAGAAAAGGGCTTTCCTTTTAAATATATATATATATATATATATTCCCCACAGTTGCTTTGTGGCTGCAGGGAATCCAATTGGAATCCAAGAAACTCAAATCCCACTCTTTAAAAACCCATACATCTAGTTTAGTGTTTAGGCAAGCCACTTAAGCCTAGCAAACACACCCCCATCTGTAATATGGGAGTACGGTAATACCAGCATTATTTACTGTGGTTTGTAAGGATTGCTGCTAGTGTTAATTGTTTAAACAGTCCATTATATAAACGCTATTATTACTATTCAGAACATGTTCTGCAATTCAAGCTATATGTAAATATTCTTCATATACAAGAGTCCCAATTGCAGAATTCAGTTTTTTCTTGGCACAGAATTTTGATATTTTTAGTACAGAGTACACACAGCTCTAACAATGGCGCACCCCAAACAGAAAGCAGTTGGAAATCATAAGGGGCCCTTGCATATTCAAAAAATGAATCAACCCAAGCCAAGCTGTATAATGTATAAAAAAGCAATCAATGCATTACATCGCTACACCAGTGTGGTGTAGTGGTTAAGAGCAGTGGAGTCTGATCTGGAGAACCAGGTTTGATTCCCCACTCCTCCACATGAGCGGCAGAGGCTAATCTGGTGAACTGGATTTGTTTCCCCACTCCTACACACGAAGCCGGGTGGGTGACCTTGGGCAAGGCACATTCTCTCAGCTTCACCTACCTCACAGGGTGTCTGTTGTGAGTAGGGGAAGGGAAGGTGATTGTAAGCCTCTGAGTCTCCCTTAAATGGTAGAGAAAGTTGGCATATAAAAACCAACTCTTCTTCTTAATGTGATATGATCCACCCAAGTACCTGCTCATTCAGCTCAGTGCAGCACTTTGAAGTAAGAAAAAGGTAGTAGACTTTTAATTCAAGGGACAGGAAGAGGAAGTTTTGAATCCTGCCTCCCTGAGCATGAGGAGGAAACCATCTGCTGCTGAAGATGTCCGCTGCCCTCAGAGTGAGAAAGGTAGTAGACTTTTAATTCCCTTTCTCATTAGAATCACAGAGTTGGAAGGGACCACCAGGGTCATCTAGTCCAACCCCCTGCACAATGCAGGAAATTCACCACTATCTCCCCCCCATACCCCCAGTAACCCCTACTCCACGTGCAGAAGATGGCAACAAAAACCCCTCTAGGACCCCTGGCCAATCTGGCCTGGAGGAAAATAGGTTCCTGACACCAAAGTAGCAATTGGCACTACCCTGGGCATGCAAGAAAGGGCCACGAGAGCCAAACATTGATGCAAAACTTCCTGCCCTTCCTCTCATGATCTACTTAAGGCCCACTACTTTAACCTCATAATCTGGTTCTTCCCTGTTGGTGAGAATCTTAGACTTGATTCTTTTGATTTGATCACATAGTATGCCACCTTCAGTACATTTTTATTGAAAAATCCTAAATGGTCTTTCAGGATATGTGCTGACAAAAGAAATCCAAGTCCCTACTTTTAACTAAAGGCAAATGAAGGAACACGGTTCTCACTTGCATTCTTTAACCATTCCTGTAGCTCTTTATAGATGTTTTGCTCCGTTTTCTCATCTTCTCTTTGAGGCATGTGATCATATTATATGATAGGCTTCAGTTTACACATAACTTTGTATTACCATGCACCTTTCTACTGATAAGTGTTCCCTTCCCAAGGGAAAACATATAGCATTGAATGATGCACTGCTTGTTGGCTGTGTTATGTTATTTGTATTTATACAACTGTATGGTTATGAAAGGTTATGGGTCTATGATAATAAATAATGCAATCCTGTTTGCTCTACTCAAGTAGAGCACAGTGTGTTGTAAGTCACTCTGGAGCCAGCCCCTCTAAAGAAGCTACAGCACACTGCTTGGACGTGCAGTATCATCCAGTTTGTTGATTCTAAGGTGACATCTTTCCACACCCCTTCAAAGAACATCCAACAGCTTATCCTTCCCCAGGTGTGACTGCACTGCTTTTCCAAGTCCCCATGTGCAACTACATTGCTTTTCCTGGGAGTAGCCTGTACATCAGGAGCCTGGAGAAGAACAAGCTGCTGGATGCTTTGATAGAAGGAACAGTTAGGCTGCAGCATAGCAACTGGTCCCATGCAGCAGGGAAGGCAAGGTCCATGCAGGCTCTTATGGGGCCTTACCCTTCTCTGTTTGAAAAAAGTTGGATTGTATCCATTATTGAGAAAGTGACATGTTAAATCTTCTGCAGTTAAAGGACGATACAAGAGTTACAATGCAAAAAACAATTCAGTTCTCCTGTTAGCTATATAGCTTGGTATGAAAGATTCTCATCTGGTTCTTTCCCAGGATAATTCCATACATAAAACTGAAAGTTGTGCCTTTGGATCGATTCTGTGTAATGTATGTGTGGGAAGAAATGTATTGTATTTTTGGGAGATTTTTTCAGTGGTATTTTTGGTCAGATGCATAGTTCTTTGTGAATTTGTTTTGTAGAAAATTATTAACATAGGATGGGTTTTTCGTTTGTTTGTTTGGCTTCTGTATTATAAAAAAGCACCAAGCAATTACGGTGGACTTATTACCCTATGGGTAAGAAATAATTACATGGTAATATGACATCAGGCATTTTATTAATTGTTCTGTAAATAAAATATTTGATAGCACTCAACGGTGGTGATAACCGTGTTTATGGCTAAAATGGAAATGTGTTATTTGTACAGTTACTCAAGATATATGATGGACTTTCTCACTTAATAAAAAATTGAAATCAAGAGTCTCAGTTTGATATAAAATCAGTTTTGAGTCATATGCAGGAATTATTCTTGCTGAGTTTTGAAGTGTAGTGCAATTCCTGAATTCCAGTCTAAAGCTTCTAGTATAATGTGAGAATTTTTGTAAGTTGCTTGTGAGCCTCAAATATCTTCCCTAAAAGGAGGCTACCTACTGTGTTTCTGCATGATTTACTGCTCTGGCTTTATCTTCTTTCAAACAGCCTCAGCTGGGAGCAGGTAATTCTGCTGCATAGCTGCATTAAATTTACCTGCTGCCAGAGGAGATATGTGCAGATAAAGTACTCATGCAGAAACACAGGGCGTGGGCTGCTGTCCTAAAGGTGGTTAATTCCTAACAGTCCCCTTACTTTATAAATTGGATACATGATATAATTTTAATTCAGAAAAAATATGGTGGTAAAAAAAACTAATGAATGCTTCTGTGGGAAGTCTGGTGGTGGGGTTTGCCTCAGCTACCATCTTGGATGGCCCCGATACCCCTCGAGAGGCCTGAGGTAGGGAGGAGATTCTCACCCAGGTCCCCCTCTCCCACTCTGGGCTGCTCCCTGCAGCCACAGGAGAGAAGCCAGCCCACGGTTGTCCTTGACCTCCATCCAGCAGCAGCCCAGACAATCTCCATTCTCCCAGCCCTTGGATGTCTTGAGAGGATTCTATTGCCACTGCAAACATCTTGACAGCATCTGGGCCTGCCCTGGTGTTGCCAGGTCCCTCTTTGCCACCAGCAAGAGATTTTGGGGGCGGAGCCTGAAGAGGGTGGGGTTTGGGGAGGGACTTCAATGCCATAGAGTCCAATTGCCAAAGCGGCCATTTTCTCCAGGTGAACTGATCTCTTATCGGCTGGAAATCAATTGTTATAGCAGAAGATCTCCAGCTAGTACCTGGAGGTTGGCAATCCTATTGAGCAGCCTGCCATTCACCCTGCAGTGCCCCCCAGAGCATTTTTGGGCTACAAGGCAAGGAGAAGGAGGAGTTGGTTTTTATATGCCGACTTTCTCTACCTTTTAAAGAGAATCAAACCATCTTACAATCTCCTTCCCTTCCTCTCCCCACAACAGACACCTTGGGAGGTAGATGGGGCTGAGAGAGTTCAGAGAACTGTGACTGGCCCAAGGTCACCCAGCTGGGTTCATGTGTCAGAGTGTGGAATCAAACCCGGTTCACCAGATTAGAGTCCACCACTCATGTGGATGAGTGGGGAATGAAACCTGGTTCTCCAGGTTAGAGCCCACCACTCTGAACCACTACACTACACTGGCTCTCACTGACCACCATTGCCTGCTGGAGGCAGAGCCCTTTTGATCAGCTGCGCAGCAGCACTGAAGCCAGAGGCAGGCAGGGAGGCCATTTCTAGGCCGCTTTTAAATTTTAAATGTATAGTGGTTGTTTGTCCCCATTCTCCCCCTCCCTTCCCAAGTCATATTTTTGAAGGTTTGTTACTAGTATTTTTGCTGCCAGATTTTGGTTAACTTCAAGAAAATTAAATAACAAATTATTATGAATGGCAGCAATAACATTTGAGAACATACTTATATAATAAACATTCACTCAAATGCACATGCAGTTAACAGTACAGCTTCAACCTTAAGAGCTGAAAGAACAAGACTTTTAAAAATGTAATTAAGATAGGTAATTCCTTCTTGTCATACACCCTCACCTTTAATATTTATGTTGAAGGCCCCTTAGTTTCCACTACACTTCCTAACAAGCAAAAGAGAACCATACTAAAAGTATCATGCTGTATTAAAGTGGGAACACACATAGCTAGAGTCCATATGATTGCAGCCTTCGAATTTTTCATTTGTCCCCAACTAAAGACTGTAAAATTCTCTTTCTCTCTCGTACAGCTATATATAAACAATTGTGCTAGAGTGTGATTCCATGACTATATGAAGGCAGAGAGATTTGCGCAAAAGACTGCAATTCTGAAGGATTTTCATTACCTTCCTGGGAAAAAAAAGAGAGACTCAGCAGGGGCAGAGCAGTGAGAACTACGTTCACTCAAATGAATCCAATTTTTTGTCAGGCTACCTCTTGCTTCTAGGGTCACAATCCTTTGACAAAAATGGCCTCTGACCTTCCCCGATCCAGCAATTCTGTTGTGATTGACCCCAAAAGCCATGAAATTCTGAGGCAGGCACTGTTTTAAGAGGTTTAGATAAAGCTAGCTAATAGGGGAAAAGCTCGTGGTATGTACATCTGAAAGGGCTTGTCAGATCTTTGAGCAAAGATGCAATTTATTCTGCTCCTTTCTTTCATCCAGGCTCCAATCTTTAATTTTTTTTCTTGCTACCTAAGGTGTAAACTAAATGTACCACTGATGAATGCTTGCCAGCTAAGTCAGCAACCGATTCAACAGACTGGAGAAAGACCAACCCATTTGAAACCACTGCGCTGTGGGTCAGGTTTTAAAGCACCACCAGAAGTTCCCCCCCCACAAGGTTTTATTTTAATTTTAAACATAGATTTCTTAGCTAAGCATTTTGGTTGTTCCAGAAAGTTCCACCCCTCGCTTCAATGGTAGTTTCCCAGCATTGTGACCTCAAGGTGTGTTCAGTCATGCAGTCAAACATCAGAGAGAGAAATGAATAAGCTCTTCAAGCTTACTGAGTCCCTCCCAGAGAAATGGAAGCAGCCGCTGTTGAATAAGTGTGGAATCCTATCAAGGCTAGACTTCCTTTGAAATGAAGTCTCAGCTTTGAAATCTTCAGCCTTCAGAAATCAAATTGTTTCTACGTTTAGAAAGCATCTTCTAATTTGTTCCTATATTTCTTTTGGCTATAATGGTATATACAGCAAGAATGACCAAACTGTAGTTCTTGAACCAAATGCACCTTTGGATAGTTCAAGCAGAGTTCCCAGGATATTCAAGAAACTGAAAAGTGGGATTTTAAAGACCAGATGGGACACAGGAGAAAGCAACAGCTCTTAGCATATGTTTTTGGTACGTGGAAATTTTTTGCCACCCTTGTTTGATGAAGGCAATGGTTGATAAGTTTCCCAGAGACTACAGATCCAGTCATAATGGGGGTGGGGGGATCCATTGCTAGTGCAAAAACATAGTACCATGTACTCCTGAGAAGTGAGAAATTACAGGGGATAGCACTTACCTGGGTTGGTTTCTTGTGGAAGAGAACACTGGAGACTGATACTGTTTTTGTAGTACATTTAGCAAATGGAAGCAAAAAGACAGGGCTGCACTAAAACCCTACTGTGTGTATGTTAATCCACTTCTGAGGCTGGGGGCCGAATAGGCTTAAGAGGCGGTGTGACCCTTATGCCGGCGTCCATGTCACTTGCGCCGTCTAAACTGGCATGGAAGCCAGCATAGGGGCACTTAAGCTGCCCCTTTGGACTGCGGCGGCAGCGCAGCCCTCGGACGCCAGCTCAGCCTCCCACTGGCATCCTCCCAGCGCAATTCCTAGCGCCGGCATCATGGAAGGTGTTCCTGGGGCGTTCCGGGTGGTGGTGGTGGAGCTGCCATTAGGCAGCTTCCTAATCCCTTTCAGTCCAGGTACACCCCCTTAAGCAATGGCTGTGATGCACTACCTTTTTGTTGGTGCAGCATTGCTTTTTTCAATGGGGCTTTCCCTTCCTTTTCCTAATTTTTATTTTAAAATACCCCTTTTTTCCTCCTGCTGCAGCAGCGAAAACTCTTTGGAGGAACTGCAACGCCACCAAGGCCACGCCATCCCCAGCTGCTGCATTTCTCAGGAATGGGCTGTGTGTTACGTGCCATCAACTTTCAACTTATGCTGACCCTATGAATTAATGAGTTTCAAAACATTGTCATTAACAGCTTTGCTCAAGTATTGCAAGCTGAGGGGCAGTGCTCCCTTGATGGAGTCAATTCATCTCATGTTGGGTCTTCCTCTTTTCCTTCCACCTTCAACTTTCCCTAGCATTATTGTCTTTTCCAGTGACTCTTGTCTTCTCATAATGTGACCAAAGTACGAGTCTCCGTTTAGTCATTTCTAGGGAGCGTTCAGGCTGGATTTGATGCAGAACACACGTCTTTTTGCTGCTACTGAACATCAAACCCCAGAGAGAGATCATGTATCAAGGTGCTCCAGTTAATTTACAGCAGTGTCTACTTGCCTGCCTCTTTCTCTTTCAGATTCTCAACTATACTTCCCCCCATACTCCCACCCCCACCCAGTTCCCTCCCTTCAGCCAGGGGAAGTGTCACCTCTTTCAAACTCTTGTAGGTGCTTAGGCAGAGCCATTTCCTAACATTTAAGGTCTGTTGAGAGGATACCTCACAGTTAAGTCAGATCTTCCTATAGATTAGACGCATTGTTTATTTTATCCTCACTGGCTACAATGAACAGTTATCCAGAGACAGAGAAAGGCTTTTATTTTCAAGCCATCTTTATTTGTCAACTGAAATTTTAAGGTATGTAGCACAAACAGGATAAAGCACAAATGATTCAAGACAATGGAAGGGGCCTCCCTGCCTCCCTTTTTTGCTACCTGCAGATCGGTTGGCTGCTAGCATGGTCTTACTGGTTGATTTAAAATAATTTTAAGTACAGGGACTCCTTGAACAAACAGTATCAATTCTAACAGATAATTAAAAAATCAGTATATTCAACAACAAGTCTAATTCTAATCAGAGTAATACATACAATATTTGCAGACTTTCTTAGGTCTCCCTGTATCTTACTTCCAGCTTCTACTTGCTTATGTCTTTCAGGAGAGGGATAGGTTATCCTTACCTATTTATTGGGCAAATCCATTCCAAAATACTGCAGTGATTGCCACAAACACACTTACACAGTGTATCTCCAGGTATTCTACACGGGTAAGGCAGGTTATAAGGCAAGCACCAATGCCAGAGAACCCATTCTCAGAAGATCACTGTGTACACACTGCAGAGAAATTTTAAAGTGTCCTAGCAACAGATATCATATAGCTATATTACAAGGATTTTCCCTACAACCAGTGTAGCTACGGCTTTGGCCTTGCCTGCCTGCTAATCTCTACTGCCTTCTCAGAAAATGTTGATACTTCACTGAAGAAAACTATGGCCTCTACACTGTGTCTGGAGTCCAAAGCAGCCATAGAAAAGCTGTTGCTGTGCCATTCTTTTCACAAGATGCCTTTCAAACCTTTCACCAACGAATATCCTTTTTCTTGTTTGTGGTACTCCTGCAAATGAGATCCATCCAAGGCTGCAATGTGGCACCGTCAAAGATCCTGAACCACAGAAGAGCAGAAAGCGCAGTAAGATCCCACTTTTTATTCTCACAAATGGTTCACATCAAGCCAGCACGAATTTTCTGTAAATCTTCACCAAGAAACTCCTGTTAGCCTGTGCACTCAGACATGTGTGAACACTAAACACACATGTGTATAAATGAGGTTGCTTTTCCTTGGGTCCAAATTCACCCTGGGATAGCCAAGAGTAAGTAAGAAATCTCCATTCTGCCGCCTCTCCTGTTCCAAAGAAGTTGCAGGTTCAGATTTTAGATGGAAATGGAAACTTCTAAAGGATCTTTAAAAGGAAAGGACAAAACTCTGACACAGATTTGGAAATTGAAAATGTCCATGAAAGCTGACGGTAGAATAAAATTCTGCAGATCTTGGTGCCACTTGTTTATGTACAGATAAATCTAGCTGCTGGATTAAATTAGCAGGCGCCATATTTTTACAATGTTATAATATTATTCTGCATTTTAACGTATTATGTGGTTTAGTGTTCTATATTATTGTATTGTTTGTGAGTTTTATCCTCCTGTAACCCGCCCTGAGCTCAGCTTTGGCAGGGGAGGACAGCACATAAATAAATTATTACTGTTATTGTGTTAGGCTCCCCTCCCTACTAACTACAGTACGCCGTGTGCGGCTTTCCAATGCTACAATTTCCTTTCGCAACATGCCAACAGGCCCGATCAAGCAGCCCATCGGCCACGAACGACGCCTGGAAATCACGCCGAGAACAATATTCCGGCTGGGCAAAACAACCCGACAACCGGCAGCGCAAACGCCCCTGGTCCGCAGAAAGACAACAAGCCCCAGACTGCATTGCGCGCATCAAAGCATGCCTCAGCGCACAGAAGCGGCTCCTAACCCAACTGGGAAATGTAGTCTTTCCCAACAGCCACCACGCCTATTTCCCCCGCAACGCCCGCCTGAGGTAAACAGAGCCAAACCAATGGGAAGCGACATACCCTTCTCGTCAACCTCCTGCCGGCCAATCGGAGCTAGCATGCCCGCCCTCTGGGGGCCTGGTGACTGCGCCCGCCGTGGCGTCATTCGAGGTGAAAGGTAGAAGGGTCAGGGGAAGGGAGGCGGCGGGTTATTGTTCCTCGTCCGAGTGGGAACCTGCCGCAGACCGGCGGGGAGCCGCCTTCCCGCGCCTCGCTCAGGGATGGCGTTGGAAGCCGCGCTGGCGGCGGTTCGAGGGCGGGACGAGGCTGAGCGCGTCCTGAGCCGGTTCAACGAGCAGGTAAATGACAGCAGCTCGCCACGCCCCCTTTTTTAACGGCCGTTCTCTCTCACCTGGAACGCTCTCGGTGCGCGCGCTCGCTCAGTCTTCTAACGCCCCGCCCCCCCCTTAGCACCCCGCTATCTTTCAGGCGACTGGCACCGGGTGGGCTCTCAGGTTGGCTGCTAGTGCATCATGGAGCTTTTTTGTGGTTGTTTTGCCTCAAACGTATAAGGCATAGGAACTCAACAAGGGGGGAATTTCCCCCTGGGGGGATTGGGACCACTATTCTGCATATATGCATATTATTTGGAATGCACCTTTTGAATTAGGCTATCTTGGGCGGGGGTTAATTATATTCTGAACAATGGTGAAAGGGGGGGGTGGAGCAAAAAAGGGTTGAGAACCACTGCTGTAAGGGAACCCGGTGAATTGTAGGATCACTGGAAAGAATTTGGGTGTGGGAGGAAGGGTTGCAGTGCTGGCTTATAATAAGGCCCTCTGAGGAGAAGCAGGGTCAGTTGTTCTTCCCTTCTCTTTTAACTGCCTGCCCATTCAGCACTCCGCTTCCTCCTTCTGTGTCCAGTTCCTACTTATAAAGCTTGCAATATCCTCGCCCTCCTATACGGATGGGCAGCCTTGGCATCGTCTTATTCTTTGCTTTTGCATGGACCTGCCCCTTTTCTTCCTTCCTCATCTCCCACTCCTCCGGGTATATCACTACCTGCAAATCGGTGACTTCTTTATATTTAGTGCTCTTCTCTGTGTGCTGTTCTCTCCTCAAGAGCAGGCCTTGATCCCTTGTTCGCTATTTCCTGATATGATACTTAAGCAGACGGCTATAACCTTTTTTTTAATCTTGTATAGCTATACTAAAATAAAACAAATGCATCTTTGAAATGCGTAAACTGTTCAAGAGGGGCTGCTGTGAAAATATGTGCAAAGAAAATAGACACCACTGCACTAGTATCAAGGGGTTAGGAAATCAGTGCAGGAGCGAAATCCACTTAAAGTGCAAAAATAGACTTTTATATGCTACTAACTAGTACAATAATGTACACACATATGTTTGGAATATGTGTGTACATTATTGTACTAGTTTAAGATTAGTAGCATATAAAAGTCTATGTTTGCACTTTAAGTGGATTTCGCTCCTGCAGTGAAAATATGTGCAGCAGTGGCTTATTCTGTTTTATGGAGCAGAATCTGATTGGCTGGGGCTAAGGGATATATGTTATGCTTTGTACAGTACAGAGCAAGAAATGCTTTTTAAAATTAAAAATATTTGAAAGCAATGAGTATCTAATAGCCAGTCTTCCCACCATATCCTAGATGCTAATGGTGGAGGATTTTCCAGTATTCTCTTGCCCTGTCAAACTGAAAGCAGAACCTAACATTTGCTAGATTAGACCCCTGTTTGTTTCTCTCTGTTGCAGATTGGCCTATTAAGCATCCTTGTTCCTGACATCCTTTGAGTAGAATGCTTTACACAAGGTTACCTTTTGAAGTTTCAGCTGGCCCACAGGGTGGTTGGTTGCTTAGTTACTAGTGTGTCAGCTATGGTAACACTGTTCCACTGATCTACATTGCTTTCTAGTATGTTGTGATGATGGTTAAAAAGAAGCTGTTTGCACTCTGGTTGAAATATTTCTTGATGCACTCATATCCTTACATAGCCAGCTGTCAGGATCAAGATTCAGATTATAGCCGGTGCTAAGAAATAATGGTATTTCCACAAAGCAATCTCAAAATGTTTGCATTCAAACATATATGTCTTGACCTTCTGCTGTTTCATCCCTCCACTGTAGATTGCAGTCAAATTTAAAATATTAATTGAAACAATAAACACACTAAAGGAAAAGCAGCAGGATGGTTATATGAAAATTAAACTGTTGTGTTTCTCCTGTATTGTATTTGAAGACTATTGATATAACTACTCTTCCATTACTGAATATTTTAGTAGGAATATCCATTTACTTCTGGGTCAGAGAATACACCTTACATATACTGCTGACACACCATCCTCTTCAGTTAACACTTGAGCCAAGAATGACTAGATGGTGACAGAGCATGATTAGACATTTGTAGGCAGTGTTCCATGGGGAGGGAGTTTTATTTTTGTTTTATTAAGGCTGTTTTTAGTTTTAGCTTTAATATTGTTGTATCTATCTTGTTTATTTTGTTTCTGATTTCCTATAATTTCCTCCCTTCTCCTTTTATGGTGAGAGGGGGAAAGAGGGTTTCCACAAGTGAAAAAGCGAAAGCTTGTTCCAGTTTATTACAGCTTGTGTCAGAGGTTATATACTAGATGTTGACATCGTATATCTGAAGGCATTTTTGCTCTTTAACTTGTAAGGCTACAATCCAGCAGAGACTTCATGTGTGCGTAGGTCTATTGATGAAACAGCCTTTGGCTAATGAATAGAGCTGTAGCTTCAGCGTTGTATTGTACTTGATGTTCCGCAGCTGCTTTCATGGCTGTCATTGGCCCTCATTGCACAATACGTCTTTTACAGTGCAATTATAAACAAAGTTACATCTTATTAAGCCCTTAGACTTAGTGGACTTAGAAGAAGAATGTAACCCAGTTTAGGACTGCACTGATAGATGTTTGAAAAGATGTACAGAGAAAGCCAGGATAGGCTGCAGATCCATATTGAATGATGCTGTGTAATGTGTGAGATGGCCTTAAGGTGTGAAGACAATTGCATAATTTCCCGAACCGAGATCCTTACACATGCTCCATAACAATACCAGTGAAATATTTGGTCCTACATTATGTACTAAGCAAAATTCTTTCATGAATGGCAACTCAGCATAGCCTCTAGTTAACCAGTGTTAATGTTGCTGAGCTTTATCTATTGAGTCTATTAAAGACACTATGCTGGATGCAGATATTGTGGGTTAAATGCATCAGGGTAGTTCCAAAACCTGCATATCCTTTTAAGTATATAAAAATTGCCTTGCTGGAGCAGAAAAGACTAGTACATTTTGACAAAACAGTAGTTGGCCAATTTTTATGGGTAATAATTTCAGAGTACCAAAGGTAACATCTCTGGGGATGACTGCTTTAATAGCAAATTTATAGGAAGGTGAAGGGTTGCTAAAAGCTGGTCGTACTCACCCTAACCTTCCTCATAGGGTTGTTGTGAGGATAAAATGGAAGGAGAATGAGGCAAATTGCTTTGGGTCCCTGTTGGGGTGAAAAACAGGGTATAAATGAAGTAAATAAATAGACACTACTAGTCTGACTAATTTCAAAATAAATTGTAATGAAATCCTCAAAATCCTATTCCAGCCAAGAAATGAAAAGCCAGCTTATTGTTGTTCCTGCTGAAATACACAATAAAAAAATACCTAAGATGGGAGGACATATAGATGGGCAGCCCAATCCAAAGAGAGGGAAAGATAGGTGACAGCTGGGAATGGTGCAGCTGTGCCACCTCCTGAGAAGCTTCCTGGCCGGTAAAAATAGAAATAAAAAGCCTTAAAATCAAATTCCTGTGAAAATCCTCCATGGAGTTTCACAGGGCTGCGACAGCTATTTAACTGGTGTAGCTCCATGGCAGCATAAAGGAGAGTTCCTGGACTGAAAGAGGTTTGAAGGCTGACTTACGCCCTTGGAAGCTCCGCCCCTGGAAACACCTCGGAAACTCCCCCCCAGATGCCGGCGTGGACTCTCATGCCGGGACAACGCTGCTGGGGAAGCAGCGCCAGTGCCTGAGGCCCTCACCACTGCGCCGTTCCTAGGGGCCAACATAAGTCACCCTGTGCCAGTGTCCATGCCGCTTTGCATGGCGCAAGTGGCATGGAGACGCATAGGGGTCACACCAGCTCCTGTGCTGCTCCACTCCCCCCCCCTTTGGATTGCATAGTTAACTCTGCTACTTGGTTTAGATGCTGACATAAAGCTTACTCTGACAAAACAGCACATGCAAGCTTGTTTAAGAAAACTAATGACACTTTTTAAAAAACTTCTTGTTTTTTTAGAATAGGAGCACCTTCAAATTTGAGCCTTCTGATGAAGAGAAAAGAAAGGTAAGTGTATTAAGGTTAAAGCATGTGCTTATTTTCTTTCATTTCTGCGTGATGCGGTGTTATGTGTGCTTTTTACACGGGGCATGTAGTGTGCTTTTCTTGCTTTCCTTTATAGTGGGACTGTCCCGTTCCAGTAGGAGGTATTTATTTGGATTCATTGTAAAGAATGGTTCTTGGGTGAGGAAAGTTAAACTCAATAAAATTAATAATATGCTACACCATAAAACTAAAACCATCCTTAAAGTGAACTCTTTTGGAAAGCTGTTATGAAGGAGAGCTTCTGACTTAGCCAAAACAAATCGTAACCTGAGAATAAACTAGCTTTTGTTATTCCTTCAGATTTTTTTTGTTTACATGACTCTAATTGAAAACTATCCAGATAACATAGATGAACACAGTGAAATGTATAAAGCATAGCTTTATACATGGCTATATTAAGTCAATAAATAAATGGGAATTCCAGTGAATTTTTGGATTTTCTCTTCACTGCATGGCCCATTTTGTCCTTCTTTGTGTACCTACTGGAATGTACATGGATTTGGGTGCATTTGTCATGATTGCAGGGCATAAAAAGAAAATATGGAGACATCTACCTAAGTGGATACTGCAGGCTATAGAATGTGTTCAGGAGATGCTAGGCATTTGAAGTAACATTTTTTGTGCATACTTATGATACTGTACAGGGATATAACGTCAGTAGGACCTATCTGTTTCCTTAGAAACTGTTAAAATAGAATTCTAGCTTGTAAAATAACTTCTCTTTTTATTGCATAGTTTGGAAAGCTGTTGAAATAAACATTCAGAAATAAATCCATATAAGGACAGAACTGTATGTGATGTTAAGGGATTCAAGATTGAGTCCCTGATATGTAATTAAGATGCAAAAGACAGCTGACAATATGGGCATGGACTATGACACAGGAAACAGGGATTTAACTCTCCCCCTAAGCCAGTGATACTTGGTGTGTCGGAGCGACATGTGGCTCTTTGACATGCTGCCTGTGGCTCTTCTGAGCACCATTCTCCAACGTGGCATCTTCCCCGTTTTTAAAAAAAGTGGGCAAGGGTATTTCCCAGTGGGGCTTGTGGTTGGCAGATATTTTCCACTTAGCACAGAGAGAGGTTCTAACCACCTTGTCTCTTTACACAACAGAGTTTAACTTGACAGGTACTTCTAACACAGGGAAGCAATTATCTTTTAACATGCAGCCTAATAAAGAGTTCTTGAAAACATGAAAGCTTGCACTCTGCTGTGAGTCATAAGTCTGACTTGCAAACCCTTCCCATCTCTCCAGATAGCCAAGGACTGGCTAGCATTTAACATGGGTAGGGAGAGACAAACCTGCATGCTCAGAGATACTCTGGTAATTGAAAAAGGTTATAGTTACATATGTAACAATTAATACTTACTGGATGTTAGTTTGGTGTTGTAGCACACAGGATATATAGTAGTCATGTGGCTCTTTTGGTTGATGGTAATTGTGAATGTGGCTCACTGTGGATGAATACCACTGCCCTATGCCATTTCTGTGATTGAAAAATGGGCTGCTTTAAGCTCTGGTAGGGAAAGAAGACTGATACGTATCATTACTGGGGCAAAGCAGGCTTTGTGGAGATGGTACTTTTGACTGGGAAAACAACACTGGGATAAAGTGTTAACCATCTCCTTGCCCAGCACCATGGCTGCTTTTTTATGCTCAGTCACAGATCCTCATTGTTATGCCCAGCTTGTAGTATGGCACTTGAAATAATTTGAGGCTTCAGAATTAGTGACACATTCTAGGTTTGGTTGGATCAAAGAACTAAATGGTGCAACCTAAGAGAGATTCCCAGAATTAATTATTATACCATTTCATGAATAAAGATTGACATCAAGATTGGGCAAGACTGGCGCAGTATTGGTTAATAATGCTTCCAACCTGGGCTTGAAGAATCCCTCAAAGGGTAATTTTCCAGTTTTTGAAGGGAGGGAAAAATAAATGGGTCTCTCCTAGGTGGCATGGCTGGTGCACCAGCTGCATTCTTTCTGGGATAAGAACAGGCCACAATTATCCATGATTCAACCACATCCCAACTGGACTCTTGCAGTGAGCTCTATGTGGGGCTGCCTTTGAACACTGTTCAGAAGCATCAGTTGGTACAAAATGCTGCAGCAATATAAGTGGCAGGCAGTGCAGACATCTTTCCAGTCTACGTTAACTGCTTACTG
Organism: Euleptes europaea; assembly: GCF_029931775.1. Lineage (NCBI taxonomy): Eukaryota > Metazoa > Chordata > Lepidosauria > Squamata > Sphaerodactylidae > Euleptes > Euleptes europaea. The sequence continues at coordinate 97,646,542 of NC_079314.1, forward strand.
ACTTCCTAGCCCAATTCTCAGTACTGGTTATCCTGCCCTGGATCTGTGTGTTCTCCCATGCACATTGCATGTTTGCCTGTGTGTAAAATCAGGTTTCCTCTTCTTGCCACCACCCCAAGATATAAAACCCACCCTCTCAGTAACCAGCACCTTGGGGTATGCTAGTAAGGCTTCCTCTCAGCAAGTACACAGGGCAAAGCTTCCAATTACCTTAGCTCCCCCAGTGGGTGCATGCCCTTAGCGTGTGGGTGGCATTTCAGAGACAGTCTGCTTTCTTAAGTGGGAAAGAAGCTTTATTACTAATTATTAGACTAGCGCACTTATGTGGAAAATGGCCATCGTAGTAGGGAATACAGATCAAAGAAATAAAAGGAAAACCTCTATCCAACTAAGTTACATTATGCTAGTAACCTTCCAATGGAGCAAACACATTCCAATCATGACATCTGGACGAGGTGTCTGAACTCAGAACAAAGGAAGAGGTAACCTTTTTAACACTTCTGCCTGCTAAGGTGAACCTCCCCAATCCAGAATTAGGAATCCTGCCCCTCGTGGGAGTTGCTCAGTTCTCTGCCAATGGGGTCCCTTGGCACATAGCCGTGCTCTTTCCCTGATGGAATTTTATTATTCCCATCCATCAGTTCCCCTTTGGCAAGTAGGCCCAAATGGCCTAACCACAGTTCCTGTTTTCCTGACTCTCCCCTCTTGGGAAAATAAATAGTTTGCCATGGGTTCAGGAACCCCAATCATAGCAGTTATTACCTTAAAGCCCTAAATGGTCTGGAGCCAGGGGACTGCTTGCTTCCATATAAACATGTTGCGCAGCATCAGTTTCCAAGGCCCTGCTCTAGTAGATTACCAGTAGGGGCTTCTCAGTAGTGGGACCCCAACAGCTTTTTTTTCCTGGCACATATCCTTTGGAGCTTTAGAGAGTTATCTGCAGCAGATCTACTCAGACTCCTTTTCTGGTTTATTCAATGTGCCTTATTCCTAAGAAAGTATGTTGGAATTGCAGTTTTGGGCACAAAATAAAAACGTTCTTGCTCATCCAAGCTTTCAGTTGATTTATTTTTTCTTCTCCCTCCGCGGTAGGTAGCCATTCTTGGATGCTGGGTTATGTTTTATATTTTTATAAAGGATGTCTGTTTGGGGATGAATTGTTTTAATTTATTTTGGCTAATACAGAAGCCTTCAGATTGAGGAGGTGTGTGTGTGTGGGTGTGTATACACACACACTTAACTAAATATATTTTTAAACACATCTATTGTGTTATAGTGATAATTGTTTGTTCTAATGTGGCTTGAAGTTCTACAAAAGTGGGATAAAATGGTAAATAGTGACTACTTTTTGCAGTTGCCATGTGTGTCTGGGAACTAGCATCTGGTGTATGTAGTAGTCTTGCACAGGGTTGGGGGGGAGATTAGTTTTGAAAATCATCTCAGTTGCCTGGGATTTTTTCCAGTGGATAAATCAGATATTCCCTGCTCTGGAAACATGGGAAAGAAGGCAGTTCTTACATCTGTTCCTACTGTAGTAGGAGAAAGATCACTAAAGAAATATTTTGTGGCAATTGTGATTGGTGAGAGGCGCAGTAGATCTCTTCCCCTTCCCTCCTACACTTGATGGGTAGGGTAATTTCATCATCCTGACACGTGATAATCAGAGTGCCAAATTATTTCTTGCGTGTCTTGTAAAACAGTAATTTGAACCCATCATTTGACAGCCAATATTTTTTATTACACTGTAGGTAACATGGCAGCATCACCTTCTGTTAGGGTGTTTAAGGTATAAGGTCGCAATAATGGAATAGCAAATACAAAAAGAAGAAATAAAACTTCCTGTGGTGACATATTATTGCAGGTGAAGTGGGTGAATCTTCCAGAAAGACCTGTTAATAGTGTTCATCAACAAAATCCATGCAGTCCTTTGGAGTGACACAGCAGCAGGGAAGAAAAATTCTTACAGTCCTTGTTTGTTTCCTGCTTCCACCATGTCATTTCCAATCAGCAAGGACGATAATTTGAAATAGGGTGGGACAGGGGAATTCTTTGGTGGTTCAGATTTACCAGAGAGAAATTCAGCAACTGGGAAACTTGCCTTGCTTTGAAAGATGGGTATTTCATGCTTCTGAATTTTGTACTCTGAGCCAAAGGAGTACATACTTTGTCAGTGTCTCTCCCTGCTAAATGCATACTTGCTGATTTGCTAATAGTGCACCCTTCCAAGTCCATTGACGTCAGTGTGCTCCAATGGCTGTAATTCTTTGGTTCTTGTAGGTTATCCGGGCTGTGTGACCGTGGACTTGGTATTTTCTTTCCTGACGTTTCGCCAGCAGCTGTGGCAGGCATCTTCAGAGGAGTAACACTGAAGGACAGTGTCTCTCTGTAATTCTGTTTAGGATTGCACTGCCAGTGAATTTACCTGAAACTTAAATTAGGGCAGCTCAAATTCTGTTTGCTGTTAAATCCTTAATTGCTGCTTAGAAGCAGCCAACAAAAGATATTTGACATCATTCTTTTTCTTTGCTGCTGAATTCCCTGATAGTTCCCACCACCAACTTTAAACATTCTTTGTTTCTCTTCGCCGTTATCATAGCTTGACAACATAAAACTCTGTGGTATAGATATAGTAAGGAGAACGCTTAAAATATATTTTTTCTTTAAAAATGTTCCTGGCTTAATTTAACCTGTGGCATCCAGTATGAATTAACTAGTTGTGGTGGGCTGGACCCTTCATGATCTGCCCTTTTACTCTGTCTCATCCCCACACTGTGCAGCTTTCATATCTCTTCTCCAGTGTAGGTTTGCCCACCCACCCCCCACCTCCCTGGGTGATTTGGCAATTCACCATCAATATTAACAGCAATTGCTGTTTTCAAGGGTTGCTTGCAGCTAAGTCTCAAGCTGATGGTCGCTTGTTCTGTACTCTAGACAGGCAACAGTAAGAATGTTGTTGGCCCATGCAAGAGTTTCTGTGAGTTATAGAGAGTGGGGAAAGCAGCTTATTTATGGGCTTCTTTATTCTAGGGTTTCCCATTGATTTGATTATAATCATCTTGCCCAATGAAAAGCTGTAGAACTAGATTGAATTCAATAAATTAAAAAAAACATGCCTATCTCATGAGCCCCCTATGGAGGGCTTAATTAAAATCAGCCGAGAATTTTAAATTGAGACGGCCCTGGGTCAAAAGACATAATGAACTACACAATCTTATACCAAGCCAAGAGAAGGCCGCATGACATGATGCCAATTATCATTTGTTTGGGAGACTAGGAACATTGTGTACTTTGGCAAATAATCCTCAATGAGGCCAAAGTACTGGGGGCTGCTAGTGGTCTTGCACAATGAGCTATATAAGACCTTTTTTATTCTGGTTGGCTAATTTGACTTTTTTCTTTGCTCTACCACTCCTTGTGTACTTCCTAATTGTGCCTATTTTTAAATTTAAAAAAATTGCAGAGTTATAGATTCTACTATGATACTTGTCTTCGTTTTCCCGAGCCTGCCTATATGGGAGCAAGATGGCCACACAGTCCAGCTGTATCTTTGTATTCTGAAGTAGTTAGATAAAACATTTGACTACATTCAGATGCGACAACAAACCATGATTGTCATTACAACAACAAGCCTTGCAAGTCTCCAGGTTCCATCTCTAGTGTTCCTGGTTTATAGCAAACCTTAGTCTGCTGTTGTGTTTGAACCACAAGCTGTGGATTGTTTCTTTGTTACAGACCAGGATTTTGGAGCACAACAGAGTCCTGGTTTGTAGGAAAGAAAGAAACCATAGTTTATGACTGAGATATAACTATGACACCGGTAACTCTGGAAGTCTTCAATTCCTGAGTTGTTTACAAAGGAAGGGTGAGTGCCTGAGGTTGATTATTTTAAGACATATACTTATGATGACATACCATGATTTATGGTATGCAGACCATATATAGAAAGCTGCTTTTAGGTTTCCACCACATTATGAAACAGGGTGTTATTCTACAGTCTTCTAGTTATCCATTGTTTGGATGCACTGTTGAACATATTTGAGCTTATTACTTAAAGTTGAGATTTTATTTTGAATATATATATACCTTCTATCTTGATATATCTACTTGATAAGCAACACAGCTAAATAATGTTCAGTTGTACTGCTAGTGGTGTATCTGGGAAATATTTTTTGAAGCCAGTTTCCATTTCGGCCACACAGTGCTAAATTTGTTAGTGGGTCATCTTCGTAGTATACACTTTCAAAGGTACTGTACAGGGTCATGGATTCTTCAACATTTAATTTGGTCATAAATCCTTGAACAAGATGCTGGTCTGCATATAAAACTGTAGCTATAAGCTGGAGTAAGAATGTGTGTCCTAAAGAAGTCAGCTATACATTTATGCACATTTTTAAAAAAATTAAGTACTTGCGTTCTTGTGATTGCATCCTCTTAGCCAGAAAGATAATTTGTGTGTTTGAGGGACATAGTTGGACACATCACTGTATTTGATGTCCTAGATGTTTGGGTTACTGGCAAGTGATGTGCAGGTGAAAGGTTATGATATTTTTTTACTTTTATGGGAATAATTTATTATGTGGATTAGGCATGATTTATTTTGTGTTTTTTAATTTTTAAAATCTACCAATCAATACACAGAATAAGCTAAATATTTTCAGGAGAGCTTTGATCAGGGGCATGTGTGAGTAATACATCCCAGAACACAATCCTAAAATCTCTCTTTTTTTTCCCCTTCCCCTTGTGTGCACAGCAACTATGTGAAGAGATATTACATCTTCTGGACAAAGATATAAAAACATCATGTAGAGTCACCTGTCTGGAAGCTCTTCGTATTCTCTCAAGAGACAAGAAGGTTTTAGTACCTGTAACAACTAAGGAAAACATGCAGATATTGATGAAGCTGGCAAAGTTGGATTCGCTGGAGGATTCGCTGGAGGATGTGACTGACTTCCCTGTCATAGTGGAAGCTTTAAAATGCCTCTGTAACATCGTTTTTAACAGTCCAGCTGCTCAGAAACTCAGTCTGGAACTGAACCTGGCAGCTATGCTTTGCAACCTACTGAAAAAGTGCAAGGACCAACAATTTGTTGAAGACATAAAATGCTTTGATTTACGCCTCCTCTTCCTACTTTCCCTTCTGCATACAGATATTAGATCACAGTTGCGTTACGATCTTCAGGGATTGCCACTGTTGACTCAGGCCTTGGAAAGTGCTTTTAGCATAAGATGGACAGATAAATACGTCACAGCTGAAGATGAAATGTCACCCCTGTCACTGCAAGAGACTGATTGTGCCACTGAAGCACTGAAAGCCCTCTTTAATGTAACTCTTGACAGTTGGAACGTACACAGTGAGGTAAGTTTGGAGCTGAAATACTCTGACCAGATTTATTTCTCTGCCAAAGGTTACTGTTCAGATGACGTTCCTGTATCCCTGCTGCAGCACCAGTCAAGATAGCTTGTGCTGATGTTTTGGGCTTAGGTGTTGGTCTCAATAACAGTGCTGCATTAATGTCAAAAAATGCAACTCAAGTTGAACTCGGAAGAGTGTCCTGCGAACCTCCACTTGGTTTTTAGTGTCAAGCTCCAGTGTAGGACAATAAAACCTACAGTGCCGCTAAGGTTATATGATCGGTCACTGTGTGCAGATCTTCTTGCTGGGAAGAGTTCTGTTTTGAGCAGTGGCTGGGCACCCCTCCACCATTAACCCAGTAATAGATAAGATCCCAGTCTGCTGTTTCAGATTGAATTCTTGTAGTACTTTCTCTCCTCCCCAGACAAAACTCGGCACTGCAAATGTACTGTTAATGCAGTCTCACTCCTACTCCCTCCTCAAACATTATTCGTTTCACCCAGTAATAACTTTCAGCAGTATTGCACCTTATCTCAGACATGCCAAAATGAACAGGCGTTTGTTTATTTGTTATTTGCTTTGTGTCATCCGCCTTTCTCATGGAGACAGATTCCAAAAAATTAAAAGTTAACAAGTATAAGAAAAACATACTACAGCATCAAACAAAAAATTAAAACTACAGCAATATCCCCTTCATAAAAACACCCTTCTGAAAAAGTTCTGTTTGGCACATTGTACTGAATTATGCTAGTGTTGAGAGCCTTCCTGACCTTGTGAAGTAGGTTATTCCACTGTGGGGTGGCTGTCGTCATAACATGCTTGGGTATATGCAATTGCTGATCTATCAGTTTGCAGTGTTATCTTCAAAAGGCTTTGCTCAGATAAGTGGAGCTGTTGCAGGAGAGCATATTGGAAGAGGCAGTCCTTCAGATATGTGGGGCCCAGGCTATGAAGGATTTTATAGATAATAACCAGCCCAGGGAATTGAACCCAAAAACAAATCAATAACCAGCAGAGTTCCCTGTAGAATAGGTGTAGTATGGCTCACTCCCCCTATATCCTGCTAGTATTTGAGCTTCACTATTCTCAACTAGCTGAAGTTCCTGAGTTGTCTTCAAAGGTGGTCCTAATAGAGCATATTAACATTAGCCTGGTATCAAGCTTTCTGTGGCATGGATCTGCATGGCCAGACTGGCAGGGTCAGGTAGGAAGCGCTCGTATGTCACAAATGGAGACAGAATTTTTTTTTTTAAGTTGCATTAACCTCTTTTTTCCAGCAATAAAGCGGAGTCATGTTTAACCCTAAGACTCTTTAACACAGTTGTCAGCTGGGGTCAGCTGACCCTCATCAAATGAAGGAAGCACAATATCCACTGAGACCTCAGTCTCGCCAACCAGCATCACCTCTCGCTTATATTAATTGTAATGGCAGTGTGAGCGGTACAAAAAAAACCCCATTCTGTGCTGTGATTGTTGCCGGAGTGAGCGCAGGTTATACCCTATGTACCCTATTTCAACCAGCATTCCCATGGCTCTTTATTAGAGGAAACTTTGTTTTGCAATTTTCTTCATCTAGATGTAAACAGCATAAGAACAACAGGTGGTGTGAATAATTTGGTGTTGCTACAAACCTAATTCAGCTTGGGAAAATGCCAAGATCTAGAGTTACTAGGTCTGTATTTGAAGAAAATGTGATTTAACCTAGATTTTACAAGATGTCAGTTGCTCCAGAGAGTTTCCAAGGAAGAGATGATGGTGCCACAGTGAGATTGGAGGGATTAAAAATGTTTTATTCTGGGCATTATTAAACGCACAGGAGCAGTGACCCATACTGTAGCTAGTAACTCTGGGCATATTCTTTGCAACTCCAGCTCTTCAGTGGAGAGCTTCATATGTTTCCATAGGAGCCTGGAGTAGAGTGTATGAGTTTTAGCAGTTTCACTCTGTAGTGAGCTTTTGTGTACAAAATGAAACAAATAATTTGGGTGTGGGGCAAAATAAAATAAGCACAATTAACTTGGGTTCCCAATGGCATCTCTGCTTTATACATGCTGTGTGGCACCTTCTTGCTTAGACTCTTGAGAGGGCACAGCCGTGTGTGTGTTTGGGGACAGTGGTGAATGAACTGAAGAATGTACAAAAGGAGGAATGATTGGAGTGACACTAGTAATGAAAGATGTCATGGAACGGGTGGGCGTGTCAACAGAGCCAATTCAAGTGCAAAAAAGAACATGGTAAATCCTTCCAAGAATATAGCTCCCTTCTGAATGAAAGTAAAGGATTGCATATTGTGACTGTCAGTTTACATAACCAGAAAAACAGTCTTTGTACAATGGGGTGCCTCCTCTGATAGTGTAATTTCACACAAAGACAATATTACATTAAAAGACCCTCTTCAATATTAACGCACAGTGTGCTGAGGATATTTTTAAAAAATTGTCAGCGTATTGAATTAGGAATGTATGAATATTGTCAAGAGCAAGCTAGCAGGACCCTTGGAAATAAGGCTCAAGGCAAATCACAGTGCCCAAGTAACGCCCAAGGCAAATCATGGTACCTCTGCTTTATCTTGTAGCGTTATGTACCAAGAATTCCAGGCAAGAACTTCAAGCAGTGTGATAGCCCCAGATCTAGCTCACCAGGACAAAGGAGGACGTGATCAAGCACATCAGGTAGACAGGGGTCCAGGAGGCAGGGACAGAGATTTAGAGAGAATTTGGCTTGGATCCGTAAGCCAACCAACTCTACTACAAAACAGCATAGACTTCTGATACAAAGCCTGCTTGAATTTCATAGGAGGCTTGCTTATTAATTAATGTTGGTTTTAATATAATATGCGGGATCAGATTAAATGTGGGTGCCATCTTTTAACTAGGGATATAAGACGTGGATATTTTATTGTTAATTGTTATACATTTGTATGTTTTATTCTAATTAATTCTATCTTAATGTTAATTGTTTTGTTATGAGCCACCCTGCGCCTGGCCATGACTGTGAAAGGGTGGAATATAAGTCTAAATAAATAAATAGTAGCTAAACAGGCTGCAGCAAGTTAGCAAGCACCAGGTGTGGGTGAGGCACCATAACATGAAAAGTCCAGTCCTAGGGGCTTGATTCTGTCATAAGCAGAGATTGTCACATTTAAAGCTCCCCGAGCTTGAGCAAGATTTGATCTTCTCAGAAGCAGTAATGAAAGTCTTACTATCTCTTGAATACCTTAAGGTTGGATTATAAGCCATGTGGCATTTATAGAACAAATTTCCCACTGGAAGGAATTTGGTAGCATGTTAGACATTCGCTTTAATTCCTGTTTATATTAGTGACCTGAAATCTTCATTTACAGTCTTAATATTGAAATATATTCCTCTTCATAATTTGTATTTATATAGAATGACTCACATGAATTTCGTTATATGGCTGCCATTCTGCGTCACTGCTTATTAACACTGGGTCCTACTGAAGACAAAACTGAAGAGTTGCACAGGTTGGTGGATTTACAGATTTATTTTAGGGATAATGTTTTGCTTTGGCTGGATGCTCATTCAGTTTGTCTAGGTCAGTGATAATCAGTGGCTCAGAAGCCCCGTGGCTGTTTGACTTGCCCCCTGTAACTGTTCTGGGTACTGGTCCTCAAAGAGGAACTTGCCTCATGTTCCAAGAAAGTGAACGATGCCATTGCCCTGTGGGGCAATGTGGTTGGCAGCTAGTTCACACTGCTTGAAAGAGTTGACACTGCAGGGACCAGAGGACAAGTAAGCTGGGAGTTCCAGGCCTCATGACGGGTTAACTGTATCCTCACAACAACCCTTTCTCCATAGCATCTGCACTCTCATCCTGGTACCCAGACCATTGTTGAGAGTAGATCATGCAGGACAAAAAAAAGGGAGAATAAAACCATCACCTTGGCAGCCGCCCAGGAAAAGTTCAAGCAGGCCCCAGTGGGGTAGTTGTGGTTTTACTCCCTCTTTCTCCACAGCCAACTGGTTCTCCTCTGGGCACCTTGGCGATCTCACTCTCCTGACCTGCTGTGTGTCATGCTGAGGACAGGGCAGGAAGGCAGAGAGGAAAGCCCCTTCCCCTCACTTCTGATATGCAAGGGCTGGCTAAGGGTCAACAGTGGTGGGCAGAGACACTCCACACCATTCTGGTAATTAAGTGAAACTTTAAAAATTGTTTTGCTTCATTTCATCTTCATATGAAAGTGTATGACTTAATATGGTCACTGTTAAAGGCTATATAAATAGGACACTTGTTTGCACAATACCTTAGAATGGGAATAAAGGCACAAAACACTGAAGTTACATTTACCATGTCAAAAAATCTGCAGTTGCATAAGAAATTCAATTCTTCTAGTTCTACTGTTTTAAAAAAGGAATTGTCATACTGTTGGTTCATTTTTCTTCCAATAAGAAAGCTTCAGCATTGGATTGGATTTGAAGGTAAAAAAAAAACAAAAAACACACAAGGTAAATCACCTCTCAAACAACACTGTTGTGTTAAGAGAGTTCACATGTTGGGCTACGTATTGATATCAGTAGGCTTAGAATAGGAGTTCCTCTACATAGGATTGCACTGCAAGTGTTCAGTAAACAACTGATGTATCTGTAGTAGAAAAGAGCAAGAGTCCAGTAGCACCTTAAAGACTAACAAAAATATTTTCTGGCAGGGTATGAGCTTTCGTGAGCCACAGCTCACTTCTTCAGATACCATCTTCTGAAGAAGTGAGCTGTGGCTCACAAAAGCTCATATCCTGCCAGAAAATATTTTTGTTAGTCTTTAAGGTGCTACTGGACTCTTGCTCTTTTCTACTACTGCAGACAGACTAACAAGGCTACCCACTGTGAATTAACTGATGTATCTGCAAGTGTAAACCAGACCTGAGTGTGTATAGAGAAGTGGAATAGAGCAGGGAAGTAGATAGACGATTGGTTCCTTTGGCACTGGACTCATAACGATAGCACAGCATGAAACTTAATTTCTATCCTTCCTCAAGATGGTCATTCTAAGTGCACACTCAGATATCTTCCGCCATCCAAAGTTTGAATTATAAAATCTGATATCTATTGCATGATTACTTCATGAGCTGAGAACATAGACAGTGCAATCTGGGGAGGGGGGAGTAGTTTTGCCACAGCCGGAAACAGTGCAGCCGGGCCGCCTCCTGAGCGGTATGCTGTGTCGAGATGAGCAAGCTGCACAGGCAAATTCCCCAACCCCCCCTCCCCTGTGGAACTGCTGTATGCAGTTCCATGGGGCTATGTCACCATTTTTGTTGGCATAAGTGCACACTGGCAAAAATGGGCTTTCCCAGGGTGAAAGAGCTTAGGGAGCTGGCTAAAGCCAGCCCCGCCCCGGGAACGCTCCCTTTGGCGCTGACACGAGCTCCTGTGCTGGACGAATGCTACTGCTGAGGCTGTGCCAGCGCCCATGCCTCGCGCTGCTGTGCTAATCCCCGACGCTGGCGTAAGTGGCCTGGCACCAGCATTAGTGCCCATTTGGAAGGTGTAAATGGCACTTATGCAGGCGCAAGGGTCATGCTGCCTCCAAAGGCCTTTCACACACCCCTTAGGATAGCACTGTCAAATTGCAAACATTGCTTTGCACACTGGCTTCTGTTTTGACAAAATGTTGGAAGGGCTCACTTGGGAGGATTAGCCTTAAGAGGTATTTGCAAAGAGTTTGGAGGCATGCCTCTCAACAACAGGTGTATTAGAGATCAGCTGCAGTAGCTTGCACAGAGTGAATTCTTATGGGTATGGACACTTGTCATATATCCATTCACTTTACTGTGAACTTGCAAATGCAGAGTGCTCCAGTAAAATCTGAAGCTTCTATAAATAAGTGGTCTTTTATATCAGTTATCTAGCTGATACACAGGACACAATTAATAGCTCATTTATTTTCCTTGTTCACTGCCACCATCTCAAACATTTGTGGGTTGGCCTTGGCAATTAAGGCATAACCTGAAGAAAGGTAAGTGCCTATTAGACCCTGGTTTAATTATATTTAACTGTGCCTGGTTGCTTCAAAAATTAATCAAACCCTCTGCTAAAATAGCAGTCTTTTGTGTCCAGTATTTGACGTAGAACCTATTGTGTTGCATTATTCCTGTCTCACAACCCAGTTCTGCAAAGCCTTACCTTGGTCACTGTAGCATCCCCTCTTTTGCACCTTCTGTTACAAGTTAACACTCACCTATTGTTGTTAAGTTTCACTCTCTCCAGTTCGTGTTTGCCTAACTTAATACCTATCCAGACATTTATCCTCTTCCCCTCCCTGGATTAGTAACATCAAGAACCATTGTGCACTTCATCCTTGCTCCTTCCTCACTTGTACACAGAAGGTAAGTTCCAAACCATTATGTCCTGTAATTATGTGAACATGGAATCACTCTTACACAGTCTCTGGGTATCAAGTATCTGGAGCTCCAGTGTTGCCTTCTACTCTGTAATGGGGCATGAGCAGAGATGAAGTGCATAAACCCAAGGTCTGGTCTCCTCTTGCTTAGAGGTGAGTAAAGGAAGCAACATCTGCATCAGATATCAAGGTCTTCAAGATAGTGATTGGTACTATAGCAGTAGTGTGTAGCCATTTTATATATTATATATTGTCTGGTTCACTTTGATTTGGCACTTGATCAACCTAACTTCATTTTAGTTGTGTTCAGTTGTCAGGTGTTTCCACCTTTATGTATGTCATACATCCATTTTCTACCACCATGAAATACACAGGCCAGTTTTATATCTTGTAGAAGACAATTCCCTCTCTCTCATCAGACCATTTTAGTGTTGTCATTTCTTGCTGTGCTTTCAATAAAGCTCATGGTTGCTATAAAGGAATCGGGCAAATGCAGTGTCTTCTGTCTATCAGATTTCGGGGGAAGTGCCCTACCCCCCTTAAGGAAATATGTGAAGTCAAAGTGGTGCAGATTAGAAAGTGTATGGTTATGTAAGATTGTAGCCCTGTTCACATGTTACAGTGAATGCACTGTACAGTGTATACTTGATTTTTCTTTATATGTGCACCGGGTAAATCTCATGTTCAGTGCATGTGCAGCTCACATGTGATTGAAACACCGCATTAATCCGGGTATTGTTCCCTGGTTTCATTTGTAAAATGAGTGCACGTTGGCTCTTTCCTACAAACAGAAGTACGCATGTGAATACAGCTGCTGAAATGGGGTCAGGTCACTTCCAGGGGCTCTGAAATTTCTGTAATCTAAATAGGTTGCCAAGAGCCCCATGGCGCAGAGTGATAAGCTGCAGCACTGCAGTCCAAGCTGTGCTCACGACCTGAGTTCGATCCTGACGGAAGTTGGTTTCAGGTAGCCGGCTCAAGGTTGACTCAGCCTTCCATCCTTCCGAGGTCGGTCAAATGAGTACCCAGCTTGCTGGGGGTAAAGGGAAGATGACTGGGGAAGACACTGGCAAACCACCCCGTAAACAAAGTCTGCCTAGTAAATGTCAGGATGTGATGTCACCCCATGGGTCAGGAATGACTCGGTGCTTGCTCAGGGGACCTTTACCTTTTTAAATAGGTTGCCAGTTTCCAAGTGGGTCCTGGAGTTCTTCCTGGATTACAAATGATCTCCAGACTGCAGAGATCAGCTCCCCTGGAGAAAATGGCAGAGCTGAAAGGTGGGCTGCTAAGCAAGCCCCCCAGCCTCTTCCCCCAATCTCCAGGAATTTTCCAGCCTGGAGTTGGCAATCCTAGTTTTAAAGTCCCAAATTTTGGGACCTTAACAGATTTTTGTAATTAATATTCATATTGAGCAAATGTTGACGTTTTACACAAAGCAGCATAACTTGTTTTTTTTTAAAGTAGAATGCAGAATTGCTTGTTTTAGGATTGTTTTGATCAGAGTTTTCATAATATTTTGGAGTTGTGGGGATGATAAGTGTGGTGTTCTCTCATGGCAAAATGTTGAAAAAAAAACAGGATTAGGTCTGTAAAGGCAGATAAAGTTGTGGTTGGCTAGAATGTGAAATCAATTTTCAGTGTCCAGTCAAGAACCGCTTGCACTTTAGCAGGGTCCATGCTGAGGTCCCGATGTGAAATGATGTACCCCAAAAACGTTAGTTGTTCTTGGTGGAACTCGCATTTAGACAACTTAGCATAGAGTTGATGATCACGGAGACGTTGCAACACTTCAATACGTCCCCCCCCCCCACCAGCAATCGTGTAAGCTAAAACTATGAAAACTATGAAACGAACACACATGTTCAATGTGGTATTCATTCAGATCATCAGCCTTTGTCGTAAGCATATATTCTGTAAAATGGATGGAGGTTTTATTGATGAATGATATGATTACTGCACCACAAAAATAATGTTCATATAGAAAAACAAAAGGATGCTTTCTTTCTTTGCCAACAAATCTCACATTGAAAAGGCTTTTGTGTTTTAAAAACGGCATGTAAGATATAAATCTATAATAGCAGGGTAGATTGGATTTTTTTTTTAAGATCAATCATTATTTGGCAGCGCAGTCCTTGAGGGCTGCTGGGGCGGTGGTGACCAGCCACTGACGCAAAAGCAGAGCAGCTGGTCTGTTCCCTATGGACATTCTGCAAGAGGAAATAACAACACGCAAGGCATGGACAGCATAGCAAGCACACCAGAGTCCATAGCAACCCTGGCAATGGCCACCAAGCAGACAGTGACAGCCAATGATGCCCCTGTGAGTGGCACGCACAGGCCCGGCCCAGCAATCTGGCCCCTGCCCCATCCAATGGGGAGACAGCGGATAGGGAAGAAAACCCAGCAACAGCACAACCATAACAGAGACATGTGGCCCGAGCACCTTCCTCCCCAGCCCGTAGGGGAAGGGCACCCGTTTAGCAAACAGGATGCCCACATCTTGACTGGCAGCAAAAGTGCTGCTCACACGTAACCCTTCCTGCACTGAACCACACACAAACCATCCTGTGGAAAAGTGAAAGAAAGACAAAAGCCAGAGGCCAGGCTTGACCCTGCGACCTCCACACCCAAGATCATCATCCTGACGACTGGACTAAGAGAGCAGGTTCAAAGGCGTGTCATCAGGCAGTGGGTATCTTCTCGGATGTGTGAAGGGCAGCCCTAAGTTGAAGTAACAGATGGGGGGATGGCACAGGGATGGGCGTGGAGTTCACAAACAGACACGGAACAGACTTGTAGAACACCCCAGACTTTATTGATCAGCAAATCATGAAGGAGTCCAATGAATTGGGTTGCCAACTTTCTCTGTCCCGTATGGATCCTGTGTATTTGCAAACTACTCCTAGGGTCCATGAGGAGACAGGCTGAGCCATCCCTAGTACAGCATGCATCTGAGTAAGGCAGACTTGCTGATCAGAAGGCTCCCCGAGGCAGTATGTTCCAGGAATCGCACTGGAACTGGTGACAGCAATGTGGCAGGGTCTGCACTGGTCATGCTCGCAAGTCCCCTGTTGAATCACCAGCTGCACAGGTTCTAAACAGAAACATGTACAAGCCACAGCTGTGCCTGTGGGGTCCCAGCAGGGTCTGCAGTCCCACCGCATGGGCCAGGGAACCCTTGCTGCATGCTGCAGCAGCCCTCCAAATAACACCAGTGCCATGAGAAAGTGCTCTGCAACAGCTCCATCTGCTTCTGAATGAGGCTCTGATCCTGCAAGGCAATGAGTCCCATCGTTGCTGGTCTGGCTGGTCCACAGGGCACCATGGGGCAGCTGCTAGACACTCTAACCTACAGTTCTGCCCTGTGTTAGTTCAGAGCCAAAATTGTGCCAGATTAACACCTTATCCCCTGCTTGACAAAAAAGTGTGCTAACTGCCCAGTACATGGCATGGGCTTTGTTCTCCCCCTTGGGTGTTAAAGTGCTCACTCAGTGATGCTAAGGGCACTCTTTATGCCTCTCCTGCAACCAAAGTGCAACACTGCACTCTTAACATGTGTGTTGCAGATACCTTTGAGATAGAGTCCCGTGCCATGCACCTACCTTCTGAACTATAGAGTGTCCTGGCTGGGGTTTGTGTAGTGCTGTTTTTTTTTGGGGGGGGGGCAGGAGTTTGGGCCTAAATTGAGGAGGGGAGTGATTGGTTGCAGCTGTAGTCTGGCATCCTGTACTCCACCGGGGCTTTTGGGCAGGGCTGTTCCTGTGTGTGGGGGAGCACTTGATCTTTTCCATTGTATGGGTGCTGGTGGGCTACATTTTGGGTTTTGTTGGCATAACTTTCCACTGGTTTGGGGGCTGTTCCTGGACTGGGGAAGCTTAGGGACCTGACTGACTTCTGCCATGCCCCTAGGTCCAGCCCCTTTCCTCACTGGTGCACTGGATTGTGCTGGTGTTGTTCCGTGGCATTGCCACGTCAGTGCCTGGCTGGGGCACTCCACCAGTGCATCTCAGAACATAGTGCCCTGTCAGCTCCCGGTGTACTATCGCCACGCCTGTCCCCCAGGATTGTGATGCAGTTTACTTTGTAGTTCACATTAACTGGACAAGCCTGCATATGTGCTTGTTGCCATAACAGTTATAGCTGTTTGATATTAAATGCACCTTTATATTTTATAAGAACCGTATATATTCTATTTATATTTTATACCTCTGAATATACACCCTGTGCACCTTTTGTTGTGTTCAATTTAAACTTGCTTAAGGGAGCAGTTATGAAATTAAGGATTTTTATTTCTCCACATGCTAGGATACCTGAACAAGATCACTTCAAAGTACTTAACAAAAATGCTTTTGAGGCAAAAACTAGCAGTGGCTGGCCAATTTAGTGTTTTTCCATGACATGGAAAGCAATTATTCTTGCTGTTTGACAAACTACGTATTGATAACTTGCATAATAGTCAGTGCAATATCTTATTTATTGTGCCATATTCTTGACCTTGAAAGTCACATAATTTTATTCCTGGGGTTCTTTGTCATAAGTGGGCAAGCATTTGTGTTTGGCGGAGTGACATGGATTCAGTTTCATTAATGTAAGCTTAAATATGTTTGCAATCAGTTCAGATGTTATTTTTAAACAAATATTTATTGTAACCTTTTTAAAAATTAAACCAACATTTAAAAAATGTTTCATATCAACTGTTCAGTGGAACTTTGCATGGGCTACAGTGATTCTACCCGTCATGTCATTTCATAACGTTTGACTAACGATTTAAATTATTGTATATTGGAACAAATGCCATGTTTGCCCTTTAACAAGATTTTAATCAAGGCTTTCATTAGTGCTAAACAGTTCTCTGCTTCCACATTTGCATATCAGGAGGGGCCCAAGAGCATGAGTGGGTGGTTGTCATGTCCTAGTGATTAATGATCTTTAGGAAGCTTGAGAGAGAGAATAATATATGCAGCATTTCTACCCCCTGCAGGAGGAATGCAAACACTATTGTGTGGATCTATGCACAGTCGCTGACTTCCTGGTAGCTGGAGAATTTCATACACTCCTCTACCACAAATAAAACTGTCAGAAGAGTGACAAGGATCAGAAAGCCAGGCTTTGGTTATTGAAAAGAATAGCTCAGGCACAGTGATCCAGAAAATTAATTTTGTAGGTGTTTGGGAACACTACAGCTTAATAAAAAAAACCAGTTTTTTAAAGGCTTTTAATGGAAGGAATCCAAGTGGCCAAATGTTTGCAGAGCTGAATTGTGTTAAATTTCTTGCCACTTCTATCTTGTTGAGAATAGGTTATCTTCCAAAACGTTAGGTGTCTAAAGCAAAATCCAATCAACAACATATTATGTTTTCCTGATTTTGATAGTTTGGTGCTTTGGTGCAGAAGTACTGGTTATGAGTTGTGAGGAGGTATGGGAAATATTGTGAACGTATGAATAGAATACAAAGAAAATTATTTGGGGTCACTAAACACCTTGATCCTAACCACTCAGTTTCAAATCAGTTGAATTTGCACTGTGATCCTTGGTGGCTCTACTTATAAATAAGTTAATTGCTTACTTGGCACTTGTGTTGAGGCCTTAATGCCAATGCAAAACATGATTCATATATTATGTACATTCAAATTAGAAGACATCAGATTGTAATGATTCCAAGCAAATTGTGAGTTTGTATGTTTGGTGCACAGGAAAAGAATGTCAAAATTACAGCCTGGCACCCAACAGCAGTCTGCAGTGGAGAGAACTGGGACATGGGGAGTGCCAACAGTGATTTTTTTACATTATCTCTCCAGCTGCGAGAATATAAGCGAGCAGTGGCTGCTGGGCATATGGCATCCCCAGTCAGAGTGGCTGCAGAAAGCCACTAGCACTGCTTCTCAAACTTATATCCTTACAAAATTGGAACAATAAAACAACACAATATAGAAGAAAAATGGGTCAGATTATATGGTTCCAGTGTGTTCTTTAACCTTGGTTCCTGTTTTGATATCCGGTGGTGTGTATTAGCAGAGTAAATCTCTCACACCCTGAAATCCCTTACCCAGCTTAAAACTGGGAATTCTAGAATATATTTTTAGGGCACTGGAACATGTATGTTGCTTAATCCATGGATAGCATAAACTGGGGTGAAATAATTATTCCAGCCCAAAAGAGCAGCACAAATTTGCAACCAAGATTCCAAAAAACAAAACAAAAACCCTCAAAGCACACTGCAAAAGTCATACCTGACCACAAAAGTTGCCCCCTCCTACACAAAGAGCCACAGGGGAATTTTTATTACTTATTTGCCCCCAATCTATTACTCGCTGAATAATTAGGGTAGTATGTATAAAGTGCTTGCCCCTCAAATTCAGTGCAGCCTATTGCCATTCCTTTCCCAGGGTTTCTGGGCTCTTAGCTGCCTGCAGGGGGTTGTCAGTCCTTTAATTAAATTTTTTGGCACCAGTACAGAGCCCCATATGCCCAGTAGTAAGACCATAGAAATGCTGTGTTCATCTATGGTGGGTAATTATTATATTTACCTACAAGTTTCTCACTACCTAGTAATACCATCTACCTCAGATCTGCTGAGGCAGTCAAGACTACAACTGCTATTAGAAAGTTTGGGGGGGGGGAGTGCATGCAGAGCAGATACCTCAAGAAAGTAAGCCAAGCCTCAGGCTAAGATCAAGTCACATCTCCGTTATATGCTAAAGGAGTTATACATGTAGGAGACACAAATACATTCTCTCAAGCAGTCGTGCAGTATGAAAGGAAGCATAGTTACTTTCACGCTCATCATACACGCTCATTCAGAGCCTGGAAAACAAAACTGGGTCAGTGCCACTTCCCCAACCTGGCTGCTGCCGCCAGGTGCTCCTGTCTGCCACTTGCTGGCCTGGGTGTGTTTGGTGGCTTAGCCCTGGGTGCGTTACAAAAAGCCTTGGTAAAACAGCTCAGACTGAGCTGTCATCATTTCCCACTATCATGGGAGCAAGTACAAGCATCAGCCACCTCCTGAGCAAGTGAGGTATCTAGCCAAGCTCATCCTTGCTGCCACTTGTCTGTGCCAACTGCAATTCAGAGGCCTGGAAACAACATCTGAACACATGAAGCTGCCTTATACTGAATCAGACTCTTGGTCCATCAAAGTCAGTATTGTCTACTCAGACTGGCAGCTGCTCTCTGGGGTCTCACGCAGAGGTCTTTCACATCACCTACTTGCCTAACCCCTTTAACTGGAGATGCCAGGGATTGAACGTGGGACCTTCTGCATGCCAAACAGAGGCTCTACCACTGAGCCATGGCCCAGTGCAGGGGTCAGCCTAGATCTTACATGGGCTGGTTCAGTCCACAGTCTCAACTGCTTCTGAATGAAATTTTAGAAATAAGGAAGATGGGGAAATTAAATAGGAGACTGACTTACCGTATATACTCGGGTATAAGCCGACCCGAGTATAAGCCGACCCCCCCAAACTTGAGGCCAGAAAAGGGAATTTCTTATTGACCCGCGTATAAGCCGAGGGTCAATAAGAAATTCCCTTTTATGGTAAAGCTGCGCTCTAAAATGGCGGTCGCCATTTTAGAGCGCAGGGATGATGTCGCCCCTGCCCCAGGTCGCCCTCCCACCGGCCTCCCGGGCCCGCCCACCCCACCCCAACCCCAGTGCCATCCAAGGGGGGGAGGGGGAAGATCCCCTGAACCCCCTACTCACCGGGAGACGCGGCGAATCGGCGGCGGCGGCGGAGCGGCCTTCCTGTGCCTGCAGGAGGCCCCCCCAGGCTGCTGCCGGCTGCAGGGAGCAGTGGCAGCGCGGCCTGGAGAGGCCTGGAGGGGCCTCTCTCCGGCCCTGGAAGGCTGCTGCCGGCCGCTGGGAGCGGCCCTGGCGCGGCAGCAGCGGAGGCGCGGCCTGGAGGGGCCTGGAGGGGCCTCTCTCCGGCCCTGGAAGGCTGCTGCCGGCCGCTGGGAGCGGCCCGGGCGCGGCTGCGGCGGAGGCGCGGCCTGGAGGGGCCTGGAGGGGCCTCTCTCCGGCCCTGGAAGGCTGCTTCCGGCCGCTGGGAGCGGCCCGGGCGCGGCAGCGGCGGAGGCGCGGCCTGGAGGGGCCTGGAGGGGCCTCTCTCCGGCCCTGGAAGGCTGCTGCCGGCCACTGGGAGCGGCCCGGGCGCGGCAGCGGTGGAGGCGCGGCCTGGAGGGGCCTCTCTCTGGCCCTGGAAGGCTGCTGCCGGCCGCTGGGAGCGGCCCAGGCGCGGCAGTGGCGGAGGCGCGGCTTGGAGGGGCCTCTCTCCGGCCCTGGAAGGCTGCTGCCGGCCACTGGGAGCGGTCCAGGCGCGGCAGCAGCGGAGGCGCGGCCTGGAGGGGCCTGGAGGGGCCTCTCTCCGGCCCTGGAAGGCTGCTGCCGGCCGGGGAAAGGTGCGCGGGCCTGGCGGCGGTGACGGCGGTAAGTTCCCCCCCCTCTACCGTATTGACCCGCGTATAAGCCGAGGCCGGCTTTTTCAGCCCTTTTTTTGGGCTGAAAAACTCGGCTTATACGCGAGTATATACGGTATCCAGAAATCGGTAAGCCTATGCACCCCCAAATGCAGCTAAGTAGTACCGGCAATGCTTGTCCAAGTGCTGTCTCAGGCAGCTGCAGCGTAAGCTCCTGAATTGGTGAGTGACCCTCTTCTATTGTAAAACTTCTCTCCGTCTCCATGCAAAATGCCCCCCCAACCTTTGCATCTCTTTACTCAAGCATTTTGAATGCTGTCTGTATGCAAGTCTGTTAATGTTTGCCCCAGTGTAAGCTCCACTGAGGAAAATGGGACTCCATTTAGAGTATGTGCTTAGAGATACATTGCACATTATCCAGTTTGTTGCTTGTATGTCTAATGGCATAATTATTTTTGTGTCCTTGCAATTTGTTATTGCATTGTTGGCTGCTGAGTCTAGAGAAATAAGGCAGCTTCTGCCATGGGAGCTGCTGGGTGAACTTGGTTAAGTCACTCAATATCAGCCTAACCTACCCCACAGGGGTGGTTGAGAACATGAAAAGAAAACCAGGAGAAAGTTGTGTGCCACTTAGACATATGACTTTTCTCTGCAGGCTTTCAGTTAAATTAATTTTTACTAGGATGACTTGATTTGCCAGTTTGGATCACCCACCCACACTTTCCACTAGGGCTGTCGATTCGGTTTGTCCCGAACCGAAAAACAGCCGAATTTCCCCCGATTCAGCGGTTTTTAGTTCGGATGGAACCAAACTCAAAAAAGGCGGGAAAACGGGGAGCCGAATTCAGTGAATTTGTGGTGTTCGGCGTATA
Source organism: Euleptes europaea (assembly GCF_029931775.1). NCBI lineage: Eukaryota > Metazoa > Chordata > Lepidosauria > Squamata > Sphaerodactylidae > Euleptes > Euleptes europaea. The sequence goes on from NC_079314.1 coordinate 97,667,540, forward strand.
AATTCAGCAAATTCGGGGTTCGGCGCAGCAGCATAACCGTCAGTTAGTAAGCAGCATTCTCCTGCTTCCAGTCGGTGGCCAAGCTGGGTCTTCTTCTGGCCAATCAGTTTGAGCGATTGAGTGCATGAGCCCAGCTGCTGCGCGGCCTGGGAAAAGAGAGAGTATCTGTTTGTGTGTGAGAGAGAAATCCCCGTGGGGGGGGGATGCTTCTGCACATTCGCTCCTTTCCGTGGCTGCAGGGGGCGCATTTTTGGGGGTAGAGACCGTAAACTTTCAGTGGTCTTCAAAGGACCCTTCTTGCGAGACCCCCCAAGTTTTGTAAACATTGGGTCAGGGGGTCCCGAGATATGGGGCCCGAAAGGGGTCCTCCCCTTAATGTGCATTTTTATTCCATTTAAAGCACACATTCGCTCCTTTTTGTGGCTGCAGGGGGCGCATTTTTTGGGGTAGAGACCCCAAACTTTCAGCAGAGCTTTAAAGGACCCTTCTTGCAAGACCCGCCAAGTTTTGTAAACATTGGGTCAGGGGGTCCCGAGATATGGGGCCCGAAAGGGGTCCTCCCCTTAATGTGCATTTTTATTCCATTTAAAGCACACATTCGCTCCTTTTTGTGGCTGCAGGGGACGCATTTTTTGGGGTAGAGACCCCAAACTTTCAGCGGAGCTTCAAAGGACCCTTCTTGTGAGACCCCCCAAGTTTTGTAAACATTGGGTCAGGGGGTCCCGAGATATGGGGTCCCCCCTTTTCCCTATTGGGATGAATGGGATCAGCCAATCCTGTGTGCATCTCGAGAGCGGCAAATCCAAGGCAAAACCTCCCGTGCTTAAATGGAATCGTATTGGATTATCCAGTCCTCCCAGTCCCTCCTGATGGAACAGAAGACATCCACAGTAAGACCCCTTTGGGGGCTTTAATCTATAATTTTTCTCCTGTGTGTGTGGGGGGAAGCAGAGTCTGTGTGTGTGTGGGGAGGAAGCAGTTTCTGTGGGTGGGGGGAAGCCAAAGGGGGCTTTCGCCTGTTCTGTCTGGGGGGGTGCCCCCTTGAGTCTCTCTCTCCCTGGTTTGAGGGGGGGGCTTCAGTTGTGTGTCCTCAGGTTTTCCCTCATTCATAAGATCGGTTAGGTCTATTTTGATGCTTGCTCAAAAATTGTTTTCAAATTGTGACTTAAAGAATGCATTTGCCTGGTCCCGAGTCCGATGCAAAAGGGGAAATTCCACCCTCTCCTGCTCCTGATGCTTAGCTAGCATGTCTCTGTCCCTTTCCATGGTTTGCAAACTCCCAGGCGTCAGGTGTTGCTTTGCATGGTTGCAAAGGTGTTGCTTTGCAAGGTTGTGTTGCTTTGCATGGTTTGCAAACTTCTTCTGTCCCTTTCCATGGTTTGCAAACTCCCAGGTGTCAGGTGTTGCTTTGCATGGTTGCAAACGTGATGGTTTGCATGGTTGTGTTGCTTTTCATGGTTTGCAAACTTCTTCGTACCTGCCCCGCCCTTGCTCTCCACAGCTCAGCTGTTTGTCGGGGCTGGGAGCTTTGAGTGGGTGGTAAGCTCTGCTAATTCCAAATGCACATTAAGGAGGGGGGACCCCTTTCGGGGCCCATATCTCAGCCCCCTGATCCAGTCTTTACAAAACTTGGGGGTTATTGCAAGAAGGGTCCTTTGAAGCTATGCTGAAAGTTTGGGACCTCTACCCCAAAAAATGCCCCCCCCCGGAGCTGCGGAAAGGTGCTATTGTGATTTTAATGGCTTTATTCGGCCGAATTTTTCCCCGAACTCCGGACCTCATGCCGAATTGCACGGACCCGAAGCTGGGGAGTTCGGACTTCGGCATTCCCCAAATAAAAACGGGCCGAATTTTGCCGAATCTGAATTTTACCGAATTTCTTTTTTCAACAACCCTACTTTCCACACCTGGCATATTTCTCTCCCCATCTCTGGCTGTTGTTCTTCTGTTGCTGCAAAGAAATTGAAGCCCCACAACTGCTGGAAAAAAATTATTCAGCCATCTTCCTAGCTTCTGCACTTTCAGCAAGATTTACCTGGAGTTTCAAGTGCATCCGTGCAGTAATGGGGGCTGGAAGCTTCTTTTAACCATTACACCAATTGGGTTGTCTGGTACCACAAAGATTTTTTTTTAAAGGTTAACATTTTAGCAATTTGTGTATCACTTCATATTTCATAAGCTTTCATAGGTCAGAGCCCAGTGTGTCATAATAAATGTGTTACTCTTTAAGGTGTGTCAGGATTTCTGTTTTGACTGCTGCAGGCTCTCCCCCTCTAGAAGTCATATTTCATATATTGCTCAAGAATAATGGGGTCAATTCTGCCACACTGTTAGCCCCTTTCCCCAGTCCCCATGCTACTTTCTTTTATAAAACTAAGAAAAATACTAGAACACTATTGGTTATAATTTGTATGTGTGTGTAAAGTGCCAACTTATGGTGACCCCTTTTGGGGTTTTCATGGCAAGAGACTAACAGAGGTGGTTTGCCAGTGCCTTCCTCTGGTTATAATTTACCCCTGTTAAAATAAATGGGAAAATGATGAAAACATTTTACAACTAGGCTTGTGGGTAATCATATTGACTACAGACATACTGTCGAATTTGGCTTTTATGATAAATCATTTTCTTAACATATAGAAAATTTCCACAAAGTCCATTGTGAGGGACAGTTACACTCTGGGTGGCAAACTTAGTTACCGTATATACTCATGTATAAGCCGACCTGCGTATAAGCCGAGGTGCCTAATTTTACCCCAAAAATGGGGAAAAATTAGGCACCCGTATATAAGCCGAGGGTCGGCTTACACAATGCCCCTGCCCCAGGTCGCCCTCCCGCCCAGCCTCCCGGGCCCTCCAGACCCACCCCAACCCCAGCGCCACCCCTCCCGGGCCCTCCACACCCACCCTGACCCCAGCGCCACCCTAGGGGGGAGGGAGAAGAGCCCCTGAACCCCTTACTCACCGGGAGGACGAGGCCCGCTGATCAGCTGGAGGCGGCGGCAGGGAAGGCACGCAGGCCGGAGGCGGCAGCGGGGCTTTGCCTGAGCGCAGGCAGGCCCCGCTGGCCTCTCCCAGGCCGCAGAGAAGGCGCGGGGGGCGGCGGGGGGGCGGTGGGGCCTTCCTGCGCTCAGGCAGGCCCCGCTGGCCTCTCCCAGGCCGCAGAGAAGGCGCGGGGGGCGGCGGGGCCTTCCTGCGCTCAGGCAGGCCCCGCTGGCCTCTCCCAGGCCGCAGAGAAGGCGGGGGGGCGGCGGGGCCTTCCTGCGCTCAGGCAGGCCCTGCTGGCCTCTCCCAGGCTGCAGAGAAGGTGTGCGGGATGGCGGTAAGTTCCCCCTCTCTCCCCCCTCCCCCCTCCCCTCGCCTACCGTATTGACCCGCGTATAAGCCCAGTTGGCTTTTTTCAGCCCTTTTTTTGAGCTGAAAAACTCGGCTTATACGCGAGTATATACGGTACCAACTTACAAGTTAAATTCACTGTATATTCTTTACATTTGTACATTCTTCTCAATTGTATATTCTTTATAACGTGATACTTCAAAGCTGCTTTTAAAAAAAACCTTTGCAACATTTTATTTTAAAAAATACTGTCTGGCTGAAGGGATCATTTTGAAGGGATCGTTTAGTTTTTTATGGCAGTTAGTTAAATTGCAGCTAAGGTATCTGTAACTTGCTAATTGGACTGGGGTTATATTCAGGTCACACTGAAAGTTAAACCAAGGTGCTGTTAAACCAAAGTTAATATTGCAAGTAGTCAGAATCAGTAAGGTTGCAATTTCAGGAGCGGAGAAAACTAGGGTTGTCAAACTGTAGCCGAGAAGCACTGAGAAGTAAAAACTGGATGTGGCGGGATGTGGCATTTTGCAAAAACTGTACGGTAAACTCGTTGCCAGGCCTTCCAGAATCCTTTCTTGCTGCCTGCTATTTCTAGAGAAAACATTTTAGAGGTTATGTCTCAGTACAGTTAACTGTGTTGTTTGAGTGTGGCTAATGGTTATAAGGCTGGATTATTTTTAAATTATTATATTTTCATTCTGTTTTTATAAAATAGCGCTTTGATTTTCATAGATTTTATGGTGACTATGAGTTCAACCTCAGTGGCATTGCTGTTGGGATTTACTCTTTTCATAGTAGCTGTAGACCTCAATAACTTTTGTATTAGAGCAGTGACACCTTAAAAGTTAACTGGAATAAAGGGTAATACTAATATATTTTATTTGTATCCTGCCCTCTTCCGGCGAACTGGGCTCAGGGCAGCTCACATCTTATAAACAAACATAATTACAAAGTATAAATACAATACAGTTTAAATAACCTAAAATCCAAAACAACTCTAAACAATTATTTAACCCCCCCCCCATGGGACCTTATTTCTCCACCTTAAGGAAAATGTTCATTCAAGGTGGCTGTGCATCACTACCCCTTATTGATGTTTCTCAGTCCGTGGGGGAGAATGGAGATAGAAAGGGCATAGGGACAGGGAACAACACACGAGGAAGGTGAGGGGCGGAAAAGTGAAGAAACAACAGGGGAAGCATTAAGGGGGAAAAAACACAGGGAGAAGGGAAGGAGGGAAAGAAAAGGAGGCCGATTCTTCATATATTCCCGTCGCTGCCCTTAACCATAAGCCTGGCGGAACATCTCTGTCTTACACGCCCTCTGGAAATGAGTTAAATCCCGCAGGGCCCAGGTCTAACTTGACATTCCGCCAGGCTGGGGCCAGGGCTGAACAAGCCCTGGCTCTGGTTAAGAACAACCGGATGGTAACTGGAATACAGTGTGTTAGTTTTTAAGGTACCACTGGAGTCACTCAAGGAGGGGCAATGGCTTTGGGGCTCAGTGGCAGAGCATCTACTTGGCATGCAGAAGTTCCAAGGTTCAATCCTTGGCATCTCCAGTTAAAAGGATCAGGTAGCTGGCAATGTGAAAGACCGCAACCTGGGACCATGGAGAGCCATTGCTAGTCTGAGTAGAGAATACTGACCTTGATGGATCTTTGGGTCTGATTCAGTATAAGGCAACTCTATGTGTTCACTGTATTCATTTTAGTTTGCTGCTACAGATTAACATGGCTACCAATCTAGAATTACCATGTTAGACCAGTATTTTTATAACTCTTTATTTTAAGTTTAGCTTATAATAATAACAACAATAAGAAAATAAAAAATTCAGCAGCAGTAGGTTAAATATCCTAGTAAGACCAGTATTTCTTTTCAACAGACCATAAATTTTGACTTTTTAAACATTAAACTGTAATAGTTTTCAAATATTTTTAACAGTGACTTTTTTACACTCTATCGTATTCCAGTAGCTAGTTAATGCAGTAGATTTTTAAGACCGAAGAGAGTTAAAATGAAAGTTGAGTTTCTCAGGACATCGAATTCTATGTTTACTAACACATTTAGTACTTTGGTGCATTTCTGCAGTATTATAGTGTTGTAGATTTTAAAACTCTGTTAACAATAGTGTAAGTTTGACCCTCCTTTGGGGGTGGGCTTGATTTGATATTGTTATCAAAATTCAAGTATAGTGAATATGTAGAATAAGGGCCCATTCCTGACTTGGGAGGGCGAAAAGTCTTAGGAGATGCGGAAGGGCCTGCACCATTTGTGCCGGCATCCGCTCCACTTGCACTGCCGTGACCGGCACAGACGCTGACATTGGGGTGCGGACGCTGGCCTCTCAGTGCTGCCATGGCAGCGCAGCCCCGGGATGCTGGCTTGGCCTCCCACTGGCATCCTGACGGTGCACCTCAGTCGTCCCAGGTGCGCTGTCGTCCTGGGGGCAAAGCCACCTTTAGGCGGCTTCCTAACCCCCCTTCTGGCCAGGAATGCCCCTTTTGCCCTTACTAGCATTTACACCACCTTTTTAGGTGGCATAGCCCCATGGAACTCTATGGAGCGGTTCCACGGGGCTTGCAAATAAGGGCAGTTTCCCGGCTTCAGTGGTGGGGGGCTGAATCCTCCTTTGGAGGCGCTGCTGCTGCGCTGCCTCCAGCCACCAGCGCAACCTCTCCCCTCAGGAATGGCTGTAAGTTACTTAAAACCCTTATTGGAATGAGTTAAAATACTTTAGTCCTAAGACTTGTTGCATTGGCTAGTAAGTACCACTAATTGCACCAGTGAAGCAAATAAGCCCATGGTCCTTATGCCAGCGCTGGAAGAACTTTGATGTCGTATTACACGGCAATCATTTTAGGCTCCAGCCATGAAGTTGTTTTTCAGGAGTGGATTTAAGGATGTGGTGCCCCAAAAGCAACTGAATTTTTAAAATCTTTTCCAGCAATGCAATCAACCTTTTAAGTAACATTCCAGCTTCTTGTTTGGATGTCCTCATCAGTCCATCAACTCAAGAAGAAACTGAAGAAGAAACGGATATAAAATACAATGGCATGAATATGGATGCAATTCAGGTGATGCTGAAGTTTATGGAGAAAAGAATTGACAAGGTAAGAGGAGGCTATATGGACATGGCAGATGTTCATAGCTCTCCCAACTTTGGGTTTGTTGTTGTTGTTGGTTTGCTTTATTATTGTTTGCTTTATTTTGGTGAAAATCCTCTGCATGTTGAAAAAACCCTCAAGCTGTTACTTGAGGGGAGGGGAAAGATATAAAATCAACAGCTGAGGAGCATCACAAGCAATATGCTGTTTAATGTCTAATATAGGTGTGTGTGTGTGTGTGTGGGCTTATTTGTTAGCCTGTTTGAGTTTCAGGATCTTCTGTGTACATAAAAATCTAAAATTATTGTGTATGTTTGGTTCACTGACCATGCAGGTGGCTTCATTGAAACAACAGTTTACTATTTTACCTGAAAATGCAAGTTAGTCTAATCAAAATGTATGAATTAGTCTTTTTAGTAGAAAGTTAGTCACCCAACACACCACAGCAAGAGACCGTTTCCTTCATCTTTGCCACAGGTCAACAGTGTTGTTGTTGGTTTTAGAGTATTGATATATTTGAAAATGTTTGGTAAACATGTCCCCAGCAGCCTCAGTCCATAATAGCTCTAGGTGCATGCTTACGGTGTGCTTTCAGACACGTAAATGGCCCTCAGCTGTTATCGAAAAGACATGGGTGACCTACAGTAGGAACTGTAGATGTCTGTCCTCTAATTCTGAGAAACACCATGGTACAATGTGGAGTTTGGTGGGAAATGCCAGTTTCACTAAAGGAAAAAATAATTAATTGCCTCTGTACTCTTTATTATCATTTTAGGGGAGTAGCTATCGGGAAGGCCTCACTCCAGTTCTCAGTTTACTAACAAGATGCTGCCGTTCCCATCGGAATATAAGGAAGTTTATCAAAGCTCAGGTGAGGTACAGATAGGTGGATAAGAAAAGTAATAGAAACAAACAGCTTCTGCTGCATTTTAATATCTAATATTTAGATATTGGTCACATGTTAGGTATTGTACAGCATGTAAAATTGGCTCGATCATTGTTCAGTAAACTCCCAGTGGGGTGGAGATATACGCACACATCTGAGAAAGGGCATCATGGCATATGGGGGGCAGTGAATAGGACTGATGATGTTTAATATCACACTGGTGGCCCTTGCAAGGTCAGAAAGGCAGGATATAAAGTTTGTAAATAAATAAAATAAGTACCTACAAGGAACGGTTCATTTTATTCTACTCCACCACCCCATACAATTGCTCAAGGTGCATTCTGAAGACTTCCCATGAGAAGTTTCAGGCTGGGGATCAAGGCAAGAGACCCCTGTATAACATGATTGTGCATGCAAACTGTGTGTAGTGAGCGGGGGGCTTATGTGTGAGATCCCATCCTGTGCAGTTGGGTAACCTGTTAGTAAGGAATCAATAGTCTTCTCATGGCATCTCAGCAGCTGCTTAACTCAGTTCACACAGTTAATGCACCATACTCCACTGGACACACCAGCTTCTGGCCCCTTTAGCTGAATCCATGGGTTCTCCTGAAGTCGTTGAAAGATTCACTTAAATTAGTGAGATAAATTTTATATTTATATTTCCTCCCTTTTTGAAACAAGTAAAAACCAAGCCCGTCCGTTTGATGAGGCTTTTAGTACAAAATGTAAACAAAGTCAGCTAGATGATTTCTTTATTACTAGAGTTTCTCCAGTCACTTCAGAAAATAAGTTTGAACCCTTGCACCATGAGCCACATGCAGAGGATGAGGAATGGAAAATATTATGGTATGAATTACCTTGATCACCAGCAACACTTACTCTAAGAGTTTCTTAACCTTATCTGGTGTTGATAGCCCCTCATTATTGCACAGAAGAGAAGTAATCCACAAATCCCTAATACTACAAAAGGTATCACATTCCAGAAAGCAATGCTCCAAAGTTTCGATTTGTCCAGAAGCACAGTCAAAAAGTCTATCAGAATATGCAGTCCTTTGCATTCATCCTTGCATTACTTGGGAGAGGATAGAGTCTAATCATACAAGCATAAACACACTCTCATATTGCGGAACAGTTAAAAAATCTAAAATATGCGAAGGGCGCCTTTGGGCAGGACAATCCTAAGTATAAAGAGGAGCATACCCTACAGCAGGGGTTCCCAACCTTTTTGAACCTGCGGGCACATTTGGAATTCTGGCACAGCATGGTGGCTGCCACAGGACAACAAAATGGCTGCCACAGGAGGCAGAGCCAGCCACAAAATGATTGCCACAGCTTAACTACAGTAACACAGTGCAGATCATTGTGTTGTGGTGGCACCTGCTGTCAAAACAACATTCTCTTCTGAGGCTAGGGCATCTTGAAGCTGTGGGTGTTTACCAATGCTCTCCGGGGAGGCAGGACCAAATCTTATTTGCTGTCCCCTCTAGGCGGGAAACAGCCCTCGACTCCCACTTTCCGTCCTGCCTTTGAGGGAAGAGCAGTGTTTAGACACAGCTCCATGCTGAGTTTTAATTGTGCTAATTTTCCTCTACAGTTTTTTCTTACCGTTGTTTTGTTCATTCCTTTACCTGTCTTAGTCCTTCTTTGTCTACTTTTACAACTCTTGCCCGATCCTGTTCTCTTCCCCCCCTTTTTTTGTTGTTGTCGGGGCGAGAAAAATGGTGGACGGGACGGGGGTGCAGGTTCCCCAGTGTGTATCTGGGCCTGGTCACTTGGCCTAAACTGTACAGCTGAGCCATAGTTATCTGGGTAGAGGCTGCCAGGGGAAGGGAAAGAGGGAAGGCTGAAGATGGGGGGGGGCAGATAAAGGTAGGATGGCTAGTGGGTAGGAAGAAGGGAAAGAAGCTGGAAAAGGGGAGAAGCTATGGCGACTGTCGGGAGGGTAAGAGGAAATAGCAGGGGAGAGGGAAATGCCCCAGTCAAGTCCTTGAGGGTCCCCCACTTGTATATACATATTTTGTGAGGGTTAGGAGTCTTATTCTGTCATTTGTGAAGACCCAAAAAACCCATCTGTGCTCTAATCATCTTCAGAAAAGAAGATGTTATCTTTAACAGATCCCCTGGATGTCCAGTTCTTTTGTCTCTCTTAGCTAGTCTGACATTTTTTTAAAGAACCTTTTAAAGAACTTTAAATAAGAATGTGTGCCAATTGTGGATTAAATGCTATTGTGGATTAACTGCCGCTCAGATGACTTGTTTTTTTGTCTGTAGGTGTTGCCTCCCTTGAGAGATGTATCCAATCGCCCTGAAGTTGGCACAACACTGAGAAACAAGCTTGTGCGCCTTATGACTCACGTTGATCTAGGAGTGAAGCAGATTGCAGCAGAATTTCTTTTTGTTCTGTGCAAGGAGAGAGGTAAAAAGGCTGGCTTTTATGGCTGGTTGTAGCAGACTTGTGGTAGCCTCTCACCCAGCCACCTATTGGCAAGTAAAAACTGCCAGGCCGGGAAGCTTTTGTCACTTAAAAGGGGATAATTTCTTTTAAGCTTTTTAGCGTTCCACAAATGACCTACCTAAATAGATTTTCATCCTCCCAAACTTTCACATTGCAAGATAACTATATTGTTATATGCTGACGACGTGGTTATTCTATCCAGAACCCAAATAGGGTTGAAAAGAGCACTTAGAGAGTTTGCCCAATATTCCTCTAGGGAACATCTGGAGATAAACTATCAAAAGACAAAGATAATGGTTTTTGGTAGGCGGCCAAAAATTCGGGCCTGGAAACTAAGCGGCTGAATACCTTAATAGAATGTATGTCTAGGCGAGTTAGCTTTTTAAAAAAACAACAACCCTGGGGTGATGGCTTTTCAAAGAAGTCCATAAATCTAGGTTAGGAACATGTTATCTTCTGTGTGCTAGGAGTCCCCTTACATGGCAGTATGTGATACTGACAACAAGCTCAACCCAAGATAGTTAGGCTATCTGGATGGGATTCTATAGACAGTCCATTTCTATTTATTTAACAGACAGCTGTCACAAAGTACTTATTTTTATAAAAATAAATACGTGCACAGTCATAATCAACCCTGATGGTAGCTGATGCAGTGTTTCTTTCCTAGGTAACATCTAGAAAGAATTGTAAAGAATCTTTGACAAAGTTCCTACCAGAATCTCCTGAGTACACTTAGTCATGGAGTAAGAGGGACAGGTCCTCTCATGCCTGAGAAACCAATTAAATGACAGGAAGCAATAAAACCAATATGTCATAAAAACGAAACAAAAATCATTAAACTAGGCAGCAATAACAAATTTGAGGACAATTCTTTGGGCTTTTAAAAGCCAAAGTGTTAAAAGTTACTTATCCTCTATGCTATGAGTGAAAGCCCTTGTGTTGTTTCCCCATTGAGACTGCAGAAGAATTGTAGATCTGCTAACGTCCTCTGGAAGACTGTTCTGCAACAAGTGAGCAGCTATTCATACTTGCGCAGGGGGTTCCTGTGCCAACTGGAGCTGCCACATGTTCTCAGTGCTCTCAGTTCCCACCATCATAGTTATGCATGTTCCTCTGCCTTTGAACTATTTGAATTATATGTAATACTGAACACCTCAGTGTTGTACTACACAGTTCGCAGGATGTATTTTGTATTGATGTCTGTATTCTTGTACATAATGTTGGCTCACAAAGAAGGTACAGTTGTTCTTACATAAAAAGCCAACGTATTTGTCTTGTTTTTGGACTTACCTCATTTTGGCACTTACAGTAATTTCTTGCCATGTGTTAAATGTAAATTCTAAATCAAGGTTTAGGCTCTGTCTGTCCGACAGTCCTTTGAATGGGCCCTTGCACACTTCTCTGTTCAGAATCAAGGAGCTTCATTGGCCCATGACAATTTTCTGCTTTAAAAAAGGGGGGAGTGTAATTTGCCAACTTCATTTGTCTCTTAAAGAAATAACTGCTCCATGCAAAATCAAATTGCACGTTCAGACAAGTCTAAGGAATGAATATAACAAATATTATGGTTCATCAGTGGATAGTCTGCTAAGACTGAAATCCACCACTCAAAGATCTTGATGCCATCCTGTTTTAAACTCAACCTTAACCAAATAAATTATCTCTTTATCTGCTTGACATTTTGCAGTTGACAGCTTACTGAAGTACACTGGCTATGGCAATGCAGCAGGGCTGCTAGCAGCAAGGGGCCTGCTAGCGGGAGGAAGAGGGGAGAACTGGTATTCGGATGATGAAGATACAGACACTGAAGAATACAAATCTGCAAAGCCAAAGTACACTATTGTTCCCCTCCCCTCCCCTCCTGTTGTTAAAGCCTAGGTGTTCTGTGTTTTATGTTTCTCTTTCTTTTGCCTTCAGTTTTACCTTTTGTCAAAAGTATATTTTCAAATTTGAGATCTGTACCATCTCATGTGGGCCATTTCTCTCCTTCAAAATCTGTTTCAAGCTTGCCTAGTTGCCTTTCTCATTACTAAAAACATTGTTGACCATAATCTTAGAATTCTGTAAGAAAATCACTATTTGTGCTGTTTTTTCTCTTGGTGTGATGCATCAAAAACCTGTCCAAGATTAATATTTTCAAAAATTTCTCATTAAGAGTCAAAATTCTAAGATTCCAAGATAAAAAAAAGAAAGAAAAATGGGGTGGGCGAAGCAACATCTAAGTGGGAGACCTTGCTAATGTGTTACCATCTTCTAACCAAGACACAAGTTCCCTAGCCTCTGTAACTGTAGGGATTGCGATCCACTCCCTTTTGAAACACACATTAAGTTTATGGTGTATGTGTTGCATCATTTTCTCTCAGCTTGGAAGTCAGAAACTGAAATTAATTCCTTTTATACAAAATGTCTGGATGTCAGTCGTTAAGGATGAGTCTCATGATAGTCAACTATTAACTTATATCTTTTCCATAGTCTAGCCAATATCATATCCTTACTTCTTAGGGTGATGTTCCAAGCATATCTCTTGGCTTACTGTATCTTTGCTGCTATTCTATATACTGTTTCAATCCTACTGCAGTTCTATTTTCAAAAAATAACTAACGTTTCAGAACTACCTCAAGAATGCCCACCAACTCTTTCCTTTCAAGATTCTCAGGTAAACTGCGAAATTTCAGGTTATGCTTGTGGGATTCAACTTAAATTTCTTCAGTCTCCCCCCACAAGTCTGTACACGTTTGCAAAATTATCTCATCTGTCTTTGAGATACCAATTTCCAACTCTGTTACTCTCCCTTCTACATCGCCAATTTTTGTTTTGCACTCTTCTAATTTAGAATCTAATATATCTGTCATCTGAATGGTATTAACTGACGCATTCCTTCATTTCTGCCTTTTGTCAGATATATATGTTTTGAAATTGAGAGCTGTACAATCTCATGTGGCCATGTTTTGCCTTCAGAAGTCTGTTTCAGTCTTGCCTGGTTGCCCTGGCTTGCCAAATACTGTGAACATTTTCTGTTGGTGACTTTTAGGTGCTTCAAGAGTTGTTTAGCAAGGAAGCTACAACATTTAACCTTGTGAAATTTATAGGGCAAAGAGAGCCACATATTATTTTTAGTATTGTTTAAATCTAGATATTTCATATCATAGTAATCTGAGATTTCAGGTCATGATTCGGGGGGGAAAAGTAGGAATATTTTTATGTTCACTGTTTTTCATAATGACGTGGCTCCCTGAAGGTAAACTCTTTTTTCATTCTCTTCTCTCCTAACCCACCCCCTTCACCAAGCATTAACCTTATCACAGGTCATTTTGAAGAGCCGATGCCCAACCCCATGGATGAAATGACTGAAGAACAAAAAGAATATGAAGCCATGAAACTTGTCAATATGTTTGATAAACTTTCTAGGTAATGTAGCTACACTGGCTTTTATTTCAGAGGGGGGATTCTTTGGTTCTGTGGTGAATTTCCTTATGAGCTCTCTGATTCACTACTGTATTTGGGCTGTATATTTAAACCTGTGCTGCTGTCAACATGGATTTAGATATTTCTCTGTCCAAAGTACATTTTCTCAGGGGGTGGAAATGTAATTAGCAAATATTAGCCTTTCAACATGTACCATTGTCTTAAAAGTGTCTTAGGGTACCTTAAGAGCTGCTAGGTTGATCACCCCAAATGTATAGGCCTGTGAGTATTTCTGAAATTGCTCATAGAACCGGGCTAAATTTTAACCTCTTGGGGAATCTCTGCTGTTTTAAAAAAACCACTACTATTTCTTTGAAAAAAATCGAAGCCATAGTTATAAACAATGTAGAGAAATTGGTTCTTGTAGGTTATCCGGGCTGTGTAACCGTGGTCTTGGAATTTTCTTTCCTGACGTTTCGCCAGCAACTGTGGCAGGCATCTTCAGAGTAGTAACACTGAAGGACAGTGTCTCTCAGTGTCAAGGGTGTAGGAAGAGTAATATATAGTCAGAAAGGGGTTGGGTTTGAGCTGAGTATTGTCCTGCAAAAGTAATGTGCTAATCATTGTCCTGTAAGTATCAAGATAATGTGCTAATGAGGGTATGGTATGTTAATATGGAACCATTGTATCCTGAAGTGATCTGTTAATGTGTGTAATCCAAAACTAATCTGCATGGCTATTGTTGAATGTTGTCTTTGTTAGTCTGGAGGTTTTTAGAACAGGAAGCCAAGCCTTATTCATTCTTAAACTCTCCTCTTTTCTGTTAAAGTTGTGCTGATGTTTATGAATTTCAATGGCTTCTCTGTGCAATCTGACAAAATAGTTGGTAGAATTGTCCAGTCTTTCAGTGTCTTGGAATAAGACCCTGTGTCCTGTTTGTGTCAGTCCATGTTCAGTCACTGCTGATTTCTCAGGTTGGCCAAGTCTGCAGTATCTTTCATGTTCTTTTATCCTTGTTTGTATGCTGCGTTTTGTGGTCCCGCAGCATACAAACAAGGATAAAAGAACATGAAAGATACTGCAGACTTGGCCAACCTGAGAAATCAGCAGTGGCTGAACATGGACTGACACAAACAGGACACAGGGTCTTATTCCAAGACACTGAAAGACTAGACAATTCTACCAACTATTTTGTCAGATTGCACAGAGAAGCCATTGAAATTCATAAACATCAGCACAACTTTAACAGAAAAGAGGAGAGTTTAAGAATGAATAAAGCTTGGCTTCCTGTTCTAAAAACCTCCAGACTAACAAAGACAACATTCAACAATAGCCATGCAGATTAGTTTTGGATTACACACATTAACAGATCACTTCAGGATACAATGGTTCCATATTAACATACCATACCCTCATTAGCACATTATCTTGATACTTACAGGACAATGATTAGCACATTACTTTTGCAGGACAATACTCAGCTCAAACCCAACCCCTTTCTGACTATATATTACTCTTCCTACACCCTTGACACTGAGAGACACTGTCCTTCAGTGTTACTACTCTGAAGATGCCTGCCACAGTTGCTGGCGAAACGTCAGGAAAGAAAATTCCAAGACCACGGTTACACAGCCCGGATAACCTACAAGAACCAATGAACTCTGACCGTGAAAGCCTTCGACAATATAATGTAGAGAAAATGAAGCAACTTTGGTCCAGTGACTGAAGAATTGTTCTTGAGTTTAGGATCGGTTCTTGAGTTTAGGATCTGAATTTCATTGCACTTACTAGTTACTTTTTAACAACCTTCAGGGAACAATCTTAAGCAGACCTATTCAGAAATAAGTCCCATTTTATCCAGTGGGGATTACTCACAGGAAAGTGATTTTAGGATTGCAGCCTCAATCCTGCTACTCCAAAGAGGTTAGGATGGCATATGGGGCTCTCCCTACAAAAATCCTGAGAGTTAGGATTAGGCTGACAGTTAGTGAAAGGCCCAAGGTCTCGCCGTAATATGTGTCGGCCTTTGCACCAAGGTCTTCCTGGCCCAAGGGACTGCCACTCTACCCGCTACACCATGTTGATTCTGTCAGACGAGCCACTATCTGTTTTTAGTAAAGCTTCTGAAAAACAGCAGTAATGTGGCTTTGTGAAATAAGAAAAGAGTTGGACTTAGTATAAAAAGGCCTGTATAAATCTTTTAAAAATAAAAGCCATCTAGGAATGTAACATTTTCCTAGGTATTTGAAGAAACTCATTCTGTTGCATGAGTTTCAAAAATGCTTTTTCATTTCTGAAATACTGACCAGAATGAGCTTAGCACAATTGCTTTTATATGGTGCATAATTTGGACAAGAAAGAGAGAAAGAAAGAGTAAGAAAGAAAGAGAAAGAAAGAAAAGAAAGAAAGCTATTAAGAACTGTTACACAGTGTTCCTGAAGGGGGTTAGCTATCTAATGTTCAAAACTCAGTAATTTTGAAATCAGCCTCTAAATTGAGTACAACCCAAAGCAACTGAATTTATATCTCATGCTGTATCAAATGTTAGCACTTCACTAAATTAATTATATTTAATTTAAAATATATATATAGCTAAAACCTCTAGTATGCAGTTCTTTGTGTTGTACAGCTTGCATGATTGAAAGTTTTCAGTGTTAATTAAAAGGCTTTATAAATATTTCCCTGTATTATAAACTGGTGGCACAATTATGAATTAATTGACTAATTTAAAATGTCAGGGTGCTTTTTCCAAGCCAACACTGTATTAATAGTAGGAATCCTTTTGCTGATGAAACAGTCCCCAATTATCACAGTTTGGGTTTTGTTGTACATTGACAAGAAGTCAACAGAACTAGTGTGTAACAGAACCTGCCTAAGTAACCGCCACACTCATTAAAAAATACTGAATTAATCACAGTGACGGACTGAAGAAAGCGGCGCCTCCATAGGTTCTCCTCTGCTTTTCTAATCGTGGAACAAAATGGGGTACATAAAAGGACTGGCACTATTATGTAGCACTCAATTATAAGGAGGTGAATAGGTCCGCAATATACTGTTTTATCAAAGGAGCAGACCGGTGTTTGCAATACGGTTGTTTCATTAGAGACAACCATCATTAGTTCCATGTGTTAACACTGACCTGTTGTGCACAGAGCATGCAGGAAAGAAAGACCCTTGAAAACAAGGGAACAGGTTTTTTTTTTTAGTCGTTATCAAGCTAAATGGCAAGCGGGAAGCAGAAAGAAGCAAAGATTGTATAGATGAATTTGAAGGGATTCATGGGAGATCAGCAAGCAGAGAAGAAGAATGTGTTTTACCAAGGGTTTTATTATGGCATGTTTCCATTAATTATTACTTAATACTCTTTAAAATGGGGAAAAACCCTATTAGTGGGAAGTGCTCAGTCATATGGTGCTTGGTCAAGGATTTGTTTATTATAATATATTCAGACATGTATCTTTATTAGAGATAAAATTGTGGAAAATGCTTTCAAAATCCCAATACTGTCTTTCCAGGATGAACTAGCAGTTAGTTTGTGGTAATTTAAAATTATTCCTCTTTAAATCCCAATACTGTCTTTCCAGGATGAACTAGCTGTTAGTTTGTGGTAATTTAAAATTATTCCTACCTTTCCAAGATTGTCGCAAATGTGGAACAACTTTCTCAGAGGCGGAAGGAAAGGCACTTCTAGGCACATGTGCCTGGGAGAAAATATTTCCTATTTGAGGAAATGGAATAGCCACTAGGTCACCTAATATTTGGGATGTTCCAAGCAGTTTTCTGCCATATGGAAGTATTGCATGTAAATGAACTCAAGTTTCCTTTCATTTTAATGTCCCTGTACTTTTTCCAGAGCTTGTTGCCATCACTCAGAAGAACTGGGGTACAATCAGGGTTAACTTGGGTACAATCAGGGTTAACCTCATAAATTGGTGGAAAGGCACAAACAGAGTGCTTCATTCTGTGATATTGGGTAGGCCAAAAGATTGCAGAGACCTTTAAGATGAGAAGCAGATTGAAAGCCTAGCGTCTTGGACGTGAACATTTTTTTTGGTTAAACCATCTATGAAAATACTGTGAAGGCTTTTGGGGGGAAAGGATCAAAATGTTGCCATGTCTGGCCTTTACAGCCTTTGCCCTATAATCCACATATAATAAATGAGATCATAATCAAATGTGAAGCAACGAAAGGCTTAAGTAAATCTTTGCTAATACTGTTTGATTGGCTTAATCAATAATTAATCATCTTTATATGAGGCTGTAGCTTGTGGAGTAGATATAATTGGATTAGCTGTGAGAGGCCTTCAGAGCTTTGAAGAGATTAAAATGGCTGTCAATCCTGTAATTAAACAACTGCAAACAAAAGCAACAGTTTAAAAGGGGGGGGGGAGAAAGCTGACAATCAAAATGAATCCACAAGTACTTAAGCACCACTAGAGGCTGGCTGTGTACCACAAATCACTTTTCCTGACTGACTCCTTTTATTCAGTGAGATGAATATGTATCCGACTGTGGTTTTGAAGTGGAAGGATTGGATGTGTCCAAGTGACAGGTGGAACTTCAGCAACCGTGTTCACATTGAGAGAAAACACAGAAAGCGTCCTTTGTTTTTAATTTAAACAGTGAACCTGTTCTTTGTCCTGGGCCTATTTAGTGGTGTGACTTTTCCCCCCCTATAGCTTCTTAATTGGCTTAGCAAATGTCGCCTGCTTGAATGAAGTCTTTATCAGTGTTGAGCCCCTGTTCCTGACCCCCTTCCCCCAGAGTGTGTAGAAGCCCCTGTTCACCCTTTCATATCTTGAATCTATGCTTGGTCAAAAATGGCAACCACGTCGTGGTTCCCCCATGGTGGCCTGTTGCAAGAATTTCTGTTTCTATTTGTTTTAAGTAAATCTGCCATGTTAACCAAAGTGAATTTGAGGTCAGAAGTTTCACATTTTGCAGCTCTGTGTTAAATGTGTATGTTGTGAAGATTCATTGCCATGGGTTACGTACCCTAGTGAATTTTTTCCGTGATCTTTTTTTTCTTCCAGAGACCAGGTGATAACACCTATGGGAGTGCGACCAGATGGCACGCTGACTCCTTTGGAAGAAGCAGTTTCTCAGTACCAAACCAATGAGCAAGATAGTTCGGACTCTGACTAGCGCATCAGCTGCTTCACCATCTTATCCACCTTTCCTTATGTTCCCAGCATCTTTTATTATCTAAATATTAGACACTTGATCCCTCTTAGCCCAGTGGTACAGCAACTGTTTTATCAATCAGAATGTTCAAATTATTAATTCTGTGGTGTAATATTAGCATTTCTAAGGCCTCAGTTTATATAGCAAGACCAATCCAATTTATTAACTTAAAACTACCTGTATTTCAATTGAATGAAAAGTGTGGTGTGAAATTAAAAATATTAAAATGTTAATATTTATCTGTGACATTGGTCCTTCTTCAAAAAAAAAGTTGCCTCTGATGGGTTGCTTTATGACATTCTATGATCATTGGCAGGAGGTAGGGACGGCTAATTGGATTAAGAAGTTAAGTAAAATCAAATTGAAATCAACACAGTAAAACCGACAATTTCATTTTAGATAAACCTCAGGCTATACACACAAAGATCCCAAGACGTGTTCTGCTCAAAAGGCTTCACTTCAATTTTTATGGCTTGCACCTCCTTCCCTACACTTAGCTCCTTGTGAAGATCTATCCCACTCCAAACAATCTTCTTGAAATTTAAGGGGTTAGGGGGTTGATTCTGAATTATTCCCCCCCTACTTCATCTTGGGCCTGGTTTACAAATCTGGCAGCCCCCTGGTGATACTCTCTGGGAGCATATAAGGCAGCCACTACCTTAGCAGCTGAAAAGCATATGAATCGAAGCACCATTTGTATTTATCTGCCATGACTGGGATAATTGTGGTGGCTTGAAAAAGTTGTTGTAATTACATATGATTTGGCTAATTACAAGTACACTGCCGGTTCCTGCACAAACTGATAGTAGCTCTGACAAGCTTGCAACCCAGAGATGCCACCTTACTTACTTACTTGTGTTACTGTTCATTCAACCAGCGTCTTGAACAGGAAACAAAACTAAAATACTAGTCGGGTTTAGAGGTCTGAGAAGCGATCACGACTATCAGATCCTTAATGACCTGCGAAGTCATTTGGTGTTCCACTGCCACAGAATTGTATCAAAAGCAGCTTTGAGAGCCATAAAAGCTGTTGCTAACATCCCGTCCTCAGATACAGTATATTTGGAGGCTGTGATAGAGGATATAACAATGATCACGTGAGCTCAAGCCTCTTCGGAAACCTGCCTGTTCACAGCCCAGGACTGATTCTTCTTCCAGGCAAGTTACTAATTTATTGTAAAGAAAGGAAACATAATTTTCCAAATGATGAGAGAAGACTTATCGGTAAGTAATTAAGAGGTTCCATCAGGTCACCTTTTTATTTACTGGCACAATAAATGTGTGCCTCCAAACTCTAGGCAGAGATGCCATTTATATAGAATCAGTGTTGGAAGGGTCACCAGGGTCATCTAGTCCAACCCCCTGCACAATGCAGGAAATTCACAACTACCTCCCCCCCACACCCCCAGTGACCCCTACTCCATGCCCAGAAGATGGCCAAGAGGCCCTCCCTCATAATTTGCCTAAGGTCATAGAATCAGCATTGCTGACAAGATGGCCATCTAGCCTCTGCTTAAAAACCTCCAGGGAAGGAGAGCTTACCACCTTAAAGCCACTGTGAATTTTGCAGGATTGAGGTAGCACAGTAATGGGCTCCCATAATTGCAGAAACTCTGGTAGCTGTGTGTGTGTGTGTGTGTGTGTGTGTGTGTAGTCCAAGCTTTGCCGTCAAGAAACCAGCACCAGTTTTGCCCTATCCTATATACTATCACAGGAGGGGGCGGTGTTCAGTGTCTATACTGGTCATTAATCTACAATCAGGGCAATTCTGATTCTTTTTTAACCTTAAAAATATCTATTAAAATACAATAATACATAATCAGGACCAGTATACCGAGCAAACATGTTCAGTTCACAAATTAAAAACAATTGAGAATGTACACAGTTATATTCTGTCCTTGTCTATTAATTTTTATTAGTTGTTTTAAATAGTTTAATTTTTGTCATCCAAAATATTCTTAGAATTTTAAATTGCTTATAGAATAATTCTGATTCACTTAATCTAATCTACAGAAAAGGAGGCAGAGAGATGGGTTTGCTCGGTGCCCTTCTAATTACCATCCCATCCTGAGGCATGATGTTGGACTGGTTTTGAGTGATTTCCCTTCTCCATCACTGATGTGCAATGCCAAGTCCATTCAAAAGAAAACAGCAACTATCCTAGACTATCATAAAAGTCAAAAGTTGGACCTGGCATGCATGACTGAGACCTGGGTGAGAGAAGGGGAAACTGAAGCTCTTAGGGAGATGACTTCCCCAGAATACATGGTCCTCCATCAGTCCCGGACAAAGAGCCAGGGGTGGCAGCGTGTCTCATTAGGGAGTCTTTTTCCTACAGGCTGATCCCTGTACCAGAGATATCTGGCCTTGAATGTGTTGGCCTTGTGTGGGGCACTGAAGAGAGTGTGGCTACTCTGTTGGTGTACTGGCTGCCTAGCACCCCAGCAGATACCCTGCCAAGACGGGTGGAGGTTGTGTCTGACTGGGCATTGAGGTTCCCACGTCTGTTAATCCTTGGGGACTTCAATGTCCACATGGATGCCTGCTCTCAACCAACCTCAGACTTCATGGCCTCCATGGCAGCCTTGGGGTTCTCCCAGATTGTATCAGGCCCTACACACCTAGCAGGCACATGCTGGATTTAATGTTCATGGCAGGTGTTGATCTTGGCCCAATCCAGATAGAATCAGTGCCATGGTCAGATCATTTCATCCTGAAAGCTCAAGAGGGACTGCCAGCTCCCCTCCCACAAGGGTGGTGAGTTTTTTTTATGCTCCCATGGAGAATTATGGTTCCAATTGGTTTTCAGAACCACCCAGTGATTATGGTTTAGTCAATGACTGGAATCTATGACTTGGGGCCATTGATCAAATCTCTCTCCGATGCTCTCTTCACTCCTGCCCAAATTCAGCTGCTTGATATACAGAAGAGCTGAGGAGAAAAAAGCGAGAACTTAGACAGCTAAAGCAACCTTGGCAACCTTGTACTCACAACGAGGATCTCAGAACATCTTATAGAGTTGTTTATTTATTTATGAGAACCTAAAGATGGCAATGAAGGCTACAAAAAAGGTATACTTTTTGGCCTCCATTGTGTCCGGTAGCTCTCACCCAGCGCAATTGTTTAGGGTAGTTCTGTCACTGACTTTCTTTCCAGGGGAGTCCTAAAATATTAGTGATTCAGCCTTGAACTGTGAGGCTTCTGTGAGCATTTTTTGTGGACAGTCTTATCTCTCCGCCATGACCTCTCAGCCAGTGTTGATACAGTAAAAGAACTGAAGACTCTGTGGCTGACTTCTGGCCCTACTTTAGACAGATTCAGCTGACTCACATAGTCTGATGTCAACAGTATTCTGTCTGCAATGAAACCTACTATTTGCTCTCTGGATCCATGTCTGACCTGGCTGGTAAAAGCCAGCGCAGGTTCTATACGAGATCCCCTGAGAGTTATTATCAATTTTTATCTCACAAAGGAAGCAGTGTTAAGACCCCTCCTGGAAAAAAAAACTTCAGCGGATACATCTGACCTAGCCAACTACAGCCAAGTCTCAAATCTTCAATTTCTGGGAAAGGTGGAGAGAACAGTGGCTGAGCAGCTCCAGAAATTCCTGGATGACACATCAGCACTTGACCCTTACCAGTCCGGTTTCCGGCTTGGCCATGGGACTGAAAACTTCTTGATCACCTTCACAGATGATCTCCACTGACAACTGGACAGAGGCGGATCGGCACTGCTGATTTCATTAGATCTTTCAGCAGTGTTTGATATGGTTGATTATGATCTGTTAATCCACCGCCTTTTCACCCTGGGAGTTCGGGGGGCTGCCGTACAATGGTTTTCCTCCTTTCTGGGTCGGGACAAAGGGTGGTACTCAGGGGAAAGGTATCGTCTTGGTGCTCCGTGGTGTGTGGGGTGCCGCAAGGGTCGCTCCTCTCACCTATACTTTTTAACATTTATATATGCCCCCTTGTCCATTTAGTCAGGAGTCTGGTGCTGGGCTGTCACCAATGTAGGGATGACATTCAGCTCTACCTTGTGTGATGTTCCTTTGTTTATATGTTCTTTTCTGTCTCCATCCTCTCCCTCCCCCACCCCCGGATTGTGATACACCAATAAGGGGTTATGGAAGCACAGCCACTCTAAAATAACATCCTCCCTAAATGTGGTGCCATCAGAGCGGGATTGGAATTTATTCTGTTTAAGATTGTTTAGATTGTGTTATATTTATAATCCTGTATTATGTTTGCATATTACATGATGTTAGCCGTTCTGAGCCTGGTTTGCCGGGGGAGGGCGGGAAACAAAATTATTGTTGTTGTTATTTACTGTTGTTGTTGTTCTGCTAGGCATATGGTTGAGGACTTGGCATATGCTCTGCAAAGTATACCAGCCACCGGACAGAACCTCCCCCTCTGTACTCCCCGTGCCCTCCCTGTAATTAGTGGATATTTGTGGGCCTATTAGGGCAGGGTAAGATTGTGTGTGTGAACTGCCGTCAAGTCGCAGCTGACTTATGGTGACCCCTTATGGGGTTTTCAAGGCAAGAGACTAACAGAGGTGGTTTGCCAGTGCCTTCCTCTGCACAGCAACCCTAGTATTCCTTGGTGGTCTCCCATCCAAATACTAACCAGGGCTGACCCTGCTTAGCTTCTGAGATCTGACGAGATCAGGCTAGCCTGGGCCATCCAGGTCAGGGCTAGGGTGAGATTACAATGGTATTTTGGTGCACCATCTATTGTTGAATGCTGACTGGTTTTAAATTGTATATTGGGATTTAATAGTATATTTTGTTTTAAGTGATTGTTGTGAGCTGCCCCAACCCCTGCTTGGGGCGGGGAGGTATATGCCGAAAATATAAATATATAAATAAAAATAAAATTTGTGTACCTACCTGTAGTGGGGTAAATAAAAATATTGCAGAACATGTGTGGAAATTTCAGGTTCTCTTTATCCAGTTGAATGTTCACTATAAAGTGGGAGTGGGTGGAGAAGGATGTTGTTTTGGGGTATGGTGGGAAAACTCCAGTGCAGTTTATAATCTTAAAGTACAATATGATGCATTATGGATTTTGTTGGATGGTGCTAGGTTTTCAAGTTGCACCAAAGGCTGCTGAGACCAGGGTAGAAAGAAAAAAAGTGTTAAATTGTGTTAATCATGAAATCCTGTGGCTTTGGGCTAGGGAGAGGAATCAGTGTTGCTGCCAAAATATGATCCATAGGGAATGACACTGAAGCAAGGAGAATGAGATCATCTTTTACTCCCTGACTCTTTGAAAGGTAATGTCAAACAAAGAGCATGAACTCAAGGGAGACAGTAATAAAAATGAAAACATTGAGGCACTGTGGTAAGATCTACTTAAATTAATAGTACAATCTGCATTTCTGTTTAGCAACAGCATTCACAATATAACAATCAGGCTTAGCACACCCATCAGAATCTCTTGAAGAATGGACAGCCTTTTCCAGTCTGTAGTCCACATTACCAGTTTTGTGTGTTTTCTTTGCACTCACAGAAGCATGCATATAGGCTTACCCATGAGTATGCATTCTGCAGTACTATGACTGATGCAAATGGAAAAGGATAGAGTTCAGTGACAGAATGCATGCTTTTCTTTACATGTGTAAGGTCTGAGCTTCAACCCTTGGCATCTCCAGGTAAAGGGATCTCTGGTAGCAGATGTAAAGAAAAGACCTGTGCCATTAGAGGGACACTTCTTTCAGTACTGAGTTCTATTGGCCAATGGTTCAGTTTAGTATAAGGTGGGCAAGAGATGAAGCTGAGGATGGGGACAAGCAGAGCCTTTTCACATTGATCCTGGTGTTTGGGAATCTATCAGCTATGGTGAACTGCACATGTTGAGGATCTTTTAAAACTTTGTTTAAATTCTTGATTTACTTTGATATAAAGGTAGGTCTATCCCCTTTTAAGAGCTCTGTGGTGCAGAGTGGTAAGCTGCAGTACTGCAGTCAAAAGCTCTGCTTATGACCTGAGTTCGATCCCGACCGGAGTCAGTTTCAGGTAGCCAACTCAAGGTTGACTCGGCCTTCCATCCTTCCGAGGTCGGTAAAATGAGTACCCAGCTTGCTGGGGGTAAAGTGTCGATGACTGGGGAAGGCAAACCACCTCATAAACATAATATGCCTAGTAAACATCACCCCATTGGTCAGGAATGACCCGGTGCTCATACAGGGGACTACCTTTACCTTTTACCTATCCCCTTTAGATTGAGTGAGATGTTACACATAGCATTTTCTCTACATTTTTTCATACACTTAAAGACATATTGACAAGTTAAATAAAAGATGTATTATCCAACAAATTGGTAGGGAATGTACATGATCAAGGCAATACCAAGAATAGCTTTCCGATGCACTGTTTAACATTTACCCTACTGTATGAGGCATATAGAACATGAGCTATTACCTTCCAAACTTGATTTAGTAATGTGAGATAGGACCCATTACTAAACAGGAATATTTGTAACATGATTTCACTGCCAATACTTGTGTCTGTCCTAGTAATGACATCCAGAGATGTGGAACTACCCTTAAGATTTATTCACACCTGAAGTGAAGTCACAATGGCACATGACATTACTTTTTCCTCTTGCTTCTGCCTTTCCCCCCCGCCATGCAGATATAAACTGGAGGCAGGATAAATGACACTGACTCTAGATTCTTCCCAAAGGAACTGCGTCATGGCAGCTTCAGTCTGGAGACTCATGGCCTTTTGTAAACTATTTCTGCATGAATGTACAAGCTCAGAAGATGATTTAAGGTTGGAACTCAGGGCTAGATGTGCTAATCTCAAGAGTGCCATCTAGGTGGGTCTCTGAGGCAAGACCTTTAGCTGTTGTTCCTCCAAGCCTCTTTACGTCACTGCTTTGTCCGAACAGAACAAAGCTAATTTTCTCTGGAAGGGAAATAGATACTACTGAAGTTTCCCTTAACTTTCACTGGATGAAAGGAAAACAAAATGAGACTGCAAGAGATAGGTAATGAAATCGGCTTTCCTTGTCTGGTCCTGGCTGTCGCTGACTTCCTACCACCAGAATTTGCCAGTCAGTACTTGGATGCAGTTTCATAAATTGGATGTCTGTTTGTGGTCTGAATAGAAAGCAGGGGCTTTCCCCTTCAGTTTTCAGCAGTTGTGAATATTGGGGCTGAGGGATCCTTTAAAACATAAAAACATGTATTTACTGAAATCCTGTTTCCCAGCAATCTAACACAATTCAAAGAAGTTACAATCTTTTAAAGATAATTTTATATCCCCCCCCCCCCCAGTAGATTTAGTTTATGCAAACCGCCAAGAGTGGTATTAATAGGCTTTGGTCTATCCCTTCTCCTTTACCAGTACCTAAAAGTGAGAGATGCTTTTTTTGTACAGCAAATATTGATATATTAATCTACCACCTAGCATCTTATTCAGAAAGAGCAAAAGCAAACTGCAGCGTCTATAGGATTCTAAATGAGAATTCCATTGGATTCTCTTAGGACAAAACAGTTAATGAAATTGTGAACTTCAATAAAGCTGGCTGTAAAAAGGCTGCTCCGCTGTTCAAACTGTTGAAAACCAGACTTTACACATCTTTGACAACCAGCAAGTTAAACAGTCAAATGCATGTCAGACTTCCCCCCCCCCCATGTGCCCATTTTTTTAAAAAAGAGAGTAAATCAACTGTGACTCACATATGTTATCTATATTGTGATACATGTAAAACTTTTCTGGTAGTAGATTTGTATTCAAAAGGAAATGAGCTGTATAGCATCAATGATGATGCAAATTCTTCTGAAACTAGCTTTAGTTTTATCTGGGTGGAGCTAGCTCTTGAGTTTGTGCTGCCTCTGAGACAATTGCGAAAATCTCTATAACTTCTTTAGCAGTTAGCACTCTGCACCTTATCAATGGTCATTTCCTTTGTATCGATAAAAAGAGTCTTGTCCCCTTTTGACAGTTTTACAAAGTCCCACATTTCTTTTATTTACATCAGTTATACCCTGCCTTTCTCCCCAATGCAGACCGATAGTGGTTTACATCACTCTCCTTCATTTTATCCTCACCACAACCCTGTAAGGTATGTTAGGCTTGAGAATGGCTAACCGGCCCAAAGTTGCCCAGTGAGCTTCCATTGCAGAATGGGGATCTGAACCTGGGTCTTATAGAGCACTCTAACACTAACCACTATACCATGCACTCAATACGTTCCAAAAATAATCTCGCAGTAAAGTGCTCTTTAAAGAGCCCCGTGGCACAGAGTGGTAAGCTGCAGTACTGCAGTCCAAGCTCTGCTCACGACCTAAGTTCGATCCCAACGGAAGTTGGTTTTGGGTAGCCAGCTCAAGGTTGACTCAGCCTTCCATCCTTCCAAGGTCGGTAAAATGAGTACCCAGCTTGCTGGGGGTAAAGGGAACATGACTGGGGAAGGCAATGGCAAACCACCCGGTAAACATAGTCTGCCTAGGAAAGTCAGGATGTGATGTCACCTCATGGGTCAGGAATGACCCGTTTCTTGCACAGGGGACCTTTACCTTTTTTAAAAAAAAAGTGCTCTTGAGAATTATGTCTCCAGTGGAATAGCACCCTCAGGGCAAGGTGGGGCAGTGGGCTCAGAGCCCCCTTTAGGTTTGCCAGGTCCCCCTAGCCACTGAAAGTTGATAGGTTGCCAGATCCAGGTTGGGAAACTCGGGGAGATTTGGGGATGGAGCCTGAGGACAGGGACCTAAGTTGGGTAAAATGCCATACAGTCCAAACTCCAAAGCATCCATTTTCTCCAGGGGGACCGATCTCTGTAGTCTGGAGATGAGCTGTAATTCCAGCGGATTTCCAGGTCCCAC
The DNA here is from genome assembly GCF_029931775.1 of Euleptes europaea. NCBI lineage: Eukaryota > Metazoa > Chordata > Lepidosauria > Squamata > Sphaerodactylidae > Euleptes > Euleptes europaea. The sequence goes on from NC_079314.1 coordinate 97,694,741, forward strand.
CTGGAGGCTGGCATCCTTAGCCCCTTTGGACCTGCCTCAGTGGGATGGCTGCTTTTTGCTATTGTACTAAGTGTATTAATATAACCCCAGCCCTGATTGGAGTATTAGTGAACTGGTAGCATGTTCGAATTTGTGTGCTGCAATTACTCTTCCCCGCCACTGGGGGTGCTGTGGTTCAAGCCTTGAATGTCACAGAGAGCGGAGAGCAGACTTGGAGCAGCGGAAGCACCTAGGCCAGGTGGGCTGATGGAGGCAGCTTCCAGCAACATAAAGTGTGAGCTCAGGTAGGAGCCCAGTTCCGGCCACTGAGACCTAGCCTGACTGCAGAAGGGTAAGATTAGTGGTTTCATTTTGTGTGTGTACAGTATTAAATGGAAACATTTAATTACAGCAGTACATTTCAGACACTGTAATTTCTTTTCTGCACTGTATACAATATACTAAAAGTATTTGCAGCTTTAAAAAAAAATACACTTTTTGTACTTTCTTGATGCCACAAAAGAAAACTGAGAGGAAAATGCTGAGGAAGTATATAGCAACTGTAGAAACTTGCACTACAAAAATTTTAATAAGATATTCAAAATGTTTCTGGAACATTTCTAGCAAATAGGGGCAGTTGCAGTCTGCGTGCCGTTCTGTGGTTTGCGCTCTCAAGATATTAATGTACTTTCTTTAAGCTTTTCGTGGACAGTGAAAATTCTGTTGTTGTCTGTATCTTGAATGAGCCAGAAACCAGAGTGTTGACCAACCGTCTCTCATGTTTTGCTGCATCTGTTGAATTTCTATTTTACCTGCTGCTGTTAAAGACACAGAGCTGCTTTTCGAAAACCAAATTTTGGACTGTTAGTGTGATATTAAACAATTTTATACCCCTCATTGAAGTTAATGGAGTTAGAAGGATATAACTCTGCTTAGGGTTGCACTGGAAAAGATCTAAACAACTGGTATGAAAATCACTGGCAAAAGGGCAGGAAGTGTATATATCCCATTTAAGGCTGCCAACTTTTCAACCAGCCCCTGTGGTTGAGTCTTTAGCAGCAATTGTGTTTGCAGACATCACTTGCTGATAGCTTTACATCAAACTAAGGTGGATGTAACAGAGGTTTATAAAATTAAGCACATGGTAGAGAAAGTGGATACAAAAAGCTTTTTATTTCCCTCCCCTAATACTAGAATTTGGGGGCACCCAGTGAAGTTGGGTTCAGGACAGGCAAAGGGAAATACTTCTTTACAGAATGAGCAATTACATTTTGGAATTTACTGGCAGCAGACATATTGATGGTCAAGAGTGTAGGTGGCTTTAAAAGGGGATTATACAGATGCATGGAGGATAGGTCTCTCATTAGCTACTAGCCATGGTAAGTAAAGGGAACCTCCATATTACTTTAGCAGCAAACCTCTCAGTGTCAGTACTAGGAGGCAACAACAGGCGAAGACCTTGATCTCTGTTCCCCGTTCGTTAGCCCTCTAAGGGAAACTGGTTGGCTTCTGCATGAAACAGGTTGCTGGACTAGATGGACCAGTGGTCTGATCCAGCCAGGCTCTTTTATGCTGTCATTATAAAGTCAGTAGCTTACATGCACATTGGGTGCAATCCCCATTGGGTATGAGGCAAACCCCATTGTAATCAATGGGAAATTCTCTGCCTCACTGTACTATACAGCTCATGCAAAGATCTTGGAGACCCACCATCAATCCTGAATGTAAGGAAAGAGTACAAAATCATTCTTGTAAATCTGTTCGAAATAGATGTCCATACCAGCACCTAAGTATCCTTAACTTTAAACTGGAGGAGTGATTTATTCAAAACGTAACATACACACATTACAAGATGGAGTCAGGGTGAACAGAGCCAAACAAACCTCCATCTTGGTCATGCATACCTTGTTGTGTCTTTTGTGGTAATTAGCATATTAGCATGCCTGGTGGTTATTTTTTTTTAAAGACCTAATATCTGGCTAAGCTTTTCTCAAGCTCTGGATTTTTCTATCCTTTCCCCTGGGTATGACCAAGCAACCCACATTTAAAAAGCATTTACAATAAAATTATAGCTCCTGCTTTTGTGCTGCCAGGCTTTCCCAGTGAAAAGCTAAAATGTTTTAAAATTGTCACTTTTTGATGGAGATAATGGCTGTAATATATTTAGTCTCTTTCATTCTTTCTTGTTGTGCTTAGAATGACTATGCTAATAAAGGGCACAGCTGTAGATTCTTTATGGCCTGCTTTGGGGAGGGGGGGAGGGGAATGGAGGCAAAAAAGAAACCCCAGATTGACTGTGTGTGTCAACAAATGCAGCTGGGAAAGAAAAAAGAAGCCCCTTGAAGGCCTCTCTGCAACTTAAAGTCCAAGATAAATGATGTTCCCATTTAAAAAAAAAAAGAAAGAAAGAAAATGGTGGTTAGAATTCAATAAAAGGGAGCCTGAAAAAGAGAATTGCTTAAAACTAAAGCCTTTCTCCCCTTCCAGACAGCTTACAAGAGAAATGAGCAAAACCTAACACAGATAGGAGGGGAACTGCAAGAAAGAAAACAAAGACCTATCCTGGAAAATATATTGCACTACCAAATTATCTGGAGTGCATTATCCCCAGGAGCTGGAGAGAACACAATTTTAATGGACATGCAACGGCCAATTTTTACATTCTTGTCTCTTAAACGGTAGAGGGAAGAGGAATAGACTGCTTTGTTTATTTTGCTGAACAAGGTCGAAAAGAATCAATACTTCTAGGCACAAGAAAATATGGTCTCTACAAATATTAAAAGGCAGACTACAGTGCCACTTTAACGGTGAGATTGCATTTCCCTGAAACTTGTTCTGCTACATTTTTACTAGATTCTTAATGCGTGTGGAGATGGGTCTCAAACCAAGTGGTATTTAGAGTAGTTGGTTTTAAAACATCCAGTAATATTTTATCGTTCTTCATCAACTTAACTGCTGAGGAACTCCTTCAAATCTACTATGGAACCCTGCCTCTTGCTGAGCCAAAGCTGCATCCTAGAAATATACCAATACACTATTATGTATTGTCAAAGGCTTTCATGGTCAGAGTTCATTGGTTCTCGTAGGTTATCCGGGCTGTGTAACCGTGGTCTTGGTATTTTCTTTCCTGACGTTTTGCCAGCAGCTGTGGCCGGCATCTTCAGAGGAGTAACACTGAAGGTGTCCTTCAGTGTTACTCCTCTGAAGATGCCGGCCACAGCTGCTGGCGAAACGTCAGGAAAGAAAATACCAAGATCACGGTTACACAGCCCGGATAACCTATGAGAACCAATGAGCACTATTATGTCCTTGCACTGATGGGGGAAATTGGTGGTGGTGACAGATTGCCCTTCAGAGGAAGTTATTATTGGTCTCATTGAGGAACATTAAGGGAGGGGCTGTGGCTCAGTGGTAGAGCATCTGCTTGGCATGCAGAAGGTCCCAGGTTCAGTCCCCGCATCTCCAGTTAAAGGGACTAGGCAAGTAGATGATGTGAAAGACCTCTACCTGAGACCCTGGAGAGCCGCTGCCAGTCTGAGTAGACAATACTGACTTTAAGGGACCAAGGGTCTGATTCAGTATAAGGCAGCTTCATGTGTTCAACACCTGGAAAACTTTGATGGAATCCCAGGTTCTCTTGGGCATAGTTTGAAAGCCGTTGCCCTAGACTTCTATACCTCTGTGCTTTGATGCTACCATTTTGCCCCACTCTGACCACTTGAAGCTGCCCTATACCAAGCCAGACTATAGGCTTATCAAGGTCAGTATCGTGTCCTCTGACTGGCAGTATTTCTCCAGGGTCTTATGCTGAGGTCTCTTGCATAACCTTAAACCCTTTTAACTGGAAATGCTGTGGGTTGAACTTGGGACCTTCCACATGCAAAGCAGAGGCTGGGCCACTGGGCCACAGCCCCTCTGTGTTTATGTTCACTAATCCTTTACACATCACAATCTTACTACCATCACCATTCTTGATGATCAGATCTCAGGAACAGAACACTCTGTATTGGCCTATGCTAGTTCACTTTGGCCATGTCTCTTTTCCATCTACCAGTCACATTACTATCCCATCCTTCCTCCAAGTAGCTTAGGGTTGCATACCTCCATTGCTATTTTATAGCTGAAGGAGAGGGTGAATGAACCAAGATCACTCAATAAACTTCATGACCGAGTGGGGATTTCATCAGGTGGTCCCCCAGTTCTAGTCAAACATAACCTCTACACTAGACTGGGTCTCTCTTTGTCCATATTTGTACTCCTACAAATAAACGACAAACTTTGTTCACAATTTAAATTTCTACCCATTTGGTTTTATCCCTCTTCTTCCCGCATCGCCCCAAACATGCGATAATGAACATAAAAGCCAATGACATCCAGTTACAGTGAAATTATTGGCTTAGTTACAATTAACAGGCTCTGTATAAAAATCAGCCAACAAGAGAGCAACAAGCTGAAACCCAAGCATGTTCTCCCTAAAGGGTAACTGACAAACAGATTCACAAGCCGCTTAAGGAAATAATTTCATTTTAACAAACTTTTCATTTTAACAAATGAGCTCAGACCAATCTCACGAAGCTGGAGTACTTGCAGTTTACAATCCAATCTGAAAAATTGTTGCGTGTAAGAAACACAGTCCAGTTGCTGCACCAACACCATGTCAACATCATGATGTTGTGCAGTTCCCATTAAGTTCAGTGAGGGCTGTGGATGAAACATTGCTGCTGGATTGTCCCCAGTGGGTTAAATGTGAGGATTTTCTGCCTCAAATGTCAAAATGTTTTTAGCTGGACCAGTTGCTTGTTTTATTCCTAGACAGTGTTAGAGCAAACAGCCTATTTGCAATAGTCTGGTGAAAATTGCTTGGTTTCCTGTAGCCAAGAGGCATGGGGAGCAAAAGAGAGCAGTGCGAACAAATGTATTAGAGTCAACAGTGCAGTTCTATGCAGAGTTATACTTTTCTGATCTTATTGACCTCGATGGACTCAGAAGGGTGTAACTCTGCTTTAGGGCTGCACTGTTAGCCAAACAAAATTCTGTTTTAATGGATCATGAGAAATAAGCGGCATCAGCAAGGCTGTTGAGACACTTCTTATAAAGATGCAAGAGAATTGTGGATTCAAAGGTGCTACCACAATCTTTCCGAAAGCCTTGCTAAAAGAGTGGAATATTGCAGAGGGGCAGCCCTGCTGGTCTGTCGCAGCAATAACCAAAATTGGAGATCTTAAAAAAAGAGTGATGAGTAACTATTAAATCTTGCATTATAGGAGTATCCCTAGTGACACTCTGCATGCCCAGTGCTGTTTAATATATTAATTAATGACTCTGGCTCAGTTCTGACATCTTCCAGGCCAGTAAAAGTCTTCACAGGGTGAACGGTGAGTGTGCCTTCTCTTCACCACCATTCAACATCTTGTGTGATGTGGGGACTCCTCGAGGATGCTAGAGTCCTACAGTACTTTCCTCTCAAAAAAGAGAGAAATGTGTGCAGTTGGGCAGTGTCTTCATCAGTCGTGGTGGTGGAGTGAAGGATTCCTCCCCCTTCCACCATGGAAAGACTTTTGCCAGCCCAGTAAAAGTTCTGAAAAGGGGTTTTGTTGTGGAATGTGTGGTCATCGAATGTGGAAAGGATACAAAGTTCAGTTTTACCTGGACTATAAAATGGCACCTTTTACCCTGGTAAATTAGGAGCTGTCCAGCTATTCAGCATGTGAGGCAAAATTTTAATTTTTATATGATTATGGCATTATTTTTACCTTGCCAGTTTCAGAAGCCAAATATGCCAGATGTAAATTGATGTAATTGCCTAAATAGTTGATTATTTGGGTGTACTCCCACTAGCTGGATATGTCTTTTGATGGGAAGGAGTATCCCTATTCAGAGCTATTAGTTGTTCTGTTGTACTAGGGATGGATTGGGACCTTAGTCCACACACCCCACATCCCATTTCCAAGGGTTGTACAAAATACTGTTTGTCCTGCTACAGCTAAACCAAAACCTTGGGCTGGGCTGAATGTAAAAGTGGATTAATGTAAATCTTTTAAAATCCATTAACTGAGCTAAAAGCAGTTCCTAGATGTTTCAGAACTGTTGAACTGCTCAAAATGTAATTACTGAACATTTTCATATCACAGAATTGATATAAAATCATCTAGCATGGGGGATTTCCCAAAGTGTACAAATCATCAAAATATCTCCTGATCAACGCCCATCGATTGTTCATACACCAGCCCTCTTCATAAGTTAAGGGAACTGTCTACAGTGTACACTTGGGTTGTTGTTTTTTGTACGTTTTGGGTAATTCTCATGACACATTTGAAGCATGTACAGGTGAACATGTGATTTAAATTCCACATTTTTCTAATACTGGTCCCTGGTTTAGAAAGTGAACATCTGTGGGCTCTTCCTTACAGGCGGAGCCTGAGGATTTGTGAAGGAGGAACTTCAATGCCATAGAGTCCGATTGCCAAAGTGGCCATTTTCTCCAGGTGAACTGATCTCTATCAGCTGGAGATCAGTTGTACTAGCAGGAGATCTTCAGCCAGTACCTGGAGGTTGGCAACCCTAGCTCCAGATCTGATTTCAGGGCCTTCTTACTCATGCTTCCGCCTTCTTTTCAAAATCTCCTTGTTTTGTTTTGTTTAAACCCCTAGGGAAGCTGGTGTTGCTGTGGGTTTTTTTTTTTTTTAAGGAAGCTACTCAGTGTGACATTCCCCCAGTTTCATTTTGAAAGGTCAGGCCGAGAGAGAGCTGGCAGTTGTATAGGAGCTGTCCTCTGTAAAGAAAGTCTTCACTAGTCAGGCAAGAGACTTAACCCTGCCGTCAGAAAAACTAACATTGTCACTAGGATATGGAGAAACCATGGCGAAGAACTAGCAACAGCACGGCTGCGGCAGGGTGAGCCGTCAGCATCTGCTCGGCGGGCCTTTATCATGTAGCGTTGTTTGTACGATTCGAAAACGCGCAGGACGATTGTTAAGATGATGTAGACAAATTGACTCAAATTAGTTTTGCATGGGCCAGGCAAAGTTTAAACGTGTTGAGTCCAGACACATAGCAACAGTCCACAGCACTTTGGGAAGAGAGTTTATTGGAATTGCTAATGTTAAAAAAGGGGCGGGGGGAGGGAGCGAGAGATCATTGGGGACCCATCGAGAGCTGTTGCATTTTAAAATCACCTAAAATATGATTCCTAGTAAAGTTTGCCCCCCACAGTAAATTAGTGAATTCCCCTGCGTTTGCATGCTGTTTTCTACACTTTTACTTTTGAAGTGTTCTTTGAGGGCAAACAAGCCCCCATAGATGTACCCCAAAAAAAAAAAAGATTAAAGGGATTTTGAGATTGTTTTTTGTTCCCTGCTTTCAGTCAAACTGTCCCAAATCCTACAGCACAATACTCTGGTGCCCTGTGCCACCCACAGACCTCCAAGGGTGAGCATCTTATTGTGTTTACAGTAATCTAATTACACCAGGCCTTCAATTCACAGCCTGCTTTGGAAAACAAGCTTTCAACCTCCAGTCAGGGTTTCATTAAAAAAAAAAAAAAACTTTTAAAATAACAGGGTGACAGAGAAAGGGAGAAGAGGTGGGGAAGGGAACAGGAAGGAAATAGGAAAAGAGAGAATGAGCACGATCCAGTATAAATTAGTTGTGACTGATCCCATTCTGTTGCTTTAAAGACTAATGTTTGTTGAATCCTGCCTATTGTGTGACGTTCCCTATCGCCCTTTCTTCTCATTAAAAATCCACATATATTTTATGAGCTTTATTTTGAATGGTAATACTGTTTAATTTTGTTTTCGCTTTCTAGGAAAATACTTCCTGTGGGGAAATATGTTTTCTCTTGAAATCAGGGGGCAGGCCATAGCCAGAAATGTTATTGTGGAGGATCTAAGGGTACATTGGGAGGGAAGCTTGAATCAACTAAAAGTTACATATAAATCCTATAAGCTTACCTTGCTGTCCTAAGCAGAGTTACCCTCTTCTATGTCCCGTTGAGTGCTTGGACTGAAGGTTAACAATGACTGATATTCTGTACAAAACAGCAAGGTTATTCTATCCAAGGTAACCTTTTGGCTAAGACCAAATGTATGATCTGGTTAAACAAATTTTTTTGCATGTCACAAGCATAACCTCTACAGTGGAAGCAATAGTGTTTCAGCCGGCTAGGTGTATCCTTAAGGAACTACACCAACCGCTCACCTACTTTGTAAGCACTGGTGTGATAATGGGACTTCGGTGTGCTTAACTACTGTGTGAAGCATATTTGAAAATGTGGAATGGACAAATTATCAATGGATCTTCTTATCGCACTTCTACAGTGAGGAAAACAAGGTAGTGCTAAGTCAGTAAACTTTTATTTTCACTAAAAGAAGTCCACCTTTTTTTACTTGTTTAATTGCCAGTAAAGTATCCGTGCTGAAAAGAGATTTTCTTTTTGCTTGTATGATTTAAATTAATCAATACCCCCATGGAGTACAATTGAAATATTGCTTTGCAGTCTGGCCCTATGCATGTTTGCTCAGAAGTAAGTGTACTGAGTTCAGTGGGACTTACTTCTAACTTGTAGCTTTAGTATAATTGAAACCCATGTCACTGAATCACAATAAGTCTTTTAAAGACATTGTCTGAATAGGGCACAGACCTTGACTTAAATTTTCTCTGGAGTGTCATGGATGCAGCAGAAAAACCAAATAAAGGGTCTTAGCAAGCATTAGATATGCTTTTTTAACATACCAAGACCAGAGACATTGGTGCATATCCAGAACACAATTAAAAGTAGCCATGTGCTTTTCACTATGCTACTTGAAATCAGTACAGATTTGCATTATATCAAACATAGGAAACTGAGTTAGATGGCTGGTATATTGACCTCTATCGGCTGTTCTGATTAACAGTGCCTTCCCCGGTCCTAGCAGCCAAGATCCTTAGGTAGAGAGGTCAGAGTCTGGACCTGTCACCTTTTGCTGCATGAAAAACGTGTTCTGCTGCAGTTCCGTGCCTATGAAAAAGCAATAAATGCTTATCAGACTTGCCCTCACTTTATTGTAGACATTGTGAAATACTAAGAACCTACAAACCCACTCAGTGGATGTGCCAGCACTGCCCTCTAGCTGCACGGGGAAATTTTTCTCCAGAGAGGACTTCATTATTAAACAAACCACACCATGCCCCTTGGGAGTCTGAAAGGACTGTTGTCAACATTTCAAACCCGGGTGAGAGGTTACCAGTTGATACACAGCCCAATTTACATTTTTTTGTGCTTGGGGGGCATTAAAACACTGAAGAAGCCCTGCCAGCAGACAATCTAGGGAACCCGTTGTTCATTAATTATTAGGTAATTTAGCCCTGACCTGGGTAGCCCAGGCTAGCCTGATCTCGTCAGATCTCAGAAGCTAAGCAGGGTCAGCCCTGGCAAGTATTTGGGTGGGAGACCTCCAAGGAATACCAGGGTTGCTGTGCAGAAGGAGGCTATGGCAAACCACCTGTTAGTCTCTTGCCTTGAAAACCCTACTGGGTTGCTGTAAGTCAGTTGTGACTTGACAGCACTTTACACGCACAATACATAGTGTGCCCTAAAACCAAGGACGGTGGCTGTAAATGTTTGATGAATTAGGTTGTTAGGGCTTGATATTCCTTTGAAGAACTGTGTTTTGTTTTGAAAAATAATTGGCTTGACTGGATTGAGTGGGTTTCTCAGCGAAAGTAAAGATGCAAGAGCGCCATCTACTGTCATGTTAAAAGTCTCTGGTCTTGGTATGTTAAAAAAGCATATCCAATGCTTGCTAAGACCCTTTATTTGGTTTTTCTGCTGCATCCATGACACTCCAGAGAAAATTTAAGTCAAGGCCTGTGCCCTATTCAGACAATGTCTTTAAAAGCCCAGCAGCCATGGGGCCTCCATATGGCAGGCTTCCCTGCAGTTTCCCTGCCCAATTCCTGAAGTCCCCCACCCCCGGCCATCTGCGCTTTAGCAATTTTTTTCAAATTCCAGCACCATTATAATGTTAGGTGTAGTGGGTTATTAGAATTCCCAGATTTCATTTTTTTAAAAGCAAGTCTCTACCTCCTTCCCTTGCAAAGATATACCTTTGTCCTTATATCTCCGCAAGGGAAGGATCTAAAGACTTACTTTAAAAAAAAGGAATGCTGGGAATTCAGAGAACCTGCTATACTTATGCTACAGTGGTATATTGCTATAATGATATTCTAATGCCAATTTTTTAAAGTTAAAAATACCCCATTGAAGAGAGGAAGAAGTGGCTGCCATGGGAACAGATCCGAGGAAAATGGCTGCAATGTGGGTCAGAAAATCTGAATTTATTCACCCATACAGCAGCCAAGGTGTACTGCAAACTTTCCCAAAATTTGGAACAAAGCAGGTTTGAGAAAGATTGGGGAAACCCCCAGAGGTGCATGAATGCATCAACCATGCTGTGGGTAAGCAGGGGGGAAAATCCACTTCCCAAAAGCATTGAACTTGGGCCATATAACCCTTGTGGAAGACCCCAGAATATTGCCAGATTCTAGACAATATCTGGAGACAGGCTACTTTTTCAGAGGGTTCAGGGCAGCATGACAGAGTCACCATTCATGGATACTCTTGTGTTTTTCTTTTCCTCTGTTGTTACTATTTTTGGTTTAGGAAAACTTTTGCAAGTTTCAGCAATGCAATACATTTTCCCTTGCTCCTCTCCTAGCGCAACCCTAATGTTCATAATTTTCACTGTTTATTAGATATCTTGTACTACCAGGCTATTTGATTGCATTGTTTTATACCATGTAATCTGCTTTGAGTGTCACTGAGAAAGGTGGGGACTGTAAACAAAATAAAAAACAAAAATGACCTGGGAGTAAACCCCACTCAATAGACACGAGTAGGATCCTGAGTAGACCTGCATTGGATTTCTCTCTGTATTCTCATCTGCAAGGAAAATAAAATGGACAAGCTACACAAAGAACAAGAAAGCAAAATATTCCATCACCATCCATTTCCTTCTTCTCCTTTGACTGCTGTTTAACAGTACAGTCCTGAGAAGAGGTACACCCTTCTAAGCCCATTGACTTCAACGGGTTTAGATGGGTGTGACAGTTTGAAATTGCAGCATTGGCCACTAACAGGAAGGTGAATAGGAAGTAGCAACTCTCTCTTTGCTGGGAGGGCAAGGCAAGCAGAAGAATGGAGGAGAGATCTCTGGACTCAGGCTCCTGCAGTGCACAAAGGTCCCTTATGCCTGCGATGCTTCATTCAGAGGCTAGTGTATTCAGTGGTCCTTGGGATTTTATTGCCTAGTAAGGATGCTAAGAATTGCAGTCCAGCCTTGGTATTCAGCGATATTGCACCATGTGGGTCATTAGGTACACAACTGAACTGAAGGCAAACTGAAATGTTGCAATTATTTCAGTAATTTTCAGATAATAACACGCTATAAGTTTCTCGCTAATTTATTATTACGCATGTCTGAAGTGCTAAAAACATTTGGTTATGATCCCCTGCTCTGGAATGCACATTTAACTTCCATGGATTGCAGTGAAATTTAGGTGTAGGGAATGGAAGCTATGGTTGCAACCCACCTGACTGGGAAACTGCATGAATAAATAACTTTGCTTTCTGTACTCTTGCCTTTCTGCTGTGATTATTTTGGGCTGGGGATCATCTCAGTCTTCTAAAATAAAAATCATGGCATACCTATAATTCTTCCATTACAAAGTGAGGATTGTGCACCTAACCTGTCATTTAAATATTCAAAGCCAGAACCACTGTAATCTTCAGTTTTACCAAATTAATTGTGCCGGCACTTGAGGTATCTAAACCTGCTGTCCTAAGAGCTGAATCACACCATGGTTACCCCCAGAGCCTCCCTACACAGAAGCATGGAATTGATACCCCCCCCCATCTACTCTTGGGCTTCTGCAGCCAGAGGTACGGAAGAAATAATCTTGGATCAAATCAGAGAATCAAATACCATTTCATAATGAGATAGCCAGGTTGCCATAAGAAACTACCACACCCCTTAATCTAGGGCAGTCTTGTGACTCCACGGGATCTCCCCACACCCAGCCAAAATGAATGACTGGTGCTTGCAGGACAGTAATGCTACATTCCATTGTCAATAAGAGTGTCCCGGACCTGCTTAGTAATCTAATAAAGATCTTAATCAGCAAGTCTTAATCAGCAGGTCTTTTGCCCCATTAGCATCTCTTTTGGAGTAACTGTTTCTCTCTTGGGAACACCACACACACACACACACACACACAGAGGTGGGCTCTGCTTGAATGAGCCATGGGGTAGACACATCTGTCTTAATATGACCACGTCCACTTACAGCCCATTCCTGAGGGGGGGTAGATCCACTGGGAGTGGCACAGCCATACCACCTCCCCAAAGGCTTCCCAGCTGCCGCAGAGAACAAAAAAAAATTTTTACAAATAAAAAATAGAGAAAAGGGGGGAAATGCCCCATTGCAAACAGCGAGGCCACACCCAAACTCCAGGGGGCGTTCCCGGGACAAAAGGGGTTAGGAATGCCCTGGGAATGCCCCCTCTGATGCCAGCAGGCCTGCTGCTTCCAGGATTTGGGTCCTAGTGAGGAGGCCTGCGCCGCTCCAGGGCGCCCAGACGCAGGTGTGGGTACCACCCACGCCGGCAGAAGTGCCCATTATGATTTTGATGTATTTTATTGCATTACTTTCTAATAGGTCTCCCAGATATCACCTCAATATTACACCTATGTATTCACAAACTTTGGGTCCCCTATTAGGGTTGGGAGGCCTTGTGTAAAGGCCGCACACAAGTATACCCCCCCTTCCAGGTAACACAATGACCCATCTGAACTTTCTGAAAGCTAAGTCGGGTATTATCTCAAGTTAATAGCAATATTTTTTTAAAAAAAATTAACATTAGATGGAAGGGTTTGAAGAGGAACTGAACGTTAGAATTACTTGGAAGAAAATATTGTCTGATGGTCATTGATGTCAATGGGACTTATTTGTAAGTTCATAGAATCATAGAGTTGGAAGGGACCACACTAGGATCATCTAGTCCAACCCCCTGCACAATGCAGGAAATTCACAACCACCTCCCCACCACACCCCCAGTGACCCCTACTCCATGCCCAGAAGTTCTTCTACTAAAACCTACATCTCCCATTTGAAACATTTTCAGTGCGTTAGCAAGGATCTAGAGCCTTGACTGGAAGACACTCTTTCCCTCTCATGGGACTTAGGGAGGGGGGAGGATGGCCTGTTGTTGCTTACAGGCAGCACCCCCCCCCCCAACCCAAAGCAACTACTTGCCAGGAACAACAGATCATCCAGGATAATACAAACAATATTCATGGAGGAGAGGGGTATTCATGGCTATTAGTTAGAATGGATACTGGTCATGCTGCTTACATATTCTCTCTAGTATCAGAGGAGCATGCCTATTATTTTGGGTGCAGTGGAACACAGGTAGGATGGTGCTGTTGCAGTCGTCTTGTTTGTGGCTTCCTAAAGGCACCTGGTTGGCCACTGTGTGAACAGACGACTGGACTTGATGGGCCTTGGACTGATCCAGCAGGGCCTTTCTTATGTTCTTATGTAAACCTTGGGATTAGCTCCTGCATCAAACTCCAGTGCCAACTCTGTCCTCCATATTTCAGCCAAAAACCTCCCCCAAACCAGCACAAAACTACTCAATTGGAATTCACATGCTGACTTGATACTATCAAGCTTGGGCTCAATAAGGACTGCTGATGGGTAGCTCAGTACACATGATAATTGTCCCTCCTTTTAAGTTTATGTACACTAATAATCTTACTAACTCAGGTTTATGTATGCTATTCACCTGACTAATTTGTCAGCAGTTGGGAGAGGTACACACCCACTCTGATTGGATCATTTACTCTTTTGATTTGATCTTGTTTGCATTTGTGCTTCAGTATAATGCAACACTTTCGTTGCTGGGCCTTCTGGCTTCTCTTTCTAATAACTCCCATCCCTTGGTCTTTTTGTACCATGTGTGTGTGATCTGCTAACTAAATACATATATAAAATAATATTTGTATATACTTTCTCCCAGCATAGTCAGGATCCAAGATGGGTAACAGCAACAAGATGGGTAACATCAACAAAGCAAAAACAATCATCTATTAAAATCATTAAAACAGATTATTAAAATAGATAAGCCACAGCCTTGTGATTAAATTAATCCTGTGACTCTTAGACATAGCTCCTGACGTTCCAACCTGCATAGCTGCCAATTATGCAAATAATTATCAATGTTAAAAATATAAGAAGTATAAGCCAACAAGTTAGTATCATAAAATATCAGTTAAAATATCATTATAATCATAACCCAAAATCACAAACACAAGCAGGCAGAAATAAAACACATACTAATCATCCAGCTGCCTTGGGTGGGGGAGAGGGTACATTTAAAGCTTGACATGATAGATACCAGTCAGACTGCAGTGGGGAGGGTATTCCTTTGTTGTTCCACCATTAAGAAGACCGTACGCTTTCCACTCACCTCACTTCTGATGGTGGGAGCACACAGAGCAGGGCTTTCACCAAAGATCTTAATTGACAACCAGGCTCTTATGGGAGAGAAAGCAGCCCTTTAACTATTATCGTCTCAAAGCTTTAAAAATAATAACCAGTGTTTAGATTGTGCCCAGAAGCAAATTGGCAATCAATGTAGTTCTTTCACATCTGGGAAGCTGAGTTTCCTATATCTAGGTCAACAACAGAGCTTCAGAGTTTTGAATGTGCTGAAAGTTCCAAGCAATTCTCAGAGGTATGTCACATACAAAGAGGATTTCAGTAGTTGAATCTAAATGTGATCAGAGCGTGGCCACAGCCTGTCCCGAAGGAAAATCTGCTGCCAGCTGGTGCGTCACCAAAGCACTGTGTACCACAGATAAGATGCATACCTCTATCAGTTGGCATGGACCTACCCCCCAGCCCAGGAACCTGCTTTTTCAGGGGGAGAATAACCCCATCCAGGACAAGTCGACTCCTGATTGATTATATTCTTGGCCACCAGCACCTCAGTCTTCACTGGACTGAGCTTCCCTTTACTGGCCCTCATTCAACCTATTACCACCTCCAAGCAGTCAGACAGCCAGAATGTCCACCATCTCTGCTGAAAACTAGGAAAAGACCTGGGTCTCATTGCCATACTGATGACATCACATCCCTGGATGCCCTCTTGGAGCTTTGGAAACTATACATTATATAAGGCAGAACATCAAACTGGCGATGAATTTAATGTGTCAGAATTAATAGGAAAATCTTTTTTATAACGTATATGCTTTATTTTCTGGCCTTTTTTCTTCCTTTACTTGGCTATTTTTTCTATCCTCTTGTTTCACAAGAAGACAATACCAAAGAGTTGCCAATTGATTGAAGTGTGCCTCTTTGTTAGACTGTGGTCTAACCAGGATCAGAGGAGCATGCCTATTATATTAGATGCTTTGGAACATAGGCAGGATAATGCTGCTGCAGTTGTCTTGTTTGTGGGCTTCCTAGAGGCACCTACTTGGCCATTGTGTGAACAGACTGCTGGACTTGATGGACCTTGGTCTGATCCAGCATGGCCTTTCTTATGTTCTTATGTCTGTATATTAAAGATAGGAACAAGTAATAATCCATTTCCTTAGATGTTGAAAATGGTACCTGTCTGCTCTTCATTCCCCCTGCTCCCCGGCAAGTCACAGCTGACTTATGGTGACCCCTGTAGGGTTTTCAAAGTAAGAGACATTCAAAGGTGGTTTGCTATTGCCTGCCTCTGCATCACGACCCTGGTATTCCTTGGAGGGCAGGGTATAAATTGAATAAAATAAAATAAATCGAAATACTAGCCAGGGTCAGGGCTGAGAGTGTGTGACTGGCCCAAGGTCACCCTCCTTTTCTCATCTGAAGACTGCATATGTAGGTAGCTGATAAACACAAAGACTGAGAACCCTTAAACCCTTGGCCACATAATGCCTTTTATTAAGACAATCCTAGGACCAAACTACAAAGCTGAGTTTTCAACCAGTTGGGTCTGCGTTTCCATGCAGAAACTGCACGGGGGAGAGTGAGAGTTATTTCCCCGTTTTTGCTGCTGCTTGTGCACAGAAAACTCCACACAGAGCAGCAGAAATCGGGAAATAACTCCCACCCCCCTGCTGTTTCTGCATTAAGGTTGCCAACCTCCAGGTACTAGCTGGAGATCTCCTGCTATTACAACTGATCTCCAGCTGATAGAAAATGGCTGCTTTGGCAGTTGGACTCTATGGCATTAAAGCCCCTCCTTGCCAAACCCTGTCCTCCTCAGGCTTCCCAAAACCTCCCACCAGTGGCAGAGAGGGACCTGGCAATCCTGTTCTGCATGGGAAAACAGCTGGAGGGGAGGTAGTAGCCCTTTCTCCCCGCACGGCAGCGTTTAGGTTCTCTTTTATTTTTTAAAAAGCCATTCCCCATGGCTGCTGTGTGGCTGCAGGGAACCTGAGTTGGGTCTGAAGACCCAGCTCATTAAAAACCCAAACATTTAGTTTGGCCCTAGATAATGCAAAACAGTATGCAAGGACCCTTTGAGCAGGCTGGATACTTCAAGGGGGGGATTTGTTGCAGGACCTGATCTTAAGGCATCTTCTCTACTTTCTGCATTGAATGCCAAGCAGATACAGAGGTGCTGGGCAGAGGTTGTACCTTTGGCCTCCTGGGAACAAGAAGAGGTAGTGGCAGCTTTCAGCTGAAAATATAAAAACCAGTAATTGATCGTATTTCTCTGTGACATTGAGCAAAGTTGCAATCTGATATCAGCTCCACCTAAGCAACATTTTATCTATTAAAAAGTGTCTGGGATTCTACATCAGAAGCAGAGGAGAGGCCTTCACATCAGGGCCTGCAACATCTCCTTCCCCCCTCCCCAAGGGCTGGCATCGGTAGGGTTGCCAGCTCCAGATTGGGAAATACCCGGAGATTTGGGAAGAGGAGCCTGAGGAGGTTGGGGTTTGGGGAGGGGAAAAACTTCAATGGGGTATAATGCCGTTAGGGTTGACAACCTCCAGGTACTAGCTGGAGATCTCCTGCTATTTCCACTGATTTCCAGCCGACAGATATCAGTTCACCTGAAGAAAATGGCTGCTTTGGCAATTGTACTCTACGGCATTGAAGTCCCTCCCCTACCCAAACCCTGCCTTCCTCAGGCTCCGTCCCAAAAATCTCCCACTGGTGGTGAAGAGGCACCTGGCAACCCTAAATGCCATCCAGCCCACCTTCCAAAGCGGCCACTTTCTCCGGATGAACTGATCTCAGTTACCTGGAGATCAGTTGTAATAGTGGGAGATCTTCAGCCACTACCTGGAGGTTGGCAACCCTGACTTGGGGCAACTCCTGGGCCCA
Source organism: Euleptes europaea (assembly GCF_029931775.1). NCBI lineage: Eukaryota > Metazoa > Chordata > Lepidosauria > Squamata > Sphaerodactylidae > Euleptes > Euleptes europaea. The sequence continues at coordinate 97,712,089 of NC_079314.1, forward strand.
AGGCTTCTGGTGGAGCCCAGAGTTGCTGACCCCCCCCCATGCACCCTTCCCCCACTTACTCGCTTGCAAGTGCCTCCACCACTCATGCTACCCAACACGGCAGGGGAAGGATGATGCGCAGTGGAAGTGCTCACGGTGGCACACACCACTATCATTCGGGAAGGTGTGTGCAGACAGTGTCGCTTGCTGTGAACACATGTGGTGGGAAGATTCACAAGCAGTTGGGGAAGAACACACAGGTGCACCGAATAGTTTCAGAGAGTAGTTGTGTTGCTTTGCAGCAAATAAGCTAGTTCCCAGTTCAATAGCACCTTAGAGACCAACAAGGTTTACAGAGTATATACTTGTAAGAGTCAATGCTCCATTCATCAGATGGGAGGCAGGTGAGGGGGATGTGGGTGGGCATATAGGAAGGTGTGAATGGAGGGGGCCCCTAAACTTGGAACCAGTCTGGTCTCTCCCCCCCCCCCATTGTTTTTTTTTTAACATCCAGCCTGATGAAGAGTTCTGGAGAACTCAAAAGTTTGCATTATGTGTTGTGTTATTTTGGACAGTCCTAATAAAAGGTATTACATGGCTTTTGTTTTTTATTTGGACCTGCATAGTGACCTGCAGTCACTAATAATCTTTGACACAAATATTGTATGGGGCGAGCCTAACTCTTCTGCAGCTGTGCCTTTCAAGCTGCTTGCTTCCCAGCTCTCTGGTGATTTGAACTCAATGCAGTTGAACCAGTACTGCTTTATTTTTGTACACCACTGCACTGGGGGTGTGCAGAGGCTGGCTTTGCGTCATCTGATGCAAACTTCCTACCACAAGATGACAATCACAACGGTGTACAAGTACAGTGCAGCACAAGGTTCTTGAGATCATTTCAACAATTAATTAGGCTGTATGGGGTGTTGGCTGCTGCTGGACCACCTACAAAAATAGGATCTGATCTTGCCTGCCTGCCTTCTTTCTTTCCATGGAATGTTGGCCTGCACTTGTGCTAATACCAAGTAGCAACGCTGAGAAAGGAATTTGCTTGAGAGCCATTGGAAGTCATGGTAGACAACAGTGGGCTCAGGACCACTGAGAAGCCCCATAATTTAGTTGCACTTCCAGATTCCATCCCTATCATGGCTTAACTGGAGATTTAAGAGGATGTCTAAGCTCTGCTCACCACCTGAGTTCGATCCCAACGGAAGTTAGTTTCAGGTAGCCGGTTCAAGATTGACTCAGCCTTCCATCCTTCCGAAGTCGGTAAAATGAGTACCCAGCTTGCTGGGGGTAAAGGGAAGATGACTGGGGAAGGCACTGGCAAACCACCCCGCAAGAATGTTCTGCCTAGTAAACGTCGGGATGTGACATCACTCCATGGGTCAAGAATGACCCGGTTCTTGCACAGGGGACCTTTACCTTTTTTTTACAGGTAGTGAGGCTGAGGAAGACAGACCTGTAGGACCTACTGCCGGTTAGAGTAGGCAGTACTGGGTTAAGCGAAACAATGGTCTGATTCACCTTTATATGACATCTGACCACTTTATATTTTAACCTCTGGATATTTTTAATTCATTACTAAATGCTCACCATACCTCTAGGTTGAGAGAAAAGACTACCTGTTGACTTTTCTGCCTATTTTACAGTTACGGAAGTCACACAGCCTGTGTCAGGGAATAGATAACAATCCTGCTGCAATGTGAACTTGCATTTAGGGTCCCTGTAAAAGGACAATGAAGGTCAAAATGTTATAAAATGAGAGATTATAAAGAATGCAAAATTAACTGAAGTGCTAAAGATTTTACCAATTGCATTTCAGCTATTATTAAAAATAAATAAATGCAAAACTTCTTGGGCAAAACTCTATTTCACAAGGATCTGTGGGACTCTGGAAGAAGAAAGTTAACAGGAGTTGAGGATGTCTGTTCTATGTAGAACCTTATGGTGTTAGCATTGTCTGTTGTGTGTAACAAGAATGTTCTGCAATAAAGACCGTTTTTTTTAACAACTGTACATTCACTAGGAAGTCTGATAAGCCTAAAGGAGATAAAATTGCTGAGATCCGCCTAAAGTTGGAAAATATAAACTCTTCTTGAAGCGTCTCAAGCAGCCACTTGTCATAAGGGACTGGATCACTTCCAGTTGTTTCAGCTTACGGTGCTGAAAGCGTGCTTGGAGGAATGCATGCAACAGCATGTGCTCTGGATCCTTGCCCAGCTTGACAAAAGAGGATGGTCACACGAGTACCGTTATTGAGGGGAATAATAAACATCCCTGCAGGAGGGGAGTATGCATGTTCTATTGAACTCAAGATTCTCCACCCCTGACTGATGAATTAAATCCCAAATTCAGTGATTCTACTGAGCAATTTCAGGAAAAGTGGGCATCTTTTTATACATATATGAAACGCAACTAACATAAACAATCTATGCTAAAATATTATAATACTCTGTTTACTTTTTATTTCAAATAATTGTCAGACAAGAATAAGAATTTTTAGAATATAAAAGATTATTATGATGTAAGAACAACAAACCAAAGACATTTTGTAATTTTATTTTATTCAGAAATCATATTACAATACTGTATTGTTTTTATAATGTTAACATTTACCCCTTTCCCTTTTTCCTTTCCTGTACCCCTCAAAGATATAAAGGAAAAAAAAAAAAAAGATTCTCCACCCCGTGTTTTTAAATCAGCAGAAGTCCAGTGGCACCTTAAAGACTAATAACATTTATTTCACTGTGAGCTTTCATGGGTCAGAGCTCACTGAAAAATTCAAACAGATAATACCTGGATTTGGCTAGCATACATTTTTACTTTGGCGGGGGGGAATTGTGTGATTGTTCTACAGTGCCAAGTTCTTATAGATGTACATTTCTTTGATTGATTCCAACTTGGTTTCAGAGACAACATATGGGTGTGGGGCTCCATGGCTGAGCATCTGCTACGTATGCAGAAGGTCCCAAGTTCAATTCCTGGTATCTCCAGTTAAAAGGATCAGGTAGTAGGGACAGACTCTAGAGAGCTCCTGCCAGTCAGAGTAGACAATTACTGACTGGATAGACCAGTGGCTTGACTCAGTCTAAGGCAGCTTCATGTGCAGCGTTGGTGAATCTTGCCTCCAGAAGTTGGTTGAGCTTGACTTCCTGATGAGTTCTCAGCTCTTTTGGTACTTTTTGATGATGCTCAGTTTAAGCTCGACCAACCTCAAGGTGCTCTATCAAGACAATGACATGGGAAGCAGAAGTATTAGTATTTAAGCAGCCTGGCCAGGTTTTATTTTTAATTGCTTGTTCTTTATGCCTGCGTTTCTTTTAGAAAAAAAAGGTACTAATCCAAATGGGAAGTCAGCCCGCAGGCTCTACAAGACAACACCAGTCATTATCAGCACAGTAGATCAGTGCCTCAGGCTGTGCATGGTTTCTATACGTTGCTCCACCAGGATAAAGTAAAAGTATAAAAATGTAGACTCTGGTTGTGTTGTAAGAGAAAGAAATTGCCTAGTGCTGGAGCAAGAACCAGTGCCCTCAGCGATGTGGGGCAGAAAATTCTCTGATGCTGTATTTTCTCCTGGAAAGATTTCTGCCCCACGTATGTGAATATAGTCTGTCTACCTGTAGTTGTAAGGACTATTGAGCTACAAATTAGTTAGGTTGGATGGGCTAAATCTGGGATATGAAGCATGGAGAAACCTCAGAGCTTGTATGTAGACCCTGCTTGTACATGACGTATTTTCTCTCTCCTCCCAAAACATTCAGTCACAAATGTACTGTACTATATTTGGCTGTATGCCCATTGCTAATTAGACATTAAGGTAGTGTCAACCCACCCACTGTCTTTCCGTCTCTTAGTCTTTGAGAAAGTGAGTTAATTTAACATTGTTTGAATAATTAGTAGTATATTGAATACCTGAATTATTATTTATTTTGTTTTACAGAATTTATATCCCGCCTTTCTGCCCTCATAAGGGCCACCAAGGTGACTAACAAATTAAAACATACATAATGAAATCATATCATACAAAGCATTAAAATAAATAAAAACATTGTTAAAACAATTAAAACCAGAGCTAGTATATACATACAAAAACTTAGAAGCTACAATTAAATCATTGGGTAGGACGGGAGGATCACTGAGGGAACACCAAATGAAACAAAACAGGCTTCACTTGCTGGTGGAAGATGGCACCAGGAGACAGATGAATCTGTCTGGACAGAGAGTTCTAGAGTTTGGGTGATTGCCACCTGCCTAATTTCAGAAGGCACCAGAAGCAGGATCTCTGATGGTGACTGCAGTGGTTGGATAGGTTCATGAGGGAGTAGGTGGCCATTCAGATATGTTCGTCCCAAACCATTTGGATTTTAAAGGTCAACATCTTGAATTGTGCACAGAAACAAATTGGGAGTCAGCATACATGGGCCTGTACTGGAGTGATGGGGTCCTTGACCCACTCCAGTAAACACCCTGGATGCAGCATTCTGCATCAATTCACATTTTCTCAAACACTTCTCAAGGGCTTTCCCACATGGAATTTATTGCAGTAATCTAATCTAGATGAAACCAGGGTGTGAACCACAGTGGCCAGATCTTTTTTACCTAGGAAAGGCTGCAGCTAGCTAATCAGTTGAAGCAAGTAAAAGGAGGCAGTCCTGGCCACAGCTGCCACCTGCTTATCCAAAGCCTGGGTACAGGAGCATACCCAGAGTACAGACCTGGTCTTTCAAGGGGAGTTCAACCCCACCTAGAATGGGTGACCCCTTAAATCCTGCATCAGACCTTCTGCTCACCAATAGCACTTCCGTCTTGTTGAGATTAAGCTTGTTTATTAGTCCACATCTACTCCAAAACTGCCTCCAGGCACCATTCAGGATTTCTATAGCCTCCCTGGAATCCTACCCTTCAGGTAGGACTGGAACCACCACAGAACAGTGCCTCCCAATGCTAGCCTGGAAAGGGAGTCTAGAAGGATACCACAATCGATAGCATCAAAAGCTGCTGAGAGGTCCAGGAGAATCAACAGAGTTGTACTCCCTCTGTTCATCACCTGGTACAGGTCATCCACCAGGACAACTGAGGCTGTTTCAGTTCTATAACCAGATCTGAAACCAGGGCTGTTACCGCACTAGGTATTCCCAGCGATGTATTAAGAGATTGGAAATGTTATAAAAAATACTGTTTGCACTTTCTATGTATTCCCACCGATGTATTAAGAGTTTGAAACTGTTACCGTATAAAAAATACTGTTCGCACTTTGTTTGGCCCCTTTAGCTGTGAAGACTTCTTCCAACCATTTTTTAGCCGTAGTATCCAAAACCCCTTTTAAAGCGATGTTTTTTATAACATTTCCAAACTCTTAATACTTCGCTGGGAATACCTAGTGCGGTAACAGCCTAGATCGGAAAGGATCTAAACAATGCACCTCATCCAGGAGAGCCTGAAGTTGTCCACCCATTCAGTCACTTTGCTCAAGATTACAACAAGATTGGAATGCCTTATACTGAGCCAGACCATTAGTCTACCAAGGTTAGTATGGTCTACTCTGAACAGCAGCTGCTCTCCAGATTCTCAAGTGGAAGTCTCTCATATTAATTACTACCTGATCCTTTTAGTTAAGGATGCCAAACATTGAGCCAGGAATGTTCTCTAGCAAAGCAGGATATTCTGCCACTGAGCCACAGCCTCACTCCCTAATATATAGGGTTGCCAGCTCCAGATTGGGAAATACCTGGAGATTTTGAGGGTGGAGCCTGAGGAGGGTGGAGTTTAGAGAGGGTCTTCAGTGCCATAGAGTCCAATTGCCAAAGTGGCCATTTTCTCCAGGGGAACTGATCTTTTTCACCTGGTGATCAGTTGTAGCAGGAGATCTCCAGCCACCACCTGGAGGTTGGCAACCCTACTAATATATAAGCAATCCTTGATGGTAACTTGCAGGGGGGGGTGTCAAATGATCCAAATATTGTTTAATTATGCAAATTATTTCTGTAGTGCTTCCCCCACTGTAAAGCATTCTGCAACCTTACCCTACTTATGTTGTTGGCAAGGATTTAACCTGAACTAATCTTGTCCTTTTAAAAAGTTTGTCAGGTGGTGCCCTTGGTGCCTTTAACAACTGCAGTGCTGCAGGCAGCGTTTCAACAGGTAATGGCTTTCTCACCCTAAGATCTTCATGACAGAAAAAGCAGCGCGCCTCTTGAAAGCCTCCCTGGTCATTGATGCACGGGAGGTCCTGCCTTGGATTTGCTGCTTTGTAGACCCACATTTCCCCCATCTGAATTCTCAAAACTGTGCATGGGGTGGTGGGGGGCTTATTTTCGAGTTCTGAGGACTCGGATGGGGAAAGTGTGCCTCTACAAGAGCAGCAAATCCAAGGCAAAACCCTCCCATGCATAAATGGCCCCTGTGTCATGCAGTTGTTAAGGGCACAGGAACTCTTGCTGACGGGCGGATGGGTGGGTGGGGGGAGTTGGCAACTGAAAACGAATCCCAGAACATTTCCCCACGCCTGTTTCCCCAGATATGCTATGCTTATAGTCCGTGTCAGTTATGCGACGAAAGAAACGGGGTGTGAGATTCTCCAGCCAACCTCGGCAATCCCAAAAAGTCACTCGCTCAGACAGGCAGGTCTAAAGCAGGTAAACGTTTATTCAGGAGCCGCAGGATACAGCATAAGCAATCCACAAGTTCAAAGCTGCTAATGGCGAACCAAACTACAAAGCATAACTTTAAGCATAGAGTCATCCCCGGTGCAAATCCAAGAGGCCTGGGAAATAGGAGATAACAGTGCCTGGTAGGAAGTAGGGAGTGAGCAGGCCATAATACTGAAGTTGCCTGCTAGACGCTCAAGGTCAGAGCAGAGGGGGGAGGAAGGAGCGGGGACAGCTTGAACTGTTCAGAGAAATAAGACGGAAGGATAACACTTTGTACAGGAATGGGCCTAACTCATGTCAAGAGCCTGCCTGGACTCCTGGCAGGCTGAACAGCAAAACCAACAGATACAAAATATTGTCGAAGGCTTTCACGGTCAGAGTTCATCGGTTCTTGTAGGTTATCCGGGCTGTGTGACCGTGGTCTTGGTATTTTCTTTCCTGACGTTTCGCCAGCAGCTGTGGCCGGCATCTTCAGAGGAGTCACACTGAAGGGCAGTGTCAAAGTGTGTTGGAAGAGTAATATATATAGTCAGAAGGGGGTTGGGTTTGAGCCGAGTCATTGTCCTGCAAAAAGTATCCAAGGTAATGTGCTAATCACTTTCTGACTAAATCACAGTGGGTAGCCGTGTTAGTCTGTTTGCAGTAGTCAAAAAGGGCAAGAGTCCAGTAGCACCTTAAAGACTAACAAAAATATTTTCTGGCAGGGTATGAGCTTTCTGACTATATATCACTCTTCCTACACACTTGACCCTGAGAGACACTGTCCTTCAGTGTTCCTCCTCTGAAGATGCCTGCCACAGCTGCTGGCGAAACGTCAGGAAAGCAAATACCAAGGCCACGGCCACACAGCCCGGATAACCCACAAGAACCAACAGATACACTTGCACGGACAGAAGCACGACTCTTGAGAGCATGACACGGGAACTGGAACAGAAAGAATCATGACTCTGACACGGGGGAGGGGAGCGTGTGTGCGTGAGAGAGACTGTAGTATTGTGATCGCCGGGCTCCTTCGCCCCAGGCGCCAGAGACGACCCTGAGGAGAACCCGCGGCCGTTGGCCGTGCAGGCGGGCCTGGGCCTCGGCGCCTGCGCGCCCCTCCGAGCGGCGGGGGGCGCTGCGGGCGGGCGGAGGCAGGGCGAGGTGCGTAGGGCGCCACGTCGGCAAGCGTCGGAGCGGCCGCGCCAGCCCCGCCGCCGAAGGGTCCGACTTCGCTCCGGGGGTTGGGCAGGCCGGCGACGGAGCTCTCGCCCTCTCTCTCTCTCTCTCTCTCCCCCTCTCGGCCGGGACCGGCGACTCCCGCGGAGGTGAGGACGAGGAGCGGCCTCCTCTAGCGGGAGGAAGGGCAGGGGGGTGGGCTCTGCCGCCTTCCCCTCCCCCTGGCCCCCTTTCAGGGAGTGGGAATTAAGCGGATCGCTCTCGGACGACCCCCCCCCCGCCGCTTTCCCCTCCCCATTATGTGGTCAGGAGTTGGGGGGGGTGACGGGCAGGGGGCGCTGGATTTGGGGGGGGGCGTCTTTCAAGGGCGGCGTACGGAAAACAGTGAAACCGAACGGGGGCGGCGGTTAACTGGTTCCAGGGGCTCTGCTTGGAGCGGGGGGGGGGTCTCCTCTCTCCTCCCACCCGTTTTCTGTAGTTGTCACATCACTCCTTTTGGGGTGCGGAAAGAAAATTGGGGGGGGGCGACGTCGACGGGTTTCGTTCATTTAAAGAAAGCGCAGTTTTGTCCGGGAGGAGCTCTTCGGCTTCTTGTCCCTTTGGGGCTCAAATGGGCCAGATCAACCCTAACCGGGGTATTGAACTCGGCGTGTGTGCGCGTGGTGAAACTCTCGATAGTGTCTTTGCATCTCCACCAGCCTTTCCTTGAGAGCCTCTTTCCTCAGGCCTGTATATAAGCGGGGGAGGCTATAGTGCTCGTCGCCATCCCTCTTATGTTCTCTCTTGGAAAAAAGAGCAAGTTAGTTCATGTTTTAGGGGTGCAAAAGGTATGAACATTTGTAAATGGCTATAGTGCTCGTCGCCATCCCTCTTAGGTTCTCTCTTGGAAAAAAAGAGCACGTTAGTTTGTGTTTTAGGGGTGCAAAAGGTATGAACCTTTGTAAATGGCTATAGTGCTCATTGCCTTCCCTCTTATGTTCTCTCTTAGAAAAAAGAGCACGTTAGTTCGTGTTTTAGGGGTGCAAAAGGTATGAACATTTGTAAATGGGAGTGGGTTGGTTGGGTAGGCTGCAGGAGTCAGAAGTTGCCTTCTAGTATGTTCAGGAGAAACTATATAGCATCTCCTGTTAGAAAGGAGTGTTAACTACAACGTGGAAGCACCCTGTAGAGGGCAGGGAAAAGAGGCCAGCCAACACGGTCCTTCGACAGCTGTGTAGCTCCAGGTTACTTCCCTGCCTCTCCTGCCACGTCACTGTTGCAATCCGAGAAAATCTCTTTGTGCCTGCAGGATCCCGTTTTCCAGCTTCGTTCAATAGACGAACCATCCCCCCCCCCCAAAGTAGCTGCTTACAGTTCTGCTCTGCCTTCGAGTCCTTTGTTACAGTTCCAGCAGTGCCAGAAATTATTAGATGAGAGTATGCATTTAGAGTGTTGCTGCTGCTTGTTTGAAAATTTAATGTTCTCGCTCTCACATTTAGAATGTAATACATTCGTGTATTACACGTGTGTACATGCATACACCTGAAGCTGTGCCTGAAAATCTGTGGTTAATACTGTGAAGCTGATTCTGCTAGATGGAGCCATGTTTATGATGTAGGCTGAGTGGTCTTCAGGGATCAATTTGTGTGGCAGATGTCTGGTCGCCTAGCTGGAGAATAGAAAATCACTTGAGAACTCAGAAGTGTGTCGTCCCTGTCCTAAAACAAGGATACATGACATCTGCACTCCCAAGTGGGAAGTTCTACAGGCCCCAGAAGTATATTTGCTGCTCAGCCGCACACTCACACTCCAATTTGACTAACCAAACCTGAAGAATATCAACCAAAGTGTTGCATATAAATCCTTGAAGGGGATGCTCGGTTAGAAGTGTGAGGAATCTCTTGAATACATTTGCTAGAAACATTTTTTTTCTGTGTGAAAAAACTGGTGGTGGGAGGACCTTTTCTTATAATTCTGGGGGGGGGGGCAAGAAAATTGCTTCCTCAGCTGGTTCTGGCCAACAGTCCTCTGATTGCCGATTCATAAACTGATTCAGGGTGTGGAGTGCAAAATCAATGGAAGAAATACTGGTTTCTCCATTGAAAAGTTTTATGTTGCAAATAATTCCCTTGACAAACTACTAAGACGAAGAAGTGATCCTGACTGGTCCTGGTACAAAGAGCTGAAAAACATGTAAGGGCGCACTGATATTTCAAGATTGACTTCCAAAGTGTCACAGCATTCTGTATTGTTTCAGTAGGCATAATAACTGCAGCTATCCCCCATCAGCAACTTTGCAGAGTTGCTTCTCTTCTCTTTTCTACATACAATGGTGCTAGAACCACCCTACTTTAACATTTATATTTTAACATGAGTAAAAACGTGACTAATATGTGGCTGGGATAGTCAATCTCTGCAAATCTGTAAACTGTTAAGAACCACTCCTGTCTATGCTTCTGAGGTTGACTCTTGCAGTTTGATTTCCTTTATTGAACCACCCTATTTTAATAACTAACTATAAACCTTCTTCAGCTATTGATGTCCATAGTTTCCTGCCGGCGAAAAAGCTAAGTGGGCCTGTCCCACCCCTCATTTTGCCAACAGCTTATAAGAATAGCCACTTTAAAATATGCATCATTTTGTAGTATTTTGCTTCATGCTTCTGAAAGCAACTGCATTTGTGCAGGGCACTCTGTCATTCTCTTGTCCTTTGCAAGCAGTGCAGTGGGAGTTCAGTGTTCCTTATTTACTTTCATTCCTATTATTGAGAACTGATGTGGGCAGCCCCTCTCCTCTAGCTTTTCTCCCACTTAACCTCCTATTTTGCAGCACAAGTGCATGAAATATTTGAGGTTGTAAGCCTCCCTTTTCTTTTAATTTGCCTGGCTTGTGATGAGGATAAATACTGCTCACCGAGCCATCTCTCCCTCCCCTTAGATAACCTTGCTTTGATTGATGCCTGCTGTGGTACAGTGTAGGAATTTTTTCACCAAGGCAAGATACTCAGAATGTTATAATTGTAGATAATTCACAGTGGGTAGCCATGTTAGTCTGTCTGCAGTAGTAGAAAAGAGCAAGAGTCCAGTAGCACCTTAAAGACTAAAAAAAATATTTTCTGGCAGGGTATGAGCTTTCGTGAGCCACAGCTCTGAAGAAGTGAGCTGTGGCTCACGAAAGCTCATACCCTGCCAGAAAATATTTTTGTTAGTCTTTAAGGTGCTACTGGACTCTTGCTCTTTTCTACTGTTATAATTGTAGTTGAGCATAGTTCTTGCTTTTAGGTCTTCCACTTGGCCTCTCTTTGCTGTTTTGAAGATTTGCTTTAGTTATGGCACTTCATGAGCTATATAAATGATTTGAATTTCTCCATGTCAGTATGTGTTGCAGTAGAGATACATTTTGAGAACTCTGTGTATGCATAGCCGGCTCAAGGTGGACTCAGCCTTCCATCCTTCCGAGTTCGGTAAAATGAGTACCCAGCTTGCTGGGGGTAAAGTGTAGACGACTAAGGAAGGCAATGGCAAACCACCCCGTAAACCAGGGGTGGGGAACCTTTTTTCTGCCAAGGGCCATTTCGATATTTATGACATCATTCGCGGGCCATACAAAATTATCAACTTAAAAATTAGCCTGCTATATTTGGCCAAACATTTAGCCAAGAGGCACAACCGGAGATGGCTCGAAGTGTCTGCCACGTAGAGCGACTTGCTTTTGAGCTCTGCCGTCCCCAGCTGGGCCCAAGAGATTCAGGCAGGGCAGCATCCTTCTGAGCTAGAGATAAGCCAGGACCCATGGAGGGCCAGACCAAATGATTTCGCGGGCCTTATATGGCCCCCGGGCCTGACGTTCCCCACCCCTGCCGTAAACATAGTCTGCCTAGTAAATGTCAGGGTGTGATGTCATCCCTTGGGTCAGGAATGACCCAGTGCTTGCACAGAGACTACTTTTACCTTTACCTTATGTATGCATATTACTCTTTCAGGTTCTTACACAGGAAACTGCAGTGGAATTTCCAGATTCAGTTCTAGTTTGGTATGTATCAGACTATGTTAATAAGGTGTATATTATCACATGTGGAAACTGAGTTACTCTATATGGTGGTGGGTAGCCCTGACCTAGATGGCCCAGGCTAGCCTGATTTCATCCTATCTCAGAAGCTACGCAGGGTTGGTTCTGGCTAGTACTTGGATGGGAGAGGCAGGCAGTGGCAAACCACCTGTTTGTCTCTTGCCTTGAAAACCCTACTGGGTTGCCATATGTCAGCTGTGACTTGACAGCACTTTACACACAAATGGGGGTGGGGACAAGGCAGGAGAGGGTCTCTACCAATGATAATGATTCTTGTGTTTTCTGGAAAGTGATAGGGAATAAGAATAATTGCCCAACCCCTGCTTCTCGTGCTGTTAAATCTGGGCCAGAATGAGGACCATGAATTTGCATTTTCATCAGCTGTCAAAGAATATCTCTGCCAGTATAAGACACTGCCCTCATCTGGTGTGGCTGGGATTTTTAGAGGCTGATGCATAAGGGGCATGAGGGGTGGGGAAAATAGTTGGGTGTTTGGGAAGAAATTGGATGGAGAGAATGATATACGCCACACTGGGAAGGACAGGATAGAAATGTACAAGCGTCCTTCCCCTTTTAACCACTCCTGGGATTCTTTGGAGAATTTAGTTCCGAGGATGAACTTCTTCTAAGCCCAGTTCCCCTCTGCTTTTTCTCTGTTAATTTTCATGGTTCCCTGTACTTAGAAACTTCTATGCTTAAGGCTGTGTTATGCGAGCTAAATTTCTCCTCTGATACTGTTCTATGTATGTATGTATGTATGTATGTATGTATGTAGGCTTGTAGAATCTTTCAATCTCATGAGCAAGACCAGAGACAGCTATGGGTGTTGACGATCCAGTAAGTTCATGGTGGACTTAAGCAATTTTGTATGGATTGTACCTCTCACGTCAGAGAGATTTTAAAAAAAGAAAATGGCTTATTCAGAATCCAGTTAAAGTTTCAATAATTTTGAAGCAGAAATTTTAACAATTTCTGCGTATTCCTCAGTATGGATTGGGTTTAGATGCCAAACACTTTTTTTTACAACCCCCCCCCCCAATAAATCTATTTATCACCAGCTCATTCAGATGTTGAAATCCATGCATATTTCTGAGCACTTGTCCCCTGTCACCTCATGTGATGTAGCAACATGAGGAGTTTGTAATAAAGAAGACTTGAAGTGTATCCTCCATTATGTCACAGAAAATTGCTGCAGCAGTTTCCCAGGCACAAGGAGTCCTTGAAAATATTTGTTACCAGGACAGGTGGCATGTAAGGGAAGCTCAGGCAAGTACATTTCCCTGGGTGTAGTGGTTAGAGTGTTGGATTAGAATCTAGGAGAGCCAGGTTGAAATTCCCACTGTGACATGGAAGCATGCTGGATGACCTTAGGGCAGTCACACACTCTCAGCCTAACCTACTTGACAGGGTTTTTGTGAGGATAAAATAAAATGGGGAAGGGGAGAGTGTTGTAAGCCACTTTGGCTCTCCATGGGGGAGCAAAGTGGGGTATAAATGAAGCTAAATAAAAATAAATTGCAGCAGTGTTTTCGGACATAGCTGAGGCCCAGTCATTACTGCCTCTAGGTAAGTGCATGTGGAAAAGAGAACAGGATGGTGAGGAGGGCAGGAGAACCATCCTGAGTGTGGCCTGAGCTTTGGAAGCGTTTGGGACCCAATGAAGAATAGACTTAAGAGGTGAAGGAGGGTTTGTTTTTTGAACCTTACCTCCTCTAAACTTAGGCGCAACTAGGTTTTAAAAGTGAATTTCATTATAAAACATTGCTTCTGTAGGACTGCATCGGGACTATGTGCTTTTGAAATTAATTTCAAGGTCTCCCTGTGCCCATTTATTATATAAGTTAATGCCTTGCATATTTGAATATATAATATGATCTCATTTTGTGTTTAAATGAACACCTGTAGTGGGATAATTTATAGTGCAGCAATAGGCAATTAATCCAGAATATTGGTTCTTGTAGGTTATCCGGGCTGTGTGACCGTGGTCTTGGTATTTTCTTTCCTGACGTTTCGCCAGCAGCTGTGGCAGGCATCTTCAGAGGAGTAACACTGAAGGACAGTGTTACTCCTCTGAAGATGCCTGCCACAGCTGCTGGCGAAACACCAGGAAAGAAAATACCAAGACCACGGTTACACAGCCCGGATAACCTACAAGAACCAATGAACTCTGACCGTGAAAGCCTTCGACAATATTTTAATCCAGAATAGTTCAGGTGTAATTTTGGTCCCAATGACTTCATGGTAATTCATCTAAACCTGTCATTACAATGAGAAGAACTCCATCCCAAATGTGTGGACATCTGTCCTATAATAGTATAATAGCACTTATATGAAACTTATATGAGTTTTCTGTGTACTTCACATTATCTCTGTAGACCTCCTGTAAGCCAATATTACATTATCGGGGGTGCAGAATTTAAGTTTGAAAGAGAGAGTTGTTTACATAAAGTCTCCTAGTGAGTTTGTGGTAGAGGAAAATTTGAACGAAGCATCCCCTGGGTCATAACTCATTCTCTTAACCGCTATATGCTGCCTCATTAATAACTGTTGCGTGCACAGAAATAGATGCATTTTAGTAGATTGATATGATGGAAATACAATTCAAATAAATTCACACACAACACATTTCCTACAGGATAGTGGCTCATGTAGGAAACTCCATGAACTCTTCCTTTACACCACCACCTGTAATAAATGCATGTGCATGTCCTTGTGGAGGAAGTTGGAACGCAGGGCAGGTTCCCTGGCAAATAGGAACCTGCATATTTGTTTTATACAGTGTGCTTATGGAGCACATGTAGTTTTCTAAATGTTGAAATATCTGTTAAATGGGTGCAAAAATGTTTACATTCAAGCTTTCAATGCAACCTTATGCATGACTGTGAAAGCTGTTACTTTTTCTGCAGGAGCCTTAGCTTGATAAACATCTAGATGTTATGTGTTTTCCCACTAGTGCTTACAAAATTCTCTGAACTAATTTTGGGAGCTTTGCCTCTGCAGCTACAGTCACAATGTGAGGTTATGTAGTAACAGCACAAATATAGGTGACATACAGCAAAAAAAATCCTGAGCTGCCTGTTTATGTAAACACATTAGATGATGTTCAGAGACTAGGAGCCTCTCACATTAAGTATGTAGGGTAAAAATAGCTATTGAACAGTTGCCTCATTGGGAAACACATTATCCAGCTTCCCTATTGTTCAGGTCACATTTCTTGAACAAGCTCAGCAACTTTTTCCCTTTGAAAATAACTTGGATTAGTTAACTTATTATATGTGTGCAGCATTTTTCTTGCTATGTTGGAGTAATGTATCTTTTCTCTTGACGCTTACAACTAGTCTTGTTGTTTGTAGATTTTGCCATTTAATTAAAAGAAAGAAAAGGACAGAACTTGGATTTAGCACCTAGAAGTTATACAGCAAGGTGTTATACACGTATGTACATAATGTGAAAAATAATGCTTTATATTAATGCTTAGCATTCGAAATAAATAGTACTGCAGGACATAATGATGTTTTAGTGTAGTTTATGTAATGCTATTTGGCCATTTTAAAAAGTCTAACATGGCAAGTGTTGCAGCCCTGCTAAAATCAGTTGGAACTGGATATTGACTTCAGTGGTAGACGGACTGTTTTCCGTAGATAGAATAAATATTCAAAGCTTTGCTCTGATGTCTTTAAGGACAAGAGCAGAAATAATTAGCTGTGTGCTTATAGAGTAGTAGTGGTAAAATATTTGTAAATACCGGTATCTGTATGGAAATAATTCCGTACGATAACATTTCCTTAAAGCAGAGTTAGTCTTTTTCATAGAGCTGGTGGGGGCGGGGAGAGGATAAAGATAGGCGATTTCTTAAATAACTTTTCAGTTTTTGCTAATGCATGTCATCGCAGACATGAGTACATATTTGCCAACTACTAAAATAGAAATTTCCAAAGCAGCCTACAGTAGTATTACAAAATCTCTTAAACAAGAAATAAGACTAATGTGTTACCCAATTAAATTTGTAGGTGGTGTATGGTTGTCCAAACTGTCTGGCCAGGGCACAAGGATACAGACTGGTCTCAAAATTCTCTTTGTTCTATATTCACCTAATTGAGATCCAGCGTGGTGTAGTGGTTAAGAGCAGTGGTTTGGAGCAGTGGACTTTAATCTGGAGAACCGGGTTTGATTCCCCACTCCTCCACATGAGCTGCGGACGCTAATCTGGTGAACTGGGTTGGTTTCCCCACTCCTACACTTGAAGCCAGCTGGGTGACCTTGGGCTAGTCACAGCTCTCTTAGAGCTCTCAGCCCTACCTACCTCACAGGGTATCTGCTGAGGGGAAGGGAAGGTGATTGTAAGCCGGTTTGAGTCTCCCTTAAGTGGTAGAGAAGGTCGGCATATAAAAGCCAACTCTTCTTCTCCTCGTCCTCACTAAATTTATGTTATAAAGCAGGGGTGGGGAACCTCCGGCCCGTGAGATCATTTTGTCCGGCCCGCCTGCCAAGGCCGGGAGCTCCACGGCCCACCTGCCGAGGCCAGGGAGCTCCATGGAGCTAGCTGCCGCTAGCCAGGCCCTCATCTCAGCACTTCGGGCTTCACTGGGAAGCCAGAGCGCGTGTGCACAAAGCTGAAGGTCCCCCGCCAGCCCTCCCCGTGCTCCATTCCCCTGGCCTGCACGCTGCCAAGGGAGGGTCCCGCCCAGCCCTCCCCGTGCTCTATTCCCCCGGCCTGTGCGCTTGCCGCGCTGCCGCCGGAGGGTCCCCCCCCAGCCCTCCACCCTCTCTTCCCTTCCTTCCTTCCCTTCCTTCTTTCTTCCCTTCCTCCCTTCCCTTCTTACTTTCCTTCTTTCCTTTTTTCCTCCTTCCCTTCCCTTTCGTTCTTCCTCCCTTCCCTCTTTCTTTTTCTTTCTTTCTCTTCCTTTCTTCCTTTCTTCCTTTCTTATCTCCAGGTGGTGGCTGGAGATCTTGCTCTTTCTCCCCCTCCCCCACACTGGGAGATCTATGTCTGGTATGGCCCCCAAACGATGTTAGAAATGTGAAAATGGCCCTTGGCAGGAAAAAGGTTCCCCACCCCAAAGTATTACTTGGCAGCCTTTCACCCAAATGTTCAGAGACTGACTTCAAAAGATGTCAGGACAGGCTTTCTTTCTCGATCCTTAACATGCTTACCTGAAAGAGAGACCCACTGACTGAGAGCCAGCATGGTGTAGTGGTTAAAATGTCAGACTAGGACCTGTGAAATCCAGGTTAAAAAACCCTTGTGCCATGAAAGCTTGGTGGGTGACCTTGGGCCAGTCACACACTCTCAGCCTAACCTATCTCATAGAGCTGTTGTGAGGATAAAAAAGAGGAGAGCAGAATGATGTAAGCCCCTTTGGGTCCCCATTGGGGTGAAAGCCGGGATACAAATAATGTAAATAAATAATAAATAAATATATAGACCTTGCCTTAAGCAAACACAGTTAGGACCATAGCTCAGATTTTGACTGAACTTGGTATAAATGTCATCCTTTTTAGGAGCCAGAGCGGCTTGGCACTTTCCCTTGTTACTCCAGAGCACTGGTTCCCAACCGGTGGTCCACGGACCACCAGGGGTCCGCGAAACAAAGTTGTAAAGTAAACCCATAATAAAATATTTACGTGGGTGCGCGTGGATTGCGTGATCCCGTGCGCAGAGCGAGCGTGTGAAGGAGGGAAGGAAGGAAGGGAGCAGAGGGGATCTGGCCGCTGACGGTGCGCGTTGCGTGAGTGCCAAAAGACAGTGGCGGAGTCCGACGCCTGGTTGGTGGGTCGGCGGCGAGCAGCATGCGGGTGGCGGCGGCGACCCGGGCGTGCGTGGTGAGTGGCTTCTGGGCGTCCGGGGGCTCTGCCGAGCGACTGTATCTTTGGACTTGTGCCAGTCTGACAGCTCATCTGACTTGCTGAAGAGGAAGCAATCTTTAAAAGATACACTGAGCATATCATTCTTGTTAAACCACAGAGAAGCGCTGCTAGGTATAGTGAACACCAGCTTAGCAAGCAATAATGCTAATATTTGCCCATTGATATGCATCTATGTAAATTATGCTTCTGAATATAGAATGAATATTACAAATGTGTAATAAGTCATAAGAATGTATTTTAATCTGTAACTATGCCCTTATGATATTAAGTTACCCTATGATGCCAGGCCAGAAAGTGAGACCAGGTTAGCTGTTTCCTCAGATGTGGGCATGTTGCAGTACAGCTTTGAGTTATTGAAAGCAGCCCTTCCTTGTTGGAGTCTGTGGCTCCCCACTAAACTTCAATGATCACTTCATATTTTTGGATGGATCCAGTATCTTTATTAAAGAAGACATTTTGATGCACTCCATCTAGTCAACTTGCAGCATCTCTGGTTCTTGCTAACATGGAATGGTTTTAAAAGGTCTGAAAATAAGTTGTCCTGAAGTACATTTGCCTGAATAATACACTAGTTATTACAGGGGATGTTTCTACAATTTCTGTGAAATGATTGATATTTTCCTCCTGCAGTTTGTAAAACAAGGCTTCTTCCATATGGTGAGGATTCTCCATATTGCTTTAAATGGGTGCTGCAAATGCAGAGGCATGCATGATGGCATAAGGCTTCCACACCTGGGAGCTTTCTGTGTCCTTTCCTGCATCTTTTGTCCAACACTTTTCTTCCGTATGTGCTTCTCAGTGACCGCGTTGGCTTTTGGACACATGGTTGTCACAGCTGATGTGTCAACTCACCAACCCTTTCTTGTTCTTCACACATACTATAGCACTGTAATGGTTATATTAGAGTTTGAAATAGATACCGTAAGTTGCAGTGGGTCCTTATAGTGCTATAGCACATTATCGACATACAACTAGTATCTCTTCAGCTTCCCTTTGCAGGAAATTGGCACAACTGCCCACACCTTTCCGCTTATATCTCTGCAACAAAAAGTGCTGGAGACTTCCCTTTTTTAAAAAACTAGGAATTCAAAGGGACTAAAAATTGAAATGAAACTAGATAAGGGAAGGTAAATGTGGCCCACCAGGAAAGAATGCTGGAAAATGGCATCCACAAGCACCAGTATGGCTGGGACATTTGCAGCAGGAAAATCTGCACCATTCGTTCCACATAACATGCTAATAATACACTTGGATTGTGTTATTTCCAAACAGATCAAAGTAAATCAGGTTTAGGAAAGAGTGTATTGAAGGCGGTGGGAAACTGGAAAGAGTGTGGTTAGACCATGACGCCATGTGGCCACTCCAAAAAAAAAGTACTCTCGTTTGGAAGTCAAGGTGGAGAAATATCTGTTTGGAAGCAGCCCAAGGTTTTTTTTGTTTTTACAACAAATATCACAATATAGATCTTAAATTTGTTTTTATTTGAATTACCAAGCTTTATTTTTATATTATTTTCTATCAACATCTTTGAGGTCTTGGTGCCATTCTGTAGGGCTGCCATCTTCAGTCATCAGCTTGTAGTCCCTATGTGTGCCACTTTCACTTGCCATGTTTTGTTACAATAACACACACCTTTGCTGTGCAATTAAAATGAAAATTTCTTTTCATGCCACTGTCCCTGCATTTTGTTCAATTAAATGGTACGTTGACTTTTTTCTTAAATTGAAATTTCTTGAATTAAAATCCCTTTTTTCTTAAATTGAAATTTACAGTCTAGGTTTGAATGGCTGAAAAAAGTTCACCGCTCGCTTTGGCATTATCTGGCTGCATCCATGTAACATCATATTTTTTAATACTGGGCTTGCATGGTAGTTGGGTCGTGTATACTATGGTCTTGTTTTGAATTGTAGCAGGGGAAAGCACTAACGTTCTTCACCGACCAGCCCCCACGCTGTTTCTCTCATCCAGTTCATCGCTACTTTTAAGTAAAAATAAAATCTCCCATGTCATATTAGGATTAATCTGTAGCTTTTGTTGTTTTTTAAAGGGACATTGGTGAGCAAAAATAACTGTACCTGTGACAAATTTGTTTCTGTCTTCTAGGCAACAATGAATCAAACAGACAGTAATGAACAAGATGTTCCTCCATACCTTAACGATGAACCTCCAGAAGGTAAAATTTGATGGCAAGATTATTATAATTCAGTAAACTAAGGTTTCATACCACTGTAGTTACCTACCAGAGCTACTCATTAATATTTTTTAAAGTTGTTTCAGCAAAGGAATTCCCAGTGGTTTTTAGTGCTGAGGGACCAACAGATGCAGTGTGGGAGCTGAAGCGTATTCCAGATGCTGATTGACACAGTTACTAAATTGCAAATTACTTTCTCCCATGAATGAATTAAAAAAACTGGCTTTAGTTTTGGAACTGGCAAGGAATACCTTGTCACTGCAGGAATACCTGTCACCCAGTTTAAAACTGCATTTGTTTTTTACAGGTTCCTGAGACAAACAGAGAATCAGACTCAGTTGTATGAGCAAAATCAGTTAATTTGACTTTTTTAAAAAGAGAGCGAACATATTAGCATGACTCTTGACAGTTGTGGTCTGTGTTGCTCCCCATCTTACCTCCTTCCTTAGCTAGCATGTTGGCCTTAGATAAACTCCCCTTTGTTTTATGTATGATGTAGAATTGAGGCTAAACACTAGGGAAGCAACATTTAGTTGATGGATTGTTCAATTATTATTTTTTTGCTTGACCAATAATTGTTTCTGATTAAGGAATTAACTTTTAATTTGTATGAATAAAGTATAAAAACCACCAATGGCCATCTTAAAATAAGCATTTTCTCCTGCATGTGAAAGAGAAGGGGGAAAGTCTCATATAGAAATATATGCAGTTAAGTCTTGTTAGAGAAGAAAAGATAGTCATAACTATTTTCCCCCATTCAAGCTTGAAGCAGCTGGGCAGAGGCATTTTTGGTGTGTGTGTGAAGGGGGAAGAAGCTTGGAGGAAGAGGATTTTAACACTCTTACTGTGCTTCAGTAAGCCTGAGGCGTAGCAGGCTCACCTGCAGCTCTTTTTAGAGCCAGAACACATCTGGTGTTCTAAATGTAAACTGGTCTTACAACTTGCCAAATTTTTAATCAGGTGATAGACAATCCTAATTATACTTTATCATGTCTTAAAAGTTCTGATTCAGAAGATGCTCAAGCACACGTATGCTGGCTACAACATGCAGAAACATCAAAACACAAAGCCCTTCAAAGGCCTCGAGGAAGTCCTCACATTTGTGATTCATAGTAAGACCACTAAGCAGAATTTTTCGCGTAGGGCAGTGATGTCAAACATAAGGCCCAGGGCCGGTTCCAGTCCCTTGAGAGCTCTTATCCGGCCCACTCCCGAGGTGTCAATTATCAAAGACTGTTAAAATAAAAGAAAATACTGTAAGAGTGTTATTATTTTAACAGTGCTTGTATTTTAAGTAAAAAGTAAAGTAAAAAAATAATTAATTGGCTTTGCCTGTGTTGTCTATAAAGTTTGCATCTCCGGTACCTAGCATTAAATTGTATGGTACACATGGCCTGGCCGGACCAAGTGGCATTTCTGTCGTATACGGCCCTCGTAATAAATGAGATTGACATCCCTGATGTAGTGCTTTAAGTTTTCAGACTGTTGGAACTTGTACATCTGTAAACATAAAGCTGCTCTGATCTCTCTCATGTGTGCTAATTGTAGATATTTATTCATTTAACGTATTTTTCTCCCTCCTTGCTAAAAAATAGCCTTCCAAGCTGATATACCATTTAATAAGAACTTGAACTGGCGACAGTGGCCTTTCTCCAAACAGCCTGCCAAAAAGATGCTTTCAGTAAACAGTAGATGTCACATTAGAAGGATACTTGTGTTGGGTTCAAATAAACGATAGCTGAACATTTCCCTTTTTCATTTTTAGGTTCTTTAAAAGACCACCCGCAGCAACAGCCCGGCATGTTCTCTCGGGTGACCGGGGGCCTCTTCAGCATCACGAAGGGTGCCGTCGGTGCCACGATTGGTGGCGTAGCTTGGATAGGAGGGAAAAGCTTGGAAGTGACCAAATCCGCTGTTACGGCCGTGCCTTCCGTCGGAGTAGGATTGGTTAAAGGAAGCGTTTCTGCCGTGACGGGAGGTGTTTCAGCTGTAGGTTCTGCTATCTCAAGTAAAGTGCCTTTAACAGGGAAGAAAAAGGATAAGTCTGACTAAAAAAAAAAAAAGACTAAGACCTGTCTGTCTCTCTGGCTTTGGAATCTGCAAAGATTTGGACTACAATAAAGCCACGTTTTAGACTCCTCTAAAGAGCTGTACGGATAACTTCACCTGAAAGGGACACAAACAGCTTGGTGCTCCAGTGCCCAAACCTCCTAAAATGTTAGATTTCTTCAAGCTGTCACCTGGTGAAATGTTACACTTGATAAATATGGGATCAAGTACTTGTGTCTGAAGGGATAGTTTCATTTGAATATTATTTCACTGTAGATCTTTTGCAGTCTTGAACTAAAAATGTGAAAATATACAGGGCGTAATTGAGCCAAAATTTAAGTCCTCTGATTCTAGTGTGGAGATTTAAGCTTGTTCTTAATTTCTCTCATGACAAACAGTTGGAATTTAAAGTACTTACATTTTGGCTGGACTATGCTCTTGGCAGCCTCTGCAGTACCATAAATATATTGGTGTTCCAGCTACAAGTCTAAGTTTTCTGTATCTTCTTTTTTTTTTTTTAAAGGAATCATTGAACTGACATCATATATCCTTGCTTTTTGAAACTATTTTTATATTCTCTCTAAACTCTATGTGGTGACTGCTGTTGCGAATTGCGTGTGTGTGTGTGTGTGTATGTATGGTATATCAATACAATCATTCATGCCTTATGGTGAAACAATCTATTTTTACTTAGTGAAACTATAAGGATTTTTGTAATGTCCCTCATTTCAATGCAGTCTGTAGAAGAAGCTTTACACTTAAAAAACAACAACTGTTGATACTGGCTGGAGAGAGACTGCTAAATCTCAGGTGTAACTTTACCAGTATCCACTCCTTACCTACAAAATAAAATCCCTTGCCCTGATAGTTTGTTTAAAATTAACCTTACGTCCACGTTTACAGTCCATGTAATATTGGATAATTTGTGGCTCTAGAATAGAAACATTTCTGTACTGTTCATCTAGAAGCCTCAAAAATGACTCTGAATCTATTTCTAGATTAAAGGACAATCCAGCAAATACTGTTGCTTTTTATTCTCAGTGGGTGAAAATAGGCAGAGATTGTGCTGTTGCTGGATTGAGCTCTTCATAATTTCCAGTATAAAGAATTTACCGGGGTTACAAACTTGATGTTTTTTCCCCTGAAGATCAAAAAGTGATACCCAAGATTGGAAATAATAAAAGCGATGAGTAAGAATTGGGTGACTTGCGTAGAAATTCAAGCTTTATCACATGCATTTTCACATGGGTTAGATATGGAAATCTAACTTGGCTCTTTGGCTTTCAATCTATAACCTATTAACTCCAGAATAGTCCTACTGAAATAGATGGTTTACACTCTGGAGTAAATTGGTTTATGCATTGTGGGTTTCTTTGGGAACTCTTCATCATGTTCTTGTTGACTTTTTAGCATTTATGGTAGTCGGTAAAAGATGGCTAAAGTTCACATGAATATTCTGTATGCAGTATTTCCTAAAATGTATGTGTGTAAAAAATATAAATAAAAGAGAGAAATTAACCTTACGGGCTTATTCATAAGTGGGTTTGATTGTAAAAGATCAGTATTTTCGTAAAGCTTAAAGACCAAAGAACTAATTTTTGGCAACTTACATATTCAGGTTACTGGAGTTGTGTGACTGGAGTGTTATCTGATGTACAATACTGTAGTGTTACTATTTGCATTTGAGCTGCCAAGTAGCTCAGTTGACAGAGCACATGCTTTTGCATGTACAAGGTCCCAGGTTAATTCTCGGCATCTCTAGGTAAAAGGCCATTTGGTAATAAGGCTAAGAAAGTGTTCTCCAGGGTCTCAGAGGTTGTGCCAGTTCCAGTAGACAGTTCATTAGGTTCATTAGGGTGTAAATGAAAGAAGTAGATAGCAGTAGCCAATCCTGGCTTTTTTTCAATTCAAGTCTTTATTCGGTACATAACCAGTAAAGTTGCAAAAAGTCTAATGCCAATCCTGGCTGTATGCAGCAGAATCCTGGACTCACTGCCATGTAACATGTGTAACATGTCCCCCCTTAAACTGGCATACAATCTTTGGCTGCTCTTGACACATTACACTAGTGGTAAAAATACATGTTTCCTTTTTCAAAGCTTGTTTCTTCCTACGGGGACCCCTTCTTTAAAAAAAACACAAACGAAAGCAAGATTGAATTGCAAGAAATCAGGTTCTGTAAATTGTGGCACAATCACAGCCATGCAGTAAACTAGTGTGTCTGCCTACATGTTTTATATCCGTAACAAGAAGAACTAGAAATGCAACTTCCTAAATCGAGTTTGACTGTCCAGACTGGCTTTTAAACAGAGGGTGCATGGAGTCTAGGAGACTCTCCAATAAGGTAGACCTAACAGCAGAAGTGTGCAGTCTTACTGATGCACGCTTTCCTTTCCCTAGATTTAACAGCCATTGGGTATTCATCTGACCTTTCACACTTTAAAAATGGGAGGGGTGTAAACTAATTTTTTCTTGACGCTATAAAGAGAAAGGTTGCTACATCTCATGCAATTCACTGATCTACTTGACAGCAGATAACGTAGTATCTGTTTCTCAGAAAGTGTCATTAGTTGTTTTATCCAGGGAGTAATATATTTATTTCATGCAGTATTATTTTGTGAACATGCTAAAACAGTGTGAGCTAGGGAGTCGACTTGATCCAGACAAAATGGGCATTTGCGTTCTTCTGCGATAATTTTATTGTATCTCCCTTGCATTTTGGCTGAGTCTAAGGCCTTACTCCTTGCCAATAAGAAAGCTTGTCTAAATTTATGAATTTCTAACCAGTGGAAATAGTCTGGCGTGGTGAGCATTTACAATTTGCATCCTTAAACACCAATCCTCCTTTAAGATCTTGTTTTGTTATTGTTTATAGCTTGCTTTCCGAGTACTATTCCTTGTAGCTTTCAATCGCTCTATTGTAAAGGAAAATCTTTTGTTTAATCTTGGGTGGGTACAGAAATATCTGAGATTAACAACTGAAACATATCAGTAGCTGTTGATGGCTCAAATTGATGATAGGTTTGGGAGCCCCAGTTCTAACCGTAGAATGGAGGAGGAGATACGTCGCAGAATAACCAGCAAGTTTCTGAAAGATTTAACTTGAAGACTATCAAGATGATCTATATGGCCACTGTACCAAACTGGAGCAGCATATCTAACAATCAAATGTATGATTATATAGGATCATAAGGGTTGGTACAAATTCTCCTCCTTTGCAAAAATATCATTTTTTAAGGAAGATAAAGGAGAAATTTAACTTTTGTATTAACATATGGATATGCAAATCCCAAGAAAGATTGTGTGTAAACATGACCCCCAAGGTGCTTAAACTTTCTTACTATCTATATAGAATTGCCCTGCAGGGATAAGAAATACACCGTTTTAAGTTTAGATTTAGTGAAGATTAAAACCTTAGTTTCATCAAAATTTATTTCTAAATATTTAGTGCAATAATCATAAAACTCATTTAAAATTTTCACTATACCTGGGAATATACAGGCTCACAATACTAGATCATCTGCATATGCTGTTTATTGTATTGGCTGGCCACTTAGCTGAGGAGAACAGGATCTACAATCCTGGCTAGGTAGAAAGTCATAGATAAATTGAATAGATGTGGGACCAGGATGCAGCCCTGCCTTACACCTCTTCTTACCTTGATTGGGTTCAAGAGGGTAGAGCAACCTGGTATACAAATCCGTATAAGACTTTCAGAATATAATTTCCTAATAAGCATCAATAATCTGCCAGGCGAGCCCATATTAAAGAGTTTTTTCCAAAGTCTAACAAAAGATATGGAACTGAATGCACCACAAAGATCAATAAATGAAGAATACAGAACACCACCAGCTCCTCTTGTGCATTTGTTGGCCATTGATGATAACATGAAGCAATGTGCAAACAAGAATGTTTTTTTCCTAAATCCGTAATGGGCTTTGCTTAAGATGAATGCACCAGTCTTCTGAGTAAACAGGCATAGGGTCAGGCTGTACAGGTATGGAATACTGGAATTTCATTGGTATTTTGATTGGGCACTGTTTGCCAAGAGCTTTTATTTGTCATCTGAATGACACTTTTAATGTTGGTTAGTATAATTAGTGTTAGCAATACTGCTAAAGGCAACATCATTAGCTAGGCTTCCTAATAGATGGGGAAGCATGCAATCCTATTATTCACATAGTTCTACTTTATAAAAATTAATTTGGTCTGAAAAAGGCCTGAATAAAAATCAACTCAGAGTACTAGTTAGATCTGGTTTATTGCAATTGTGAAAATATGATAATCTTTTCTTTTTCCCACTATAACATAACTTAAGTAGAAATTAATCGTCAATATGTAAAGGAGCAACTGGATTAAATATTGGTCTCTCTCCTTTTGCTTGTATCTTTCCATATGTGGCTTCAAATTCCTTTTTTGTCCCATTCACATTTTCTAGATTTTCTCTTCTTATATCGTACCCTATAGCATCTAATTTTTTAATTCTATATTGCACTATTTCTGGTGTTAGTTCTAGCACTGCAGGAGTGTCCTTTATTTGACCTAGAGAAATCCCTGCCTTCAATAGCACCTCCAACCTTTCCTCCAGAACTGGAACAGAATTGTAAAGAAGGGCAGGACATTTTATTATGAGCGCTCTTAATTCTTGATCACTGCACTTGAAAACATCCTTTGAGAACAACATGCTGTTCTGCATGGTGACAGAGTTAAGCTGAAAAATAAACCCTTTGAGCCTTGTCAGGAGACTTAAAATTTCAGGATCTGTGAAATCATTCTTCTGAAGAAACTGCAAGTTTTCTTGGACAGCAGCAGGGCTATTTAACAAAATAAATGGGTCTTGACTTAGTAATTTCCATAACCAAGTTTTCATATTCTCTTGTGAACCACCTAGATGTAGATAGTTACTTTGTAAGGTTTCTATCATATGTTTATTCTTCTCAACAGGATTGTAAAAGATGTTTGGGGCACCTGTTAGGAGTCGGCTGATAATTATATTTTTTAGGCCCAAATCTTTAAAGAATCTAATGTTACCTTTCTGTTTTTCATAGTGCTCAACCGTAAAAAATGTTTCAGGGAAGCGTTTTATCAGTTCTACCAAGTGTTTTTCATTTGGACAGACAGATAACCACAGGTCTCTCTGACAACTGATACTTGTAGGCGTACAAAGGATTGCCTCTGGACAGCACTCAAAAATATATGTTATGTCCCTCCTGTCAGCTCCCATTTGTTGCAAAATCTCAGCTGTTTCTTTGGCATATGTCACTTCTTTCCAGAGCACCCAGGGCTTCAGCCTACGGATCTTCTTTATATCCACAGATAACTCATAGAGACTCTCAGCTGTAGTTTTGTTCTCCCCTTCTGGAGTCACCTGTGTTGTATATCTGAAACGCTGTAAAAAGTTTCTGGGTTTTTTTTTATTCTGCAAGGCTGAGAGAGCAGGTGCCATCATAAAGGGCAGAGATCTAGTTGCCAAATGTGTAAGTAGATTTGGGACTCTATGGGCCATTCTGCTTTGCATTTTTGGATGTAGCACTATGAAAGAAAAAGGCCTGTAAGAGAAGGGAAAAAAGAACACATCAATTTGAATGCTACACTATGCTTGGATAATGCAAGACAACGGAATCTGCTGCTTTTAACAATCACCATTCCTTATTTAGCAAAAATGTTCATATCTGCACTCCTTTTCAACAATACGCTTTCAGAAAGAAACCACTCTTTACTTTGATGTGGCGACTGCACTCAAATTTAGTAGAGAGAATGGGGGAGATTCTGAGGAGTCTCTCTGCCTTCTGTTTTAATTGCATATGGATAAGGGTTAAGCACTGGCAAATGTATGTTAGTAGGTCAACGGCAGGCACTCCTATTTTGTCATAAAGCATGTAAGCAGTATTTTGCGTTACCCAATTTCTCAAATTCAGCAAAATTTATTTTAAATAAAAAGTGAGTACACTATTACTAAAAATATTTAGTCATACCTTGTATTTCAAACACAAATTATCAACCTGCAACCCTGAAAGTGCCTAACCTAACGAAAGACTGCTCTACTAGGTTGATACCTGCACACATAGTATATGAGAGACATATACTAACCAGTATTACAACTAGAACCAATCTGACCAGATGTTTGAGTAATTGGTAATAGATTTTACAACCTATACACATGCCTCGTTGGGTTTGAACTGTTTGTATATATATTTATTTATTTCTGTAAATGTGTGCAGGCTAACATGGGTTTAAATTAACCACTGATGAAGGCCCAGTAGGCCGAAACGCGTTTGGTTGTGGTTACAGATGTCAACCTTACGATATGCCATTGTGCTGCTATTTTAATGTTTTTAAAATATTTTTAACCTTTACATAGCGGTTCCAATAAATTATATTTACAGTATTTATATACATTATATATATATATATATATATATTTTCCTTTTACCCAACCTTGATGTGCTCCCCCCATACAACAACCTCGGGTACCCAGCTTCTGTTTTTAGGTTGGGTCTTATTCCCCTCTTATTTCTTCCTGATTGGGAAGGAACATGGCACAAACCGTGATAGCTTCCAGGTTGGGGCATCTTGAATCAAACTCCCATTTGCTGCAATGTCCAAAGGCATTTGTCTAGGCAACCTGGAAAGTTTCCTCTCTACATGCCAGGATTTGAAAAATCTCAGTTTAATACAGGTTTAGAATCCTGGGGGGTTACCGCATTATGTATTCCAGCGATGTATTAAGAGTTTGAAAATGTTATAAAAAATACTGTTCACGCTTTGTTTGGACCCTTTAGCTGTGAAGACGTCTTCCAACCATTTTTTAGCTGTGGTATCCAAAAACCCTTTTAACGCGATGTTTTTAATAACATTGTCAAACTCTTAATACATCGCTGGGGATACATAATGCGGTAACCCCGCTTGCGGGGAAAGAAAAACTTAAAAGTTGTCCACAGTTTTAGAGGGTAGCTGAGTTGGTCTGCAGCAGAACAGTTAGAGTTGAGTCCAGTAGCACCTTAAAGGCCAAAAAGAATTTCTGGGTATAAGTTTTCGAGAGTCAATGCTCCCTTTGTCAGATAAAGTTGTCCAGGTGTCCTGATTCTGACATGGCAAATCAGGAAGCTTCCATGCAGCCTCCACGCATGCAGAAGGGAAGGTAGCACACTGACACTGCGAACAAGCAATATAAATGGATTTATTATGATGGATGAATGTGGCAGCCATCCTGGAAGTTTTTCAAAGTCTTGCTCTTTCATATTTTGTTTACATGTATCTGCCCAGGTCCTATCAGTTCTTGCAAAGGTAAAGTGCTTATATGTGAAAAGAGACAAAGCATGTAATTTTTAAGAGCTCAAAAGTAAGCCATTATTATTAAAGTCTGAACAGGTTCTTTGCTCTGCAGTCCCAGCACTGTGATAGAAGCTGTACTTGCAAGTTCAAAATCTACCTCTGAGGCAATGGAAAGCAAGTTCCTTGTCTTTGCAATATAATTCCTCAGAAGTGTGGGATGTCTTAAATTGAGCCAGCACTTAAGAGAGGGAGATTTGTGTTCAGTCACTGAACACTGGGTCACATACTGTATTTACTAAATTAGGCTGCATCTACAGTGTTGTTACTTAATTACTGCCTTTTCCACCCGTCTTCCCAAGAGGCTTAACAGCTATATTTAATTTTAATGATAACTGCGTTCAACAGGAGCAGCTTTTCCAATACTTGCATCAGTGCAGTGGAAAAAAGAACTGGTGGATTGCTATTTGTAGTGCAGCTGTTAAAGACAGGAGAGGTCTGGGTTTTGGTATTTTTTTAAATGAAGAAGCTCTGTGTTATCTTAAAGCTAACAGATTTTACTGTAACATGAATGTTCATGTGAAGTTTGGGGTCTTAAGGCTGCAATCTTACACAGGCTTAGAAGAAGTGCACCTGCTGGGCCTGGCACCATGTCAAATCTGGTTTCAAATCTTGAGCCAGTTGCCATTTTTTGGCCTAACCTACTACACATGGTTGTTGTGAGGCCAAAAGGAAAGGGGGGAAACACACCTCTCTCAGCCAAAGGGCAGGATTCAAACAAAAGCTAACAAGCGCTTATAAACACGGTTGCTAACCTCCAGGAGGGTGGCTAAATCTCCTGTTATCACACAGTATTTCAACACGCAGCCACAAAAATTCCTTTTGTTATTTTTATATTTTTCTTATGCTCACATAGACAAGTACTTCCAGTTCACAGAATCATCATTATAAACAAAGAAACCTTGTAATATTACAACTAATACAAGCTTATCAAATAACTATAAAGAGACAGGATCGAATTACTGTTCATCAGAGTCACACAAGTCTCTACAGCAACACATTCACTTGCTGCGATCCTCTGTGTTGTATAAGCACTGGGCTCCTCCGTAGTCAGCTGATGGCGGCTGACCAATAATGTCTCTTTCTCAAGGCTGTATTGTTGTCCGTGTGCAGCAAGCACCGTGGTAAAATCACAGCCAGAAATTATGTCAACAATATGACAAGCCACCGGTTTAAGCTTTGTTTCGCTGGTGATTGCTTCATCAGATTAATAATTTCTACATCTAAAACACAACATTACAATTATACAACATCACAGTTATGAAAATATTTCTAAACATTAAAATTTAATTTCATATTATAATTCCTTATTAATCTTACCCGACCACCATTTTGTGGTTCACACATCCAAATCTGTCAGCCTTGTAGGCACCTATAACTGCTAACAAGCATATACCTTATTATAAGGATCACAGAATAAGTACCAGGTGCTTACATTTAGTTTTTTCAATATCAGGTAAGTATTCTGAAAAACTTATCATAGTTGGCATCTATGATTAAAGTCACACCAAGCACATATATGTTAAAGGCCTTGAGTATAAGAGGCCCAGCTTTACTAGTTAGAAGCTAATTAGAGAATCCATAGAAGGCCCCAATATGCTTTCATAAGCTGGCTCCCCATCATAAGGAAAACTCCCTTAGTTAGCCTTGGGAGCTGCCAGGATTCAAGATAAGAAGAACTGCAGAAACGTAGGATCAAACACAGAAGCACCTGACACTGGTGGGTCTTCTCTGCTCATTAGAGAGCATTAGATCACCACTTTCTCTGTAACGCCTTCAACTCTGTAATAGGTTATGCTAATGTGGGGGTCCCAAGTATTGGGCAGTTGGGCCTTACGTGTGTATTACGCCTCTGTAACCACCCATTATCGAAGTCTATATTCATGCTTGCAATCCTTTGATGTGTGTGTGAATTGTCCTGAGCTTTGGGGCAATTTGCACCAGCCGTTTTGTGTATTGGCCAATAAAACAAATTGCTTTGAATCTTCAACCTCCTGCTGTTTTATTGTTATTGGGCATTGATACAATAAGACAAGCTTATCACTAGTCCAACCCCCTGCACAATGCGGGAAATTCACAACTATCTCCCCACACACACACCCAGTGACCACTACTCCATGCCCAGAAGATGGCCAAGATGCCCTCCCTCTCATCATCTGCTTAAGGTCATAGAATCAGCCTAGCTGACAGATGGCCATCTAGCCTCTTCTTTAAAACCTCCAGGGAAGAGTAGGATAGTAAATCTATTATTTCTAGGAGAAATGAACAGGAGTCCTGTGACACATTAACGTACGGATTCACCCTTTTTAGACCAGTTTATGTGATGGGCTCAGTGAAAAAGTCAATAAAGCTAAGAAAAGCCGAAGGCAGCAGGAAAAGAGGAAGCCCCAACAAGAAATGGATTGACTCTACAGAGGAAGCAGCGGCCCCCAGCCTGCAAGACCTGAGCAAGGCTGCTAATGACAGGACGTTTTGGAGGACACAGATTCACAGCGTCGCTATGATTGGTCAGAAGCGACTTGCCGGAACTGAATACACACGAGTGGTGGCGAGGGTTGCCAGGTCCCTCTTTGCCACCAGCAGGAGATTTTTGGGGCGGAGCCTGAGGAGGGCGGGGTTTGGAGAGGGGACGGACTTCAATGCCATAGAGTCCAATTGCCAAAGTGCCCATTTCCCCTAGGTGAACTGATCTTTATTGGCTGAAGACAGTGTCTGATTTACGTATAAGCTAAACAAGCTATAGCTAGGGCCCCACTCTCTTGGGGGGGCCCAAAAAAATTAAAGGGGAAAAAAACGATGTACATTTCCAAAATATAAGATAAAAAAACAAAATAAAACCTACATACAGCAACAGTGTTTTGTGTTGTGTAGGCTCCTATTAGGTGTGTGTGTGTTAAGTGCCGTCAAGTCGCTTCCGACTCATGGCGACCCCATGAATGAAAGTCCTCCAAAATTTCCTATCTTTGACAGCCTTGCTCAGATCTTGCAAATTGAAGGCTGTGGCTTCCTTTATTGAGTCAATCCATCTCTTGTTGGGTCTTCCTCTTTTCCTGCTGCCCTCAACTTTTCCTATCATGACGGTCTTTTCCAGTGACTCTTGTCGTCTCATGACGTGACCAAAACACGACAGCCTCAGTTTAGTCATTTTAGCTTCTAGGGTCAGTTCAGGCTTGATTTGATCTATAACCCACTGATTTGTTTTTTTGCCAGTCCACGGAATCCGCAACACTCTCCTCCAACACCACATTTCAAAGGAATCTATTTTCTTCCTATCAGCTTTCTTCATTGTCCAGCTTTCACACCCATACATAGTAATAGGGAATATGATGGCATGAATTAATCTAATCTTGGTGGCCAGAGTCACATCCTTACACGTCAAAATATTTTCTAGCTCCTTCATGGCTGCCCTTCCCAGTCTCAATCTCCTTCTAATTTCTTGGCTGCAGTCTCCCTTTTGGTTGATGGTGGAGCCAAGGAATAGAAAGTCTTGAACAATTTATGGACCTAATAGGTATCTAAAGCCATTTGCACATAACAAAACACTGTTGCTGTATGTAGGTTTTATTTTATTTGTTTTTTAACTTACGTTTTGGAAATGTACATCCAGTTTGTTTTTCTTTTAAAAAATTGGGGGGGGGGCAAGAGAGTGGGGCCCTAAGCTATAGCTTGTTTAGCTTATGCATAAATCCGGCACTGCTCTTTCAGCAAAACAAAAACCAATCACAAGAGGCTGCGGACTAGAAGTTATGGGATTGTTGAAATCGAAGTTGCAGTACAAAAGCTCGAACTTTGATCGCTCTTGATCAACCAGAGGTTATGCCGTCAAGTTCCTGTTATGACAAAGGCAGGAAGGTTTGGGGGTAGGGTTGCCAACCTCCA
Source organism: Euleptes europaea (assembly GCF_029931775.1). NCBI lineage: Eukaryota > Metazoa > Chordata > Lepidosauria > Squamata > Sphaerodactylidae > Euleptes > Euleptes europaea. The sequence continues at coordinate 97,745,245 of NC_079314.1, forward strand.
GGTAAATTCTGGAGTTCTCCCCAGAATTCAACTGATCTCCAAACTACACCGGTGAATTATTTTGGCTGAAATGGCAGCTTCAAAGGGTGGACTCTATGGGAAGACATCCCCACTGATAGGGTTGCCAACCTCCAGGTAATAGCTGGAGATCTCCTGCTATTACAATTGATCTCCAGCCGATGGAGATCAGTTTACCTGGGGGAAATGACTGCTTTGGCAATTGGACTGTATGGCATTGAAGTCCCTCCCCAAATCCCACCTTCCTCAGGCGCTGCCCCCAAAACTTCCCGCAGATGGCGAAGAGGGACCTGGCAACCTTACCCACTGAACTCCTTCCTCTTCCCAGGCGCCCTCCCCAAAACCCCAGGAATTTTGTAAGCTGAAATCTGAGTTGGCACCCGTACTTTGGGGAAAGTGAGGCAAGAGAGATTATCATTAATTTATTGTATCAATGAAGTTTGTGGAGGAGAAAGTTGATTTTTAAAAAATCTGCCCCCTTCTTTGAACCACTTCCTCTCCTCCACCACCCACCCCACTGATCCCTAAGATAAGTGACAACCTTTCTATCCATGTCACTAGCTTCAGAACTTTAAACGTTTTGCTACTGGTGGAAGCAACCACTAAACTGTTGTAAATTTGGAGTGTAGTTATTGTGAATGGGTCTATGTTCTTAGCCTGGAGCAGCATGTGTGTGTGCGTGTGTGTGTGTGTGTGTAAAGTGCTGTCAAGCCACAGTTGACTCATGGCAACCCCAGCTTTCAAGGCAAGTGATTAAGCAAAGGTGGATTGCCATTGCCTTCCTCTGCAGAGTCTTCCTTCTAGGTCTCCCTTCCAAGTACCGACCCCACTTAGCTTCCAAGATCTAATGAGATCGGGCTATACCATGCAGCTTTCCCTCCTGGAGCAGCATAACTGAGGGGGGAAGCAGAACCACTACAAAAGAATGGGAATTTTTCTTAATTATTGTAGATATCTCCTTGGTGAGCATTAATTGTTAGGAAAGGAATCTGTGCAAGCATCTGTTAGAGCTTGGGGAGGTCACCACATCAGCTGAAGAGTGTGTAAATCGAGGACAGCTTTAGATTCTGGAAGAGAAAGAGGCTGCAATCCTAATAATACTTTCCTGGGAGTAAGACCCCACTGACTTGCTTCTGAGTAGGGATCGCTACCAGAGAGAAACACACATGCACTAATGTAAATTAGTTAAGCATGCTGGGGGGTGCAGGATCTCTCTCCATCTCTCCAGGATTTGACGTAACAGAACTGCCGCCTTGTAGGAGTGCCCCTTTGTTTCCACTTGTTTGTGCATAAAGTAAATATCCCAAAAAGGTTCCAGAAGTCTACAGTGCTCTTTCTCCGAAAAGAACCAACCTAGGTAAATGTTGCCCCAGGAATATCTGCTCACAGAAGCATAACAATATTTTATAAGAAAGCAAGTGCTTCCCCAGGATGGCTATTTGTTTTACCAATTTCTGTGGCTTGTTTGTTTATTTAAAGTATTTATATGCCTGCCTTTCTCTCAAAACATCTCAAGACCCAAGGCAAGCAAAAACAATATAAAAAACTGGTGAAAAAAAGCCACAATCAAACCATATTCGCTTTATTCATTTAAAACATTTCTGTGCTGCCTGTCCACCCAAACAGGCAGCAAACGTTAAAACATTTCAACATTTTAAAAAGCACTGAAAATAAATGATATATAAAATAATTCAATAAGAACATACAAATACACAGAAGGCAATTTAATGACACAAAGGCAGAATATTCTGCCTTTGCTCAGGGGTTCTGAATCTGGCTTTTGCGCTTTCTGTATAGACTCCTCAGTCTCAGGAGTCACTCAGGACAGCCAGCGTGGTATAGTGGTTAAGAGCAGTGGACCCTGATCTGGAGAACCGGGTTTGTTTCCCACTCCTCCACATGAGTGGGGGAGGCTAATCTGGTGAACAGGATTTGTTTCCCCACTCCTACATGAAGCCATGTAACCTTAGGCTAGTCACAGCTCTCTCAGCCCCAACTACCTCACAGGGTGTCTGTTGTGGGGAGGGGAAGGGAAAGTGGTTGTAAGCCAATTTGATTCTTCCTTAAGTGGTAGAGAAAGTCAGAATATAAAAACCAACTCTTCTTAATGTCATTCAGTTTCCCCACCACACATTTTAGCCACCCATTTGCACTCAAAATGCATGCTTAAAGAACATTAAGAGGTCAGCTTTCCCTGTTCTTAAGTATGAACCATTGTGCCCAGTAAGGAAAGAGTTGGGGAGAAGTTGTTATGGACCACGGGAAACCTGGAGTGACTTCTCTTGGCCAATTAACTGATGTAACCCCCATTTATTTGAGAGAGTCACTCCTGATCCACACCAAAGCAATTAGGAAGGACTTCCTTCCTGAATCCATTTATTTCTTAGCCTATTCTACCTCACAAGGATGTCGTGAAGATAAACAGGGTGTAGATGGACCTTATGTGTCATCCTGAACTCCTTGGAGGAAGGGCGGGATAACACTAGAATAAAATAAAAAATAAAGCATGCTCTTTCATATATAGTTTCCTTGTACTAAAAATGAGGTACGGTAAGCTTGAAATTTAAGTCAAGTACTATCAATAGTTTGATGATAAAAAATATTACCGATAGATTCTAATTATTCTAAGACTTTGATGAAAACATTAGCAGTAGACTCTAACTATTCTGAAAGCAAAATGTATGACAAAGGCAGGAAATACTGCATTAAGGGGAAACTGGGAAATGCAAACATATTAAGTCGCAGAACCATGCAATTAAAAGTATATGAGCAACTTTACCACAACCTTGCTGTAAAGTCCTAACAACCATATGATTACAGGTTTATTGTGCACCAGGGTTTTCAAGACATGAAACACTTTGAATTTCTTTTCTCCAAGTTGCATTGTGATATGGAAGTATCTTAACTTGTTAGGGTACAGGCCATGCCTTTTCAGGAGTGGGAGGAGCTGTGGTAGAACATCTGCTTGGCATGCAGAAGGTCCCAGGTTCAATCCCTGGCATCTCCAGTTAAAGGGACCAGGCAAGTAGGTGATGTGAAAGGCCTCTGCCTAAGACCCCTGAGAGCCGCTGCTGGTCTGAGTAGACACTACTGACTTCGATGGACCAAGGGTCTGATTCAGTATACTTTATGTGTTAATGTGAATCTTTTGTTGGCTGTCTGATTATGGGCAATGAACAAAGTTACGCTCAAAACCGAAGCTCCGTCCATATCCCAAAGGTGCTTGTGATCGGAATTCTTTTTTTCTCAGAAGGTTTGCCTCAGTCATCCATTTCACAAAGATGCTGAGACTCTCTGCTTCTCTTTGGCAAGGAGCATCCCTCCCCAACTAATCTCTCATGGACTTCAACCAAACAGGAGGCTTCCATATTTCCACCCACCTCTTCAGTGTAATGAATCTCCCACTTGTCTTGATGTGAGACATGATTTTTTACATGCATCATTCGCAATCCATACACGCCGCTTAATAAAACTCCTAATTAATGTTGAGGAAATTAATTAAGGGAGGCAGAGGCTTCCTTTGGCTTCTGCATGTGTTTTTGCTGACTTCCCAGATCTTTTGTGTGTGATATGGGAAAAGACCTGCTAAAGCATAGGATGTCGGCTTCAGCAAGAATCTGATTGCTGAATTGTCATTATCTCGGTGTCCTGTCTTTTTGCATCTTGTGGCAGTACCAAGGTCGACCTTATGATTCCCAAAATATACAAAAAATATTACACCAAATGGAAACGAAACTTATTTTTCTCATGGGATCCTTGTCTCCCAATGGTTTAAATAATGAACTGGATTATTCTTGTTTTTTATAAGGAGTTTTCTCCTTTAAGTATTTTTTACTGCTCCACCAGCTGTAGGTCATTTCCTTGCTTTGCTTTCTACTTGAACTCGCATCTTGTCAGTTTCATTATATGCTTTGGAGACCTAGATAGAAATCCGTTTGGTCCCTCGTTGAATTTGATATGATTGTCATTAACTTCTTTGGTAAGACTTTTTAATTAATATATATTTATGATGATAGTTGCATAGTTTTTTAATATTTATAACATATTTGATATAATCCGAAATAAAGGTTTAACTCTTCATATTTTTAAACAGTTATTTATTGACATGAAATTTTTGTATTAGCATGGTATATTTTGTTGATTATGATATGCAGATACGTGTAGCTGATGAAGCCATGTGCGAAATGTGTGCATGATCTAGACGACATGTCCGGGCACCTCTTCTGGCACCTCCTCGCTGTGGTCCTTGTTTTTGACATCTTGTGTCCAGCTACTGAGAAGCACAGGAAAGTCTATTATGGACAGCTATATTGTTTTTATGTGATCCAATGGACAATTTCCTTAGTTATATTGCATATCTTGCTGGACCATTTGTGCTAATTGTATAGAAAAACTTTGATTGTGTTTCTCTTTAATTCTTGTATATATGTTCACTTCTTGCACTTACCTGCACTCTTATAAATTTATCTTTTGTTAACATTACCTTGTAGTGCTGTTTGGATCTCTTCCATTATCTATACAGCACTGAGCCTTCATTCTCTCTAACCTCCAGGTGGTGGCTGGACATTTCCCGCTATTACAACTGATCTCCAGGCGACAGAGATCAGTTCACCTGGAGAAAATGGCTTCGGAAGGTGGACTCTGTGGCATTACAGCCCATTGAAGTCCCTCCCTACCCCAACCCCACCTACTCCAGGCTCCATCCCCAAAATCTCCAGGTATTTCCCAACCCGGAGCTGCCAACCCTCAAAGTAACCGACAATCTTACCAAGGATTGCAATTCTGACTTCCTTCGCATGAGTAAAAAAAACATGGTAGAGTAGCATTCCATAGCAAAGAGGATCCTCTCTCGTACACAAGCATTATGGAGATTGTTGGGATGAAAACAGTGAGTATGTTGCCAAGCCTTTCACATAATTGTTCTTTGTTTCCTGCCAAAAATGAACTTCCTAATATGTTGCCTCCAGTAGCTGGCTTCCTTTTCTTGCAGAGCAATTCACTAACATTTCCTATTAATCACAAATGTGTTTGGGCACCCCATACACTCTACATTTCTGGCCCCTAGTATCTGAAATGTTATCTTCTGTTTGGACATAGCTTGAAACATGCAACTTCGGAAAAAGCTCTCCCTGTGAAATGGTGACATACAGAGCATGGAATTCCACATTCTTATTTTAAATGGTTAGTATTTTTGGACTTGAGTACAATCTCTGAAAACATATTTGCTTGACACTAACATTCCTATACACTTCCATAGGTCTCTATGAAAGACCTTATTCTTCTCAAGTTAAAATGCGATATATATGCTGCTCCATACCTGTACGTATTTGGGGAGAGGGGGGTTGCAAGCTTTGTTGATTTAAGCAGTAAATTAATCAACTCAAACATTAAGTACAGATTAATATTTGCTGCTTTTTCTCAACTAACGGGGTGGATCTAACCATCCTCCAAGGAGTCTTCTTCCAACTTGTGGCTTTTCCTTCAATGGAAGAGCCACATAAGTTGGAGGAAGCTTCTTACACTGGAGGAAGGCTTAAACCTTTGCTCAGTGAACTGGTAGGACAGAGGTAAGAACATAAAGGTAAGAACACCAGAGCCCTGCTGGATCAGACCAATAGTACATCTAGTCTAGCATTCTGTCTCACATAGTGGCCAACCAGTTTCTACGGAGGGCCAACAACAGGCATTGAGTCCAAGGCCTTCCCCAATGTTGCCTCCTGCTGTCCAGAGGTTATCTGTCTCTGAATGTGGAGGTTCCCTTTAGTCACTATGTCTAGTAGCCACTGATGAACCTGTCCTCCATGAATTCCTGGGCTTTGAGGCAAATCAGGGTGGGGAAAGGAGAGATTCATGTTCTGACTGTACAGGAAGCTGACAGTTCTTGGGGCTCAGGAGTCCTTTCAATTTCAAGTCTAGGGGTTTTGGAGTCATGCAGTTCCAAGTCTGGCTATGGCTTCTGAGTGATGTAATCTGCTGCTGCTGATAAGTAAGGCTGTTTGGGGGAAAAACAAGAAGACAGGCCAACGATTATAGGTAGAGTCTTTTGGAGAGAATAGGCACACTGATGCAATTTCTGGGGGTTCTAGTTGTGATCTCACCACCGCTGAGTGCTTGTCTTTTGGGTGAGACACTGTCCCCGGGATTTTTTTTTCCAGGCTCCTCCTGGAGCGCTCCAACCTAGCAGTCTAAGTAGGTGTAGTTCCTTCAACCTCTATCTCTTTTTTATCTGACAGCCTGCATCTTGTTGCATCATCTTTACTCAGGTTTAATGCACATGGCGGGGCGCAGGCCTCAACACAAAAAAACGCAAGGGGAAACGCATATTAGTTTCAAGCAGATATATGTATCTGGAAACTAATCCTTGTTCCAGTCGGAACACATGTGCCCGTCTGAAGAAGACAGTGTCAGGATTTAACAGGCAGATTTCTGTTACAAATAGCTCTCCCCTTTCATCTCCCCACCCCCACCCGCCCCATGCCTTATCAGTGTCTGCATGGCAAGTGTTGAAGGGTTGGAGATGGATGGCGTCCAATGTACCTCTAACCCTTGTGGTCAGCTTGTGTCTGAAATTTCATCTCACTGTTTTAACACATCTGTTGCTGTCCATCCACATCTCAAACAGCCACAATTGCAGGACCTACCAGTGCGGACTGTACAGTTTCTATACCAAAAGCAAAATTCCTGAAATTAAAACACACACACACAAACAGTACCCCCCTTCTCAAGGTAGCAGTTTTCCAGATAGTTTTCCTTCGTATCTGTGGGACCACCTCTCCGGTATGTCCCCCAGAGAACATTATGATCATCAAATAACCACCTGCTGGTGGTCCCTGGCCCAAAGAGTGTCCAGCTGGCCTTGACCAGGGCCTTTTCTGCCCTGGCCCCTGTCTGGTGGAATAGTCTCTCTAATGAGACCAGGGCCCTGCGCGACCCTAAGGAATTCCGCAGGGCCTGCAAGACAGAGCTATTCCAACAGGCCTACGGTTGAGGTCAGCTATGGTCTTTTCCCTCAATGCTGGCCTTCCTATTCCCCCCCCCCCCCCGGTCATTGCCATCTGAATTTATTATTACTACATGGGGGCTCTGACTGCCTGCAGGCAAACTCTGACTGACTGCCTGCAGGCAAACTTATATACCATCATAAGTGCACCATCTGATACATATGGTTGATATTATCCATTGATTTTATGGGGCTGGTTTTATTTGTAAGTATTGTTTTAGCATGATTTTATTGTGATTTTATTGTAGTTGGGCGGCAATAATGTGTGAGCCACCCTGTGCCCGGCTTTGCTGGGGACTGCGGGATACAAGTTTAATAAAATAATAATAACAATAACAATAATAATAATAGGACTTTTAGCTTAGTACATAAGCTCTCAGTTGTACGGTAAATGCAGGAAGCTGTAATTTCCTGTTTCCTGTTTCCCCTTTCCTGAGTTGTGGAAATTCAGGACAGTCTTTATAGAGTCAATTTTGTTTAGAAGAGAACACACTGAGCATTTATGGTGTTGCAATCATCCACTTAATTATAAATGAACAGGATCAGCAGGTATTACAGGGGTTTCAGAAGCAAGCACACAGGTAGTACCAGGATGTCAGGTCTCCTCTCTCAATGTTTTGCCGTCTTACAGATGTTCCGCTCAAGGATTGTTTATCTAACAGTTGCATTCCTCTGCAGCCTTTGATGCCCGAGGCACGGTTGCCCTGGGGGTTGCCATGTCAACCTGTACTATCTGATATGACTTGTACGACCACTAATCCTCCATATATACTGCTGTATACCCTTGCCCCTCCATTCCTGCCTTTTTTACATCTGCAAGCTCTTAATACCTGTATGTTTTCTAATAAAGCCAACCCTTTCTGGACTACCTGTCTGGACTACCTGTTGCTTTAAGGAGTACTACGGGGACAAGTGCTTACACAGGATCACAGCAACATCGTTTGAATCTCATAAAACACAATCCAGCTCTTAGCACGCTGAAATCCAAACTGTTTATCCCCCCAAAAGCCTCTAAAGATTCAATAAGCACAGGCAAACTAGTTTTGTTCCCCAGGTGGATGTGACTCATTCCACAGTGGCTATAGACAGAAAGCAGCCAAAATGCCAATTACATGAACATGCACTGCCATAATACACAAACCCTTAGAAAGGACGATCTTTTCACTTTGTGCAACAGAGGAACATGGCTGTAACCCTTCTCCAGGTGCCCCTGCCTTCAGACCTTAGCTGGAATGCACCTGGAGAAAGGGCCTTTTCAGTGGCTGCACCTTCATTGTGAAACTCCTTCCATTTGGGGGAGGGGTATCTTTTAGACCCCAGAGAAGTCTGAAAAAAACCAGTCCAGGCATTAGGTATTAAATTGGTTTGGTTACCTTGAATTGGTAGATATGACTATTTCTGTTGCTGTTTTGGTGACTTGAATTATAATTAGTTTGCTAGTTTCAAAATATGCCAGTGAAGTCTATTCTAGGTTCTGGTGACATTTTCATGGTTATTATTAATTTTTCACGAAAGGAACAAAGGATCCCCTTGACCACCCAAAAAAGGCTATGCTGAGGACTATGGGGCCTGCATGGATAAAAGCCACATGGGATGGAGTTAGGGTTGCCAGGTCTCCCCACACCACTGGCAGGAGCCTCCTGGGGGTAGAGCTGGGGGAGGAGACCCATGCGTGTGATGATGTCACTTCTGAGTTTACCCCGGAAGCAGCAGCACAACATGGGACACTCTAGCACATTCCTCCAAAAACTCTATGAAAACCATAGAGTATTGGGGGGGGGGGTTTCCTAGAGCATCTCCATCGTGATGCCGGCGCTTCCAGGGTAAAACAGGAAGTGACATCATTGCATTGTGCACCCCACGCGCGGGGGGTGCACCTCAGCTGGCCTGCTTTCGCTTGCCGGTCAGCTGAGGGGTGGCAGGCAGCCCAGTTAATTGGTGGGCAGTTGCTAGCCATAAGCAGGCCTATGGTAACCCTAGATGAGCTGTACCAATGAGAATAGGGTGAGTGAAAAAGCCGTCTGGATTCAACCCAGTACGTGTGAATGTAGCAGAAGCGGTGCTGCCTACTGGTTAGAGTATCAGAGTAGGAGACCCAAGCTCAAATCCCCACTCTGCCATGGAAGCTCACAGGGGGGGAATCTTGAGCCAGTCACTCTTTCAACCTAACCTACCTTACAGGGTGGTGGTGGTTGTGAAGATAAAACAAGAGGAAAGGATGACGTTGGGTCCCCATTGGGGAGAAAAGTGAGGTATTAAACAAACAAATAAATAAATGTGTTTGTATGTGGTTGAGTTCTTTTGTTTCTACTTACTTTCAGTAAAGTAACTCAGTGGGGCAAATTCTAAAAATCAGGATTTGTGTTTTGATAAAAGTTGTCTTCTCTGAGGCCAGAAGTGACTGGGTGTGGCTTATTTTTAACAGAAAGTAAATAGACAAATGAAAACACAGGATTGTCATGGCTAATGTAATGTTGTTTGTCTGAGGCAGCCACTTCCTGTTGTTGTCAATGTTTGCTTAAGAGGATCATCCAGTCTGTTATCTGTTCTGTCTGGGGCAGGATTTTGCCAAGGATGACAGGCAACACCAGATCCTTCAGTGACGGAGCATGTCACTTTACAGGGGTGGCGGGAAGTCGGAGACGACCTATGGCCCCACCTAATATCACCTTGCAAATATAGCCTCGTTGCCAGATCTTAAAGGATTATGTCTCTTATTTTAAAGGATCATGCCTTATTCTTCAATGCCAGAGTCCCACACATGCACACATACATGAAGCTGCTTTATACTGAATCAGACCCTTGGTCCATCAAAGTCAGTATTGTCTGCTCAGACCTGCAGCGGCTCTCCAGGGTCTCAGGAGGAGGTCTTTCACATCACCTACTTGCCTGGTCCCTTTAACTGGAGATGCCGGGGATCGAACCTGGGACCCTACTGCATGCTAAGCAGATGCTCTCCCACTGAGCCAAGGCCCCCTCCCCTTTTTTTTAGTCCCCTGTAATATACCGTGAGTCCCTTGTAGGGCCAACGTTCATACTACAACTTCCACATTGGGGAGGGCTGGGCCCCACAGTGTGCTTATGTGTGGTGATAACGTGCAGGGTGGAAGCAACGTGTGAAAGCTCCAGCCCATCTGGGTCTCCTCCTCAGCACGTATACGTCAGCACTGCACATCCCTGGCTGTGGCTGTCCCAGGCGCACCAACGTAGCATATGACTGAGCCGGTGCAAGCGGCTGCGTCATGTGGAAATGCTTTTCGGTGGCCTCTGCGCAGAGACTGTGCTTTCAGCCAGCCTCATGGGAGGCGGCGTGGGTCTGGTAACTCTATAGCTGTGTGTTTATTGGGGGGGGGGGGAGAGAGAGAGAGACTGACAGGAGGACACTCACACGGGCGAGTTTTTAATGCCTTCCTGCTAACCTCAGTTAGGAATTTCAGCAGTCAATTAATCAGCGTTATCAGGAAAGCCTCAATAAACCCTCCTTTTTCCAGCCATCTGCTTCTCTCCTGTCTCCGTTCGGCTGAGGGGAGATGGGAGTTTCCTAGGCCTCAAGCAGCTCCATTTCCAAAGCACAGACCAAATAGCCTTTTTAATAATGTTTGCTTTGAAGTCTCTCCCCGCCCCTTTCGAAATGAATTTATAAACCCTTGTTTTTGCTATCTCTCCACTTAGCTCATCCAGAGGCAACACTGTTCCTGGGCACTTGTATTCCCGGTTGGCTGTTTCTCCACCACTGAGGCCAACGCCCCATCCATTGGGTGGGGACAGAATACTGCACAGTACTTTTAAAAGCAGTATAGTGCTTTAAAACAAATCACTTTTTTTGCCCCTGTAATCTGGAACATTTATCCTCTTCACAGCCAAAAGTTTTTGGTTTTTTTTGGTCCGGTTTAGAAATAAAATGGAAAGATTCTGGGTTGCCTAAAACTTTGTAGATTTGAACCCAGATCTCTTGTGCTCTGCCCAGCACCAGGTGTATTTGTTTGTGAAAGCATTTGGCTATAAGAAAGACCATCTTTCTAGTGACCCTGCTCCTGTTTTCTTAACAGCAGCCCGGCTTGCAGAAATAAAGCCTTTTGAAAGGAATTTTGCTACGTGCCTTGGATGATGTAGCCTTATCACTAAAAAACTCACAGTGCAATCATAAGCAGGCCTACTTAGAAATACATCCCATTTTACTCAGTGGGGCTTATTCCCAGAAAAGTGTTCTTAGCTTGGCACTGTCAGCAGCTTGTTGGGTCTCCTGCTCTTCTGTTGAAAAATGCAGGTAAACCAGGTGGCCAAAGTGCCTTTTTCCAGTATGGCATGGTCTTTTCTGAGTCCCTGAGACTCAGTTGTCCTACCCATGCCAACCTATGCTGTGGTAACCTCAAAACTGGACTACTGTAACACGCTGTATGTGGAGCTTCCCTTGAAGGCAACATGGAAGCTACACATGAACACATGAAGCTGCCTTATACTGAATCAGACCCTTGGTCCATCAAAGTCAGTATTGTCTACTCAGACCGGCAGCAGCTCTCCAGGGTCTCAGGCAGAGGTCTTTCACATCACCTACTTGCCTAGAGCCTTTTAACTAGAGATGCTGGGGACTGAACCTGGGACCTTCTGCATGCCAAGCAGATGCTTTATCACTGAGCCACGGCCCCTCCCCGGCTGCAATTCATGGTGAACATGACAGCTAGAATATTGACAGGGATAAAGTGTTCTGAACGTACCACCCCAAATATGAGACTGTTACATACATTTTGCTTCCATAGTCAATTCAAGGTGCTAGGGTTAACCTATAAAGCCCCACTCAACTTGGAACCTTCATATTTACAGGATTTCCTCCACCCATATCCACAAGGCAGGGATTATTCATAGTTCCTCCACTCAGGCCAGTAAGAACTGCCTCTGCTCTGATTCATGCTTCTTTGGTGGCTACTGCTGTGCTCTGGAATGGGCTCCCCAAGGACGTGAAGAAGGCTCCAACCTTGCATGGATTTCAGGAGTTGTTAAAGCAGAACCTTTTCAAGATGTTTTTGAGCGGAAGCTGTAATCTGCTTCTTTTTTATATTTTTGTGGTTTGAGTCTGTATTTGTTTTTAATTTGATGTAAACCACTTGGAGCAGGATGCATGAATAGTTCAAATAAATAAATGTTCACACCTACTATATTTCTGCTCGTCAAACTGCTGCTAAAGACACAGAAACAGGGACGCTAGAAAGTTGGTAGTTCTTTTAGCTAGTCTTAGTGGGTCATCACCCTGCTTACACCCCAGTCCCATGACACACGCTGAAACAACAAATTAGTGCTTGGGATGAAACCAACCAGGTGCTGCAGTTGTGAAACATCATAGACTTGTGATGCGATACAAACAACTGTAGGAACCGTTTTTAATATCTGATTGTCAGTTCCGAGCTTCTGTTATCTGGCGGCCAAATCACATATGATGCTTGTGGTCAGATCCCCAGAAGTGTATCTTAGCTGTAAGAGGACTTGCAGGGGGCATCTCATTTCCCACTCCTTCACTATGTCCTCTTTCCCTTCCCTGAAAGCCTCCTTCTCCTTCCCACCAACCAGCCAACCTACCTTTATCTCTAACTGCCCCATCTCCTATTTTCCTTCCTTCCCTACCCCTATCAGCCTCTTTGAAATTGTTGAAGACTTTCTATTCCTTGGCTCCACCATCAACCAAAAGGAGACTGCAGCCAAGAAATCAGAAGGAGATTGAGACTGGGAAGGGCAGCCATGAAGGAGCTAGAAAATATTTTGAAGTGTAAGGATGTGTCGCTGGCCACCAAGACTAGATTAATTCATGCCATCGTATTCCCTATTAATGTGTATGGGTGTGAAAGCTGGACAGTGAAGAAAGCTGATAGGAACAAAATAGATTCCTTCGAAATGTGGTGTTGGAGGAGAGTGTTACGGATTCCGTGGACTGGCAAAAAAACAAATCAGTGTGTTATAGATCAAATCAAGCCTGAACTAGAAGCTAAAATGACTAAACTGAGGCTGTCGTATTTTGGTCACGTCATGAGACGACAAGAATCACTGGAAAAGACAGTCATGCTAGGAAAAGTTGAGGGCAGCAGGAAAAGAGGAAGACCCAACAAGAGATGGATTGACTCAATAAAGGAAGCCACAGCCTTCAATTTGCAAGATCTGAGCAAGGCTGTAAAAGATAGGACATTTTGGAGGACTTTCATTCATAGGGTCGCCATGAGTCGGAAGCGACTTGACGGCACTTAACACACACACATCAGCCTCTCCCGAGGGAAAGCCTGGCCAAATTGTACACTTGGCTGGGCCCAGTTGCATGGTGGGAAACCCACAAGGACTTGCATATTGCACCTCATTCCCGCCTGTATCCCTCTGCCTACACTACTTTCCTCTTTTCCTCCTCCTGGCAACCCCAACATCCTCACTTTCCTCTGCTTCCTTTTCTCCTTCCCACCTACCCACCAACCTACCTTTTATCTACTCCTCTCTTCAGCTATATTTACTAACTTCGTTTTCATTTATACACCACCTTTCTCCACAATAGGGACCCAAAGCAGCTTCCATTGTTCCCCTCTCCTCCATTTTATCCACACAATATGTCTGTTAAGGTAGATTAGGTTCAGTATGTGTTAATGGCCCAAGGTTGCCTAGTGAACATTTATGGCAGAGTGGGGATTTGAACCTAGGTCTCCCAGATAATAGTCTGAAACTCTATCCACTATACCGTTTTGGCTTTTGTGGGGTAGCTAATATGGAACAATAGCAAACAGCCACACCTGCATAAGTCAAATAAGTCTGGTGGTAGCAAGTGGCCTGGTGGTTCCTGCTGGCCCCGGCCCCGATGAGTCCTCCCCCAATGGCCAAAACTGCCCTAGAAAGGGGCCTGCCCCTCCCCTTGCCTTTTACTGACAAAAACCAAAGCTTCAACTGGCAATAGTGTTGTAGGTGCCTAGCAACAGCCACAGAGGGCATTTGTTGCTTAAAGCTGCAGTTTCTGCTTCTATTATTTTGGGGGATTTTAACCCTGTAGTGTTTTGTTTTTAATTCAGTTTTTTCAGCAAACCTGGGGCTTTTCTCAGGCTTGTAGAAAGATTAGCCTTGTCTGTTCATGCCTCCAGCCTCTGGATTTAAGTATCCACACATTTGGCCACATTGAGAATTTGATATATTGTTGATCACTTGAAATCACCCGGGGATTAGTAAAACCTTCACAATTGTGAAGGTCGGCCTCTTGTGAAAACGTGGGGCTTATGGTGGCCTCATCTTGTTTGTTTACTGCAAAGTTTATATTCCACCAGCAGGGTGTCATGCAGGCAGTGGGAACTACTGCGAATGAAGAAACAGGTTACCGGTAACTTCCAAAGTGGGAGATGATAGAACTGATGCTGCAGAAGGGCTGGATGAGGGAGGGTAGAAACTGAACAAAGGAACCATAGGCATAGTCTTCTATTTAGTTGACCAAGTAAGGGGCAGATCTTAAGTTCCTGATTTTAATACACTGTTTTATCAGTGCACAGTAGAATTGATGCCGCTGCCCCCTGAAGTCAGAATAAACTGTGCCTTTAGCACAATATGGGTACTGAGATCCAATATGGGGTACTGGTTAGAGCAGTGGTTCCCAAACTTTTCAGGACACCGCCCCTTTGGTTCCACAGAATCAACCCCAGTGCCCCCAACCCTCTCCAACAGCACAGTTGAAGGGGCCCACCTCTAGTGCCCCCCTGTTGCCCCCTTGCCTCTTAGTGCCCCCATAGGTAATCCCACCGCCCCCAAGGGGGTGGTACTGCCCACTTTGGGAACCACTGGGTTAGAGTATCAGATTAAGATTTGGGAGAAGCAGGTTTGAATCCTTACTCTGCCATGGAGGCTTGCTGGGTTACTGAGCCAGTGACTAATTCTCAGCCTAACTTGCCTCACAGGATTGTTGTGAGGATAAAATGTAGGAGAGGAGAATGATATAAGCCGCTTTGAGTCCCATTGTAGAGAAAGGCAGTATATACATGAAATAAAATAAGTTTAACAGGTGATACTTTCCTGAGCATGGCAACACAGAATAAGGCAGGTGAATCACCTTCATCTCCCTTGGGGCATTTATGGTACAGTATGTACAGTCTCTTTTGGCAACTCTAGCTGGTTATTAGACATTACTATTACTCCATTAAGAGTAATAGTAATGTCTAATAAAGTACTGCAATTACAGGGAAGTGACAAACTTCAGCCAAGTTTTACCTGCCTTGAGCAATTTCTTTGGATAGGTGGCACATAAATTTCTTAAATAAATAAATCTACAGCCTGATTTTCTGTTTCTGCCCTGATCTCAGTCCTACCCTACATCACGAGGATATTTGTAAGGCAACAGATTAGAAACTGTTACTCAACTGTTCTTCTGCCAATGAGTAGATTTTATCAGCAACCATCCTCCTTGCGGCTGCTAACAGGAGACAGAAAGAGAACAAATCCTCATCCTTTGGCCTACTTGGATAATCTTGCCTTTCTGTTCCACTTGAAACACATACTTATTGCCTGTGAGTTATATAAAGTAAAGCCAACCATTTATAAACCTTGCATCTAAGCAAGTGAACAATCAGCTGCATCTGCATTTTGTGAGGATAAGCAACACTGGGATCTTCTCTGGAAAAGCGGGGTAGAAAATTAGTGTAATAGAAGTTGGAGACATCAGTTTCTACTAGTTACAGCCCACAAGACATACATGATCACATTCTTAAACCTGTTATACAATGAGGACAATTCTGTATCTACCCTGACCCGTTTTTCCATCTTAACCTACTTCACAAGATTGTTGATCAATTTTCATTGTGCTGTGGAATGCCTCCATTTAGATCTGAAGGTAGCGCTCTCCATCAAGACATTCTGGACTAGGTTTGTTCCAGAAGGCCTTCAATTTGAATTAAGGCTGAAGGGTGTGCTGCCTGTTGCTTCTGAATTAAGTTGCTTTCTCTGATTGTGGCTTTATGAATTTTGTACGTCAGGAGGCTGGGGTTATATGTATACACCTCTGAGCACCAGCTTGGTGGAAAAGTAGTTAATAAACTAAAATAAACAAATCAAATACATCATACATATCTCTGAGTTCTTTCGAGGAAAAGTAGGTTACAAAGAGAAACTAGTAACTACTAATTAGAATGAAGGGAGGAAAGTCAGGTTTGCTCTTATGACTAACAGAAGATTGAACTGCAGAAATGAGCAAATGGTTATTTTAATGGTATGGACCAGCTAATATGTACAAACCAAGCTGCCACTTAAAGGCACAGGAGCATGCCAAGGTTAAAGAGCTGGCAACACTAGACAGGACTGCAACAAATCAATGCTGTTATCCATGGTATTAAAATGCTTTCCTTACAAGCCTCAGTTGTGAAGTCAAAAAGCACTTTTAAACCAAAATTCACTGGGTTGGAGCCAGCTTTTTTGCTCAGTCCTGGCCAATTAAGAGTCCTTACTACAGCTCCCATCCCACATGCCCTTTGTCCACGGTGGAACCCCAGCATGGCCTCTTTAGTGGTCAGAGGAGATCCCATTTTCCCTCTCACCAGTGAAAAAGCTGCTATGATCCAATCCATTAGTTTGGTGATGCTCCTAGATTGAAATGCTTCATGCTGCTTTGTCATCTCCCCATGCAATTATAAAGAAGACAGCACAGGGCCTATCTTTATGTTTACTTTTTAAAAGAATGTAAATACCGCTTAGAGAATGAAATACCCAAGAAGCGGACTCTAATTAAATTTGAAAGATGCAAAGGCAAATCTACTGCACGTGTTTCAGCTGAAGTCTCTGGAGTTGAGACATTTGAAATATGTAAATTCCACTGCAAAACATTTATCTATGTTGCTCTCCAACATTCAAGAGTTCCTGATACACATTCACTATTTTTAGTGAACCAGGGGATGAATGGGTTTTGTGGATGCCTTGGATTCCCCTTTATAATCTTAGCCCAATTTCCCTGATTTACTGTGGAGGGCTTCTAAACAAGGGAAATGAGCCAAATCAATGGTTGCCACTTGTCCTAGCTGACTTGAGAAATTGCCTTTTCTCACGCTATGAGCATCTACCTGTGGCCCAAACAAGCAGGTAAATGGTGTTCTTCTTTCTTTGCATTTTCTGAGATCACCTATATCTCTAGCAAATATACAACAAAGAGAGATTCCGACAGAGGCAATATTTAGTTTTCAAGCCTGACCCTATACACATTTATTCAGAAGCAAGCCAAGCAAAGATATATCCTTTGAGTTCCAGCCCACAAACCTTCTGTCATGCTGTGTGAATTATACTGCACCAAAGCATTTCTAGCTGTGCTGCCGTGGAAGAACAGCTCTGTCAATGAACAGCACTTCCGACAGTTAACTAATGAGTTGGTTTAAAGCAAGGAAGAGAGAATTTGATCGCAAGATGTCAATAGGCTGACAGAGGGAGGGAAAAGTAACCATAAAAATAGCAAATCTGCTACTTCATGACGCAGTTATGGAACAAAATGCGAAATTGACTAAGATACTATTGACGGCACCACAAAGGATTGGATTTTTATAGTACATTGAGTACATGCATGTACATTGTGAATAGGTGGTGGATTTACAGAATGTGAAAATCTTATGAGAATGTATGCTGGAGATCTACCTTTGTGTTTCTTGGTATTTATGAAACTGACTATTTTAGAGTGCTGAATTTACATTTTTTTGCAACTCAAAACACTGGATCCATTTTCTCAGTGAAGTGTAAGGCTAGATGGATTTCATCTGCGACTAGAGGGCGGATCCTTGTGGTTTCTGCTTGTAGGAATTGCAAGGGCCCATTAATAGGTTGTGAATTTGTATTGCTTCAGCACCACAAAGCAATGGGATTCATTTAATACACATCTCTATGCCCAGCAGTGATTAGGTGGTGAATTCCTATAGCCTGATTGGCACATTAACATGAGCGGTGATTAGATGGTGGATTTCTGTGGTCAGTGTGAAAATCACAAGGATCCCTGTATTTCTTCCCCAGTGTGAGGTTTACTGTATTCACAGATAGATTCCAGTACACTGGACTTGAATCATAGAGTTGTAAGGGACCACCAGGGTCATCTAATCCAACCTCCTGCACAATGCAGGAAATTCACAACCACCTCTTCCACACACACACCCAGTGACCCCTACTCCATGCCCAGAAGATGGCCAAGATGCCCTCCCTCTCATGATCTGCCTAAGGTCATAGAATCAGCATTGCTGACAGATGGCCATCTAACCTCTGCTTAAAAACCTCCAGGGAAGGAGAGCTTACCACCTCCCGAGGAAGCCTGTTCCACTGAGGAACCGCTCTGTTAGAAAATCTAACTGTCCTATTGCAGACCAACACAGCTACTCTCTGAAACTGTATTCACAGATGTTGGCCATAATTAAATTGTATTTCTGTTGCTTGCCTATAAAAAGTGTGCAAATTCAGAAGCTCCGCACCGATTCTGTTGGTTCCAACTCTTACCCAGATCTTCTCAAAGCAACAATTGAGAACCGCTGGTTATGGATTTCACTTGCATCAGGATACCTCTTTCCCTCAGGCCACTCTTAAGGGTTATTGCAGAATATGCATGCACACGTGTACGGGGGAAGCCCCACTGAAATCAAGGGAGTTCTCACTCTCAGGTGAGCGTGTACAAAGGTGCATTGCACGGCTGCCTCCTCTGTAGGACGAGGCTCGCTTTGTCTGAACAGCGTAGCGTTCAATTGACGAGGATACAAACCGTTGCAGAGGGAGCCCGACCGCTCTCAGGTTCACGTGGCCCAGTTATATAACCACCACGTCCAGGCATCAAAAGCCCGCCTCTAACGGCTCAAGCAACCCATCGCCTAACGGCCGGAACCGAGCAGCACATCCACGCCGCGTGGCCAGGTGTGCAAACACGAGCCATGGATCGCCCGAGGGAGGGAGGGAGGAGGAGAGAAGCTGGCGTCCAGAAGCGCACATGCGCACTAGCCTCCCTCTTTTACACACAATCTAGGCCCTTTTGTGAGGCGCCCCCCCTCCTTTCCTGTCGCCCCCCCCTTTTCCGTGAAGCTTTCGCAGTGGGTGAAGGGGAACGAAAGGAACCTCCACGGAAGCCACGTGCTTATCCGGGTCTCTGGCCTGGGCGGGGTTAACAACGAGTCTAGGCCACGCCCCTTGGCCTCGTTCGGGTTAGGTAACCCCGTGGTAGGGGAAGGCGCGCTTTCCGTCGAAGGGGCGGGGGGCAGGGACGACTTCTTTTTCCTCCTCCGTCACCGAGGCGCGGCGTGGGCTGTCTCCCCATTGGCGAGCGCTCCGCCCCGAGCGAACACATTTCAGAAACGTGAGGCGCCGGCCGTCACGTGGGGCGCGGGCGGCCAATGGGGAGGAGGGGGCGGGACTTGGCGGCTCCAGGAGCCTCAGAGGACTGCAGCGAGTCACAAGGCGGGCGGCGAGGAGAGCGGCTGCCAGCGGCTTGGAGCTGAGGGAGAGGAGAGCGAGGCAGGCAGGCGCCACCCGTCCGGCTTCTTTCCCGCCCTTCCCTCCTTGTCGCCCCTCAGACTTACCGTCAGGTCTTTCCCTTCTTGCTCCCCTCGACGGCGAGCGGGCGAGGCGATTACCGCGGAGGGGGGAGGAAACAGGCGAAAGAAGAGGTGATGCGTAACTCGCTGACGGCCAACCCCACCACCTCCGCGGCTGCCTCCACCGGCGCGGCCGCCGCCTCCGTCGGCTCTTAGAGCCGCCTCCGTCCTCTCAGAGGAGGCCTCTGAGGACGACCCCCGCGCCTTCTTCAGTCACCGGCCCCGGCTCGCCATGAGCCGCGATCCCGCCTTCTTCGTTTGAGCCCGTCGAAGACCAGCCACCCCACCCCCACCCAGCCCGTTTCCTCATAGGCCGAGCCTTCCTCCGCCCTCCCGGCTTCTTCCCGCTTAGCGACAGTTAAGGGTGTGTGTGTGGGGGGGGGACACGTGACCGGCTGCCCGCCGACCCCCGCCCAAGATGGGGGTGAACGCCGTGCACTGGTTCCGCAAGGGGCTGCGGCTCCACGACAACCCGGCCCTGAGGGAGTGCATCCAGGGCGCCGACACCGTGCGCTGCGTCTACATCCTGGACCCCTGGTTCGCGGGGTCCTCCAACGTGGGGATCAACCGGTGGAGGTGAGCACTGCTGGGGGACGTTTTATTGGGCGGTTTGTTTGCCGGTTCCGTAGAAACCCCGTTTTACGCGCACAGTTCCTTGGAGGGGGTTGCGCATGCGCCGTTACTTGTGATTATACAACGCAGGTTGAGGCGGCTCTTGTGTGTGTGTGTGTGTGAAGTGCCGTCAAGTCGCTTCCGACTCATGGCGACCCTATGAATGAAAGTCCTCCAAAATGTCCTATCTTTGACAGCCTTGCTCAGATCTTGCCAGTTGAAGGCTGTGGCTTGTGGAGGCGGCACTTGGGGTGGGGGGACGGTCCTGACATACTCGGCTCTCTCGGGGTGACAAAAAGGTACAGCTTGATTATCTCTTCCATAGTGCCTTGTGGGGTGGGAGCTGCGGTTCTTCTTTCTCTCTCGTAAGGGCGAAAACGCACGGGAGGTTTTGCCTTGGATTTGCCGCTCTCTAGAGGCACATTTCTCTTATTTTTAAGTTTTGAGAATTCAGCTGGGGGAAAATGTGCCTCTAGACAGCGGCAAATCGCAAGGCAAAACCTCCCGTGCGTTTCCCCCCCCCCCCGATTCTCTGACTAGTTCTGTGTAAGCTCTGGAAAAGACAGTCATGCTAGGAAAAGTTGAGGGCAGCAGGAAAAGAGGAAGACCCAACAAGAGATGGATTGACTCAAAGGAAGTCACAGCCCTCCGTTTGCAAGATCTGAAGAAGGCTGTCAAAGATAGGGCATTTTGGAGGACTTTGATTTGTAGGGTCGCCATGAGTTGGAAGTGACTTGACAGCACTTAACACACACACACAGTTCTGTGTAAAGTTTATGCGGAGTAAAACCTATCGACTCCAGAGCAACTTCCAACTAAGCATGTGAATGGTAGTGTTGTAAGCAGTTTTACAGTGCTGTGTTTGCCTCCTGTGTTGCTTGCAAGGGGGAGAGAAGGAGAGTTTGGAAGCACTGTGTTAAGAGTTGTAGTTCGTGTTGATGATGATGCAGGGTTCGGTAGGACTGCATGCTGTTACTCCAACCTAAGATGATCCCTTTGTCCATTATACACATCCTGTTGAGAAAAGGGTGGCATGCAACAACTTCTGAAGCTCTCTGTGGTGATAGTTATTATTTATTTATGAATGGGATTCAAGGATGTGATCTTGTGCATACAACTTACATGTTACTGCCTTTGCTGGATAACAAACATTTAGTCACTACCAAAGTAGGTGTATGGTCATGATGCTGACTCATGTCCTCTTGCTTGCTATGGCTTGTTAATTGGACCTTTTCTAGCTTTTTCCTGACATTTGCAGTACAGGTGCTATTATGTATACAGTTCTTATTGATGCTGTGTAAAATAAACGCATCCTGTCACTTGGTATCAGTATTGAGCTCATTTTTCCAGCAACAGAATTTGTGAGAGTGAGTCTTCTCAAGACTGCCAGATTTTCTCTGGCATTAGAGGAGTGTGTGTAGTTGGTTGTGTTTCCCAGTGCTAGAAAGTGTCGTTTTTAGTGCCACTTAATCATTTTGTTGCCACCCACGATATCCAGTAGATGTCTGTTTACAGTTTAATAGAGACATAACAGTGTGGCTTGATTTTTTAATCTTACCCTTCCTTCAATGAACTCCGGGAGGTGTACTTGGTTCATCCTACTCCATTCCCCATTTTATCCTCACAGGTTAATTTGAGAGTGTGTAACTGGCCCAGGTAATTCAGCTTCATAGTAGAATGAAGATGTACACCCAGGTCTTCCTGATCCTAACCTTGACAATCTAACCACGGTTTATTTGCTTTACTTATACCACACCTGCCTTCCTGGTGGGACCCAAAGCGGCTTACATCCTTCCCCTCTCCTCCATTTTATCCTCACAATAACCCCATGAGGTAGGTTAGGCTGAGAGTGTGCAGCTGATCAGTCACCCAGCAAGATTCTGGGGATTTGAGCCTGGTATCACTGTAACCACTACATCTCCTTTTCCTTTTGCTACTATCAGAACAGTTCTTCTACAGCTGGTAGAGGAGAGCAAAAAAGAGAAACAAATTTTTTGGTTTTGGATATGGATAATTTGTGAAATAGGCAGTCACCCATATAGCCAGTAGCAATTTCCATTGTTTCAGCTGAAAATTGCTTACTGGTTCATATCATGATCATTTGCATGAATACATAGGTAAGGTATATTGTTTGAAGTGTCATATTACCAGTTAAGCTAAGTGTATATTCGTAGGGTCCAAGAGATATGGATTTCCCAGTAGAATAGAGGGGATTAATCCTTCCACCTTTACGCAGTTTTGATTTTTCTTCCACCTTGTATTTTTACTAGCCTTGAAGGGGGCGAGCGGTGGCTTTACATGTAGCAAGTATAACAAGAGTAAATGTCAGTTGGAGGTAGATATGTTGAAGCAAAATGATCAGAACTTGGTTTTTATGATTTATTGAATTTAGTTTGTGATCATACTTCAGACCCAGATCCTGTTTGTGTTATACAAAAGAACGTTTGAGTGGTCTGTATGTGAAACTGATGATCTGTAGATATTCAGCAAAGCTAAATATTCAAGCTTACCCCCATTTTTCTGCACTAATAGTGAACCCTTCAGGCGCTGTATGGAGGAGCAGAAATATGCTTAACAATGAAAATGATAAATTATACGCAGATTACTTCCTCCCTTCCCAATAAAGTATATTGCTACACTTAGCAGGAAGGGTTTTAAACAGATAAATTATGCAAGGAAATCTTTCTGCTGGGGACCCTTTAGGATTTGGAATGTTGAATTCTTAAACATATATTGTCACTTGTTTTTTTTTAAAATGGTATTAAGCAGATATCAAATACGTATAAAGTTAGAAAGCTACACTGTTGAAATAGAATTTTGAAGGAATCATGGAAGAAATTGAGGAACGCTAGACCATTTTAGAGTTAGACCATTTTAAGGCCATTGAAATAATGACTTCTTCTGACTTTGATTTCTTTTGCATTCAAATGCAAACCCACTGTTCTTTTAGCTTGGCAAACTGAATATTGTTTGGTGAGATGTAAGGGAAAGTTATGTTGCTCTTGTGAATGAATTTATCCACAGCTGTCCTACTGACATGCCTCACATAATTGCCAGCCAGTCTTATCACATGGGATCACTGACCTCCTTTCTCTTGGCCCTTTGCCCCATCTCCCGCATGTGTTTGTTAAATAGTATTAATAAGTAAAAGGCTTTAAAGTTGGGTCTTATTTGGATTATCATTGTGTATGATTTTTGGAATACACCGAATTAAATAAATGAAATACCAAAAACTTGGCCAAAAATGCTGAAATCTTACCTACTTTTAGTCTTGAAGATGCTGATGTATTAAGAAGTTTGTGAATCTTACTTTGTAATTGTCACCAATTCTTTTTAGGAACAGACTTGTACAGTTATGGCTTATTTGTTCTATATTTTGTGTGAGTAACAGATACATTAGAATTTCTCCCCCAAGTTTTATAAAATGAACACAGTTGAACTGGCTTAACTGTGCACTGAATGTATGTACAGTTATCAGAGGAGCATGTCTATTATATTAGGTGCTGTGGAGCACAGACAGGATAATGCTGCTGCAGTTATTTTGCTTGTGGGCTTCCTAGAGGCACCTGGTTGGCTATTGTGTGAACAGACTGCTGTGCTTGATCGGCCTTGGTCTGATCCAGCATGGTTTTTCGTATGTTCTTATGTTTAGGTGCTTGTTGCTTTTTGATATTTTCTTGTGTTTTCTATATGGTGGATTTTGGTAACATAACGGAGCTGCTTTATGCCAAGTCCCATCTAGCTCCATATTGTCTAATTTGATTGTCATTGGCTCTCCAGGGTCTTGGGGAAGACCTTTCTTAGCCTAACAGCTCCTTTTAACTGAATACATGTTTTCCTTTCCTCGAAAGGGAAGTTACTAGATGTATTCCAGTACCAATAACATAAATATGTGTTTCAAACCAGAGTCCTTTTGTAAACTGATTGTAGTGGACACATATAGCTTTATTTCATATGAAGGCTTACCTATTCATTTCAGTTAGCTGCCTCCGTTAAAAGGAATGGGGAATGTCTTGTAGGCAGAGGATTTTCCTTTATGTTTTGGATGACCTATGCCTCCATGGTGTATTAAGTCAGGACAGCTATTGATTGTATAGTATTATTTAGGTATGTAATGCCTGAGGTAGAAATGCGAATGCCCAGAACAAGAAACCCGGAAAGGAATCAGGATGGCAAGATGGCGGTGAATGCCAGTCTTGCAGATTTTGGCACACAGCAGAGAGGGTGGGCCTTGGTCTTTCCAGTTAAGTCCCTCGCCTTCTAGAGAGTTCGATCACCTTCCTTCTAGCCCGGTTAAGCCAGGGCCCTGTCTCTTGGGTTGAAAATGTTCTCTGTTTCTCCAGCAAAATCTTTTTGGAAATTGTGTGGAGCACTGATAAAAACAGCAATGAAATATTTTTGAATGCGAGAAGTGACATTTTAAGAGAAAACAATGTTTTATCATATTATAGAAAAAATTAAACTTTAACTTGATATCCATATATGCTGCTAGTCTTTCTGTGACTATATGAAACTTGGTCTGTTAAAATAATGCTCTTTCTTTTGTTTGATATTGGATTTGTGTTCACTCCTCCCCCCCCCCCACACCTCAGATGGCAAAAACTGAGGTGTGTGTGATAAGTTAGGCTAGGATGTACTAGTTTACAACTCTTTCCAGTATGGGGTGTAATTTGAAATTTTGCTTGTAGAAAACAATGGCATTTATACTTTTAAAACGTTAAATGTACCAAATAGTGGGCTTCATCCTGTGGAAGATTTCATCATGCACAACAGTCCTTGCAGAAAGACTAAAACTAAACAGTGAAAGTGATGGTATCCCCATTATCTGTTCTGTGAGCACAAGGCACAGTCCATACATTCCATTGCTCCACATTGACATTGTTATTTTTTCATTTATATTGAAGTACTATTGGTCGCTATAGCAATCCTTGCACAAAGCAGAACTGTATTGAGCACAAGCTGCTGCTGTATCTGACCTAGTGTAATTGTATATGCTAGCTAAGTTATAAATAATGCATTTTGTGTTGCTGAAGCAGAACAAATAAAATAGCATTTATAAGAAAATATTGCATGTATTTAATCCCCCACCTCAATTTTTGGTTTCTTGGTAAAAAGAAGCAGAGAATGAAAGTTTTAGGACATTTCACCTGCATTACCATTCTTAGCCACGATGAGTGCTAGTGAGATGACTCTCTTTTTTCCATAATGAATTTGTAAGGCTATAACTTTCTATAGAATACTAAAATACACAACTTCACTCTGTTGCCAAGATATCACATTAGAAAAGCAAGTTCTGCCAAATGAATAATTCACCAGTTTTCAAAGGGCTTCTGAAATAGTTGCATTATCTCATGAGGTGCTTTAGGCCATTATTTGACTAAATACTTTAGCTGAGCCACTGAATGTATATGACTGAACACTACACTTATGTAAATGAATGATTCATATGCTAAGGGAATATACGGTATACGTTGAGTAGTAAATAATGTAAAGTGCAGTATAAAGAGCAGGTTACTTTGAAAAAGCTGGTTTTTCCTCTTTGATTATATTTATGAACATACTGTATTCTTTGTAGAATGATAATTGAAAGAGGTAGCACGACCCTTGAAATATACAGATGGTTCAGCTGAGAAGCTCTATCCTATTTACAGTGTCTTTTAAATAATGTGAGCATGTGTTTCTGATTAATGCATCATTAAGACTACAGGTCTGTGTGAGTGCTGTTGTACACAGTGACACTTGTTTCTGAACAAACGTGGCCTAGAATTGTGCTGTAAATGTCCAGTAGCTGCTGTGGAACAGAACTACAGGTGAATTACCAGGGGCAAGTAAGCATCAGCAGTTTGAGAAGTGCTATTCGTAGGTTAGAAGTGACAGGCTGAACCTAAAAACCTTCGACAATATTTTGAACCTTTAAAGTTTATAATATATACTGGATGAGGCCTGACAAACTAGTGGTCAAATGGAGGCTTAATACCTTTTCTGCATTTTGATGAGTCTAGTTGGATCAGTGGTCTCTATAGGTTAATAGATGGATTATTTGATGTCTATTGAAGTATTAAGGTACTACAGTATATCAGTTATTTACCCTATTGCTGTGATAGGATGATGTGGAATAGGCTAGACTTTGCTATTTTCTGCATCTTTCCCCCACTTTGAAATAAGGCTGTGTCTTTCTATTCTTCTGATAACTTTCAAATTTTGTGGGATGTATGTAGCAATTAAATATCAAACTTTAGAGGTGTTTTCTTTGTTATGGAATGCATGAATGTTCTTACCTATTTAACTCATAATTTTCAACAGAAGCATGTGATAGTTATTTTAGAGGCTTAATGTAGTTTGATATTTAATCTGCTGGGGAAAGCTTCAGATATCTAGGCAACTGTTCCCCTTCCCTTGTTTCTTTTTCAAAAGCAAATTATATGGGTAACGTTGGCCTTAAGAAATTTGAAGGTATTTAGGTAACAGTAAATGTTATTGAAGTCACAGGCAATGCACATTTCCTTTTGAGAAAAGCACTTGGGAGGAATGGCAAAAGTTACTAACCATATAATTTGCTCTCTAGACTTTAACGGAACTCCATTCCTGACAGCAGGTATCTTCGAAGTGTGGCCCAACAAGTCAAATGCAGTACAGCTGAACAACTTCACCAGTCCTACAGGGTGGTCCTCTAGTGGTGCAACAATATGTTTCTTGCAACAAGGGTTCATGCAGATGGATTGCCAATAACTAGGCAGTTTACAGGACAAAGCTGATGGGTTGTTGCATATTCATAGAATCATAGAGTTGGAAGGGACTACCCGGGTCACCTAGTCCAACCCTGCACAATGCAGGAAATTCACAACTACCTCCCCCCCCCCACACACCCCCAGTGACCCATATTGATTGCAGGTTGTGCAGACCTATTTTGATTGATATGATATTGGGCTGTACTTTTTATTCTTGTTTCCAAGAATTTTCTCACAGCTTATAATGCTGATTCTGCTATGTGCATGCCAGAGAATTATAGCATCAATGATGATAGAGAGATGCCTGGAAATTAAATTTTTCTATGAAAGGTTTGCAACAAATAAGAAAATGGGCCATCCATTTACATAAGGTACTGCATACTGGCAAAGGTGTCAGACAAGGATGTATTTTATATCCCTTTCTGTTTAATCTATATGGAGAACATATCATAAGGCAGGGGTGGGGAACCTTTTTTTTGCCAAGGGCCATTTGGATATCTTCGACATCATTCAGGGGCCATACAAAATTTATATATATAAAATTTATATATATAAAACAAAAAGTGATCAGCAATGCAATCTTATGCAGGTCTACTCTAAATCCTATTCAAGTCAAGTCAGCGGGGCTTACTCATTGGAAAGCGTCAGTAGGTTTGTCCTGCAGATGTCTAGGATCTTAGCCTACTGGCAGCCTGAGCCTACCCATTTTTGCCCAGAGAAACTATGAAGTACACTTTGTTTATTGAGAAATTTTTCATGCTGCCTGGAACTTGACTTGGATGGAACTTGACATCAGATCTCAAAAGCTAAGCAAGGTCGTCCCTGGTTGGTACTTGGATATAAGACCACCAAGGAATACCAGAGTCCTTATGCAGAGAAAGGAAATGGAAACTCACCTCTGTTCATTTCTTGCCCGAGCCAGCAATGCCGTGGATTGAACTTAGAAGGGTCCAGATTGGGGAGGGGCACAGAGTACACAGAGAGAGATGCTGCACGTTTGGTAGTCCATCCTGCACCTGGGACCTTCTGCATGCCAAGCAGAGGCTCTACCCCTGATCCACAACCCCTGCCAAGCAGAGTCTCTACCCCTGATCCACAGCCCCTCCCAAGTAGATGCTCTACCCCTGATCCACAGCCCCTGCCAAGGAGACGCTGTACCCCTGATCCACCGCCCCTGCCAGGGAGACGCTGTACCCCTGATCCACAGCCCTGCCAAGGAGATGCCCTACTGAAGCACACCAGCTGGAGGATCAAGTGGGGAGGGGCTGCCTGGGGGCCATCTGACTGCCGCGCGGGAAGCGCGCCCCAGCCGGCAGATCCAGTGGGGAGGGGCTTAGCAGGGGGCTGTCTGGGTGCCGCACGGGAAGTGTGCGCCAGCTGGCAAATCCAGTGGGGAGGGGCTTAGCAGGGGGCCCTCTGGGTGCCGTGCGGGAAGCGTGCGCCTGCCAGAGGTTCAAGAGGGGAGGGGCTGGCCAGGGGGCCCTCTGGCTGCCGCACGGTAAGTGCCCACCAGCTGGAGGTTCAAGCGGGGAGGGGCTTGGCAGGGGGCCCTCCAGCTGCCTTGCGGGAAGCGCGCACCAGCTGGCAGATCCAGTGGGCCCTCTGGTGGCCATGCGGGAAGCGCGAGCAGCTGGAGGTTCAAGCAGGGAGGGGCTTGGCAGGGGGCACTCCGCAAGCTGGCTGGGGGCCAGATGAAATGATCCTGCGGGCCGTAAACAGCCCGCGGGCCGGAGGTTCCCCAACCCTGTCATAAGGAAAGGTGGTTTAGATATAGATGAGGGTGGAGTGAAAATTGGTGAAAGGAACATTAACAATTTGAGATGTGCAGATGATACCACCTTACTGGCAGGAAATAGTGAAGACTTGAAATGACTACTGATGAAAGTTAAAGCCAAAAGCAGGATTATAGCTAGACATCAATAACGACTTCTGAGGAATTACACAACTTTAAGGTTGTTGAAGAAGAAATTGAAATTGTTCAAGATTTTCTATTCCTTGGCTCAGTCATGAACTAAAAGGGAGACAAACCAAGAAGAGATTGAGACTAGGCAGTGTGGCTATGAAAGAGCTACAAAAGATCCTTAGGTATAAGGATATGTCACTGGTCACCAAAATCAAGATAATTAATACTGTATTATTCCTCATTACTATGTATGCATGTGAAAGTTGGACAATGAAAAAAGCTGATTGGAAGAAAGTTGGTTCATTTGAAATGTGGGGTTGGAGGAGAGTTTTACAGATACCATAGACTTGCCAAAAAGACAAATAAGTGGGTTTCTTGAGCAAATCAAACCTGAACTCTCACTGGAAAGGACAATACTGCTAGGAAAAGTTGAAGGCAGAAGGAAAAGAGGAAGACTCAACATGAGAAGGATTAACTAAGTAAAGGAAGCAGCAGCCCTCAGTTTGCAAAACCTGAGCAAGGCTGTCAACAATATGACATTTTGGAGGTCATTGATTCATAGGGTTGCCATAAGTCAGAAGCTACTAAATGGCATTTAACACACACACACTTTTTACATGTTGGATGGTCTATTCATATGGATTACAACAGTCCATGAAAATTGTATCTTGAGTGAGTGGATAACATTAAAGAACTTCTGCATATGCACCTGTAAAGCAGCTGACTGATGATTATATGGACAGAATATTGCTTAACATTCCAAGCTGGAGAAGAACTTGAGAAGAGTTCTTGATCAATAAGAAAACTAAATGTTAGGAATTAAACAAAGCTTGTATACAGATTCTTGTAGGTTTTCCAGGCTGTGTAACCGTGGTTGTGTAACCGTGGCTGTGTAACCGTGGTCCTGGAATTCCAAAAATTCCAAGACCACGGTTACACAGCCCGGATAACCTACAAGAACCAATGAACTCTGACCGTGAAAGCCTTCGACAATATCTTGTATACAGAACCTGGAAACCATGATTTTTTAGCATTTAAGTTTCAGGTTTTTTAAAAAAAAGTCTTTATGCAACCCAAGAGAATATTTTAAAGCAATTGGTTATGTTGTGCACATATCACTTGCACTGAGCAAGTGTGAAATTAACAACTTCTCTCTGGCTGTCACTTGTAAAAAATCTAAGCAAAATTGCTTTCTTGGAAGATTTGAGCACTCAAAACATTCCAGAATCAAGTTACTGGAGGAAAAGAGTTTTCTCCATAACATGGAGAATAAATGCACTTCCTGTTTAGTTTGCACAGTTTTAGATATTCACTTTGCATTGTAATACAGTTCATGATCTTTTGTTTTATATATAATGTTGGACTTTGTTGCAGTTAGAACTCAGGTTATTTAATAGAAGGTCATGAATGTAGTTTCAGGAGACATGAGTGTGCACTGTAATGTTTGCATTGCATTCAGATGTCCTCATGAAGTATTACTAAAAGACTGTAAGGAGAACTTTGCCATTTGCAGAAAATATGTCATTAGGGTCACTGCAAAAGCCGAAATCCACAAATACTGGCAGTGTTGACTAGGAGACTGGTATGGCTTGGAAGAGGCCCCTCCCCACCATGCAAGCCAGAGAAAGTTGTGTGTGGCTCCTGGCAGGTGAGAAGGTAGCTGGCTGTTGCCACCTGCATTAGTCGCACAACTACCAGGCAACAGGACTAGGCTGCATGAATTGTCAGCTACCGGGCCCAACCTGGGTGGGCATGCCCTGCAACGGTGGTCATCCAGGCCTGGTGGTGGGATTGGGCAACATGAGTCATCCAGTGGTAGTGATTTGAATAAAGGGAATTATGTGGATGCAGGGGGCAGAGCCGGCAAGCTCATGCCTTCCCCTCCTTGCACTGACTAAACCCATGGAGGGAGGAGGGGTCATGTATTCAGGCTAGTTGCATGACATGCTCAGGCTGGAGACAGTGAATGTGAAATCACAGTTAATAACTGAATGGTGAGCATCTGCTGTAACTTTTTAAAATGTTTGAAACCACTTAGAAGAATTTGGGGACAGTTCCTGCAAGTCTGAGTGGAAGGAGAATCACTAGCTGAAAAGAGCAGTCTTTCCCCTCTTGAGCAGAAAACTGTGTTACTGAGAGGATTTAGTTATTGAGCACTAAAAAGTAATCCTTTTAGGCTTGTTTAGTTGACAGGCTAATTCATGCAGTCCTAAATTTATTTACTTCATTTATGATCTGCTCCCCCCCCCCATATAGATGCAAAGCTATTTACATTGTTCTCCTCTCCTCCATTTGATCTTTACAACAACCCTGTGAGGAAGTCTAAGCTGAGTGTAAGTGACTAGCCTGAGGTCTCCAGCTAACTTCCATGGACAACTGGGGGTTCAAACCTCCGTCTCCCAGATCCAAGAAAAGCAGGTTGGATCCAGCTCATGGTGTCTTCTTTTGTGGTTTCGGAGCTGGAGTGTTGTAGCTTTGTCTAACCCATATTCCACACTGGCTCAGAATTCCAAGAAAGCAGACTTCATGAGCTGGATCCAGCCAGCTCATTTGTTGATAAAAAGTCCATTTTGACCACCAAGAAAGGCTGTGCCAGGGATCATGGGACCTGCATGTACACTTCGTAGCTTATGGAACCAGGGGCTGTAGGTGACTTGGGTGAGGTTCAGCAAAAAAAGCTGGCTGGATCCGACCCCATTTTTTGTATTTAAACAGATTCTCAGTATGTGTTGACCTTCAAGATCCAGACTTGGATCACATGTTGCCAGGTTTTAGATTGTCATAACTTACATGGTTAAAAATCTGGATTTGCCTAGAACCTTGAGCTTCAGTCTGCAGTTGGAGAATATCTTTAGTTGCCGTTGCACTGAGCCAAAAATAAGTAAATGTTGTTGCTGGTTTTTGACAGATGTTTGAGACAGACAAAATGGTATTTTGGGAGACTTTCTTATGCTTCTATAGTGCTGTTTGTAATTTTTAATCATGCTTCATGAAGCTGGAAAGTTTTAAAAATACTTTTGTTCTGCAAATAGTATAGAATAGTTAAACAATTTCTTTTTGTTCTGCCATGAGGAAAACATACATTTGTGGCTGGCAGTGCAGTAGGATCACTTTGAAACATTGCATTGATGAACTTGAACTTGTAGTTATGAAACTATGTTGTAGCATGATCTTTAAAGTAGGTCATTGTTACGGGAGTAGTCCAAACAGCCCGCCGGTTGCTAGAGCAACGACCTATTTAAGAAACTATTTCTGTTGATTCATATTGAAACAATTCTTTAGAAATCATATAAGGAAATGGGTAAGAGTTATACGCAGTTGGAGATCGCAAAGGTTTCCTTCTGATGTTAGTTTAAAAAGATGACTTTCTCTCCCCTGGGACAAATGTGGCATTGAAGGGCTTTGAGTAAATTATGTGTGTAACTTTTCATCTTCAGACATTCTCTTTTCCTTGGGCCTCTTCTATATGTTATACTGGTACTAATTTTATTGGCAAACCATACAGCAACGGTGTGGTTCTTGAGCAGTAAAACTTCTGAGTTTAGAATATCGTTTGCTATATAAATTTGCTCTTAAAACTAATGATAGAAATTGCTCTTTTAAAATAAATACAAGGTTTCATTCATCCAGTGCATGAATAATTGTCTACGTAATAAATTCCTGAGTAGCTAATAGAAATTGAGTGGACACCGGCAATTGTTTTCCCGTGTAAATAGCAAGACTTAACCTCTTCTCTTCCCTGCTATTCTGGGGAGGCTGGATCTAATACATTAAAACTGGTTTTTAAACAGCTCCTGCCATATTACAAGATAGACCACATTTGGAGAGCTTGCCAAAAATGGACCAGTCTTATAAAGACTGTGATCTGGGGAGCCATTTATAAGAATATTAATTTTGTCTGAATATAGAGATATAGAGTTGCAGAGTGATTTTTTTTCCCCTTACCTGTGGGGTTATTGCAGTGTTCGTTTCTGGCTTTAGACATGTGATGGCCTGGAAAGAAAACTGGAAAAAAATGTTAGGGTATCTCCCCAACCCTTGATGATTAAAAAAAAAATTCTATGAAAAAATTGGCAATCTTGGAACACTGAAGAGAACTACTATGAGATTTTCTGTTTTGGAATGAGTTACATGCATAAGATAAGGTTTACTTAGACCAGTGGTTCCCAAAGTGGGCAGTTCCACCCCCTGGGGGGGTGGGATTACCTAGGGGGGCACTAAGAGGCAAGGGGGCAGCGGGTGGGCACTAGAGGTGGGCCCCTTCAACTGTGTTGTTCACCAATTTACAATAGATCAAGCTATGGCACCACACTGGTAAATTTGGTGGAAACTATCAGAATTTTTTTCCAGACTTTGAAGAGCTGGTACCACTGGATCAAGTTTATCAGTTTTGTGGAATAAATTTCAACTAAAATTTTTTAATTTGATTTTTGAATAGATGAGCAATTGTTACTGTTTTGAAATTTTATTGTTATTATCTTCTTTAGTGAGTCATGGAAACCCCTATTTTGGATAATGCTTTTTATAGGATAGGGGGCGCTGGGGTTGAGTTTGTGAAACAAAGGGGGCAGTGGCCTGAATAGTTTGGGAACCACTGACTTAGACTGTGTATGTGATGTGAAGATTTTTTTTATGTAAGACCATTTATAGCATTAGATACTTATAAGTGTGTATCCTGCAGACACATAAAACATATTTAAGGATATTTCTTTCTAAATAGCACACTTTTTGTTTACTACAAAAATTTTGTACAAAACTACCACTACAACTTTTAATGTTCTCTATCTCTCTGACAGCAAAAAGATGTGTGTGTTAAGGTAGCATTAGGTGCAGCAGTTTGCAGTGCTGCATTTCTCTTTGTTGATATACCTAATACTGGAGACAATCTTACTTCTGTAGAACTAAAGCAATATGCCAAATCTATATGTTAAGTTATAAAGGATGTACTTTATGATATACAATAAAATAAGAGGTTTGATAAGAATGTAATTATTGGGTATTTCTTTTTCTAAAGCTTCTGAAAACAGTGTTTAAATGGCTTCAAAATTTCTTGCAAATTTACATCTCCAGCTGACAACTTTGGCAGTGGGTATCTGAGGTTTGGCAAATAAAGAATGGTGCAGATGTAGGCCTCATACAAAAATAAGTAATTTCCCCTGAGTTTCCATAGCAACAGGTTTGGGAGTCCCTGTTCTAGTTGTTGTATTTCCGCTTGGCTGATATGTTGCATCCTCTTATACCTTCACAGGTCAAATTTGTCCCTAGTCAAAGAGTATGAGTATAGTGGCCTGTTTGCTGGTAGGTAGGCTTTATTACAGGAGGAAGTTGGGTGTGGTAAAGATAGCTACATCTGTTCAGCAAAAATGTAGAAAAGTGGGAGTGTCCATAGTTTACTTCAAGACGTAAATGCCCGGTTACTTTGTACTGAGAACAGACCGGGGCATAGGGGGAAGTCATGCAATAGCACTAACAGCTTTGCTTTTCCCTCAGCAAAGTCTCTGGTTTGAATCTCACCCCTTCAACAACCTAGACCTGCTCAGCCCCTGCTCCTGAACACAGGAGCAATGCTAACTTGTGTGTGTAAAGTGCTGTCAAGTTACAGCTGACTTATGGTGACCCCATAAGGTTTTCAAGGCAAGAGATGCTAAAAGGTGGTTTGCCTTCGCCTGCCTCTGCATAGCGACCCTGGACTTCCTTGGTGGTCTTTCATCCAAATACCAACCAGGGCTGACCCTGCTTAGCATCCAAGATCTGATGAGATTGGGCTAGCCTGGGCCATACAGGTTAGGGTAAAATACCAATACATCCTCAAAAGAGAATACACAGCTTAAGGCACAGGAAAGGGGAAAGCACACAACTGAAGAGCTCTGAAGCAATATGATTAACAGAGTTCTATCTCTTGCAGAGGAGGCAGAAAAAGAACTGCCAGCAGCATATACTTCCTCACCTACTAGAAATGAACACACAACCTACTTGTCTCCAGGGATTATGGGAGGAAGTACCAAATCATCTCAGGATGTCTTCCTCTCCTCAAGTAAGAAAGGACAAATAGAAAAAAAAAAGAGTTGTAAAGAAATGCAGAAAGGAGTCTTCAGAGTCAGGTATATTGTTCACATTTTTCTCGGCTTATCCCACCTGTGATGGCATTATTTCCATAATTGTTACTTCATGGAAATATACTGCAAAAATATTAAATACATTGGCAATGATTTGAGCAACTACATAAAGAATAGTGATTATAAACCAAATACCATGTATAATGGTGCTGAGGTTTAGCGCTACCTCCACATTTACAAGCATATTAGTCAGGCAGAACTGGAAATTGCTTTCATTCTACGAAAATTACAGCCTATACACAAGGTTTAAGGGTCATATGGTAACTAGAGTCCTTTTTCTTCTGTTCACCTGAGGGAAATCAAACCCGGTTCTCCAGGTTAGAGTCCACCCAACTTTAGCATCTGCTTGACCAATATAGTCCTCCTTCCTAAAAAGTGAAGTGAACAAGGCCACACCCAACATTCTTAAATTTCTTTTCCATCCTTTAACATATAGTAGCCTTGCTTGTTCTTTGTGAGTTTGAAACAACAGCCATTATGTGATCTTATATTCATTGTAAGAATTCTTTTTTAAAAATATTGTCGAAGGCTTTCACGGTCAGAGTTCATTGGTTCTTGTGTGTTATCCGGGCTGTGTAACCAAGACCATGGTTACACAGCCCGGATAACCCACAAAAACCAATTATTTTTTTAGTTTTATGCGCTGCAAGTGTTTTTAGTTTTATGCGCTGCAGGTTTGCCAAAAATAGTAAACACTTTAAAACAACATACGAAATTTTCAGCTGAATATATCATAAAATTATTCTCCCTAATAATCCCTTACCTCACACAGAAGCAAATTTAAGCAAGTAGGTACATTAATAATTTTGAAGAAGCACATTCCCTGTCGCTGAGCTGCTACATAAGAATTTGGCTGGAATATTTGCTCCATACAGTGTGAGGAAGTGGTCAGAGTGCTAAATTTGGAAGTGTAAAACTCAAGTTCTGTTGCCTCCCTAGGTATGAAGCTTGGTAAATGACCCTAGGCAAATTAGGCTCCAAGAGCCTAAAGACGGTTTCAGAGGGTAGCCATGCTGGTCTGCAGTAGAACAGCTAAGATTTAAGTCCAGTAGCACCTGGGAGACCAACAAGATTTTGGGGGTATAAGCTTTTGAGAGTCAAAGGTCCCTTCGTCAGATACAAGTCGCGATGGAGATCTGAGTCTTCGTATCCCAGTCAGAAGGTGAAAGGGGTGTTGTGAAGAAGAAGAGTTGGTTTTTATGTCGACTTTCTCTACCACTTAAGGGAGACTCAAACTGGCTTACAATCACCTTCCCCTCCCCTCCCCACAACAGACACCCTGTGAGGTAGGTGGGGCTGAGAGACCTCTAACAGAGCTGTAACTTGCCCAAGGTCACCCAGCTGGCTTCGTGTGTAGAAGTGGGGAAACAAATCCAGTTCACCAGATTAGCATCTGCTGCTCATGTGGAGGAGTGGGGAATCAAACCTGGTTCTCCAGATCAGAGTCTACTGCTCCAAACCACCGTTCTTAACCACTGCACCATGCTGGCTCAAAATGTTTGTAAAGGATGCAAAAGTACAATGCATATAGTAATCAGCTTGATTAGAGCAGAGGGGAATCACTTGGGGCAGAAAATTAGAGAGCCAACGTGGTGTAGCAGTTAAGAGCGGTGGACTATTTCCCATTCCTTCCAATGAATCCTGCTGGGTGACCTTGTGCAAATCAGAGTTCTCTCAGAATTCTCTCCGCCCACGCAGGCAATGGCAACCCACCTCTGAACGTCTCTTGTCTTGAAAACCCCATGGGGCCGCCATAAGTCAGCTGTGACTTGACGGCACTTTCCTCCACCACCACTGGAAAATTAGTATCTGTAGTGAGGTAAGAATCTTATGTCTCTGTTCATCCCTAGGTGGCCCATTGTTCTGAGGACAGCTACAATTTTCCAACAGTGCTGGCTTCCCTCCCCTACCTCTCTACTGTATACTGTATTGTTTACCAACTACTATATGGGGATCCTGACTGTCCACAGGACCTTCGGTGGCCCCCGTGAGGCAAAAGGAGCACATTTATGCTTTTATTGTCTAATGTTCGTGGGGCGGTTAAATAGTCAAAGTGTTGATTTGTAAATTGTTTTATTCTTACGGTTTTATTGTAAAAAAAGGTAAAGGTAAAGGTCCCCTGTGCAAGCACTGGGTCATTCCTGACCCATGGGGTGACGTCACATCCCGACGTTTCCAAGGCAGACTTTGTTTGCGGGGTGGTTTGACAGTGCCTTCCCCAGTCATCTTCCCTTTACCCCCAGCAAGCTGGGTACTCATTTCACCGACCTCGGAAGGATGGAAGGCTGAGTCAACCTTGAGCCGGCTACCTGAAACCGACTTCCGTCGGGATCGAACTCAGGTCGTGAATAGAGCTTTTGACTGCAGTACTGCAGCTTAACACTCTGCGCCACGGGGCTCCATAGTATTTATTACTTTGATCATTATGTTGTGAGCCGCCCTGAATGCACTCAAGTTCAGCACAGGGTTGTTGTCTTGTAACCTTGCCATTCTTCCTGAGAGACAGAAGGGGGATACAAAGATCAAACAAAATGCACATTCATTAACTACTATCACTAGATATTGTCGAAGGCTTTCACTGTCAGAGTTCATTGGTTCTTGTAGGTTATCCGGGCTGTGTGACTGTGGTCTTGGTATTTTCTTTCCTGACATTTCGCCAGCAGCTGTGGCAGGCATCTTGTTACTCCTCTGAAGATGCCTGCCACAGCTGCTGGCGAAATGTCAGGAAAGAAAATACCAAGACCACGGTCATACTATCACTAGAATTTATAGTAAAAGAAATGTGATACTTTGCTTTGATCTTTCAAAGCTTTGTACTTTACATGCAACTATGTATTGTCTTTCTATGTTGCTACCTTGCTCTCACTCAGTTCTTCTACTACCACGCTTTAAAAACTTTTTTTCAAAAGATTCCATTCTTCTAAGTCTATGTATTCATCATCTCAAATCCCACTCTTTGGGCTCTAAAGTTCCTTTTCTCAAGCCATCAGAAGCCTTTAGCCCTTCTCCACAACTGATTACACTTTTTCTTCTTCTTCCCTGAAAAACCCAAAAGGTGTTTAATTATCACCTTTTCCTATATTTGTGCAACTTTGAGGGCAAAATTTTCCTTTCAACATAGTGGTTGGATCTAGGCTCCTGAAAATAGAATGAATTTGTGGAAGCTATTTTTAATACCTGGGGGGCCCCACCCTCAAGAAAAACACCTTGAAGATCAATATGTCTAGTTCCAATATACCATGTAAAACCAGGCTGTGGGAAGGTGGCAGGGTGAATACACCACCCCTTGCCTGAATAGGACATGGTAAAAATGACTTCCACAAACTTACTCTGTTGGCAGAAGTCTTGAATCCAACCCAATATCTTTGGCATCGTTTAAATTTGGTGAAGCATTTTCCTCTGAGCACATATTACACCAAAAGGGCATAATTTCTAGTTAATATAAATCATTTCCCATCCAAAGTGAAGGTCACACATCTCTCTCCACTGCAGTGGCAAAGGGAAGGGAGAGAAAGTAATGACAGCAGCACTGGTTGAGGGGCAGAGAAACCACTTTTAATTATTGGCAAATGACTAGTCACTCCTGCATGTCCTTCTGTCCACACCTGCTTTAGAATCTTCAAAACACTTTACATACTGATTTGCTGTCATCAAGAACAATGCTGTCATCAACAACAATCCTGTAAGGTAAGTTAGCATTAACCTGACCTGGATGGCCCAGGCTAGCAACGCAGTGGCAGGCAGTGGCAAACCACCTATGAATATCTCTTGCCTTGAAAACCCTGTAGGGTCTCCATAAGTCGGCTGCAACTTGACAGCACTTTCCTCTACCGTTGGCATTTTGAACACTTCATATTGGCAGCATTACAGTCGTGAATGGCTTTAATTGTCATACTTGGATGGTTTTCATTTTTTTTGCAGTAAGTTAGAAATAGTTTCCCACTGATCAATCTTCATTTGGCACATGATTTTAATGAATTACTCAAGAAAGCTTTCATAATACAGCTGTTACATAGATTGCTGTGTTCGTGAGATAACAGACCCTCTTCATTCATAATTCATCTTCATTAAGTCAGTGTGGTGTCCGTCCCCTTCAGTAGTCTAACCCAGTCTCCCAAGTTGCCACAACTGTTTAACTAGCTTGCCCATACACCAAGTAGAAGCACTACTTATATAGTTTTATTTTTGTGCATATATTTACTGCATTAATATATCACTTTTCTGCCACTGTGCTCAAAGAAGGCAGTGGCTGAAGAATTTTTCTTTGCTTCAGGCTAGGAAATGGTGGCTGGCTGCTGAGAAAGAATAAGTGCCTAAGAAGCTCCTCCCTCTTTTGGCAGGGATATAAGTCAGGGAGGGAAGAGGTTTTAACCAGAGGAGGGCACTCCTCCACTAACCAGGGAGTCACTAACAATAGTGACCAGTTATGTTCCCCCAGGACAGGTGAGAAGGCCATCCCCAGTTCTCTGGCTTGTGAGCTTAAAGCTCTTCATTTATGTTTATTTGCACTTGGTATGGAAACTGATTTCCCTTCTCAGTTCTGCTGATCTGGCGATGCTGACAGTCCTTCTGTAACTCCACTAAAGTATTAGTACTGAATATAGTTGCTTAGCTCTTGGTGGGAGCATATTACTCCCATCCTGAAACCACTTCATTGGTTGGCCATTTGCTTCTAATTCCAGTTTTGAGATGCTGGTAAGGACCTTTATGGGCTAGGACCTGTCTACTTGACGGACTGGCTCCTGTCTGAACCTGTGTGCCATCTTGGGTTTTCTCAGTTGCTCCTGCTGTTAAAACATTCTTTAAAAAGAATTCATTTGACACACACCCCCCATTGCTTCTTTACAGCCACGATTCCAGCTTGGAATGGTGTACCACAAGTAGTGAGGAAGGCCCTTAATTTGTCCCAATTCTACGTACAGTATAATGCTGTTATTTTCTAGTGGGCCTTTAACTATTAGATTAGGTTGGAAGATTTTATTTGTGGATATGAGGGGCAGATGTTGATGTTTTAAGCTGTGTGAAACTTTGTTGTTTTTATTTTTCTTTGCTTTTTAAGCTGCACTGGGTTAGCATATATGGTGAGTGGCAGGATTAAAATGTTTTAATAAATCATACTATAAAAGAAGGATGAAATCATCTTTTCTTTCTGCACCCTGTTTGAAGAGAAATTAATACATATTAAGCATCGCATATACGCGTCACTAAGTGACTTGAAAGTAACCATTTAGGCAGACAGTTTACCATATGGTCCTATCTTGCTCTCTTAACCATCTGCTGAGGCCCTTGTACTGTATCCCCAATTATATGAAATGTAGGCAACCTACCTAATGGCAGGCTGAAACAGTTATTTCACAGGGTATTTGGGACTGTAGAGAATTACTCACCCTGTGCCTTAGTTGCATCTTCGCTACTGCTTTCAAGATGTTACAACAATATACAAAGAATGTAATGGTAAGATGCCTTGTCAATCCTAACTGTAGTATAGGATATAAATACTTTAAAAAAGAATGCAAGTTTGCATTGACACAATGATCCAAACAGATATACCATTTCTACAACACTGCTCCAGGTTGCACAGTTAATCTGTTTATTTTTAGTCCTGTTTACCTGTTGTATAATAGAGGGGAGACCGGGGCCTGTTCAGCTGTTGCTTGTACACAAATTGACATACACCAGGCATAAACATTTCTCATGTAGCAATGAGTAATCTGTGGTCTGGGCATACACCTGGATATGCCTGATTCTCTCTATTTTGTCTTTATTTTTTACTTGGAATGGTTATGAAAACTGACTGCATCTTTTCTGCATTGGTGCACATTTCTTCTGCCCAGTGGCATATGCATTTAGTCATTAGACTGGGTCCCATGACCCACCATGCGTAGGAGATTGCCACGCTTGCCAAATCCGAACTGATTCATTATTGATTGTCCATAGCCTAAAGAGAAGTGGAGGGCTTTTCCTACTGAAAGTTTTCTCTGCAGTGTTGTTGAATACTTCAGTACAGTAACCAAAATAAATGAATTTTATTTAGCACTTGCCAACCAAAATATCTGGTCTTAATTTTAATATTTGTGGCGATACATGAACATGGTTGAATTTAATTATTACGACTGAATATTTGTTGCTTGGTACCCGGCAAGCCGTTCACTGAGACTTCACTTGTACTACGTAACATAAACCAGCTGAACAGTGGCAGTTGGGAATGTTTAGTCTGAAGAAGAGGAGGTTGAGGGGGGACATGATTGCTCTCTTGTAGTATTTGAAGGGCTGCCACTTAGAGGAGGGCAGGGAGCTGTTCCTGTTGGCAGCAGAGGATAGGACTCGCAATAATGGGTTTAATTACGGGCGGAAAGGTACCGGCTGGATATTAGGAAAAATTATTTTATGGTAAGAGTTGCTCAACAGTGGAATCGGCTACCTAGGGAGGCGGTGAGCTCTCCCTCACTGGCAGTCATTAAGCAGGACAAGCACTTGTCAGGGATGCTCTAAGCTGATCCTGCTTTAAGCAAGGAGTTGGAGTAGATGTCCTGTATGGCCCCTTCCAACTCTATAATTCTATGAAAGTATCTCTGTTAATAAGAGCTGGTGTATGAAGGAAACCAGAAGACTTCCTGTAAGGTTTTTCTCTAATACTACTTTCTGTTCAAAATATTCTTGCTGTATTTTATCCACTGAAAGCTAAGATGCTGAATGCCTTCCACTTGGCTACACTCTAAAGGCATTTGAGATCAATTTGTTTGCACATGAAAGTGCGATGACTTCTGTACAAGGATCTCTGGTTACAGTTGAGGGGGAAATCCTTTCCTGGAGAGCTGTTGCAGTAAAAATAGACAGAACTTAACTAGATGGACCTGT
Source organism: Euleptes europaea (assembly GCF_029931775.1). Taxonomy (NCBI): domain Eukaryota; kingdom Metazoa; phylum Chordata; class Lepidosauria; order Squamata; family Sphaerodactylidae; genus Euleptes; species Euleptes europaea. The sequence goes on from NC_079314.1 coordinate 97,787,016, forward strand.
AGTCTGTGTAAAGCAGTTTCATATGGTCAGACAGATAGTGGTGGGGCACTCCCCAATGGCCAGATGTATATTTCCTCTGTATCTAGCCCTTCCCTCAGGCTTACGTGAATACGAAAACTATACCATAGCTACACCAGGTAGTGAAATTTTAATGGAAGCCCCCAAAGCAAGGGGACCCAGCTCTGCAAACCAAGACTGGCCGGTGCTGGTCAGTCCTAATCATCCACCTGTAATCTGAGGCAGCACTATGTCCCTGCCTGACAGGGTTGTTTTAAGAATAGCTGAGAATGGTATTACATTATTTGAGTACTTAGGAAATGTAATATACAGTGAGGGGAAAAGTATTTGATCCCCTGCTGAATTTGCCCGTTTGCCCTCTGACAAAGAAATGACCAGTCCATAATTTTAATGGTAGGTCTATTGTAGCTGTGAGAGACAGAATAACAACAGGAAAACCCCCAGAAGACAAAAGTCAGAGATTGATGTGCATTATAATGAGTGAAATAAGGATTTGATCCCCTATCAACCAGCCAGATTTGATCCCCTATCAACCAGCCAGATTCGATCCCCTATCAACCAGCCAGAAGTCAGGCTACCTGTTATTAGAAGCACCTGCTGTAAGGGAGAGGTCTTACCTGTAATCCCAACTCGTTACAGTACCTGTACAAAAGACACCTGTTGACAGAAGCAATCAATCCATCAGATTCCAAACTAGCCACCATGGCCAAGACCAAAGAGCTGTCCAAGGATGTCAGGGACAAGATTGTAGACCTGCACAAGGCTGGACTGGGCTACAAGACTATTGCCAAGCAGCTTGGTGAGAAGGTGACAACAGTTGGTGCCATAATTCGCAAATGGAAGAAACACAAAATAACTGTCAACCTCCCTTGGACTGGGGCTCCATGCAAGATCTCATCTCGTGGAGTTGCAATGATCATGAGAACGGTAATGAAGCAGCCCAGAACTACACGGGGAGAACTTGTCAATGATCTCAGGGCAGCTAGGACCATAGTCACCATGAAAACAGTTGGTAACACACTCCGCCGTGAAGGACTGAGATCTTGCAGAGCCCGCAAGGTCCCCGTGCTCAAGACAGCACATGTACAGGCCCGTCTGCAGTTTGCCAATGCACATCTGAATGACCCAGAGGAGGACTGGGTGAAAGTGTTGTGGTCAGATGAGACCAAAATCGAGCTCTTTGGCATCAACTTAGCTCGCCATGTTTGGAGGAGGAGGAATGCTGCCTACGACCCCAAGAACACCATCCCCACCGTCAAACAAGGAGGGGGACATATTATGCTTTGGGGGTGTTTTTCTGCTAAGGGGACAGGACACCTTCACCACATTGAAGGGACGATGGGCGGGACCATGTATCGTCAAATCTTGGGTGAGCACCTCCTTCCCTCAGCCAGGGCATTGAAAATGGGTCGAGGATGGGTATTCCAGCATGACAATGACCCAAAACACACGGCCAAGGCAACAAAGGAGTGGCTCAAGAAGAAGCACATTAAGGTCCTGGAGTGGCCTAGCCAGTCTCCAGACCTTAATCCCATCGAAAATCTGTGGAGGGAGCTAAAGGTTCGAGTAGCTATACATCAGCCTCGAAATCTTACTGACTTGGAGAGGATCTGCAAAGAGGAGTGGGACAAAATACCTCCTGAGATGTGTTCAAACCTGGTGGCCACCTACAAGAAACGTCTGACCTCTGTAATTGCCAACAAAGGTTTTACCACCAAGTACTAAGTTATCTTTTGCAAAGGGATCAAATACTTATTTCACTCATTATAATGCACATCAATCTCTGACTTTTGTCTTCTGGGTTTCTGGGGGTTTTCCTGTTGTTATTCTGTCTCTCACAGCTACAATAGACCTGCCATTAAAATTATGGACTGGTCATTTCTTTGTCAGAGGGCAAATGGGCAAATTCAGCAGGGGATCAAATACTTTTTTCCCTCACTGTATAATCAATACGGAGTATAATGATCATGTACAAAAATAAATGTGCAGAACTGGAGGATTGGTTTTAACTCCTCTTTGCTTGTACTTACTACTTCCATGAATGTAAGGAAAGCAGGAAATAGTTGTTAATGTCTTGTGTCTTCCTCATAGGTTTCTGCTTCAGTGTCTTGAGGACTTGGATGCCAACTTACGAAAGTTAAATTCACGTTTGTTTGTTATTCGAGGGCAGCCTGCAGATGTATTTCCTAGGCTTTTTAAGGTGAGTTTTTATGCTGCAAGAGGGGCAGTGGTGGTGAATAAGAGTACATTTTAACATCTGAGCTGTTTTACATGACTTTTAGCTTGCTTTTCTCATAGTAAAAGAGCTGCACCATTATTACCATTCTCGCCCCCTTGCTTGTAGTCAAATAAAATTATAGTTGATCAGTTTTCCATTTCCTGCATGACTAGAGCAGAAATTTGGTTGCCAGAGCACTCTGAGGCCTCTGTAATGATGGTACTGTGGTTTGATCCAAAAGCACTAGATTTATTTGATTGGGGGTCAGAATCTATTTCTTGACAGTAATGTTTAGCAGCAGCCCCTAGAGAGATCCACAGCTCCTTCAGCCTGCTTAAAACCTTTTATGACAAAAATATTTGCTTGCATACATAGAATTCTGTAAGGCACTACAGCTGCATATACTCAAAGTCTGTTGGATATTCTATATATTATTTAACACAGCTGACCCCTTTGTTGTTTAAAACATCTTGGATAGTTTTTATCAGTATATCTAATTCTCAACATGGCCAGATCTCTGGATACTTAAACTGAGAGATTGGAGTTATGAACCTTTTGACAAACCTGAAATGCCCCAGGTTTACAGAAAAATCTGAAGTCTTTAAAAGGGGGGGTTGATAGACCCCCGAAATAAGAGAAGCAGTAACTGTAGCCTTAAGAAATGTTGCTTAGCGCTGACGACATTCAACAACAGTATTGCCAGCCTTCATGCCTTGGCTTGTGTCAGTAAAAGGCAGGGAGAGGGGGCAGAACCCATTTGAGGGCATTTTAGGCCTTTAAGGGAAGACTCATCAGGGCCAGGACCAGCAGCAACCACCGGGTGACATGATACCACATGACATGCATGATTCACCCAGGCCTTACTGCTGCCACTCTTCAACAGCATCTGCCCTACAAAATTCTGTATGATGTAATACTTAGGAGTTTCACTAGGATCTGGGAGACCCAGGTTCAAATTGCCACTCTGCTTTGGAAGCTGACTGGGTGACCTTGGGTCAGTTATATTCGCAGCCTAATGTACCTGATAGGGTTGTTTGAAGGATAAAATGGAGGAGAGGAGAATTATGTAAGTTGCTTGGGGTCCCCATTGTGGAGAAAGGTGGGCCATCAATGAAATAAATAATATAGCTAAAGTTGGGCAGGGCAGATAAAATGTAGGCTGGTTGATGGGTGGGAAGGAAGTGGAGGGACAGAGGATATAATGTGGGGAGGGGGATACAGGGGGAAATGAGGTGCCCCTTCCATATCGTTGTGGGTTTCCCACTGTGTTACTGGGCCTGGACCAGCATCTATCACCATGCTGCTGGGATCACCTTGGTGTCTGGAACTGCACAACTGGGCCATAGTTTTCATGGGTAGAGTGGTTGCAGGGGAAGGGAAATAGGGAAAGCTAAAGACAGGGGGAGCAGATAAAGGTAGGTTGGCTGGAGGGTGTGAAGAAGAGCAGGAAAAGGGGAGAGGCTATAGGGGCTTTCAGGAAAGGGAAGAAATAGTGGGGGAGAGAAAATGAGATAACCCGTGCAAGTCCTTGCAGATCCCTTGCTTGCTTTATTTTGTTATCCAGTAATGCTAAACAGAATTGAAGCAATTAAAATATTAACATAACAGAATTTTTCTGTCTCCTGGAACAATGATTCCTTTAAAAGCCTCATCTCTTTCTCAAACTTTAGGAATGGAATATTGCAAAACTTTCCATTGAATATGATTCTGAGCCATTTGGGAAGGAGAGAGATGCAGCAATTAAGAAGCTGGCTAGTGAAGCAGGAGTTGAAGTCATCGTACGAATTTCACATACTCTGTATGATCTAGACAAGTAAGTTACCATTTCCTAAGTTTAAACGAGAAAAGTTGGGCGTTATGCCGTAAGCTACTGTTCAGAAATGGTGGTGTTCATGAACTAATGCATGTATTTCAGATAAAACATGGCAGGAGCTCTTCCGAGTACATCTCTCTTTATAGTTTCTGTGACAAAAAGAAATCCCAGCTTCATTAACAAAATCTGCCTGGTTTGGCAAAGTATGTTGTCTTGATGTAGACTCAGGCTTTCTCCCTTAAATGCCCCCCATATTCCTTATAGTCAGGCTTTAAAAATCCAGTTGTTAACCCTTTATCCATGAAAGGTAGGCAAGTGAAAGGAACAATGGATTGGATACTATGAATATGTTCCACTAATAACAGTGTTATACTCCACCGCAAGGAGCCTTCTGGCAGAGGAAAGAGCTACTGTTAGCATAACTTGTAGGAGTTGCAAGAACCCATTTCATTTAGCTACCTGTGAGAGGTAAGTCAGTACAAGCTAGGAGCCTACAGGTCTGGCATGCTAGACTTTTGTAAAGTGAAAAATCTGTATCAACGCAAAACTCTGTGTTGTGTTGAATATTCCCTAGCTAGCATTTTCATGTAAACCTGGGGGAGTGGGGGAGGCTGTGTGGAGAGGTGAAACATTCCCACAAACCACCTCAAGAGTTTAGAATTGTTCCTTGGCTGCTTGAGTACCATTTCCCCCCTTAGAGTGCTTTCACACATGCTGAATAATGCACTTTCAATCCACTTTGCAGCTGTGAAACAGCAAAATCCACTTGCAAATGATCACTAAAGTATATTGGAAGTGGATTGAAAGTGTATTATACAGCAGGTGTGAAAGCATGCTGTGGGTCTCCTCTTATTCCTGGCATTGCGATATCAGCCAAGTGGAGATCATGCTGCCTTGAGCCACGAGGAAAGGCAGGGTACAGATGTTTTAATAATTAATAAATATATAAAATGCTGTGGCCAATGATTCAGCTAAGCAAAAATGTCTTCAGTAATTCAGAGTGCCGGCAGGAGCATTGCTGTCACTCTGGGTGTGGGCAGGGAGCCGCGTTCTGAAAACTTGCTTCTGTTTGCAGCGCCCCTTCATCAAAAAGGGCATTTTGAAGGGAGCAAAAGTATTTACAAAACCAGCTATCTTCGGTCCCCACTTTCCCATTTTCATACAGAGTTGAATGCTCCTTTTCAAGCTGTGGTTATTGTTCCTAGCTGACCATTCGACATACTGAATCCATAGAACAGAATGTTCTGTGACACATGAAGGTTTGGTTGGACTTTCTATAAACAAAACCCAAACTATGGGAGCTAACCCGGCCCGGGTGTTGTCAAATTCTATTAAAGTTACATGGAAGTAAGGCATTAACAGATCATAGGACCTTCTGTCTTCATAAAGACAGCCGATGTTCATCTTGGTCATAGGCTAGAGGCACAATTACTTTTGGCTATTCATTCAATTATGCATTTAAAGCTACACATCCTTCTTTCTAATATACAAATATTACTTGTTAGATTAAATGAAGGACATGGAGTGGAAGATTTTGGCTCCACAATCTGCACCCGCCCCCAAGCAGCTGCCTAAATTATGCTAGAATTATAGAAAATTATACATACATTGCTGGCTATTGAAAGTTCTGATGATAAGAGAACTTAGTTATTGTAGTGATATCTTAGTAACCATTTTATTAGACTAACTTTTGAGTCTTCTCAGCTCTTCTGAAGGTTAACATATTTACCCTTAATGATTTTGTTGGAGTGTGCTGTCAAACCTCACATTCTAAAATAACTGTATTGGCTGTGCCCATTAGGCTTTTTTCCCCAATAAGGAATTCAGCTAATACTCCATAAAATGACAGTATCTGTTGAAACAAGGTAATTCATATTACAGATGATAATATATAATTGCATTAGAAAAATAGCATGTTTGAACCAAGTGTATTTTAACTAAATTTGGGCTTCTGTATACACAGGATTATAGAATTAAATGGAGGACAACCACCTCTTACCTATAAGCGATTCCAAACTCTAATCAGTCGAATGGAGCCACTGGAGATGCCTGTAGAAACCATCACTGCAGAAGTAATGTCAAAGTGTACTACTCCTGTTTCTGATGACCACGATGAGAAATACGGTGTTCCTTCACTGGAAGAATTAGGTATTCTCAGAGACTTCTTTCTAGCTGCCTCTGTATGTATCTCCATGGAATTAAAAGTAGGAAATTGATGTGTTTATCTTATCAAACACTAGTATAAAGGAACGGAATTGCAGGACTCCTTTTCATTCCCCCTTCATTCAGCAGATCCATTTGGTCCCCAAAAGCTAATGGTAGCAGATACGTTACCCAGGTGGATGGGGGGTGCAGTTAGAAGAGTGAATTGGGTGAAATCAGTGCAACAACAGTAGTATTAGCAACTTCTGCTGAGGTGCACTTCCAGTGAAGCTAGAGCCTTGGCTGCAAGTGCAACCTGTGGGAAGTGTGGTATACTTGCCTCTGCAGTCTTCTATTACAGCAGCCTCCTGGTACTCTGTTGAGCGGGGCCAGCAGCACCACAGCAGGCATAGGATGGTGTTGCTACTGTGGCTGGTCCTGAAGCTGAATCCGTTGGCCCAAGGAAACAGACAGCAGCTCTCAACTTCAGCATTCATCTTTATTTTTCTCCCTAGCTGAGTCTACACATGCAGCAGAATGTGGTAGTAGAATGCTCAGGTAGAAACACTATATTGAAATGGAAGTGAAGGACGGTCATATTAACTGCTCCTCTGTGTAACCAACACCCTCCCACCCCACCCCCCATTCCAACTCTGGAATCGAGATTGTCAGCCATTTGCCTACTATGGCTGTTTTCTGTGTGCAGAAAGCCTTTTGCAAAGGGAAGAATTCAAATCTATACCCCCCCTCCAGCTCTGAAGTGTAGTTCATTTGTCAGTCTCATGCTGCCACAGATGCAGATGTTCATTAGTTCTCTTTCTCTCAGTGGTAGGCTTCGGATTTATAAGACTGGAAGACAGGGCTGCAAGCAGCTACTCTCTGGGCTGCAGTTTGTCACTTGGTTATTTGGTGGAGTAGGAAGAGAATGGCACTCTCTCTAGGCAAATGGTAAACTGCACTTCAAATATAAACTATGCAAATAAAAAGTTAGGTATTTTTGTTTTGCATAATTTTGTCTTTATCAGTCACAGGGAAGATCCCAACCTTTGTACTCGTGTAGTACAGACACAGAATCATGAAAAACAGCTGTAAAAAGGAGCCTTCCTTACTGTCTGATGTTTGTACTAGAACACCCAGTGGTCATAAAAGTATAGAATTAATGTATATAATTTCAGAGAATGTGGTGCCTTGTATATACTCTGTATAGTGAATGTTGTGTATCAGTCTATTATATATGATATTTCTCAAAAGAACTGCCGAAATTTGAATTTTTTTTTTACTAGGCAGCATGTATTTCTGTACCATCCATTCTTCCGACTGGTGCTTTGTCTGAAATTTATTTTGAAAGTGGCTGTTTGAAGAGACCCTGCCTGCTAACATCCCTGATTCTCTACGTAGAAGTATGAAATTAGATGGGCTTTGCATTAGTGTTTTAAATAAAATGAGGAGTAGAGAAATGGTACTATATGTGTCCTTTTAATGTTCTCCCTTCATGGCAAGCACTTCAAGATACGAGATTTCAGGCATGCTAGTGAGCAGCTTTGGGGAGTTCCATAGTTCCCACTAACATGATTATTCAGTACTACATTGTTGACATTATAGCAGTGCTGTAACAGTAGTAATATGTTGTTTTTGTACTCCAGGTTTTGATACAGATGGATTGCCTTCTGCTGTGTGGCCAGGTGGAGAAACAGAAGCTCTTACAAGATTGGAAAGACATTTAGAAAGAAAGGTATGTTGCTGATACTTGAGCATCTTTTAACATCTTAGTTTAGGAAGAAATATTTGAACCTTTATCTTTAGTGAGTTTAATTTTAGGGGTTTAATTTTATGTGTCGGCAATAGTTAATGCCTTTACAGTGTATAAAGCAAAGTATTAGTCTTAAATCTTTGGGCTGCAAACCCCATGGGATTTACAAAATTTAGGGGTGAATGACCAAAGAGGCTTTTGCTAGCTGGTGGAAATAAACATGATTTAGCTACTTCTTGTATTTTATTGAAATTCAAAACTGCTGTGGATTTTTGCAAAGAAATCGTTACTAAGTGATTCTTGTGGTGTTGCTATGTAAACTTCATACTTGTCCCAAAAACGTTTGATACAGGACAGCCATTGTTTCCTGTTAGAATTCACATGTCAAATATTAAAACTGATACTTTTTTGTTGTTGCTGGTGGGGGTATATATTCAGCTGATCTCAATGAAGTACAAAAATAAAATGGCAAATTTTGATGACATTTTTGTTTTTCTCTTCAAGGCTTGGGTAGCAAACTTTGAAAGGCCACGAATGAATGCAAATTCTCTCCTTGCAAGTCCTACAGGTCTTAGTCCCTATCTACGGTTCGGCTGCTTGTCATGCCGCCTGTTTTATTTCAAGTTAACAGACTTGTACAAAAAGGTATGAATGAGCTTACCTCGAACTGTCATTACTTTTGCTTAATAAAATCTTGGGCCCACTTTCAAATCCCCGTCTTATTTAAACTATTTCTCATGTGCTTTGATTTTTCAGGTAAAGAAGAACAGCTCTCCTCCTCTTTCTCTCTATGGCCAGCTATTGTGGCGTGAATTCTTCTACACAGCTGCCACCAGTAATCCACGCTTTGACAAAATGGAAGGCAATCCCATATGTGTGCAGATTCCATGGGACAAGAATCCCGAGGCTCTGGCAAAATGGGCCGAAGGCAGGACAGGGTTTCCTTGGATAGATGCTATTATGACTCAGCTTCGTCAGGAAGGCTGGATCCACCATTTGGCCAGGCATGCTGTGGCATGCTTCTTGACTCGGGGCGATCTGTGGATTAGCTGGGAAGAAGGAATGAAGGTACAGCTTTCAATTGGTGAATTTCTGGTGTTACTATGTCAGATTTATGGGCTGGTATCACTGGCCACCAAGTTAATTCTTGCCATCGTATTCCCTATTACGATGTATGGGTGTGAAAGCTGGACATTGAAGAAAGCTGATAGGAAGAAAGTAGATTCCTTTGAAATGTGTTGGAGGAGTTTTACGGATACTGCCAAAAAAAAACAATTCAGTGGGTCATAGATCAAATCAAGCCTGAACTGACGCTAGAAGCTAAAATGTCCAAACTGAAGCTATCGTATTTTGGTTGCATTATGAGAAGACAAGAGTCACTGGAAAAGGCAGTCATGCTAGGAAAGGTTGAGGGCAGCAGGAAAAGAGGGAGACCCAGAAAGAGATGGATTGACTCTATAAAGGAAGCCACAGCCCTAAGTTTGCAAGACCTGAGCAAGGCTGTCAAAGACAGGACATTTTGGAGGACATTGATTCATAGGGTCGCCATGAGTCGGAGGTGACTTGACGGCACTTAACACACACACATCTCTGCTACATAGACATTTGAAATGCCTTGAAACAACTTTTTTGTTACGCAGCTTAATTCTTCAAAACAGCTTGCGGCTGTTTGTGGTACGGGTCTTTCTGTACATGATTCTATATGTCGTGGTATGATATAATGGTTGGCCAGCTTTTGAATAAATAGCCTTGCATTATACATTGCTAAGCTGGTGGAGTTTAGTCTCTTGTCACAACAACCATAAACATGACGCATTTATTGTTACATAACTTTAGCAATTTTAGCTAAATAGCAGCATCTAGTGGAGAACTGATATGATTACAGGTCACCCAGTCTTTTCCTGTATGAATTTTCCCTCTGATTACAAAGCATATCAGATGGAAAGCCAGGGTTGTATAGTGGTTAGAGTGTCAGACTAGGATCTGGGAGACTGAGGTTCAAAGCCCTGCTTTGCCATGGAAGCTTCCTGGGTGACCTTGGGCCAGTCACTCTCTCGACATAGCGTACCTCACAGGTGTAAATTAGGCCACCATTGTGAGGATAAAATGGAGGAGAAAAGAACAATCTGTAAGCCACTTCGGGACCCCATTGGTAAGAGAGGCTGGGTGCATATATAAATAATAAGTGGGATGATACTGTGGGTGTTTTGGACCCTATGAATTGGCTTTGGCCGCTGCATGGGGTTTGCCCTCACATCTTAATCACTCATAGAATTGAGCTGTGGATTTTCAACTGTTAATAGTTTTAGATTATACTGTCTATAGTTTAAGATTATACTGTTTTAATATGTGCCTTAAACCGATGCAAATCTGCCAGCTTACTTACCTCTATATTTTTATGCCCTGAAGGCGTTTTGATGCATGTAATTCTCATGTATACTTTGTCACACTTGATCAGGATACTTAATAGGAACTTATATTGAAATTTTCTCACTACTGTCAGTCAGACTGATGATAGCGACAGTTCTAGGGAATTGTAGCCATACGTAGCTCAGCAGTAAGCACGGCTTCTTACTAATGCTTTGAATACTGAGCTTCTAAAAGTAATTTGTTGGAAATATCGTGTGTTCAGATTAATGTAATGTCTCTTATCTTTCCCTCCATCACCCAGGTATTTGAAGAACTGCTGCTGGATGCTGACTGGAGTGTAAATGCAGGCAGTTGGATGTGGCTATCTTGTAGCTCATTCTTTCAGCAGTTCTTCCACTGCTACTGTCCTGTGGGTTTTGGCAGAAGAACTGATCCTAACGGAGACTATATCAGGTTAAGCATTATTGTTGAAAGTTGGCAGAACTAAACACTGACAGTGTATTCCTAAGGAGAGTTACTCCAGTCTAAGCCCATTCATTTCAATGGGCTTAGACTGGAGTAACTCTCCTTAGGAATGCACTGTGAGTGGTGTACCGTATAGGACTCTAATTGAAACTTATTCTCTCTCTCTCTCTCTTTTTTTTTTGGAAGGCGCTATTTACCTGTTCTCAGAGGGTTTCCTGCAAAATATATATACGATCCTTGGAATGCCCCTGAGGGTGTCCAGAAGGCAGCAAAATGTATGATTGGAGTGAATTACCCTAAGCCAATGGTAAATCATGCAGAGGCAAGTCGCCTGAACATTGAGAGGATGAAGCAAATCTATCAGCAATTGTCACGATACAGAGGATTGGGTATGTTTAATTTGGAAGTTTCCTTCCCCCCCCCCCTCCTCCGTACAGGACAGACTACCTGTAGCCATAGGACCTTGGTACTATCAGAGTGTTGGTACTAATCTGTAGCAAGATGATTGGCTGTAGATGAAAGGTGAGAAAGAGGGCTAATTCTTTTTTTTTTTAATAATTTTTTTATTGTTTTTTTTAAAATATAAGTTTTCCATCATTTAAACATTTTAAAAAGTAATGTCAAAGTCACAATCATATCAAATGTTGTCTTAATTGTAAATAAATGTAAAAAATAATTTGACTTCCCCACCACCTCCGTCTACCTCTTAATAAAGTGATTATAATCCTTCGTTAATATGTTCTGACCCTAATATCAATCTCATTTCAAAACTTCACATCATATAAAATATTACATTCTGGATCAGAGTAAAGAGTAACCTTCCATTTTTCCCAAACCTAATTCATATTCACAGTAGTTCATCCAAGCCTCCCATTCACCCATAAATTGTTCATTATCTCTTTGGTTTAAAGTAGCTGTTAATTTCGCCAAGGAGGGCTAATTCTTCTAGGCCTTTTCTTAACATTAATTTCTTTCATGGGTTCTGTAGTTCACATCACTTACATTGCTGAAAACTGTTCTAAAGGTTATTTCTCAAGTTTAATTCCTTACACGAGGAAGTCACTGCATTAGCTAGTGTACTTGCCTTTAGGGCCACATTCTCAGCAACAGCACAAATGTGAGGTTGTTGCTCATTCCCTTGAGTGGGGTATGCAGAGCACTTACATACATCTCTTCTCATCCATCTGTAGGCTCTATTATCTGTTATAATATTTTGTTTTTCTGTTTACTTAACATGTTAGTAAGCAGAATTTTCATGGAAGACTGTTTGCAAGTGGAATTAAAACAATCAAGCAATTCCCTTTATATATGTAAACACAGCTGTAATGCAACACTTGTGGCATTATCCTAGAAAATAAAATGATCTCCTTTGTATTTTGCCATCATGTTTTCAGAAGCAAACTGTCAGTAAGCAAAGCTGGTTTTTTTAAAGCATTAGTCTGCATAATTGTATGATCTGTTACTAAAGAGAGAGACTTTCATTTACTGATGAGAAAACCAATGGAATGATGTATGTTAAACACAAGCATAGTTGTCCTCCAGCATGATGCTAATGCACTTTGTAATGCTAATGCACTTTGTTTTTTAATTAGGCCTTCTTGCATCAGTGCCTTCTAATGGGAATGGAAATGGGAATGGTGGCCTAATGGGATATTCACCAGGGGAGAACCTCCCTGGTTGTGCAAGTGGTAAGTTATCCCTACCCTAGTAAGTATAAGCAGACAAGTGCAAAATAGCAACATCCGTTTAAGAATATCACCAAAACTACTTTACTGAGGTAGTGCAGCGGTGGTGTAGCAAACTCTCCTTGTATATTTTAGCTTATAAAGGATTCCCGTTTTAAGGTATGAGTGTTCATAAGAAGTTGTTTTTTAAAAAGCTTAACTCTAACTTGTTTACAGAGGAAGTATTTATTACTGGTCTATATCCAAGCAGTGGAGAAGACTTAAGAGCATCTAGGCTTTTCTTAAGAGGGGGTACTGAGTTTCACTGGTTTCCCCCTTCCTGTTGCAGCTCACTAGGGGCCCCCTTTTGTTCCTGGGGTCAGTGAATCCTGTGAAACAGCATAAGGGGCAAAGGCAGATGTCATGTTCAGAATGTGTGGTAGTAAAATGTGCAAATAAGATAAAGGGAAAAGGAAATGCAATGTTTGTTCATAACTCAGAGCATTGACACCCATTTTGCTGGTGTGCACAGCTCCTACTCGGCACAGAATGAAATTAAAAAATTCACATGTACACTGATAGAAGGTTTATTGTACCATATAGATGGTACAATCAGGTTACAATTCAAAATTATGCCCTCTCCAAAATAGCATGTAAATGTTAAATTTAAATGTTACGGTTGTGTACACCAATACTTGAAGGATAAAAGGAAAGGAAGACCTTTCTCGGATACCCTAAACCAAAGGGAGAGTCGTTACAGGTCACTGTGTGTAGAACTGGGATCACCAGCTCATGCCAAAATATTGTTTGAACATAGATGAGATTAAGTTTCCACACATGCTTGTATGTTCATATAGTTAGAACTTCATGCTCTGAAAAGGCTCTTGTAGTTTAATCGATGTGATTCCTAAATAATATAACTTGGTGCTGAGGTCTATCAGTCTTCTTTTAGATGGGATCATATATTATCTGGCATCCCAATAAGAATGGATTTTATTTTGTGCATGCTAAGGGCTTCTGCATTGCAGGCTTAGGAATACTAAGCAAATGGGCTACTGAAAGGAAGCTTTTACCTGGTAAACTAACTCTTCTTCCCAGAAACAAGCAGAGATGACTGTTGACTTTCTCCTCTAGGATCTCAAATGGGAACCAGTGAAGCCCATACAGGGAGTATTCAGACATGTGCCCTAGGAGAATCTCATACAGGAACAAGTGGAATTCAGCAGCAAGGTAGGATGGTTGGAAAGTATGTGAAGCAAACACATAAATGAGTTTGTTTTTGGAGTATAGGTTCCTTTTTAATTTTAGTAATGCTTGGGAGTATTCCAACGGACTTGGATTGCCCCAAGGCTATCCTGATCACGTCAGATCTCAGAAACTAAACAGAGTTGGCACTGGTTAGAATTAGGATGGGCGACCTTCAAGGAGTACCAGAGTTGGAGGCAGGCAATGGCAAACCACCTCCCAACGTCTCTTGCCTTGAAAACCCTGCGGGGTCACCATAAGTCAGCTGTGACTTGACAGCAAAAAAAAAAAAAAAAATTTCCAACTGAACATGGCCAGTGAGAGCTTCCCTATAATAACTGCATAAATGCGCACACTAGAGTTGCTTTTCTGCAGGAAGGGGATTCTTAAACATTGTCATAGTAATCCTCCCTAAGTCCAGCAGATGTTTGTCCTGGCCTCCAGGGAGAACCAAGAAAAACCCAAGAATGTCATATGCGAGCATGTTAACTAAAGGAAAGAGCAATACCATAATTCTGTGTATGCAGAACTGGGCATAGTTAGCTTCCATATTCAAGTGTTTAGGCTAAGTGTGTTGGCAATAAAGATGTTGGTATGTGTAGCCTTCTACGGATAACAACCAGAGACATTGGACAGAACATGTTTTAGTCTTTTATTTTTCCATATACATTTTTTTTCATTCCTTAACATTCATTGTTTCATAACATTAGTTACAATGAATGGATACCATTGGCAATAAAATATTGGGCAAGCTTGGTAGTTTCAGATTTGTAGTTAATGCTTTTCAGTTAAGTATCCTTAGGAATTGTGAGAAAATATTTGTATGCTTTATTGATTTTTAAATGGGAGTGGGTGGGCTGGGGAATAAAAACACAAACACATAAAATAATCCAAATAAGATCCAATCTGACATGGTAGTTAGAGTGATGGTAATCAGTCAGTCGAGGATCTGAGATACCCTGGTTCAAATCTTCACTCTGGCATGGAGGTTTACTGGGTCACTGGGCCAGCCACATAGACTCAGCCTAACCTACCTCACAGGGTTGTTGTGAAGGCAGTCTGGAGAAGAGGGGAATGATGTAAACTGCCATTGGGGACAAAGGCAGTGTATAAATGAAATTCAGGCATCCTATGCAGGCCAAATCTAAACTCCCTGTTTATCTCCTTTCACATGGTGGAAGGGAAATTGTAATCACTTACTGGAGGTTGCACTGACAAGTAATAAGGTTCCAGTGGACAGTCACATCCACAGCATATCAGTGTGGTGTAGTGGTTAAGAGCGGTGGTTTGGAGCGGCGGAGTCTGATCTGGAGAACTGAGTTTGATTCCCCATTCCTCCACATGAGCGGCGGAGGCTAATCTGGTGAACTGGGTTGGTCTCCCCACTCCTACACATGAAGCCAACTGGGTGACCTTGGGCTAGTCACAGCTCTCTCAGCCCCACCTACCTCACAGGGTGTATGTTGTGGGGAAAGGAAGGGAAGGTAATTGTAAGCCGGTTTGAGTCTCACTTAAGTGGTAGAGAAAGTCGGCATATAAAAGCCAGCTCTTCTTCTTCTTCTACAGTTCTTTGAGTATTCTAAAATCAATGTATTGACAGTTTTCAATGCCTTTGTTCAAAATTAAGGGAAAAAAACCAATGTAAGGGAAGTTCATGCTGTCTTTAAATTTCACAAGTATTATTCCTAGTAAAAATGATTTCCGCATAAAGCTTTGAATTTGGATAAAACATTTAAACCAAACTGAGTTTGTTTTTGGCTTCTTTTTCTTATCAGATATTTCAGTTCAAGTATTTATTGCATTTGGGCCTTAAAATTAACATGAGGTCCGTGCATTTGTTTGCTAAATATCAGTAAAAAGAAACATGTTAATTCAGGTCATGCTGTTTTTTAGGGCACTGGATAGATTTCATGAAGATTTTCCAATTCTGATTTTTCTGGAAAGGCCAAACCACTGGTTAAGTGATTACACTTCAAAGTATTTTTTACTTCAGAGAAACTGAGGTGGCTCTATCAGTCTAAGATTTGAGGAAGAAGTCTTTAAATTGTTTACATATTTTATTTAATATTTTATTACATTATAGTCAAAAAAAGTTCTAGTTGCTTCTAGATGATTTTTTTTTGCTTTTTCTATTATGCATCTAAAATTGTTTAAATGTTTGTTTTAACAGGTTATGCTAAAGGGAGTGGTATTTTGCATTATGCCCATGGGGACACTCAGAAAACACACTTAATCCAGCAAGGTATGTTTTATTTGCAGTAGACTCTTACATGGTTTTCAAGCAGTTTTTCATTAATAGATTACTTCTACGGTTATATTCTGCAGTTTTTTCAGTGAAGCACTTTAATTTCTTACTGTGTGTATATTTTCTACTTAATGCTTGTTTTAACTATCTCTGTTCAGCTGA
This sequence comes from Euleptes europaea, assembly GCF_029931775.1. Lineage (NCBI taxonomy): Eukaryota > Metazoa > Chordata > Lepidosauria > Squamata > Sphaerodactylidae > Euleptes > Euleptes europaea. Next base: position 97,803,108 of record NC_079314.1, read on the forward strand.
TAGCTGCTTATTTTTATTGTAAGCTGCATTGGATGCTCTTCTGAGTAAAAAAAAAGTGGGATACACATTGTCTATAATACACAGAATTTCAATTGTATAAAAGCAAACAAGATTCTTAAAGAAGGTATTTGGTTTGAATTTCCAGGAAGAACATCCCTTGGTACTGGAGTTTGCCCTGGAAAACGCCCAAATCCAGAAGAGGAAATTCAGAGCATTGGTCCGAAAGTCCAGCGACAGAGCAGTAACTGATTGGGTAAAGATAAAAATTGTGAAGGAAGCTTATTCATGGTAGAAAACAATACACTCTGTTCCTGTCAGAAGGAAAACCCTAGACTGCCTCTTGAATAACGTAACTTCCAGTGGAGAAATGGACCAAACACCATTGAAATCCAACACCCTCTTTGTCAGTGGTCAAGGGAGTCCCCTGTCATTCATTTTGTGCTTCTAGCAATCATATTTAGGGATACCCTGAATGTGACTGTCGTTGTTCAGCTACTCTTGTTTTCTGTTTTCTCATGGACTGTATTAACTTGGTCCTCTCTTTGAGTTTGTTGAGTAGTAGCATCATCTACTTGAATTGTACCAGCCACATGTGTATTGGGGTGGGGGGTGTTAATTTTTAAGTGCTGCATTTGTTTTGTATTAACAGGGTAAATTTTTCTTCCTCTGCTGTTGTGATTTTCTACAGCTGTGTTCCCTGCAGCTGTATCTTTTTTTTTTTCTCCCAAGCTGCAATAGAACTAAGGTTCTGTTCAGCTTGTTAGCCTAGAATTTCCCCCCATATTGTCATGTTTGACTTTCTTCCTTGAGAGGGAACATCTGGATCCATACATACTGCAATCTGTAGCTGCGTCGCACATGGATTTATTCAGGGCTGTAACTAAGGGGGAGGGGAGGAGGGCAGCCGCCACCCCTGTGGCATGCAGAAAGGGCACCAGAACTGCCTCTCCTACCTGGCAGTTCTGCTACCCTCTCTGCATGCCACAGGGGCATGCCACTCTCTGCCCACTCCCCCCCCCCCGACACAGCCTTGGATTTATTATGTAGGTAGGTTACAGTGTTATGTGCTTCCCATACTCTTTACGATGCTGCAAATGAGATCAGACAGCAAGTTTATCAAGTATGTGTTTAGAATAAGAAGTAGCCAAACATGCTGGATGGCACTTTTTTTTTTTGTCCTGTAGAAGTTACTCTGTTGTACCCTTTTCTTGATCAGAGTAGCTGAGACCATCTGCTCTCTTGTGCATCTCTGGGGCAGACTTTTGGGCAGCCTATAAAGAAAAGTACACAAGTAGTTTAATGTGTATGTTTTATAACCTGCCTTTTTGCCCTGACGAGGGCCACCAGGGAAGCTAACAAAAAGATACATAAAATGTACATGGAATCGGAGAGCTTCATCTTCCTTAGTACGGTTTCTGTATGAAGAACCCTAAATTAATTAATTCTACAGCCAATTCTTAGTTGGCTGGTATAGAAGGATAGAATAATTTTATTCTCATACATTTATGAAAAATGGTAAGCATGAAGCAGTATTCCAGTAATAACCTGAAAATATGAGTTTAGTTCTGCTGTACTGTGGCATTGAGATTTATAATGTACCATGAAGCCAGTATTTATTATAAACTGACATTCTGTAAAATTTCACTTTCTGCATCATATTAAATTAGTTTCTTTTCTCTCTCCAAATCATCAGCTTCCTTGCTGATTTAAATGATAAAAAAGGAACTTGGAAGAAATTCATCCATTTGCTCAGTAATGCATTTCTGTCCTGTTTTGTTTTCCTTGTGTACATGCTGACTCCTTACTTTCACCCTTAAAGACACACCATTCAGCCTCCAGGACTGCAAGGTCTAGACTTCTAGGTCAAGCATAGCTAATTTTGTAATAGTTCACACCCTGGGACTGTAAAATATAGCTCTCTAGGGAGGCATTATTTTGGGGAGCTGTCTCTAATGAAGCGAGTTTTGACAAGGAGTTTGGATAGAATCTGAATAAATTAGTAGACTCCTCAAGTACGGTGGATTGTCACAAAATACCATCTGGTATATAGAATCTCATACTGTAGTCTGGTGGCCTACTGGACTTACAGTAGGTTTTCACAGTTTCTCATTATGTCCCATCTCCCAACAGAAAATTTTAGTCTGTCAATGCATCTGTCTTCCTGTGATACCATCATCTGCCATTCCTTTTGGAGTACCTTGATATTCATTATTTGCCTCTAGTCTACAGAATCTCTAAATCTGTCATTTTTATTGTCGAAGGCTTTCACGGTCAGAGTTCATTGGTTCTTGTAGGTTATCCGGGCTGTGTGACCGTGGTCTTGGTATTTTCTTTCCTGACGTTTCGCCAGCAGCTGTGGCAGGCATCTTCAGAGGAGTAACACTGAAGGACAGTGGCTCTGTCATTTTTGTTGATCTCTGCTTACTTTCTTGCTAGTGAGGAATCCCCACTGCAGTGTTATGGCAGCTTACATGCCACACAAGTTGTACTGTATAGGAGCTATTTAGTTTGCAAAACCATGTGTTTTATAAAAGGTAAAGGTAGTCCTCTGTACAAGCACCAGGTCATTACTGACCCATGGAGTGACGTTACATCCTGACATTTACTAGGCAGACTATGTTTATGGGGTAGTTTGCCATTGCCTTCCCCAGTCATCTACACTTTACCCCAGCAAGCTGGGTACTCATTTTACCGACCTCGGAAGGATGGAAGGCTTGAGTCAACCTTTTGTATAATCTCTGTGAAATGTAGATCATTAAAATTAAAAAGATCACATTTGACAAACATCAGGATATCTATCTCTAAGACACAACGGCATGCTAACAAATCTAATACAGACTTTATAGGAATTCCTAATGGATTGATTCATTCTTGTCTTGCGGCATTGCTGAAAAGAGGACCCACACCCTAAAATCTCAGTGAAAATTTTCTCCTCGTATTGGGACTAAAAAAAATTTGTGAGAGTACTTGTATTAAAATGGGCTTTTACATACATTTATTTTCACATAGTCAGAACTGCTGTAAACAAGTTTAATTTGTTTTTAGAATGCATTGTTTCTAACGAGCATTTCTATGGTTTTTAAACTTTTAATGACTTTCACAAAGGGCAAATAAAGATTTGTAAATAAAGCATTTGGTGATGAGTTTGGTTAACAATGTAAATAAGCATTCATGATCAGTGATAGACTCATCAATATATTTTTGATATTTCACGTGTGGTTTTCAGCAAAGGTTTCAATGGATGGATGGAAAAGTGTTCAGGCAATGGTGGAGACCTTGATCCTTTTTAGATTCAATATTTTTAGACTTGGGGCAGTGTTTTTGACTTCTTTATGAATCCATGTTCTCTTTTCAAAATGTCACCTCTTATGTCTGTGTATAAAATATGGTAGCATTGTTACTGTATGGAAATACAACTGTATATAAGTCTCATATGCCAATATTTTTGTTAAAACTATAAAGCTGTCATGTATTCTGTCCAGTCCTTGTAATTCCCACTGCTTCGTTCAATCACAGTGAGGATGCCCTTGTTAATAAAAATGTATATATTGTTTCACTTGCCTTGCTTGTGCAGATTCTTTGCTTCTCTTGTAAATAACTCAAGAGATGTTTACAGCTTGATGTAATTGTTTGAAAACTTCAGAAAAGCTGACTATAAACAGTTCTTGCTCTGTGATATCTAGTAGCCAATGGCCATTTATGCATGGGAGGTTTTGCCTTGGATTTGCCACTCTCTAGATCAGTGGTTCCCAAAGTGGGCAGTACTACCTCCTGGGGGGGATTACCTAGGGGGGCAACAGGGGGCGCTAGAGGTGGGCCCCTTCAACTGTGTTCTTCACTAATCTACAATAGATCAAGTTATGGCACTATGCTGGCAAATTTGGTGGAAATTATCAGAATTTTTTTCCAGACTTTGAAGAGCTGGTACCATTGGGTCAAGTTCATCAGTTTTGTTGAATAAATTGTTACTGTTTTGAAATTTTATTGTTATTATCTTTAGTGGGTCATGCAAACCCCTATTTTGAATAATGCTTTTTATAGGGTAGGGGGTGCTGGGGTTGAGTTTGTGGAACCAAGGGGGTGGTGGCCCAAAATGTTTGGGAACCACTGCTCTAGATGCACATTTTCCCATCTGAATCTCAAAACTGAAAAATAAGCCCCCATGCATGGTTTTGAGAATTCAGGTGGGGAAAATGTGTATCTAGAGAGCAGCAAATCCGAAGTACCGGTAAAACCTCTCATGCATAAATGGCCTAAGTTTAAATTGTCTGTTCATGAATAAAAGCCTTGTGGATTTGAGTTGGTTGTTCTGTACCAATCCCAGATCAGTTCAGAGAGCTCATACAAAAGTAAATTCTACAAACTTCTGTTGGGATATGTCTCCTCCTCTTGATCATCTTTCCAAAGATAACAAGAATGTGCTTTTCTAAGGAACGAAAAGAAGTTTCATAGAATGGTATAGATGTAGGAGAATCTACTCTGCTTTTATCCCACTCCTTCTCCAACGTGTGTATGGTTCTTGCTTTCATTTTGTCCCACGACAGCCCTATGAAGTAGATTAGACTAAGAGAAAGTGACTAGCCCAGGCACCCAATGAAATTTATAAGCTTGAGCAGGGATTTGAACTTGGTCTCCCCCAGTTCCTAGCCTGATCCTGTAGCCATTGTCCCCATACTGGCTCTCTGCTGAAGTTTCCTAATAGAGTGGGGACAAGAATCACACAAGGGGACAGACAGACTCTCCCTCTCGAGTGTTCAGTAAGCTCTTTACCTTTTGCCTGTTACTCAGCAGTTCTCAACATTCTATGTCCCTGGGATATTTGGGGAGTATTTCCTTACGGTTAACTTAAAAAGGCATTTTTCTGCAATCCCCTATGTCTGTAAAGATCCATGCTTTGTCTGTGTGGCCCAGTTTTTTTGCTTTTGTGATTGACAAGGGGGTCAGCCATATAGTAGTGTCAGATGGTATCTGTATCAGTAGTGGGGACAGTAGCAGATGAGCATGGTGTATCCTTCTTCCTCCTGAATTATGTCCCCTTTCCATCTTGAACTATCCAAGCCACCTGTCTTTTATGACCCTGAACTCTTGTTCAGGCATTTAAACCAACTGAGAGATAGCATTTGCCTGTACGCCTTACAGTGGCACAGAACAGGAATTAAAACCTTCCAAGAAACATTCTGGTTTATATTTAAAACATATGCTGAGATCTCAAAGAAGAGAACTGTTAGAATGTATTCTGGAACAGAATGGTATATCTGTTTTGTGCTTGCTTTTCATTTGTTGAAATGCTAGTCATCCTAGCACAATTGACAGGGCAGCAGTAGAACTGCTGGTGCTAGAGAGCTGAACATCTAATTATGATTAAGGGTCGCATGCCCAGACACAATTCTCTCTTACTAGCCCTGTTTATATTACAATTTATGTACATAATATACATCTGTTTGTAAGAAAGAGCCAATGTGCATTCATTGTGCAAAGGACCAGTACCTGGATAAATGTGGGGTTTAAATGACATGTTCAACTGAATAAGTTGAATGCAACATGAGAATGACTCAACATTGCATAAAGAAAAATCAGGCATGCACTGTACACATTCACTGTAACTTGTGAACAGGGTTTACACCAGCATGGCTTTTGTGCAGTCCCACATCCCTTCCTCCTTCCCCACTGTGGGATGCTGAGGTGTCCAGCTATTCCGTGGCAGCAAGGAGGACTGAGGGAGAGCACTCCCCCCTCCAGGTCAGGTGACTGTTGGAACAGGGAAATAACGGAACCAGTTGGGGAGAAGGGAGCTCTCAGTGAAGCTGATCCTTCTGAAATTAACAAATCTCCCGTGGCTGGCCTGCGCGCGCAGTCCCATGTGTGCCTGCACAGAAGACCACTAGGTGAACAACAGTTACAGGTAAGTGCAACTGTGTTTACTTTCCCATAAGCTTATGGGGAGGTAAAAATACGCCTGCTGTATTGTACCAAAAGCTCAGGGTCAGATGAGCAGCTTCCTGCTTGGCATTCGGCGGTGAACTTCTCTACAGCTCAACATACTTGTGCTATTGCACTATATGGGGGGAAGGGATTTCCCAAACTGATTTCTCCCCCTCCCTCCAGACCATAAACCTTCGGGAGTACAAAGCGTATAAGTCCATATGCATTAGCCTCTAAATGGTGGGAAATGATCAACTCTGCTGTCATTCTCTATTAAACCTGATCTGGATAGCCTGGGCTAGGCTGATCTCATCACATCTTGGAAGCTGAGCAGGGTCTGCCCTGGTCAGTATTTGGAAAGGAGACCACCAAGGATACAGATGAAATCGAAAACCACCTCTGAAGTTCTCTTGCCTTGATGACACCACTGGGTTGCTGTAAGTCAGCTGTGACTTGACAGCAAAACCTCCCCCAAAAACCTGCATTCTTGTCTACAGCTCTTGCATGCTTGGCCTATAGATGGTGCTCTGAGATCTGAAGTTTGATTTCCCCCCTTTGCTTCCACCATAGAATTGGCAAAAAAAAATGATGTCTCCCCCCTACCCCCAGTCTATAAGAGTGAAAGACAATGTGAGGAGAAATCCATTAACATAATTTATCTTGAAAGTAAAGTCAAATGCAATCTTTAACAGAAACCAAGGATTCTATTTAAGGCAACTTTTTTATTTTTGAGAACTATAACATGCAAGTTTTCTGTCTTGTTGGGAGGAGGAGATTTTTCTATTTTTAAAATGGCTTCTTTAATCCTAAACCAGAAAGTGTTCCTTTTGCCCTCTAGAGCAGTAAGTAGTATTCTGCTGAAGTTGTTCTTTGCGCAGTTCTGCAAGTAATAGTAGATTTGAAATTCAACAATACACTGATTTAGCCACAGTAATTATTTTACTTGCTTTCTTCTAGGGAGAGAACAGTAAAGTCCATTGTATATTCAGGGTACACAACAAACTAACCAGACACTTTTTTATGACCTTAATGTGCATATGTACTTAAATTTACCTGTTTGATCCAAAGGTGGGAATTATCCGCAATGTGAGAATATATGAATCTGAATGATCAAGATGTAGCTGGTGCACCAGTCACCTGTAGATCTTCCAAATGATGAGAATCTTTATTTTGTTGTAATGAAACTTGTTTCATGTCTTTTGTGAATTATTGAAATGGCTAACAAAACAGTGCAGAGCACAAAGAATATAATTATAACAACTAAATTTGCAGATCTAGTTCTCTATCTGCTGAATCACACTAGCTCATACTATGATACATCAGGCTATCTTTAATAGTCACGGCACTTTTTTCGATTACATAATGTGCTCTCCCATATTTAGTCTATGGGCTAGGAGCCAGACAGCTGTTACATACAGGAGCAGGCACTAATATGGCCTTCAAATATTACAGGCATTCATGTTTCCTTAAATACAGATATACTTGAAGATGGAGAAAATGTAATTCTATATATTACAGTAAGCAGGTTGAGCCTGCTTTCGAATGTATCAGTATCTGAACACAAAAACTATATCAGCATTCGAATGGAGCCTTTTTATGAACCCTAGTTCAGCTGTCTGGCTTTTGATAAACAGGCAACATGCCACGCTTATTTATGCATTTAAAATAGGGCAGGGCAACTGCTCGATTTGTCTTCTAAGAAAAGCGGTACATTTATCTCAGATCTGACCAGCATGTTAATTATGCTGTGAACCAGTCTAACGGCAGTAGTGGAAACACATTCAGTTGGCTTCAGGTACCTCAAGAGGCAAGGATAGACAACTTCAGGGGTACCTTCAGTACCTCAAAGAGAAGCTGTCCAAATTACCCCGTGCTTTTCATTGTCTAACAGTTCCTTTTGCCTAGCTTAAACATCTACTGACAAAGTAATCACAGGGAGTTTACAAATCCAGACACTGTACCTAGATCCCCAGATTGCCACACAACAAAGGAGACTCCATGCTTCTATGCCAGTGAATTTCCTTTAACAGGTTCTAAAGTGGTTTTTAAATAAGTAGTTGAACTTTGCACTAGGATGACTGCTTTAAATGAGTGTTTGCTCATCTGGGTTTGTATAGATTGATGACAGCCCCCAAATGCACAGGTTGCATGAGTCAGCAACCCCTCTCCTGCTCTGGGCTTTGGTAAGGAGGCCATGCCAGCATGTGGCCTAAAGCATAGCTTGAGTATGAGAGAAAATGGACTGCTTTCATTTGTGAAACAAAAGTCTTCCTTTCGTGGTCTGAAAATCATGACATGCATTTTCATATACAGGCTAGTTTGCCCCTAAGTCATTATGTTGTATAATGTGTTGTTTGCCCTGAAGTCAAGAGACAGCAATTTCATCTTGAAGCTGAACTACATTGCAAAAGATATGAGAGAGAGAGAGGAAATGAAGCAACTTGGAAGATGCAAATATTCTTAAAAGAGCTATTTACTATTGCAGGGTTAATATTGCTAGAATGAAATAATTTACTAAAGACAGCAAGCACAAGGTGATGATTGGACACCAAGAAAAGAGCAAAATCACAATGAAATACCCATTCTAGATTTGAGAAAACATTACCAGATGTGCTACTCTTTCTTCTCTCCCCATGCCCTGGCATCATACTATCAATTATTTTTGGTTTAGGTAGAAAAGTGCAAGAGTCTAGTAGCACTCAGCAGAAAATGGCCACTTTGGCAATTGAACTCTATGGCATTGAAGTCCCACCCCTCCACAAACTCCACCCTTTTTAGGCTCTGCCCCAAAAACCACCTGGCAATGGCAAAGAGGGACCTGGCAACCCTATGTACGGGACTCTGTACTCCAGAGACCAAATTAAAAGGAGACGCTCAGAAACAAAAACAGCATTAGAGCTGCTGTTTTCAGTACTCTTGAGAGCTTTGCTGACCTGACCACTATCTCTCCTTGGTTTCATTTATAGCTCACTTCTCTTTCATCGTAGGATGCAAGGTGGTGTACGTCGGGTTCCCAAGAAGTCTTTCATCCAGACGCTGAACAAACCCAGCTCTGCTTAGCTTCATCAAAGTGAAGTTTTTTGACCATATGCCTCCCACCAGATACCCTGCAGCTGGGATTTATCTTAGTTGTGTTAATAACTTTTTCCTTCGTTGCCTCTGCCTGTGAAACAAAGCAAGCCTTGCACCTTGGTTTCCAGGACCTAATCGAACAATCAACAATATGGAAGTTTCCTCTGAAAAAGAGCCAAAAGAACAAAAAGAAACTGAAAATTGACACATATATCAGAAATAATGGAAGAATAAAAGTTTGACCTTCCTTCCTTTAGTTGCCAGAAATGGAAACTACTTTTATTTAGACAGTGATCGGAGCATCCATCTCACAGGTGTTTCACTGAAGGCAGCAAAAATCAAAAGATCTTAACACTCGCCTCTGCAAAATGAAAAACTAGAATAACAGAACTGTTTTGAAGATTAAGATTAAGATTAATTTATTTATGTAGGACACAGAAAACAAGAGTCAAGAATATGAGTAGCTATGGCAAGTAAATTCCTTGCTCATCCCTCTATGGTTTCCCTTATTATTATCCCCAATGCATGCTAATGACTCTAACAACTAGATAGAGGAGACTGAATCATCCTGATAGTCCCCTCTGGCCAAAATGAAACTCTTTAAGATCTTAATAATTAACATCAGTACAGATGTAATTAATTGCAGGAAATGAATAGAACCCTCCCAAGCGTGGATAATGGACTTTTTTATTCAAAGGCTTTCCCCTACATATGCAAAAATCAATGATTTCATGACATCAAAGTAGGACATAGGATAGTGGTGCTTGCATCTAGCCTCTCTCTACCTAGTATCTCTTTGGCCATTTATGCTTGGAGACTTAGCCTCGCGATCCCCGCAGGACTGCTTCAGGGTTTCCTTTGATAATTCATTATTTTTCCAACCTTCAGAAGTTACTTCGCAGCCGCCACGCACTTGTCCCACATTTTCAGGAACCTGTTTTATGATAATTTTAAATTTTGCCTCGATCCCAAAGCAAAACTAATTGAGGCAATTTCTGTGAATAGTCTTAACTTTGGGTTTCTCTTCTCCCACCCATTTTTGCTTGTCCATCCCTCATCCAACCCCTCTCAGAGAAGCCATTTTGGTCAGTTTCAGCAGCAAGTGTAAAGATCTTGGGGAATGAAGCTGGCTGTTCCCCTCTCTGCCTCATAGACTTCTGCTCTGGTCTCTCTGGTCAGTTTCAGCAGCAGGTGTAAAGATCTTGGGAACCAAGCCACCTGTCTCCCCACCCCGCCCCCCTGCCTCATAGGCTTCCTCTCCACTCTTTCTGGTCAGCAAGTGTTAACATCTTGGGAATGGAACTGACTGTCCCCCCCTCCCCTTCATTTCCGTTAACTGTTTTAGCTTTTGTTGTTGTTGCTAAAATAGCACTTTAAAACAAAACAAAATCTTCCGGGCAAAAAACCCCCATGCATAAAGTTTTGAGAATTTGGATCAGAAAACTGTGTGTCTGCAGAGTGGCAAACCCAGCACAAATTTCCCCTGCATAAATGGCCTTTGGTTCTAAGTCTTAACCAAGCTATTATAAATGTTTGGAGATGTTTTACAATCTCTCAGGGCATCATAGGTCCAGTCTACAAGGAAGGCAGGCTGACCCAGAAATGCTGATAGTAGCTATTTAAACAGGTAACGTCCCAGTTCTTCTGCCTATATGTTGGCTGTCAGATACTGCATACCATTGCATATCATAGATCAAACACTAAATGCAGATACATTTCAACAAATACTGTCAAACATAAATGGTTAAATATAAAACTAATGTTTACTTATTTAGAAAATTTATATCCTGCTTGCAGCAGAATAAAGTCAAATACTGAAAAAAATAATCACTAGATATAAAAAATTGATTATTTGACTATTTCTCAGAAAACATATAAGAAACATTAGACACAAACATTTGCAAAGAAGTATTTGGGGGAAGCAAATTTGTTTTCTCTCTCACCATAGAGGTACTGGACAAAATTCTCAAGACTACAATCACTTTTACACCTAGATACCAAAGGTCTGTTTATTTGGAATGCTTGGATTCTTGCCATTTTAATATACTGAAGTCAATGGGTTGAACTGACTCAAACAAATAGTACTGCATTTCAGTTAAATGGCCAAATCCCAACCTGGAAAAAATCAAAGAAAAGGATCTGCAATAAGAAAAGATAAGCAAAAGAGAAGGCAAAATAAAGCACCCACATTTAGGATGCTTACTTATAATAACCGGATTACCAATGACATTTCAGAACGAATGCATGGGTATTTGCAATAACTGTTATTTGCTGAAAGCATTTCTTCTGCTTGTACAGAAAACTAACACGCTGTGAAAACATCTGCCTTATTCCATCTATTGTTGTGTGGTACTATGTCAAAATATTTTATGCAGGAAGAAGAAAACAGTAATTTGATGTAGCTGGTGATGACAGACTCTAGTAAAATACTGAGACAGTTAAAATCACATTTATCTCTTTACATCTATAGCACCTCTTTCAACTCAATACAAGATTTATCAGAAATTTAAGCTGTTAATTTTACAGCATCCTGTGTTTGCAATATTGTTTCTTTAATGTCTGTCCACCTGTTTTCCTTCTCCTCCTCTTGATCAATTTTGCCTGCACTGATGGAAGAGATGCTGCAGGAGACTGCTTGCATTTGGGTACAACTTTCTCCCAGGGACCACTGTAGGAAATGGCTAGCCATGCTCTTCCAGGATTTTGATTGGAATGCCTTTATAACAACAGCAACCCTTTGTAACAACAGCAACAGCAAGACCAATCCCATCCTACTACACGCTGTGCCGGTGTAGGCCAAGGGCTGGGCGGTGCCCGCAGTCCTCAGAAGTGCGGGGGTTATCTAGCCCCTTTCGGAGCAGGCAACAAAGATTCTGTTATCTCTCAAGGTCAGTATTCAGAGGCGTCGTCAAAACAGGCAGGAGTCAACGGCCGGAAAGATCAATCATAGCAGTAGCAAGAAGGCAGGGAAATTGCACGGTTGCTTCCACAAAGTGAAAGTGTGCCTGCACTGCCTTTATCAGTCAGTATACTTCCAAGCTAGGCTTCATCCTGCAACAACTCAGCACCAGTTCTCTGTCTGCTTAGGCTTTCCAGGCGAGCACTCCTTCGCCTACCCTGCAAAACTATACGCTGGCGAGTCCTGATATGCCTATCAGGTTCAGGTGAGCTTGGAGGGCTGCCATTCTCAGCTTCCACTGCAGGGGTTGGGGGACGAGTAGCTTCTGTCTGCCGTTGTTCCATCTCTCTGCCTAGCTGTGGTTCCTGCTGAGTTGTTTCAGGCTCCTGTACTACTGACTGCAATGGAGGTACTGAAGGCCCAGAGGCAACCTGTTCCTCCACTTCAGCTTCAGAGTCCTCTGGGTCCTCAGCTCCGAAGGCAGGGCCCATGACACACACTCCCTCTGTTTTGTTAAGACCTTCCTAGTCCTACTGAGCTACATCTGCACTGGGAAAGTTAACATGGAGATCAGACCTATCATCTAGCAAGAGGCTGCTAGTCAACAGTTGCTGCTGTTTGAGTTGTTTTTTAACTGAGATGCTCAAAGATAAAAAAAAATTAATGGCTTGTGAGAATATCAATGATAAAAATGAATGTGCTACCTAAACTTAATTTTTTTCTTCCAAATGATTCCCCACATAACTTTTTGGGTGATCAGAGAGGACCCCCATTTCTTTTCACCAGCAGACCTGTTGGATCCAGCCTATATTCTTTCTGCATGGGCCTGTTTTTTCCATTCATTCACTTCAGTGTGGCTGTCCTAGCGTCTTGACAACACAGAATTATTTCCTCCATTGAACTGAATGGAGAAGCCTCTTGTAAGCACGAGAGTTCTATGTTCATCAGTGGTACTCTTGCACACACAAGAAGTTATTGAATGAAAGTGCTGATATGTGAGCAAAGAAGACCCATAGTGGCTACCAAGCAATTAATTAGAGCATTTTTAAAAGCTAAACTTAGCATGGCTGCCATATTGTCTGTTTCATTAACTTGAGGTTTTGAGATCAATGAAAGCATTCTCTTTTATACTAGCCTAGGCGAAGAGATGATCAATTATTAATCAAAGCAGGCTAGATTTTGCTGAAGAGATGACCTCCTGCTGCAAGATACAATTGCCCTGATACAGAGAAAGCAATTTATACAGTGAGGTGGGCTTTTGCACACTTATCAGGAATCGCAAGTATGAATAGCTCCTCCAGTTTTGGAATGAGTCCACTACTTTCACCAAGATGCACACTGGAATGCACGTTCTCATCTATATTTTGATGGCGATAGAGATGCATGTGGCTGCACACTGGAATGTGCATTCCCATCTATATTTTGATAGGGATTAGAATGTGCATTCTGATGCCCATGTGGTTGAAAGTACTGCACTGTGGAGAGATGACTTCAACTTTGAGATGTGCTTCCAACTTATTTTTGCAGCTCCCCGTGTGCCCCGAAGCCTATGCTCCCACTGGGCTGAAGATACAGGAGTATGTATGTATGACCCCAGTGGCAGCCTTAGTTGCCATTCTAAGTAGTTCCGGGATGGCTTTAGTTCTGTTCCCTTGGAGTCTAAGAAGGATGCAAGACAGTTATAATGATGTCCCAATAATTTTATGTAGAAGTGTTTGTCTCGTTATATTTGCATTGGATTACTTGAAGACTTTTCATTGGCTTTGTAGTAATGCAATACACAGACTTAATTGCACGCTTTAGTGGGGCAGGGAAGAGTGTAGGGAGACAGACACCAATTTCAAACAACCAGAGATTTGGTTACAGTCTTCCTTCAGAAGCTAAATTGGGACTGCCAGTGAATTTGGATTCTCAGTTAATTGGGATTCTAATGAAGAGTGCAACAGAAAGAGATAAAGGGGGGCACCTATACCCCACACCAAACTGTCTTTACTCAGTTTGAGTTATCTCTAAGAGCTTATGCGGACAGCCAACCAATGCATTCCACAGCTGTATCTTAATGATGTAGGATAGTCCCTTTCACCCAAAGTATATATATTTTTAAAATTATTGAGTTTTTATAGGATACATAAAGAAAAAAGGAAAAGGGGGAAGTAAAAAAAAAGAACAAAACAGTATCAGCAAATCACGACCCGTGCCCCGGACACCTCACATCCCCTACTATATCTCCAACAATACTCTGACCCTTGTTATACTAATGGTATTTCCTTTCACCCCAAGTATTGTGGGCTCCTTCTCTTGGATAAAAACAGTCTAGATTCTGGATCAGGAATTCCCAGATTGAGTGCTGTAGGGTAACCGCTAGCATGCTGTAATAAATTAATATATATATTAAATATATATATATTAAAATTTAAATATAAATTAAAAATTAAAATTATATATATAAATAATATCTATATTTATAAAATTATAAAAATTATTTAATTTATAAAATAAATAAAAATAATATATATTTAATATGTATATTAAAATTAAAGGCTGTTGTGAGAGCTGAGTACCCATTTCCATAGGAGGCTGCCTGCTGCATCTCTGCATGATATGTTGTTCTTCTCTTGTGAGTATGTGGGGGATCGGGGGAATTCTACCATTTGTCTGTATCAGATGTGAATGGATTATTCAATCATTCCTAATGCAGAGAGACAGCAGCATTAGCCTGCCCCCAGGAGAGGCATATACAGAACCATGACACATCATGCACAAATACTCTCCTAAGGGCAGCTAGCTCTAACTTTCCCTCATTTGCAGGGTTCAAACAGACTGAGCTGGCAGCAAGGTTTGTGATTGGATCCTTCCAGCTTTAAAAAAAAAAAGCTAGTAGCTTGATTCAGCCTGGGAATGGAGAAGGAGATTCTTTGCTGTATACTAACCATTCTGCACCCTGACCTGGATGGCACAGGCTAACCCCATCTTGTCAGATCTTGGAAGCTAAACAGGGTTGGCCCTGGTTAATATTGGGATGGGAGACAACCAAGGAAGTCCAGGGTTGCAACGCAGAACCAGGCAATGGCAAAGGACCTCTGGTAGTCTCTTTCCTTGAAAACCCAACAGGGTTGCCATAAGTGGCTTGTGACTTGACGGCACTTACCCCCACCCACCCCTTCTCCACTCCTGTAATTAGCCTTTAAAAGATGCAAAAGGAGAGCTGCTCATCTTTCTGCCTTTTCAGGCTAATGACAGCATGTGAGCGTGTATGTGTGGGTTCTGTTTCAATTGGCAAAACCACACATGGTGGGAAGCGTTAACCACCCCTCTTTCCTCCTAACAGTCCCTTTTCAGATCCAACCTCTCAGCTGATGATATTAGCAATTTCTAAATCCTGATCCAGTCATGGATCTCCCTCCCCGCCCCCCGTCCGCATTTATCCTTCAGGCAAAGAATTAAATGTGCTTCCAATTTTAATTTAGAAGAATACCCCAGCTGGCCTAATCTAGCTCCAATGCCTGGCCAGCTCTGAGGAACGCAGCCACCACAAGTGGACAAGGGACTTTGATGTTACTCAGAAGATTAGCTTACATATTAACTGAAGCCGCCCAGGTGATGTCTGTGAAAAGCCAAGAGTTATTTCATTTGAGGGGAGTTGCCAACAGACTTGGGGGGTGGGGAGTGCCCTGTCCCTTTAATAGAGACTTCAAGTGTGGAAATGGATAGCTGAAGCTTTCATGCCACTGAAGTAATTAACCTCATCTGGCAAATAACATCCAATTAAGCCTCCATTAAAGGGGCAGGACACTTTCCCCTCCAGGCAGTTGGCAACAGTATTGGGGAGTGAGCAAAGTCCTGTAGAATTTTTAAAATTGTACTTATATGTAGGGTTGCCAGGTCCCTCTTTGCCACTGGCGGGTGGTTTTTGGGGCAGAGCCTGAGGAGGGAAGGGTTTGGGGAGGGGATGGACTTCAATGCCATAGAGTCCAATTGACATAGTGGCCATTTTCTCCAGGTGATCTCTATCGGCTGGAGATCAGTTGTAGTAGCAGATCTCCAGCTATTACTTGAAGGTTGGCAATCCTACTTATACGGGACTTGGTGAGAGTAGCAAAAGGTTCCCTTTTGCACATACATCTCCATTTGAGCAGAAAATCAGCACAACATGGACTGAGCTTGGCTAGTACCTTTTCCCCTGATGTGCCAGTTCTTGACTTACATGGAAGGAGAATTCTAAAGCAGCACATGCCACCTGCAGCCTAAAGTGATATAGTTAATTCTACCACCTCCGGGTTAAATACCTCAATCTCCTGCATGTTTAGACCACACCTGTGTCCCCACTGTACTGTAGTTAATCTTTCCCAGCTGTGTGTGGTATAGCCAACTGAAATGAACCCTGCCATCCTAAAATTATGTAGGAACAGACGAAAGACAGGTAGGCCTGCATCTCTGCTTCCAATCACCATGAAAGGGCTATTGCTTGTACCTTTATTTAGGAACCACACGTGGGGAGGCATACCAAGGTACATCAGGAGACAGCTAACAAACAGCAGGCAGCCTGCTTAGCCTTCCGCAGGCCTGCTAGTTGTGTATATAAATTTTGATTTCTTGCCAGGGGACCGCAGTCCAAAAGATTAAAGCCAATGAGGTCAAAGCAGTCCGCTGGGCAGAGAGGTACATGTGCAATGAACCGTCTGTAATGGCCAGAGAGCTCATTCCGCAGAATCTGTACAATGATGGTACAGTATTTCACCCATAGTGCTTTTCTGCCATGAACATTATCCGATCAAGCCGCTGGAATGCAGCAATTCTAACTAAAACAGCTTAATGACAGCAAACACAGAAAAATTGTGAATCTTGGCAGATGCTATCAGCATTACCCCCACATTCTCTATTACTGTCTTACATTTTATTCACTGGATGTGTGCAAGAAGTGAACAGTGTAATTCTCAGCAGAGTTATGCCCTTCTAAATCTATTGAAGTTAATGGGCTTAGAAGGGTGCAACTCTACTGAGGATTGCACTGGAAGGTGTGATAGCAACTGTTCCACTCTGTATAATTAAATCATAATTATATGTCTGTCAAAGAGCTCAATATGCTTCTTCTTCCTGTGTCTATTTTTTGCCAGAAATCAATTATTTGCATCTCAAACCAAAATCTGAAGATATGTAGTGACACTTCGGAATATAAAAGATAAACAGCATTGAAATGTAACCATATAGAATAGATAGATAAATTGAATATGATCATGTATGTCCATATACATACACACATGTGTGTATATTGTTCTGCTTAACATGAGCAGGAAAAAGGCAGTGTTTAAGAAAATAAAATGTGATATTTTATTGCTGGGATAAACTTACATTCATGTGGTAGAAAGTGGAGGGGCATAAGGTATTTTTAGACTGTTTTTAATTTTTTTATATCTGTTGTTTTAATGTTTCTTTATCAAATTGTTTTACATTGCTGTTACCTGCCTTGAGTCCTGAGATGCGTCGGAGAAAGGTGGGTATATAAATATTCTAAATAAAACAAATGTATCCCTTTCCATCACAACTTATTTAATCACGTCTCAAAGATTTGATTTCAAAGTGTTTCTTTCGCTTCAGTCCCAGAAGAATGCATCTGCCCTTTTCTAAATGAATGCTTGCACATTCTCATTAGAGTAGGTTTGTACAGGTGTATAGCATTTAGAGCACCTCCAGTTAATTTAAGGGATTAAAAAAAAAAAAAACACTGGGAAATTCTGAGAAGAGAAGAAAGAAACAAAGGTTTGCAGAGAGTTCAGTGCCCCTAACTGACATTAATTCAGTTTGCTTTTAGGCAAATACCTCAACAGAGGACGCAGTTTACTTACAGATAGTTTGTCTGCTTGCGAGGTGGGAACAGCATGTTGCTTTGTGTGGCCTCAGCCACTGGAAATTATTAATATAGAAAAAGTATCCTGAGTCTCATACTGGTCACAAGGAGAGTCTGTTTCTAGGGAACAACCTCTTGTTTACCTAGATATATGCAGTTGTATGCATATATGCTCCAAGTTCATTGGAGCTGTGTATGGGGCTTTCTGTTTAGTTCCTTGGCCATGATGAAGCCATGTTCCATCATAGAAAGAAGGGCCATTGGGCTGCTTAGTTTCACAATGGGAAGGTACTGGTGGGGCTGAAATGCCTTTTGTGGTTCCCACCACTGTCGGCCACAAGCACCTTACGATGGTTTGACTCCTCTAAATGCATTAAAAAATCAGCTAGCTTTTATAAACATGGGCAGCTCTATGGATAGATGATGCTGATGTGCATCATGCCTAAGGGGGCGGGAGACAAAGGAGATATTATATCCTATATTTTTGTAACTGCTTGGTAACCAAATGCCAATGTAACAGTAACACTATGGTCTAGATCAGACATATATGGAACCATGGGTTAATTTGTGTGTGTGTGTGTAAAGTGCCTTCAAGTCGCAGCCGACTTATGGCGACCCCTTTTGGGGTTTTCATGGCAAGAGACTAACAGAGGTGGTTTGCCAGTGCCTTCCTCTGCACAACAACTCTGGTATTCTTTGGTGGTCTCCCATCCAAATACTAACCAGGACTGACCCTGCTTAGCTTCTGAGATCTGACGAGATCAGGCTAGCCTGGGCCATCCAGGTCAGGGCATGGGTTAATTTAGCCACAGTTAATTGGCTGTGTGAATATGCGACACTGTGCCAACAATGGTTGGTTAGGACGGTATCTCACACCAAGGACTGAAGCCAGGATTTAAAGGCTGTTTATTAACCAGAGCTACTCATAACTAACCCTGACCTGGACGGCCCAGGCTAGCTTGATCTCACTAGATCTCAGAAGCTAAGCTGGATCGGCCCTGGTTAGTACTTGGACGGGAGACCACCAAGGAATACCAGGGTTGCTTTGCAGAGGCAAACAATGGCAAAACACCTCTAGTTAGTCTCGTACCTTGAAAACCCTACTGGGTTGCCATAAGTCAGCTGCAACTTGACTGCACTCTACACACACACACAACTTAATCACACAACCACTTTGCTTTCAGTGCCTCTTGCTTGTACTAGTAGCAGCTGTGTACCCATGCCTCTATGACCAGATTCCAAGAAGTGCTGCAATTGCACGGTTTCTGTAACCTGCCAGACCGTTCTCAGGGCAGCATTGAAAAGAGATGCTTGGAGTGGCAAGATGACTTGAGCTGCCTGTGCCAGAGAGTCCTTGCCTACAAGCTCCAGATGTAGTTGGAGTGGCATGCACACACCTCTTGAAGGGACATGCTTCTTCTTGTGCCACCACCAGAAGGTGTGGTGAGTGTGTTGCTTCCCCAGAGCTTCCTTGATGTTGCTGAGGGATTAGGTGAACTCCAGTGGCAGAATGTAGAGTAAGGTTTCACCCCACTGTTGGATACTGAATGCGGCTGCGTTCTGCTAGAACACTAGAAGCTGGGTTTGTGGAGTTTCCTTTAAACTGGTATCTCAAGCTATCCCTTTAATATCAGTTCGGTATGTAGCAAAACCCAGGTGATGTTCAGCTCCATGCCATGAAAAGATTCAACTGCCCATATTAGACCTCTATTAAAAGGAGATTTTTCCTGGCCAGTTGGCAACCTTATTACGTGTGTGAGTGGGGGCATAGTTCAGTTTAATTAAGATGTCTTCTGGTTTGGTGTAGAGCAGTGGTTCCCAAAGTGGGCAGTAGCACCCCCTGGGGGGCAGTGGGATCACTTAGGGGGGCACTAAGAGGCAAGGGGGCAGCAGGGGGGTGCTAGAGGTAGGCCCCTTCAACTGTGTTATTGGATAGGGTAGGGGGTATTGGGGTTGAGCTTGTGGAACCAAGGGGGTGGTGGCCTGAAAGGTTTGGGAACCACTGGTGTAGAGGAAGGGTTAATAGGGGAAAGGGACATGGATTTGTATGGTTCTGCAGTAATCGCAGCCAGTAGAAAATAACCTGTTCAGTCAGGGAAAGCTTCTCTCAGTAGAGTGCAGCAACCCAGTCTGGGTCAGCACACAACAGAGCAAGAAACCTCTTGGAAACGAAGATATCTTGAGGCAAGCTAGAACTGCACATTGTCTGTAAGTCAAATAATTCTTGTTTTTCAAACTTAACTATAGTTAATCCATAGTTTTGTATAATGTCTGGACAGAACCTATGCCTTGGGTCAGATATGGCATGAAACCATTGTTTGTTTTAAGAACAGCTTGTTTGTAAAACCTGGATTTCGCTTGCCTCAGTGAATGTTGGTTTCATGGTTTTTGCTCTGACCAGGAATAGCTGTAGTCAGGGAGCATGTGAAGGTGACAGTGGGGAACAAGCCAGGGGGCCTGTGTTGGTACATCATGCACAACCATAGTTAATACAAACTCTGGTTAACGAACCAACTTCAAACCATGGTTTCAGATCCTGGTATGATGAACCCTAATTAATGAAGGGTTGGATCCAGACTAACATTTCAGCAAGGGCAGGGATTTCCACTCACACAATATGATTTTTTCTTCTTCCTGTGGCAGCCCCAGTTCTATTCCTGGGGAGACGGGACCCCCAGGAGCAAGATCTCAGAAGCCATTTTGGGTTGCCATGGGAGAGAGGAGTGGGAAATCCCTGCACTGGGAGGAAATGTTTGCACCTGTTGAAAGGTTACTGCAGAGCTTGAGACGGTGCAGAAAAGAGCAACCAAAATGATTGGGGACTAGACCAACTGCCCTATAAGGAGCGATTAAAATGCTTAGGGCTGTTTAGCTTGGCAAGAAGGCGGTTAGGGGGAGACGTGATAGAGGTCTATAAAATTATGCATGGTATGGAGAGAGTGGATAGGGAGAAGCTTTTCTCCCTCTCTCATAATACTAGAAGGCGGGGTCATCTGCTGAAGCTGGAGGGTGACAGATTCGAAACAGATAAAAGGAAGTATTTCTTCACACAACACATAGTTAAATTGTGGAACTCCCTGCCCCAGGGTGTGGTGATGGCTGCCAACTTGGAAGGCTTTAAGAGGGGAGTGGATTTTTTCATGGAGGATAGGGCTATCCATGGCTACTAGTCAAAATGAATACTAGTTATGATGCATATCTATTCTCTCCAGGATCAGAGGAGCATGCTCATTATATTTGGTGCTTTGGAACACAGGCAGGGCAATGTTGCTGCAGTTGTCTTGTTTGTGGGCTTCCTAGAAGCACCTGGTTGGCCAATGTGTGAACAGACTGCTGAACTTGATGGACCTTGGTCTGATCCAGCGTGGCTTTTCTTATGTTCTTATGAGCTGAGCCACGGAATGTGACTGCCACCAAACTTGCTGCGCACACTTTTTCTAAAGCTCTGTTGATCACAGTGGATTTTGCTTCCATTGCTACAAACTTTATGCATGGTTTGGAATCCAGGATATGATATGGATGGTCCTGGGATAGCAAGATCTTTATTTCTACCCAGCAGTAGATTCTAGTGGAAGCTTAAAATCCAGTGTAAATGTCCTTTCCTCATCCCCAGCTAAGGTTGCCAGCTATGGGTTAGGAAATGCCTGGTAATTTGGGGGCGAAGCCTGTGGAAGGAGGGGTTTGTTGAGGGACCTCAGTGTGTCCATCCTCCAAAGCAGCCATTTTCCCCTGGGGGAACTGATTTTAGTAATCTGGAGATCAGTTGTAATTCTGGGATATCTTCAGGCCCCACCTGGAAGCTGACAACTCAATCCCCAACCCTGTTTGTTGGGAGAGGATCAGTGAATGATGGCATATTGATTTCTGAAAGTTTTATATTATGATTTTTAATTTGGCTTTTGTGTAGAGCATGGGTTTTTACCTCATAAATTTTGGACTGACTTGTTCAATGACTGGTAGTTTCAGTGGATGAAGGTGTTGCTTTCAAGGGTTTTGAACACAAGCCTTGCTGACCTACAAGGGACAAGGTAATCTTTATCAGGCAGTAACCCTGATGTAGCTATAGTAACATACTACAGCGGCATCATGCAGTAAAGATGGAGTTTGAGGATGGAAGTGGCTGTTGTCATAACTCTGGGTGATCAGCTCTAGTAGTTGATAGCAGACATAGGGCAGGGTTATAACGCCTGGCATAAAGCTACTCACATACACTGTGCAATGCAACAGAATCAAGTGCTATATGAAGCGAAACCTCTCTATTCTTTCCTGTTCCCTGAGTACACTGCCATGACCATCGAAAACAGGAAGAAAATGGGGAATAGTTTTATTCTTTGAACTGTATGCCTTGTCACCTTCGGATACAACCAAGCCCTTCAGAAGCAGACTTTCATGGAGAAGGGGATATTGTGCAACCCTTTCCCAATCTCAGAATATGATCAACTTGTAGTGAAAACACGTACAGCAAACACCCTAGTACTAAATTACAAGTGGCAATGTGTTAATAAAAGGCTAGGTACACGGATCAGGACTTGTGAGAGCCCTGCGAAGACTGAGGATACTGAGGACTGATGAGAACCATCACAGAAAAAAGCCGTGACTATAAAACCATGTTTCAAACTCTTAGATTTTAAGACATTTAAAACCTTTGGCAATTTAATTCTGCTTAATCTTTAATCCTCTTTTGAATCTGCTGCTTAACCAGTACGTGTATATAAAGCAAATATTCATTAAGAGAACAGCATAGGAGAGAAAACATCCAATAACCAGCAAGCTGATTCCTCCTCTGTTCTTCAGTGTTAATGGTTTGGCATCTCTGAATTAACTCATTCTTATTTTGTCAGATAATGGAGGAGACTGCAGTCAATTTAATAATAGGTAGTCTGGGTGGCCCAGGCTAGCCTGATCATGTCAGGTTTTGGAAGCTGAGTTGGCCCTGGTTAGTACTAGGATGGGAAGCCACCAAGGAAGTCTAGGGTTGCTACACAGAGGCAGGCAATGGCAAACCACCTCTGAACCTTACGGGGTCACCATAACGTGGCTGCGACTTGACAGAACTTTCCATCACCAATAACAGGCATATTATACAATGGAAAATGAGTGCAAAGTTTATCTATTTATTTATTAAAAGATTTAAAATATTTTCCTTTTGGCTCAAGTTCGAATCCTTCCTCCAGTTTAAGTGGCTCTTACATTGGAGGAAAGGAGCCCCATGGCGCAGAGTGGTAAGCTGCAGTACTGCAGTCCAAGCTCTGCTCACGACCTGAGTTTGATCCCAGTGGAAGTTGGTTTCAGGTAGCCGGCTCAAGGTTGACTCAGCCTTCCATCCTTCCGAGGTCGGTCAAATGAGTACCCAGCTTGCTGGGGGTAAAGGGAAGATGACTGGGGAAGGCACTGGCAAACCACCCTGTAAACAAAGTCTGCCTAGTAAACATTGGGATGTGATGTCACTCCATGGGTCAGGAATGACCTGGTGCTTGCATAGGGGACCTTTACCTTTTACATTGGAGGAAGAGCCACAAGGTGGAGGAAGGTTCCTTAGGCTAGATGAAGGCTGCTTGGGACTTGGTAGTAAAATCAAGTCTTATTGGGCTCAGTGCTTGCTTGGGTTGCTAGCCCAGTGCTGGCAATTCCCAGGATGCAGGGGGTGGAATCCTGACTGACGGTATTGTGCCAATACTGCTGCAGTGTCACTCCTGGGTTCAAATCAGAAGTGATTTTCTGGCGTCAGTGTGATGCTTATTTCTCCCCACATTTTAATCCTGCTGTTCTACTGAGCAGCAGCAGCAGGAGCAAGGAGCCCAAAGACAGGAGGTCTCTTACCAATAGGGTTGCCAACCTCCAGGTAGTAGCAGGAGATCTCCCGCTATTACAACTGATTTCCAGCCGATAGAGATCAGTTCACCTGAAGAAAATGGCCGCCTTTGGCAATTGGACTCTATGGCATTGAAGTCCCTCCCCTCCCCAAACCCCGCCCTCCTCAGGCTCTGCCCCAAAAACCTCCCCTGGTTGTGAAGAGGGACCCGGCAACCCTACTTACCAAAGGAAATACCCTGGCATACCTAGTACATGCTCTCCTGGACTACAATTGTTCTACAATATCTTTTAAAATATTCTGTTTCATAGCCTGTAAGAGAAGGATGTATATATGGGAACAAAACCCAGCACAATGAAAGTTTAACTAAATGCTGGCAAAATGCTCTAGTTGAAAACAAAAAACAAATCGTATTGCTTCATGGCATTAATATCAGCATTATTCTCCTGGGCGTGGTATTTTTGCATTAGATAGCAAGAGCTGAGAGGCAAGGCTTGTGGGAGGAAGCAGACAGAGTGAGTCACTTTATAGGATTTTTAGAATTATCTGTTCACCCTTGCTGCTTGGGCATATTCCTGTAACAGGTCTGGGAGGGCTCTGTTCTCGTGCAAATGTATTGGATTAGCTTTTGCCTGCCTCTCATAGTTAAACTTTTGGAGGGAACTGATCAAGATTAAAATTTAAGTGCTTTGCTCCTATGGAATTCCATCAATGGGATTAGGCAGTCTCTGTGGTTTTAACAAGAACCAACAGGTTATACATCTTCTCCATCAGCAACAACGCAGCCAGCCCTTATGCTGACAGAATTCCAATGTGCATCCTTTCTGAACAAATATACAGTTTGACAAGTCAGAAAAAGACTTGTATTTTGACCAGCTAGGCAGTCAAATGTGTCCTTACAGAGGATACTGTGAATCTCTAGGGATGCCAGCCTCCAGGTGGGGCCTGGGGATCTCTCGGAATTGCAGCTCATCTCCAGACTACAGAGATCAGTTCCCCTGGAGAAAATGGATGCTTTGGAGGGTGGACTGTATGAAATTGTAGCCCACTGAGGTCTCTCCCCAGGCTCCACCCCCAGATCTCCAGGAGTTTCCCAACCCAGGGCTGGCAAACTTAGGAGGGGGGATATGGCTAGGGTTGCCTACCTCCAGGTACTAGCTGGAGATCTCCTGCTGTTACAACTGATCTCCAGCTAATAGAGATCAGTTTCCCTGGAGAAAATGGCTGCTTTGCCAATTGGACTTGATGGCATTGAAGTCCCTCCCCAAACCCTGCCATCCTCAGGCTCTGCCCCAAAAACCTCCCGCTGGTGGCAAAGAGGGACCTGGCAACCCCAGATATGGCAAGCCTAATCTTATGTCTTCTGAATAAGGGAAATGGGGGCCTCAGCAGGAGCTGCATACATGTTCACTACCACTCCCGAAACAAAACTTGTTCCTGTTTTCTTACCTTTTTTAGTGTGTCTAAACAGGAATTTATTTATTTTTTGCTCCTGGCTTGAAGCCAAAAAGACAAAGACACAGGTTCTAGATCAGATCTAGCCTGAACTCTCCCTAGAAGCTCAAATAACTAAACTGTGTGTGCCATGGCTGAGTGAGGGGAGGGGCCTATGCTCAGTGACAGAGCATCTGCTTGGCATGCAGAAGGGTCCCAGGTTCAATCCCCAGCATCTCCAGTTAAAGGGACCAGGCAAGGAGGTGATGTGAAAGACCTCTGCCTGGGACCCTGGAGAGCCGCTGCCGGTCTGAGTAGACAATACTGACTTCGATGGACTGAGGGTCTGATTCAGTATAAGGCAGCTTCATGTGTTCAGGTGTTCAAATGTCTCCTGCACTACTGCCAGTTTGCAGGAGGAAGTAATGAGTGGACTAATGGCCCCCTGTTGGCCCTGAGTGCCCCCCCCCCCATAGCTCTGGCTTGTAGTATAGCAAGGGCGCTCAGCTTGGCATTCTCCAGGTCTTTTTTCACTGAGTCTGGTCCTGCTTCTCTCCCAGCTAAAGCTGAAGGTATTGGGACGATTATGGAAATGATTTAAGGAAACTAGGGACAGAGCTAAATGTATAGCTTCTTGGTTATTTTTTTCCTCCCCTCAATATTTTTTTTAGCATTGACTGAAGCTGTAGGGCTGCAATTTAAAGGGGGACTGGGTGGGGGGACTACTTCTCCCGGGGCTGGTTCCAGGTTTTTGTAGGCCCTGGATGAGGGAGTATAATCAGTCCCCTTTACTGCTTTGAGTCCCTGTTGAGAAGAAAGACGGAGTATAAATGAAGTAAAGGTAAAGGTCCCCTGTGCAAGCACCGGGTCATTCCTGACCCATGGTGTGACGTCACATCCCGACGTTTCCTAGGCAGACTTTGTTTACGGGGTGGTTTGCCAGTGCCTTCCCCAGTCGTCTTTCCTTTACCCCCAGCAAGCTGGGTACTCATTTTACCGACCTCAGAAGGATGGAAGGCTGAGTCAACCTTGAGCCGGCTACGTACCTGAAACCGACTTCTGCCGGGAGTGAACTCAGGTCGTGAGCAGAGTTTGGACTGCAGTACTGCAGCTTACCACTCTGCTCCATAAACAAATATCTAAAAAAAAAAAAAATCCTGAGAAGTAGGTTAGAAAAATCTATAGTGACTTGGTCAAGATTACGCAGTGAGCCTAGATTAAGAGTGAGTGATTAATTTTTTAAAACCTAGCCTCAAAGGTCCATTTCTAACAATACCATCAAGTGGTTTTCACTAATCACTTTTCAATTCCAATACAGTACATGCTGTAGTAAACCAGTGCAAAGCCTGAAAATTACAGGACAGTGTTTTTTTATGATATGGAAAAGAGTGCTAGAGTATCCCCGGTGCGATGTCGATGCTTCCTAGGGTTGCCAGCCTCCAGCTGGAGATCTCCTGCTATTACAACTGATCTCCAGCCGATAGAGATCAGTTCAGCTGGAGAAAATGGCAGCTTTGGCAATTGGACTCCAAGGCATTGAAGTCCCTCCCCTCCCCAAACCCCACCCTCCTCAGGCTCCACCCCAAAAACTTCCCACCGGTGGTGAAGAGGGACCTGGCAACCCTAATGCTTCTACATAGTGCGGAAGTGACATCATCATGCAGTAGGGTTGCCAGGTCCCTCTTTGCCACCGGTGGGAGATTTTGGTGGTGGGGTTTGGGGAGGGGAGGGACTTCAGTGCCATAGAGTTCAATTGCCAAAGTGGCCATTTTTCTCCAGGTGATCTGATCTCTATTGGCTGGAGATCAGTTGAACTAGCAGGAGATCTCCTCTACTACCTGGCATTTGGGATCTGTGTCACTCCCCCCTTTCAGCCAACTTGCTTCCACCCGTCGGCCAGCTGAGTGTCGGCGGGCAGCTGCAGGAATCGGCGGGCGATTACTAGCTATCAGCAGGCAGTTGGGAGCCCTAATCAGTGGCCATTATTTTACTCTGCAGCCATCATTCGAGTCCCAGAGCTGTCGATCTGGGCCTGGAGACCTTCATCCAAAATCCACTCTGAATTTTATTTCAACTTTTTTGAGCTCGTAACATATCTCAAGGGTGCCCATGCAAGTCAATTGGCATTCCTGGCTTCCATTGTATCCAATGGGCCTTCAAGACTCTCCCATTGTTCCCAGCGGGCAATCCTATCCTTCTTTTTAGTACATCCTGCAGCAAATACACCCAATCTTCCCAAGCTCTCAGGAGCAAAGGCTGTGTGCACATAGACAGCAAGGGGAAAGCTAGGGAGAGGGGAGGGGTAGAGGGAGGAGGGGAGGGGTAGAAGGGAATTACTGATTGTAGCAGACCCAAAGAACTTTCTACAGGGCCAGAGAAAGCTTCAGGAAATCAAATCCTGGCTCAAGCAAGATATGACACTGTGTAGGACAGGGGTGGGGAACCTCAGGCCCGGGGGCCGTATGCGGCCCCCGAGGACATTTTTTGTGGCCCTCGGGAGCTCCAGGAACCCTGCCGCGGAGGCGGGGCGCAGGGCGGCCCTCCTCGAAGGTGTTCCTGGGGCCACGGCTTACAGCACCCTTGTAGCGCCCTTTGGACCTCCTCTCACCGACTGTCGGTTGTTGGTCGGCGAGAGGGGAGGGGGAGGGACGCTTCCCCCAAGGCTGCCCCCTACAGCTGCGGCGTGCAGGATTGCTGCAGCACATTGTAAGACCCTCTCGCTGCCTGTCGACTGTTGAGCAGCGGGGTGGGGAAGAGGCCGGCGGCTCCCGGTGGCAGAGCATGCATGCGGGAGCCAATTGGGCTTGGTTTTTTTTTTTATGGACTCTGGGGGGGGGGGAAGGCATGGAGACTGGGACCCAGTTGCTTGGGGCTCCGTGCGCCGCCGGGTGTGTGTGTGTGGGCGGGGGAGGTGGGGAGGCTGGGGCCCGGTCACGCAGGCCGGCATGCGAGGGTGTGTGTGTGGGGGGGGGGGTAGCTTTTCTCTCTTTTCTTCCTCTTTTTCTGACTCTTTCTTTGTCTCCCTCCGTCCTTTTTTTTCTTTCCCTCCGTCCTTTTCTTTCTTTCTCCCCCTCTCTCCATTTCTTTCTCCCTTTCTCTCTCTTCCTCCCTCCCTTTTCCTCTTTCTCTGTTTTCCTTCCTCCCTTCCTCCCTTGCCAATCGACTGTGGGCTGCGCCCCCCTGGTGCCTCGTTTTCTGGGGCTCACCGCTGGCTGCCCTCCCACCTGGGAGGGGGGAGCGGGGGCGCCCTGCAGGCCTTCTCTGTGTGGCCTCTCCTGGGGTTGCCAACCTCCAGGTGGTGGCTGGAGACCTGGCAACCCTAGCCTCTCCCCCCCCACCACCGGGAGATCTACACCTGGTATGGCCCCCGAAAGATGTTATAAATGTGCGAATGGCCCTTGGCAGGAAAAAGGTTCCCCACCCCTGGTGTAGGAGAAAACAGGAATATGGAAATAAACCTAGACATACTCTTGTTTGCTCACATGAGCAGCTATGCAAGTATATCCATGTGGGAGAGACAGAGACCAGCTGTATTTTTGCACCTTGGTTTGTCTGGCCCAGAATCACAGTGTGTGCTTTTTGATATTCTGCTTTCTACACCTCTCTGAGGGAAACTCCAGCCCTCTAGTAAAAGTCCATGTAACCCTGCAACACCACATCTCGAACTGTAACAGTTCCTCAAGCACCTAAAGTCTACAACTGAATAACTAGAGCTAGCCATTCAGGGTGCTTTCCTTAACCTGCAGACTTGAAAAACACCAGTTTAGAATTTTTTATTCACCTTGTGAGGTTTTTCCTGTATAAATATTATAGTGTCCTGCTATTACAACTCTCCAGCCGATAGAGATCAGTTCACCGGGATAAAATGGCCACTTTGGCAACTGGACTCTATGGCATTGAAGTCCCTCCCCTCCCCAAACCTTGCCCTCCTCAAGCTCCTTCTCAAAAATCTCCCACCAGTGACAAAGAGGGACCTGGCAACCCTACCTTCAAAACTGTATGGGGTTGCCATAAGTCAGCAGTGTCTTGTCAGTACTTTCCACCACCAAAAAGAAAATAATTAGAAATTCTGTGATGAAGAAGAAGAATTGGTGTTTATATGTCGACTTTCTCTGCCACTTAAGGGAGAATCAAACCGGCTTGCAATCACCTTCCCTTCCCCTCCTCACAACAGACACCCTGTGAGGTAGGTGAGGCTGAGAGAGTGTGACTAGCCCAAGGTCACCCAGCTGGCTTCATGTGTAGGAATAGGGAAACAAATCCAGTTCACAAGATTAGCCTCCACTGCTCATGTGGAGAAGTGGGGAATCAAACCCGGTTCTCTAGATTAGACTCCACCGCTCCAAACCACCGCTCTTAACCACTAAACCACGCTGGCTGATATCCCATCAATTCCACTCAGCTAAAAGTTAAACACTCCATCCTCACATTGGTAGTATTTTCACAGCTTTCATGTAATTCAAAGGGGAACAAAGCCATAGACAGAGTTAACATGTGCATGGCCATGATAACTGAATGATGCTTCTAAGACACCCTTCTGAGAAAAGAACCAAAGGAATGCCATGGTTAAAACCCTACAACAGTATCTGTAATTAGGAGCAATTAAAAGCACCAGCTATATTTCTTCAGCATACTTTTGAAGTCTCGCCACAGAGTCAAGATTGCAATGTAGTTGAATGATGTCCGAGGGCATAATTGCTGAAATCTCTGCCTCATCTTTGTCACACAGTTTTAATTAGGAGGACATTAAAATAACCAGCTGATGCAGATCTTAATAAATCATTAATAAATATACAGTGGAGATAATTACATGAAATTGGTCATAGAAATAATGCAGGGAAACACAGGCATACTAAACATGGGAGATGGAGCCCAGTAAAATTTTCTATTTATGCTTATTCTGAATTTAACAGGAGCACCTCCTCTCAGTGTAACCTTCTGTAAGTGCCCCTTTCAACAGTTCCTGATTAGGTAGGGTCTGAAGTAGGGCTGCCAACCTCCAGGTGGTGAACAAACAATAGTTTGCTGAATATGCCTATAATAATAGTTTTCGGGGCATAACAATAGTTTTCGGGGCATAAGAAAAATCCCGACGGTTGGGTCTAAGATAATAAGAAGAGCCATACGAGCCCCCACTGGAAATACTGGATCCACCCCTGTCACCAGAGGAGCCTTCAGAGTCAGATAGTCTACTAGGACCAGCTCTATCCTGAAACGGGCGGGACCTGTTCTCCTTGTTGTTCCAAAAATAAACTCTCTCCTTAGCATAATCGTCTTGGTCCCTAAGAAATTTCCTCTTTTTATACGTTTCAATATCAAAACTGTATTTATCCAGATCCTTCTCCAGTAGTTCCAATTGATTCCAAATGATACTCATTACTTATGAGCCAGTGCTGATATTTCACTTAAACTATTGTTTGTTCAGCATATGTAACAATTTCATTAGAATTTTCTATACTTAGGCTCTGTTGACATGGATATGTTTAGTTATACGGATTCTGATAAAGAAAGAATTTTTAAAATGTTACCGAAGAAGGGGATGACTAAGAAACCCAATAATGGAGATATGAGCAAAGTTTGGAATGCCCTTAGACGCAAGGTGAGGTTAGAATCCCATGCGGTTACATTATCGAATTACATTGAGAATAATATTATACCCAGAGGGTTGAGAGTACAAAAATCCCCAGCCTTATATCGTTCAGATAAAGATTTTAATTCTAAATGGATGGCGATACTGAATAAGTGCTCATATGATTTGATGATGCTCATTATTGAAAGATCTCTTAAAGAGGTTGAAACAGCCCAAGAGGAGGCTGATAAGTGTAAGGCTGACGTTAAAGCTACTATTTCTGAGGAAACATTTCAAAATCAATTGGAACTACTGGAGAAGGACCTGGATAAATACAGTTTTGATATTGAAACGTATAAAAAGAGGAAATTTCTTAGGGACCAAGATGATTATGCTAAGGAGAGAGTTTATTTTGGAACAACAAGGAGAACAGGTCCCGCCCGTTTCAGGATAGAGCTGGTCCTAATAGACTATCTGACTCTGAAGGCTCCTCTGGTGACAGGGGTGGATCCAGTATTTCCAGCGGGGGCTCGTATGGCTCTTCTTATTATCTTAGACCCAACCGTCGGGATTTTTCTTATGCCCCGAGACCTCCTCGGGGTCCTTAAAGGGAAAGGAAGAAACAACTGCCAACCTAGTGGTTAATTTTTCTTCCCGACTTCTTACTCCAGAGGAAACCGGAGTCCTAAATTTAGGTTTGGGGTTTGTTCCGACTCCTGTATACTCAGGCTTTCAGACCCGTATTGATTTATTTAAACTCTTTCGCAATATTAAACTACGAGAATTTTTCCAGGGACAATCCAGAGGTACCCACACTTACAGCCAATTCCGCCCTAAGTCTACTTTCATCCCAAAGAATTCTGGTTTTCAAATTAATGCATTTCAAACGTTAGTCCTCAGGGATGTTGATAAATTAGAAAAACGAAGGAGGTGGAAACAAGAGTATACCAATTTCACTCCTCAACAATCTAAAATCTTACAGGATATCTCTTCAGATGCATCAATTACCTGTATGCCAGCGGACAAAGGCGGGGCGTTGGTTATATTAAACAGTGAAGCATATGATTCTGAAAACTTAAGGCAACTAAGTGATACACGTTTTTACAAACCTCTATCATCTGATCCTTCTTTGAAAGTCATGAACATTGTCAAAACGGTGGTTTATGAGGGGTTGGCATTAAATTACATACAAAACCCCACAGCGGATTATCTTATGGTTAAGTATCCGAGGGTACCTATTTTCTACTCCTTACCTAAGATCCATAAGTCCCTCGTTAGCCCCCCTGGACGTCCTATTATCTCGGCTATTGGCAGTATTGTTGAACCCCTATCAAAATTTATTGACTATTTTTTGCAACCTTTCAGCAAAATGACGGATTCCTATATCAAGGATTCATGTGACTTCTTGTTGCTGACTTTCCCTGATACTCTTTTGATTTTTGAAATCATTGGATTTGGACGTCTATCATTTATTTCGCCACCGGAATTATTTTACTACGCTGAATATCAGCATAGAAGATGTTACCCTGATGAACTGATCAGTGCGTGGAATCTCTGAATCATATCAGGATTTTTGGATTACAAGAACGAGAGGAATTGGACTTTCTTTTTCAGTTTTTGAACTGGGTATTTTGTGCTTGGTTTATTCTTTGTTGAGTCTCTCCGGTGAGGTAACCGGTTTTCTTGTGGCTTCTTACTTCATCCTTATTAGTAGTATTATGTTAATACTGATTTTTGAGTAAAAGTGATTGTATTTATGACCTACCAGTTGTTTGATATTATTACTTATGAGCCAGTGCTGATATTTCACTTAAACCTCCAGGTGGTGGCTAGAGATCTCCTGGGATTGCAACTGATTTCCAGGCGACAGGGATCTGTTCACCTGGAGAAAATGGCTGCTTTGGAAAGTGGACTCTATGGAATGATAACCCTCCCCAAACCCTGCCCTCCTCAGGCTCCACCCCCAAAATCTCCAGGTATTTTCCAGTCCAGAGCTGGCAATCCTAGTTTGAAGGGCCAAACTACATATTGGTGTCTGCCGCACAGGAACAGAATTTTGTGGTTTTCCTTTCACTGGTGCAGCAGCAACGGGGCTTCCATATGGCAGATTTCTGTGCCCCGATACCCCGGAAGTAGCTACCCCCTCTCCCCTGGATAACAGGGGGTTTTCAATTTTAAAAAACAGCACTAGAGTATTGTTATATTGAAATAGCACTGTAATTTTAGGTGCAGAGAACCTGCTACACTTATTGGTACAATGGTATATTGGTACCACAATATTCTAGTGCTGGTTTTTTTAAAAGCCTACCCCTGGTGGCGGGGGTGGTGAGGAGGAAATGGCTGTTGTCGTGACAGGGTCAGGGAAAATGGCTGCCCATGAGCTGGAAAATCCAAATGTTCCAACACACACACAGCCATCCAGGTTTACTGAGATCTTTCCCAAAGGTTCAAAGCAAAGCAGGTTTGAGAAAGATTGGAGAAAAGATGGGAAAACCTCTAGAGGTGCATGAATGCACAGTGATACTGTGGGAAGGCAGGAAAAAAACCTGGGGCAGACAATTGTTATGGAAAGCACCATTATGTTTTCTCTGGGGATGTCCTTGGGTAGGTTTGAGAGGTGTCTTGTAGGTTATCCAGGCTCTGTGACCATGGTCCTGGTATTTTCTTTCCTGACGTTTCGCCACAGCTGCTGGCGAAATGTCAGGAAAGAAAATACCAAGACCACGGTCACACAGCCCGGATAAGCTACAAGAACCGATGAACTCTAACCATGAAAGCCTTCGACAATATTTTGAGAGGTGTGTTTTGGAGTTCCATGCTTCCCAGATATGAATGGTCATGATTTGGATTGGGAGCATGCTGTGAAGAGAAAGAGGGTTTAAAACTTACCCCTCATCCATTTCCTGCTCTGAAATCGCCCTGGGGGGCATTATTTGCCCATTTGGGTCAGCAAATGTACTGATGGGCTACATATTGTGTTTTCCTAACAGGGCAAATAGTGCCCCTCAGAGCTATTTCAAGTCTGGAAAATGGAACAGGGGTGAAGGTCTAAAAGCCTCTTATCTTCATGCACTGTGATCCAACTTGAATCACACTCAGGTATGGAGCTTCAGAACATACTGCTTTATCCCACATGGGGACAACCCTGAGGATAATTTACTAGGTAGTTAGGCTCTCCAAGGCTGTACCTAGAGTTGCTAGCCTTTCACCAGCAATCTGTTGGAGGTTCCAAGAGTGGAGAATGAAGAAAATAGTGTCTTTTGGTGCATCAACATCACTTCTGGGTGGAAGTGCATTGACTGATGAACTAGGAATTTCTCTGGTCTGTATGGTCCCTGAGTCAACATCACTTCTGGGTCCCCACTTGGAAGTGATGTCAACACATCAAACAATGCCAGTTTCCTCCCATCCCCCCCCCCCGCCCCTGGAGTGCCAATGAGCGCTGGTGGGGGACATGGGAGTGCTGGTGGAGGTAAATGGCATCCCCAGCTGTTTTATGTATTTCACAATAACAAACTAACATGCTCCAATCTCCAGTCCATCTCCCTCCCTGTCATCTCTTCTTGCTGCAGGTGTGTGAAAACAAGACATTCAGGCACATGAAATGCAGCTGAAATTTATGGTCCAGACCAGCCAAGACAGGTGATTTTGGGAAGTGTGGAAAGAAGCAGTAGAACTGGAAATGGATGTGCAGTTCCCAAGCATCAGGTTCCCATGTGCTTTTAGATAAGCCAAAAGTAATGCAATGACACTGCTTTGAAATTACTGTTCTCCTTTCCTAGAAACCCCCTTGTTTGCCAACCATGACCTCAAACCCCAGCTGAATTTCAGGGAGTTGCTGTAGCATAGAGAGCGGCAGGTCTAGTAGCTGCCCTTCATCAGCCAGACTGGCCCTGACAGGTGCCATTTGCCAGCTATTGCCTTATTTGACAGCATACTTTGACTTGCAATCACTTACTTCAGTGTCCAGGAAGTGATTCTGCTGCTTGTTCACCAACAGTGCCATCCTAAGCAGAGTTACACTTTTCTAAGTCCAGTGACTTTGGTGGACTTAGACAGGTGTAACTGTTTAGGATTGCACTGGAAGGTAAAGCAGCAGAAAACTCTTCTGTTATGACCTGAGGGAAATCTACATGGAACAAAGAGCCCTTGAGGTATGATGGAGTCATAAGATACCTTAAATTCAGCAAACCTTATCTTTTTAACTGCATCTCATCTCTACTAGCTAGGTAAGAAAAGCCTGGTGTTTATATTTTATGATAGCCAATCAACAGCTCAGACTTTTTTTCTACAAAAGGTTGTAGGAGTGGTAAAAACCATTTATCTGTAGGGCTCAATTGTATATGTACAGTCACCATAGAAGCTATAGGTGAGAGTACCTGGAAGTTGACAGTGTCTTTGCAACAAACTAAAAAAACCCAAAAACAACCAGGACTTAGAACAATACCGAAAACAAGGCCACAAGCAGACAGTGTTACTCTCAGAGTTACAACTGTCCAGCATTCTGCAATATGAACCAATTCACTGCTAGTCAAAACCAAACCGCTGATGTTCAGCTCTCCCAAAATAGCATCAATATAAGCTGACATGCTTAGGAGGAGATCTAGGCCTCAGGCTTAAAGTTGGGCTTACAAGGTCAAACTGGGAGCTCAGACTCACTCAGCACCAAAACTCAGATTCATAATCAAAGCAAACGAATGCAAAGTAGAATAACCCATCTGAAAAAAAAGGAAAACCTATCATTCTTGAGAGGAGGGGCACCTGGGGTTACCCTTGGGGGACATAGTTAAGTCAATAGGAAACTGCAACAACCTACATTTAAACCTTGTATTTAATCTATTACATTTTAATAAATTAATCAATGCCAAATATTCTTCAAGCTGTTTTCAAGACAGGAAAAAAATAATCAATGCTTACTTCTCCAGACAGGAGAATAGCAGCATATCTTTATCGGCATATGATGTAAAACAACAGATCATCTATACAGATAATAAACGGTCAGAGGAAACAAAAACATATTAAAAAGCCATCAATCATTATCCAATCTGTTTTTTATTATTAAGCTTAAAAAAACAGCTCCTTTTTCAGTTATTTCGGGTGATAAATCATTAAGAAGATGATAGATTATGAGGGCTTCCGAGTGGCCTGATATATTAGTTAAAATAGAGTCGAGAAAATTGGAGCGGATGACATTATACTGAGGACAACGAAGAAGGATATGGGAAACCGACTCGATTGAATTTGAGTTACAGGGACAAAGCCTCGCTGAGTATCTGGTTTGGTTATATCTGCCAAAAGTAATAGCTGAAGGAAGGGCGTTGCACCTAGCAAGTGCAAAAGTTCTGCACATTTGCGGGGCATGTAGGGTAGACAAAGAAGGAGCCAGTCGACCAGTAGTTAAAGGAATTTCAAAATTCAAGGGGGAACAAGATTTTTTGGCAAGACTGGCAAGAGTTTGTAGTTCAGTGTCCAGAATTCTGCGTTTAACTATTTGATATGCACTTGAGAAAGGGAGCATAAACAGTGAGTCAATGGATAGGCCCATTAAAATTATTTTACCCATTATACCAGTGGACCATTTGGAGATGTTAGATTCAAACAGCACATGACGTAAAAAGCTCCTAGGATCAGATTGATAGTGTATCTGCAGCCAGTATTTGATTGACATAAGCCAGGCTCTTGTTTCTATCCTAACAAGGCCAGTTTCTAAGCAAAGGACTGCATATGGGATGCAACATGGAAAGCCCATGATTTTCCGGACAAACTTGGATTGTACCTTGGTTCTTGTAGGTTATCCGGGCTGTGTAACCGTGGTCTTGGTATTTTCTTTCCTGACGTTTCGCCAGCAGCTGTGGCAGGCATCTTCAGAGGAGTAACACTGAAGGACACTGAAGACTTCGACAATATTTTGGATTGTACCCTTTATTTATTACTTAAACTAACTTCGTGGACAGGAGAATAATGTGGCTAACTGGAATAAAATCATTCACAGAACTGAGATAGGTGCAGAAATCCTGTTTGCTCTCTTTAGCTATTCAGTGCATACCATGAAGATAAATTAATAGGTCTCTGAATGGCTATTAGCCATGACAGAGAAATGTTAGAGGAAGTATGAATACCAATTGCCCAGCACAAGCAATATGGAAGGGAGGCTTTTATATATTGAAACCTATGTACCTTACCTTTTCATTAAATACAAGCCTTACAGATAGCTCAATATCAAATTTTAAAAATTCAGTTGCAAGAAAACAAGATAAAAATGATATTAAAAATCCAGATCCAGAAGCCAACAATAAAATAAATGTCCAATTGGCCTTAAAGTGCAGATCAAAACCTCTACACAATAGGTCCAGATCCAGAAACGGGAGATATTTCCACAAACTTGTAGGAACTCCCAGGTTTACAGAAAAATCCCCAAAGTTAAAAAAGTAACTGAGGGGGAGGGCTAACCCCCCAAATGGAGAAATATGTGCACACATCTTGCTAAGGAAATGCTGTCTGAAATCTTGTGAGATCATGGTCAGCATAACGGTTGCTTAGCAACTCCTACCACCAGCATATAAAGGGGGAGGGAGAAGGAGCAGTGACAGGATAGTTGGCAGGGACAGGATAAATCAAGTAGGAAAAGAGAAAGCTGGGAAGTCTAGAGGACTGAAAAAGAGAAAGCACCAGCAATGGAAGGGTTGCGGATGGAAGAAGAAAGTAACACTGATGAGTATGTTGGGAGAGCGAAGAAGAGGAGAAACGGGGGATAGGATTTCCTGTCCACTACAAGTTGTCATGGGTCCCCCCTCTTGTATTCCTAATCAAGCAACTGTTAAATGTTGTCAACGAAATTGATTGATGCCCAAAGAATAACAGAGCAGGCATATATTCTTATTTAATTCCTTCACAGATGAGTTTTAAAGAATCCCCCCCATGGTATAGTGATAGATTTTCCTCTTTTGTTATCCTATGGGAAACCTTTCTGAGCAAGAAGTACCTTTGACAGGCAGCATGGTGCAGTGGTTAAGAGTGGTGGTTAGGAGCGGTGGACTCTAATCTGGAGAACCTGGTTTGATTCCCCATTCCTCCACATGAGTGGTGGACGCTAATCTGGTGAACTGGGTTGGTTTCCCTACTCTTCCACATGAAGCAAGCTGGGTGACCTTGGGCTAGTCACAGTTCTCTTCGAGCTCTCAGCCTCACCAACCTCACAAGGTGTCTATTGTGGGGAAGGGAAGGTGATTGTAAGCTAGTTTGATTCTTCCTTAAGTGGTAGAGAAAGTAGGCATATAAAAACCAACTCTTCTTCTTCTTCTTCATGAGACACAGTGATTTCTGTATTTAAAATGCTCAGGCGGACAAACAGTGCTGTGGAACAACATGCAACAATTCTTTAGCAATGTCCTATCAAAGAGCTGCTGTCTAGCTGGTGATGTGCCATGGAATCACATTCCATGCTCGGATGGCTCTAGGCCAGATATTAGTCATAAACAAATAATTAAAGAACCACACACAGGCACTTGCTCTGCAGCGCAGTAAAAAAGTATTTGCAATAGATGTTAAAAAATGGTTGTTCTCTTTAGCCCTTTCCACACATTCCTTCTACACAGGTTCAGTGTGTGTAACATGGTAAAAGCATGGCAGCAGGCACTGACCCATATGCATTCATATGAAGGTCAGCACAGAGAGACCCTGCACACTCATGGTTCTTTTCACAAAATGGGAACCCTGCAAAAGCAGGGGTTATTTCTTTAAAATATTTATGTTCTACTCCCTGATTTTAAAACAGCCTCTAGTGGTTCATGGCTGTGTGGAGAAAGTCCTATTTGAGTGCATTTGTTCATCAGTAGGATTTATGCAGACCTTCGAACATAGACACGTGAGTCAGGGTTGCCACTACACTGCCATCCCCTTCTATGTGCATTAATCCTAATAGATTGAAGGTCTGAAAAGGGCTATTGAATCGGACTGCTTTGGTATGAGGTAAGTTTTGTTGACTCCGATATGAATCTGACCACTATGTGGAAGAACTATGCTTTCTGTAACTGATTGATGACAAAAAATATATTCTAGAAGACTGTAGCCAGCGAATTGGCAGGTTAGTCCAAATTACCAACATGTGAAATTCTCGTACAGACAATTGCTTGGGCCTTGCTGTGCTCTTAGGGTTGCCAGGTCACAATGCTGAGGTAACAGAAAAATGCCAGAGGTGGCTGAATTTCCCTTGTAGTTCTTTGCCACCAATCTAGATTTGTAATGTTACTTCCCCAATCTTCTCTCTTTCAAAGTTATGTTTGTATTTTTATTATAAGGAAGATTCATTGGGCTGCCATGTTGGTCTGCAGCACCATGTTGGTCTGCAGCAGAACAGCTAGTTTTTTGGGATAGTCTTTCTGCTATTTCACCACCCTCCACAGCATATAGGACATTCTACCCTTAAGTATTCTGACACTTCTTCAGAGACCATCCCCGCTCAAGCTCTTTAGCTCACGTTTCTTCATCTACTCTTCACATAGGTTCCTGCTTCTTAGTTCATTGCCTACTGGCCACCCTTATTTTGGCCACTTTGCTTCTTATCTGCCCCCTGGCTTTTCCACAAACCTATGTTGATAAGATCTGAGTGAGGCTTCATATCACCCAAACAATCTGACAATGTTTCCTTTCCTCCCAGAATCAGGCCTGCAAAGGTTCTGTCAGATCTACCCCCGCCCAGCCCCGAATAATTGACAGGTCCATGAACATTTTGTGCCATCACAATTTAGTGCCAGAGGCTTCACAGCCACAAGTGCCAAACAACATACCGTAGATTGTAAAGACGTGCTAAGCTGTATCTTATTGACTCATTTTGCTAGAACTCAGTGTGCTGAAGACTGCTTTTCTAGTTGTTTGCTTCTTTGCTGTAGTTTGCGTATCTCGATGGCCACTTGGTGTAATTTTAGTTTCCTATGCCACCAAGCTTAACAGCTTGAGGTAACATATCAAAAAGTGGTCCAGTGCATTAAAACACCATTTAAAACAGTCACAGAATATTACAATAAACAGCCCAGCATCAAAATAGGGCTGGAATCCCATGGAAGTTTTATTTTGCCTTGGATTTTCCATTATAGAGCCACAAGTCACAGCATGACAGGCTGCACACCAGCTTCTTTGTTTTTGGGTAGAGAGCTGGGTAGACCCCTTTCACTGTTAACAGCCTCCTCATGTGCCTCAGCTATCAGCCCCACAGTCTGTGGCTTCACAGCCAACAGAACAGGGTCTTATCACAGAAGAGTCCATCAGTTTCAGGTAGGACAGAAGGTCTTCTTGGTGGCCCAATTCATTGGGGCAAATGGATTCTATCCAAAGGGATCCAGAAACTAGGGCTGGTTACATATTTGATGGAAGGAAAGACGGGTATAGTACCGGTAAAGTATTTGTGAATCAGATGTTAACCTTTACTATATTATCAGCACAGTCAGCACAAGGCAAAGTTGGCTCTCAGCATCAACTTCAAGGAAAACAGTCAATCCTACATTGGTCCAGGAGGGATGCAAAGAGAACCCAATATTTGATTTGTTTATGATAAGTAGAAAATTTGTTGGGGTGGAGTATGGTAAATAGTTACAAAGAATGATACTATATGGATGCCAGGACATCTGGCTGCTGGTGGTGTCTGGTAGGAAGAAGCTGTTGTGGGTTGGTGTTAAGATAGCTGCTAGAGTTGTTGCAAATAGAGCCTCTAGGCCCAAGTTATATACATAACTTGGTTATATATATACCTGTTGAGTTCTTTGACAAGTAGCTGGGATCAGTTCTTAGTGGAACCTTGTAAGTTCCCGTTATAACATGTGCTCCAGATGAAAAAAACAAAAGCTGCCTCCTTATGACAGCAGTGAGCATTTTGCTGAGTGATGTTGGAGTCAAAGTTCTGTAAATGGGTAGACTGGGAACCAAAAACTGGGAACCAAAAATGGCCCTGGTGCAAGCCAAGCTGCATGACCCCAGAGGCAGTACAAGCCAGCACTGGTCCCAGGTTAAATATCTGCCATCTCCAGTGAAAAAGATCAGTTACTAGAAGAAGTAGACTTGGTTTTTATTCCCCACTTTTCTCTACCGTAAGGATTCTCAAAGCATCTTACAATTGCCTCCCCCCCCCACAATAGGCACCTTGTGATGCAGGTGAGGCCGAGAGAGTTCTGAGAGAACTGT
Source organism: Euleptes europaea (assembly GCF_029931775.1). Lineage (NCBI taxonomy): Eukaryota > Metazoa > Chordata > Lepidosauria > Squamata > Sphaerodactylidae > Euleptes > Euleptes europaea. The sequence continues at coordinate 97,843,834 of NC_079314.1, forward strand.
GACTAGCCTAGGGTTGCCAGGTCCCTGCTTACCTTGGGCGGGAGCTTCTTATGGGCAGGGCCTGGGTGGAGGGATTCTTCTGTGCTTGTGAATCCACTTCCGGTTTCCTATCCCTGTTGTGTGCGTGCTCTGTGGAGGATAGCGCCTTCAAAGCCCTGCTGTGTGTACGCTCTGAGGAGTCAGAGCACACACTCAGCAGGGCTAGGAGGAGGGCTCTTGCCTCCTTTTCCAAGCTGCAAGCCAGATCAGGACCAATCAGGACCAATCTGGCTTGCAGCTTGGAAAGGGAGGCTGGAGCATTCCTGGGAGCACACGGGGGGGGGGATCGCTCCCCCTTTCTGCTTCCGCGCGCTGACCATCAGCTGGTCAATGGGCAGCCCGGTTGATTGCTGGTCAATTGCCTGGCACAACCAGGCAGTTGGTAACTCTAGACTAGCCCAAGGTCACCCAGTAGGCTTCATGTGGAGGAATGGAGAATCAAATCTGGTTCTCCAGATTAGAGTCTGCCGCTCTTAACCACTACACCAGGCTGGTGTGAAAGTTGTCTACCTAAGACCCTGAACACCCAATGCCAGTCTGAGTAGACAATATTGGTTGTCAGATCTCCTGCTATAGCAGAAGATTTCCTGCCAGAAGACCTTGTCCCCAGCCACCACTTGGTAGGCCAGTGATGGGAGGAAAAGAAAATTCACCAGTGCATTGATTGATGGCATGATGGCATTTCCGTGGTGAACCTGAAAGTGCTGTAATGCTGCTCTAGGATTCAGCGGAAAGTATGATTTTTACTATATCTGGGTTCTCCCTGAAATGACATCATACAATTGACTCAATGGTGCCCCCAAGTCCCCCGTCCCCCCCAGCTTCTTACTGGGTGCCAGCAATCCTGCCAACTACCCATTTGAGCTTGGGAAAGTAAATATTTTAAACTATTATAACTTAGTCATCCATCAGGAGCCCCGTGGCGCAGAGTGGTAAGCTGCAGTACTGCAGTTCAAGCTCTGCTCACAACCTGAATTCGATCCCAACAGAAGTTGGTTTCAGGTAGCCAGCTCAAGGTTGACTCAGCCTTCCATCCTTCCAAGGTCGGTAAAATGAGTACACAGTTTGCTGGGGGTAAAGGGAAGATGACTGGGGAAGGCACTGGCAAACCACCCCCGTAAACAAGGTCTGCCTAGGAAACATCTGGATGTGACGTCACATGACCCCGTGCTTGCATAGGGGACCTTTACCTTTTACATCCATCAGATTTTTCTAAAATTTGGTCAAATTGTACCTCTTGCCAGGTAGAATACAGATCTTTTAGATTTTATGATGCATAGAATTATCAGGCTGTACAAATAAGAAAAGGTTGAAAAACATGCTTTGAACACGATCCTGTATGAGCCCCTGCAACTCCTGTTTCTTCTGCGAATGTTTTGTGAAGCCTACTTAAAGAGAGCAGTTTACCTACCAAACATCAGTCATCATGGACATATTCACATAAGCCTTCTTAAAGCCATACTATTTTTTGGGCCCCAATCCCAAATAATTTATTTTTACCCACACTTTTAACTTAAGGGTTTTATCTTTTTAGGTGTTTTATGGTCTTCTTTTAGTCTGTTTTGTGGATATCGTAATGTGCTTTTCATGCCCCTGGCTTGTTTTTCATGGATTGTTATATACATATTGATAATTTGTGATGATTTTATGGTGATTTTTCTTATAAGCCAACAGGACTACAGAGAGCTGGCACAAACATTTCCTGGACAAATAAATATAATAAACTTCTAAAATCTTATGCATTAGAAAAAATGTTTCAGGGCTGGTGGATTTGATATAGTTGCAGGGGGAAATGTAATATTCTGAGTTTATAATCAGCAGTTGTCAATATTAGATTCAGCGTTTTTTGTTTGTTTGTTTGTTGTGGTACTACTCACTGAGTCCTGCCAGCTTTTGGGGGGGCTGTCCAACGTCTTGAGGGGGGGATTGGTGGAAATCAGTGCAAATTTATATATGAGGACTGGCACTTTTTTAAACAACTAAAAAAGCACTGATTAGAGTTAATTTTTTAAACCCTACAACTTTATTATATCAGAGCTGTGTTTAATAAGACTGCCTACGTCTTACTCCTAAAATATTTATTATTCATTTATAATGCAAGTCTTTATGTATAAATGATGATTCTTCTTTCCTAATTTGAATTTTGTTTGGCACTTCATCCACTATCCAGTAGATATGGGTGGGTTCTTTTGCAATTCTTGCAGGATGTTTGAAGTGTGACATGGCATTCATATTAAAATTCTTAATTGGACATTGAGCTTGTAAGCTATTTTGCGGGGTGGGCGGTGGGATGACAGAATCAAGCTGTGCTGGGAGCAAATACAAAATAGGTAGTTTAGAATACTTTGGCACTCTATATGATTAAAAATACAAAAATGCAATGTACACCAGGTGATTTTTGCATAATAGGCATCTCATCCCATTTCCTGTACTGATTATTCATTTGCACTCCATATCCTAGCTTCTTTATGCGTAAGTTAATCTCATTGGTACAAAGGTGCTAACCTTCCTGTAATATGTTTGTAATCTTTTCACCCTGTCACATATCCTTACCCCCTCCCTGCCTCCCTCTCTCCTTACTTTGGTGCATATCCTCCCACTCCCCATAGTTTATTTTGAAAGTGAGGAGGACAATTCTGACAAGAGAATTGTATAAGCAGAGAAAATACATATCAGGACAGAAAAATCCAATAAGCAGTGGGGACAGTATAGCACCTCAGCATTTAATTTCTTGTGTTAATTTGACCTCCTGGTAGGTTTGCCAACTCTGGGTTGGGAAACACCTAGAGATTTTAGAGATTGAGCCTGAGGAGGGCGGGGTTTGGGGAAGGGAGGGACTTCAATGCCATAGAGTCTAATTGCCAAAGCGGCCATTTTCTCCAGGGGAACTAGGTTTGCCAACTCCGGGTTGGGAAATTCCTGGAGATTTTAGGGGTGGAGCCTGAATAGGGCAGGGTTTGGAGAGGGTAGGGACTTCAGTACCATAGAGTCCAATTGCCAAAGCGGCCATTTTTTCCAGGTGAACTGATCTTTGTCGCTTGGAGATCAGTTGTAATAGCAGGAGATTGCCAGCCACCACCTGGAGGTTGGCGACCCTGCCAGGTCCCTCTTTGGGGTGGAGCCTGAGGAGGGCGGGGTTTGGGGAGGGATTTCAACGCCATAGAGTCCGATTGCCAAAGTGGCCATTTTCTCCAGGTGAACTGATCTCTGTCAGCTGGAGATCAGTTGTAATAGCAGGAGATCTCCAGCTAGTACCTGGAGGCTGGCAACCCTAGTAGGGAGCCATGGTTAGAGGCCCACTTCCTGAGACAAATGCATAGTCTTTTCAATGAATGAACCAGATGAAATGTCTCATTTCAGGCTTCTGTGCGCAAGGTTTGTTTGGATGAAAGCAAAATTATCTTTGTTAAAAATAATGTTATACTTAAGAGAAACCCAAGTAACAAACTGTAATAAAAAGTTAGGGTTGGGCCCAAAATCTTTCTTCTACAAGCAGAAAGGCTCATCCACTCATGCAAGAGAGGGGAGGGAGCATATTCCTTCTTGTCACTGCAGCTCTTCACTTTGTACAGCTAGGGTTGCCAACCTCCAGGTGGTGGCTGGAGACCTCCCGCTATTACAACTGATCTTTGGCAATTGGACTCTGTGGCTTTGAAGTCCCTCTCCACTCCAAACCCTGCCCTCCTCAGGCTCCACCCCCAAAATCTCCAGGTATTTCCCAACCCAGAGCTGGCAACCCTATGTACAGCACAGCGGTCTGAAAGGTCCCTGGTTCCCAGGGCCCACTCTTTGGGGAATGCAGGGAGATGCAGCAGGAAGGTGGAGGCAGCAAAGATGTGTTCTGTGAACAGATGCTTTCACTCCAGTCTTTAACTACTTATATTTAGAACTCCTGTACCTAACCTACATGGCTACACAGGGAGCCGCAGTTCTGCTGAGTGCCCAGTGGGAGCTATTTAACCACGAGCTACTCCTGTGAGGCTAGAAAACCTTAGGAATTTGCCCCCTCCCACATGGCTGGGTAAGTTGAACATTCTCCCATCTGTGCAAACACTGCTTATAGAAAGGAGATCCCATATGGCTGGGAGAATATAGATAGCCACAGATGTCCTGTCAATTTGAGTAGGACGAGATCTAATAGTTTGGAAGAGAAGACAGTTGTTTTGCTTCCCAGAAATCAGTTATCCTAGCTGAGTTTTAAGAGAGGGTATTATCACAGTGACAATAGCTTGGCTATTCTCAATTAAAAAAGGGGGGGAACCCTGTTGCTTATCAGTTATAAAAGAAGGGCTCATATGTGATCTTTGTGCAAGTATTTGTGGGTAAATCAGTACCTTTGTGATGCACATAGGCACTTGTGTACGTGCAACAAGCATGAATTAAAAACAGTGCCATTCTTTTTACAGAAACTCAGTCTGCCGAAGTGCATTAAGAGATAATGAGCAGTTATGTCCCAAATCCCGAATAAAGGTGTTAGAACATTTTTAGACAATGTTGACTTGATCTGTGTTTGCAACGACTTGGTAAGAGTCTTCCGAATGGCTGCTATTTGGGGACATCATGAAAGCTTTGGGATATCAGAGGAAATTGCATAACCGAATTATAAAGTGGTGTCTTTGCTCTGCTCCCCGAGGTTGAAATTGAAGCTCTGCTTCACTTTCACAAGCCAGTGTGGCGGCGTATTAATGAATGAAGCCGTGCGACAGCTGGTGTCAATGTGGCTTGTTCCATTACTGCTTCTGCTCAAGCTGTGCTTTTGGGTTTTGAACATAAGTTGGATGAAGTGAACTTTGCTAAATTATTTTATTTCACTGCAAAGGCTGCAGGCTTATTGCCCATTATTTTCCGAGATGGAGATCCTGCAGTAGCTTGATTTGGAGGCTGATGCTTTACTTACAATACTTCCAGAAGTAAGGGAAACTAATAATACCCTCCAACAGGGATCAGTCACAGAATGGCCTAAGAGCATGGCTGAAAGAACTTATTGTTAGCAATGACTTCCTCCCCTGCTCATGACTATGATGTTACATTGGCATATCTGATTAATTGCTAAGAGACAGTTAATTTGTCATTTTCCCACAAATGTTTCCAACCTGGACAGCTTCAGAAACACTGAAGAAAATCAGCAGCATTGGTTATCAGCCCAAGGAAGCAGATCACTAGAGTTGAATGAGCAGCACTTGGATAGTAGGTTACAAATGGTTTGATAGCTTGGTAGCTGTTACACAATGACACCCTTGGCAAGGTACTCAAGTACTCTTCACGTAAAGCTTGACAGAAAGATCCTGGAGTTGCAACTAACCTCTTTGTACATTCCATCCGGTCTTTCAATTGTAATTTCCCCCCAGCAGCCTTGAGCAAAATCTCCCTCCCCCAAAAGAAGAGCTAGAAAAAATTCACATACCACTTATCTCTAATTTTAGTTATACTTGGAGGAAAGGGGTGCGTGTATGTGTGTGGAGAAGAAATATCAGGATGTGATGGTAGTGACAGGAGGAAGTAAGGTAACCAGGTGCAAAGGATGACAACGTCCACAAGGTGAAGAAGGGGAATTTCAGTTACTTTCCTTCTTTTTGGCTGTAGCTGTCAACATGTCTGTCTCCTATGCAATTGTTATACAGGATCCCTAGCTGCCTTTATCTCTGGGGATCCTAGACAGACTTTAGAATTAATCAGGATCAGGAAAAGTAATCATAGCACCCACTTACATGGGTCTGGGTGACTGGAGTTACCCATTTGGTTAGGGGCCGCAAAACCTAAAAAGCTTCAAAAAACAAACCCTCACCCCACCATTATAACAAGGCAGATGAGTAATATATGCAGAACTATAGATTCTGTCCTAAGGATACATGTTTATGCAAAGATGCTTAACTATTTATTTGTTTGTTTAATGTATCCCCCCCCCACACACACACACACGTTTCCAATAGATCTTCAGACAAATTTTGGAATTTCTTGATAACAAATCACCAAAGAGTGGAGGCTTGAGGAAGACAAACCATGATGGCTGTGAATTCTAAACACATGAAGCTGCCTTATTCTGACGCAGACCTTTGGTCCATCAAAGTCAGTACTGTCTACTCAGGCTGGCAGCAGCTCTCCAGGGACTCAGGCAGAGGTATTTCATATCACCTACTTGCCTAGTCCTGCAGGGACATCTATGGAACCCTAGAATTATAAGTAATGGCACTTGTACCATGGGCTGATGAATCCCAGCTGTGGGATCCTGGCTTTGCCCAGGTGCCAAGAGAGTCTATACTGCCCAAACTGAAAACTGGGCATACTAGTGATAAAATCTCTGTGACAAAAGCCTGTGGGAATTAATCATTTTGTGATTCTGCCTGAAGTCAATTCCTTTGATATGAAGATCAAGTTTGTTCAATATATTCAAGTACTCCCAACTGGAGAACTAAATTTATACTAAATAGGAGCCTCTTTCTGATGCAGTATGTATGCTCTTAATTGCTGGCAGCATTGTGCGAGACCCATGCGTGAAATTTTCATGGTTGAAAACTGCTCTGTGGTTGCCAAGACTTTTGAGAATGGAACTGGCCCAAATCAGACAAAGGAGAAATAAAAGGGCTGCACCAGTCACAGGAGATTAAAAAAAACAAGGCCAAGGCCAATGGTGCGAAATAGGTAACATATATATTTTCTTACTCAGATAGAAATTCCCTACGTGTTTTGCCCAAGAGGCTCCTTCAAGGGAATCTGTAGTTCTTGCAGTGGTCCTTCAAAGAAGAGTATTAGTTCCCTGCAAAAACTACAGATTTCCATGAAGAAGCCTCTTGGGCAAGACTCATAGGGAATTTATATCTGAGTAATAAAATATATATTTTACCTATTCTGCCTTGGCCTTATTTTATTTCTCCAAATCAGACTAAGGCAACTGTAAAAAGTGAAGACATAAAAGTACAAGGAGAAGACCAGATAAAGGGGGGAGGGTAAGAAGAAGAAGAAGAGTAGCGCGCGCAGTAGGAATCAACACAGGGAGCAGGACAAGGTCAAAGATACTCATGTGTAAAGGAAGGCTATGAAGCTGGTTTTTACCTAGTGCATCATCTAAAACCAAGATTTGCTATTGTTCATAAGACAACTGTCTTTCCCCCCCTTCTGCTCTTAGACTTTCAAGAGACCTGAGTGTTTTGTTTGGTATTAGAGAGAGATTTGATTCAGCATTGCTTTTTATATTTGAAGTTGGAGGCTATCATTGTTTTCCTTTCTTCTTCTCGAAGGCCAAAAGTGCGATACAAGCCCCACTAGTTGTTGAAATCGACCAGACATTCTACACAGGATGAGAGCAAGAGACCTTAAGATCATAGCCTGTAAATACTTTTTTTTTTTTAATCCATCCTGATGAACATTTCTGGAGAGCTCAAAAGTTTATATGCTGTTTTGTGTCATTTCAATCGCTCATAATAAAAGGTGTTACAGGGATTTAAAAACATATTTTGCTTTGGACCAATGCAGCTACCTGCAACATAAGTCTTAAGAGAAAGTTTATAGTAAGCCTGAGTGCACCTCTTGGCAGTGTTCAGGGAGTGAGACTCTCTTATAAATTAAAGGAAAGGCCACTGGCTATTGGATGTTTCTGTTTTTCTGTAACTTGATTCTCACCCAAAGGTGTGAAAATCAATGCTCTGTAAAGGCCTCCACTGGCAGTGTATCAACCAGTCTTTTGAGGGGAGGAATCTACCACCCTGGTGTACAAGGCTACTTATGACCCTTTAGCCATAAAGGGTATCCTATAAAGGGCATCGTGCTAGAGGTGGTACACTGGGGTGTAATCTTTCAGCAGCCTGCCTCCATCTCTGATGCTCCTGGAGTCTTTGTTAAGTTGGTCCCCAACCTATGAGGTATCTCTGCAACGCACCCACCCCAAAGTTATAGTTTTCCAGCCTCACACATCAAACTTAGAGGCTGTAAACAGAAACAGGGCAGAAAGTACAGCTCAGAGAACCCTTCTTGTAACATTTGGTTGCTGCCTAGAACTGGCTCTGAGAGTCTTGTGAAGATTAAAGTTCTCATGCTACAAAAGGATGTTACTTGTTTGATGATGGGTCATAGCAACAAAAGCTTTTACTGATGCTCTTAGTTGTGACTCAAAATCCTTAGGAACTCTGTTAATGGATAGAGCTTTGAGCACATTGTCTTCTTGCCAGCAATGTGTGTGTATATATATATTTAAATGTCAAGTTTTTTCCAGATTGAAACCTTTATTTTAATTTTAGTTTTGGCTTGAGTTTTGATGTGCAACATGTAGATTTTGTGTTCTTTTCCTTATAAAGAAACACGTTGTTGAAGTGCTGAGGGGTAAATAATTTTAAAATGATAGAAAAAATAGTAAACACCATGTCATGGTCGGGGTCAGTCTGACCATCAGGTGAACCTAGGTGACTGCCTAGGGTGCCAGACAGATTTTGAGGTGTTGAGAGTGCCAAAATCCCAACAAGAGCCTCCTCTTTCCTGTGTGCCTTTTTCCAGGAGGCCAAAGGGAAGCTGCAACAACTGTCTTCCTGCCCTCCATCTTTCTTCCCTTTCTTCCTCCTAGCCTTGCCCAAGCACCAGCTGTCTCTGCTGGCCTCACCAAATAGCCTGGCTGGGAGAGTGACATGGGATGGGAGCTGCCTGGGCTAATACAGCCATTACTGCTAGAGCTGGCGGGATACCAGTCATGGAACAAAAGAAGTGCCGAAGTAAGCGAGGGCTGTGGTGGCAGCAACAGCACCCAGGCCGCTCCCACCTCACCTCAGGCCCTGCAAGATGGCAAGCAGGAGGCAGCGGTGGCAGGATAGGGTTGCCAGATCCCTCTTCGCCACTGGGGGGGGGGAGATTTTTGGGGTGGAGTCTGAGGAGGGCAGGGTTTGGGGAGGGGAAGGACTTCAATGCTATGGAGTCCAATTGCCAAAGGGGCCATTTTCTCCAGGTGAACTGATCTCTATCAGCTGTAATAGCAGGAGATCTCCAGCTAGTACCTGCAGGTTGGCAACCCTACGGCAGGAGGAGAAGCAGTAAGCAGCATGTCTCCCAGAGCTAAGCAACTCTGTGAAGGATGGGCTTCACAGGCCAATGTTCTCCTCTAGCCACTGCTGCCTCCTCCTTGCCATCTTGCAAGGCCTGAGGTGAAGCGGGAGCAGCCTGGGTGCGGTTGCTGCCACCACAGCCCTCCTGCCCCTTTCTAATAAGCACCAAGCCCCTTTACTCCTGTTTGGTGTGTGAGTAGAGCTGCTAGTAGCCAATCAGGATGCCTGGAAGGGTTGGAGGAGCCAGATGGGAGGGAGAAGTGAGAGAGAAAAAGCTGTTCCCCCATCCGTGCAGATTGGATAGGGTCCGAACCTTCAGAGAAAGAGAGACTCTGACTTTGCCTTGTGCTTAAGCAGGCTAAACTAGTGAATTATGTGGAGATAGCATTTGCATCGAGACTGTGGAACCTGTCTTTTGTGATAGAGCAGACTAGCTTGAGGAAGAGACAGCAGCTGTCTTGAAACTCCTATTTCTCAGGGAAACTAGTAGAAGACTTGTAGTTTCTCAGAGGAGCTCACATTTACACTGTGAAAATCCGGAGGTTAAGGAGAGGTCAATATTCACCTCTAAAATACAAATTTGGCTGCTAACCTCTCTTTACACTCCTAAATTATCAATCGTAACCTAACAAATGAAGGGGCACAGCACAACTGTGTTACAACTGTAAATATGTTTCTGACCTCTTTTCTGAAGCACGTTGTTCCCATATCGCTGTGAGAAAATAAAAGTTACTGTTCTTTTTTCTGTTTCCCTCATGGGTGCTGAACTTATTCATTCAAAAGCTACTTGGGTTAAGTCTGTTAGGTAGAGAGTTGGGGTACGTGAAATGCTATCAAATGCCATCTTATAATCAATGAAGGCTGTATAAAGGCCCCCCCCGCTGTCTGTCAGTATATTTTTCTACCAAGTGGCATAGAATCAGACATTGGTCCATTATGGAGCGGCCTCTTCTAAATCCAGCTTGTTCTTCTGCTAGAATCTCCTCTCTATCAAGCCAGTCCCAGAACCTCCAGGTCAGGTGTCTAGCATAAAGTTTGCTCACCACACTAAGAAGGCTTATAGGGCAATAATTTGATGGATCTGACTTCAACCCTTTTTTATAGATTGGAATAATAATGGCCAGGCCCCAGTCTCTGGGAATCTGTGCAGTTTGGTCTATATAAGTGAAAAGCTTTGCAAGGACTGGTGCCCACCAGTCTATGTCTGTTTTAATCAATTCTGGGGGAATCAAATCACTCCCTGGTGCTTTCCCCAGTCTTAATTGGCCTATCAACCTTTTAACTTGTGCGCTGGTAACTGGATGCCAAGGTGGATAATTTTCCAGATTAAAGGGTAAGGGAGCCTCCTGTGTGGGATCTGAGGCGTATATTGCTGTGAAATGCACCTCCCAACATTCTGCTGGTAACTCACAAATAGAGTCAGAATGATCTGACTGCATACCACCAGAAACAATTTTCCAAAAAAGGGAGGAATTTTTGAGTTTGGCAGCCAGGATAAGATGAAGCCAGGCAGTTTTAGTAGCTTCTCGCTTTTTCATTTTTATTAAATTTTTATATTGTTGCTTTAAAATATGAAGATCCGAGGGAATTGAACTAAGATTCTTGGCTTTGTACTGTTTAAACTTGGCTATTAGTTGCTTTTTAGTTAACAGGCATTCTTGAGCATGTGTATTAAGGCAGAAGAAGCTGTCATAATGTCTTTTATGTTAAACAGACCCTTTTACCAAGAGTTGTTGTAACTACATTTTTGTTTTACTTGATCAAATACTAGACATTTTTAATTATTTATGATATTTCTTTTTGTGTAAGCTGGTCTTTGACCGTAATAAATAAATGATGATGATGAGTTGGGGTAGAGACCACACCGGTCAAGCTTTACATCATGCTACCTCTGCTTGAACAGCTTTTTAAAGATCCCGACCTTCACACCCTCATTTTGCCATCTGCCAGCCATGCTGAGTGACAGTGTCTGGTAGGGCTGCCAACCTCCAGGTACTAGCTGGAGATCTCCTGCTATTACAATGGATCTCCAGCCAATAGAGATCAGTTCACCTGGAGGAAATGGCCACTTTGGCAATTGGACTCCATGTGTGTGTGTGTGTGTGTGTGTATCCCCAGAGTATAGAGAAACCTCTAACTTGTGGTTGGTCTGATTTTACCATATTCATTATTGTCAGTGAACCATCAAGTTACTAAATATTGTCGAAGGCTTTCACGGTCAGAGTTCATTGGTTCTTGTAGGTTATCCGGGCTGTGTAACCGTGGTCTTGGAATTTTCTTTCCTGACGTTTCGCCAGCAGCTGTGGCAGGCATCTTCAGAGTGTTACTACTCTGAAGATGCCTGCCACAGCTGCTGGCGAAACGTCAGGAAAGAAAATTCCAAGACCACGGTTACACAGCCCGGATAACCTACAAGAACCATCAAGTTACTGTTTGATGTAATAATAACTGTGTTTCTGTCCTCTTTCACTGGGAGTTTGAGTGGTAAACGGCCCGTTGCGATGCAGCGCTTCCGGGTGTAATCTGGAAGTATCGTGTTGCCTGGGGCAGGCGCGTGTGCATGCGTTGCCCGCCGACCCTCAGTTGGTCGGCGGGCAGCCAGGTGGATTGGCCGGGGTTTGCCCACCACCACTTGGCACTTGGCAACCCTATCTACACATCATCCTAAGTACTGTGAAGGTCTGTATAAAAATAACTAGTATTTTCACAAGACTGTCTCCATCCAACAAGAGAAACCTACATACACAGCTGATGGAAACGTATCTTCCAAGATTAATTCAGTCCCTATTGAATTTAATGGATTTATTTGCTGCGGAAGGCAATGTACATCACCAATTGGAACAAGTTGCATGAGTCATTAGATTGACATGTTTCTGATCCACATCTCTTATTCTTTTTGGGCCGATTCTGCAGAAGAAAGTGTCTGTGTCTCACTCCTGTTTTTATAATATAACCAATTGTAGTGGTGAATCCATTCTTGACAGATTTCGTATTGCCACGTTGAACAACAGTGGGCTCAGTGTGTTTTTGTCAGAAACATTGAACTAGCACCAAACATAGTTTGTAGGCTTTTCTTTCAAGTGCAGGCCAATTGGGTGCCATAGAGAGTTTGTCCTCTCCCTGCTAGGACACACTCTGCCACTTTACTAGTGCTCTTTACTAAGCCTCTAGGCATCTGCAGACTTGAGGAATATTTAAGTTACAAGAACTGGAAGTGGCAGCTTGATAGATCGTATTTCGTAAAGTACATGAAACTCCATTTAAGTCACCAGCTGTGTAAAGTGGATAAACCACAATCCATTCCCATACTCTAAATAGTTTGTCTGCTACTGGTATGTAGAATGAAGCATGTGTGTGTGAGGGGGAAGAACTTGAGGTTGGGGGAGTGCATGAGACGTCTTCAAAGGGAAAATTTCCCCCTTGTACACACCCTGTTTTTTTCCTTCTGCACCTCCTTCGGTAAGCACACATGCTTAATCCCCAAATTTATTTTGAAGCTCAGAGCTTTCAAGAGCAATCTAGGGGTGGGGTTGTGGAAAGGCACCTTATCAAAAGGAATCACTAGAAAAGAAACAGGTGTGTTCAAGGAATGGATGTGTACACTCCTGTCTCAATGCTATTAAACAGTTTGGCAGAAAACAAGAAGCTGCCTGAATACCTATTGTATTTATTAATTTATTAAAACATTTATACCCTGCCTTTTCTTATGGTTCAAGGTGGCTATAGCCTTAATCAGCTCCTTCCTCCAAGAGATTACCATGTGTTCTTATATTTTTATCTAGTGCTTCACTTGCTATTCAGTCAATTCAGAAACTATTGCCTGTTGTACACTGGTGCTATGGCTAAAAATGCAAATCTTCCTTTACATCTCTCTGGCTAGTTTGGACACATTTGTAACCTAGTCCTGTCAGCTATTGTCACACACCCTAGTAACTGTTTAGGAAGGTACAAAATTCTGCTCTGTCAATTGCATCAATGCACAGGCGGTATGTGTCAATGCAGGATGACATGCTATCGCAGGAGCATAGGGCTACATTTCTGGCAAGAATCACCAGCCACCGTTGCCAGAAATAATGGAATGAACATAAAAAGAAAGAAAAAAGAAAGGCCATGCTGGATCAGACCATCAAGCCCAGCAGTCTGATCACACAGTGGCCAATCAGGTGCCTTTAGGAAGCTCACAAACAAGACAACTTCAGCAGCACCATCCTGCCTGTGTTCCACAGCACCTACTATAATAGGCATGTTCCTCTGATCCTGGAGAGAATAGGTATCCATCATGACTAGTATCCATTTTTACTAATAGCCGTGAATAGCCCTCTCCATGAACATGTCTTCTCCCCTCTTAAAGCCTTCTAAACTGGCCTTCTAATAATGTACAAAGCAGCTATATGATTGGCCAGAGAGATATGGGGACAGAATGGCAGGTAACTTGTCTACATGCCACTCTAAATGCACTTGGGACTCTCTAAAACTTCTGACTGCTTCCACTGTATTGGGACAATTAGAATAACAATGTTTTATTGAACCAGCTCTGGCTTAAGGAGGGAACACTTCCTTACTTCCCCCTCTTACTTGACCAAGTTTCTGTGTTAGTGGGCCAATACTGGGACAAATGAAGAAATACAATACATTCCCTCTGCTAAGGAGTCCACATTTGGAACCAGCAGACTGTAGACAATTCTTTTCCATTTAGTCTGAGGCACTTAAGAAGAGAGATTTTGGGGGCCCCAATCTAGCTTGTCTGTTTGCCCAAGGAAAACTGTGTTGGACAAAGAGGTAATCCTTCCTCCATCTCTGGTCTCCTTCTGCTTTTCCATAGCCATTGGGCAGATCCAGGGACATGCTGCACGGAGACTAGAACACCTGTTCCTTTCCATGAAATCAGGAAGCATAATTAACTCTACAGCTAGCAAGCCACAAAGCTACATTGCCTCCTCCACACACTTCTCTTGCCTCTGCACCGGCAGCTGGGAGGCCAGCTGATAATCCTCAAGGGGCTGAATTTGGCCAAGCGCTGCTCTGCACTGCTTTTATCCATTCCTTACCGTGCACCTAGAAAGGAAATGAAGGAGAACATGGCAACTCTGCGCTGTGCAGAGGGTAGGTGTATGCCAATGAACAATAACTAAAATAAGATCACATAATTTAACTCTTCATTGTTATCTGAGGTTGCTTCCACACTGGGAGTTTGGTCCAGCTTTGGTGCTGATATGAAATGTGATCTTCCCTAAAACTGCATTATGGCTATCCTTTTGGTAAGTTGAATCAAAGCTGGGGGTGGCTGCCATGGGGAGGGACTGTGGCTCAGTGGTAAAGCATCTGCTTGGCGTGCAGAAGGTCCCAGGTTCAATCCCTGGAATCTCCAGTTAAAGGGACTAGGCGGGTAGGTGATGTGAAAGACCTCAGCCTGAGACCCTGGAGAGCCGCTGCTGGTCTGAGTAGACAGTACTGACTTTGATGGACCAAGGGTCTGATTCAGTATAAGGCAGCTTCATGTGTTCATGTGGATGGGAAAGTCTAGTCTTTTCCAGTCATGTCCACATTGGCATCATGTTCTATGATGTCTCGCTTAGCAAACATCCACCACCCCAACACTACCAAGGGGATTTTGAAGGGTTTATTTGTAAATTAGTAATTGATTTGCCATTTACCAATAGTAAGTAAGTTTATTGATATGGTCTATTTGACCAGCCAGAAATTAGTATATCAGATTGTCCAACTTGATAAAACTCTAAAAACTATTACAAATTACAAAAATTGATAAAAATCTGGTATTAATAAGATATAAAATATTAGTGCATAACACAAAAGTGGCTTGCCAACTTAAAATTACTAAAAGTATAGAAGTATAAAAGAATTTAACAGTTTTTTCTGCCCTATTTTTTCGTATTTTAATTGCGATTGCACAGAATTTAGCAGTGGGGAGTGAAAGATGAGGAGTCTCCCCAATCAGAAGCTTCTTAGACAGGAACTCAGCCGACTTATCTGGGAATCCACTGATCAGGGGAGCAATAAGTCTAGTATGAGCCCTATGATAAAATGGACAGCTGAACAATACATGTTCAATAGTTTCTATGTCACCTGTCCTACGAGGGCATAGCCTTTCAGATCTTGGGATCTTCTTATATTTTCCATCTAAAACTGCCAATGGCAGGGCTTGGCATCGGGCTAAAGTGTAGGCCTTCCTATAGTTAATGAGTTCCAAGTGGGAGAGATAAGCCGCAGGTGAGCCATTTACCAATGATTTGTCACTTACCGATTACCCCCTCCCTCCTCCTCAATTGGCAGCTGCAACAGCAACGAAGGAACTACAGAGAATTGTTGTTGTGTGGAAGACTTTGTGATAGCAAATGTAAGAAGAATGTTTATATGACCAAGTAATAATACAGTTTATTATTTAAAAGTATGCTTACAAGAGGTATGAAACATTACACTTTTTTTGGTGAAGAAAATCTGATCTCTAGATTTCTGCTTGGTTCTACAAACAACCCTATTGTATTGCTTATTGAATGACATATTCTGTCGATTATATTGACTCACTCTGTGTAATCCACCTGGAGTCCAAGTGAGAAAGGCAGACTATAAATAACATAAATAAAATAAAATGTCAGGGAGAAAAATGGTGGGAAATGGTGAAGGAAAGATCTCTGAAATAACAAACCGCATAAGTATGGAACAAACACAAAGCATGATCATCCCCTTCAGTGTTGTTTACTGCAGTTCATTTGGTTTTGAGAGGAGAAGGGAGTTACCTCTGTCTACATTCACTTCCCCGCATTTCCAGGGTGGGCCTCCATTCTCTATTTTCTATATCCCTGACCAAATAACGATACATGGGAGACAATTTAGCCAGTGTCATGTTCTTCCGGATGTAGTTTGTGGAAGCTCCCTCGATATCTGGAATGGACTCATACTTTGAAATGCTTGGCTCTCTTCTGCATGGCACCAATCAAAATAAAGTATAGGAAACAAATATTGAGATTAGTTGTAGTATGGTTGGGAGTCTCTAATGTAGCTGGACTACAATAATAACAATATGATTTTAAGCCCAAAGCTTTTTTTAGGATTGTTTTTCATTAAAGGGGTTTTCTAATGTTTCTACTCTACCCACCCAGCTTGTGTTCTGCTTGGTTTTTTTAAACATTTTTTGTTCGTATCAACAAAAAAACCCTCTGATCTCTACAAATTCATTTTGGAACCCTGCTAACCTAGAGACAATGAGGGCCTAATACCTAGGGTTGCCAGGTCCCTTTTCGCCATGGGCGGGAGGTTTTTGGGGCGCAGACTGAGGAGAGTGGGGTTTGGTGAGGGGAGGGACTTCAATGCCATAGAGTCTAATTGCCAATGTGGCCATTTTCTCCAGGTGAACTGATCTCTATCGGCTGGAGATCAGTTGAAATAGTAAGAGATCTCATGCTACTACCTGGAGGTTGGCAACCCTAATAATGCTAGTTACTTCAATGGACAAATGTAGCATCCATTTTGTAATGAATCTATTGTGTATCAATTCAATTCAATTCAAAACTTTTATTGGCATAGCAAGTCGTTCAGGACATTCCATGGTTAATCAGATAATAAAATATCAATAGACATAGATAAAATGGAGTATGCCAACATAAGATGAATTTGGAATACATATAAAACAGGTATCTAAAATACACAAATGATGATATCAGCTATTGTATTTTTGATTTGATCTTAATCATTGAGGCGTACTTCAAAAACATGGCTTCTGTTTCTGTAATTTCTGAATCGTAACCATTAGGAATCTAAAAAGGGAATGAGGAGAAGAATTCCTGTTTACAATTAACGGCATTAAATGTTTGGTGCATAAATGGACTAACAATTCACACTCCAATAAAATATGATGAATGGAATTTTTCTGATTCATGCCACAACAGCAAATTCTCCTTTCCAAGGGGGTATTATTAAATCTCCCAAATAAGACCTCCGACGGGAAGGCATTTAGTCTTGCTAGTGTAAAAGCCCTACGAAGGGAGGGATCACTTAAAGAGTAGAAATAACCCTGGAGCAAACCAAAATTAGAAGATAGACCTAATTTGGATGGAGAACAAGATGGAGGTATTGCGGGCAAGATTTTTTGTCTTTCATGGTCTAACAGTCTTTGTTTAATTACTCGGAAAATGGTTTGACTGTCCAGCATCAATAGATTATCTACGTCTATTCCCAGGGTTTTCAATTTCTTTGAGATAAGTGTAAACCACTCTATATTTGTAGCTTCTCTTAATAAAAAGAAAATGAGGCAATTTTCATTTAAAGAAAAATGAATCTTGATCCAGTATTTAAAAGTTAAAAGCTAAACTCTGGTCTCTAGAGTCAGCGCTCCAGTTTTACTATGAATGGGTTGATATGGAACACAATTAGGGAGTCCTAGTATTTGACGAAGGAAAGAAGTCTGCACAACTTCCAAATTTTTGTTCAGTGCTTCTATCCAAATAGGTATTCCGTACAATAATCGTGCCAGGACCTTAGCAGTAAAAGCACGAATAGCTGCAGGTATATATTGGTTCCCTTTTAAATAGAAGAATCGTTTGATTTGTGAGGTTGAGCATTTAGCTAAATTAATGGCATTATTTCTGTGATGTATCCAGGATAAGTTGTAATTAAAGGTAAGACCCAGGTATTTAAATGTATTGACCTGCTCTATTGGCACATTATCAATGGACCATTTTGAGGGATGCCAGCTTTTAGCAAAAACTAAAATTTTTGTTTTAGCATAATTAATTTGCAATTTATTATGTTTGCAATAATCAGCAAACGATTGCAAGTATCTTAATATACCAACCCTTGTGAAAGATAGAATGGCGGCATCGTCGGCGTAAAGTAACAGTGGGATTTTTAAATCTGCAATCTTGGGGGGATGAAATCTATTGTGTATATTTTAAAATGGTTCTTGGAGTCCCATTATGCAGTTCAGCCCATTACAGAGAACTTTTGAAACAGTACATCTGTCTTCCTGTTTGTATGAAGTTCCTACTCAATTTCTTCCAACCCTATTTACATGTGTGATGTGCCCTTCTGTTCTAGTAAAATTTAAGTTTTTGTTTAAAAACATATTCTATTTAACATTTGCTCAGACATTTCCCCTAGCATTGCCTAGGTGGAGGACAGGTAAAGCTAATTGGTGGTCCCATTTTTGGAAGCCTTATCATATGTAATCAAGACTTGTTCAAATGTTGCTCATAGTTTCACTTGTAATAAAAAGGGAAATGTTTTGAAAAGTTCTGAGATATAATTTTAGTGTTGCTTCATTAATTGGGTTTTGTATGTGATGCCCAGCTGATAATTACTCAATGACATTACAGTAAAGCATGTGTACCCTTGGGGGGGCATCAAGGTATATTTCTAACCCCTGGATCCACATCTAGATAATATGTTGATCCCAAGAACAGAGAAGTTGTTCATCTGTGGATTAGAAAAATAAAAAAACTCCTCCGTTTTGTATCATCTTAGCTGGACTATAGATATCTGATCTAGAGCATTATTGTTCATACACATATAGGAATCTCATTTGATAGACTGAGGTGTATTCAGTGTATAGAGTGTGTAGTAGTGTACCACCAGTCTTCCTATGCCAGTGGGAGGTGGGGTGATCTTGCTGAGTCCCATCAAGAAAGGTGGGCTATAAATGAAGTAAATAGATAAATACTAAGGAAAGGGAAGGAAGGGGGAATATCTGCTTCCACCAATGGAACAGTGATAGGATACAACCCAGTAAGATATTTAGAGAAAATCTTAATGTTTTCTAGGTTAATGCTATTCTGTTTCTTTCTTTTAAAAACAACAACCCCCAAACATTCCCCTGTGTTTTGCCTGGATAATTAAGTGATTCCTCCTACCCTGCCCCTTCCTTCCTGTCTGGTTCCAGGCCTCTAAAGAAGCAGCATGGCTTGAGTTTGGAGCAGGGTATCCAAAAGTCTCTGACCACCAAAATAAATAAATACTGAGTACTAGTCTATCTGAGTACTACCAGATACAATTTGCTAGGCCTCCAAAGTCACCTTGGTATAAAGAAAGGCTTAGTAGTGGTAGCATAAATATCAGTCCAAGAATCTGAGACCTTCTTTGGGTGTAGAACTTAAAAGAAGGGTGTTTCTGTAAGTTCTTTGCAGTACTTTCAACTATCCACGCTATTTCCATCCTCCATTGTATAACTTTGTACAGCAGGAATTTATCTTATTTAATATAACAAAGTGCTATGTACATTGATTGTACAAGAATTAATAATGCATAATGCCCTTGAGAAACAAAATTGGATAGGGATGGACAGATAAGAATGCTGGCTGCTTCCTAGTTCCTTCCCCTTGTCCTTTTACAAGACTATAAGGGATATATATATATATATTTTGCTGACATGTCACAGCTGACTTATGATGGTCCCACAGGGTTTTCAAGGTAAGAGACATTCAGAGGTGGTTTGCCATTGCCTGGAGAAGTGGTTAAGAGAGGTGGAGTGGTTAAGAGCGGTAGACTCTAATCTGGAGAGCTGGGTTTGATTCCCCACCCCTCCACATGAGCGGCAGACTCTAATCCGGAGAACCCTATTGGTTTCTCCACTCCTACACATGAAGCCTGCTGGGTGACTTTGGGCTAGTCATAGTTCTCTCTGAACTCTCTCAGCCCTACCTACCTCACAAGGTGTCTGTTGTGGGGAGAGGAAGGGAAGGCAATTGTAAGCCAGTTTGAGACTCCTTAAAGGTAGAGAAAATTGGGGTATAAAAACCAACTGTTGTTCTCTGCATAGTGACCCTGGTATTCCTTGGTGGTTTCCCATCTAATACTACCAGGGCCGACCCTGCTTAGCTTTTGAGATCAGGCTAGCCTGGGCCAACCAGGTCAGCACATGGGATGACTACAGACATACAAACTGCTTCAGCTTCATCCCTTTCCATGTGTGTGTGTATAGTGCCGTCAAGTTGCAGCTGACTTATGGTGATTGCAGCAAGGGGCTTTCAAGGCAAGTGAGAAGCAGAGGTGGTTTGCCATCGTCTTCTTCTGCAGAGTCTTCCTTGGTGGTCTCCCTTCCCAAGTACTGACTTTACTTTGCTTCCAAGATCTGACGAGATCAGGCTATATGCTGCCTTCCCTCCTCCCATCCCATATAGTAAGTAAGAGAATTATTCCCCTCTCAGTCAAGTACTTAAGCTTCATCTGCTCTCTTTGCTGCTACCACTCTGTTGTGGCAGGAACTGGAAGGAAGGGTTGTGTGCAGTGTGAATGACCATGTCTCAGTTGTACATTGGCATGCAGTTGATACTTAGTATAATCTGCACAGATCAGTTATGTATTTCCACATTGCCACTTTTCTCCAGTTGCAGGCACAGCCTTTGAGGAAGGCAAAGGATTTTCTCAAGCAAAGGGGCAGTGAGTGCATTTCATTGCCCATTGCTCAGCCTCCACTGTATATGTCCCCATTAGCTCCTGTACCTTTCCCCCCTTAGTCTGATGTAGCAGTTTGGTCAGGAAGCCAGTAAGGCATGGCCATAAACCACAATACTTCTCCGGGGCAAGAAGATGTAGGATGTGACCAGTCACTCCTAAAATGCCTATTCTATATGAAAATTTGAGAATGGTAGAGTACATGTTTAAAGATGAGATCCTTTTTTATCCAATTGAAGATTTCAGTCACTAGGGCTAGGAAGAGGCATAAGACATTAGAGAGCTGCCGCCAGTTAGAGTAGACAATGCTGGGTTATGTGGACCAGCATTCTGACTCACTGTAAAACAGTATCATATTTTTGTATTGAACACATGAAACTTCCTTATACTGAATCAGACCCTTGGTCCATCAAAGTCAGTATTGTCTGCTCAAACCAGCAGTGGCTCTCCAGGGTCTCAGGCAGAGGTCTTTCACATCACCTACTCGCCTAGTCCCTTTAACTGGAGATGCCGGGGATCGAACCTGGGACCTTCTGCATGCCAAGCAGATGCTCTACCACTGAGCCACAGCCCCTCCCCTTACTGTGCAATCTGGATTTTTCTTAGGGCTAATTCTTACAAGTGCAAGCTCATGGTGGTGGCTTTCTTTCTAGGTCCCTAGGGGGCTGCTGTAGCAAGAAGCTTATGTGACTTGGTTGCTCTAAGCTCAGTGATTTTGTCTATCACCTCCTTGTGAAAATGCATATGTAACCTCAGGTGGGGCCTCACATGACCTGCTCATCCCAAGCAGGAAGTTAACACAGGTTGATTAAAAAAGGAGTCCAGAAGTTGGGTGAGTCAGGACTTGTTTGTTTATTTACAACATTTCTCTTCTGCCTATCTGCCCAGAGGACCACCAAGGCATTGTTTTTGGGAACACCAGTGGAAAAACCCTCTAAGGAGTTCTCAACTTGTCTTGCCAGACTTTTCACTTTTGACTAGCTTCTTGTCATTATCCTTAAGTTAGGAAATTTATGCTGAAGTCCTGCCAGATTTTTACCTGGGAGGGTAAATCTCTTGCGTGACTGGCCTTGCCTGCTGAAGAATCCTGGCTATGCTGGCAGGGTGGGGAAACACGTTTACTGGTCTCTTGTAATGAAATGGCATTTCCTGGCACGCTACACCTAAAGGGACAAGCTGTCTCTTCTAGTATTTCTCTTTGCATCTGAGCTCAGGCCCCTTAGACAGGAAGGCTGGGATGCAATCGGAAACCAACCTCCTTACGGAGCTATCAGTGGATTCAGAAATGCAATACGAGCTCAGTTAGGGGGTGGGCTGAAAAGCTCTACAAGTGGTACATGTGAATTTAGCCTAAACCCACACTTACTACATTCCCTTCCTACTTCCGGCATTTGCTAGTTTCTTGCTTGTGTCTTGTAGTCGCCATTACTACTCCTATCCCTGTGGTAATCGAGTGACTTGAGAGGGGCAGGAATTCTTATGCAGCCACTGCACCAGCTTCAACTCTTGTCAATATTCATGAGGAATGGTGAGATGGGGTCTCATCACTTGGCAATATCATTAGGATGGAGTGACAAGTTTGGAGTTGAAGTATTCCTCTCTGCTAAACTGTGGCTATCCTGCATCCCCTTGAAATGAGCAGGTAAAAGGTAAAGGTAGTCCCCTGTGCAAGCACCCTGACCCATGGGGTGACATCACATCCCGATGTTTACTAGGCGACTATGTTTACGGGGTGCTTTGCCAGTGCCTTCCCCAGTTATCTACACTTTACCCCCAGCAAGCTGGGTACTCACTTTACCTACCTCGGAAGGATGGAAGGCTGAGTCAACCTTGAGCCGGCTACCTGAAATGAGCAGGGGCATATAATAAATTTACACTTAACCAGCTATTGGGAGGTTGGGAAGACATAAGTGGGTCTCACAATCTGTTTCTCTACTCAGAACCAAGTCCCATTATGTTCAATTGTTTTGACTCCCAGGTAAGTGCGCGTAAGCTTCTGGGCCATGAACACATGAAGCTGCCTTATACTGAATCAGACCCTTGGTCCATCAAAGTCAGTATTGTCTACTCAGACCAGCAGTGGTGCTCCAGGGTCTCAGGTAGAGGTCTTTCACATCATCTACTTGCCTAGTCCCTTTAATTGGAGATGCTGGGGATTGAACCTGGGACCTTCTGCATGCCAAGCAGATGCTCTAAAAACTGAGCCACAGCCCCTCCCCATACTACTTAAGACTCCAGGTCAGTGCACGCTGTTGGAATGCTGGCCCATTTAACCTCCAACTGCATCCAGCCTCCAAAACCAAATAGGGAAAATGCTAGGCTAGAAGTTTTTTCTTTCTAGAGGGAATTTTATAGGAAAGAACTGAATTGTGTGAACTCCTACTGTAGTCATAATTCAAGCCCTAAATGGCTTGGGACTAGGGTACCTCAAGGACCACCTTTTCCAGTATGAACTTCTGGCCTTTGTCAGGTCAGTTGAAGAGGCTCTACCCAATCCGTTGTCATAATGAGAAGGTCACTATGGACCTTCTCAGTCAGTCTGACTAGGCCTTCTTAGCAATGGCATCAACACTTCTCTGGAAACGTACATTTGGCCCCATCCCTTTCAAGATCCAAAAGAAGAGAAGACAAACGAAGTATATCCTTTTTTATGGGCTTTTGATTTGGATCAGCAACAATAACAGAGATATTCTGATGATTTTTTTTTCTAGGAATGCTGGATTTCTGGTTTATTCCACTCTTAACTGCTGCTGTTGTTGTTTTTAATAACACATTTGTGCTTTTAATGTTTTTATTGCAGGCTACTTGAGAGTGCTAGTGGATTTAAATATCAAAGAAAGTAATACAGCTCAGACAAAGTTTTACAGTCACACTGAGAACTAAGCTAAAGCTAACGCTGATTCCTAGAACATCTCCACGCTCCTCTTCATAGTGGTTTTCCTAGGATGTTCAATGCTACAGGGAAGTCTTCCAGAGGGAGCATTTCTACTGGTATTTTGTGCAGTGAATTTGGTGCAAATACAATAACCATTAGTAAAGGAAAGGCAGATGTGGCTGTGCTGTTCATCTTGCAAATTTACTGTTGTATTGTTTTTTTTTATCAATTCGCTGCTGCTTGTTGCTTTGTTAGCTGCATTAAGTCCAAGGAAATAAGGCAGGATATCAATATTTTAAATAAACATATGTAATATATTTTTATATAATTTTACTCTTACAACCCCCCTGCAAAGTAGGTTAAGTTGAAATATAGTATCTTAGGTAAAGCTAAAGTTTTGAGCAGTGGGGATAGGGAAGAAAGAGCTGAGTCTTGCTAACAGCGCAAATTTAATCTCAGTTTGGGTACCCCAGACTTATATTCCTGATGCCACCATTCACTGTCAGACTCTCATATTATGTAAGGCAAGATACCACGGCAAGGCCAGAGGCAAAGGGTGGCTTTGAAAAAGGAAGCACCCTGTCCACATCCACTTCCTGATGTTTGACTGCCTCCCCTCTCAAGTGGGAGGAATCTTGACTTGCTGCAAACCTGCCTAAAAGTACAGAATGCAAAGCAGCTGGCAACCTGAAGACATTTCACCTGTACACCTACTTGTACGTAAGTAGGAAGCAAGCCAGCTTGCCATTTGTTAAAGTCGTTTTAAAAAGAATGAGAGTAACATTAAAAGGGCACAACTCTGTTTAGGATTGCACTGGCTGTGAGAATGCTTATACAATGCTCTATTGAGTTTGGTTGGGGGGGATTGTGGGCTAAAAATGCTCTAAATACTATTCCATACAGAACTACAAAGAAAATCCCCATACATTCTATGCCATGCTTGTATCCCCAGTTTTGGAGGCCTGAAATGGGCGCCCCAGGCCATACCGGATGCCCAGGAGACCCTGATGTTTAAGGCTCTTGATTTAACATGCGGGTTTGCATCACCACCGAGAATCCCAAAATATTATTTGGAGTGCACATCCCGGGCTTGAATTCATCTCGTGCTGGTCAGCCGGGACTTTGAAGAAGCCCCCCGTCAGCTTTGATAAATCAGAATGATAATGTACAATTTTGGGGGGAATGGGAGGCTTGGAGTATGTACTGTGAAAATTATTTTTTAACGGGACTATTTAAAGGATACTCCTTATCTAATCCCTTATTCATACTTTTTATTAATTTTTATATTAGGTATTGATGTAATAATGTTGGATACGACAGGAACAGGTTAATTAAAATAATATTGCGATTAGTTCCATTAGCAAAAGTTTATACAATTTAATTTTAGATGGAAGAGGGAGAGGGGGAAGTCATTTGATTGTTAAACTAGAAGTATTACTTGCTTTTCTTTTTATTACTACTATTATATTGTTTCTGTTGCTATATTAAATGAAGAAAAATAAAAAAAATTATATATATATATAAAAAAGCAGAAGCCCCCGTCCGTCTCTCTGCCTCCCAAGCGGCTCTTCGCCGAGCCTTGTTTGGAAACGCGCGTCGCCGCTGCACCAGCAAGCCAGCCATTGAACTCTGCGGGCTCCAACCTGGCGGCCCTTCGGAGATCGCTCCATCCACGAGCGGCGAAACGCAGGCGGAGGAGCCAGCCCGGCTCTCAAGCGGCTGCAGCTCTTCACCTGCAGAGAAGATGCCCCACGCGTCAAGAGGTCCCGGGGGGGGGGGGCTCATCCCGCCGCTTGGCATGCTCCTGTTTTCAAGGCCGCCCACCAACGCGGCATAGCCGTGGCCAGACTCTGCCTCCGCAGCCTTCTCTGGTCTTAACCTTGGTTTCTAATGTTCACTACCTGCTCAAAATACAGGCCAGCGTGGGATTTCATGCTGGTCCTCGGCACGAACCCCCCTCCCCACCCCGCTAGCCATTCCTGGGCCCGTCGCCTGATTTTGGATCGGCTAAATTTACCCTGCGGGCTCTTTTTTCTGTCCATACCACTTATGCATAGGAGGTTTTGTCTTGGATTTGCCCCTCTAGATACAAATTTTCCCCCCAAAATAAGCCCCCCCCCCGTAGAGTTTCGAGAATCCAGATGGGGAAAATGTGCATCTAGAAAGCGGCAATAAAGGAAGCCACGGCCTTCAATTTGCAAGACCTGAGCAAGGCTGACAAAGATAGGACATTTTGGAGGACTTTCATTCATAGGGTCGCCATGAGTCGGAAGCGACTTGACGGCACTTAACACACACACACACACAGAAAGCGGCAAACCCAAGGCAAGACCTCCCATGCCAGAGGCAAAGGGTGGCCCCAGTTGCCAGAAACAACCCATCGGGGTGGATGGGGAGGGCTGGAAGGCAACAAACCCCAACCCCCTCTCCCCAGGTCCTGCCAACACGCCCAACAAATCGCGTCGACGCGCCTAAACACCGGAGTCGCGCCGTCTCCGCTACGAATTCGGGAGAGCGGCCCGTCTGCAGCCGCAGCTGCGAAGAAAGTCGCGATGAAATTAAGGCTGGCCGCCCCCATTGGCTCCCGTTCTGGGTGTTTTGCATACGCCCCGCCCCCTTTCCGCCTCCCTTGACTTCTCCGGCGGGTTTGGGGTTTGCGGACCAGTGCGGTGCGGTGCAGTGCAGGGGCGCGGAGGAGCAGGAGGCGGCGGCGGAGGGAGGGAGAGAGAGGCTGGAAGGGGCGCCGGCTGCTCCGGACGGCGAAGAAACAGCGGCGTCCGATGCGACTCCGCCGAGCTTCCTCCCGTCGAGGCGATCCAGGCTTCTCCTTTCTCGCGTGCGGACGTGCCAAAGCAAGAAGTAAAAAATACGCGCGCCAGAGGAGCAGCAGCAGCAGCAGCAGCAAACCTCCGCCGGTCCCTTCGGAATCCCTTTCCCCCACCCCCCTACTTTCTTCTTCTTCTTGTAAAGTTTCCTGCGGGTGCAGCATGAAGTGCAGCGATGGCAAGGAGAGGTAAGACGGTGGCGAGGACGCTGGAAGATCTGACCCTGGACTCTGGTTATGGTGGCGCCGCGGACTCGGTGGGGTCGTCCAACCTGTCCCTGTGCCGCTCCGATTCCCCCCACGCGCCTTCCCCCTATGGAGGCCGCGGCTGGCCGCCTCTAACTGGCTCCATGCACAGTCGCCACAACAGCTTCGACACCGTCAACACTGTCCTGGGGGAAGACGCCGAGGGGCTGGACTGCGCCGGGCAGCACTGCCCCCGCCTGCTGCCTGACCTTGACGAGGTCCCCTGGAGCCTGGCCGAGGTGGAGGCGCTCCTGCTCCCGCCGCCCCCGCGGGGCCTGGCCGCCGGGGCCACGGCCACCCTCGCCAGCTCCAGCAGCTCGGCCACCCTCAGCAGCAGCGGCGGCGGCCCCCCGGCCCAGGATGCGCTGGCGCGGCTGTCGGCGCTGGCCAGCCGGGCGCTGGTGCGGCTGGCGCGGGAGGCGCAGCGGCTGAGCCTGCGCTTCGCCAAGTGCACCAGGTACGAGGTGCAGAGCGCCATGGAGATCGTGCTGGGCTGGAGCCTGGCGGCCGGCTGCACGGCCGCCGCCCTGGGCGCCCTGTCCCTCTACAACATGGGCGGCGTTGACCGCTTCAGCCGCGGCAAGTCTCACCGCTGCGGCCTCACCTTCTCGGTGGGCCGCTTCTACCGCTGGATGGTGGACAGCCGCGTGGCCGTGCGCATCCACGAGCACGCCGCCATCTACCTGGCCGCCGGCCTGGAGCACCTCTTCCGAGAGGTCTACGCGCGGAGCCTGCAGCTGGACGCCGCGGCCCGCCCCCACCAGCACCCCCACCCGCCCCACCACCCCCACCACCAGACACAACCACCACAACAACAAGCCCCGCCGCCGCCACCCCACCAGAGGGGCTCCGGCGCCCCCTCTGCCGCGGGGCCGCCTCCTGCTGCTGCTGCTGCCCCGCCGCCGCCGCCCCCTGCTCCGGGGGCCGCCGACAAGGACCGGGCGAGCAACGGCGGCGGCGGCAGCAACCACGCCGGCCCCGAGGCGCCCAGGCTGACGCTGGAGTCCCTGGAGCAGGCGGTCAACAACGACTCGGAGCTGTGGGGGCTGCTGCAGCCCTACCAGCACCTCGTCTGCGGGAAAAACGCCAGCGGTGAGTCAGGCGGGCGCTGCGCAAGGCCCTGCCCACCTGTTGGGGCGGGCGGGGTGTCTGGCTGCAGCCGCTCCTCTGCGCCGCGGAAGGGAGACGCGGGTGGGTGCTCGTGGCCGATTGCAAGAGGCTGGGCATGCTTGGCTGATTGTGGGACGGCTGAGTGCCCTCACTGAACAGTGGAGCCAGGGCATGCACGTTGCCCTCGCCAAGCTTAGGGCTGCCTTCACGGGATGGCATTTCTTGAGGAATGCTGGAGTTATTCAGGAAGGCCGTGCAACCACAACATCCAATTCATGCTAGTGCTAAATCAACAAAATGCATTGATTTGGCCGCTTCTTACCTGAGGAACGTCAAGGGCGGGGATGAACTTACCAGCTCCTCCCTCCCTTTGCAGGGCTTCTGTGTTGCGGGACAGGTTCCCGTCTATCGTTGAAGTTCCATGCAGGGGGGCATGATGCACTTGTTGAATTTCTGTTTGAAAGCAACTTTTCAATAGGGTCTCCACTTTTTATCTGCTGCCTAGTGATGGTGGCAGCATAAAAGTTATGTATATTTCATAAAGAGAATAGGGTTGTCGTTTGTTGCACCATTGTTTGTATTAGCTGGCGTTTACTGCATTGTCCTCTGCTTCTTGCAATCCAGTTTTTTTAAATTGTTAATAGAATGTTGTATACTTCTTTATTGCACCCTTTTTCTAATTTTGTAATCTGCCTTCAGTATCAGGGAGAAAGACAGACTACAAACAACAGTAAAATTCAGTGTTCCATCAGTTGTGCTGGTGGGGAAATGGTGTACCGTGGGTGTCTACACTGAGTTGCTGTGTATGATTGTAGCTTCTGTCTGCCCAATCGTAGCAATGCTGGAGAGGCCTGGATGTGCCCATTGTTGTGGATAACCGTCTCCTGTGGAGATGGTTGTACATTTTGGAAAGGTGTTGGTCTGCTCCTGTTGGAGACTGTTGGGGAGGCTGCATCAGATGTCCCTGATGGAGCTAGTTACATACATGCACCAACAGTCGTCTTCAGTGGAGGGAGGTGTCCTGTTAAGGAGAGGGAGGTTGTGTACTGTGCTGATATGTTGCACAGGACTGAGGGTTATATGCCACGGCCACTCATTCCTTGGACAGGGTATGTAATGCCTCCCATTATATCTGTAGTGGACACAGTTGTACTTTTACTGCTTGTATGGTGAAAAGGTATACTCGGTTGTCCAACTGTAGTGCCAATGAGAGCTGCACATTGAAAGTATTGGGGAAAGGTTGTATCTTGTCCTGCTTGTGGTGTGGACAGTGAAGAGCACTGGGCCTTTGTAACCCAGTTGTGGGTGGTTGCCCCCGTGTAACGTAGGAGCACTTGAGATGGATTTTCATTCTATTGCCATTTCTCAGGAGGACTATTTCTTATACCTTTGAGACCATTGGGAATATACCTGCCCTGTGCTCACTTCAGCATCTCATTCTTCCCTTCTATGCTTCTTGTATCCTTTTGTTCACATTGTCTCATATCATCCAATGCCCACCCATCCCCAAACCTGACTGGCTTTGCATAATACATGAGTAGCTTTTCAGCTTGTCTGTTGCCCCAAATTCTAACAGGCTTTGCACTTTTCCCAGGTGTGCAGCAGCCAGTCAGGTTTTGCCCAGTCTCCAAGGTTGAGGGCTGCTGGGTCCAATCAGGGTGAAGGTATTGACTCCCTGTCTATCCGGGTTTTCTGTCAAATGACTGCAAGATACTTTCAGCGATTGTCCATGGATCTTCGATATTATGGATGCTCTTAATTGATGGATGATCTCTCTTCACAAAGGAAGAAATTGTTTGCTTCCTCTGTTTATGAGTTCTCCGGCTGTAGAGGCCACTGCATCCCATATCAGATGGGTATGGGAGGGAGCATTTCCCCACACTTGTATGATAACAGTAGTGCACAGAGGACCAACAACGCACTTCAATAAAGAGTGTGTCCCTTTACGAGTGATACAGAAAACCCATGATGATTGAAATGTAGATGTAAATTTGTCTTCATGTGTAGCCCTCATCTGTTCTTAAAACCTGGATTCATGCTCTTTCAGAATTGCTTGACAGTTAATTCACATGTGTCACAGATTGCTCAACAGAGGCTAAAGTCACTTGTGAAAATCTCTTCTAGTTTCCAGGAAACTGTTCAAAGCAGAAGTCAACCACTGCTTTCTTTTTCTCTTTTGCTCAGTGGCTCAGCTACTACTCCCCTTGGGCCGAACTGTGGCTGCCTTCAGGACTGGCCATCAGGTTCTTTATTTTAAAAAAACTTCTGCCTCCTGCCCTGTCTTATCTGGCCTCCTGGATTCCTCCTCATTCTGTTAAGGAGAACAGGAGAGGGTGCGTGGGATCACTGCTTTTTCATTTAGCCTTTAAAAGTCTCCTTTCATTTTTTATTTTTTTACCTTGATGCAGTTTTTAAAGAATACAAAAGAGGCTGAGAATCTGGTATTAACATCAGTCTCACTGTTGAATTTGGACTCTCTGTGCACCACCCGCTTCCCCACTAATCCCCAGACATCTGTGTTCAAAGCACTGTGCTCTGGGGTATTCATAAGGCTTTAATCATGCACATCTAGGGATGTGAACAGGAGAGAGAGGGGGAAATCATGCTTTCTTCTTGTGTGTCTCCCAAAATGATGGGGGGGGGGGGGAGACAGCGGCAGTTTCAGGTATTAATGCCTTGTTCTTTTTGTGGGTATATTGTGTTTGGATGAAAATCTTCTCTTTTGGGACTGCAGTAGATTGTGACAGGGAAGAAAGGTGAAGGGATTGGGGAGAGACAGATTTGGGGGCATCTCTGGGCATTGTTTGCAATAACATCTGCAACGAACTTCACAATTGAGTGCTTCGCTGTGTGGCTCCATTTTGTCTCTCTTCCTCTCTGTGTGTATTTTTGTAGAGGCTGCTCATATGGTAGAGCTGCATATTATACACGCATACTTCAAAAGCGTTCATTTTTCCACAGGAAATGGTAGATGTGTAACTGAAGCTGAGAGAGAGAAAAGAAATAAAACTTAGTTATATGCAGTGGCTTGGCCAGCTACAGGCTGTGTTGTGGGAGCAGTGAAATGCAGTCTTTTGCTGGGGAGATTTCTTTCATGTCACTGCTTGTTTACTGAAAGCTTGAGGCAGAAGAGGCAACCAAGATGATGCATCACCTTCCCTGGGACAGGTTTTTATAAGGTGTCTAGCAACAATCGTAATGCCTCTCCTCCCTACACACAAATCCTGAAATCCTCAGAGTGGCAAATGCATTATGTTTTCCAGACCCATGCAAAAGCCCAGGTAAAAATGGGAGCAAGGCTGCAGTAACGTTCGACAGAATCCAACTCTGCTTGTGTATTTTATGACTCTCCTTCTCTGTGAGATACACCACTCAGTTATAGCCTCACAAGCAAAAGGAGATGAGATGCGGAATGCTGAAATCAAGGAAACCAAATTAAAGCCCCTGCCTGGCTCCGTTAGTTTGCAGCCTAGAGGGTATCTTTATGTCACCTGTTATTCTAAGACACCCTTCAAGGTCACAAAATAATATTTTGTAAGGGGTGCTGGTGGTAGAATTGTGGTTCATACTTAAGCACGTCCTTGAATGATGTGTTTGTAGTTTCTTCTGGCTTTTATTTCACAATATTTGGATAGACTTCAATGGATCTTTGTAGCTGTAGACTGAATCCACTAATGAATCTCAAAGCGTGCATTGTTGCATTTCTTCCACTGATCTTTTGTCTCAGCCCTCTTTTTTATTTATCTCGCTGTTGAATATAGCAAAAGATCCATGGAGCAAGAACTTGCCTTTAGCTTGTACTATGTGTCTGTGTGTAGTGCTATTGTATAGTATATAAAAAAGCAGCCTTTGCCAGTTTCCTTCTGGGTTCCATTCAAGGTATTGGTCTTTAATATCTTTACAATCTGGGGCTCCCATATCTGATGGACCACCTCTCCTGGAATAAATCCAAGTATCTTCTCAGTGCTGCCCAAAAATTCCCTATCATAAGAATATAAGAACATAAGAACGGCCATGCTGGATCAGACCAAGGCCCATCAAGTCCAGCAGTCTGTTCACACAGTGGCCAACCAGGGCCTTGGTCTGATCCAGCAGGGCTTTTCTTATGTTCTTAAGTTCTCAGTGGCCCGGTACAAATTCACCAATGGATGTTTTAGCCCCCCCCCTCCACTCAGTTGTGCCCCTCTGTGATTTTGCTTTCTTCCCATGTTAATAAATACCTGTTTATCTAGAGAATGTTTGCATCTTCTCTCTAGGGTCCCCCCGGCCTCTGGTGGAGGATCTGTAGGTTGGGATGCCAGATCCAGACTCCTGGAGATTTGGGGATGATGCCTGGGGAGGACAGGGACCTCCATGGGGCACAATGCCATAGAGTCTGCCCTCCAAAGCATCCCTTTTCTCCAGGGGGACTGATCTCTTTAGTCTGGAGATGAGTTGTAATTCTGAGGGATCCCCATATGGAGGCTGTAATCCCTACTTCTCTCCAGGGAATCTGCACTCAACAAATAAAACTATCATTCATTCATACGGGGAAAAGTAAAGCACTGCACCTACAGATAGTATTGTTAGGCAAAACTTTCCCCCCACTTTGACAAAGGGTGGCCGGAACATTGCTGACTGAGAATGGCTTCAGTTATGAACATTTGGGTGAAGTTTGAGGGAGGAAAGTAGAAGAGGTGTATTGGGGATGGAGGTGGAAGTTTTCACCCTTCTGTCAAACTTGTAAAAAGTAATTACATGTAACAAGTAATTAATAATCATAGCCCACTTCACACAAAAGTCACTGGTATCGACATCTGTTGATCACAATGGATCAGGGATGCATTCTTTGTATCTCTGCTGTAACTTTCTGCTACTATAAAATGAATTGCCAGGGTTGTGCTAGGTGCCCAGATAACTAACAGCTGTGTATATGCTTAATCTTCCGTAACGGCTATACAGATCAGTAGCTTGCTCATGCAAACAAGACTTGAGCAAGTGCTGAGGGTGCTTCAGGGCTTGCAACTTCTTTTTTCAACCCCTGGGGGTTCCAGCAACTGAGGTAGATAAATAGGGAAGATTAATCTAAAAGGGGGTGGGAAATAATAGCTGGATCTAGGGTTGCCAGGCATCTGGGAGGAGGTTTGGGGGTGGGGACATGGGGGGGAGGGGACTGAGACCTCCTGTGCTTTGCTGCGTCACTTCCAGGAAAAACCCAGAAGTGACGTAGGGTAGCTGTGTGTTGCTTTCCATAAGAACATAAGAAAAGCCATGCTGGACCAGACCAAGGCCCATCAAGTCCAGCTGTCTGTTCACACAGTGGCCAACCACATGCCTCTGGGAAGCCCCCAAACAAGACAACTGCAGTAGCACCATGCTGCCTGTGTTCCACAGCACCTAATATATTTGGCATGTTTTTCCCCCAGTTTTCTCTGAGAGCGATGGTGGGCCAAGAGGAGGCCTGGCAGCTGTATAGTTCAAATGATGAGTCTAATGTTGCCAACTCTGGGTTGGGGAATTCCTGAAGATTTGGGGGGTGGAGCCTAGGGAGAGTGTGGTGTGGGGAGGGACTTCAGCAGGGTATAATACCACAGAGTCCACCCTCCGAAACCGCCATTTTCTCCAGGAAAATTGATCTCTAAGAACATAAGAGTAGTTGTCAGTGGCATTTCGTCTGAATGGAGAGAGGTGTCCACTGGGGTGCCACAGGGTTTGGTTCTGGGTCTGGTGCTGTTCAGAATTTTTATAAATGATCTGGATGATGGTGTGGAGGGAGTACACATTAAATTTGCAGATGACACCAAATTGGGAGGAGCAGTGAACACACCAGAAGATAGAGACAGAATTCAATGAGATCTGAGCACACTGGAAAAGTGTGGGCAGATGTGAATAGGATGCAATTCAATAAGGATAAGTGCTGAGTTCTACATCTGGGTAACAGAAATGAGGGACATGCATACTGGATGGGGGATACATTTCTGGGTAGCAGTGTGTATGAACAAGATCTTGGGGTACAGGTGGACCATAAGTTAAATGTGAGCCACCAGTGTGATGCAGCGACAAAAAAAGCTAATGTGATCTTGGGTGCATCAACCAAGGCATAACATCCACATCTAGTCCAACCCCCTGCACAGTGCAGGAAATTCACCACTACTTCCCCCCACACCCCTACTCCCCCCCCACACCCCTACTCCACACCCAGAAGACGGGGGGGGGGGAAAAAAACCCAAAACCTCCAGGAGTATTGTGTGCAGTTCGGGAGGCCTCACTTCAAAAAGGATGTGGATAGAATGGAGCGGGTGCAGAGGAGAGCAACGAGGATCATCAGGGGCCTGGAGACCAAGACCTGTGAGGAAAGGCTGAGGGAGTTGGCAATGTTTAGTCTGGAGAAGAGGATTTTGAGGGGAGACATGGTTGCTCTCTTTAAGTATTTGAAAGTCTGTCACTTAGAGGAGGGCAGGGAGCTGTTCCTGTTGGCAGCAGAGGATAGAACTCTCAATAATGGGTTTAAATTGCATGTGGAACAATATCAGCTGGATATTAGGAAAAAACTTTTTCAGTAAGAGTTGTTTGACAGTGGAATCAGCTACCTAGGAAGGTGGTAAGCTCCCCCTCACTGGCTGTCTTTAAGCAGAGGCTGGACAAACACTTGTCAGGGATGCTCTAGGCTGATCCTGCATTAAGCAAGGGGTTGGACTAGATGGCCTGTATGGCCCCTTCCCATTCTATGATTCTAAGAAAAGCTATGCTGGATCAGACCAAGTCCAGCAGTCTGATCACACAGTGGCCAACCAGGTGCCTCTAGGAAGCCCCCAAACAAGACAACTGCAGCAGCATTATCCTGCCTGTGTTGCAAAGCACCTGATATAATAGGCATGGTTCTCTGATCCTGGAGAGAGTAGGTATGCATCATGACTAGTATCCATTTTTACTAGTAGCTAAGAATAGCTCTAGTCTCCATGAACACGTCCACTCCCCTCTTCAAGTCTTCCTGGTTGGCAGCCATCACCACATCCTGGGGCAGGGAGTTCCACAATATAAGTATGCATCCTTGCTCAAAGTGGCTTACAATTAAAAACCACAATGTTAAAACACAAGCAGGTGAGCTGTATGAAATAAAGGACAGGGTGAAGGAGGAGTGCAGAGAATTTTTAGTGACTGCACCTGGGAGGCTGGTTAATGTAGAGGAGGAGACAGCAGTGAGTCTTGATGAACTGCCTACATTTGTTGAAACTGTGACCAACTAGCTTTCAGGTGAAATAGACTGAAATGCTGATTTGGTATGGGACTCGCACTGTTACTGATGTTGGTATTGACAAGGGAGACTGCACTGCCTGCAGTAACATTGCACATCTGTTCTGCACATATGCTGAGGAGATACATTTTTGGTGTTTGCTTGACTAACCATGCATTCCTAAGGAGTGTTACTCCAATCGAAGCCCATTCATTTCAGTGGGCTTAGACCGGAGTAA
Source organism: Euleptes europaea (assembly GCF_029931775.1). Classification (NCBI taxonomy): domain Eukaryota; kingdom Metazoa; phylum Chordata; class Lepidosauria; order Squamata; family Sphaerodactylidae; genus Euleptes; species Euleptes europaea. Next base: position 97,878,805 of record NC_079314.1, read on the forward strand.
CTCTCCTTGGGAATGCACTGTTCGTCACGTGGAAGTCAAATGTGACAGAAAGGTACAGGCTTTGACGACGGGCTAGTGAGGACACGCAGAGACACAAGGGCTAATTGTTCTCAGTGCATGTATTTTGCAGTGCCCTAGTTCTGTCATTCCTTTAGTTAACAGTATTGTCTGCAAATTTTAGATTGAGGGATATGTATTAATGACTGCATCCCACTGCAGGATGAAGTCATTATGGACTGGAAAATGTCTTGGCCCAGATTTGTTCCTGCTCTGGATATCTGTTGATGTGAGAAGTAGAAGAGGGTTCCTAGCTGTGAGTCATGCTTTGCTAGCCCATGTGCTGGTAGCTCTTCAAAAGGAGGGAGGGACGTACTGCCTAACATCTTCCAAGGCTGTTGCATACTTTTCAGAAGACTCAGTTTTCAAACTCCTGACATTTATTACCAGTAATGTCTTCCATTATGTTTCAGTGCTTTGGAGCATTTAACATTCATTTAACATCAGTAGTGGGATAGGTGCTGTAAAATGCGCCACTTTGACCTCTTGTTTTCTTATTGCCCCCCCCCCCAGCCCCCAATATTTATAGCATTAGTGCCTTTGGTCTGAGTCAAGTCAAACTTTACAGTTCAGTAAGAACTTTGGCTGCCAACACTATCTTATGCATGGATCAGAGGAGCATGCTGAATATATTAGGTGAACTGGAACACAGGCAGGGCAATGCTGCTGCAGTCGTCTTGTTTGGGGGCTTCCTAGAGGCGCCTGGTTGGCCACTGTATGAACAGACTGCTGGGCTTGATGGGCCTTGGTCTGATCCAGCATGGCTTTTCTTACTCAGAAGGAAGTCCTAGTGAATTCAGTTGGGCTTACTCCCAAGCAAGTGTACATATCTCTGCTGTCTGAGCAAAGTTGGTGGAATTGGACTTGTTAATTTGCAGTTTCTTTTGCTTTGTTTTTCTTGCCTGGTATTGCCCATATAATATGTGGTGATCTTGTGTTACTAGGTTTTTGGTTTGCTAAAGTTAAATAGGTCTGAGGCAGGCTGGGAGGCTGCATTGTTAAGGTGCTGGGTGCTTCCAAAAGGCAAAGTGTGTTGTAAATGTAATGATAATACTTCCTTATCTGTTGACCTATGTTAGCAGTTTTGTAGAAATCTAAGCTTAGGCTAGAGAATAGTGCCATGATGATTATTTACAAGCATCTCCTTGGGATGATCTCCCCTTGGGTACTTCAGAATTCTGTAGTATTTTTGAATGCTCTTGGGGATTGTTCGAGAAATGGCATCAATGACTCCGCAGATGCAATAGAATGTGGGGTTATCAGGAGCGATTAAGAGGATTATTCCTTAGTGCCTTCTCCCCTGCCTCATAGATCTGTTGCCCCCCAGCTATATAGGATTGCTGAGGAATTCAAAGTTAATAGAGAAATGAAGCTAAGCAGGATCAGGCATGCTTAGTACTTTGATTGGGAGACCACCAAGGAAGTCTAGGCTTGCTATGCAGAGGAAGGAAATGAGAAATCCACCTCTGAACATCTCTTGAAGTGGAACTTCATGGGGTTGCCATAAGTTGGTTGTGACTTGGCGGTACTACTACTAAAAGAAGTAGAGTTGGTTTTTATATGCCAACTTTCCCTACCACTTAAGGGAGACTCAAACCGGCTTACAATCACCTCCCCCTCCCCACAACAGACACCCTGTGAGGTAGGTGGGGCTGAGAGAGAGCTCTAACAGAGCTGTGACTAGCCCAACGTCCCCCAGCTGGCTTCGTGTGTAGGAGTGGGGAAACAAACCCAGTTCACCAGATTAGCCTCCGCCGCTCATGTGGAGGAGTGGGGGATCAAACACGGTTCTCCAGATCAGACTCCACCGCTCCAAACCACCGCTCTTAACCACTACACCACGCTGGCTCCCTACTACTAGTCCTACTACTAGGCAGATGACTGATGGTGGAGGAAAATTGTCACTGACATTGACTGAGCATGTTACAGAGACCAGTTGGGAGCCTTTAGGTGATGGTGATGGTGGTGAATTAACGTGCCAAGAAGAATCAGGCCTGCTGAATTGCATCCAACTGAAACTCTTTCATGTGTTCGTGTGATGTGGTAACACCTAGATGCCAATCCAGTGGCTTGTTCTGACAAACTTGTGCAACTTTTTGCTGATAAAGTCACTCACTTTCAGTCTGGCAGACTCCACTCTAAATGCTGGAGCGATATCAAGGGTGTCTGATGTGTCCACGTGTCATTTTTTTAATGGATTGTTTTGGATTGATTGCCTTGTCAGACAGGCTACTGTGGGTTATGAAGGCTGCGGGTACTGTGGGTTTACACGTTGGATCTCTGTACATTGTAGCTTGTAAAGACAGCCAAGAGGAATTCGGGGATGGCTGTTCAAAATGATTAATACCTTAAAGTCTCGCAGTGAATAACCATCAGTTGTTTTTTTTAAAGGCAGTAATCCACCTGGTGTTGAAGAATCCAACTTTGGACATTAAGGAAATTGTCAGTTTTAGACCTGTTCTAATGCTTCCTTTTTCTGGGCAAGGTCATGGAGCATCTGGTGGTAGAACTGTTGTAGCATTACTTGAATGAAACCTCCTTGACCCTTTTCCAGTCTGCCTTCAGATCTGATCGTGGTATGAATGCAGTCTTAGTAGCCCTGGTGGAAAACTTGGGTGAAGAGTTTAGGAGTTTTATTAGATTCTGGCTTATTATTTGATAAACATATTATTGCTGTAGCCCAAAATGCAGGGTTTTTTTAAATATACATTTGGCGTGGAGACAGCTGTGCTTGGTAGGTCAGACCTTGCCATGCTGATCCATGTGTATCAGTAAGATCTAGTCTTGGCTACTGCAGTTTGCATTACATGGGCCTGCCCTTGAAGACAATTCAGAAACTTCAGCCAGTACAAAATGTGGTTTGGTTTATAACTGAGACTGGGATAGATAACACACTGGGCACTTTCACACATGCCGAATTATGCACTTTCAATCCACTTTCAATGCACTTTGAAGCTGGATTTTACTGTGTGAAAGGGCAAAATCCACTTGCAAACGATCGTTAAAGTGGATTGAAAGTGCATTATTTGGCATGTGTGAAAGTGCCCACTCTGTGTTTCTGCAACTGTACTGGCTTCTGATTTGCTATCAGATTCAGTTCAAGGTGCTGTTTTTGACATATATGTCTTTCAAAATAGAATATTGTGCTTCAAGCATTGTTACTTAGAATGAATGTTAAAACAGTTGGTCTAGATCTAATATCCTGTGCCCTAAATCCATTATGTCTTGCCTTAGCCTCAACTGATAAAGAAAGCAGTTTATCTGCATCTTCCTTATAAGAACTTTCTAAATATTTGGACAATATTACACTTTCTTCTGTCTCCCAGTGTTTTATCTGTGCTGTGTAGAGATGTAGATCCTTTAACCTTCAGTATTGCAATACAAGTTCTAAATCTTTTATCATGTTTATTGCTTTTCCCCAGGTTTTGTGTGTGTGTGTGTATTTTGTTAAGCTGTGCTGCCTAATGCTGAACACATACTCCAGATTTAACATGTTTTAAAATGTCCATGCTCCTCATTGCTGTGTTTAAGGTAGAAGAGTAAATTTAAACATCACCATTTTACTCTGTGTGTAAATTCTGAGCTTTTACCTAACCTTTTAACAAGTTTTGTTGTTTTTATCTTAACATGCAAAGGGTTCTTCAGTCTTACCACTTGGGTTTTGCAGAGCTTTTTCTTAGAGTGGTTTATGCATTGAAAAGATGGGATTTCAGTGGGTGCAGCTCTTAGCTTCGTGTAACAAAGGGTACTTGCTGCAATTTCCTCATATGTACAGTTTCCTGATGGTACAGGAGCTCTTCTGCATGTGGTCACTGTACTTATTGCAGTGGAGTGATTTCACAAGACAGTTTTCTGTGATCTTTTGCACTGTGTTTATGGTGGTATCGGGAGTCTTTTTGAGGCGGAACGCGCAGTCTAGAAAACATTTTAAATAATTTAAGGAAGTTAAGAGTTTATTGTATTATTACATTGCAACACTTGATACATTAATGTGCTCTTGTTATTGCAATACTAGCAAAATATATTTAAAATTGTGGGAAACAAGGTTTCAACAGGGACTGTGGATTTCCTCTTGCACAATAAAACCGAATGGAAGAAGTGAAGATGAACCCCTTCAATATGCAGATTCCACCAAGGCATTTAAAAAGAAATGAAAGCAAATCCTTTTCAATGCTTGCTGTTGTCCAGTGGGCATATTTTTAAGTGGACTGTTGCCAGTGAACGCACATGCTCTTAAAATAAGCCAGTGTTTTGTTTCTAGGTTTCCAAAGTCTGCTTTGACTGTAGCCCTTGTTATATCAAAGATGCATTACCTTTTTGTTGTTGCTATTGTTGGTGATGACTAAGTTATTTTTTGCATTAAATTGTATTAATACCTGTTCTTCTCCTTAATGGGTATTTAAACATTATGCAAGGTTGTTCCCATTCAAAAATAGACATTTTAAATTTGAGTTAGGATGTTTATTTAAGCACCTGTTTTCTTTGCATTTGAATTTTTGTCCCATTTGCATGCACATCTGAGCTGATTGCTGAGATGTTTAGCAGTGACAGTACATGGAAATGTGTGACCGGGAAGACTGCTGAGGGTTGATGTAAAAAATTGCCATCAGCAGTGGTGTGACTTCATTTGCAGGACCCCCAGAAGTGATCTCAGTCCTCTCTAGGAATTGCCAAAAATGTTGTGCTTTTACTATAGAGTTTCTGGCAATTCCTAGAGAGGACCTTTCACTTCTGGGTTTTTCTTGGCTTCTGGGTTTATCTTCAAGTTCTTGAAGGGCTGTCATATAGAGGATGGTGCCGAGTTGTTTTCTGTTGCCCCAAAAGGTCGGACCAGAACCAGCGGGTTAAAATTAAATCAAAAGAGTTTCCATCTAGGCATTAGGAAGAATTTTCTAACAGTTAGAGTGGTTCCTCAGTGGAACAGGCTTCCTCGGGAGGTGGTAAGTGCTCCTTCCCTGGAGGATTTAAAGCAGAGTCTAGGTGGCCATCTGTCAGCAATGCTGATTCTATGACCTTAGGCAGTTTGTGAGAGGGAGGGCATCTTGGCCGCCATCTGGGCATGGAGTAGGGGTCACTGGGGGTGTGGGGAGGGGAGGTAGTTGTGAAATTCCTGCATTGTGCAGGGGGTTGGACTAGATGACCCTGGTGGTCCCTTCCAACTCTATGATTCTATGTCACACCATCAATGATAGCGCCTTACATTTCTGTGCCCCCTGGACTTCTACCATCTTGGAGTACAGTAAGAGATGTCATGGCCTATGCACAAGTGTTATTCCAATGTGCGGTAACATTACATCTGGAGGATTCCACTAAGGCACATCAGAGACAATGTGTGCATTCCCAGGTTTTTCCAGGTAATATTTTGGAGATTGTGCATTTTTGCTCTCCAGCAGGCATTATGCTTGTTTCATACCCTATAGCAGTGGATTTTTTAACCAGTTCTTGTTCTTTTATGATGTTTCCTTTTGTTTGGAGCAGTGGAATGAATCTGATGAAAACTGGCAGTTTAATTCTGCTGGTACTTGCACCTGGAGGAATGGCTGTGTGCCGAAGGAGCAGAAAAGAAGCCATTCCCTTAAAGGAACCAAAGAGCAGGGAGGGAAAACCAAGAGGGAAAGTGAGATCTCTTACAACTGAGCCAGTGTGACACCATCCTAGTGGTACCCCCAGGCGGTGGTGACTGGTTTCTTGGCGCAGAGCAAACGGTCCAGTTTTGAAGACATGATGAACTGTTTACATGGCCAGTGCACTATCTTAAGTCAGTTTCGCTTGCATGTCACTGCAGCCATTCAGTTATGAGAGATGTTATTGAAAGTGCAGTTGAAAGAAGCTAGGCCTACATGAACACTAAGCAAAACCCACGAGGAAGCTCTCCTGCATGAAGTGCGCAGGATTTGTGAAATATGTGCTTTTGTTTAGCTCACATTAGCCTTAACAGGGCTTGCACCGACACGGGGATATGCTCTGTCTGTTCCCATGAAGGCTAATCTTCCTGGAGGAGAACCCCACTCAAAATTTTGTTAATTGGTCAAAAAGAACTTTCTGTCTATATTTTCCTTTTTGCCAAGCCTGAAGAACATCTGTAGGAAAGCCTTGATTAGTGTGCCTGAATTTATGGTTATTTGTATGCTAATGTGTCCAAATTGCTGGATGTTAATTGCTTGAACATGTGTCTGAGATACACATTATGCTTTTTTAAAATAAATGGCAAATATGGGCAGTGTTTGAGCAATTTAAAACTTCCCCTGTGTTGTGTTTGTGTATCTGTGAATTTATAAGAGCTGCAAAGTAACCGATTGTTTGTATACATTCTGAACAACCAAAAAGGCATCCCCGATTAACTGAGCAGCAGATTTTTAATTTTTTAAAAAATTATTTGTATTATAAGTATTTATTGTGAAAAGGTGCATACTGCATGTTCTGTTGTAAAAGAGGCATTCCATCCTAAGTGAGGGGAAAGGGGAAATGCTTCTTGTAAGATGATGCCTGGACAATACAAAAGCATTGAAAATATGCTTTAAAAAATTCTCACAGGCAAATTGATACAGATTTAATCAATTAACTTAAACTTGTGTGATTGAATGATTACGGGGCTTCTAATTGGTGGTGTTTACCTATTGTGTGTTTTTGCTGTCAAATCGCATCTGACTTATGGTGACGCTGTAGGGTTTTCAAGGCAAGAGATGTTCGGAGGTGGTTTGCCCTTAGAATCATAGAATCAGAGAGCTGGAAGGGACCACCAGGGTCATCTAGTCCAACCCCCTGCACAATGCAGGAAATTCGCAACTACCTCCCCCACGCACCCCCATTGACCCCTACTCCATTCCCAGAAGATGGCCAAGATGCCCTCCCTCTCACAAACTGCCTAAGGTCATAGAATCAGCATTGCTGACAGATGGCCACCTAGACTCTGCTTTAAATCCTCCAGGGAAGGAGCACTTACCACCTCCCGAGGAAGCCTGTTCCACTGAGGAACCACTCTAACTGTTAGAAAATTCTTCCTAATGTCTAGATGGAAACTCTTTTGATTTAATTTTAACCCGCTGGTTCTGGTCCGACCTTCTGGGGCAACAGAAAACAACTCGGCACCATCCTCTATATGACAGCCCTTCAAGTACTTGAAGATAAACCCAGAAGCCAAGAAAAACCCAGAAGTGAAAGGTCCTCTCTAGGAATTGCCAGAAACTCTATAGTAAAAGCACAACATTTTTGGCAAATAGTCATAGAATATAGTCATAGAATCAGCATTGCTGACAGATGGCCATCTAGCCTCTGTTTAAAACCCTTGCCTGCCTCCATGTCACAACACTGGCATTCCTTGGAGGTCTCCCACCCAAATACTAGCCAGGGTCAGGGCTTTGAGTGTGTGATTGGCCCAAGATCACTGAGCAAGTTTCCATGGCAGAGTGGGGATTGAAGCCTGGGTTTCCCAGATCCTAGTCCAACACTTTAACCACTAGACCATGCTGGCTCTCGTTTACCTCTTACCCAGTCTATTCCTCTCCAGAGCTGGGTACTTTCAGCCCTTGTGGTATTCCATCCAGGATGATGACGGGGCCAGACTTGCTACTTAGTATGTAGGTGGGGAAATTCTGAGCAAGGAGCCCTCTCCCATCTCCCTTGCAGCCAGACTATCTAAACAGTATTGTGCTGTAACCTGTGTCTTACCGCACAAAGGCATCATTATGTCAACAGGGATGTCTTTCCAGTTAACTCAGGCATGTTTCTAGTCCATACTCTTAGCAGTCCGCAGCCCACCTGCCAGCATGAAGTGTATGATTCATTGTCGGAAAAAAGAGAGAAAATTTAGTTGTTTAAATATTTATAAATTGCTTTTCCCGACTAAAGAATGCTCAAAAACATACATATTAACAACAATAAAGTATTAAACCATATTCACCATCACAACTATTATCCATATTCTGTGCAAACAGCAGCAAAATCAGAAGGCCCTCCAGAAGAAACAGTGAGGGAAACAAGGACCTAGAAGGAAAGATGGTGCAAAAGTAAATTAGGAAAAGTGAAGGGCTTTATCTTTATGCCTATAAGAACATAAGAAAGGCCATGCTGGATCAGACCAAGGTCCAGCAGTCTGATCACACAGTGGCCAACCAGGTGCCTCCAGGAAGCCCACAAACAAGACAACTGCAGCAGCACCATCCTGCCTGTGTTCCACAGCACCTAATATAATAAGGCATGCTCATCCGATCCTAGAGAGAATAGGTATGCATTATGACTAGTATTCATTTTGACTAGTAGCCATGGATAGTCCTATCCTCCATGAACATGTCTTGAACATGTCTATGTTTTCCCATCATCATTCCCACAATTTGGAATGTTTTACAAGTTTCAGATATTAAAAAAAAAAACTTGGTCCAAATTCGATTATGCTTTGAACCATTTTTCAAGACCTGACTGCATGAACCTTGCTGGGATAGCCTAGTAGGCCCTTTCAGAATTGTTTTGCTACATCCTAACAACAGTGACTTACTTGGGCCTTAACTATGTTGTGTGGAAACAGAACTCCAAAATACCTTTCTAGCTTTCTATCCAGTAGTTCTCTTCATACAAATAAAGCTGCAAGGACTCATATGGATGAGATGAAGATCCTACCTCTTGCAGGGTTGTGCAGCTTTAGTTTGCCTTGAGGTATGCAGGGAAGGGAGAGGGTACTTCATTTTCCAGGCTCCATGAAGTACCTTGCTTTGCTGTTAACATTTTAAAGGAAATATGTGGTATTTTTTTTTAAGGATACCATTTTCCTTCAAGGTCACTTCAAAACCAGGGAGCCTGATTTTGCATTGCAAAACCAAGTGGTGATTCAAGGGTTAAATCCCCTCTCCCTTCCCCGCATGGCCCAGAAACAAACTCAGGCTTCACAAGCCTGCAAATTGCATTTTATGAACAGATTGAGCCATGTGAGCTCTACTTCAGAACAACATGGCTACCCTCTGAAGCTAGAACGCTATGAGATATTCTTCTGCCCTAATTTTAGTAGTGGCCAAGCCAATCTCAAAACATGTTGTTAAATTTGTACTGCTGTTTAATCTCTCCTTGCATTCACACTATAGTATTCTTTAAACATCTCAAAATTATGTCCCATTTTGATAGAATTTTTTTCAATAGTATGTAATAGGAGATATGCATAATATAATAAAACAACAAGAGGAGGAAAAATCTCATTAATAAAGTAACAGTTTCAAGAGACAAACAGCTTCCTTTCTACATAGAGGCACAGTCCATATTCCATATGGAACAATGCAGCACTATTAAAATCTATGGATACATCAACACGCTGTAGATTTGCGCTCTCTGCCTTATCCCCAAAAGGCCCTCTAAGCCTCAGTGACCCTCCTTCAGTTACAATAAAGGTGCATTGCCTGAAACTGTACACTGGGATATAACATAGCAAGGCCTCCCTGAAGCGCTTACTTACATCCTGCTTCCTCAGCTATCCTTGGGTGGCCATAAGCACATCAATTTTTAAGCAAGGTATGCACTAATTTCATAATTGCAGGAAATTACCAGTGTTATCTTTTAAGTGACAAGATGAATCAGGTCTTTATTATAACATTGTATAAAATTATAGCACTGTACAAAAAGGTATACAGAAATCTTTGTAGTTAACCTTTATTTTTATGCTTGAGGGTCTTTTTTAGAAAATGATGTGCATTTTAAAAAGTTGTAATTTATTCCACAGCCAATTATCAGATCAAATGATGTTTTTATTATGAGGCAAGCATAATACTGGTATTGTGTAAGTATTAGGAGGTAATCCCTCGCTCAAGGAGTTTATAGTAAGTTAATGGGTTATCTTTATTGGCACATACTCTCTTTTGGAATTGTAAATAGCTATTTGTCCGCTCATCTCTGAGGAGTAACTCCAGGTGATCAGGTAGGGGAGTGTTTGCAAATTGGGTGAGAGTCAGATGAGGGGCAATCTCTCCCTACATAAGCTCATGTGGCAGCTCTGTCCCTTCAAACATCTTCTCTCTGTGCCCTCCTACAGAGGTATGATTTATGGTGGCTCATCCAAGGGAATTTAAGTACTAGAAGAAGAGGAGTTGGTTTTTATACCCCACTTTTTCTCTTCCTTTAAGGAGTCTCAAAGCACCTTACAGTTGCCTTCCCTTCCCCTCCCCACAACAGGCACCTTGTAAGGTAGGTGGGGCTGAGAGAGTTCTGAGAGAACTGTGATTGGCCCAAGGTCACCCATCAGGCTTCATGTAGAGGGGTGGGGTATCAAACCCTGTTCTCCAGATTAGAGTCTGCCACTCAAGTGGAGGAGCAGGGAATAGGGTTGCCAGGTCCCTCTTTGCCACCCGTGGGAGGTTTTTGGGGCGGAGCCAGAGGAGGGCGGTGTTTGGGGAGAGGAGGGACTTCAAAGCCATAGAGTCCAATTGCCAAAGTAGCCATTTTTCTCCAGGTGAACTGATCTCTATCAGCTGGAGATCAGTAGTAACAGCAGGAGATCTCCAGCTAGTACCTGGAGGTTGGAGAAAATAGAGGCTCAGTGCTGTATGGATAATGGGAAAAATCCAGACAGCACTCACAAATTATTATATAAAGGTATAGCTTTATCAAAGTGAGAAGTGGTGCAAAAGTGCAAAATACCTTTATATAATAATTTGTGAGTACCTGGAGGTTGGCAACCCTAGCAGGGAATCAAACCTGGTTCTCCAGATTAGAGTCCGTAGCTCCTAACCACTATACTGTGCCCCTTCAGCTCTTTAGAACAGGCTGCTGTTGGAAGTTAACTGCTTTCGCTGCCTTATCTGTTTTTTTAGAAAGGATGCAAGAATGTACTGTTCTCCCTGCAATATTTTCTTTTGTCCTTGCTTCCCTCCCCCAAGTCCTGCACTGTTTCATCTCTCTATGCCTGAAATTCATTCCTCACCCTTTCCATTCCTAACCCTTTCTTCCTCTAGGTGAAGTGTGTTGGTTGCTAAGCATGCAGATAGGTCTGAGACCAGGGTAATGGCTACTGATGTCCAAAACTGCTGATGGCTTCCTAAAACAGGGAGAAATAGTACTAGTTCCCATTTTCTTCTTATGGGGAAGGGACACAAGGGACTTGTTCCCATGTGAAAGGTTGCAAGTTTCCCCAGACATGGTCTGTATCCTTCCTCTACCTCTCGGTACTCTTCTTTCTCGCTCTGAGGCAGGAGGACGTCTTCAGCTCGGGTTATTAACTTTTCCTTGCTAGGGAGGCAGGAACAAAAATTCACTAGGCCTTCCTGTCTCCCGGGGGAAATGATCCCTTCCTTCCTGAAAGCTCCAGTTTTGTTTCTTGCCTTCAATAAGGAAGCAGTGTTTGGCAGCGCCTCACTGCCCTTTATGTTTAAAGAAAGGGAAACTGTTGGTCTTAGATTAGGATTAGAATTAGATTATAGTGACTAAAGGTAAAGGTCCCCTGTCAAGCACCGGGTCATTCCTGACTCATGGGGTGACGTCACATCCCGACGTTTCCAAGGCAGACTTTGTTTGCGGGGTGGTTTGCCAGTGTCTTCCCCAGTCATCTTCCCTTTACCCCCAGCAAGCTGGGTACTCATTTCACCGATTTCGGAAGGATGGGAGGCTGAGAGGTCGTGAGCAGAGCTTTTGACTGCAGTACTGCAGCTTTACACTCTGCGCCACGGGGCTCTTAAAGTGACTAGTGGGGTGTTTTCTCCCCCTTGTATGTGTCCCCCCCTTGGCTCCCGCACCTTTTAGGTGCTCGTTAATCTTTTCCCGCCTTTAAAAACAAAAATGGCGGCCTCTAACGACGAATATATTTCGCCCAAGAACTTAGACCCGGGGCTTCTTACAGCAGCAGGGAAGCTGTTGCAGGCGGGCTTTTGACTGGCGAGCCGACATGGTCTCCTGCTAAGGAGAAAAAGCGCAGCAAGGCGCCTTTTAAGAACGACAAGGGGCCGAAGAAAGCCTCACAATCTATAGCGTGGCGACAGGGAAGCGGCGCAGCTTCTAGCCGGGCGCCAAAATATACCGCTCTGACTTCGGTGGCTGAGAGAGTCAAGATTGGCGCTGCTGCTAGCCGGGCGCCTGCAATCTCCAGATTGGCGCGGCTGCTAGCAGGTTGCCTGCAGTCTCCAATCCGCCTTCCAATACCCCCGGTGAGATAAATAGCGCGGCCGCGGCTTCTAGCAGGTCACCCGGGACGAACAGTGCGGCTCCTAGCCCAACTTCTCTAGCGCCTCGGAATACTTCTTCCCCAGAGGGGAATAAAAATAATAAATAAATAAAACATTTAAAGTCTAGACAGCCTTGCCAAAATAATTTAGACCAGGTTGTATTTGATATCAGAAACATGGTTTGCGTTTGCTTGTTTGGTAGATGCTGGGTTTGAAGAAGCATCTTAATTTTAGCAAAATCAGCCTAAGATATGTAGGCGCTTGTGGCTGCAATATAAACCAGGTTGCAATCAAAACATAATTGGAACAACTTGAAGTAAGTGGTTTTTAATTACTGTATTGTTCTGTTCTTCTTTTCTTAGTTCCATTTCTTTTTGTACCGTTCTTGAAAAGGCCATCCTTGAATCGAACAGTTAACACTTTTCAGGGAAGCTTCGCAAATTGTGTTTTGTACTTAGAAACTATGCTCAGAGTACAAAATAGGAGTGTACAACCAGAATTGGCTTTGCCATGAAGCATCATTAAACAGTAATTTTAGGCAGCAGATTCCACTCTAGGTTTTCATCTGTCCTTAAAACAAATCTGGGTTCAGACCAGAAAGATTGCATTTGGACACAAGACACACACAAAAAAGTATCTGACGTGCACTGAATAATTCGTGAAGTGTGGTCACATTTGAAATTTTTTTTGTCTTCCAAGGGTTTGTGAAGGGCTTAAAGACGACTCTTATAATACTTTTCAGGTATAACCCATTCTAAACCTACACATGATATCATAACATACATTTTGCACTTGGGAATTAGCTTTTATTTCCTTAGACCTTTCACTTAGACACCTAGATCACTTGGTAGGCCTACATGTTATCCTGCTGACTGTACAACATAACTACTGTTTCTGGTTTGTAATCCTGTGTTTCAATGTATTGTTATGTACTAATGCACATATAAGGAAAATGGCCATTGCAGGCATGCTTGCAACCAGAGACTTTCTGTCTAAGGCCTTATATATGCTTGTCTTCCTGCTTTCTCCCCTTTCCATAAATTGATCAGTTTGCTTCCGGGCCATGGAGATGTGTGATCAAGGCATCAGTAGATTAAAATATTTCTTGCAAAAATGTCTTTAGCAAGAAGGCTACCTAGTGGTAGGAGTCCCAGCTGTGGCACCTACTTCTTTTGTTCTCTCCTATATTTGCTGCTTGATTCTTAGGTAAGGAGCCAAATCACCCCTAGACAGGGGAAAGGACGCTGTGTGTACAGTGTATTAGAGTGTAGTACTCTTTAATTCTTTGGACTTGACTTGTAGAACATGTGCCAGAAATGGTAGCTACCACAGAGCTACCGTAGAGCTACACTCTGCTAATCACTGTTCGGGAATTAGCCAAGTGTAAATCTTCCAAATTATTAACTCATTTGCCTGTATTTGCACTGGTTTTTAATGCTGTATTTATACCTTAGAATCACAAAACCAGATTTTAACTTTGTGTGGGCAAACCCCTGCTGATTTCATTTTGGTAGGCGCTAAGATGTCTGCCGCTTTCCTGCCTTAAGTAGAGCTATAATAGGAACTGCATTTATAACTTTTTTTTTTTTAATAATGGCCCTTTATGCCCAACTTTGAAAACTGATCAGTCACTTTCTGAACAGAATTCAAATATCTGCTAGCGGGTAACTTTTCTTCCTTTAATGTTGAAATAATACCTGAGTTTTAGCTTTTAATTTGGTTTAAAAGCAACCAAGTGACATATTTAGCCACATTGTGGAGACTAGGCGTTTTTACAGCATGGCATTCTTCTGATTGTGTGCGCACAACAGCCTAGCCCTAGCACAAAACTCAGCTGCTTTCTGAGGATCTGGTGTTTATTTCCTGCCTTAAAATTTCTTTGTTCCAGGAGGGACTGAAGGAGATAAAGCATTTTCTGTCCTCACTAAACCTTTGGGCGCAGATAACAAAAGGTACTTGTTTTGCGCGTGACAGGCAAAGGGGATATGTATGTTGTTATGTCGAATAACCTTCATATTAGGGCTTAAACTGAACCAGGGTTATCGCAACGCCAGGACATAGCCAGACATGCGTAATGTGATATTGATGAATTTGCATGATTTGTGTGTGCACGTGTGCTTCGAAGTCATTTTAGGTGCCACAGAGTTTCTGTAACCACTACTCCTGTTATGTAGAATGTTATCAACTGCACGGAGCACTCACTACTTACAGGCTTGGAACTGAGGATTTCGATGGGCAGAAATCCATCTACCCATGGAATGTTACCTTCATGCCTCTCGCTACAGCCCAAAATGTATCCTCAGTGCTATTGTTGGGGGTCCTCTGTCTCCCAGGAACAGCATTTGGGGGGACATTTTGGGTTGGTGGGAGGAAGGAAGCAAGACAGTTTGTAGCCACAACAACAGAACAACTATGTTCAGAGTCTTATTCAAGGCAAGAGTTCCCAATGCCAGGTGCAGAATTATTTTGAGAAGTTAGTCGTTTTGGAACCAGCCTAAGGAATGTTGGGCCTCACATCCAGTGTACATCACACTACAATTATTAAAATGCTGACCGTTCCTGTGTTTTCAGGAAAGTTGAAGTGCAATTGGGGGAAAAATGTATAGCCATGCCTTCAGTGCTCTTGGCCTTAAAGATATCACAAGTTCTCAAGACTATCAAGTAGACAATATCTGTTGGAAGATTCCAAGGGCGCTCATAAGAATTCTGGGGCTCTTTTAAAAGCAGTCATTTGAGACAGCTGCAGGTACCTTTGGCACATGGTTGCCAATTCTGGCTTGGGAAATTCCTGGAGATATGGGGGTGGTATCTGGGAAGGGACCTCAGTGGGAGTGTGATGAAGCTGCCATTTTCTCCTGGGGAACTGATCTCTTTAATCTGGAGATCATTTGTAATTCTGGGAGAGCTCCAGGCCCCACTTGGAGCTTGATAACCCAACCTTGCCAAGAGGAAATCCTTTAGGAAGGCCTCGTTTGAGGTCTGCTCACATGGAATTATGTCACTTATTGTACCAAAGATGCTTTAAAATAGGAATCCAACCACCGAAGCATTTGAGCAACTCCAGTCAGCAAAGACTGCAACACACGAGGTAGCCAGACTATGCAAATAAATACTGAATGAACCTGTGTCAAGAAATACAAATTGTTTTTGACTGTTGCATCATGTGTGGTAGGATTAAGGGAAAAAACTCTGTTGGTTGCTCTATATCAGTAGCGATCTCAAACACAGGAACAAGCAAATCACAGTAGGTAAAAACTGATTTCCAACTATGCTCTCATAAAACAGATGTATCTCAGGCAGCAGCCAATGCCCTGCCAGAACTGAGGAAACACCCACAAAAAACAAGAACATAGCCAGACCAGAGCCTGGTTGGCAAGCGAGAAGACACTTTACCAGAATCGCATGCCAGCTGAAAGCAATCAGAAGATACCATTCAAACTTCCCTTGCTGACCCAGGGTTAATTAAAAGGAACGCCGATGCTCAGTAACAGACACACTTTAAAGTTAACAGTTTTATTACAACAAACATTATTAAACAACAACATTATTAATATTTAACATTATTAACATTTAACTAATAAGAATTGGAATAAGTTGGAATAAATTGGGCCACAACTTGAATTGGCAACAGCTGCGACCCTTGTGGCGCAGCATGAGTGATGTGTCAGGTGCCCAGGCTGTGCCATCACGGCCATAATAGCATCTGCCCACAGCGCCGCCGCTGTGGGCAACTGGGATGACAGTACCAGGATGACACCAGGACGAACGCCACTATGTGTTATCCCCCACCACATAGGAAGAGGTGGACAACCTGCCCTGCCATCAGGGCATGTCCCTGAAGCCTCTCCCCAAACCCCATAACTGGGGTTCCCAAAACCTGGGAAGCGACCCCATTACCATGCGCTTCCCCCAACGTGACACATCCCCATGCCAAACCGCCCCAAGTTGTGACAGTGAATAAATTAAACTTATAGGGAGGGAGGGAGGGTTCGCAAGAAAACGGAGTGAGCTGTGGGCGGGCCCCTTCCTCCTTTATATACACTTGGGGGGGGGCTAGCCATGCCTCCACCCAGCTCCCGCCCTCCGCCCTCATTGGTCAAGATCCTCCCAGATCTGACCAATGAGGGGGCTGTAACCGGGCAGAGCGGGTCAGGCTCCGCATGCGCGCACTCGTCGTTTGGCTGGCCCCGATCCCCCACCCCTTCGCCTGCGGCCGTTCCTCCTTCCCCGGGGCAGCAACAAAGGCTCCCGAAAAGGCGGGAACCCGTGCTTGCTGACCCAGGGTTAATTAAAAGGAACGCCGATGCTCAGTAACAGACACACTTTAAAGTTAACAATTTTATTACAACAAACATTATTAAACAACAACATTATTAATATTTAACATTATTAACATTTAACTAATAAGAATAAGTTGGAATAAATTGGGCCACAACTTGAATTGGCAACAGCTGCGACCCTTGTGGCGCAGCATGCGTGATGTGTCAGGTGCCCAGGCCGTGCCATCACGGCCATAATAGCATCTGCCCACAGCGCCGCCGCTGTGGGCAACTGGGATGGCAGTACCAGGATGACACCAGGACGAACGCCATTATGTGTTATCCCCCACCACATGGGAAGAGGCGGACAACCTGCCATCAGGGCATGTCCCTGAAGCCTCTCCCAAAACCCCATAACTGGGGTTCCCAAAACCTGGGAAGCGACCCCATTACCATTCGCTTCCCCCAACGTGACACATCCCCATGCCAAACCGCCAACAAGCTGCGAGGAGACCGAACTCACTCACGGGCCCCTGCAGCCGCAGGGAGACCGAACTCAACTCTCGGACCCGAACTCAACTCTCGGACCCGTACTCAACTCTCGGACCCGTACTCAACTCTCGGACCCTCGCAGCTTCCGCCACACTTCACAGCTGAAGCCAATTCCTTAGCCCCCCCCCCGAACTTTCTGAAGCCAGAAATCCATGCCCCAGCTGGTGAGGTGCACGCTATCCCACGGTATAAAGAAGCCATACGGAAGGAAATGTCCCGTTGGCGTATGATCATTCCACCTAGTCTGGTCACTGCCCTCCCAACAGCGTTGGTGACCTTCCTCCTAGCCACGTCAACCCGCCGCACATTACGGGCGCCTCTCCAGCACCTCCTCTCCATAAGATCTGACCAGCAGATCACCATTGCCGGGCATAACGATGTCAGCGCTGACAGCTCACGGCAAATCTCCATAACGAGATCCTTGCCTCTAAAATGTACTAGATTGTTTTCTCCCATCTGGAGAACCTGTGTGTGAGAAGCTCCAAACCTTTCCAACAATTGTTGAAGGACCGGCATCAGCAAACACCAGTGCATGCCCCGTTGTCGAACAACTGCACACGGACAGCACACAGACAGCTTGCTCCAGGGGGACCACTTGCTCCAGGCATCTTGCTCCAGGCGGACAGCATTGTTCCAGGCCGAACCATTGAACACGGACAGCACACGTACACGCCTTTTCGGGAGCCTTTGTTGCTGCCCCGGGGAAGGAGGAACGGCCGCAGGCGAAGGGGTGGGGGATCGGGGCCAGCCAAACGACGCGTGCGCGCGTGCGGAGCCTGGCCCGCTGTGCCCGGTTACAGCCCCCTCATTGGTCAGATCTGGGAGGATCTTGACCAATGAGGGCGGAGGGCGGGAGCTGGGTGGAGGCGTGGCTAGCCCCCCCAAGTGTATATAAAGGAGGAAGGGGCCCGCCCACAGCTCACTCTGTTTGCCAGCTGAAAGCAATCAGAAGATACCATTCAAACTTCCCTTGTGGATACATACTTCAGGCAGTAGTACTGTGCATGAACACTTGCTTTACAGGTTATATATCTAGTGTGCAACACAGGCACTCCCAGTTGTAATGTGTGAGAATGTCTGAGGGGCATCTGAGTATGGAAAAGCCATACCCATCTCTCTGTGACCCCTTTCTTTGCCAATAAAGTCATGGTTCCAAGATATTCATGACGCTAACAGATATTCATGATACTACCAGTCCTTCCTAAGATTGAAGGAAGAGGTGAAGACTACAATGTGTGGAGCTGCACATGTAGATTACCATTAACATCGAAGACAGAAAGCAGCTCTCTGTATGTGTGCACCCGTGCCCAGAAAGGATTGCTGGATCAGGGTGTTTCTCTAATCAAATGGGTTTTTCCTTAAAAGAGGAACACGTGTATTTTCTTTGATTATCTTTGGTATCTGATAAAGGGAGATTTGACTCTTGAAAGCTTATAGCCTGGAAATCTTGTTGGTCTTTAGGGTGCTACTGGACTTGAATCTAGCTCTTCTACTGCAGACTAACACGGCTACCCACCTGAAACCTTCTTTGATAATGGGAGTGATCATTTATTGTTCCTGCTTTGGTTGCATGCTCTACACGTTTGTTGCTTTCCAAAGCAAAATGTTGCTTGGATTTTTGTTTCCCCTCTGAAGACTAACTTTAGTGACTTTCTGCTTGGTTATATTCTGAATGTGGATATTTAGCAAGGACATCCTCCGAAGTGAAATGTACTTAATCTTCCACAAAGCCAATAAAGGACACCAGACATAAGTACATATTATATCAAGTTTTAGTATCTCATTCCACTGTAGCAGTGTTCAGTGGGATGCTCCCCTTACCATCAAGTGGCACAATAGCCTTTTACTAGTGCCTTTTACTAGTGCCTATTGACAGTAACTGCTAACAAAGTTCCTCTCCAAGCACTCAGTTTTAATAGACTCACTGCCTCAGGGCAATGTATGAGCTTGAATCCAGTTAGGCCAATCTTGTACAAGGGTAACTTGATGTTGGGTGAAGAAAAGAACAACCCTGAATGCAGTTTCCTATTTCAAGCCATAGGCTTGGACCCTATGGTGCCATTCTGTTGAGGCAGAAGCAACTCTTCTGATTAAAACCTCTTTTCCATTTTCGGAGGAGGGGAGGGTGATTTTTGCAGACTTCCATTCTGCAGAAGGCTCCCAGTTTGCTTCCACACAGTTCACTCTGGTCCACTGAGCTGAAACAGGATGATGGGGGGGGGGGGCAAGGGAAGTTATCGTCCTCTACCACAACTCTGCTTGTGCTGCTTAGGATCCAAGCCATAGATTAAATGTTGTAGTTGAATACATGCCTTATACCGAGTCACACTGTTGGTCCATCCAGTTCAGTATTGCCTGCTCTACTCTGACGGGCAGCAGGTCTCCAGAGGCCTTTCACATCACCTGTTACCTGATCCTTTTAACTGAAGATGCTGGATAGCACCTGAGACCTTCTGCATACTGTGCTCTACCAGTGAGCTATGGGACCTCCACAAAGTTTTGAATTTCTTTTAAATTTGGGGATCCTGGGTAGTGTAAACCTATAGCAGTGTTGCTGTTCTGTTCAGACTTAGTGTTGTTTTTATTTTAGAAAGTGTATGTGCTGCTTCTCTTGAGACCTGCTTGAGGCACATGTTTTCTAAGGCATACACTGGGCAAATATTAACCTCAGTCTTAAAACTGGCTTTAGTAGTCATGCCCTCTTCCTTTGTGATTCTGTGAGGGGATCTAAAGATGGCAAATCGAAAGTTCATACCATTTTACCAAATAAATTTTTATATACCTTCTACTGCACATCATACCACCTGGCATGACCAGTTTGAAAAGCAAGACATGATCGACTTACCAAGTGATTACAAAAATGCCAAGATAAATTAGCTCTTCCCTTCATGAGACTTCCACCAGACTACAATTCCCAGGGTTCTTTGTGGAGAAGCCATGCCAGTTAATACTGATATAACTGGTTTGTCCACTTGCGCTCATGGCGTCATTCATACTTTCCTTTGTTGAATTCAGCTCTCTTTGTTGTTTAGTATAAATGATTCAGTGTGGGCTTTTATTAGCAACTGTTCTTTGAAAGGTGGGTGGTATTTGGAATCCATTTATGAATCTGAGTGTATATACTACAGGAAGCAAATGTGGCTTTATATAATCAGATTTGGAGTATGAGCATCTGTTCCATTTAAAGTTGCCACTGCTGCTTCTTCATATGGAAGTACCAGATTCAAAGACAGTGACTTGCACTTGCCAGAACTGGTTGATTGCTATGTAAACACTACAGACTGCCAGTCGAGTTACTGCAGTCATCCTGACTAATAGCAAGTTGGTCCCACCGTATCTTGTTCCATGGGATCCTGCATCCATTACTTTCTCAAGTTAACATTAGCACATTATCTTGATACTTACAGGACAATGATTAGCACATTACCTTTGATACTTTTGCAGGACAATGACTCAGCTCAAACCCAACCCCCTTCTGACTATATATTACTCTTCCTACACACTTGACACTGAGAGACACTGTCCTTCAGTGTTACTCCTCTGAAGATGCCGGCCACAGCTGCTGGCGAAACGTCAGGAAAGAAAATACCAAGACCACAGTCACAGAGCCCGGATAACCTACAAGAACCTACTCTGTATTGTTTTACTGTTAGGGAGAAGCCAGATTTCTGTGCCTTGGAGCAGAGCAGATAATGGAAACCAAATGGAAATTAAACAGTGCTCGCTCCAGCTGCTTCGATGCAAGCAGAAACTGCGGGAGGAAGGAACATTATGCTTCCAATCTTGTGAAATTGCTGGACAATCCTCTGTCCAGCTGGGTCTGCTTGGTGGCTGGGGGTGGAGGCACCACTTAAAGTCCTTTTCCTCCTGTAGAGCCGTCGCTTGCGTTTTGTTTCATAGCCAGACAGGCAATAAAAGGTGCCAGCCGAAGCAAAATGAAATCCTGATTCTGTAGTTCCTTCTGTGACTGTACCAGAATCTTGCCAAGACAGTTGACCACAGCCAAAGGAAACCCTGAACATGAGAACTATAAGATCTTTAAGAATTCTGCTGATTTAGTCTCAATAAAGGAGAAGGATTTGCCTTGATGCAACTGTATTTCAATACTTTTCGAGGCTGCCCATTGGAAATGTTTGCAAATTCTAAATGGGCATCTTCAAGTTTGAATCAGTAGTATTAATTTTTACAAGGATGCAGCACTCTGAAAACCCGGTAAATAAATCTAATGATTGTGGTTTTGTTGTTGTTGTTATTTTTTTAAAATAACCATAGTTTACAGGCTTATCTGACCCTCCCTTAATGAAAATGTGGGTTTCGGTATGGTTTCTACAGTGGGCAAAACAGCAATCTTGCTGGTTCTTCCACTGTAACAAGGACATGGGACCCAGTTTAAGGCTGATCTCCATCTGATTTCTGAGTGCTTGCTGCAGTCCTGCCCCGTTAAGATCAGTTGGACTTCTGTAGTTTTTGCATCTTTTCTGATGTTTTCACCTCTGTTGGGATTGCCTGAGAAATACTGAAGGCATGCTGGTTGGCTGTGTGGCCTGTTTTCATCTGGTTGCAGGAAGCTGTAGTTTTAAGGGAGAGGTTGTGACTTGATAGTAGAGAGCATGTGCCTTGCAGACATTGGGGTCTTAGTTTAAATCACCAGCAAGGTCACCCAGCAGGCTTCATATGGAGGAGTGGGGAATCAAACACAGATCTCCAGACCAGACTCTGCTGCTCTTAACCATTATGCTACACTGGCTGGTAAACACAGGATCAGATTTCTGTCCATCTTTCTAGATAGCCAAAGGCAGGTCACGTAGCCTTCTTTGATGGAAGATAAACTTTCAGCTCTGTAGGAGTTGCTGTCATGGGAGTGTCATCTCCATGGCTGGGAGAATGTCTGTAGGACATGACAGTAAGACAATAAGGTGTGCTTGATAATTTTAACTATTTGTGCATACACCCCTCCCTCCAACCTACAACTCACAGCAGAATGTCAGAATCATCCTACGTTTAGTAAAGATGGACAAGGCAATATTATGAGCTGTTCGACAGCTATCAAAGACTCTCTTTCTCCTGCCACATTTTTCTGGTGAAGTATATTTATCATTATTAGCCAGATTGTGAAGCAAGTAGAATGAAGCTTATTTCTCCAATAATAAAATGATGGCATGGAATTACCGATGCCGAAATAAGCCAGAAACTATTATTTGAGACAAACCTGGAGTTTATATTGAATTGTGCTAGATTTTTAGCTGTAGCCCGTAAAATTCGCAAAGATAAAGTGGTTATCTAAATGAAGGGCTACCTAGTAAAGATAACTTTATTTAGGTGATTTGTTGGGCTTTATATATGTATTTTATATTTATAGTCAGCTTCAAATTTTATTGTGTGGTGTTGTATCCCATCCATTGCATTTGGATGGTGGGTTAGATATACCTGTTGTTAGACTTTTTGCAACTTTGCTGGTTATGTACCGAATAAAGACTTGATCCATTACTACATGTATTTGAACTGGACTTTTCTGTACGGTTGACCATAGAAATTTGTTGTTTTATTCTCCCAGATGTTCAGTGAAGTATATATTTTTCTTTCTTGAACGATTCCTTTTTTTCATACAAGATTTAATCCAATTTGGATTGAGAGGTTGTATTTAGAATAAAATAAATCACAGCTGCTTTTAGCAGCTGTATCTGTAGTTATTTAGTCTAATATGTACCACTGGCTAATCTGCATTTAGGTGATTGTCCATTGCTTTGGTGCATCTCTTCAGTGAGCTGATGAATAAATAAAAACCTCATATTGCTACAAAAAATCCAGCCACGCCGTCCTATTGTATTGGCCTGGCAATTGCCAAACATGGAACACTGTGCATGCCATGCATTATGCAGCATGTTACTAATTAGTCTACATAGAAAACAAGCAGGCCCATTCCATACATTCTGTCTTTCCATTTGCTATTAATTATAATCCCTGCTGCTTCTGGATTCTGGCTTTCTTTATTTACCCACAGGATAGAATGCCTCTCAGGAAAAGGCATTTGCTCCAATTGAATTTCTCTTCTGTCCGTTCCTCCCCGGTTTGGACTTCTGTCACTTTGAACAATCTGAAGAAAGAGAGGGAGGGAGGGAGAGAGATGGGAGACTTGCAAGTCTGGATGTGGAAAATTACTAAGAGCTGTTGTAGCTGAGGGTCATAATATTGAACCAAAGGACCTGGAACTCCAGGGCGGAAGGTGGAATCTCAGCAAAGGTGGGGTTGCTTTAAAAACAGCAACAACCACCACCCAGCCCCTTGGGGAGAAGAAGAGGCAAGGGGTGAAGTTTGTTCTCAGTTCTGGGTGGAAGGGCATCTTGCATTTTCGGGTATTACCATCACGTGCCCAGGGAGGCAGGACCAAAACTTTTCTTCAACTTCCTGTCTCCCTGGGCGGGAAACCCAGTTTCCTTCCTGCCTTGTGTAGGGTGGCAGCGTTTTCTGTGAGCTCCGTGTGTGTTCCAGCAGTCTTTACCTTGTGTGTTCTTTCTCCTTGTCTGCTTCTCCTCTTGTGTCTGGAGCCCGTTCCCCACCTTCCTCCTGCAATTTGGACGCGGTCGCGTCTAATTCCCTCAGCTTTCCTCCTCTCTCTCTCTATTCCCCCCCGTCCCCGTTTCGCCCCCCGGGCAAGATGGCGGACGGCAGGAGGGATTCGGATTCGGACCTTCTGTCCAAAGGGGATCAAGACATGGCCCTCGTGGTTTCCACAGGGCGGAGGCGCAAAGATTTTTCTGGCGGCAGAAGCGGCGGCCGCGCGGCGCCTGGCTCCGATGGCACGGCCGCAGCAAAAAGGGCGCGCTTGGAGGAGCCATTCCAAAATGGCGCCCAAACCGGAGAGGCGCGAGAATGGGCAGAAACTGCGGGCCTGGCCCCGGGGAACCTGACCATGGAAGGCGCTTCGATCAACCTTGATTCCCAAAGCGGGGGTAATGTATCTTGCGATGAGCCTGAGGCTCTGGTTACTAGACGGGAAATGTTAAGCTTGTTCAATGGGGTCCTGGACAAACAAGCCCAAATGATGAATGCCTTTAGGGATTCCATCGCCCCCTTGATGCAGGGTTTTGACCCTTCCCAAGCTCGCCCCCCCAATCTCCAAAACCAGGGAAGAGGGGAACAGGAGGGTCTCCCAAGCGCTCCATGGCGCACTAAAGCAGCCTTAAAGTCGCAACCCACTGTCCAAACCTATCAAGTCTCAGATGACTACCTCTCAGTGGCTTCTGACCCTGAAACCAGAGAGGAAGGGGAATTTGATTCAGACGAGGACACACCAGTCCTCTTAGAGGAACAGCATCCTCGCCTGTTCCTGGCAGAGGATTTCCAATCTCTCCTGACTAAAGCTTTAATCGCACTAGATCTCAATGAGGATCCAGACCCCGTTTCTGACCCAAAGCCTAAGTCCAAGAAGAAGGGGGCTAGGGAGTTATTTCCCAGCACCAAACCCCGAACTTGGGAGATCCCCTTTCCTGAATTCTTTGAGACCCAAGTCCAAACGGAATTTGACAAGCCCCTAGCAAACAGGCAGTTTTCTGCCAACATAAAAAAGCTGTACACTATGGTGCCGCAGGCCATGTCTTTGTTCCAGCTTCCACTTATAGATGCCCCAGTGGCAGCGGTTCATTCTCAGGATTTGCCCTCTGAGGATGGGATGGGAAGCATCAGGGACCCTCTAGATAGGAAGGCTGAAATCCTATCCAAAAAAGTACACGAGGCCTCCACCCTGGCTATTCAAGCCTCTGCGGCGACCTCAATCATGGCAAGAGCCTCTATAGTCTGGCTCAGGAAGATCATTCAGCTATACACCGGGGACAATCGTAAACTGACTGAAGGGTGGACGCATCCTTGGACACTGTCCTTCACGGCCAGAGCTACGTCTTCCAACGTAGCAATTAGGCGGGCCCTGTGGATCCGACCTTGGCATAACGAGTTAAAGAACAAGACACTCACTATGTCTTACCCTTATACTGGGGGGAAGCTCTTTGGCGAGAGGCTAGAAAAAATTCTAGTTGAAAACAAAGATAAAAAGAAGGTTCTCCCCAGATCATATAAAAAGGATGAGAGGTCCTCATCATCCTTCCCCGGCTTTAGGTCATCCCACACTCTTGCTCCCTTTAGATCAGATCAAAGAAGGGCTACATGGAGCAACAACGGCAACTTCAGGGGATCATCTCGCGGGGGGGGGACAAATTTTTTCGTCCCCCCCCAGGGACACCAACAATTCTCCAACAACAAAGGAGACAAGTTCCCCAAAGCAGCAGCTCTCCAGGGTCTGAGGCAGGGGCCTTTCGCATCATGTACTTGCCTAGTCCCTTTAACTGGAGATGCCAGGGATTGAACCTGGGACCTTCTGCATGCCAAGCAGATGCACTACAACTGATCCACAGCCCCACCCCATTCATCCTATGATTTCCTTCGTGTTATGATCAGTCAGTAGTAACTTGCCTTTGACTGGTGCAGTTGAAGTGCTGAGCTGGGATTGGAATTGTTCCAGCTCCATGTCTAATGCTGAGTGTATTCACTGTCATACAGACAAAGGGCGGGCTCACTGATTTTGGGGCCCTGGGCAAAAGAACAGGATGGAGTCAGATTCACTGTGAGCCCTCCTCCCCGCCAATGCACCCACCGGGGCCAAGCAAGGGGCAGCCCCCACCCCATTTGAGGCAGATGGGAGCTGTCACCAGAAGCCAGCTGCCTGTCCCTGGATGGAGCAGGTGCAAGTGGGTGTCTCTGCAATAAGGCAACCCAAGCCCTGGACATAGGGTTGCCAGCCTCCAAGTGGCACCTGGGCCGAAAACACATGGCCATTTTGTCCTGCAAGTATTTTCTGAATGTAGCGATTCTCCGTTTTGCAAACACGTGGTCGCCTGCTGCTTGCGGGATCAACCCCCCTCCCTCTGAGACTTACCCAAGTCTTCCAATACCAGGCTTGTCGCAATTTAAAAGAAGAAAATGCTTCAACTTTGTGAGTTAGCGGGTGTGTTTAAGCATACGGGCCGACTCCCCTTCTTTTGCGCTTCCTACCGACACACCTCCCACCCCGAGAGAGGCAGCAAGAGAAGCGCCGTCACCAGAGCAGGAGCCAAGGCAGAGGACTGTTAATTCTAGCTGTTGTTATCATATGAAGGAATATGTCTCGTAGATCTTTTTGTATATCTGGTATATAATTTAGTAAAATTGTTTCAGGGTTTGCTGGAACATTTATTTCAAGACGGTTAGATATAATTTGGATCACTTTCTTCCAGTATGACTTAGCTCTTCTATAACCCCACCACGTATGTAAGAAATCGGCTTCGGCAAGGTTGCAATTTCCCAATATTATAATTGATCTCCAGACTACAGAGATCAGTTCCCTTGGAGAAAATTGCTGCTTTGGAGGGTGGATTGCATGGCATTTTACCCTGCTAAGGTCCTTCCCCTCCCCAAACCCCACCTTCCCCAGGCCTCTCCCCTAAAAATTTCCAGGTATTTCCCAACCTCGAGCTGGCAACCCTACCTGGACAATATGGGTGCGAGCAGCAGTGTCTCTGCTTTTCTTCTCTCCCCTACCCCCCGTTAGGGATGCAGGGCCATGGGTAGTCTGGATCCCCCCAGCACGGGGCCTGGTGCTGCTGCCCCATTGTCTAAGTCTGCCCCTTTATGCAGCTACAAAAGAGGACAAGCTCTTATGTAAGATTTCTATAGCAGGTGGACCTTTTTTGGTAACCCCTTCCCTCCATCTGCTAGAATTCTGTGTTCCTCTCGTGAACTCATAAGGATACAATTAAGGGTTCTTCCTGTCCAGTTGATTATTCCAGTCCCTGGGTTGTTGCACTTTTGCATTTGTTGAAATTAATGCAGAAGCCCCATCAGCTGAGAATGATGAAGGAAACCTTCCACCTGGGGTTGTCAAGTCTGTCCTGGCAACCAGTGGGAGACTTGTGGGTGGGGACATGGAGGTAAAGCTGTAGGGTTTTTGGAACTTTCTAGAGAGGCATGATGTCATTTCCCAGTTTTTTTCCCCTGGGAGTGACTTCACATCGTCAGTGATGGGTTTGCTTTTTAAAAATTCTCCTGCCGGCTGCTGGAGTGCCTGCAGGCACCTGCAGTGTGCAGGAGATCTCCTGCCCCCAGTGGGCATATGGCAACCCTACTTCCACTACCACATATAGTGAGACTTATCAAATTAAATTGTGAGGCCTGTCAGTTCTCTAACATAGAAAGAGGCATTTTAGAAGCATATATTGATTAGCTTAATTCATACTGTACAATCATGAAAAGCAGTTCTGCTATTACGGTCTTGTGTCAGTGTAGAGATAACTGGACGTATCTGGCGCTGATGTCATTTTATCTTTTTATTCCCAATATAAAGAACAGAACAAAGAAGATGAATATTGTCGAAGGCTTTCACGGTCAGAGTTCATTGGTTCTTGTAGGTTATCCGGGCTGTGTAACCGTGGTCTTGGAATTTTCTTTCCTGACGTTTCGCCAGCAACTGTGGCAGGCATCTTCAGAGTAGTAACACTGAAGGACAGTGTCTCTCAGTGTCAAGGGTGTAGGAAGAGTAATCATCCCGACACACACAGAAAACTATGCAAGACTGAAGCACAACCACCACGATTATATGGACTACCTAAAATTCATAAGGATTCCGTTCCACTCCGACCCATCGTGAGTGCCATTGGTTCCCCAACATATGAATTAGCTAAATATTTGACCACCCTCCTACAGGACCACATTGGAAAAACCACTTCTTACATCAAAGATTCAACTCACTTCATCAACAAAATCAGTCCGTTAAGACTCAATCCAAAGGATATATTAATCAGTTTTGATGTTGTATCCCTCTTTACCAAGGTTCCAGTTAAAGACACAATCTCATTGATTAACCAGATTTTTCCAGAAGATATAACAGCCTTATTTCACCATTGTTTGACAACAAGTTATTTCCTATGGGATCAAGAATTTTATGAACAGATTGATGGAGTAGCTATGGGAAGTCCACTCAGTCCAGTAATAGCAAACTTTTACATGGAATATTTTGAAAAGACAGCATTAGAATCAGCACCTTACAAACCTACAGTCTGGTACAGGTTCGTAGATGATACATTTACCATTTGGAGCCATGGTGAAGAAAAATTAATGGACTTTCTAAACCATCTTAATAATATCCATCCAAACATTCAGTTTACCATGGAAAAGGAAATTGAGGGTAAACTCCCATTTCTTGATACCCTTGTCATCCGTAAATCAAACCTTCAGTTAGGTCACAAGGTCTACCGGAAACCAACTCACACAGATCGCTACTTACACAAAAACTCCAACCACCACCCCCGACAGAAAAGAGGAATAATCAAAACATTAATGGACCGTGCAAGACGGATCTGTGAACCACAGTTTCTCAAGGAAGAAACTAACCATCTAAATCACGCACTGCTAGCAAACGGCTACTCCAAGAATGAAATCAGAAGGGCCATTGAACCAAACAAAAATCAGAAAACTCAAGAAAAACAGTCTCCCATAGGAAAGGTATTCTTGCCATTTATTAAAGGAGTCACTGATAGGATGGAGAAACTTTTGAAAAAACATAACCTACAAACAGTGTTTAAACCCACCAAGAAAATACAACAAATGCTACGATCAGCAAAAGACAAAAGAGACCCCCTCACCTCTGCAGGAGTATATCGTATACCTTGCAGCTGTGGAGAAGTTTACATCGGGACCACAAAACGCAGCATACAAACAAGGATAAAAGAACATGAAAGATACTGCAGACTTGGCCAACCTGAGAAATCAGCAGTGGCTGAACATGGACTGACACAAACAGGACACAGGGTCTTATTCCAAGACACTGAAAGACTGGACAATTCTACCAACTATTTTGTCAGATTGCACAGAGAAGCCATTGAAATTCATAAACATCAGCACAACTTTAACAGAAAAGAGGAGAGTTTAAGAATGAATAAGGCTTGGCTTCCTGCCCTGAAAAACCTCCAGACAAAGACAACATTCAACAATAGCCATACAGATTAGTTTTGGATTACACACATTAACAGATCACTTCAGGATACAATGGTTCCATATTAACATACCATACCCTCATTAGCACATTATCTTGATACTTACAGGACAATACTTTTGCAGGACAATGATTCAGCTCAAACCCAACCCCTTTCTGACTATATATTACTCTTCCTACACCCTTGACACTGAGAGACACTGTCCTTCAGTGTTACTACTCTGAAGATGCCTGCCACAGTTGCTGGCGAAACGTCAGGAAAGAAAATTCCAAGACCACGGTTACACAGCCCGGATAACCTACAAGAACCAAAGAAGATGAATATCTATCACTCATTCAGAAACTCAAACGCCCACTGCAAACACTTTACAACATGACTAAAACACCTTCTGAAGTGTAATTTCCCACTAGAAACAATTGTCCCGGGAGAAAATGGCTGCATTTTCTGTCCTTTGCTGAGATTTGTCGTCTCACATATGTGTTGTGTATGTGGCACTGTGAATAGTCTCTTTGAAAAAAATAATTATGTATTTTAAAATGTGTGCTCTCAAGTAAAAAATGAGAACCTGCAAGGGACAATATAATTCATCTAACTGCTAACAGTTATCTAGAAAAGGGAATTTATAATCATAGTATATATGAATACAGTAATTACAGAAAAAAACCACTGGAATTTGGTCTATTTTTTAAAAGAAGAATAGTATCTGTATTATAGCAAAAAGGAGTTAACATAATCAGATTTAGGGCTATTAATCAAAGGCAATAATTATAGAAGTGATAGGTTGTAGAAGGAAGAATATCAAATAGACAATCTGGCTAACATTTTCCTTATTGAAATATGATAATGGCGCCCCCTTAATAAATTCCAGAAATGCAGCCATGTCGATGTGATACACAAAGAGTACTGTAGCACCTTAAAGACAAACAGAATTATTGTGACATAAGCTTCTAGTCCACCAAAAAGCCAATGCTACAGTGAGAGTGCAGCGGCTGGAACTTAGCTGCCCTAGTCCCAACACATCTGGACTATAGGAAGGTATGTCACTTGAAGAACCTTTGGTTTGTGCCCAGGAATGTATGAATATCATTGACAGTAGGAAACCCCATCAAGGAACTATATTTGATCTGTGAGAAAGGTAGGGTCACTGGCAGGGTGTGTGTGGGGGGAGGGAGGTTAGGGTTGCTAGATACAGGTTGGGAAACTCCTGGAGATTTGGGGATGGAGCCTTGGGAGAACAGGGACCTCATTGGGGTACAATGACACGCTCCAAAGCATCCATTTTCTCCAGGGGGATTGATCTCTCTAGTCTAGAGATGAGCTATAATTCCATGGGATCCCCAGGTCCCACCTGGCATCCCTAGAGAAGGGTAATATGGTGTAATTGGTTCTTGTAGGTTATCCGGGCTGTGTAACCGTGGTCTTGGAATTTTCTTTCCTGACGTTTCGCCAGCAACTGTGGCAGGCATCTTCAGAGTAGTAACACTGAAGGACAGTGTCTCTCAGTGTCAAGGGTGTAGGAAGAGTAATATATAGTCAGAAAGGGGTTACTCTTCCTACACCCTTGACACTGAGAGACACTGTCCTTCAGTGTTACTACTCTGAAGATGCCTGCCACAGTTGCTGGTGAAAGGTCAGGAAAGAAAATTCCAAGACCACGGTTACACAGCCCGGATAACCTACAAGAACCAATGAACTCTGACCGTGAAAGCCTTCGACAATAATATGGTGTAATGTTGGAGTGTCAGACTAGGACTAGGGTTCAAATCTCCACTCAGCTATGAAGCTCACTGAATGACCTCAGGCCAGTCATTTTCTTTTGACCTAACCTACCTCACAGCATTGCAGTGCATATAAAATGGAGGCAGGAAGAACTATGGGTTAGATCCCACGAAAGATTTCCATGTGTGCAACTGTCCTTGTCCAATTGCACCTTGCCTGAACTAAGTGAAAGCGATTGTATCACCACAATCTTTTCTCTGCGTGTAAGACCTAGTACACGTCATTTCTGCTGATGCCATTTCAAAAGCAAGGTCAGTAGAATCATGCCAACTTTTCCGTACATTTCAATGCTCCGTATGCATATTGTTATTGCCTTAAAAATTATACTGGTGCTCTGTGTGTTGCTGCAACCCTTGTGCTATTGTTTGCAGAAGTGGAACTGCACGAAGTACTTTTCCCCTTCTGCTCACACATCACTGAATCCAACCCATATTATGCTGCCTTCTTGGAGGAGAGTTAGGATAAACATGTGATAGGAAGATAGACTAGAGGGAAGCTGTGACTTCGAAGCCCTCCAGATGGAACAGTGGAGGATGGGAATTATGGATATTACAGCTAGGGGAGAAATGAATGGGTGATGTCTGCTATAGGGTAGCCACAAAAATGGGAAGTTGTCTTTTATCCTACTCACACTAAAATGTTTGGGCATCGCTAACAAAAGAGAAAGAAGTGTGCGTATTTTAAGCATGTTAATTGGTTTTTCATGAGGACTAGCAAAGCTGAACGGTGGAAGAAAGCATGCTCACTCATGTAGTTTACAATAGGACCTATCAGCTTAAGGGTTTTACATCCTTTGTTTCCCAAAACAAAGCACAAGTGTTCCCATTTGTTGGAATTCCAACTTGCAATTATAATATCAAGACATGCCTAGCTTTTGCAAAGAATTGTACCTCATAAGTTATAGGAGCTGTAGGAATGAACCCTGGAGTTATAATTTCTCGTGTGAAGCTTCAGCATCGCAATCCATATTTTTCTTATCACCATCCACAGTAAACAGAAGGGTGATATGCGAATACAGTCTCTAGCTGTGAAGATTAGCTGCCAGCTGTCACAAGGTAGACACAGTGCAAGTCCTGTTTTTTTTTTTTTTTAATACACTGGCTAATCATTTTCAGTGATATATGCATGTACGACATTATTATGTGCAAATGCCCTGACTGATCATGGCGGCCCCTTTTGGCATTAAAACATTCTGAATAATGTGAGGGGATATCGTCTGTGCTCTTCAATTTCAGTTAAATGAAGCCATGGTAAACTGGTTCCATAAAAGAAGGATCTTCCTTGGCAATCTAAGGCCTGGTTCACACAGAGAGGGGGAATGAGGTAGCAGCAGAGAAAGAAGCCTGAGGTGGCAGAATGGACTTCATCTGCACAGACAGCAGATGAAGGGTCATGGAAGATCATATTTTAACATGTTCCTCTCTGTTAAAATAAAAATTCCCTGCAAACAGAAAAGCAGCACAGTCAGCGAAGAAAGGGGGTGGAAGCTTTCTCTCTGCTGTGCGAATTTGTATCTGTGGGGAGTTTTAAAATCTGGACTCTACAACTTGCACTCCATTCTAGTCTCTCAGGTCACTGGCATCTCATTCCTGCCTCATTCTGCCATATATGTAGACCAGACCTAAGACTTCTGTTGTTAAAATTTTTCAAGGCAACAACAAGCCTCTTGGATTTTTATTCGCTCCCCAGAACCGGGCTTACATGTGCCTGGAGCTTTTGCGTTGCTGAAAACAGCCCTGCTCTTAACTCGCTTGTTCATCAAGTGCCCCGTTTTATACATTCCAGGCTAGCCTTTTCCTCACAACTGCAGCCAAGTGAACTCCATTTCTGTTTTTTATCCACTTATCACCCCCACCACACACACAAATCCTTCCCTTCATTTCTGTTGTCTAAGCAAATGCCTTTCATTCTGCACTTGTGCCTGTGATTTGTTTTTCCCCTAAGTATATTAGTGTACATTTATCTAAATGAAATCTTATCCTATTTGAATTTGCCCATCTCCCATAGATCTCCGGATCGTTTTGGACTTTTGGTCTCTCCTCTACTGCAATGGCAAATCCCTCGTAGTTTAGCATTATCTATAGACTTGATCAAAGGACAATAAGCTTTATCCTCTTGACTGTTAATGAAGGCATTGAATAGAAGCTGAACGAAGTTCTCCCTTCCTTTTTCTTTGACGTCATTTAACTAACTTTGCGGTGAAATATTTTTAACTGGGCAGTGTCTAGGCTGCTGAGGTTTATTTACATGGCTGCTACAGACCAGTTGGTTTGCGTGAAAGCCAATTGCTACTACCAACTACCTTGTTCAGATCAGATCCTGACCTGGCTTGGAGCGCACTCCATCAAAGCTGCTGTTTTCCCTAATTGTGATGGGGTGTGAAAAACCAATCCACTGTTACCTCATCATATTGCATATGGTCACCATGGCTTTGGTACAGCTAACATCGACTATAAGAGGCCCGTGGTGCAGAGTGGTAAGCTGCAGTACTGCAGTCAAAAGCTCTGCTCACGACCTGAATAAGATCCCAATGTAAGTTGGTTTCAGGTAGCTGGCTCAAGGTTGACTCAGCCTTCTGTCCTTCCGAGGTCGGTAAGATGAGTACCCAGCTTGCTGGGGTAAAGTGTAGACGACTAGGGAAGGCAATGGCAAACCACCCCGTAAACATAGTCTGCCTAGTAAATGTTGGAATGTGACGTCACCCCATGGTTCAGTAATGACCCGGTGCTTGCACAGGGGACTACCTTTACCTTTAAAATACTGACTATGGGTGGTAAAAGTCGAGCATGTGTGGCCAATCTTGCCGTCAAAGAGTTGGTGGCCTTTATTTGTCAGTATTGTAGAGATCTTTTTCTATCCAGATGTTTTCTTTTAAAAAATTGACTTGCCTTGAATTTAGTGATAGAGACATTCTCAGTGTACCATAGTTATTGTATGATTTAAAATTATGCAGTTTTGCCTTGTGAGTGTTCTTTATTTGAACACTATTATGTAGGTCTAAAACTTTAAAATGCTGTATTGAATCAGGCTTTATTGAATTTAACTCAATTTGTTCTAGGTAAATCTATTCTGGTTGAATTGTTTCTGGAAACAAGTAATATTTGTCATCTCTAACAGCAGAGGAGGTATCAGCATGCAAGCGGGAACCCTGTGATGTCCCTCCAGGTCTCATATGCCTGCATCTCTGCTTAATTTTAGCCTCAAGGGCACAAACCTGTTTCCTACGAATCAGGAGCTAGCGAGATTGAAAGCAGCTTAGGAGATGTGGCGGTCCACACTGTTTCTTTGGGAAGCTGGCTCAGAATGAGTAGTTTTATTACTTGTTATACGAATCTGCCTCCATTTTGTTCTGGTTGTACGTTTGCAAACAAAATAGATATTACCAAGAGACCCTATGTTTCCATTGCTCTCTCGTCCAAATCCTCAACTTGTCACACCACAGGAAAGAGGAGAACACTTAACATTATGTGACTTCAGACCATTTAGACAGAACAGCCCCTTATAAATGTCTGCAAGGATGGTATTTTAATAGTCTCGAAACAGAAATTGGGTAGAACTTTGCAATGAACATAAGAAATGCCTGACAGATTTGCAAAGAGAGCAAAGAGGCACAGGAAAAAAATTGGGCACAAAAAAGGGAATTGGGACAAAGATAAGACTTTACTCACTGATGCCAGGAACCTCAGAGCCAAGATCAGGGCACTGGAGTGCTTGGTATTAAAAGAGGTCATAGATATGATGGGCATATCAGACATTTGGTGAAATTGAGAGAAAGAATGGGATATTGTCGAAGGCTTTCACCGTCAGAGTTCATTGGTTCTTGTAGGTTATCCGGGCTGTGTGACCGTGGTCTTGGTATTTTCTTTCCTGACCTTTCGCCGGCAGCTGTGGCCGGCATCTTCAGAGGAGTAACAGTGTTACTCCTCTGAAGATGCCTCTGAAGTGTTACTCTTCTGAAGTGTTACTCCTCTGAAGATGCCTGCCACAGCTGCTGACGAAACGTCAGGAAAGAAATACCAAGACCACGGTCACACAGCCCGGATAACCTACAAGAACCAAAGAGTGGGATATGTTTTCAGTGATATTGCTCTGTATGGCAAAGAAAGCCCAGCCCAATAAATTAAAACACTTAAGAGGGATAAACACTTGCACAAAATTGGGTGGAAGTATCATTCTCAAAACATAGTACACTAATGGGGAATGGGGACACATTTATTTTACTTCAGTTATACCCTATTTTCTCACCGATGGGGACCCAGAGAGCCTTATATTGTTCTCTTCTCTTCACAACAACCCTGTGAGGTAGATGTGTGACTGGCCCAAAGTCACCCAGCAAGCTTCCATGACAGAGCTGAGATTCGAGCCTGGGTCTCCCAATTTCTAGTCCGACACTCTAACCACTAAACTACACTGGCCCCTTGACAAAAATGTTGAAGGTGGTCTTGAGATGGAGAAAAAGGACAGGGGGATTGTCTAAATGAGGAAATAATAATGAGTAGTTCCAACTGTCCTCCCTGTTGTAACTAAGAGCATGGACAAATAAAGAATTTGTAGATAAATTAATGTGCCGTAGAACAGCTGGGCTGCAACCTTAAAAACACTTTCCAGGGAGTACCCGCATTTAATAAAATGGGACTTGCTTCAGAATAGACCTTCCTAGGGTTGCTCCCTCAGTCATGGAGTCAGTGAGAGGGACGATGCCCATAACTTAAACTCGAGTATCGCTCAGGATCTGGCAACAATTGTAAATATTGTTGAACTGCATAGGAGCTGTGACCACAGTTTCTAACAGAAGTAACATAATTAATTATGGAATTTATTGCCATGACTATTGTTGTGAGCTGTCTGCAACAGGTCTGGGAAGGTTGCATGCACATTTATTTATTTATTTATTTAATACTGGCTAAGAGGGCTTTAAAGGAAGATTAGAAAAGTTCCTGTTGGATAGCAACATCTATTAGTCATGTCAACTATATGGTAGCCACTTACAGAGGCATATGCCTCTGAACCCCGATTACTAGGGAGCACCAACAGGAGAAGGCCTATATAGCTTTATAGCATGTACATAGGTCTCCTAGAATCATCTGGCCATTCATTGTGGGAAATAGAACACAGCCACAGAGGGACTCTGGAGTTTGATGTAGTATGGATTTTCTTCTGTTTTCAAGGCTAGAAAAAGATTCAGACCCATTAAGGACCAGCTGTTCTCTTGTTATGTCGCTGATCCCTTGTCAGGTTGGTTAGACAAAACCATAGCACTATGCTGAGACAGCTGAATGCATAACACAGTATTTTGGTTAGTGTTATCTTTCAGCTGAGTTTTCCTACTATTACTCACTCCAGTATAGGCTTGTCAGTGGATTTTCACAAGCACAGTGCAGGTTACTTCAAGTACACCCAAATGGCTGAAAAGAGCCCCCAATATGCTTTGAAAAACAGTCATATTAATTTTATTTGTATTTAACTCCTTTCCTCCAAGGAGCACATGGTGATGTACACGGCATGACCCATTTTATCCTCATGCAACCCTAGCTAGGTTTGACATCAAGGTCTGATGGTTAAAGATGGTTAAGTCACCCACTTAGCTTCATGTCTGAATAGGTTTGCCAGTGCCCTGGCCATGGCAGGGAATTCCCTGTAATGTTGCTTGCCCCGTTACGAAACCCAGAAGTAACAGAAGGTAGCTCTCGGAGTCTCCGGAAATGCTATGGTTTTACCATAGAGTTTCCAGTGGTTCCTAGAGCTACCCCGTGTCACTTCTGGGTTTCCCCTGCAAGTGATGAAATGGCACATGTGACATTGTACCTCCCAAGTCCCCATCTCCAAGCCTCCCTGGTCCAAATCTAATGGTCTACTCTTTATGTTTCCAGGTTTCACTCTTCATAATATTGTCTTCTAAGTCACAGCACTGTAGAGAAGCTTATGGTGCAATAGACCATTCTAGGTCCATTGAAATCATTAGGCTTAGAAGGCTATAACACTGCATAGGATGACACTGTTGGACTCACAGTCTTGTGCCCCTGAGATTGTTAATGCTGTTTTTAATTCATTCTCATGATTAGGCATTTTTCATTAACAACACAATGTTCTTACTGTCACACTTAAAACCAAAACTTGTTGGCTTAGTTATTGCTTTCAGCTGTACCGATAGATGGATAGATATAAATATAATGTTAAATCAAATAAAGTAACTTCAGACTTCCATTGGGATAAAATGTGAGAATAGAATTTAATTCCACACACTATCAGTCCCCTTACTGCACAATCTGTAGAAAAAGCAATCTTCTTGTGCATACTTCTTTAATACTGTAGCCTTTATATATGATGAGAACTTTGATAAAATTACATGTTTTTTGTCTGCTGAATCTGTAATTTTCCTCCCCCTGTTCTTTGGTTGGCCTGATCTGGATGGTTCTTTAAAAAAAAAAGAGTTATATCTGTCACTGTGGTGTTCATAGCAACTTTTGCACAGTATTTTTTTATTGTTTCTGATATGCCAACTGATCTGCAGCACTCTCTTTAAAACTCCTTTTAGAACATAAGAACATGTTGGATCAGACCAAGGCCCATCAAGTCCAGCAGTCTGTTCACACAGTGGCCAACCTGGTCCCTATTGGAAGCCCACAAACAAGACGACTGCAGCAGCATCCTGCCTGCTTTCCACAGCACCTAATATCATATAGCTATAAGTTTGTCCTACATAGCACTGTCTCATCCAGTAACAGAAGACATGGGAGACCATTTATGAAGACCAACCAAAATAACACAACAGTGCCCAAGTCTTCAGCTTCTTCAGAACTATTTTGGCTGTTGGTTTTTTCTTTCTGTCTTGGTATTTTGTCAATTCTCTGTGGATTTTGAGAATGGTAACGGATGGGTCTGAGACTGGTAGTGCACATTTTCCTTCATTAGGTCATTTTTGTTTATCATCTGGCACATTTGATGGCTTATCATACTTTATACTATGATTTTTTGGGGGAAAATATATTTGCCATCTACCCAGTCTTTAAAGTTCAGATCATCTAAATAATATATATTTGTCTGAATTAAATGGATACATTAAAGGCAGATGAAATGAAAGAATGGCAATTTGGGATTAGCTAGTCACATCTGGGTCATATTCATATATTGTATCAAAGCAGTCTGTCATTGATTTTATCTGAGTTTCCCGATGGGAGGAAAATTGGCTCATTAATTTCAAAGAGGCATTCTTTCCTTTCTCTATTACTGATTGTTTCCCAAGTTTTCATGAAGGTTATGAATGAAAATTTGCCTGTGAGAGCTGTGCATGTAGCTCTCTCTTCTACCCTTAAAGAATAGAAGGAAACCAAAGTCTCTTCTGATATTACTTGAGCATTAACAAAATCTTATTCCATTAAAAGCTTTCATGGATTAAAGCCTACTTGGTGGAGCTGAAAAAGTAGACCATGAAGAAGAAGAGTTGGTTTTTTATATGCCGATTTTCTCTACCTTTTAAGGAGAATCAAACTGGCTTACAATCTCCTTCCCTTCCCCTCCCCACAACAGACCTTGTGAGGTAGGTGGGGCTGAGAGAATTCAGAGAGAACTGTGACTAGCCCAAGGTCGCCCAGTTGGCTTCATCTGTACAAGTGGGGAAACAACCTGGTTCACCAAATTAGAGCCCATCGCTCTTAACCACTACAACATTGTTTATACACTGTAGAGTAATGTTATAAGTGGTCTAAAGAGAGTTGTGCATGCAGCTGCCATAGCACTGTCTTGAAAGCAACACAGAAGTTGTATGTTATTGGGTGGCCAGCTCATGAGCACCTCAGAGTCATACCCATTAGGCAGGACCTGGTGATGTCCTATAGTGATACTTAGGGTGGTGGAGTGGATCCAACCAGCCTTCTTTGGAAGGATGGCCTCCAACTTTGCTCAACTTAAGTTGGAGGAAGGCCTCAAAGTTTGCTCAGTGGAGTGGTAGGATACGGGTAGGATCCCCCCTAGTACTTCCACAGACCACTAGGACTTGAAGCATATCTTATCTGTGAATCTTTGTTGTCATAGACAATGTGACTTTGAAGAGATGGATAAACACATAACAAAAATAAATTAGTTATGTGCCAAATGCAAAACCTAGTTGAGCTGTTAGTGCCAGATAATTGTCTTCCATACCCCATTTATGTGTGTAGCAGTTACAACAGGGAGGAAGGCACAGAAGAAGCTGTTGAGTATGTGGGCTAGAGGAGGACCCTGAGAGTGAGCCCCAAAACGACAGGGCCAAGACTAAGACCTGGCAACTACCTCTGCTCCTGCTCCCAGCTGACCATGATCTGAAACCTTAAATGAATGTGTGAATGAGCAGCTTCAGGGAGATTTTTTGCCATACACACACTTTGGTAAGCTGTTGCTCGCTCCTGTGAGGAGTGTTGTTTGCAGTTCTCTCTGTCTCTTGCAAAGTGAGATGGAGAAGAGTTGGTTTTTATACCCTGATTTTCTCTGCCTTTAATCTCAGACCGGCTTACAATCACCTTCCCTTCCTCTCCCCACAATAGGCACATTGTGAGGTAGGTGGGGCTAAGCGAGTTCACAGAGAACTGTGACTAGGCCAAAATCACCCAGCAGGCTTCATATGAAGGAGCGGGGAATCAAAACCAGTTCTCCAGATCCGAGTCTGCTGCTCATGTGGAGGAGTGGGGAAACCAACCCGGTTCCCCAGATCAGAGTCCACCGCTCCAAACCACCACTCTTAACCACTACACCATTCTGACAAATGATGGCTAAAAATTAATGTGCTTTGGTTCTTGTAGGTTATCCGGGCTGTGTAACCGTGGTCTTGGTATTTTTTTACACAGCCCGGATAACCTAAAAGAACCAATGAACTCTGACCGTGAAAGCCTTCGACAATTAATGTGCTCTTTGTCAGTTAGTGGAGCCACCAATTTTGGTAAAGTATACAGGCTGGTTAAGAGGTGTGTTTTTTTTTTATCACAGGAGAAAGTCTAGGTTTTGTTGATGGAGTCTCCAGTCTCATGACTCATTCAACTATTGATTTACTTGTTGTCTTAGCATCTGCACGTATCACTCTTTGCCAGGGCAAATGACCCTGAGCCAGTGAAATACCCAAGTGATGTCAATTTACAGCAGAATCTGTGAAACAATCACAGCCCATGAAAACTTGTCAGCTAATAACATGGATTTAGAAACGTCTTTTATTAGTTGTGACTTCTCCTTTTTTATTATGTTAGAATATAAAGATTCAGAGATTTTATCCATAGGAAAAATGGATATTTATAAAAATTAGTTCTTAATGAGGGCACTGTATAGGTGCCAGGTGTCTGAAGGGAAAATATGAAGGAATTATTATTTGGAATGTTTTGGAAAGCAGTTGCCATGAGGACAGGCAGCCCACAGTTTCAGGGCCCTTAATGAATTTATTGGTAGCCTTTCTCAGGTTCTGGAGAACAGAAAATTGCCATTCTATGGCCAGATGCCCCAAATTAAAGAATTGGATCAAAAAACTGTTGTATGGCATAGAGCCGTGTTGGCGAACCTATGGCACGGGTGCCACTTCCGGCACGCGTAGCCCTTTCTGCCGGCACGCACTGTTCCTCCAAGCCGCTGGCCTTTCTGGCTCTGCCCCACCCCGGATGGGGGAGGCTGTAGCCCAGGGGTGGGGAACCTCCGACATCATTGGCTGTGGCCCCCGGACTCTCCCACAGAAGCTGCTGCCATTGCTGCCGCTGGAGCGTGCGCGGCCAGCCAGGCGGGTGGGAGAGCGGGGAACAGAAGCCGAGCGCTCACACTCGGCATGGCCGGCGGCTTCTCCGGCACCCTCTGGGCCTGTGCGGGCAGAGGGGCATGGCTGGTCGGTGGGTGCGAAGGAGGCGCCCTCTGCCCCACCCTGCTTGCCTCTCACAAGCCTGCCGCCGAGCCCCACCGAGTGGCAAATCCAAGGCAAAACCTCCCATGCATAAATGGCCTCTTTCTTTTTCTGTCTCCCTCTGCCTTTTCTTTCTCTCCCTTGCTCCATTTCTTTCTCCCTTTCTCTCTCTTTTTCTTTCTTTCTCTCCCTCCCTTCCTTCCCTTTCCCCCTCCCTTCCCTTCTTTCCTTCCTTCCTTCCTTCTTTCCCTCCAGCGGCTTCTCCGGCACCCTCTGGGTCTGTGCGGGCGGAGGGGCGTGTAGTCCTATTCCACTTTGAAATGCCCACAAGCTATCCTCCAAACACCTTTCCATTTGTCTTGATATGTAGAGAGAAAACACTAAGGAACTAGTTGCCAATCTCCAGGTACTAGCTGGAGATCTGCTATTACAGGTGATCTCCAACCAATAGAGATCAGTTCCCCTGGAAAAAATTGCCACTTTGGCAATTGGACTCTATGGCACTGAAGTCCTTCCCCAAACCCCGCCCTCCTCAGGCGCCACCCCAAAAACCTCCCACTCATGGCGAAGAGGAACTTGGCAACCCTAGCCTCTCCCTCTGGGGGTGGTATTCAGGTTAAATTGCCGCATTGGCACTCGGCGATAAATAAGTGGGTTTTTGGTTGCAGTTTGGGCACTCGGTCTCTAAAAGGTTTGCCATCACTGGCATAGAGCTATATTCCCTGCTGCCTCTGCTTCTTCCCTCGTCTGAATAGTGTTTCCACAACCTCTGCCTCTCCTTCCGCTATAGTTTCTCCATTTGACATTATTTCTTCCTTTCAGGAATTTTTCCTCATAACCTCCATCATTTCACAGAAGAAAATGGGGACACGATATTCTCTGCCCCATCCTTTTGTTGTTATATGGTGGGCTCTTCTGTATGGCACTGATTTTGTGTGGTTTTCCCCTTGCCATTGCAGATTCAGTACAGCTGCAGCAGGACCTGCACGTGGTATTTTCCATGTCCCTGTCTCAGTCCTCTGAGTGGTCATTACTCTCCTATGCTACCAGGGGGGGAGCTTTTCAGAATTTTAAAAATCCCTAATTTTCATATTGATTCAATGTTACACTGATACGAAAATTACTGAGTGAAAAAACCCAAAGCACCCTCCCCCCCCAGTGGCACACAGGGGGTAAGGGTGCCAGGTTACCACTGGGGACAGGGGATGTCTGCCCCCCAGTGGGACCTTTTTGCTTCTGCTCAGCTGGGTGGCAGGAGAAAAATGAGAGGTGTACAATGGGGGCATCCCACCCATCACTTCTGGTGCAACCAGAAGTCAAGTTAGCATGTTGCCGGCAATGCTCTAGCATTCAATCAAACATTTTATTGTTAAACCATAGAGTTTTGGCTGAATGCTAGAGTGTCACTGGTGGTGTGATGATGTCACTTTTGGTCACATTGGAAGGGACATCAGTATGTTGCTGGTGATGTCATTACATTGCCAGCGAGGTCCTGTCCCAACAGTGAGTGTCCCACCAGTTACCAGCTTCATGGCAACCATAATGGTGCGGGGGGAGGAGGGGTTTAGTGGAAGATTAGGAAAGGAAAAGGATGCCACTGTGGATGGAACCAGGAAGAGTTGGACTTTCCATCTGCAAGGAAAATATCTGGATTTGCAGAGACCTTTCCAGAAACATTATGGCAAAGCAGGTTTCAAAAAGAATGCAGCAAATCTGGGGGAAACCTGGGAAGTGCATGAAAGCATGACAGTAGCCAGGGGACCCCCCCATTTCCAAACAGCATCTGAGCTGGGACAGACAACTTATGAAAAACCCTACTGCAGTAGGTTTGAACTCATCAGCTGCATGCAGTATTCCTTTAGTATGCAGCAACCTGCCCTGAGATAAAAACTAAGAAACTGCTTTGTCCTTTTTTGTTACATAACTGTCTTTTGCACTCTTGCTATCAGCTGTTCAAAATGAGCATTACCAATGTAATGTGTGAAATGGTGGTTGATGCAATACGTGGTGCCTTGACGTCTACATGTATTTGCACGTGTGTGTACTAGAGGCTCTCTGTGCCTCTCCCATTTTCGAGCTCTGACTTCTGTGCATATGAGGTAAAAACAAATCTGAAGACCAAGAAACCTAGCAACTCCCCAGAAGGCCCAAACTAAGGTTATAGTACTGGCCTGGGGACCAGAAAATACCGGCTTTAATAAATAAATACAGACAGTTGGGGCATACGTCATCTTCCCCTCTGCTTAGCACTTGGTTGTGAAAGAGAGAGATGATTGCTATCTGGGGGCTCTGCAAATCACACTTCTATCACATTGTCTCTTTTCCCCACCACCCTCCAGTTCCTCCTTCTGTTTCTTTAATGTCCAACAGTGACAGGGTATGTAGGTTTGCACAGCCTCTCATTACTCTGGGATGTTCCATTGCTTTCTTCTATACATGTACCTCTTTCCTTTTTAATTTATTGTAGGTTTGGATTTTTAGGAAATCCTTTCAGAAAGCATTAGTTTATAAATCAGTTAACTCAGAGGCGTCTCGGCTTGTGTATCAGCAGGTCCCACAATACAATTGTTGCTGTAATTTTTCTATGCTCAGAAGAACATAAGAAAGGCCATGCAGGGTCAGACCAAGGCCCATCAAGTCCAGCAGTCTGTTCACACAGTGGCCAGCCAGATGCCCACAAACACGACGACTGCAGCATTATCCTGCCTGTGTTTCACAGCACCTAATATAATAGGCATGCTCCTCTGATCCTGGAGAGAATAGGTATGCATCATGGCTAGTATTCATTTTGACTAGTAGCCATGGATAGCCCTATCCTCCATAAACATGTCCACTCCTCTCTTAAAGACTTCCAAGGCAGCAGCCATCACCAGAGATAGTTCCACAATTTAACTATACAGTGTGTGAAGGAATACTTCCTTTTAATCTGTTTTGAAACACCCTCCAGCTTCAGCAGATGACCCTGCATTCTAGTACTATGAGAGAGGGAGAAAAGCTTCTCCCTGTCCATTCTCTCCACTCAAGAAGGGTATGTGATCATTGTCCTGAGTATAATAGTAGTTTTCAACACAGATGTGAACCATTGGCTTTATCTGCATCAAAGGTGTTGCAGATAATACAAACATTTTTTAAAATGCCAGTATACAACAACCACATATTAAAAAAGCTGTGGAACAGAACAATAGCAACAGAAAAAAATAATCAACTTTGGTTTGACCTAAGAGCAGACACTAAATAAAAATGTGTGTGCTTGGGAGGGGGGGTGTTGCTAGATTTCTTTCACTTCTGATAACATGCTTTCTGTCCATTTTTAATGCTGCTTGTACAGTCCCAATTTCATAAATAACAGAATGTATTATTATGTGACAATGCTTGAAAAACTAGAATAATGTGCTAGTCTGAGTTTGGAATTCAACAATATCTCACTTCATGGTAAATTGAATACATTCTCCTTTCAAAAGACATTAATGAATAAATTACTTTAGACTGATGAGTTTTGTGAAAAAAATTGAGGCATGATTTTTGTGGCAGTGGGAAAAAATGTGCGGGACTGCTATGATAGACTTGTCTATGTGTTATTAATAAATGGCACGGGAGAAGTAGCTGCAGTTTTGTTCCAGTAATCCAGTGTTCTGGGGATGTGTAATGAAGAAACGTTGGAGGCCAGCCTGGAAGCAAAACCTGGAAGCCCAGTGGAACCTTAAGAGGTTAGATGTCTGGACAAAGGTCAGCGATGTTGAGATTAGCAAAGTAATGTGAAAACATCACTTTGTTTCTGGGGAGCATCTAGGTAGGTAACATCAGAGGAGAGGGAGAAAAAGCATTCCAGTGTAGTCTTACAGAGATCCTATCAGGATACACAGCACAGCAAAACAGTACAGTGATAGGTTTCTGTAAAGCAAGCTCATGATACTGAATTTTCCAATTTCCTGCTTTTGTGTTGTTTTCTTTAAAGTCCTTGCAAGTAAAAGGTTGCCACAGTCATACACAGTTTATTATCTGGACACTGCATTTAAGATTAAACAAAATGATGGATTTTGAATAGGTCTTAGGGTTGCCAGGTCCATGTTCGCCATTGGCGGGAGGTTTTGGGGGTGGAGCCTGAGGAGGGCGGGATTTGGGAAGGGACTTCAATGCCATAGAGTCCAATTGCCAAAGCGGCCATTGTCTCCAGTTGAACTGATCTCTATCGGCTGGAGATCAGTTGTAATAGCAGGAGATCTCCAGCTAGTACCTGGAGATTGGGAACCCTAATAGGTCTGCACTAAAGTCTAAGAACCATGTATGGTA
This sequence comes from Euleptes europaea, assembly GCF_029931775.1. Taxonomy (NCBI): domain Eukaryota; kingdom Metazoa; phylum Chordata; class Lepidosauria; order Squamata; family Sphaerodactylidae; genus Euleptes; species Euleptes europaea. The sequence continues at coordinate 97,923,737 of NC_079314.1, forward strand.
GTCTGCTGGAGGTAGGGTTGCCAACTCTGGATTGGGGAATTCCCAGATATTTTTGGGGGAGAGGTTGGGCTTTGGGGAGGAGAGGGACCTCAGTGGGATATAATGCCAGCCCACTCTCCAAAGCAGCCATTTTCTCCAAGGGAACCGATCCTCGTTGCCTGGAGATTAATTGTAATTCCATGAGATTTTTAGAAGCCACCTGGAGGTTGGCAACTAGCTGGAGGGGTTGATAAATGTCCTGTTGTTGGGGCTGTAGAATCCAGAGGGAAGAGGAGAAGACTGAGTCTAGGGAAGAGCATATAGTTTGGCAGCTCATAAATTGCAAGCCTGGTGTTAAAGTATACAATTCTTTTTCCAGTCTCTCCTCCGCTGGAATATTAATTGTATGCATGTTAGCTCAATTGCATCCCCCCCACTGCCCCGCCTTTTGTCCAGAGCCTGTATTTCTTTTTAATTTTGTGTTCGTACGTGAATCAAGATTTTTGAATTGTGCTAAGATCAATGAATGTTTTTCCCCCCCTCAGGAGTTCTGCTTCCATTCTGGTGTGTGTGTGTGTGTGTGTGTGTGTGTGTGTGTGTGTGTGTGTGTTTAAATCACAGATGGGGTAACCAGTGTAAGACTGCTGCCAACCTTGTTGTTATTGATTGGTGTTGCTGGCTCACTGCTGCCGGTTGGGCAAAATGCCCAGAAACTGCCTTCTGCTCCGTGCCATATCCATCCCATAGAGGTGGGGATGAGGAATCAAGCAACTGAACCAGCTCCTCCTCCTTGCTGGGGTTGGAGCCGGGTGGGAGATATGGCTAGTTTAAATGTTGTGCCCTTGGCACTGCATAGGCACACTTCCAGAAGGTCTGGATGGCCGCCCATTGCCCAGTTTGTATGTACGCATGCACAATGCACGTTTGCACAAAATAATTTAAAATATTTTTAATTAAAGGGTGTGTAATGAAAAGCAGCTTTTACCCTTCTGAGAATTTCCTGTGACTTGGATAGTTACTCAGAAGCTTCCCAGGTGGGCTGGCTAGTAAAAAAAAACAAAAAAAAAAAACCCCATCCATTTGGGAACTAGCTAACATCTAAGCATTTTATACGCCTTATGGAGGCATTACAGGGCCGTGTGCAACATAAGACACATTCCTGAGAAAGAAGTGTTAGTACAATACAATATGATACCTTGTTTATATCTAGCAATATTTTCTTGAACGCATTATGGAAATGCCAACACAAGGTGTCTTTTGGCGTTTATTTCCTACTTGGGCTGATTTGCAATCTTTTTTCACTTCGTATTGTTGGAGGAGAATGAGTAAGTGGAAAGAGTTTGAAGATGAACAAACATATCAACCTCTCTTCTCATGCTCATTGATACATTCGGCATGTCTGTTAAAGCAGCCACAGGTCTTGGATGTCCTTGGGTCTGCACTTGTTAGCTGCCTTCCAGAAAGCAACACAGAAGAGAAAATGTTCTGTTTGGACTGTGAGATGGGATAGATCCAGGAGGCTTCTAGCCCCAGGAGAAATAACACCTCTCCCTCCACCACAAACAGGGCTAAAAACAGGCCACAGGGGTATTTCTGTTATGAGACATAGTCTGGAAGTGGATGACTTAGCTCCCTTCTCCAGTGCTCTGGCCCTGATGAATATCTGCAGCTTCATTTTGAGGCCAAATTACCCATGAGGGGGAATCAACAGTGCCATGTGTAGTTGGGTCCTTAAGACCGCATTGTATAGTATTGGAGCAGTGTGGGTTGCTGCCGAAAAGTGCTTTTCTATGGGAGGAGCTCTGCACGGCTGCTGTAAGATACATGAAAAGTAGATCAGCACCCACCAAGGTGCCTGGGATTACTCTCCATTGCAAGAACACCGGATCCAAAGTGGAGCTTAATACGAGCGTCAGAAGTATCTGCAGGGCAAAAGTTATGGCTGCAGGGAAATGAGAGACCTCAGTGGCCATGCCATATCATGGACTGAGTTAGGCTGTAGAAGGCTATTGGTTACAATACTGGGAGGAGAGGAATAAAAATAGGGAAGTCAGAAATCACCTATCCCTGAAGACTTCCCTGACCTTCAAGTGATGACTCAATGATGTGAAAAATGCAGTGTCTGGTGATTCACACATTATGAAGAATTCGGGTTGGATCCAGGGCTCCCACCCTGTGTCCTCTGTAAGAGTTACATAGGGCTACCAGGCCTCCTGCTATGGCAGGAAGTCTCCCTCTGGCAGCAGTATTTGCCAGAGTGGGGAAGGAACAGCATCATGGGGATGGGCTGCGGCTCAGTGGTAGAGCATTTGCTTGGCATGCAGAAGGTCCCAAGTTCAATCCCCGGCATCTCCAGTTAAAGAGACTAGGCAAGTAGGTGATGTGAAAGATCTCTGCCTGAGACCCTGGAGAGCCGCTGCCGGTCTGAGTAGACAATACTGACTTTGGTGAACGAAAGATCTGATTCAGTATAAGGCAGATTCTAGTGTTGATCACCAACATTTTAATGTAGTGTTTCCAGAGATTCCTAGAGCTACTCTATGTCACTTCCTCGTTTCCCCCAGAAGTGATATAGTGACGTCACTAATGTTGCACACCCCCATGTCTCCACCCCCAACCCTTCCACCAGTTGCCAGGCTCAGCTGGCATCCCTTCAGTCACAAGTGAATTGCAGGTTCTCCCCAATTTCTCTCTGTGTAGTGCCTGATTTTGATCACCAGTGTAGCATGTAGCTTGAACCCCCCCTGATCTGAAACAGTCCATGCAGGGCGCTATTCAATCTATTCAAGTGTACATGTGGGTTTCCTCACTGGGCCAAACAGCACACCCACTGGATCACTGCCGGTCAGGAAAATGGTATGGAGAGAAAGACTTAAGTCCTTTATCCATGTGTGTTGTCGCAGTCTAAGCCAGGAACCACACACATGGGAATGGAAGAGATCCCACAACCCATGAGCAACTGTTACTGGACACAGGATGGGGACCCTGGACCCAGTCTCTGTTCTCCATAATGTGTGAATCACCTGATAAGATAAATTTACATACTAAGGGACAGACCTGCAGAAACAAGGGTATGATTGTGGAAAGACCCACCTCCTGGATTTTATTTATTATTTATTGATTTAAAACATTTCTGTGTTACCTTTCCACCCAAATAGGATCCCCAAGGGTTTATATTCCTCTCTGCAGAATTGATCAGTCTCAAAACCCCTTGTGTTGACTTGCAGATAAGGAGCGATTATGGCTGCATCAGGAAGTATGATAGACCTTGTGCCTGTTTTATTCCAAGGACTCCTCTAAAGAGATTATCAGAGTGGCCTAATAGAACCCCAAATGCGTACCATGGAAGATTAGGCGGTGATGGGAGTTGGTTTTTTGCTTGCTGAAATGCAAACTACATATTACATATAAAAGCATGTTTTAAAACATGATGGAATTTTTATGTAAATGGAAAGCAGCCTCAGGTGGCTGTAATATTCAGTAGGAGGGGGCACTTAACCCTTCCCCACCAACACATTTGCTGCTCAGAATCACCTCTGTGTGCTTTCATTTATGACCCCCTTGGTGTGGTTCTAGATCAATTTGGTGGTGGAGGAAAGTGTCGTCAAGTCGCAGCCCACTTACGGTGACCCCATAGGGTTTTCAAGACAAGAGATGAACTGATGTGGTTTGCCATTGCCTGCCTCTGCATAGCATTCCTGGACTTCCTTGGTGGTCTCTCATCCAAGTACTAACCTTTCCTTTTATCCCTTAGAAGCTCCTTGATCAATTGATCTTGAGCAGCATATATCTAGTGTTGGAGGGATATAAGGACTGAAACAAATCTTGCCACTGACAATGTAGCCTTGGGGTCCCTGTCGCTTAGTAAAAAAGGCATTATGTCAGTCACAGAGGCATTGGATTTGTATATTAAAAGGGGGGAAATATAGTGCGATCGAAGTTCCTCGTAAAAGCGGCATTCCAAAAGGGCATGGGCTAATGTGTCAATAGAGCCAGAAGAGCAAGGGCAGATCCTGTCTGAGTATGGTATATTCAGAATTCTGCCCTGCATTACCATAGAAGGGTTAGCATTCAATCTAGCCAAGCAAAAAGCTCTACAGAGACGAGGAGTTGTCAGGTAATATGTATAGGCAGGCAGACCACGTGGAGGGGGTATTCCGAAGAACTGGGATGAACAGACGCGACGAGCACGAAAAGTAGTGCTGTTATAATCAAGCTCTTTAATGCGCTTTTTAATTTTGGCAAAAGCCAAGAACTAACCAGGGAAGGCCCTGCTTAGCTTCTGAGATCTGATGAGATCAGGCTAGGCCATCCAGTTCAGGGCCTAGATCAGTTTAGAGATCTCTGACCTGACCTGGATAGACCAGGCTAGTCGAATCTTGTCAGATCTTGGAACCTAGCAGGGTCGGCCCTGGTTAGTATTTGGATGGGAGACCATCAAGGAAGTCTATGGTCGCTATGCAGAGGCAGTGGCAAACCACATTTGAATGTCTCTTAACCTGAAAACCCTACGGGGTTGCCATAAGTTGGCCGTGACTTAATGGAGGGGAAAAAAAGTGGGATTTTGCTTTAAAAATCACTGGCGGGGAAAAGGTTAAGACCCCCCCCCCCCCCGCTACTCCTTTGTTGAAAACCACAACCTCCTGAGGCTGCTTTTTAGTGTAGCTGCCTTAGGTGGATTTTATGCATAATGTGTCGTTTGCTTCTGATTTTTATTGTTTCCAAACTCCACATTTTCTTTTTAAAGCTAGCACCGGAAAATTGAGATTTCCCAAAGTGTTTTTAAAGGGACTTGTAAACTCAATTCCCATTAAAGTTAGTGTGTGAATTGGGGCGGGCCAAATTGTTCAGGTGGGCTTGAAAACAAAGCATCAAATATAATTTCCTGTTATTATGTTTCCTTGTTAATGACTGGGAATAGATGCCATAAGGATGTAATTTGATAACTGATGGGCAAGGGGGAAGTTGTCATCTCTTCAGAAGATGAGAGACCTTCCTCTCTGGAAAACGCTGTAGGAAAGGTTACAACACCCCCAAGTCCCTCTCTGGCTGCTTAACTAGCTTTGTGGAATGCAGTTCCTCTTCATTTCTTCACCCAAAATAATCAATTTGTTTTATGACTCAATGTTTTTACACAGGCAGAGAGGCAGATTTTCTCCTTTCATAGCAACTGCATTTCTCCCCGGTCCCTAAAGCGCTAGGAAGATGGTTGCCTAATCATTTTCTTCCTGCTTTTGAAAGCCAGATTTTAAATCCCATTCCCTGAGCATTCTCCCAGCCTCCAGTAAATAAAATCCTCACCAGGTTTGTACCAGGCATCCTCTGTACTTCCTTGCACAACATTTTTGCACCATTCTGCAAATGTTATGTTTGCAAAGTTATATCTGCACCTGCTAGCTTCTCCGATTCAGATAAATTATGCACACTTGCACCATTCAGTTTCTATTTACGCTTTCTTATTTTCGGGATCTAGGGATTCTGGAAGATTATATGTGTGAAATTTGGAATGTTAAGAGGCTTAAAATAGTGAACACATCATATAATAGTAGTAGAGGGTGGGAGCTGAGGCTCGGTGATAAGAGTTCCATCTCCCCTCTGTTTTGCTGGGTGATCTTGGACCAGTCACTCCATTGATTACCATCCATTACCATCCATTCTGCAGACACTCCATTGGTTACCATCCATTACTGGCTCAATTTTATGGTGCTGGTTATCACCTACAAAGCCCTTAATGGCCTTGGACCCACATACCTGCAGGACTGCTTCTGTTAGGCCCTGCCGCAATAGCTTCACTCATCTGAGCAAAACCTTCTGAAGGCAGGAGATCTACCTGTGCAAATGGATAAAATCAGCTACTGCTTGTCCACATGTGTTCTGTGGTGGCTCTCACCTTGCGAAATGGCCTTGCCAGTGGTGGTCAGGAAGGCCCCCACACTTCTACCAATGCACACAATGTGCAAAACAGACATGTTCCAGAGGGTATAATGGAACAGCACAGGAGTTTGAGTCTATTAGGGACAGTACGTACCTAGTCTAAACAATATGTGTACTTAATGCATGTTCTCAAGATATTCTTTTGCAGGACAAAATAGAGCCTCATTAAAGTATTGCCTGACTTTTGGGTTTAGAGTTTATCAGGGCTAAAATGCTTCAGTCTAGCCTAAATTCAATATTTGCACACATTACTGATGTGGGAGAGGAGGTAATCCTATTTCAAAGCAATGTAGTCATTTCTATCAGATGAGCCCCTTGGAGATTAGGCAGAATAAACAGAAATCAGCAAAAGTTGAGTCTCCTGAGATGTAAAGTTTTTATGGAGATGTAAAGGTTTTACAGAGCTCTGGAAGGCACTGACAATCATCCTAATGTGGGAGCTGAGCACACAGCCTTAAATATGCTGAGGGGAGAGTTTTTGGTAGCCGTGAGCTATGTGCATCAGTTCCCCCCCAGCCCTCAAAGTAGCTATTTGTGTATGGTCATATGTTGTTTTTAGTCTGTCACAATTAATCTGTAGTGTTTTCATCTATTCCCAAAAAAATTCAAAATGGAGACAATTTTCTTTTCCCACCCTATCGTTCTACACTGTCTGAAAGCCACCATAACATTTCAAGGGGGAGGGAGAAAATGGGGCTGAAATACAGTGTCACTCTTACAAATTATTGGTGGTTGTCTTTGATTATATTCTAAAAAAATGTTTATACTGGCAAAATCCATAATGTAATAATTTCTGGATGGCTATGCAAGAAGGTTGACTTACAATTGTGGCTCTGCAATTTTAGTGCTCTCTGTGAATGATCTATCTAGAACAAGCATTTAGTATTTAGTCCACCATCTGATATTTTCCCCATAGAGTCCGTTTCTCTCTTCACATTTTAATCTCTCCCCCATGTTCGTTTGGTCATATTAACTCTCTCAGGTTAAGATGAGGGTGTGGCTAGCCCAAGGCCCCCTAGCAAACTTCCAGAGCAGAGTGGGAATTTGAACCTGGGCCTCCCAGATCCTAACCTAGTGCTCTAACCACTACACCACAGCTAAGGTCTCAAATAAACGACATGCCCAACACGGTTCAGTCACAAGTGTGTGACTGGACTTATAGTCAGACGTACACTGAGGAAACTCACTTTAAATAGTGCTAGTTTGCTCAACACTATGAGGGGGTACTTCTGGGATGGGCAGAAAGAGCTTATTTTTTATTTTATTTTTTAAAAAATTATTACGTTTCTACCCTGCTCTCCCCAACCGAAAGGTTGGGCTCAGAGCAGCTTACACAGTCTAAAACACAATAAAACAATAACCCATTTAGTTAATTTTAAATACAATTTAAAATAGCCCAATAATGCCCCTCAATGGCGCCAAAACTCCAGAGACAGAATTTGCAAGTAATAAATTAATCTAACCACACTCTAAGGTGGTATAAAAGGGGTGGTGCTCAGCAGCGGGAAAGGGGGGGGGAAAGGACTAGGGAGGCCAGTAATTATAACGAGAACCGTCGCTGGCCTCAACCATAAGCCCGGCAGAATAGCTCCGTCTTGCAGGCCCTGCGGAACTCCTGAAGGCCCCGCAGGGCCCTGATCTCACTAGGGAGGCTATTCCACCAGGCAGGGGCCAGGGCCGAAAAAGCCCTGGCCCTGGTCGAGGCCAGCCGGATACTCCTTGAGCCAGGTATCACCAGCAAGTTGGTATTACATGAACGTAAGCTTCTCTTGGGGAACATACCAGGAGAGGCGGTCCCGTAGATACGACAGTCCCAGACTGTGTAAGGTTTTAAAGGTCATAACTAGCACCTTGAACCTGACCCGATATTCCAGCTGGAGCCAGTGCAGTTGACGGAGCACTGGCATAATATGTGCCTGCGGCGAGGTACCAGTAAGAAGCCTCGCCACAGCATTCTGGACCAGCTGGAGTCTTTGAGTCAGTCTCGGGCAGCCCTACGTAGAGTGAGTTGCAGTAGTCTAGCCTGGAGGTGACCGTTGCATGGATTACCATGGCTAAGTCAGGATGGGAGAGGTAAGGCACCAGGGTAAACCATATCAACATCAGAACATTGATAGACTTTTGTTTCAACAAGAATGTAGATTTATTTTTTTATTTGATACGTTAGCGCCTAATGGCTTAAATACAGGATTCGATTTGTCCAGTTTTTTGTGACCATGTATTTATTTTCACTTTGTGGATACATGTATGATGACTGTCAGAGATTTGGTATATGTGTAAAAAAAAATTTCCACAAATATCGTGATAACTTGTGGTTGTGCTTGCCCTTAATTGGACATAGCATCACCTGTCTTCAATTAGACGCGTTCCCTTTAAATTAGGATTTATGCAGTAATTGGTTAGATGACGCAGATTCGTCATCCACCATTACAAGGGAGCTATGAGCTTATTCACTTGGGTATGTATTTGTGATTATATTTATTATATTTATTGATGGATGCCTTGAAACTCCTTTTTGTGTGTGTGTATATATTTTTTGTTATTTTTTGTTATTTATGAGCACTTACACATTTTTACAGAACAAAAGTTCTGAGAATATTGTCTTTGTGGACTGCCAATGGGAAGAAGCGGTTGCGAAATAGGGGACTTACCGGAGACCTATTTTGGCTTTCACTACATGGCTTCAAGGACTTTAAGTTTGGCTCTCACCATCCAGCTTTAAGGACTTAAAGTCAAACGGACGGTTGATGCATCTTCAGATGAAGTCTACACATGTATTAGCATGCTAGTGCATCAATTGTATATTGTTTATTTCATGTTTTGTGCTCTTTTGTACAATATATTGGTAGCAACATATATTTCTGTCTGTACTTTTTGCCATAAGTGCCTGAGAATTCCAATAGCCACTTTTGGGGCACTAGTCCTAGTTTCGGTTGCACAACCTCCAGGTAGTAGCTGGAGCTCTCCTGCTATTACAACTGCTCTCCAGCCAATAGACATCAGTTCACCTGGAGAAAACGGCCACTTTGGCAATTGGACTCTATGGCATTGAAGTCCCTCCCCTCCCCAAACCCCACCTCTTCAGGCTCCGTCCCAAAAATCTCCAGGTATTTCCCAACCTGGGGCTGGCAACCCTAGTCCTCTTGCACACTTGTGACCTCACATGTGCTGAGCATATCATGTATTTGACCCTTGAGAGATCTCTTTAAAAATAAAGTTTTGGGGCCAGCCATCCTTTTCGTGAAGTCTTACCTAATTCCACTCCTTATTGCAATCCGCATCTCACATGGCATGGCCCTTAATCCGCAACATAACGTTTTGGTGGTCACAGGGAACCTCTCCTTCCTCTTTCACCACTGGAAAAGCTGATTGGATCCAGCCTGTAGACTTTTCGGCTGCTTCAAGTATACCAGAATGTAACAGAGGCAAGCAAAAGGGGATGAAGCTGCCTGGAATTGACCAATTTGTTCACTTTACATTTGGAGAATGGCTGGATTCAGAAGCAAGACAAAGATACAAGCAGGTTTCCTCAGCTAGTCTTGCTGGTAAGAAGCTTTCTGGGAGAAGCATAATGTATGAATGGTGACAATGCTCTTTAACGGAAGCAAAGAACGATCCCTGAGCAGAGATTAAAGTGCTTTACAAGAGATGTGTGACTTCGGCTTTACTTAACTATCATAATTGTTAGAAAGAAAGATCAGGAAATGTTCCTAATAACCTTAACCAGAAATTTTCGGAGTATTTTAGGCCGTGGATTTTTTCCATACTTTTTGTGTGTGTCAGTTGTAGTTTGCTGTTCTAGGATATGCCCTGAGATCAGTGACTCTTTCTTCCTTTCAGTGGTGGTGGTTTTCTGTCTAGAGGGCTTTTATTTGTGTCTCCTCCTTCTCTGTCCCTGCCACATTTGGACTTTAATCTCTGAGTAGTCTTCAGGGTATGTAGCTTTAAATTGTCATGGAATCTTCTCTGATGAATTTTAAAGAAGGAGTTGAAAAGATTTCTGCTGGGGATGGTTCAGTCTGAGTGAATCCTGCCACAGCGTATCATTGGATGACCCTAGAAATGCTATATTGTGCTTCTGCTGTAATGTCACATCTCTTCATTTGTTTAAAGCTGAAATTGGGCTTATTTGACTAAAGAGAGGAGCACATTTTAATGTTCAGAGACAAATGTGTTTTTTTTTATTTATCCAGAAGATGGTATGTTGCATGTCTCCCTCAGACAGTAGTGCCCAAGGTGTCTTACAAAAATCAAAATCGACTATTAAGAGAACAATTTGTAAAAAAAAATAAAAATAAAGAATTGCATAGAGCAACAGAAAAACCACCTTAAAAGCAGTGCAGCATTAAAAGAACCAGAAAAGAACATCAAAAGCAAATCCAGTTAAAACTCAACCACTACCAAAATGCATTCTGAAATAAAGACAACTTAACTAAGTATCTAGTTATCTCTATTTCATGTTGTTGTTTTTAAATTCTGTTCTTCCTTCCAGGAGCTTAGAGTGGTTCTACCCTCTTCTATTTTTATCTTCCTAACTACCTTGTGAGGTAGGTCAGGCTGCATGGGAGTAACTGGCCCAAGGTAGTATGCTTCATGACTCCAGGCCTTGCTATATTATGTGTTCTCCAAGTCCTCACTATCAAATGTGTATTGCAAATTCTGTGCTAGGGACCTAATCTCAGGCACATGGATCCAGGAAGGACCCCGGGGGAAGATGTAGTATGTACTTAGGTCTTGTTTAGGGATTTGAACCACTGTCTCCCTAGTCCTTGTCCAACAAGCTAACTACTACACTATGCTGGAACCTGAAGGTGTGGAGAGAGGTGTCACATAGATGTCCTGAATAGGGTTTCCAGGTCCCCCCAGCCACTGGTGGGCAGGGGATAGGTTTGCAGAATCCAGGCTGGGAAACTCCTGGAGATTCAGGGATGGCGCCTGGAAAGGACACAGACCTCAGTGGGGTACCATGCCACAGAGTCCACCCTCCAAAGCATCCATTTTCTCCAAGAGAACTTATCTCTGTAGTCTGGAGAAGAGCTGTAATTCCAGGGTATCCCCAAGTCCCAACTGGAGGCTGGCATCCCTAGTCCTGAAGAAGGCAGTTCCATAGCCTGGGCATAGTTACTATAAAGAGCTTGCTCTGCATGCCTGTTCTCCAGGCCTCTTCATGATGCTGGGCCAGTGTACTTACACTTCAACAAGCTTACCCTGTTAATCACATCACTCCACTCACCCAGGCCAGAAGTTGCCAAATTAGTGCTGTTTCTAGCATGTGTTACTTTATTTTATAATTAATATACTGGAAGAAACTCTAGAGCACATTTGCTTCTTGTTTTCTTAGTTTTCTTTTTGCCGGTAGCTACCACACAAAAGCATGATTTATTTAAGAGTTTAAATGGTATAATTTTTCCTAAAAAATTGTGGTATGTTAAAATAATCATGTGTTCAAAAACAAGGATGTAATTCTTCTTGGAGCGTTTGTGACCTCATAAACCACATAAGCAAACCCAAAAAGGTTTGTCAGTAGGCTCCTGTTTTCTTTGACTACATTGAAAAGCTGTACCGGATGATCTTTCAGTTTCTATTATGTGCTGAGAAGAGAGATATTCTTCTCCATTTTCTTCTTTGGGCCTGTTTCTAAAAGCAATACAGTCAGATTACTGATTAGTTCAACCTGGAATTCCATATGACTTTCCCCAATAGCTGTGCTCTGAATACCTTTGGTCAACTTCATTCATCTAGCATCTGACCTGAACTGAATGAAGCTTTTCTAGAAACTAATCTGGTTTATTTTTTTGTCCCAATCATATCTCAGTCTTACATTCACAGTTTTTAAAAACATTTCTAATGAAAACTACTCCTGGTTTCTGCCTTTGTTTTCTCCTGCCCCTGTGATCTTCCATAAAAATGACAATGTTTTATGCCTCACACTGTCTGAACTTCCAACATTCCATTATTGTATTCCTATAAAAGTGAAATAAACTGTCTCAAAAATAAATTCCCTCCAAATTCCAAAACAAAGCCCCAACTTCCTTTTCTCAAGTTAGACATTAGTCCATCTAGCTCTGGTGCCATTGGCTCTCTGTCTTCTTAGGCCAGGAGAGGTATTTCTTAACACCTGCTCTGTGGAAGTGCTTAACTGGAGATGTCAGGGATTGAAAATGTCATGCTGCAAGATTATGGTTTTTAGTTTCTTTCACTAAGATGAAACACTGTGTTTTTCAAGGTTTTCTCTTGACCTTCACTGATGCAACAAAAAATTGCACCAAATTGAACGATGACCATCACTGAACTGTTAGAAATTTGCCTTTTTCATATCATCAAACGCAGACACTCAACTTTGAGATGACTCAGCCAATTTATATTGAATGCAATCATCTGATCAGCATTCCTGTCACACCCTTCCGCCCAGAGTTTCTTTTTCCTAGACTGTGAACTCTTGACAGTGCATTCCTAAGAGCAGCACCCTGGTCTTTACAGCTAGTTGATCGGTGCCGAGAGAATACTTCAGAAGTAGCAAGAGCAGCATTTCTCATCCTTTGGGTCTCGACTCAAAAGTGGATTAAAAAGCCTGTGAAAGTGGGTCCCAGGCTTTTGTAGTTTTATTGATTTGTGCATGCTCTGCTTTTTTTAGTGGGTTACCATGCCAAGTAAATTTGGACTTGTGGATCACCATAACAGAAAGTTGGGAATCACTTTCCTACATCTACCACTGGCCACAGTATTTAAGATTTTTTTAAACTCCATAGCCATCATTCTATAAATTCTTTTATTTGGGGTTTTGTTCTTAAACTTTGCCTTTTGATTACTCAAAATGTGGAATTCTTTGCCAGAGGACATACTCAAAAGTTCCCTCCCCACATCAATAAATGACACCACATCCCTGCTGTAAACGTGAAGTGCCAAACCCCACATTATGTTGGAGATGTGTGCTTGGATCTCTCTCTCTCTCTCTCTCTCTCTCTCTCTCTCTGTGTGTGTGTGTGTGTGTGTGCGAGAGAGAGAGAGAGAGAGAGAGAGAGAGAGAGAGAGAGAGAGAGAGAGAGAGAGAGATTTTGAATTGGGGCTGTGGTACTGGGGAACTTTGTTTGGCCCTTTCCCTCCGCACTGTTTCCCTAAAATACCCCAATCACCCTCCCAGCTGCTGCTGAATATTTGAAATATTTTCTAGGCCAAACAGGTATGCTAGGAATTCACATGTGTGGGCATTCTGAATTTTCTTCTTCATTGAAACAAGATAGCTTGTACACTCAATATCTTCAGATTTCCTCTGCCATTTTAAAATTGATCTGATTGTTTTTCAGAGGTGCCCCATAATAAAGAACTGGAAGGCAGTAGTGAAAATGTCTCAGGAGCTCTGTGTAGCTATAATCATGCCAAAAAGCACAACATGAAAATATGAAAGTGTTTTGTACTGAGCCAGAGCATTGGCCCATCTAAGTCATATTCTCTGCTGTGACTGGCAGCAACTCTGCAGGATTTCAGGCAGAAAAGGGCCTTTTTACCTGCTACTAGAGATCTTTTAACTGGATGATTAGTTGAAAATAGGATCCTGTATGCAAAGATTTGTCATAGAATCTTGTAGCCTGAGCATCTTCCTTTTTCAGGCTTGTTTAAAATGCATATGCCTAGCACCTATGGTAGCAGAGAAATGGATGGGGATTCTATGCAGAATCCAGAGTTCAAAACTATCAGCTGTTTCCTACATTTCTCAAGCACCCTGCTATTACAGATCAAAGCTCATCTCTCTGCCGTTTTTCTGTGAGCCCAAATCCACTCTTTCAAGTCTCACACAAACATACGAACACCCCATTCTTCAAAACAGAAGGGCTGCACAGACATGAATGATCTCCATGTGATTGTGTTTGGGACTCTGAGAGTCTACTGGGCTGTTGACAGGAGTCGCATGCCTGGGGTTGGGTCTGTATCAATGCAGAACCGAAAGCCAGATTTTGAAAGGCATACAAGTTAAGCAAACCTGTCTTACAAGTTATCTGAAATACTTTTGTAGGGCTAAAAGACATTCTTAAAAATATTCCAAAGGGCAGTACAGTATTATTCTTTGAGCATATGTATTACCCTAAAGCACTGCCATGACCTGGATAGCCTCAGGCTAGCCTGATCTTGTCAGATCTCAGAAGCCAAGAAGAGTTGGCCCTGGCTAGTATTTGGATGAGAGATCTCCAAGGTATACCAGTGTCATGATGTGGAGGCAGGCAATGGCAAACCACTTCCGAACGTCGCTTGCCTTGAACACCCCATGGGGTCGCCGTAAAAAACCCACATTGAAAGTAGGTTTTGAAAATAATGAAAACCTTGTCTAAAGGAAGTATTCCATGTCAGAGGCAACTCATCAGTTACTAAAATATTCCTGGCAGTTACAGTCCTAAGCAGAGTTACACCCTTCTAAGCCCAATGGATTCAGAGGATTTAAAAGGGCTTAATTTTATTTAACATTGCACTGCTAATGTGCAATATAGAACTTACCGCAAGACTGTTTGAGTGTCCTGCAAACAGTCTTTGTGTACTCAACAGATATGGGTACTAGAATACATAAGAACCATCAGTTTAGAATTTGATGTTTCTAACACCATGTAAATGATTTGAGCACCATAAAGAAACGGATACCATAGTATATTTTATGGTTGTGGGCTCTGTAAGATGCACACCAGTCTATCATTCATTTTACCAGCAGTTTTGGACCTTTTTAGGTGCTTTTCTTATGAAGCTCCCTTATGATGAATCAAACCATTGGTCTACCTAGCCATCTGCTCTGAATGGTAGCAGCTCTCTCTCCCTCTGACTTGAGACCCGTATGCGGAGATGGTAGGGATTGAAGCCACACTCTTCAATCCCTGCTTTGATCACATGAAAACATGAAGCTGCCTTATACTGAATCAGACCCTTGGTCCATCAAAGTCAGTATTGTCTACTCAGACCGGCAGCGGCTCTCCAGGGTCTCAGATAGAGGTCTATTCACATCACCTACTTGCCTGATCCCTTTAACTGGAGATGCCGGGGATTGAATTTGTATGCCAAGCAGATGCTCTACCACTGAGCCACAGCCCCTCCCCTTGATGGTATGAAGTCACATACTACTGAGCTGTGGCCTGTCCCAGGCAGCCCATTAGGTGATTTATCATGACTACTTGCTATGACCTGGATATCTCTTATCATCCTGCCAAGGGTAGAAGAGAATTTTACTGGACATCTACTCAAGGGGTGAAAGTGACGACATTCTCCTGACTCAAAGGAAGTGATAAAACTTTTCTGGCTGATTTGCAGGACGTTGCTAATGATTGGCTTTCAAATGGTTACATGCATTTCATAATAAATTACTATTTGATAAATGGTTATCTGAATTCACCCCCAATCAAGTTGCATCGCACGGGCAGTATGACTCAGAGAACACTCAGCTTCAACATCTGTAAACAATTGCTGCTGTAAAACCATTTCCCCATATTTAACTTATACGAGCTCCTTCCCCTTTCTTAGGTATCCCTTAGTTCTCACATATGTATGTATTTATTTATTTTTTTGCCATCCAGTCGCAGCTGATATATGGTGACCCCATATGGTTTTCAAGGCAAGAGACATTCAGAGGTGGTTTGCCATTGCCTGCCTCTGTGTAACAACTCTGGACTTGCTTTGTGGTCACCCCTCCAAGTACAAACCAGGGCCAACCTTGCTTAACAACTGAGATCTGATGAGATCAGGCTAGCCTGGGCTATTGTGTGTGTAAAGTGCCTTCAAGTCGCAGCCGACTTATGGAGACCCCTTTTGGGGTTTTCATGGCAAGAGACTAACAGAGGTGGTTTGCCAGTGCCTTCCTCTGCACAGCAACCCTGGTGTTCCTTGGAGGTCTCCCATCCAAATACTAACCAGGGCTGACCCTGCTTAGCTTCTGAGATCTGACGAGATCAGGCTAGCCTGGGCCATCCTGGGCTATTGGCCTTCGGTTAATTGTAGGGACTTCAAGCTTAGACATTCTTTAGCATTGGGATGGTTTGGGGGATAGTGGGTATTGAGCACCTCAGTACTTTTAGTCCAAGCTGGAAGATCTTTACAACCAAGAGAAGCCCTCCCCTTGCCTGAATGATAGCTCCATCCCAGTGCATGGCTATCAGCATGCTAAAGGGAAATTAAAATAGGACCCATCTCTGATATCTAATGATGTCCTGGTATGGCTACAACCATTTTAACTCATTTGATATGGGAACTGGAAATAGAATATTTTGGTGATGGGTTAAGTAATAAGGAAATTTTCCTCTGAGCTTACGCAGAATGCTTTTCTAGCAGTGACAGCCTGCATTAAAGATTAACAATTAAGGTATGTGACAAATTGACATGTTTGAGCTCTGGTCCCTTACTTGGTAGATGTAATCTCTGGCTGCTAACAGTAGAATGTTCACAAATAAATCCTGTGAGGGAAGTGAAAGGTCAGTTTGGCTGTAGGAAGCCTCCCACTGGGCCTAGAAGCAGAAGAAATTGTATAGGTTGGAAAGGAAATTGAATAAGAAGGAGGCCTGACAGGAAGCGAAGCTGAGTGAGGCAGGCCAGAAGCAGAGTGGTTGAGTTAAAGGGAGCAAAGTAAATAAAAGATTGAGAACGATATACTCAGAGGAAGTACAGATGGAAGAAGCAGAAGTTGCAAGTATGGAAAAGGTAGAGGAAGCATTAAGCAAATGAATAGACCAAGGAAAAGGGAGAAAAATCTCACACAGGACCTTTGTTTAGTATAACTCTAGGAAGGAGGCCAGACTTCTATGAATGATTGTATCCTTATACTTGGCAACTGTGCTTTCCCCCTTCTGCATACTACATGTGCATTCTGTACAGGTACTTAGGGTTGCCAACCTCCAGGTGAGGCCTGGAGACCTCCCAGAATGGAAAAAAGGGCTCCGTTGGAGGGGAGACTCTATGGCATTGTACCACACTGAGGTCCATCCCCTCCTCATCCCTGCTTTCCCCAGGAATTTCCCAACCTTGGGTTAGCAACCCCTGGTATCTCTAAATTTTCATTGAACCATTGTGACTGGGAAACAAGGTATTGGCGCAACCTGTGAAAGTTCCCTGTGAATATGATTTGCCACTAATAATGATTAGAAGTATAGAAGGGTGAAAGATGTTATCTTCTTGTTCTTGGCAAATGAGAAACATAATTAGCCAGGACTAAGTTGCCTGCCCAGACATGTTGGTATGGAAAAGTTATACTTTCTTAAATAATAGCTTAGAATGTTTCATTTAAAAAACGGTAACAAGGGCCCTTTTTAGTTATATATGTGGTTTTTGAGGTTTCCTTTTATTTGGGATTAGCAGGCAGTCCAAAGCATTCAGTGGATTTAGGTTTTAACTGCTTAGGATTTCATTGTAAATCTTCATGCTAAAAATACATGGAGTAAACTTGCATTTTGTTATGGGAGAATATTGATCATATAGCCTCCCCTGACCGAAATTATTAACTTTACATTTTAATGTTTACTGTGAAGTAAGGAGTGCTGAATTTTCTAGTAATTATGCAACTACCACAGAGTGCAGAGTTACTCCAGTCTAAATCTGTTTAAATCAATTTGCTTAGACTGGAATAACTGCACAGGATTACAACGTTAGTGAAACAACGGGCAGTCACTGATCTGGGGGAGGGTGGAATACAAATAAAATTCTTCTTCCTCATTCTTCTTTCTCTTCCTTTTCCTCTTCCTCCTCTTCCTTTTCCTCCTCTCTGCCAGCTACGAAGTAGGTACCGCTGACCTAAAATATTTTCACAGTGCTGAACTCCTCCAAATTACCCTTTGCTTAGATCAGGAGAGATCAGTTTGCTGAAATTGTCTATCAACATCATAACTGAGATATTTGAACTCTAGTCTCCAGGGTTCAGGTGCCCTGTTGTAGACACTGATATCTTTGTTGTATAGGCAGGTTGTAATGGCTCTCATTGCTTGAACCCTTGTCCCTAGAAAGGCTCAGTGGATTCTGATCCCCATGATTAGAAAAGTGGGTGTTTTTGAAGAAAGCAAAGATAAATGCTTTGAATTTATTTGCCATCAGACACGTTTTAGTTGTGGTTTACATCAGTTGCTCTTGATTTTATTTGTATTTTTTATTTTAATTGTAAGTTTTTGTAAATTTCCCTGGGGGTCCAGCTTGGGCAGAAGATGAAATAGATTTGGAATGAATGAAAAAGGCAGGCAGGAAGATGAAGAAGACTCTTAGACATGACTCATGGTGGTCCCTTCCAACTCTATGATTCTATGATTCATAAAGTTGTGGGCAGCAGCATAAGAGTGGCTTCTCCATGGTTTCTTCCCATGCCATTCCAATAATGGTTGCACACAGGAGCCACACAGAAGGGACTAGTGACATGTAATGCAATCCTAAACAGAGTTATACCCTCCTTAGTCCATTAAAGTTAATGGATTTAGAACACTATGACTCTGCTTAGGGTTGCACTGTTAGGCAAGTAGATTTTCCTGGGAGTAAGCCCCGTTTAATAGACTGGGTCTTACTTCTGAGTAGACTTGCTCAGGATTGCTCCCTTAATCAAGGGGTATGGGTAGGGCTCAGTGATAGAGCACCTACTTTGCAAGTGGTAGGTCCCGGACCCAATCTTTAAGGGGTCTCAGAGAACAGGTGCAGGAAAAGACCTTTCTCTGCCTGAGGGTAGATGGTATTGCACTAGGAGGACTATTGGTGTCATTTGGTATAAGGCAGCTTCATATGCTATTTATGCTCACACGTAGGAGGGAAGGGGACATTCAGATGGTCCGAATGATGTTCATGTGTTCCCAGATGTTACTTGAATAGCATGGGACAGACACTTCCAAGAAGCACCCTCTACACAGCTGCTGATGACAGATGAATCACACTTCAAGATCAGTAAGAAATACATAGAATGGAATTGAACCGAACGATGCCATTTTATGCCTGTTTGTCAGGCTGAAGAAATCGTACGGATTGTGTGGTTTTCGTTTTGTTCCAGGTGCTTCTCCGCACAAAACAGCATCTGCGACAAGTCGGCAGCAGTGAGCTTGCAGAATGTACCTGGAGCACGACAAATACATACCTCACCCGGTTGTTGCTTATTAAAAAGCTGGGCACTGTGAACAGAGAGATTAATTCACAGAGCAGAGGAGTTTAAAGTCCAAAGCTTTCTGGCGGTGTTGCCTTTCCCCCTGCTATTTTTGAATAAAATGCAGAAATAGTTAAGGAGGCTTGAGCTATTAACTGAAGCCCCGCACATCAGAGCTGTGTTATTAACATTAACCTTTGGTAAAGAAGAAAAGCCGTTCAGCACCTCAAGATATTTGCTCTGTCCTTGACCAAAAAAGAAAGAGGCATAATTAGCTATGAAATTAGACATGACATTGCAGAGAGCATCCTGACACTTGGAAAAGTCAGCACTGGATGCCGTTTTGTCATGAAGCTCTCGCTGAGTGACGTAAAGCAACCAAATCCTCCCTCGAGGGCTTCATCTCAAACAGAGCAATGATCCTCACCAGTAGCAGAGCGCTGTAGGAAACTTAGGCAGAATACTAATGGCGGAGAAACTCGCAAACAGAGGGGACCCCAAAACAAATCAAGAGCGTCGCCAGTATGAATGCATTCACAAGAAGTTTTGTTGGAGGAATTAATAATTTACAGTTTTAACAGATATCACGTACAATAGCAGTGTGCTCCGAAGGCTCCCAATGCTATTAAATATGCATGGGCCTGCTGGATGAGATTTCAGAGTAATTGGTCTGAGGGAAGGAGCCATGCTATCAATATGTAGACTTGGACACCATGTCAGTCTACAGTCGTTCATGCCTTTATTTTGTCAGGGAGCAAATGCTACCCCAGAATCGTTCAGATTGAACTGTGCTCTTAAAAAAGAAGAAGAAGCTTCCTTGGTGGTGGTGGTGGTGGTGGTGATGTTATAAGAGAAGGCAGGTAATGCAAGACAATGGAAATGCCACCAGGGCAGGAACGTTAAGCTGGCGCACTGCAAGAATTAATTTGTTCAAATGCTTGACCTTCAGTTCTGTGGAGAAATCACAGCTTTGTTAATTGAGGTCCAGAAGGTCTAAACAGAGCTGTTTCACATGATGGTAGAAGGGTTCAATGCTATCAAGCGTTGCCAGCTGCACAATCATCAATCCCTTCGCCAATTACATGGAAACAAATTAATTCATTCATTCATTTATATTCACTTATGGCCTGCCTTTCTCCCCAGTGGGGACCCAGGGCGGTTTACGTCTTCTCCTCTCCACCATTATTTCCTCACAACAACACCGTGAGGTGTTAGGCTGAGAGTATGTGACTGGCCCAAAGTCACCCAGAGAGCTTCCATGGCAGAGCGAGGATTCGAACCTGCATCTCCCAGATCCCAGTCGGACAATCCAACCACTACTCTGACCAACAGAAATTAAGTAAGAGTTCTGAGTGAATTGCGCCTCCTTGTGAGTTCTCTGGATGTTGCTGTCCCCATTTACACAGGGGAGCCAGTCTACACTCCCAATCCCCATGCTTATAAATAGTGAACAGATTTCCTGTAGCATGTCAGATGTCTTGCAGGGAAGCTTTTGTATCATTCAGGCAAGATCCTTTTGGGGGCCACTGATACGCAGTGATGCGACTAGCATGTAGTATGTGCGGGCAAGCAGAATGGTAAATATTTACGTTTCCTAGAAAATATTGTGGACTTCTTTGCAATGTAGCATTAATGGACACAGGATAAGGCAGTTGTAGGGTTGCCAATCTCCAGCTGATGCCTAGGCCCAGAAGTACAACTGATCTCCAGACTACAGAGTTTAGTTCCCCGGAGAAAATGACAGCTTTGGAAGGTGGGCTGTGTTGCATTACATCCCTGCTGAGCTCCCTCCCTTCCCCAAACTTCACCCCCAAATCTCCAGGAATTTCCCAAGATGGAGTTGGCAACCGTAGGCAGTACATAGACATTTTGTAGACATCAAAAGGAACTTCTTGCTTCCTTGGCTGCCCCATTCCAGTGACTGCAGATTATGGTTTTATTTTAAAGTGCTTCGAAGAAGCTGTGAGCAAGGAATGCCACAAAGCTGCAAATGCTTGTTAAGTAGCACGTCTTGAACATAAGCTAAAGTTTGCTTTTTAGATTTTTTATTTTGTTCTCCCATCATCTCTACTCATTTTGTCATGGCATCTGCAGGAGATGGATTGGCATTGAGACATAGCCTTTCAAAGTCACCATGAAAAGCTGCTTCTTCTGTCAAAGCTTTTTTGGACAACTAGCATCATCTTCATTGAGGACCTTCTCCTTCCCCTACGATTAAGTTTTAATTTTCGGACCCAGAGTGGTCCATTATTATGTACATTGTATACTTTCTGGTAGAAATAGTGGCAGAAGCTCTATCTTCTGCATAGAACATAGCATGCTGGGCTAAATCAGGGATTGAACTGTCTACTTACTTGCTTGGCCATGTTCCTTAGTTTCCCTCAAGTAATCATTCCAGATGTCGTAAGCATGGCACTATTAGCCATGTTCTGTGGAGCAAAAACTCTGAAAAGCCATTGAAGTGGAGTGGTTAGAGCAGGGGTTCCATATGGCCATGTGTGCCATGGTGTCTGCTGCCATAGTTCCTTGCACAGCAAGGCTTCTGATTGGCTACTGGAGATTCAATTGGCTGTGCAGATTTTTAAAAACGTTGCTTTGGCAGCAGCTTCCATGATGACACAAGGATCTTTACTATGTGACTGAAGGTAAGCTGTAGCAGCCATTTTGTGGCTAGCTTTGCCTCCCATGGCAGCCAATTTCTGACAGCCATTTTGTGGTTCACCCTCCATACTGTGTAAGAATTCCAAAGGCACCCACAGGCTCAAAAAGATTGGGGACTCCTGGGTTAGAGTGTTGGAGAGACCAGGGTTTAAATCTCTGCTCAGCCATGAAACTCACTGGGTGACTTTGGGCTACGATTGCCAACTCCTGGTTGGTAAATTTCTGGAGATTTGGGGGTGGAGCCTGGAAAAGGTGCAATTTGGAGAGAGGGGGACCACAGCAGGGTATGACGCCATAGATTCCATCCTCCTAAGCTGCCATCTTTGCTGGGGCAACTGCTTTCTGTAGTCTGGAGATGAGTTGTAGTTCTGGGAAATCTGCGGAACTCACCTTAAGTTTGTCAACCCTACTTCAGGCTAGTCACTTTATCTCAACCTAAATCACTGGGTTCGTGTAAGGCTAAAATGAAGGGAATGAATCCTATCATGTATTGCACCCTTTATTCCTTGGTAGAAGAATGGGATAAAATTTTGATAACTTGGGAGAACGCTAGAGTCCACTGGGTTAGTTATCTAACAGCATGCACTAACCTCCTTGTCATAGGCTAATGAAAGAGTGGATTTGCTATTCTTTCATTGCATGTTTATGGATAGAAAATGACTTTTAAAGGTAGTCTGTGTAAAACCACAGAATGGTGGTTATTCCAGATGAATTAATTTGGAATTTAACAATATTATTTTGTACCTGGGCTCGTGGTACTCTTGAGAAAATAGCATCTTTTCTACTAGAGAATATAGATCATAGGGATTGTGCATCAACTTCCTTTGCACTTCAGTGGGAAAGGAATTCAAAGCTAGCGTGGTGTAGTGTTTTAAGAGCGGTGGTTTGGAGCGGTGGCCTCTAATCTGGAGAACCAGGTTTGATTCCCCACGCCTCCACATGAGCGGCGGATGCTAATCTGGTGAACTAGATTTGTTTCCCCACTCCTCCGCACGAAGCCAGCTTGGGTGACCTTGGGCTAGTCAAAGCTCTGTTAGAGTTCTCTCATCCCCACCTACCTCACAGGGTGTCTGTTGTGGGGAGGGGAAGGGAAAGTGATTGTAAGCCGGTTTGATTCTTCCTTAAGTGGAGGAGAAAGTCGGCATATAAAATCCAACTCTTCTTCTTTGAAAGAATTTCAGGACGTTGACTCTGTATTTGTTCAGTGTGGATATGTGCTTGCCTCATGGGAGCTTTGTGGGATTATTAATACACTCTCCCCCTTTTCCACTGTTGATATTTTTTAATTGTTTGTCTTAGTGTGGCTAAGACAAACAACAAAAGACGAGAATTCTATGTTCGGTGCCTTCCTTTGCAGAGGTGACTACCATACAGAGTTCCATTTACCATAATGTACTTATATGGTAGTTATAGATATAAGGTAGCAATAGCTGAGATTCTCAACTGTGGTTAGGATTGCCCTGTTCATTGATGGGATTGCAGGATTCATCTGGCATAAGGCAGAATGCTGAAGCTATTGCAAACCACATTTTCCCCCAAGCTGAGACATCGCTAAGCCCTGAATAAGAAGAAGAGTTGGTTTTTATTTTTCAACTTTCTCTACCACTTAAGGAAGAATCAAACCGGCTTACAATCACCTTCCCCTCCCCGCAACAGACACCCTGGGAGGTAGGTGGGGCTGAGAGAGCTCTAAGAGAACTGTGACTAGCCCAAGGTTTCACAGCTGGCTTCATGTGTAGGAGTGGGGAAACCAACCTGGTTCTCCAGATTAGAGTCCACCGCTCCTAACCACCGCTCTTAACCACTACACCACGCTGGCTCTCACATTCTAGCAACACATTCTATATAAAATAGGAGGCCAGCTTGACTTCTACTCTGAAGATTAGAGTATAGCATATTGCCAAAATGCTGTGAGGTTTAGGCTTCATGATGAGGGATTTGTTCCATGTAGCTGAGAACTTGAGTAGCTAGTTTTTTTAAAAAGTGTTTGCCACTTGGTTTGTATGCAAACAACTGACTCATAAGCCTCAGTGGTCATTATTTATTGCACTGTACAAAATGTTTGTGTTGTTGTTTATTTTCCCAACAATACTTTCCAGAAGAGCCGAAGTATAGCATCCCCCTTCCCAAAAGACAGTGTTTAATCCCTAATAAATGCATTGGGGTATACATTGTTTGCCTGTGAGTGTAGCGATTTGCATTCCTACATTAAACTTGGTG
This sequence comes from Euleptes europaea, assembly GCF_029931775.1. Taxonomy (NCBI): domain Eukaryota; kingdom Metazoa; phylum Chordata; class Lepidosauria; order Squamata; family Sphaerodactylidae; genus Euleptes; species Euleptes europaea. Next base: position 97,947,600 of record NC_079314.1, read on the forward strand.
AGCTGAGGCTACTCTGCTGGCTGAAAACTCAGCTCTGGAGGCAGAGTCAAATCTCATTATACTATTCATTGGGCCATACTGGAGCTTTAGTTGGGTTATTATGAGGCTAAAGTGATACTAGAGTATGCAGCCTAAAGGTGTGTCCAAAGCAGAATTCCATGTCATGTTTCTCTTGGTTATAGTCTTTAGCTTGTCCTCTAGGAATGGGGAAGGGGAGGGTGCTTAGCTCCGCCCCCCCATCATGTTTTAAACTGGATCTTAAGTCAGCAATAAGCCATGGTTTCAGAACCTGGAGAAACAAGAACCCAAGCTAGCATTTGTTGAAGATAAGGTCGGGACTGATGCTTCCCTTAATCACAATTAAGGGATGAAGGGGTAATTCACCCCCAAGAGTGGGGGGAGAGGGAGCATGCATCCCTGTGGCTGACACCTGATGTCCCACCTGTGGTTCAGAGGGAGCCTGTGTTTTGTCTCTGCTGGCAAAAAAAAAAGAAGAAGAAAAGGTGAAAAGAAAAGGAAGGAAAAAGGGAAAACTGGAAGTTTGGAAGCAAGGGAATTAAATGTGATTTCTGATTGTAGTGAAAGGTATATGAAGTAAAATAAAAGGAAGTGCTGGAAAGAAATGCTGTAGGAAGTGTTCCTGTTGACACCAGAAAGGATTTTCGCCAAAGAGACAAATTTACTAGTGTATATCAAGTTATATTTGCAGAGTCGCTCTTGCGTGTTATTCCTACATCTGGATACTTATGAAAAGTTAATGTGCGGACATATAATACATGCAACATGTTTCCCTAGAGCCTCAGAGTCATTTCCATAAAACTGAATCAAAGACTGATCTAAATGGATGGGTTAATTTATGTTGGAGACTTCATTGGGACCATTTGGTATGCAACCTGAGAGGCAGATTTTCATCCTCACCTTATCCTCTAAGGCACAATTTATTATCTGTTCCAAAAGAATCAGCCTGTGGTGGGATCTCCAGTTTGGAAAAATGTTTTGTGTCAGTTGGCCCAAATGTCAGGGCAGTGGCAGTATCTCTTGCTCCCAGATAAGAGGGATCAGTTCTTCCATTGCAAGAGGAGGAAAGAGAGTATAACGTAGCATATGTAACTTTAGTGAAACATCTAAATCTACTTTAGGATGGCATTCCAATTAGAGTAGTATAAACAGTATTTACCTCTAAGGATCACCAGCACATGTACCTTTTGGGTGCTTCACACCACACAAAAGTGCATATCGGACGTTGAGTAAAATTTCTATTTCAGCCATATATAATTCCCTGGCAAGCCTGATCTCATCAGATCTCAGAAGCTAAGCAGGCTTGGCCCTGGTTAGTGTTTGGATAGGCAACCTCCAAGGAATACCAGGGTCATGACGCAGAGGCAGGCAATGGTAAGGTAAGCCACCTTTGAACGTTTCGTGCCTTGAAAACTCCACCTGGGGTCCCCATAAGTCAGATGTGGCTTGATGGCACCAAAAAAATCATCATTTTGCACTACTAGTAAAATCACCCATTATGCCACTTTTCAGTGGTGTGTTATTTTTTATGTTATTTATAGTCCACCTTTCTCGCAAAGACTCAAGGCGGATTCCACCTAATGAGTCAGTTCAGTCAACAAAATGGGACATTCAACAATTAATGCATTAGGATATTAGAAGTCTGGAACCACCAAAAAGAAAAAGAAGCATAGCATAAGTATTAATGTGACACATAATAAGCGGAATAGAAATTATGTAATAGGATCCCACTTAGAATACGCTGCATAGAGCAGCAAACACCCCAAGTCCCAATCATTTATCCAACCGTTTTGTATTGTGAAACTGTTTTGTTTTGTGCAGCCTTATTACCTGTGCAGAAAAGCCCCTTTGCATAGTTCAGCTTTGCATAGTTTGCGGAAGGCTGGGAGCATGGGAGCTTTTCTGACCTCCTCGGGCAGGCCTTTCCACAAGGTGGGAACCAAAATGGAGAAAGCACTTGAATGGACAGTTGTTGATTTTGCCCATTTGCAGGTTAGCACCTGCTGACATGAGCAGAGTTGTCATGGTGGAGCATAGGGAGAGAGGCGGTCCTGTAAATAAGAAAGGCAATGACCATGAAGGGCATTATATGTGATAGCTAGTACCTTAAACTGAGCTCAGTAACAAATGGGCAACCAATGGAAGGTCTGCTGAATGGGAGTAATATGTGGCATTCTGTACCAGTTGGAGTTGCCGAGTTGATTTTGAGGGGAGACCAATGTACGGTACATCACAGTAGTCTAGTCTCAATGTTACTGTGGCATGGATCCAGGTGGCCGGATCAGGTGTAAGGGGCCATTTTATATTTATGGAGAAGAGTTTTCTTATAGAAGTATAGGCAGGGGATTGGATCCTGTGATAGGCTTATGGAGACATATCTTCTCCCCCTTTCCTTTCCCACAGCAGCCCTCTAAAGCCCTAAAAGGCACCGGTAGGCGTCAGAGACTCCCATTAACAAAAAGCCACCAGAATAAGAAATCACTCCCTCTTCTACCAGTGTTGTTTCCACTAATGCAAGAGGCTGTGCTGGCAGAAGAGGGAGGGGGATTTTGCATGATTCCCTCACTCACAGCAGTCCCTCTTGCCCAATGGCTCTTTTCCCAATGTCTCTCCATCCATGGGTGAACCAGTCAGGACCCTGGGACAGCCTCAACTTGGAATGAAGACTTCTTGGAAGAACAGAGAGAAACCTCAAGGACCAAGGAACCCTCCATGGACCCCACGGCACCTGGTTGGCCACTGTGTGAACAGACTGCTGGACTTGATGGACCTTGGTCTGATCCAGCATGGCCTTTCTTATGTTCACTATACCTGAGGCTCCCTATGCCCCACAGCCTCGACACTACCCCAGCAGGCTCCTGTTCAAAAGCCAGTGGAACAAGCAGACCAGGAGCTCCCTGAATGGACACCCCTACCTGCAGTACCCCAAGGGTCTCCCACAGGACCTCAAGAACAAAGAAGGCAGTGAGCCAGAGCCGAAGCCTTAATAGGTTGAAGGCGCTCATGCCTTAAAGCCCGAGGCATCCTTCAAGTGCATTATTGACTGAACACTTCAGATGGCAGGATCAGAGACCTGGCCACTTATGTTAACAGTATTTTTATATGTCTGAATATTAGAACAATCACTACTGACAGCAATTCTTTAGAGGGAATGGTCACAAAATTTCCCAGCTCTAAGGGAATGTAATTACTTTGGAACAGCAATCACTTTTAAGAAAGGCAATCCAAAGCCAAATAAATTGCTGCACTGAAAAGAGATTATTGTCTTTAAGACAAAACTGTCCATATTATGCAAATTGCACTGCTTAACATGCATTGATAGAGAGATTTAAAAAAATCTTGCAATCAATTTATCGTAGAGTGCTAGATACTCAGGGGAGCTAAAAGGAATAGCAGGTTCTGCATAACGTCTTTTCCTCTAACATACTTCAGCAGAAGGAATATGTAAATGATTTTCTCATTTAATTTTTAGCCAACGGGCTATTAAAAGATTCAGAGCAGGGTAAACCATTGAGCTGATTTCCATATCTCAAACGGAGTACAGGTTTCAACGGGGAGCATTGGCACACAAGACCTGTGAGTTTAATAGCATAATTGTAGAATTTAGAAGTGTCCTTCAAAGAACTAAGTAGAAGGAACATAGAGCAACATGCTGTTTTATTGATTTATTTGTTATTGTTGTTGTACAAAACAATGATCTGGATTGAATACAACTATCTAATAAATAATATTTTGATATAGTTTCGTAAGTTTTGTGGTAAAATGTAGATTACTGTGGACAGGGTCTGCAAGTTTTGGTTTACAAAATATTTGTAGTTTAGTGCTGTTTCCTTCCAAAGCCAGAGGGTGTTTTTGATTAACCAATTATTCTGAGCCCCTTGAGGGAGATTTTGAGAATTCATAGTGGGAAGAGAGGATAATGTGGGTGGACGAATATACGAGGCTGTTCACTGCTGAGCCATCCAAAGACAGCATTTTGGGCTCTAACTAAGCTACTATGTAATGCAAATTAAGGGTCCATCTGAAATGTCTTCAGACAGAGGACGTAATCATACCTGTCTGCCTTTAAAAGAAGAACACACAATTTCCAGAGGCTGCTTCTAGTGTTAGATGCACAGGGAATTATCCACCAATGTTCCTTTACAGGCCTCGCTAAGAGGGATTGGTACAGAGATGCTTGCAGGAGCTCTGAATAAAAGGATGCGGAGTCCTTTTTATCAAGCCTTAATGATCCACTTGTGGACAGTCTTTCTTGCAGTGTAACAAGCTAAGGAACAGCCCTGTGGCACAGAGTGGTAAGCTGCAGTGCTCCCATTGGAAGTCGGTTTCAGGTAGCCAGCTCAAGGTTGACTCCACCTACCATCCTTCCGAGGTCGGTAAAATGGGTACCCAGCTTGCTGGGGGTAAAGTGTATATGACGAAGGAAGGCAATGGCAAAAGCACCCAGTAAACACAGTCTGCCTAGTAAGTGTCATGATGTGCCGTCACCCCATGGGTCAGTAATGACTTGGTTGCTTGCACAGGGAACTACCTTTACCTTTTTAACAAGCTAAGAGGGGCACTGTCATGTTGAGAATGAGTTCACACCTCCTTTCCTCAAAACAAGTACTTTAATTTGTTGCGGTTAATATTCAAAGTCTGTATTTTTATTGCAAAGCATTAACACAAAAATCTTCTAATCAATTTACCCTTATATGGAATAGAGATCAGATCACCTGGAGAAAAATGGCCGCTTTGGCAATTGAGCTCTATGGCATTGAAGTCCCTCCCCTCCTCAGGCTCCGCCCCAAAAATCTCCCACTGGTGGCAAAGAGGGACCTGGCCACCCTATTAGTCAGCCATTGAGAACCTATCTGTTGTTCTAATAATGCCTTATTAGATAAGGCAACGACTGTTACTGCTTTAGTCAAAGATTGGCTTTGCAAGCAGTTTTTTAAATATAATTCTGACTCTGCTGAAATCATCAGGAGTTCAGTATAGACTACTCAGGAATCTGTTCTGACCACAATTTCAGTGTCATCAAAAGTATGGAGATATTTGCGTAGATTGACTTGGTTTGCTTAATTTATTTTGCTTTCAGTTTATCAAATAATTTAGAACTTGTTGGCAAGAACTGAGGTGGCAGAAAGAAGGGGAAGAAAGGAGCAGCAGGGGACTGAATATTGGTATCAAAGGAGACCCAGTAATGCTTCGGGTAAAATTTAGAGAGCTATATAGGTCTTTGAACTGTTGGAAACCTTTCTCTAAAGTTTTGCTTGCTATTTCTGTCTTCCAGACATAGACAGTTTAAAACAATTCTTTATAAACTCTTAAATACTAATTATTCTGTGTTTGTGCAACACACCTATGGAGATTATGCATTTCTTGACTTTAGTGGTGTGGAGTGATTTTTTTTTTTTTTGGCATGGATTTTGTTCAACTAAGCACAGTCTCTTTTGGAAACAAACAGATTAGTTTTACCCTCACTAGAGTCTCTGTTTTAGGGTTTGGCTTTTCATTATCAGAGATATCTGCCCAAGGAGGTTCAAGTGGTTGCTGATTTCTATCCTAATTAGTGTTGGGTGACTTGCTGTGATTTCTAAACCATCCACATTTCTGAATATACCAGATAAAATCACTTTATCTTGAATTAAAGGAAAATATGTCGCTTCATTTATCTAAAGTTCTCTCCTTTGCTTGCAAGACTCCAATAATTATTTTTATGGTGTGAAGAAACTGGGGGAAGATGAATCATCTCAGCATAATCAATCAAAATGCTAAAATATTATGTAAATTGTTAGTCATTTGTTAAAAACTGGCGTAACTATTTATTATGGTACTCTTCAACACTATGAGGAGTGTACCCCACAAGTACACAGTTACCTACCAACTGGACTCTAATCTGGAGAACCGGGTTTGTTTCTCCACTCCTACACATGAAGCCAGCTGGGTGACCTTGGGCTAGTTACAGTTCTCTGAACTCTCTCAGCCCCAACTACCTCTCAAGGTGTCTGTTGTGGGGAGAGGAAGGGAAAGAGATTGTAAGCCGTCTTGATTCTCCTTAAAAGGTAGAGAAAGTCGGCATATAAAAACCAACTCGTCCTCTCTTCCTCCTCTTTTCTCTTCTCCTCCTCTCTTCTTCTTCTCTCTTCTCTCTTCTCTCTTCTTTCTTCTCCTCTCTTCTCCTTCTCTCTTCTCCTCTCTTCTTTTCTTCTTCACCTTGCTTTGGTTCTTCAAAAGGGAGTGAGAAACCATCTGCATCCACAGCATTGAAATTTGTTATTTTACAAGACTATTTTGGATTTTTTCCCCCATCTTTAGGACAGTCCAGATGAAAAACTCTTCTAAAAAAATGAAAGCTTGTTTCACTGCAGTTTAATTTAGCCTACAAAGTAGAAAGCTGTGGTTAGAGAGCAACAAACTAGAAAAAGAATATGTTATGCAATTGGCAGCACCCTATGAACTACTTCCATATTTGAACACACACAGAGAGAAATGTCTGATGGAGTCTCTTATATGGTTCTGACAGAGATCCATCCCTATTCATTGCATAATCTGGAGGATTTAAAACATCCTTAACTAAATAGAGCTGTGTTTACAAAGTGGGATAGGCAGGAGACTTTTGTGTTTAAATGCTTGGATCATGCAGGGGTTCTTTTTTAATTATTGGATGCCTTCCTGTAATTCATGGACACTTGAGTTTTGCTTTCTTAATAAAAGGAGTAGATTTACCTGCATGAAAATAAATACCCACTAAACTGGAATTCAACTTTCATTAAGAAGAATGCTGCAATATAATATCATTTATTCTGAAGAATAGTGATGCTCTGTATTCAAGACAGTGTCTTTACTAGAAAGCTATACCTTAAACTTCTGCCTGGTTAATTGACTAGAATTAAGAGTATCTCAATGTAGGTACTGAAGCTACAGTGGAGTTGTTTGATAAAGGTCATAGTTAAATTTACAGTTGGGATAAGAGATCACAGGATATCATGGGGCATCCCACATTTTAGAGAAATTCCAGAAGATTGCCAGATATCTGTTCATCCTTTGACATACCTATGAAGCTGCCTTGTACCAAATCTGGCCATTATTCCATCTAGGTTATCATTGTCCATTCTGACTGGCAATGTCTCTCCAGTTACAGAAAGGTCTTTCCCTTTTTACATCAGATCTTTTAATTGAAGGTGCCTGGGACTTCAATATGAGCATTCTCCATGCAAGTCTTGTGCTATGTCACTGGGCATCAACTCCTCCTAACTCCTCACGTGAGCCTTGGGTGTGTAACAATCCTAACATCCACATACAATAATCCATGCATGTTAATGATTGTGTTGATAATTGTTACAATGCAGGGAAACTCTTGATGTGACTCTCTGACTGGGTATTCAGGCTACTTATTAGTCATATTCACATGGTAGAGTTCTTCTAGGGGACTATACCTTCAAATCAATGGCACTGCCATGGGCACTCGCATGGCTCCACAATATGCCAACATTTTCATGGCAGATCTAGAACGTTTTCTGAACTCATACCCCCTGGCACCTCTCCTTTACTTGAGATTCATTGATGACATTTTCTTTGTCTGGACTCATGGCAAAGAAGCCCTTGAAAGATTTCACCAAGCTTTCAACGACTTCCACCCCACCATCAATCTAACTATGAATTACTCCAAACAAGAAATCAACTTCCTAGACACCACAGTACAGATCCATGGGGGACACACAAGCACCACATTGTACCGGAAACCGATGGATCGGCAAACGTATCTACATGCATCCAGCCACCACCCCAACCATATCAGACAATCCATTGTCTATAACCAAGCCCTACGCTATAGTCACATCTGCTCCAATCCTTCAGACAGAGATACACACTTGAGAGACCTACAGCAAACATTTTTGCAACTACAATATCCTGCTGATATGGTGAGAAAGATGATTGAGAAGGCCAGAATGATACCCAGACACAACTTACTACAAGATAAGCCCAGAGAGAATGACAACAGAACACCTCTGGTTGTCCCTTATAGCTCCCAACTAAAACCAGTCCAACGTATTATTAAGGACCTACAACCAATGCTGGATTGTGACACTTCCCTCACTGAAGCACTGGGGGGGGGGGCGTCCCTTTCTTGCTTACAGACAGCCGGCTAACCTAAAACAACTTCTCACCCATGATGATAAACTACTTAACAGAAACATGGACTCTGGCACCAAGGCCTGCAACAAACCAAGGTGCCAACTTTGCCCTCATATAGATTCTAGGAACATCATCTCTGGACCCACCAATGTCAGCCATACTATCTCAGGTTCATACTCCTGCTCATCTTCTATTGTGATTTATGCCATCACATGCCAGCAATGCCCTTCCACAATCTACATTGGACAAACAGGTCAGTCTCTTAGACAAAGATTAAATGGACATAAGTCTGACATCAGAAACTACAATATTCAAAAACCAGTGGGAGAACATTTCAACCTTCCAGGACATTCTGTTGCAGATTTAAGAGTAGCAGTTCTCTTACAAAGGAATTTCAAAGGGAGATTGGAAAGAGAAACTGCTGAATTACAGTTGATATTCAAACTAAAGTCAATGCATTTAGCTGGGCTGAATAAAGACCTTGCATTCATGGCTCATTACCAATGCTGATTTCTCCACACCCATCTCTCCCCTGGACATCCCAGACTCTTCTGCATACCACACCGAATCCCATCACGCCTGCTATTCACATTTACATACTGTTAACATTTACATACTAATGCTTGTCTGAATTCACTCTCCTCTACTTAAAAGACAGATGGATTCACATTCTAGCTGTCTCTGAAGAAGTGAGCTGTGGCTCACGAAAGCTCATACCCTACCAGAAAATATTTTTGTTAGTCTTTAAGGTGCTACTGGACTCTTGCCCTTTTCTACTACTGCAGAAAAAAGAAACAGAGAGACACAGAAACTGGGTTAGCCTTTTAAAATGTGTGCTTGTTGCTGTATGAAAGTGTGCATTTTGTGAGAATCCCATTAAACACTTGCAGATTGAGCATTTTGGAGTGCTCAACCTGAATGCTCACAAAAATGTACAGTTTCAAGATGAAAATGGGGAAGGGTTAACCTTCATTCCTATCCTGATTGATGCAGGTGGAATATTGCTGTAGCTAATTTTGTTCCTATGTGTCAGGTGGAGTGAGGGGCCCCTTATCCATGGCTATTACTGTTTAATTTACTCTTTTGCTATTTTCTTGTTGGGTGTGGGTACAAGGTCCCAACTTGAGACACATTAAAAAGATGTGTGATTTTCAGAGAGAGCTTGTGCTCTGCATTTCTAAAAGACGCCTTAAAAGTGTCTTGGGATTAGCTGTCAGTAATCTTTTTTTTTTTTTTTAAGGTAATGCTTGCTAGCTATGAACCGTGGTTACAGTCTGGATAGTTAATTCTTCTGTACTCCCTTGTCAAAACACTAAGTCTTTTTGTTTGAATAGGCAGGCATATTTGAGGAAATTTAGCAGCAAGCAATCAATACAAAGTACAAAAAACCCACCCCGCTTTTGGGAGCATGGCGATAACAAAAAAAGGTTGTACAATCGGACTTTAAAAGGTTTGTAGAAAAAGCACTTTGAAGGAGGTATGATTATCTGTAACTATGTGATGAGAAATGATAGTGAAGAGGGATGAATGGATAGCAAGGGGGTTTCAGATATTGTAGGAGACAATCTAGGAGACATAAAAAAAATTACCATGTCAGGAAAATAACAAAACCTGACATTACCTTTTCTTGAGCATGTTCGCTCTTCATTGCTAGCATTTTCATTGATAGTGTTATGTGCAAGGCAATTAACTAATGACTCCAACATGGGCTAATTGGGGCTCCTGGTTGTTTTTAATTTTTTTTTAATAATATCCCCTACTTTTCTGCCGGCCTTGGTTCATCACTGTTCTAAATCTGTTTTTGTCCTTTGAGGATATTTTGTTAAAATCTTGTTCGTGTGAGTTCCTACAGTTTCAGTCTTTAGGATTCCTTCCCCACAATATTCAGAAGTTCAATTTATTATATTTTAACTCAAGACGGTGTACATGGTTCCTCCATTTTAATCCCCAGTACAACCCTGTGAGCCAAATGAGACTGAGGAGTGTTTGGCCTGTAGTCACTCAAAGAGCTTCATGGCTTGACTGGAGATTTGAACTTCTAATCTTCTAATTCCTAGTCCAACTGTAACCTCTGCAGCACACTGGCTCTGAGTGGGGAATCGTGCACATCCATACAAATGTGTATGCCTAAAGATTTATTTAAAAAAAAATTAATTAAAACATTCAGAGTCCACCTCTCCTCATGGTTCAAGGCATCTTACAATAGTAGTAAAATAGTTAAAAATTCCAATTAAAATAACTTTGGTCACATTATGAGAAGACAAGAGTCACTGAAAAAGACAATCATGCTAGAAAAAGTTGAAGGCAGCAGGAAAAGAGGAAGACCCAACAGGGGATGGATTGACTCTATAAAGGAAGCCACGGCCCTCAGTTTGCAAGATCAGAGCAAGGCTGTTAAGGATAGGACGTTTTAGAGGACATTGATTCATAGGGTCGCCATGAGTCGGAAGCGACTTGACGGCACTTAACACACACAAAATAACAGACATCAAATCTCTCCCTTCCTCCACCCCCATAAAAGATGCTACCCATCAGAAACCATGCAGTACAGTGCCTGCTAATTCATGCGTTGGTCTGTTTTGTATTATGGATAATCTATTGCAGCACAGTTATGCTCCCCCAATACACCTTTAACCAAAAGAAGCAACACACTTTTAGGTCATTGGGGGACAGCCTATTTCAGAGTAAATAAATACAGAAGGCAGACCAGTGCTTTGGGGGAGGGCTAGAGACACAGCCTGTAGTTCTTGGTAAGAGATTTGGGGTGATACTAGCCTGTTCTATCAGTGAAATGATAAGAGGCTCTCTTGAAGTTCAGGAAGAAAGTTAAGCATTTCAAAACATCATTTGCAAATTGATCAAGGTTAGGATTTATAGGATTTGTGGGTTGGTTTTCCCATTCCTACACATGAAGCCAGCTGGATGACCTTGGGCTAGTCACACTCTCTCAGCCTTACCTACCTCCCAGGGTGTCTGTTGTGGGGAGGGGAAGGGAAGGTGATTGGAAGCTGGTTTGATTCTTCCTTTAGTGGTAGAAAAAGTCAGCATGTAAAAGCCAGCTCTTCTTCTTCTTCCTCTTCCTCTTCCTCCGTCAATGGCTTCTGATCCGTTCAGCTTGGCAGCTTTTTTGCACAGCTTTATGGGAATGAGAGGGAGGGCAAGAAGGATTGCAACATTGTTTGGCTCTTATGGCCCTTTATTGCATCCCCAGGGTAATGCCGAGCGCCAGTTTGGGGTCAGGAAGCAATTTTCCTCCAGGCCAGATTGGCCAGGGATCCTGGTGTTGTTGTTTTTTGGGTTTTTTTTGCCATGTTCTGGGCATAGAGTAGGAGAGCCAGTGTGGTATACTGGTTAAGAGCAGTAGATGCTAATCTGGAGAACTGGGTTTGATTCCCCACTCCTCCACATGAGCGGTGGACTCTAATCTGGTGAACTGGGTTGGTTTCCCCACTCCTGCACATGAAGCCAGCTGGGTGACCTTGGGCTAGTCACAGTTCTCTCTGAACTCTCTCAGCCTCACCTACCTCCCAAGGTGTCTGTTGTAAGGAGAGGGAAAGAAGGAGATTATAAGCCAGTTTGATTCTCCTTAAAAGATAAAGTTGGCATATAAAAATCAACCCTCCTTCTTCTTGGGGGTTTGTGGGGGGAGGTAGTTGTGAATTTCCTGCATTGTGCAGGGTGTTGGACTAGATGATCCCTTTCAACTCTGTTCTATGATTCTATGAATTGAAGTCTCTCCTGCCCCAGTGTCATTGAATTTCCTGACCCTACTGTCCATGAACCTGTGGGTGCAGAAGTGACAAGGCAGAAAGAAATGAAACTCAACCACCATGGTTGCTGCACAGCTGGAATGCTGTTTGGCATTACTGCTTGAGTTGGATAACAGAAATGTGAGGCTTGGCTCACAAGTGACGGTGGCTACTGAAAGTGGCATGCCTGCTGCGGAACATGTTGGCTGTGACCTCAGTATCTCTATTCTGAATGCAGCCTTAAAGTCTTAAAAACACTTTTGTTCAGTGTTATGTCTCAACTACACTGCTATTAGACCATTTTCTTAAAAATGGAATCTGGCCCAACTTAGAGCAGAGTAGGGTCCAAGTTAAAGACCTCCCCATAACATCAGGCTGACAACAGCATCGATTTGAAGACTGGCCTAGCTTCCGCCTAGCCTCTGCATATGATGCAACAAAAATGTGTGTGGTTAGGAATCTGACATTGTGACTGTCCATTGCGGTTTCTTTTCTGCTGGTTATTCTGGCTTATTCTACCTTGTTCGAAAGTGTGGTTTACAAGGATTACTAAATCAGTGTTAAAATGAGGAATGAGTCAATATGAGCTTACTTAAAAGCCCCCCCCCCCCAAAAAAATATCACTTGTTAGGGACAGAAAAAGAATGGATGTTATCATGACCTGGTTGTGATCTTTCTTGTGGAAGAGAAACCTTTGGAAAGGCTTAGAGCTGAGCTGGATAAGTCATTACCCAGCATGGAAATTCTTACATCCTTAAAGAAAGTAACAGAGTAGTTTAAGCACTCAAACACTGAGTTTGCAATAAAGAGCCCACTTATTCAGAAGCTGTGCCATTTATTTCAGCATGGCCACCTTCAGAGTGGATGACTGGAGGATGGGGAGATTATATATAGTTTAAGAAAAGCATTTGCTGTAATAAAAGACATTTAATAATAGGAGTGTTTGGGCTGAGAATTGCTGATTGATCAAAAAAGGCAATCAGTTAATCACAGGGCATTTAGAAGGGAAAGGGAAAAAAGGGAATTGGAAAATTAAATGAAAATAGTGTAAGTTTATGCTCAAAACAACAACAAAAAAGATCTATTCTGAGCGGAAGTCTGCAGTACAGATTTAGCCATGATTAAATTTTGCATTTTGCAGCTTGTATAAAAATTGCCCATTTAAGTTATCAAGGCTGATTACTTCCCATGCACTGTTTTCCTCTGAAAAGATGTCTAACAGCATCTTTTCATTCTGTTGCAGCAAATGTGCAGTTTCCACTCTGTAAAAACAGATGTTCGGAAATCTGTTTTTTTGCCTTTCCAACTCTTAACACCTGCTTGATTCAAACATTATCCCTCAACTTGGGGTGCTTTCGGAGACCGCGCTTTGTCGTATGAGTGGCGCTCTAAACCCCGAGCACCAGCAAGCCGCTCATGTTGTATACGTTGGTCATGCTGATTCCTGTGCTGGTCACTGCTGGCCCTGACAGACTGCCAGGATCAGTATAGGATGAGGAAGTGCACTGTCTTTGAGACTGTATGCCAGTAGTGTTGCACTAGAGTTACCTACGGAAGCATCCCTGAATTTGTGGGATTTGAGGATGTCGTAACCGTTTCAGTTGCTGAGAGGCTGAGAGCTTCTCATTGGGAATCTGTTTTTGTTTTTGTTTCTGTTTTCTTTTTCTTTTCTTTTTTTTGGTCTTGTGCTTTAGATTTGGCATGAACATAATTATGTAGTCGTGTCCCCCCAATAGGTGGGTTAGGTAGTCATTTACACTTGCTCTTCCACTGTATGCAGAGTATTTGTCCCAGTTACATATCTTTGCCTACCTTAAACTCTGTGTCATCTGCAATTTAGTAATTTCGTAGATAGTTGCTCCAAAATAATTTCAAACAATTGCAGAGGGAGATACTGAGTATGTGGCGCACATCTTATATTAAATCAACCTTTTAAACAAGCAAGGGACAAGGAGAGGAGTGAAGGAAGATAATAGTTAACTGCATTGTGCCGGAGCTGTTGGAAATGAAGCCCTCAACCAAGAGAACTGTATCGGCTAAAGGAAAAGATGGAAATGTTCAAAAGTGCTGTAGAAGACAAGTTTGATTTTCCAGTGTATTTCAAGTTTACAGCACAGGCAAGAGGAATTTCCTTGAATAACTCTTTCTAGAAAGACCACGAGAAGAGAAGATTATAAGAAGAAAGAAAATTTGGTCTCTCTAGGATAGGGGGTGACCAACCTGTTCTTTAATGAGAGCAACTTCTGACTGATGAAAAATATCCTGAACTACTCCCCCCTTCCAAGCATGTTGTCCACTTTGGGTCTGTTCAAGAAACAGAACATGGATTAGGAAGAGCACCAGGTTAAGCTATCCGCTAAGCAGCACAGAGAAAAATGCTATGAAATAAAAGCTTAAAAACGAAAAGAAACGGCTAGAGCAGATCTTTTCATGAGCTTTTCCTGAGTCTTCGAGGGTCAGCATGAGCTACAGGAGCTAGCATGAGCAGCAGCCAGTGAGCTATCAGTAGTTCATGAGCTACCTGTTTGAGACCTCTGCTGTAGAAAGAGTTATACAAGTAAAATCCCCCTGCCTATGTTGTAAGGATGAAGCATGTTGGTCTTTTTTCTTAAAACAAAAACGAGCCCTAGGCTTCTGCAGCATCTTTAGATGCTTGAAATGAAGTCACCTTCCAAAATCATCGAGTGTTTCTTAATCTCGTTGGGGTGAAGCCAGCAACCTGCATTTCCCATCTGAATGATGTATAAGCCTGTGTGCAGTGTAGTAGCAGCAGACAGCCTTGATAGGATAACCTAGAGAAGGATGTCTTCAGTGAGATACAAGCCTAATTTCCTCTCTTGGGAGAGCCTGATGTGCCTTTAGCTGGGCCTGCAAAATTAGGAGACAAGGCTTGTTTGGGACAAAAAAAAGCCCTGTCGCATTCACCCCCAAGAGAAATACAGTCAAAGGAATGATTCTCTGCAGTGGGTGGCATAATGCAGACAGCCTGTCGTATGGAGACCTGAAAGACTGACCTGCACAAGAAGCTTTATAAAAGGTCAGAACCCCTTCCAGGCAGAGGTTTGCCTAGGTAGGGTGGCTAAAAATCCAGCATTTGCCTGAACAATACAGGGAATTACTGTGTTGGCTGGGAAAAACTTCATGAATAACCTCCAACAATGTTGCTATTGTGACTGCTTTAAAAGAAATCCAGGGTCTCTTGCCTGTTGCACAGTGTTTTTTCTGCATGGCCTCTGCTTTCCACCAGCTTGTTAATCAGGAGGCCTGAAAATGTGTATTTGGTTCCTGTAACTATGACACCTGGCCCAGTTATCAATATGGCTGCAGTCTAATGTGTCCATACCTGAGACTAGTTTTTCACAGGACAGCTAGGATTATCAACTTGCAGAAGGGAAAATCTGTCAAGGAGAGGGGGTGGAGTCCCATCCAGGGGGGAATGGCACCACTAGGGTTGCCAACTTTCAGGTGGTAGCTGGCAATCTCCTGCTATTACAACTGATCTCCAGCCGATAGAGATCAGTTCACCTGGAGAAAATGCCCACTTTGGCAATTGGACTCTGTGGCATTGAAGTTCTTCTCCTCCCCAAACCCCACCATCCTCAGGCTCCACTCCAAAAACCTCCCTCTGGTGGCAACCCTAGGCACCACTGAGGCCAAAAGTTAGAAATTAGTGGGGGTC
Organism: Euleptes europaea; assembly: GCF_029931775.1. Lineage (NCBI taxonomy): Eukaryota > Metazoa > Chordata > Lepidosauria > Squamata > Sphaerodactylidae > Euleptes > Euleptes europaea. Next base: position 97,963,167 of record NC_079314.1, read on the forward strand.
AAAGAATGAAGGTCAAGGGGCAAATCCAGAAGAAAATACTAATTCACCTAAGCTGCATAGCTTTCTCTCTCTCTGAGGATACATTAGTAAGGAAATGGAAGTAGAAAACACAGCCAGAGACAGCTGCAGCATTTGGAGAAGCTGCTTTTGAGGCTCATGAAAAGCCTGTACTGAAACGGAAAGGCAAAATTGATGCAATCTAAGTGCTGCAAAAGTTAGCCACAACATTGTTATAAATTCCAGTACCTATTTCATGCATGTGATAAAGTGGGCTATCTAGCCCACAAAAGCTTTAAAAATATATATTGGTCATTCTGGTGCCACAAGACTCCTTTTTGTTCATGGTACGACATGGGAACTCTTAGGCTATTAGTTTGCCTTCACGGATTTGATGTTGACAAACTTGTCCGGGGAGAGCAGGGTAGAAATTTAATAAAATAATAAATAAACGCAAGTTTTATTAACGTTGTGTTCTGGAGTGCACAATGAATTAATGCATCAATTTTAAACATATTTTACTTGTGGATAGGTACCATTTGGCTTTATTTGCTTAAAAACTCTTAGCTTGGGATTTCAGCATCAGAGTTTTGAATGGAGTTTTGAAAAATGACAGGTTAAATAGATAGCTCTCATCTCTGATATCCATTAATGCTGCTTTGGAGGTCTTGTGTGTGCACCCCCCCTTCAGTCTGTAGCAGTACAGCCAGATGCAGCTAGCTTTATCGCTACAGTCAAGGATAGATGACATGTCATGCAGGAATCTGATGCCAGTTGTGAAATTTGCCCTTAAAGAATGTGCCAATCCAGATCAGGGCAACGGTGTAGGGAAAATTGTTCCTAGCAGGGAAAATTACTATTGCCCTTTTATTGTCGACTAGGGCTTATAGCAGTGATGGCGAACCTTTTAGAGACCGAGTGCCCAAACTGCAACCAAAACCCCACTTATTTATCGCCGAGTGCCAATGCGGCAATGTAACCTGAATACCACCCCCAGAGGGGGCCCAGAGGGAGAGGCTAGGGTTGCCAAGTTCCTCTTCACCATGAGTGGGAGGTTTTTGGGGTGGCGCCTGAGGAGGGCGGGGTTTGGGGAAGGACTTCAGTGCCATAGAGTCCAATTGCCAAAGTGGCAATTTTTTCCAGGGGAACTGATCTCTATTGGTTGGAGATCACCTGTAATAGCAGATCTCCAGCTAGTACCTGGAGATTGGCAACTAGTTCCTTAGTGTTTTCTCTCTACATATCAAGACAAATGGAAAGGTGTTTGGAGGATAGCTTGTGGGCACTTCAAAGGTGGAATAGGACTGCTCGCCCCTCCACCCGCACAGACCCAGAGGGTGCCGGAGAAGCCGCTGGAGGGAAAGAAGGAAGGAAGGAAGGAAAGAAGGGAAGGGAGGGGGAAAGGGAAGGAAGGGAGGGAGAGAAAGAAAGAAAAAGAGAGAGAAAGGGAGAAAGAAATGGAGCAAGGGAGAGAAAGAAAAGGACAGAGGGAGACAGAAAAAGAAAGAGGCCATTTATACATGGGAGGTTTTGCCTTGGATTTGCCACTCGGTGGGGCGCGGCGGCAGGCTTGTGAGAGGCGAGCAGGGTGGGGCAGAGGGCGCCTCCTTCGCACCCACCGACCAGCCATGCCCCTCCGCCCGCACAGGCCCAGAGGGCGCCGGAGAAGCCGCCGGCCATGCCGAGTGTGAGCGCTCAGCTTCTGTTCCCCGCTCTCCCACCCGCCTGGCTGGCCGCGCACGCTCCAGCGGCGGCAATGGCGGCAGCTTCTGTGGGAGAGTCCGGGGGCCACTGCCAATGATGTCGGAGGTTCCCCACCCCTGGGCTACAGCCTCCCCCATCTGGGGTGGGGCAGAGCCGGAAAGGCCAGCAGCTTGGAGGAACCGTGCGTGCCGGCAGAAAGGGCTACGCGTGCCGGAAGTGGCACCCGTGCCATAGGTTCGCCAACACGGGCTTATAGCCATTTCTGATTGGGTGTGTGTGGAGATGAAAGAGTTAAATAGAACTGTGGCTCTAACCCAGTACCCTCTCCTGGGGAGCCTGCTTTTAAGGCCAAATTAGACATCTGGAGTTCCAACCATGTAACTCTGGCATCGGGTGCATTTGGCTCTGACAGCAAGGTCTCTAGGGTTGGGTGTCAAGCTTGCAAGATGGCTTCTCTACAGGTGACTTCTCAGGGTTGAGATGTGGGGGGTGGGAATAGCATGGATAGTGCAGCCTAGAAATATAAATGTGTAGTAAGGATTACTTTGCACTTTTTAACCAATTGAAGTCAGCAAGAATTTTTTTTCTCATTGACATAACTGGTGTTAGAGGCTTGTCCTCAGCAAATATTCATCAAAGATGTCAGATCCTTGGATGAAAAGCACTGAGGATGCTTCAGATATCTCATGTATTTAATTAGACTCATGTTCCATGCAAAGAGATCTGGGGCTCCTGGCCTAGATAGAAACATAAATAATCAAAGATGAGTTGCAAATAAAAAAAGACACTTCTGTCTCTCTTAAAAAAAAAAAACAACCAAAAACTTCCTGGTGTACTTCAAAGAAAGCCCCCCCCCCAGAATTTTTGACAGCTTCTCGCTCTTAATTTTAGTATGTTCAAAATTTTAGGGTTGCTAGTTCTTATATTACTTTCGAAAACATAAGTGAGCTTCTGGCAGTCACAAAGGAGTCTTAAAGTATATGGGCATGTGAGGTACATATGTGATGTCCAATTCATGTGTCCTTTTTCTGAGAGGTCATGGTAAATTCAGAATTGAAACCAATGTAAAAGTGTCCTTATAGGAAATAAAATTGTCAATTTTCAATTGTTTTGTAGACTTTGTTGGAGAAAGCTGGCCTGAGTTCCTCCTCCGTTTTCTTTTTTGTCTCAAGCCATGGGCTCATGGTTTGCAACCGCAACAAAGATAAGTCCAGCTGGAGTACAGGAAAATTACTTGCAATGCAATCAATTACCTGGGGCTGCTAAAGATAAACAGCAGCATCTCGAATTAAAATTAAACTAAAATGAGATAAAATAAATGCTGAATCTCTAAAACTCTGGCAGGAGAACATAACACAGCAGCGTGCTGGTTGCCATCTAGTTTCCCAACAAGACTCTCTAGACAAGACCACAGGAGATCTACAATCAGAATTTTAAACAAGTCTAAATTGTTGCTGTGTATGTGTGTTAAGTGCTGTCAAGTCACTTCCGACTCATGGCGACCCTATGAATGAAAGTCCTCCAAAATGTCCTATCTTTGACAGTCTTGCTCAGATCTTGCCCTCCCCCAAAGCACTGGTCTGCCTTCTGTTTTTATTTACTCTGAAATAGGCTGTCCCCCAATGACCTAAAAGTTAAGTGTGTTGGTTCTTTTGGTTAAAGGTATATTGGGGGAGCATAATAGTGCTACAATAGATTATCCATTATACAAAACAGACCAACGCATGAATTAGCAGGCACTGTACTGCATGGTTTCTGATGTGTAGCATCTTTTATGGGTGTGGAGGAAGGGAAAGATTTGAGGTCTGTTATTTTGTGTGTGTTAAGTGCCATCAAGTCGCTTCCGACTCATGGCGACTCTATGAATCAATGTCCTCCAAAACGTCCTATCCTTAACAGCCTTGCTCAGATCTTGCAAACTGAGGGCCGTGGCTTCCTTATATAGAGTCAATCCATCTCCTGTTGGGTCTTCCTCTTTTCTTGCTGCCCTCAACTTTTCCTAGCATGAAATTGTTGCTGCATAGGTTAAAATCATGGTGTATCTCAGTGCTAGTTCATCTGCTTGGGCATGCAGAAGGTCCGAAATTCCATCAATGGCACCTCTGGTTTAAAGGCTCAAGGAAGTGATGTGAAAGACCTCTACCCGAGATCCTGGACAGCCTCTGCCATTCTGAGCAGACAATACCTTGATGAACTGACAGTATAAGGCAGCTTCATATGACCATATACAGGGAAGACCAAGCATTTTGCGTATCTCAGCTGTGAGTTTTTAATCTGCACAGGAATCAAAGCGGTTCCAGTTTTTGTAGGTGTCCGTACCCCATTTGAACCTCAGAAATAAGCTATACATTGTGTCCACAGGACAAATGGGAAAAGGGGGCTTCTCAAAGGTTTTGCGTACTTCCAATGTTACAGGAAAGAAAGAGTACTCATTTCTCATTCCTAGGTTAGACTATGTTGCTTTATTGAATGGGCAGCTTCTTCTGGGGAATGATGTTACAAACTCATTAATAAAGAGAAACATCATTCTCTAGAGAGCGTTTAGCTGTGACCTTTAGCAAAAATTTAATTGCTATTGAACCTCTGTTGTGAATGATGCTTCTGGGTCATTTGGTAGAAGGAGGTGTAAGGTATGTGTTGGGGAAGATGGGGAGGAGAAAAACATTGCTTGGCTTAGAAACAGTCAGAGATGTGCATTCTTTCTTGGAGAGTTTGCAAGCAATACAAACCTGAGTCTTAGCCTCTTCAACAGAACTGGCTGCTGGTTTATTTCAAAAGCATTTTTTGCTGAGAGAGGGGTGTGCTGTTAACATGCACCAAAGAATTATTTGCTGGCCTAGTGTTTCCTCATTTCTGAGTGCCACCAAAGTGCAGTATGAATGCCTCCCAAGCAAATGTCAGAGATCACCCCTCGCCCTTCTCCTCAGCCTAAAGCTCAGGTGAGATGCAGAAATGATTTCTGATTTCTGAAGAGGTCATTTCTGATTCGATTGTGCTGCACTTTGGAAATGTTGTCAGGAGGTTGGCAAGGCAAGGATGCTTAATCCCACCCCCTTTCTTTTCCCCGGAGTTCTCTCTTGCAAGTGTTGCCATCCTCCAGATGGGGCCTGGAGATTTCCTGGAATTACAACTGATCTCCCCACTACAGGGATAAGTGCCGCTGGAGAAAATAACTGCTTTGGAAGGGCGAATTCTATGGCATTATACCCCACAGAGGTCCCCCCTTCCCTAAACCCATAGGGTCTACCATGAAATATCAAAGTAATTTCCCAACCTGGAGTTGGCAACATAACTCTTGCTCAAGTTCTAGACTTGGAGAAAAGGTTGGATGACTTTCTGACTTTGTGTTGCCTTTCCTAATCTATATATATTTTATATATTTTAAGTGATACATAGTAGGGCCTGATGCTGTTATTCCCAGGTTTTTCATTCTTATAGGTTTAATTAGGTACAAGGTACTTTACGTATGACATACTGCTTAAGGAAAATATAATACAATTGTTATTAATCAAATTGAGCTATGGAAAGAGATTAGATTGACACTGAAATCAATAAGTAAGGAGAAATTAATGGCACTATGAGTATGCATGTACAAAGCTGTAACATAGGCAACAGATGTATGCAGGATTGGGTTACTGAAGACCTGGGAGACCCAGCGTGGTGTAGTGGTTAAGAGTGGTAGTTCAGAGCGGTGGACTCTGATCTGGAGAACCGGGTTTGATTCCCCACTCCTCCACACGAGCGGCGGAGGCTCATCTGGTGAACTGGATTTGTTTCCCCACTCCTACACATGAAGCCAGCTGGGTGACCTTGGGCTAGTCACACACTCTCAGCCCCACCTACCTCACAGGGTGTCTGTTGTGGGGAGGGGAAGGGAAGGTGATTGTAAGCCAGTTTGATTCTTCCTTAAGTGGTAGAGATCCTCTGGATCAAAATATAATTCAGACATAACAGAGGAGTGAGCTAGGGTAACAAGCTATTGAGCAAATATTCTTACTGTATGCATAGGCACTCTGGCTCCACCTTTGTAAGGTACTAAGCCAAGATTCAGCTCACAACTAGATATGCAATCCTAAACAAAGTTGCCATTCTTCTAAATCCATTGATTTCAGTGGGCTTAGATGGGTGTAACTCTACTTAGGATGCCTTCCTAGGATGTGCAATGGATCAATAAAAACAAGTTACTAAAGCCGACTGCTAACTTGGTTCTGGGTTGAGGTTTTCCTAATGAGCTGTGCTGGTAAAATGAAGCTTATTGGATTGACAGAGCCTCTCTCCTGCAATCAGTTGCTCCATTTTCGTTTCTTGCTACAGATTCGTGAGCTGCAGTATGCTCACTTTTGTTTCTTGGAGGTTATTCGATGCTGTTTTTGCTCCTCCAGTTCAAGCAAACACAGCAGGCATCATCAAAAGATGTGCTTCCAAACAATATGCAGCAGTAGGAGAAATATGGGACATCTCTGCCCTCAATCCTCTGGTGCTGCCCCATGCAGCAGTGGGAGAAATTTGGGTGAAAATGTTGTATAACTGGAAGTGATACCATACATCGGCGGGATGCTCTAGCAATTACTAGATTTGACCATAGTGTTTGGGGGAGGTTGCTAGAGCATCCTAGTTACATATAACACTACTTCCAGTTACATGGCCAGAATTGGTATTGCGACCCCCACCCCCAGAAGTTCCTATTGGCTGGCAACCATACACAGGAGGCGGCTGCTTACTCACAAGTAGGGTTGTGCCCCTCTTTCTCTTATCAGTGCTGCTTGTACATCTCTAACGGAAGCCCTGCTGTTGCTCCTCCACTGCTTCTCTTACCCTAAACCTTGCACCGTGGGTAAGGAAGGAGGGATGAGCAGGTGGAATCGCATAGGAGTCTTGGCTGGTTTTCTCCTTATTGAATTGAAGATGTTAAGGGCACTATACAGCATTGAGAGTAAGAGATAGCAACACTACTCATGGACATTCATCTGGGCCATGCAGTTATGAACTGCCGGCACGTAATCAGCAGGTGTCGAATGTTCTTGGAAGAGGGGGGAGCCAGGAGGGACAACTTTTTCCTCCTTCTCCCAAAAAGGAAGGGCCTGGTGCGAATGCACCTGACAGTTTTTATTGCAGAGCCAGCCCTTGACCTGTATGTCAAGGTAAATTGACATGATTAAATTGACATTATTAAATCCTATGAGCCATTAATAGGTCGAGGTTGAGTTGTTGCGGTGACCCTGTTTTTCCAACTAATAGCAAGAGAAATAAGTGCCTCTATAAGCTGTTCATTTTGCTGTCCTCGTGCACCCCTTCTTGTCTGTGAGGGAGCTAGAAAGTGCCAGCGGCTATTCTCTGCTCAGTACTCACCCCATTAGCTGTCAGATTCTAAAACGGGACTCATTAACATAGAAAAGTCCCCACTCATTGAGACCTTTAAAAAAAAAAATTAATACATGACTTGAGGGAGGCTGTTGGCAAATAAGCCAGGTCTGCCTTGGGTCAGGGGAGCAAGCCAATCAGGAAGCCAAGGTTATTTAATTCCCCCAGGAGGAGAGGAAAAAATTACTTGCCGGTAACTCCTTAGAGAAATATCAGTTCAAAGTGATGTGTAAAAAACAAACAACCTTCAAACCTAGCGGCGTGACCCCCCTTTTTAGGAAAAAAGACAACAAGGTCTGTACCAGTAATCAAACAAATGCAGGCAAAATGCCAATGGTGCAAAAAAGAGGATATTTATTGAACAATAATAGTTAAAAAAAGGTTTTTATACTCCAATCTCAATAAAAGGGAAGATTGTTATATTCCAAACCCCATGTATGGGCTTAGCTTTAGTTTCCTCAGGGGAATTGTATGTATGTGTTAAGTGCCGTCAAGTTGCTTCCAACTCATGGCGATCCCACAGATCAATGACCTCCAAAATGTCCAATGGCCTTGCTCAGGTCTTGCAAATTGAAGGCCGTGGCTTTCTTTATAGAGTCAATCCATCTCATCTTCCTATTTTCCTGCAAACTTCAACTTTTCCTAGCATTATTGTCTTTTCCAGTGATTCTTGTCTTCTCATAATGTGACCAAAATACGATAGCCTCAGTTTAACCATTTTTGCTTCTTGACCAGGGGATCTGTAATACAGCAGTTCCCAAACTGTGCTCCATGGAGCACTTGGTGCTCCGCGAAGCATCTTCTAGTGCTCCGTGAAGAGACTGGAAAGAAAAATACTACTGTCATTCAGTTTAGTATATAGGTGCTAGGTGAAATTAGTGCTCCGTGATGAATTTCTCTCCTAAAAATTGTTCCATGACTCAAAAAGTTTGGAAACCACTGCTGTAATATAACATAATTCACACTCAGTACCAGAATTTTTTTTTATTTTTTTTTAAACTAACATCCATTCATATAAAAACAACCATAAGGGGACACATAACATAAAACCAATGTATACATACATATACAGTCCTGTATATCTAATATTGTAAAATATCACCACATGCTAATCAATATAAACAAACCTTTTCTTACTCTAAAAAGAAATACAAAACATGAATTCACTACTGAAAATTCAATTAAAACCGGATAGCCAGTGTAAAATGTTTACCCTGAATCTCTCATAAAATATCTCATAATTCAAATATAAAGGTCAAAAACTACTGAAAGGATAATCTCAAACCTAGTAATAGCATAATCTCTTGTGCTTCCTTATCCAACTAGAGCCTTGGAAAAGAAAAGAAAAAAACCACCCAGAATCTGTCTCTGTTATCTATAGCAGGTGGTGAAGTTTCAGATCTTCATTTAACTCTTTAGGACACAAAGAGTTTATTGGGCACCCCTGTAATGATAAGCAGTTGCTGAAAAAAGAAGCCAAATAGATTTTAAGGTTCTAAACTGTTAGCTATATTGATTACAGATCCCCTGATGAAGCTAATGTGAAATGTATAGGGATTAGAATACAAGCAGCTTTTTAAACCTGTTATTATCCAACAAATGCCACCTTTTAAGGAAAAATATGATCATATTTTTCAGACAAAAAAAACTCTTGGAACTGGACCTTCTTTAATAACACCGGTAAAAGATTTCATAAACGTGTATTTATATAGTGTCTCAGTTACACATGTAGAGCGGATTTCTATGTTTAAAATTTGATTGAAAGTTTTTTTAAATCCTCATGAGAAGACAATCTATATTTGGCGAACGGTGTGATTTTCCAGACCTGACAACTGTTAGAGATCTTAAGTAAAGATGCATGTGTGTTCAGTGCTGTCAAGTCACTTCCAACTTATGGCGACACTATGAATTAATGTCCTCCAAAATGTCCTATTATTATCAGCTTTGCTCAGGTATTGCAAATTGAGGCCTGTGGTTTCCTTGATTGAGTCAATCCATCTTATGTTGGGTCTTCCTCTTTTCCTACTGCATATAACTTTTCCTGGCACTATTGTCTTTTCCAGTGACTCTTGTCTTCTCATAATGTGCCCATAGTACAATAGGCTCAGTTTAGTAATTTATGTTCCTAGGGAGAGTTTGGGTTGATTTGCTCACTTATTTGTCTTTCTGGCAGTCCTTGGTATCTATAAAAATCGCCAAAACAGGAGGATGCTTCGGCTTATACGCGGGTCAATAAGAAATTCCCTTTTCTGGCCTCAAATTTGGGGGGTCGGCTTATACTCGGGTCGGCTTATACCCGAGTATATACGGTATTCATGGTCCCGATGCAAGAGGAGAAAGTCAAACAAATTCCACCCCCCCACTAGACTGCTCCTTCATTCCTTAGTTTGCATAGCCATAACCAATTGACGTTTGCATAGCTAAGCCAAGGTTATGATTCTTCATGTGAATGCTTCAAGGTGGGAGTGGAGCAAATACAAAAGGTTGCATTAAAGGGCCTCTTAAGAAATGCGAAGCGGGTATGCACTGGCTTCGCAGTGACATCTGAAATGATGGTTCATTGTGAAGAAATAAAAAAACTATGTGGGGCACTTCAGCCTGTTACAGGCTGCTAATTACCGAGCATAAACGGCCATGGAGTTAACCGTTAACATGGAGATAACATGGAGGTATAGAATTTTAGTTTTTTCAACTGTTCATGCAAAGGTAAGAAAAATGCTTTTCTAGACAGGTTTTTATGCTATGTTTTGCCCACTTGGTCAAACTGAAACAAGATATGTTTAATCTACCAGGTTAACTTCCTTAAGGATGTATCTTCCTGCCTTGCTTATTTTTATTTTTTTTTGTTTCTTACCAACAAACTGCTTTTGCAGGTTGCTTTCCAAGCACAATGCCCAAGTGACTGTAGACAGATAGTGCTGAGAAACCAGCACTTAGGGCAGGGTATATTAGTTTTGGTGAGTCATCCATTGCTGAAAAACTTGATGACACATTATTGCAGTAACAAGTTTGAAGAAAAAGTTTGTTTCCCTAAGACATAGGCTGCAGTAGAACATATCCCTGCAGTGTGACAATACTATAGTCCAATACTATTACCAGTATACCACGGTGCCGTTTGTTTGGTGGGATAGGGCACAGGCCATACAGAAATGTGGCTCTTTGGGCTGATGGTAATTGTGAATAGTGGAGTGAATTGTGTGAGCTGTGAAGTGAGTACCACTAATTTAGTACATTTTTATCCTGCTGTTCCTCTGTGGAGCTCAGGGCAATGTACATTGTTTCCTTTCCTCCATTTTACTCTCACAAGAACCCTATGAGGTAGGATAGGCTGACAGTGAGTGCCTGGCCCTCACTTTGTGCCAGAGTGAGGATTTAAACCTGCGTCTCTGAGATCCTAGTTCAACGCTCTAACCACTACACTACAGTGGCTCTCAAGAACTCTGTTTGATGAGATGGCTTTCCTATGAACAGCACAAATGTAGAGACAATGCTGGTGGGCAGCCAGTTAGTATTGCTAAATGGCTACACCATTTTTGTAACTGGACACATCATATGACTAAGGGCAAATAGCATTCTTTCTAGATTGTCCCACTTAGCTTTTTTGTACTGGATCTTTGGTTAACTTGTGAAATTGTCCATGTGGACTTTTATCTCATTTTACCAAGACCTTAGTTACTTCTATCCAAGCCAGAATTACATTTTGATTTCTCTCAGGGAATTGTCCAACTTAATATGTATGAGTGGATTTCTGCAGTGAGAGGAACTGCTTAGTAATGCCTTCCAGTTTTAAATATTAATCTGCACTGTTTCAGATTACCTCCAGAGGACTTAAATGGAGAGGTAGGGAGCTAGCTGACACGTGCCTTTAATTTATAAATGCACCCACAATCACTTGCCTTTTAAAATATATTCTTAGAGGCAGCAGCAACATGCAAATGAAGTGGATGCTGCTGAACAAAAAGTTCTAGGCTTGTTCTCTGGAGTTAGTCCCACTCCAACATTTTTATAAATCTTGGTCAAGGGAGTGAAAAGTTTTCCATCTTCATTTACAGTTGGACAACATGGCTTTTAATTCCTTCTCTCCATTGTTCCCATGACACCCGTCATTTTTATATTTACCTTAGTTGGGTATGTCTCCCCCCAATCCCATTTGAAGCAATACATCTGAACATATGAAACTGCTTTGTAATGAGCCAGCCCACTGGCCCATCTAGTCTGGTATGTTCAGTGCTAATGCTCTTCAACCCATTGGCTTGGGACCCTTGGGTGGCTTGCAGAGGTCCTATAGAGCTGCCATTCCAGATGATGCTTTTTGGAAAGATCTGCTGTTGTTGAACATAGGTAGATAACCTGAGATCTTCTGCAATCAAATAAGGCATTCTACCACTAAACGACAGCCTTCCCAATAAGCCTAGCACTAGAAACCTCACTGTCATCTGGGTCGGTGCCAGTACAGCTGTCAGCTGTGCCCTTCCCACACTTTGGATGCCTTAGCTCAGGGTTCCCCAATGTGGCACCCATGGGCACCATAGCGCCGGCCAGAACTTTCCTTGGACCCCCCAAGTTTTTCAGAAAGCAGACAGGGTCTTTATAAGGTAGGGCTTTTCATTCACTGCCGGCATTCAGTTGAAAGGGTTTTCCACTGGAGGATCAAGAGAATTGGTAAGCACCTGAGCTTTCCTTATGTGATGTAGGGTTGCCAATCTTCAGGTGGCACCTGAAGATCTCCCACTATTACAGTTGATCTCCAGATGACCAAGGTCAGTTCCCCTGGAGAAAATAGCTGCTTTGAAGGGTAAAATCTATGGTATTATACCCTGATGAGGTCCCTCCTCTTCCAAACCACCCAAGGGTCCACCCTCCCAAATCTCCAGGTATTTCCCAACAGAGCTGGCAACCCTGATGTGGTTCCATTACCCTTCAGGCTTTCCTTCTTACCAGGAGGTGTGAGGAGGGAGATATTCTATTTGGCTCTGCCTCTTGTGGCAGCCATTTTTGGTTTGGCTCCACCTCCTGGTAAGAAGGTTTCAGCCATTTCAGCCTCAGAATTCCAGAAGTGGCTGCATGCTCAGAAAAGTTAAAGACCCCTTCCTTAGCTGTGTCCTCTCCTAAGCTCTCAGGCAATTTTGTACCTCGCTTTCCCTAGTAATAAGGTTATAATTCCCAGCGTGGCATAGTGGTTAAGGAAGGCGGACTCTAATCTGGAGAACCGGGTTTGATCCCCCACTCCTCACATGAAGCCTGCTGGGTGACCTTGGGCCGGCCAGTCACAGTTCTATCAGAACTCTCTCAGCTCCACCTACCTCACAAGGTACCTGTTGTGGTTAGGGATGGGGGAAGGGAAGGTGATTGTAAGCCACTTTAAGACTCCTAAAGGAAGAAGAAAAGTGGGGTATAAAAACCAACTCTTGTTCTTCATCTTTTTCCTGTCTTTGCCTGCTCCTGCAGCTCATGGCACACTCTTCTATATAAGATCATTCTACTCTAGGGAAGCCTTACCAGCAGTTTTAGGATACTGGTGCCACCTTGAAGGCTTGGACTTCGCCAACAGGAAAAGCATTGAGGTCACAAAAGTGGATTACCTTAACAGTATTTATTTTTAATTTGGAGTACTGGTGTACCTTATGTGTTTTTCCAGAGATGGATCCCTATATTTTAAGCAGAATGTGGGAAGTACCACTCCGAGATGCATAACAGCAAAGCACAGATAGGATATTTGGGCAAACTTTGTACACAGTTCGTTTTGGATGTTCTTGTCCAAATGACCTTAACTGAGGTAGACTAAAAACGGGCCATTACCAGACATAGCTGAGCATGTATTCTCTGAAAACCAAATACCTTTTTGTGTGTCATGTGACAATACTACGCACACTTACCCCAGAGTAAACAGGATGAACTATAGAACTATGATTTATGTTCATGTGCTCCATGGATGGGTCCCTCAGCCTGATTAAAACAGTTGTCCTAAAATACAGATGTCATGTATTTCTTGGGTTCAGGAAAGTTTATTTAAAGAAGAAAATGTGATAGAGAAATGGTCTGTAAAGCCCAAGTAATAAAGCAATTAATTGTTCAATTTAATTTTTTTTAAAAATGTACTGAACTTTCTTCAGCTTTTCTTGTTATTTTGCAAAGGGCGGAATACATTGTAATTCTTGACGAGAAGCTTTGTTTTTTAGGGTAATGTTTGCATCAGGGGTGATATGGGACTCGTATAAAGATTAAAACACTTGCAAACCTCATTTTAGATTACACTAGTTAGATTACACTAGTTAGAGAGTCCTATTAAACAAGCAACATAAGTGGATGGCATTGCTTATGAATGAATTTTTAAAGCTTCCTTTTGCTCCCAGAGAAAAGCATTCAGCCCCTTACCAAACAGAACAGTTTTATTGAAACGTAGTTGTGGGATTTTCCACAAATCAAAGAGTTGCTATTGGAAACCAGTTGTCTTTGGTGTGGGACCTATCTTGGGTTCCACAGGGTGCCGTTCTATTCTCCCCCCCCCCCGCACGCACACACTCTTCAATCTCTAGGAACAATGATTTGTAGTTTGGGGGTTGGTTGTCATCAACATGCTGATGATACTCAGCTGTATATATCTGTATCCAAATCTCCTGATGATGTGGTAGAAGTCCTGAATAGGGCTGTTGAATTAAAAAATTCAGTATAGTTCGGATTCGGCTGAATTTGGCCCGTTTAGATTCGGGATATGCCGAAGTCTGAACTCCCCCACTTCGGGTCCGTGCAATTCAGCGGGAATTCAAAGTTCAGGAAAATAATTCGGCCAAATAAAGCCATTAAAAACACAACCGCCCTTTCCGCGGCTCGGGGGGGGGGCATTTTTGGGGTTAGAGGTCCCAAACTTTCAGCGGAGCTTCAAAGGACCCTTCTTGCCAGACCCCCCAAGTTTTGTAAAGATTGGGTCAGGGGGGGCTGAGATATGGGCTCCGAAAGGGTTCCCCCCATTCTTAATGTGCATCTCTGAGCAGAGCTTGCCGACCACGCACAAAGCTCCCAGCCCCGACAAACAGCTGAGAAGTTTGCAAAGCAACACAACTGCAAAGCAACACTGCAAAGCAACACAACCCTGCAAAGCAACACTTTTGCAACCCTGCAAAGCATGGAAAGGGACAGAGGCAGCTAGCTACGCATAAGGAGCAGGAGGGGGTGGAATTTCCCCTTTTGCATCGGACTGGGACCAGGCAAATGCATTCTTTAAGTCACCATTTGAAAACCAGTTTTGAGCAAGCATCAAAATAGACCTAACAGTCGTATGAATGAGGGAAAACCTGAGGACAGTCCCCCCTCAAACCAGGGAGAGAGAGACTTGAGGGGGCACACCCCCCCGAGGCAGAACGGGCGAAAGCCCCCTTTGGCTTCCCCCACCCACCCACAGAAACTGCTCCCTCCCCACACACACACAGATTCTGCTTTCCCCCCCACACACACACACAGGAGAAAAAGTATAGATTAAAGCCCCCAAAGGGGTCTTACTGTGGCTTGTCTTCTGTTCCATCAGGAGGGGCTGGCCTGGGAGGACTGGGTAATCCAAGACGATTCCATTTAAGCACGGGACGTTTTGCTCTGGAGATGCATACAGGATCGGGTGATCCATTCATCCCAATAGGGAAAAGGGGAAAGCCCATATCTCGGGGGGCCCTGACCCAATGTTTACAAAACCTGGGGGGTCTCTTAAGAAGGCTTGTCTGAAGCTCTACTGAAAGTTTGGGGTCTGTACCCCCAAAAATGCGCCCCCTGCAGCCACAGAAAGAGAAAAAGGGGGAGCCGATATTTCTGCCCCCACTGAACCCATCTTTACAAAACTTGGGGGGTCTCTTAAGAAGGCTTGTCTGAAGATATCCTGAAAGTTTGGGGGCTGCACCCCCAAAAAAGCACCCCCTGCAGCCACGGAAATGGAAAAGGGGGGAGGGAAAAGGGGTGGAGCCCATATCTCGGGACCCCCTGACCCAATGTTTACAAAACTTGGGGGTCTCTTAAGAAGGCTCGTCTAAAGCTCCGCTGAAAGTTTGGGGTCTGTACCTCAAAAAATGCGCCCCCTGCAGCCACAGAAAGAGAAAAGGGGGATCCCATATCTCGGGACCCCCTGACCCAATGTTTACAAAACTTGGGGGGTCTCTTAAGAAGGTTTGTCTAAAGCTCCGCTGAAAGTTTGGGGTCTGTACCCCCAAAAATGTGCCCCCTGCAGCCTCTGAAAGGAGTGAATGTGCACAAGCACCTTCCCCACACAGGATTTCTCTCTCTCTCTCTCCCCCCGGCCGGGCCACACATCAGCTGATTCGTCCAGTACTCAATCCTGACTGATTGGCCAGAAGAAGACCCAGCTTGGCCACCGATTGGCCGGGGGAGGAGAATGCTACTTACTGACGGCCCCGAATTTGCCAGATTTATTCGTGAACTCCTGAACTTGCTGAATTCTGCCCCCCCTTTTTCTGCGATTTTTGAGTTCGGTTCATCCCGAACTAAAAACCGCCGAATCAGGGGAAATTCGGCTGTTTTTCAGTTCGGGCCGAACCGAATCGACAGCCCTAGTCCTGAATTGTTGCCAACCTGCAATAGGGCAAAATCAAAACTGCCAGTTCATGTGCTTTCTGCATTGTGGCTCCTGCCTTATGGAGTGGCCTGACTGAGGAGATCAGTAAAGCTCCCACTCTCCTGATCTTCCACAAACTATGCAAAACTGAACTATTCAAGTGGGTTTTTTGCGCAGGTGATAGGGCTGCACTGCACAAAGGGGTTTTACCAACTTGCTTGGATAAATGATTAAGGACTGTGGAATATACCGCTATGTTTCGCTTATTGTAAGTAGGCTAGCCAGCATGGTGTGGTGGTTAAGAGCGGTGGACTCTAATCTGGAGAACTGGGTTTGATTCCCCACTCCTTCACATGAGTGGCAGACTCTAATCTGGTGAACCGGGGTTGGTTTCCCACTCCTGCACATGAACCCAGCTGGGTTCATTCTGAAATAAATTTCATAAATACACCCATTTCTTTCCCATTACGCTCTTCCTTTAAAGGCACAGAGAACACCTTACGTGGAGTTTCTAGTGGTTTCCCATCCCATCCACTCACACATTCGATCCACGCCTGCTTAGTTTCCATGAAACAATTGTACTATTGTGTCACATGTGACTTTGTTGTTAAATTTATGTCCTTGGTATTAATATATTATTATAGTATTATGGTTGTTTAATTCTAATGAAACTCTATACATTGTTGAATTTGCCTGGGTTGCTTTGTTATTGATAGTATTGTACATTAAGCAGCTGAAGTTCCACTCCCTTTTTTGACTATTAGGTTCCATCAAAGGCAACCTGATGCCTTTTGATCAATTATTGAATCAGAATGTGTTAAGGAGAATGTCAACAAAGAAATGGGAGAGGCAAACAAATGCATTATGGGAAAATATTTTTCCTAGTCCTTTTAGGTTTATATTAGGTCAGACAATGGGAGCTGGTGAAGTGATCCAATAAAGGGAACCCTTGGCCATGGCTGTGGAAGTAGGGGAATACCTGCCCTTATGTGGAAGTGTTGGGAGGTGGTGTTGGAGGCAGGATGTGCCTTAGACAGCACTATGCAAAGGTGTGTTTCCTGAACAGGCAGCCATCCCTCATGTATGCATCTGTGGGGGCAGCTAGTTAGTCATTCACCAAGGCTTTGCATGATACTGATTGAGCTGCTGGCTGGCTCCATTTCTGCCTCCTGGTGCATCAAAGCAAGGAATTCCCCCCCTCCTCCTTTTTTTCATGCTGTTATGGTAGCCTGTAGTTTCACCATCCATTGCTGGAATGAGGAAATAGAATTTTTTTCCCTTATGTGAGGTGGGTATTTTATACAGATAAAGAATTTGAGATTTGCCACCTGGAACAGGGATAAGGGCAGTTCATCAGTGTGAGAGCATGTGCTTTGTTTGCAGTAGGTTCCAGGTTCATTTCCCTGGCATTTCCAGTTAATGAATGTCAGCAAGTACTAGAAAAGATATTGTCTGCTTGAGACACTAGAAATCTGTTACAGCAAGAGTCTGGTGCTGAACTAGATGGACCAAGGGAGAGCCTTGGTATAAGGCAAATTCTTATTTCACCTGTAGACTTTAACTCTAGTTCAACACACTATATACTTTAAAGTAAGGACATATTCACGTAATGCCTGAGGCCATAATTATTGGATCGTCCTTGGTGTTGTTGTTCCTGCTTTCCCTGCCTGTCCAATGTTTTCAAGTTTTGAAGTTTATCACTTGACAGCCATATCTGAGTCTATGTCCAGATGCCTCCACATTATATCAGAACTATATAACACTATTTTAATCTCTTTTTCACACTCCTGGTGCAGTATAATACAGCATCAGAGGTGATATAACATAATTCATATGAATTGCCCTGATGCAGAATTATTTGGGTAGAGAAGTAAAATATCAGAATTAGTACTTGAATTTCTATGGAGAGATCAGGGCTCTTAAATTCAATTTATTGTATCCGGAGGTTGGATTTCATTGAGTCCTGGGCATATTTTGAATGCAAGGTTCATTTTGCAGCTCGTACAAAATCTTGGGGTAGTGTTGAAATCACTATATGAGAATTGAGGGAGTTTAGAGATGTTGTAACAGTAACCACTGAGGATGTAAATTATTAATGATATGAATTTTTATGATGAAAAACTAATATGGGTTTATTATCATAACTTCTAAAAGGTCACATGGTGAATAAATATTCTACTATTTATTTTGTCCAATTGGAGATGGATGGCTTATTTTGTCTGAAGGAAATTGATGCCGAAATTGGTCTTATTAGGCATTGGTGGATGGTATTTCATCTGCATACTTCCTTAACTTTCTGTTTAATTTTTTAGAGTTTTGTTTTGGAGCATAGACTATCAATAACTCATTTCTAAAAGGACAGTTTTTAAAGCCTTCCATAAATTCTTAACCTGCTGGCATTTAAGATGTAGAAAGAAAGAAAAAAGATTGAACATGAAGTTTTATTAACTGTAGCTAGTAATTTCAGAGATATGGTTTAGTCTGGAAGCTTTTTTTTTTTGTATTCATAATGTCATGAGTTTGTCCAAGGCAGTGTGATCTGTAGTTTTTAATCAACTAATGGGTTGAATTCATCTTTTTTTTAAAAAACCTTGTAACTATATTCAGTCTTTTAAGAACAGAAAGAATATTGTCGAAGGCTTTCACGGTCAGAGTTCATTGGTTCTTGTAGGTTATCCGGGCTGTGTAACCGTGGTCTTGGACCACGGTTACACAGCCCGGATAACCTACAAGAACCAACAGAAAGAATGTTCCAAAATAAAGCCACAAAGAAATACAGAGCGACACAGCAATTTAAGACTGAATTATCACTGGAAGATTATAAGGCATCTTAGAGAATTCTACAGTGCACAGGTTTTAACTTTTCAGATTAGTATGTTCTACTTGCAGAGCAGAATTATTCCCTCTCCCGCCCCCATGACAGTAAAAAGAGCAGAGTTACATTAGCAAAGCAGAACATTCAGTTTTTCAGCCCAATCCTGAAGGGGGGGATAGTTCAGCGACGGCCAGAGATGGGGCAGTCGCACTGCCTCCTGAGAAGCTTCCCTGACCATAAATAACATTTTAAAATACACCTTTTAAAAATCTCCATGAAACTCTCCCATTGAGTTTCATGGGCCTGTGGCACCTATTTTGCAGGTGTAAGTCCACCTGAGGGGAAAGGGCTTTGGAAGCTGCCTCTGCCCCCGGGAACGCCCCCTGGATGCCGGCGCGAGCAGTCACACTGGAAAATAGCTGCTAGGAAGGCAGTGCCAGCACACGAGTCTCGCGTTGCCACACGGCACCCCTACACTGATGTAAATGCCCTTGTGCCGGCATCTGTGCCCACTTAGCCAGCACAAGTGGCACTCCGGTGTAGGGGTTACACTGCCTCCTCAGCAGCTCTGCCCCCTGTTCAGGGTTGCATGGTTAGTCTCTGGAATGGGAGTTGTGGCAGGACTGAGATGTATTTGCTGGCTTCTAGCTGCTCCTCATTTGAAGTCATGATTTACAAGGCAATATGCTTGACAGCCTTCCTCTCAGGGGAAGGACAGACTGATGCACTAAGCACAGACTGAAGGGCAGGACAGGAGTGCCCTGTGAGGCTGAACCTGCTGGGAAGAACATACAGGCCAGCTAATTTCAGTACTCACTTTTTGTGTGTGTGAGAAAAGGTACAATAAACAAGATGCTTAGAGTGATCCAAACCAATAGACACTGAGTTACAGTTTGTCTGGTAGAATATATTGAGTCATTGCAGACACTACGTATCTCTACATGGTCCTCAAATATATCGACTACAAATTTGCAATTTAATTTGCAATTCCCGTGGCAATTTAAAAATGAATTAATGGGTTGGATCCAAAACCATAGGGTTGGATCAACTGGTGCTCCTCTGCACTGCTCTCAGAAGGAGTCTTTGTGTCAGTGGAAGAATGCATTTGGTTCTAATCTTTGCCCTTATTTTGTGGAACAAAATTCTCTAGTTATTTAATCTTTGCCCTTATTTTGTGGAACAAAATTCTCTAGTGGGTCTTATACCACAATAGAAAGGCATATATTCCAGAAATGTAACTGTGAGCTCTTGTGCAGTGCTAGACAAAGGGCAACTTTCCCACTCTTCGCTTCTTGCTGCAGAGGTGTAAGAGGGTGGAATCAGTGAGAATCACCTCCACTTCCATGCGCAGAAGTGGCTTCTGTCAATTAAACATGAA
Source organism: Euleptes europaea (assembly GCF_029931775.1). Lineage (NCBI taxonomy): Eukaryota > Metazoa > Chordata > Lepidosauria > Squamata > Sphaerodactylidae > Euleptes > Euleptes europaea. Next base: position 97,982,976 of record NC_079314.1, read on the forward strand.
TTTAGTTTCCTGTAAAGGTACAGAGCCCTGTGGCACAGAGTGGTAAGCTGCAGTACTGCAGTCCAAGCTCTGCTCACGACCTGAGTTCGATCCCAGTGGAAGTCGGTTTCAGGTAGCCAGCTCAAGGTTGACTCAGCCTTCCATCCTTACGAGGTCAGTAAAATGAGTACCCAGCTTGCTGGGCGTAAAGGGAAGATGACTGGGGAAGGCACTGGCAAATTACCCTGTAAACAAAGTCTACCTAGGAAATTTCGGGATGTGACGTCACCCCATGGATCAGGAATGACCTGGTGCTTGCACAGGGGACCTTTACCTTTAAAGGTACAGTAATCGGGATTATCTGCAGTGGAATATAGAAAGATCTGAATAGTTCTTTCACTGAAGGTAAATTGGTGTGTGCATGGCCAATACATGAATGCTGCCCCCGCCCCCCAGATATCATGGTGTGATTTTGCTGGAAGAAAGGTCCGATATTTATGTAACAAACTGATATCATATAGATAATTTATTGATGTGATGTTTTGGACAGTCTTCTTAGAGTAACACAGAAAACCAGCCTTGCATGGAGTTATTCTTGTGGGCTACATGACAACCATTCAAAGCAAAAATCTTGCTGGATACACTCTTCATAGGCATACATGAACAGGTGGACAGGTAACAATTAACAAGTCAATACTTTTTTTTTGGTCTGTCCTTTTTCCTACTTCATCAGATGTACAAAGTGTGCATCGATAAGGCCAATGAATGTATTTTAAAGGTACATAGTAATATTAATTAGGTACAGAGGTAATATTAATTAGTGTGTTGTTCTTACAAGGACTCAAGGCAAATCACAAGTATGCTTAAAAAAACTTTCAATCAATCAGTAAACATTACAAAATACGATAATGTCAGTCAATAGATAAGTGGGTTAAAAATATGATAACTCTTGAATATAATAACAAAGATTCCTAGTCAAAATAATGTACGGGAGCTATTGTAGAACGGGAGAAAGCACAAAGAACATGCGTAAACGTATATGTTCAAGGCAACAAGACAATCAGTATAGGAAAAACTTTATCCCCAGTAAAAGTTACCTCCTGTAGCTTTGCTCCCTGTTCAATAATGCACAGCCCTGTTTTGCACATTTTGAACAATGATAGGAACATGGGAGCCACCACATGGAATGCATGTAAATGGACAGTTGTTGATTTTACCCATTTGCAGGGTGGCACCTTTCAGAAGGCTTTGCTCAGATGGTCATAGCTGTCGCAGTGGGGTCCTGCAGATATGTGGATTTGTAAGTGACCATTGGAACGTTGAATTTTAACCTGATAACTGATTGGTAACCAGTGGATTGTCAGAGGAAGGGAGTGATATGCAGATTCTGCTTAGTTTCTGATAGTAGTTGGGCTGTGGAGTTCTGTACCAAGTAACATTTCCGAGTTGTCTTTAAGGGCATACCCATGTACTGTGCATTACAGTAGTCTAGCCCTGAGGTAACCATTGCATGAATCCATGTGGACAGGTCAGCAGAGTTAAGGTAGGGAGGGGGGCATTTTCCAAGCTAAATGAAACTGATATAATGTCTTTTTCCCCAGCTGCATCAACTTGCTTCTCCACCAATAAAGATGGATCAAGTATCACCCCTGGACTCTTAACTGAGCTCCTGTGGGTCAGCTGGAGCCCATTAAAAATGGAGAGCCCTGTGTCCTTCAGGGCCTCAGCTTTCCCAACAAACATTACCTCCATCTTTCAGAATTCAGCTTCACTGGACTTGTGGATGTTCTGATGAAGCAAGCTCTGATTCATGAAAGTTTATGCCGGAATACATTTTGTTTGTATCCCAAGTGCCATTTGATTCCTATTTTATCTTAATGATCTCTTCAGCTATCAGCCAGGCTGACTCTCTGTTTAACTCTCTGTTGGGTGTTGTTGGGATAACCACAGCCAAGTACACAAGGAATGTAATAATGGCAAAAGAAAGATGCTAGTTGATGGCTGAAGCATAAAAGTGGTCCAGAGATATTTCCGAGCCAATGGAACGAGCCACCTTCACATATAATTTGTCCTGAGACTAAGGAGTTCAGGGAGGGTTAGAAAGAGTCAATAACAACAATGATTATTGTTGGTTTAAGACTTCATGCAGCCCCCAATTGGTTTAATTTGCTGCAGTTTCTATAATTTGTTTGCACAGTCAGCTGGTTAATCAAAAGCTGAAACGAGTCGGAAGCGAGCCAAAGCACTCCTTGCTGATTAGGTACTCTTGGTTTGTCTCTTGAGATTCTTCTGGGGTGAAGTGATCATGACAACAAAAGCAGCGCTGTTATTTCAGATATTCAGAGGTAGATGTTCAGAATTCAGTGAAAGCTAATGGTAGCCTGTAGATGCCCTCAGCTAGAAAGTAGGAGGATGAACCATGAAGATTCATGGGCAGCAGCAGCCTCTGAGGAACAATAACCATAGTTTGGTTTGAGTTAGCTTTTTAGCTTTTTTTGTCATCTATACTTTCAGACTTTTTAATTGCATGCCTGTTTTTTTGCCCACGTATAGAGAACTTTTTGCCCACTCTTCCCAGTCCTCCAATAGTTGTCCTTTTTTGGTCACATGCAGACTGGAGAGGTTTTGAAATACATCTAAACATCAGGAAGAACTTTCTAACAGTTAGAGCGGTTCCTCAGTGGAACAGGCTTCCTCGGGAGGTGGTAACTGCTCCTTCCCTGGAGGCTTTTAAGCAGAGGCTAGATGGCCATCTGTCAGCAATGCTGATTCTATGACCTTAAGCAGATGATGAGAGGGAGGGCAGCTTGGCCATCTTCTGAGCATGGAGTATGGGTTACTGGGGTTGTGTGGGGGGGGGGAGGTATTTGTGAATTTCCTGCATTGTGCAGGGGGTTGGATTAGATTACCCTGGTGGTCCCTTCCAACTCTATGATTCTATGACTGCATTGACTTACATTGTGTAATCTGCCTGGAGTCTTAGTGTGAAAGGTGGACTATAAATTATGTAAATAATAAATAAGAAAAAGCTGCCACCTGGGTTTGTGCCCATACTTGTTCTAGGCCGTAAAGAGACTAATATTTAACGTGGTTGACTCATCCATGAGAATTCGATGTATGACAGAATTTTCATCCAGAATGGGCAAGCTTGAGATTAATTTTTTGGAGAATTATTTTTCTCTATCATCAGATGTTTAAAGTCTTTGCCAGTGGAGTTGCCTTTGGTCTAGGGCTTTTCCAGATATACAATACAGTTATGCCTTGGATCTTCTGCACCACTTACGTTAGGCAATGAGTTTGTTCAACAGAAATCTGTCTCAGTAGGTTCCAGTAAACATCTGCCCTGTTCCAGTAAAGTAGAGTTGTCATGTTGGGTTCATTGTAATTGTTTTTGATTTTGTGGAATTTAGGTGAATTGAAAAGAAGCATTCTGATTTTGTAGCAAGTAGACAAGAAAGGGGATGGGTGGCCCTGGTGTTGTGAAACCAATTCATGTCAAACCAGTTCACAGTGGCTTACATCCTGCTGAAGGGTGGCCAACCTCCAGTTGGTACCTGGAGACCTCCCGGAATTACAACTGATTTCCAGGCAGCACAGTTCAGTTCCCCTGGAGAAAATGGCTGCTTTGGAGGGCAGATGTTATGGCATTATACCAGATGAGGTTCTCCCTCTCCCCAAACCCTGTCCACCCTAGACTCGATCCCTAAAATCTTGAGGAATTTCCCAATGTAGAGTTGGCAAACCTACCCTACTGTCAGTCATTATTTGTGTTTTTTTCGTTATACAGATAAGATTAGTTTTACCCATTCATTATCATCAGTTTGGGGACCATAGCATATACAGTTTTCCTTCCGGTTCAGTTTTGTTACCCCAATTTGCAGCAGCTCTCCAAGGCCGGGAAGAAGTGTTTCCCCACATTCCCACTGGAGATGCCAAAAACTGACTTTGGGATTTTATGCATTCAAAGTGTGTGCTCCAATACTGAAAATATCCTCCCTCCCTGATAAAATTGGTCACCACTCAGGTAAATTTGATGTGCTCATCTGTTCTTTGTAAATGAGCATGATAATACCCCCTCAGCACTCTGACCTGCGCAAACAGGATAAACCCTTTTACTTTCCATTTTCACAGTAGACAGCCTTCCCCTAGTGACATGGAATTGACTTACATCTTTAGCAATGCATTTCTTGAACTGACCTAAAATTCTTCACCTTGGCAGTAAGATGGAGCTTTTTAAAGCATTAAGCAAAGTTTGCCTTTCGGCCTAAGAGCCAAAGCAAAGTCTAATAAGATTTGTAAATGGAGAGGAAGCCTTTTGTAACTTCTTTTTTTTTTCCCAGGTGAAGCAGGATAACATCTGCCTTGGTTGCTGAAGGTAGTTTGTGGCAGAAGATTTTTAATTGCATAAGATCTTACATGTTGAATCAGTGGTTGAAAATCCTCTGTGCCCTGAAGCAGATGCATTAAAGCAGGTGTGGTGTGTGATTTTCTGTACAGCTGGTATATAGAAACCAGGCGTGAATAAACAGATGGTAGCAGAGCACAGATATTCCTGTGTGTGTATGCTGTCAATAAGAAAAGAAACAAGTGTACAATTGCTTCATGTCCCAACCTGCAAGCTTTATATATAAAATTAAAATTGCACTATCAATTGCTACACTATTGGAATGAACTGGTAATGCATAATAATACATAGTGAATGTTTGCACTACAATGAAGTTAAGAATTGGCAGCAAATATTAGGAAACTACTTTTGCAAATACAACATCCAGTGCAACGTACGTAGACATAAAATGTATTGCTCAGGGTAGCTGTTCAGGTCCATAACTGACAGCTGCAATGGTGCAGACTACAAGAAGACCAACGATCTATTTCTGCCCGTGTTTTTTAAGTATTCTGTCCCTTGTAGTTTTTCTACAGCATCTGGTGTTCAGAGATGTACTGCTTCATTACTCATTGATAAATATGTCTTCCAGTGCAGAAAACAGAAATACTTTATAGATTCTTACACAGAAGATCTGAATTCAAAACCTGAACGAATTGCAGATACTTTATCTACAGCAGGCTAAAATAAGGGCTTTTTATGTTGAGGCCACTGTTTTCGTTAACAATTATCTTTTCATCTCAACATACTTGGACTCTATTTAACCTAGAGTGAACATATAGCTGTTGCATCACACAGCTTGTGGTTAAAGCAGAAGGTAGGTTACTCAGTAGGGTTGCCTACTCCTCTGGCTACTGGCAGGGGATGGGGGATAGATTTTCCAGATCCAGGTTGAGAAGTTCCTGGAGATTTGGGGATGGAGCCTGGGAGGACAGGGACCTCAGTGGGGTACAATGTCATAGAGTCTACCCTCCAAAGCATCCATTTTCTCCAGGGGAACTGATCTCTGTAATCTGGAGATGAACTGTAATTCTGGAGGCTCCCCAAGTTCCCACCTGGAGACTAGCATCTCTAGGTTAGTCACAGGCATACAGGATGCTCAGACATAAAAAGGTTTGTCTGCCAACCTAACACTTGCTGATTTGCTTAAAGCTCACCTAATAGATTCCTTAAGGTTTAATTTATTCTTAAAGAGGGAGTCGATATATCCTCAGGGTAATATTTTTACATTTCCCCCTCTGCATTACACAGTGGTGCATATCCAACCATCTGTGGACTTAGCAGAGTTGGTCTTTCCTGCTCTTACTGCAAGCCTCTGAAATTTTGTTCCTCTGTGTGTGTGTGTGTGTGTGTGTGTGTGTGTGTGTGTGTGAGAGAGAGAGAGAGAGAGAGAGAGAGAGAGAAAGAGAGAGAGAGAGAGAGAGAGAGAGAGAGAGAGAGAGAGAGAGAGAGAGAGAGCATTGGGGCAAAGCATGGGTCTGCATTGCAAGGGTGGAATCAATGGAATTTGCTGTTCCCTCTTCTAAAGACTTAAGTGCTACTAGAACGTTATCTGTTAATATTCTGGCAATCCCATTTATATATGCACAAAAGTTGCTTTTTCCTTTTGGTCCTCGTCCCCCAGGTTTTCCAGCATGCCTGCCTCATCGCATTACTTGATGTGTGCTTTCCCGTTGGTCATGTAGTACATCCTTTTGTAGGTAGGTGTTCTCTGCAGCTAATCAGGAAGTAAAAACAAAGTCCAGGATGGCAGAGAGAGTACAGAGAAGGAAAGCAAGAAGACGGGGAATTATCTGAGCATTGAGTGATATGAGGGTGAGGGGGATCTATAATGAGATATTATGGCAGGTGCAATGTTCCCAATCTCATACCTGTGATTAACATAGAGAATCAGGAATATGTTGTGGGTTCTCATGCCCCCTCCCTCATCTTACTTAAGATTTCCTCCCTCCTTTCTTCCTTCAAAGTTAGCCAGATGATGATGTTAATGTGATTCTCAACTTCCAACCAAGGTTTATCACCAAAGCTAAAAACTAATGTGCAAACTCTGGTTTGGGTTAACCTTGGCTAATATTAATGTGACTGCTGAAATAATGCTGAACCATGGCTAAGGATGAAAAAGAATTCAAAGGGGAGAGGACATCTGAGTTTACAGCATTATCTTTCCTGTTTAGGAGAATGCTGCAGATGTTTTCATCCTTAGCCACGGTTCAGCATTACTTCAGCAGATACATTAATACTAATCATGGTTAACCATAACCAGAAGGGCATAACTATGACTGGGATTTCACTGTAATTTCTCCAATCGCATAATGAAAGACGTAATGTGGAACCATGGCTAACAATGAAAAAGAAGGCAAGGGGAAAGGCAGTGTCTCAGTTTAAAGAGTACTCTTGATCTCCTAACGAGGAAGTTAGAAGCGTGCAACTCTGCTTAGGACTGCACTGGTAGTTCTGCAACAGGCCAGAACATTCTCAGGTTTCCCCTACAATGCTATGTGGCCTGAAAAGAATCCAATGCGCCCTTTGTAGGTGTAATGGGTGGGCTGAATGTGACAGCCAGAGAATCTTCTTGCATCAAAATGTGGCTTCTTCTAGACCAGGGGTGTCAAACTTAATTGTTACGAGGGCCAGATAGGACATAAAGGTTGTTTGGTTGGGCCAGGTCATGTCTTGCCAACCCAGATTGAGTGTGGGGAGGGGTGGCTGTCTCAGCTGGCTTGCAGGCCGGATAAGAGCTCTCTAGGGGCTGGATCCGGCCCTCGGGCCTTATGTTTGACACCTCTGTTCTAGATCTTTCTGAAAATCTTCACCTTCGTCTACTTGTATTCTTTCTGAGCTCAATAGGAGGTGAAGGTGAAACAAGTTAATGAATACAAAATGTTAAAGAGAGTATCGGGGAGGATTTATTCTCACAGATACAGTGTAGTTTCGTGCCTCCTGGTGTTCCTGAAAGGGCTGTGCGTGTCACAAGGATGTTCCGGCCCCTGGGAGAAAGCATTCCCAATGGCGGTGCTCAGACATACCAATGTACCTTTAATTTGAAGTGCTAGTCAAGCTGCTGAATTGCATTTTGTATGAATAAGCTTGTTATAATAACTCATTTACTATGCACCAGTCTCTCCCGCTGCCTTGTTTACATCGAAGTGTGTTGTTATTTGACCACCTGGTCAAAGAGAGCATCTGTTTCAAATTAATTAGGTTCTACTTTGGATTTTTGTTTTTAATTAAGAGGCTTCCTAGTCCTTTGCTTTGCTTCTTCTCCAGCTCTTTGTATGGGCTAACAGAAAGGAAGTAAATCATCTGACAAATAAAAAGCAATGTCATATTGAAGCTGAGTTACCATGAGCTCTGCCAGAAAGAAGCACAGAGCAGTGTTTGACTCCAGGCAAAGTCCTGCTGTTGAAGGGTTAACAATGAGGGGGCAAAAGAGATTAATGGCTCTCCACAGGGTCATGGTGTGTACTAAAAAATCATGACGCTGTTTATTAAGAGTGGTTTCCTGTATTGGATGGTACTTCAGCTAGATCTGTCTTCCAGAGATCCTTCTTGCCGATCAAGTTGGGTTCCCTTTGGAGGCATTTTTTTGACTCTCAGAGGGTCAATACAAAGGGCAGGCTGAGAGCATAGTTTGACTGGTACTTCCTTAGTCTCTATGGATCTAAACAGATGGAACTTCGGGAGAACCATGATGAGATTTTTGCAATGCCTTTTACAATTTTGATTCATATCTTGGAAATGCAAACAGGGAATAGCAAGGCTAATTTTGTACCTAGCTTTCTGGGGACAGCAAAATAGTGAACGAGGATCCCATTACAGGAAGAGTGGCGCCTAATAACTCATTTGTAAGGTCAAATGACTTACTAGGAGCCCCGTGGCGCAGAGTGTTAAGCTGCAGTACTGCAGTCAAAAGCTCTGCTCATGACCTGAGTTCGATCCCGACGGAAGTCGGTTTCAGGTAGCTGGCTCAAGGTTGACTCAGCCTTCCATCCTTCCGAGGTTGGTGAAATGAGTACGCAGCTTGCTGGGGGTAAAGGGAAGATGACTGGCAAACCACCCCACAAACAAAGACTGCCTTGGAAACGTCGGGATGTGACGTCACCCCATGGGTCAGGAATGACCCGGTGCTTGCACAGGGGACCTTTACGTCACCCCATTGGTCAGGAATGACCCGGTGCTTGCACAGGGGACCTTTACCTTTAAGGTCAAAGACCAGAGTCACTGGAAAAGACCATCATGCTAGGAAAAGTTGAAAGCAGCAGGAAAAGAGGAAGACCCAACAAGAGATGGATTGACTCTATAAAGAAAGCCACGGCCCTCAATTTGCAAGACCTGAGCAAGGCTGTTTAAGATAAGACGTTTTGGAGGACATTGATTCATAGGGTTGCCATGAGTCGGAAGCGACTTGACAGCACTTAACACACCCACAAGGTCAAATTAGACACAACAGAGATAACAGCACTCCGATTATCCTTTAAAGACAAATTACTTGTCTAGGGTTGCCCAACCTCCAGGTGGGGCCTGGAGTTTTCCTGGAATTATAATTGATCTCCAGACTACAGAGATCAGTTCCCCTGAAAAATGGTATTTTCATACTCTATAGTATACCATAGATTCTAGGTGAAATCCCAAATTCCACCCTCCACAGGCACCATCCTAAAATATCCAGGAATTTCCCAGCCTGAAGTTGGCAACCCTGCACAGATGCTCGGGAAGGGTAAAACCCTTCTTCCCCTGCATGGTTTTATTTACCAAAAATGACCTCACTGTGCTGTTATTAGCTGTGGTATTATTTTTTTTTAAAAGAGGAGAACCTTTCACCTGACTTCTTTCTTTAAAGAGTTGTAATGGGCATATTCAATTTCTGAGAAAGTGGATCTTTTTAATGAAATGTTTCCTTACATAAAAAAACTGCAAGTCAGTTCGGGCCTCTTGCAGAGGGTCCAACAGTGGTGATCGTAGACTAACAGAAGTTATTTATTTGTGATGTGTATGTACCACTTCTCAACAAAAGTGTTCTCAAAGCAATTCATATATAAAAAAGTAAAGCAATTAAAAACATAAAAGCTCTTTATGTGTGGAGCAGTTTCCAGGTTTGATGGAGGGGTGCCTGGCTGCAGCCTCCTCTCCTGTTAAAGTCAGCAATAGTTACTGAAAACTGGAGAGTGGGGAGATTAGTTTGCATGCAAGGGCTACAGGACAGATGGTTGGTGGAGTTATTCAACATTACATTTGTTTTTCAGCAAGTAATGGAGTGGAGTTGTGAGTCAAAAAGAGGAAGTCACTGACATTCTTCTCCATCCCAGATTTTGGAAATACTAAATTCTAAAAAAAGGGAGCAATCCAAATGAGTTACTACAAAGCAAGTTACCTCTGCTGAGTGGGAGTATATCCTGCGTCCTATGGCATAGGGTAGGGGGTTCACCAAGTATTTCTCAATAGTCGATATTAACTTTAAGGATCAAAGAGGTTTCCAGAAAGGTTTTCTTGACACAAGCCCGCCCAAGTAGTATAGACAGAGCCCTACAGAGTATTTCAGAGGAAGGAGGAGCAATTATTTAAAATACTTTTAATCTTTCTTTAATTAGAAGACATGCTAAATTAAAAAAACCCAAGAGTGATCCTGCAGATGTCAGCTTACTGCAAGATATTAATTGGTATAAGGAGCTAATATTGTGCTAAGCTGAATATCTGTATTGTTATGCTTATATATACTATATTAACATTTCCGCCAACTTGACCTATATACAGTGCAAGTGGTGCATTGTTTGTCCTTCAGTAGGTCTTCTTTTGGAAACAGTCAAGCAACCCTGCCGTTCATAATCTTTTCTTCCTTGAAAGGCCAGATCCCTTCTGAACCCTTTGGAAAAAAACAACGTTCTGTTGTTACAGCATTGTTGGGGGGAGATAATCAGGATGCATCCAAACTGTATAGAATCACAGCCAGATGCTTACAGGAAAGCTGTGCCCCTCGCTTTGAACATGCAGCCTGCATATTCAGTGTTTGTGCAGTAAGCCAAGAAGTTACTGCATCTGTTCTCCAGCATTATCGCTGAGAATCTGATGTGCAAAATTCAAAGGCTCCAGTGTAGGTTGAACTGAATGTTTCCCTCTATCCTTCCTTCCATATCAGCTCAGATAAACCACAGCTAATTTGGAATAGATAGCAGCTTGATAAAAGGAAGCCCATGATAGTTATAACACAGAGACTGAAGGAGATTTTTTGCTTCACTGGAAGGTTATATTTCTCAGGCAGATGGAGCAACACAAGAATGAGCAAGTCCTTATGTCTCTCAGTTATCATTTATTTATGAGTACAAATGACTGCAATGTGTTCCTTGTAATTTTTCCCTCTTCCTCAGCAAATCTAGAACTCCTGCGTAACTGAGTGCGGATATAAAGTAATTGGATTTATGGATTTTTGTGAGCTTGAATCTGTTCCTTCATTTTGCATTTGGCTATGTTCACAGTTTTGCGTAGGCAACAATAAACTGGGGGATGTCTCTATGAGATGTTGAAGTAGGTGAGGGGCAACAGCTCAGTGGTAGAGAACACGCATAGAGCTGCCTTATACGGAATCAGATCATTGGCCCATCGGGTGAGTATTGTCTACTCAGACTGGCAGTGGCCCTCCAGGGTCTTTCACCTTACCTAACCTCCAGGGTCTTTCACCTTTTAACTGAAGGTGCAAGAGATTGAACCTGAGACCTTCCACATGCCAAGCAGATGATCTAGAACATAAGAACATAAGAAAAGCCCTGCTGGATCAGACCAAGGCCCATCAAGTCCAGTAGTCTGTTCACACAGTGGCCAACTAGGTGCCTCTAGGAAGCCCCCAAACAAGACGACTGCAGCAGCACCCTCCTGTGTTCCACAGCACCTAAGAGTGACTTAACAGTCCCCAAACATGAATACCCTCCTGCAGAGAAATCTAGGCTTGTCTAAATATGAATACAACCACTTTCTTGGGCTATAAAGTAGTAACTCCTAATGCAGCTAAGAACTAATGCAGCTAAGAAAGGGAAGAATGTGAACCAAGAGACCCTCTGAATTTCCCTCCTTGAACTTACACAGGAGACCGTCCCTCAGGAACCGGGCCTGTTGGAGAGATTTAAACATGAGTAAGAAGAAACTCCATGGTCTCACTGTGCTGCATAGCCTGACCTGTTGAAGGCAAAGTGGAGGGACGTATTCCTAGAAGCTTTACTTTTGTTGCTGTGCTCCATTTAGTAATCCCAGCAGTATCTTAAAACATCAGCATCCTTACTGTGAGCTCGTCCATGCACTGCAAGCGATGAAAATATAGAGTAAGCAAAGCTCCACTCTAAAAAGATAAAAAGATGAGCATGCCCAGAACACTGCCCCGCGCATATAGATTTCTCTTTTGTAATGCAAGAACATACGCCTGACAGTGAATAGTTAAACCGGCTTCTCTCTCTCTTGCATCTGTTAGGAGATCTTTTCTCATGCTCTGATGAGCATGTCTTCTGCTGATCAAACCTCCAATCTCTTGTCACTCAGGAATTGCTCCTGCTTCTGACAAATTAAAATACCCTTTTCGTTTCTTTTTCTGCCTTGGGTGAAAAAAAAAACACCTTTTAGAGAGATATAAAGAGTGCTGGGGAAATTACATTAAGTATGGGTAGAGCAATGTTTTTCTGTCCTTCAATCAGCAGTTACAGTTCTTTAGAGGTGAAAAGATATATTGCAGCAATCCTGTGCCTTTTTAATGAAGGAGGTGGTTCTTTTGTTATTCATACTTGATTGGGTAGCAAGTACAATCAAGGATGCTTATGTAACCTCTGTTGAAATAGGGGGATTCAGAGGCTCTGTACAGTGGATCTTTTCCTAATACTTTTGGTGGCTTATAATTGGAGGTAATTTAGTATGATGGGTAATGGCTTGCTCCCTTAGTTTTATGTGTATTGCGCCATTGTAGCTGTTTTTACTGATGTAAGTTTTACTAAGGGCTGTTCATCCAAGAGAAAGGTGTGTGTTAAGTGCCATCAAGTCACTTCCGACTCATGGCGACCCTATGAATCAGTGTCCACCAAAACATCCTATCCTTAACTGCCTTGCTCAGATCTTGCAAACGGAGGGCTGTGGCTTCCTTCAATGAGTCAATCCATCTCTTGAGAAAAGTAGGGTGTAAATATTTTAAATTTTAAATAAATTATGAAAAATTAAAGGCTCTGATGGAAAGGATGGTGGGTGAACGCTTAACGGATATGTGAGGAAATTGTGGGGAAAGTTACTTGGCCTCTGTGTCCTGTTTGTTGGCTCTGCAGGGCAACTGGTTGGCCACGGTGTGAGATAGGATGCTGTGTTAGATGGACCACTGGTCTGATCCAACAGGGCTCTTGTTATGTTCTTAATCCGACTTATCTTTTAGTTTTCCTCAGTAATAGTTTCCCTCCCCCCTCTCATTTTCAGTAAAATTATTCCAGGGGCCAAATTGGGTAGGACAAGGCAGCCATTCATATTCCCATTCTGATCATGTATAAAATAAGATGGACCCTTATACTGAAGTAAAGAGAACATGGGGAAGAGCAGCATTGTATCATCTAGTCTCCCATGCTTTAGCTTCTTCAAGCGTTTTCCTTCCTTCCTTTCCTGCACTGATACTTGAAGTAAGCTGGGAAGGTAAAATGGTGCGTGGAGTACAAAAACAACTCTGCACAGAGGTGAGATAAGGCACCACTGCAGTAAGGGTTCACTGCCCCCTCTTCCTTGCACTCCTCTTACTGGTAAAATATCCATCTGCTGGCTTGTAGGTGAACAGGATGTGTGGTGGTGGAAAGTGCTGTCAAGTCACAACTGACTTATGGTGACCCCGAAGGGTTTTCAAGGAAAGAGACATTCAGAGGTGGTTTGCCATTGCCTGCCTCTGCATGGGCTGAGAGAGTTCTGAGAGAGTTCTGAGAGAACTGTGACTGGCCCACAGTCACCCAATGGGCTTCATGTGGAGGAGTGAGGAGCCGAACCCGGTTCTTCAGATTAGAGTCCGCCGCTTAACAACTACATCATGCTGGCTCTCTATGAACAGGGTGGACGCATGAAAGTAACTCTTTTTGCAAATGTCACATTGAGTTTGGCCCCCAAGAGTTAGATTATCGAGAGAATTATCACAACGGTCTATCCCATCTTGTAGGTAGATTTTGATGCCCTGAGCAAATAAAACAGAACTGCAGGTTTAAAGAGAGCAGAGGGTGTATACATGTCTTGCTTTCTTTACTCCCTGTATTGTGGTTTGGACATCCTGTGGGTTAACTGTATGGCATAACAGTCTCTGAAATCTCCCCACCCTCTCACACAAGGTTTTAAAACGGTCTTTGTTTTGAAGTCGCACCTCCAGCAATTCATGTTGTGGCATGGAGAAATGGAGTGACAGAACGTTTTTGCAAGCATTAGTGTCGACACAAATCAGGCTAAGTCCACGTTTGGAAAGATTTTGACATATGGTCATGTAAAATCTACATTGCTGATTCTGTAGTTTATAAATGAAGGCTGGGCATTAGTTTTAATTCAAATAAAGTGAAAGGCATGCATGATGTTACAAAATGCTAGAAAGTCCAAAAAGTATTTGTGTGGCAGGGAAAGAAAAGAGATGATCCTGTGAACTAGTATTAGGGCTCACCTGGGCCTTCCAGTGAGGGGTGGGGTTCAGTTAGAGAGGGTCTATATATTTAGTTGAGCATCATTATGTAAAAAAGCATGAGGAATAGAAAGGAGTGTTAAGGTAAGGCCATTACAGTGCAATACTATGTGGAGTTACTCCAGTTTGAGCCTATTGAAACTAATAACTGTGCATAGGATTAATTTCCTCAAAGCCACAAACCAGAAAGAAATGTCATGGCCCAGACCTGAGACTTCTCCAATTGGAGCTCCTCTGATAGAAAGCTCGAATCAGAGTTACCTACCCTGGACATTCCACAGCTTCCAGAAACAGAAGTGGAGCTCATCACAGAGATCTCCAAGGAGGCGAAAGATGCTCAAAAACCAGGACTGGTAGCTATGAAATGATTCAGCTGTGGAGCACATACTTTACACATAGAATGTCTCAGAATCAATCCCTGGCTCTTACAGTATGAGGTTTGTTGAAAGACTTTGTGCTGCTGGAAATGATGGAGAGCTTCTGCCTGTCAGAATAGGCAATACTCTTCCTGCTATACTTTACTGTAGTGCATTGCCAGAGTAGGGCTATACATGGACCGGTGGTCTGATGGTATGCAGCAGCTTGGTACCGTATGTTCATATGTAATCCATCATCAACCTAAGGTTGCTTGTGACTGGTGAGTATGCTACTAGCACTGCAGTGCACATCTTCAAGCCAGAACAAGCCAGAACCCTTTTCCTTACATCTTCATCTGATGGGTGGGGCAGTCATCCTTCAAACTTTGGAGTTCCAAGGTTACTGTCCCTGGAAAGTCTCCAAGCATCTGTGGAATCTTCTTATGATCTACTGCCTGGAAATCAGCTACTGCATAGTGAACTCCTACTCCTTAGTGCCTTAGTCTTCTTATCTGCTACTAGTCACTTCCTGCCCCAGACTGGTTCCCTGTGGGCTTTGACAATTCCTGTGGCTCAGCCTACTTTGGCATGGAAATGAAGTCAGAAGGAATGATTTATTGCATGTCAAGATGAGCTCGGCTGCAGGGTACCAATAAGATTTCATGATGTTTTCATTAGAAATAATGGAGATGAGGATCAGGCCAGGTGTGGGTTACAGATGCTTCAAACTGGACTGATGCCTGGTGTGACTCTAAGAGTATAGAAAGGAATTCTCTCTCTTTGCATCTCTGAAAGCTGAATTCTTTATAAAGATTCTAAACAGTTCTGTAAAAATATTTTTGCAAAATGTCTCCTCTCTCTTTGCAGTATGCCGTAAGTTAAAATGTGAAGAGTCCAATGGATGGAGGTTTTTACCTTGGGACTAGATTAATGTTTCTTGTTTCACAGGTTTGGCAGCTTGATGCTAGCCACGTGCAGGAATATAGTTTGAACCCATTTAGAAGACCTCCTTCACTCAACGGTTATGTGAATCCATTTTAAACCACAATAATATTTATCTCGTTCCTCCTTTCACTTGATCTGGCAATATTTATCTCCTAAGCAAGGCCATTAATGAGATGATGTTTTTGGAGGTCAGTCATTCACAGGGGAAATTCACTGTCAACTCATCGCAAGACAAGAGACATTCAGAGGTTGTTTGACATTGCCTGCCACTATGTAGTAACCCTGGACTTCCTTGGTGGTCTCCCATCCAAGTACTAACCAGGACTGACCCTGCTTAGCTTCCAAGATCCAACAAGATTTGGTTAGCCTGGGCCATACAGGCAGTAATTCAGAGGGTTGCTATGAATTGGAAATGATTTGACAACACATAACACACAAAAAGGAGCATGATTTGAGTCTCTAGGAGCACCAAGGGATCAACTTCAAATCTTGGAAGTGTCCACACAGTGTCCATAGCATTGGCTCTTCTTTTCTGGATGTTTCATTGTTAACCAAATAAAACGAATTACCACTGGAGAAGTATTAATACTACCCTCCTTATGGAAACTTCTGGTGTTAATTGTACCAAACCCCTGGTAAAGGGCTATGGCTGACACTCACCAATTTTGAGTCATTTACTCCTGATTTACTGACATGACTCTGAGAAGCATCTTCAAGACAGCAACAAGTTGCACTGCCAGCTGATGAGACATTAAGGACCAGGCACGGTTTCCGAAATTTACAGTTTCGGTAGCAAAGATCAAATGTAAATGCATCTGAGTGTCAGGGGGACATGCTTAAGAAAACGATGAGACTTTTTCAGGGAGGAAGAAAAGGTTACAAAAGGAAAATGTTTGCTGAGTACGTTGACAGCTGTGTGTAACATTCCTTCACCTTTTTGGTCTCCCATTCCCTAAACCTTCTTGCCTGCTAACACAGTCTAAAACAATTTTCAAATGGCTTCATTTTTTTTTTAATGAAGAACTGGAATGTTTACAAAAAGGAATTGCACACATGGTCATTTAAAACAAGAATGGCATTTGTCTATTTGTGACAAATTGTTGATATTAAAAATCCCAGGAAGGCACTGCATTGTTGAGTTCAATCATTGTTTTCTGGACCACCTGAAGTTTCCAAATGCTTTTTGAAGGCAGTTTACCATAGGATGGATGACTAGCTTGATTATAAAGTGATATGAAGGGAACAGGAATAGCTCCTGAAATCATGCATTCCTTCCCCCAAATCCATGCTCTCTAATGCTCACATTTACCCACCTTACCCCTTCATTATTATTTGTAGATGTTATGTCAAAACAGTCTTAACCATAACCGAAACCTGAGTGCACTCTCAACCACACTTTTGAAACTACTCTTGATTTGCTTAATCCGAATTAATTACCAAGTTGGTGTTAAATATACACTGTCGCCCCCTATAGCACCTAAATAGCATTGCAGCACTCAACTGGAAGTGCCTACCACTGGCCAATCTAGCACTCACTTGGAAGTGTCTGGGAACATCCCATAGAAAGTGAGACGTCCTGTTCTTTAGGATATCCCCACACTTGTAAAAGTCATTCTGCCTTGCACATTAATTCCAGTTGTGCTGGTAGCTCAAGACTTTTCTGCCTCTCAATGATGCTGAGTATTTTTAGGTAAGGGGGGGAAAAGAGCAGGAAGAAAGGCTACACAAACTTATATTTGCTGCATTGTGACTATATCTGCCAGACATGCCTCAATATGATTGGTTGTTTATCTTCCAGCATTGACACATAATACATATCTTTGTGTCAAGTCCTGCAGTCCTGCACATAATTAAATTGCTGAAATCTGTTGGAAGTCAATGGGGGTGAGAATCCTGTATGTAGGATTGTATCCAAGGAACTAAGCATCTCTGTTCCTTACAAAGTTCTTAAATACAGGCAGATGTAATGAGTGCTTTCCCATACACAGTGGATACGTTTCAACATTAAAAACAGTCGGAGCTTTCCTTGAGGCCCTATTTTAGAATCTCCAAATCCAGAGTGAGAATACATCTAGAATAGTAGAACAGTTCAGATTCCATTTGGACCAGAGGTCTAATCGTAATTAATGGCATGTTTCTAGATGCCTGCATTCTTCCCGGAGAGAGAGAGAGACAGAGAAATGATATTCTGTCAAGATGGAATAAAATCCTCTGCATCTGCAGGCTTGTTTGGCAGCAATCCCATTCCAGTGCAGCACTTTGGTCTTCCCTATCTTGGTGACAGTAATAACAGTGGTGATAAGAAATATCTCAGAGAGAAACTGCAGCAGAAAAATAACTGGCAAGAAAACGAGACACAGTCCATTCAACCATTTTCCTGTATGAGGCCCGATGAAAATTAAAGAGCTGAACAAGTGCAAATAGTAGCTACCTTGCCCAAACGCAACTTTGTCCCTCTCCTGACTTCGCCTAGCCCTCAGTTACATGGGTTGAATGAGGGAAGCTTCCTCAAGATTGACCCTGTATTAGGGCTGCCCTTACAGTAAAGTACTAGCCCTTTGACACTTTCTGCACAGTCTCCATTGAGCAGTGATTTCTGTCCAAGGTGTAGCTGAAACATAACAAAAATGGCACAGGCACTTTTGAAAACACAGCTCAAAGCAGAGATGCCTTTTGACAACAAGAAAAAGCCCTGAATGGTGATATGTGTTATCTCAGTGCTGGTAAGATGCCGCAGCCATCCCATAGAAACAAGAAAGTTACAGGATAAAATGGGAATGCAGTGGCACCGTAGAGACTAACCGGATTTAACCCATCATAAGCTTTTGTGAGTCAGAGCTTATTTCATCAGATGCATTAAAATGTACATCTGCAAGGCGAGTGCTTTTATACTCTCATGAGAGAGGGGAGAGGGAGGAGTTAGAAAGAAAGGTCAGTTTAAAACAAGATCCAGTTAAAAAGTACTCTGTTCACTCTGTGGCTCTCAACCCTCTTGGAGTGAATTGTTTGGATCTGGTTTTAACCTGGCCTCTTTGTAATATCTCCCCCATCCCTGCCTTTCTGTAGTGAAGATAATGCATCAGTCTTAGGATATACACTTCATTCAGTAGACAAAATGATTCCGTCTCATGAAACCTTATGCTGGAATAAATTGTTAATTTTGCGGGTTCCACTGACTCCCATTTTATTTTGCTGCTACAGACTAAAACAGCTACTCATCTGGAGTTATCACGAAAGCTACCAAATCATCTGGAGTTATCAAGAATTCTCTTGTTGAGACCATTTGTATTCTGATTCAGGTATTCAGGTACAAAATGTATACCTGTTGCACCAGGAATGAAGAGTGCACACTTGTTTCAAAGGTGGCCTTCCCTCCATGTTATTCCCTATGAGCCTGGTTCTTACCCACTCCTTGCTTGTAGATCTTTGAAAGGGAAGAGATGTGTTTAAAACGTGCATGTGCCTTTCTTACCGGGTGTGATGCAGATATTAACTGCATTCTGTAAAGATAACAGAGTACAAAATGCATGTACGTGCTATTATATACATGCTGTCGTGGTAATCCCTGGCCCAAAGAGTATCCAACTGTCCTTGACCAGGGTCAGAGCCTTCTCAGCTGTGGCCCCAGCCAGGAGGAACTCTGTCTAGAGAGACCCAGGCCTTATGGGATCTTGTTCTGTTCCTCAGGGTTTGTAAGACTGAGGTGTTCTGTCAGGCCTACAGTTGAGGGCAGTGACGGGTTGTGACATCATCTGGCTGCCCCATCCATCTACCTATATTTATTCTAGGGTATTGCTTCTGGTCTCCCATAAAAGCTATCAAGAACCACTAAATATGCCAACTCCCCCCAGCAATGCTAGTACTGGCCAGTGCCTGTATCGACTGGGTGTCCTCACCATCCCCATCACTGAACAATGTTAAATCTAGATGATCTAATGAGGGGAATAGTTATGTGCCATCTTGGAGTTTTTTAGGGTTATATTATGTGTATTTATATTTTAATTTGATGTTAGTTCTATGTATTTATATATTCACTGGATTTTAATATATGCTATATGTTGTTAGCTGCCCTGAGCCCCGCAGTGGCGGCGGCAGGATAGAAGTAAAATGAAATAAACATATACATTGTGCCTGAATTGTGAGCACCCCTCTTTTTAAAATTCATATAATCGATGACTGGGGAAGCTGATTTTTATACCTGTCTCCTCTTTATAAAAATGATATAAGGAAATATTTTGTAGTTATCTATAGCGCAGTATACACACAAAAATCTGATGTGGGGACAGAGTTTTCTCAGGTTCCAGTTGGCCTTTAACCTGGGTTTCTGACTGAAATCCTGTATAAACTTGCTATCCGTGTTGTATATTCTGCCTGGATTCTGCTTCTTCAAGACATTCTCTACTCCTCCTAACCCAGTTTCACAGCTGCCTTATCTTTGCTTCTTTTCCCAGTCCTTTTCACTGCCTTACAGGACATTGCTGTTTCTAAATGACAGTTCCAGCTTGGCTATCTAACTATGTAAGGGTACTGGTTTACCGTAATCTAGCACTACAAAGGAATGTGCTGCAGAAGTTACTGATTCTGTTTCAGATTATACCAGCAGGCTTATCTGCAGATACTTTAAAAATCTTGGCAAAAATGATATTCGTTATTTCTGACATAGAAGCAGGAATAGAGTGACACTAATCCTGACAAGCTTTAGAGAACACAAGGACATAGGTTACATATTTAGTTTGTAAACTTGAAGATAAATATGTATGGAAACCGAGTTGGTGCCTGGAATTTCTTTGATATTACCATGTGTTGCATCTGCTGTTTTATTGGGAATCTATCAAGAAGTGGCTACAAGAATTGGAGAAGGTATGATCAGAGTGAATTTATTACGCGCAAAACATTAACATGCCAAGTTAAATAAATGAAATTTTATTTTTCTAATTACTGAAGGTAAAACAAAAAGAAACCTGGTGGGCTTCTGCAGTAGGTTCTAAGCATTGGTTGAATTGTAGAAGTGTTTGTTCCTGTGCACACTGAATAAGCAACATAAATAAATAGTTATTTATAGTCTGCCTAGAGCCAGCATGGTGTAGTGGTTAAAGAGCAGTGGTTTAGAGCAGTGGATTCTAATCTGGAAAACCGGGTTTGATTCCCCACTCCTCCACATGAGCGGCTGACACTAATCTGGTGAACCGGGTTCGTTTCCCCCCTCCTCCACATGTAGCCAGCTGGGTGACCTTGGGCTAGTCACAGTTCTCTTCAAGCTCTCTCAGCCCCACCTACCTCACAGAGTGTCTGTTGTGGGGACAGGAAGGGAAGGAGATTGTAAACTGGTTTGGTTCTTCCTTAAGTGGTGGAAAAAGTCGGCATATAAAAACCAACTCTTCTTTTTCCTCCTCTTCTTCTTTCTTACATGGATTTAAAGTGGATTACATAGAGTGAGTCAAGACAATCAACAGGATGGGACATTCAGTAAACAATGCAATTGGATTAGGGTTGTAGACCCAACCAGAAGCCTAAAAACAGAACTGAAGCAAAACATAAATATTAACATAACACATTGATGCAAAAATTACATAGAATGATCCTAGTTTCAGCAAGCTATACACAGTAGTATAGAGCACAGTCCCTAATAATTTGTCCAAGTAATTTTGTGAATCATTTAGTACAGTGTAACTCTATTGCCTGTGTAGAAAAACACTCTTGAATGATTCAGTTATGCATTGTTTGTGGAACGCCAGGAGAGTTGGAGCCTTCCTGACCGCTTCAGCCAGGCCATTCCACATGGTGGGGGCCACAATGGAGAAGGCACGTGCATGGGCACTGAGGTTGGACCAGGCAGATCTGTGATGAAAAATTAAACTGTTTCTATAAATGCATCTTACAGAAAATTAATTAATCATAGGATTTTGAGCAGATGGTATGTGATAGCTATGCAAATTCAGCGCAGATGTAAACAGGATCATAAGAAAGGATGTGGGAAGAAAAGCTCTCGTAAGCATACATTGTAGTTTTATGCATTTTAGGAAAACTGGTGGAGCAGATGAAAAAGATCACAGGCTGTGTTGCTCCTGAGAATTAACTATGTTGAATGAAAGATCCACTATGGGTCTCTGGATCCAGACTACATTATACTTATTAAAAAATCCTTAATTATTTGTAAAATTTAACTATACAAAGTTGTTTGTAGTCCACAAATGTTCATGTTTATACATAACAGACATACAAATATTGGGATATTACAGTTATGTGGAAGTGAAGGGATCTTATGTGGGTTTTGAAAAATGCACAATGAACGCTAGCCTCATTTGCTGAATTATGCAGATGTTGATAAAAAGAATGCCTTAGAAGTTTATATAAAAATGATTTGGTACTGCATAGTAGACTGTTTCACACTTGTAGGCTATTTGGAGGTAAAACTGGTGTATGTGTTAATAGTGCTGCTACTCTTGTCGGTATAATGTTCTTTTTCTGTTTGTGAGTGTGCTTTCCGGACAGACCAATGAAGGGCAAAGAAAGAAGGAAAAACAAACATCGACTATTCTAAACTCAGTGCTGATTGTCAGAAAGCAGTAAAAAAAGGTTATTTTATTATTATAATTTAGCATTTTTAAAAGCACATATTATAGTCCCAGGCAGTTCGAAGAACCTAGAGGAGTTCAAAATGACACATGAAATGTATTTCGCCCCAAATAGGTGCAACACATATGGAATCCAGATGTTCCTTATACTCTCTGAGATGTAACATTCCCAGAGATGATAAAGAAAGAATTTCAGACTAAACAAATGGGGAAATTCTGTTACTGAACACAATAGGACTTTTAAGAACAACTCCTTTGCTCAGCTTGGCTTCCCCATGCCTGATACCTTCTCTGACCTTCAGTAGGGATGGTTTTTTTAAATTAATATATACAAAGGATTCTGCTCATGATTGACAGGTGGAATGCTTTCTTCTTATCCTTTTTGCTCTGGCACTCACTTTTCTCACAATCTGAGAAGCCTAAAAATAATAAAGGAAAATAATAAAACATGCAAGAGTGTCCTTCACTCCATTATTTGTCCCAGTGAGTTTGCAAAGGGCCTATAATTCTGTTTGTCTACTTTCCCCATGTGTTTCCCCTTAGCTTCTGCTAAATAGATCCTTCAGGAATTCTTGTCACAAAATTATCAGTGCTAATTGTTCACTGGTTTCAATTATCCACAATTTGCATTGAAGACTTCAAGAGCTTTGTAAAGGGGGTCAAAGTATATGAGGCAGCTTGGCGGCCCCAAGTCTGAAACCAAACCACAGGCAGCATCATAGGCCTCAATCCAGACAGTTTTAAAAAAAAAAAAAATAATCCTGTTCAAATAAGAGATTTAAACTAATCTCTTCCACTGGAACCACTGGGACTTAAATGTATTTGCCTTCTGCAGGATTGTGCCCATGACTGCTTTTCAAATGAAATGACTTTTTATGCACGATAAAGGGTCAGTTAGTTTTTCTTTGGGAAGAGCATTCTCCTGTCCTCTTCAGGTAGTCCTTCACTTGTAGGAAGGTCATAGTATTTCAGTAGTTAAGAAACAATGATTCATTACTGCAAAGAAGTCACCCAGCTGGCTTCATGTGTAGGAGTGGGGAAACCAATCCAGTTCACCAGATTAGCCTCCGCTGCTCATGTGGAGGAGTGGGGAATCAAACCTGGCTCTCCAGATTAGAGTCCGCTGCTCTTAACCACTACCCCACACTGGCTCTCAAGGTAGGATATAAATGAATTTAATTAATTAATTAATTAAAAGGATATCTCACCTGCCTCTCAGTTTCTTTAACATATATCCCACTCTCTATTCCGGCCAAAGCCAAGCTCAGAGCGGCTAACAACCATTAGAATACAATAATACAATAAATACAGATCAATAGACATAATAGATATAGATTCAAATTTAAATTCCAGTTTAGACCTAAAATTCTGATATAAAATCAAGTTGGTGCCTAACTAATAGCAAGCCCAGAAAAATATAGTCAATAGAACTCAATAAGATGGAAAAAGGGAGGGAATAAGGGAGGTCAGCTAGGATAGAAACCGTTGCTGCCCTCGACCATAGGCCTGGTGCAACAACTCGATCTTATACACACACACACCTGCATATTGTACCAGGGCAAAACTATTTTGAGGAGGGCTGTGTATAACAGCCCTGTTAGTCCAGACTAGCCTGATCTTGTCAGAGCTTGGAAGCTAAGTAGGGTTGGTACTTGAATGGGAGACTGCCAGGGAAGATGGGCTGCTATTAGGGATGCCAGCTCCGAGTTGGGAAATACCTGGCTGGAGATTTTTGGGGCAGAGCCTGAGGAGGGTGGGTTTTGGGGAGGGGAGGGAATTCAATGCCATAGAGCCCAATTGCCAAAGCGGCCATTTTCTCCAGGTGAACTGATCTCTATTGGCTGGAGATCAGTTGTAATAGCAGGAGACCTCCAGCTAGTACCTGGAGGTTGGCAACCCTAGCTGCTGTGCAGAGGAAGGCAATGGCGAACTACCTTCTGCTCATCTCTTGCCTTGAAAACCCTGTGAGATGGAACTTCATGGGTGGCCATGAGTCACCTGCAGCTCACACTTGGCTTCTTTATAACAGAGGCAAGGCTGAAGAGCTGCAGGGGCCACCGGGCTCCGTTCACCCATTGTGTCCTCCCACAATCTGGTAGCAGTGCAGAAGGAATCATTTGGTAAGCTGACACCAATTACCATTGCCGATCAAGGGTCTGAGCCAAGTGGCCCCTGGGGCAGAATTGCTGACTTAGCTAGCTTCTGGTCACTAGTAGCCTTCTAGTGCAGTGGCCCATTGGGAAATTTCTGTGTAAGTTAAATGGTGAGTTTTTTTGGAATATTTGGTGTATCGGCTAGAGAGGTGTCCGGGGGTGCACATTCTGCCTCTCCTCTCCCCCCCCCATTTAAATTATTTCCTATTTCCTTAGAAACTGTCATACTAAGAAGTTTTGCTTGACTGTAAATGGAAACTGAGGTGACGTTCCTGGAATATGAGTAGCTGATAAGGGTGTGGACAACTGATTTACAGGATAAAATTGCCTCTATTGGGAAGGAAAAAAGCAAGAAAAAGCAATAATGAAAGACACGGTTCTCCTGTTGGAGAGCTAATGACACAGTTTATAAATGTCACACTGTCAGCATCCTCATAAATTTCAAGCAAGTCTCTGTGCAGACTTGTGGACATTAATATTTGTAGGGGTTTTTTGGGGGGGAATGCAGTGCTGCAGTGCTTATTATAGCAAAGAACCTTTAAATTGACCTTAAAGTGTGTGATACAATGAGATGGCTTTTCATTAAAAGAATACATTTTAAGCACTGGCATAGTGGAGGGAGAGGCATATTTTCGGAATTCTTCCCCCACCCCACACACACACATTTTTACCAGTTATTCAACTGCCCTACTTAAGGGAGAGGAAGCTCTACGCCTGCCTTGGATAGACAGCAGCTCTCACAAAAGCTCTTGTTCTGTTTTGCATTCATATAACTTTGTGATTGTAAACCCTGAATCTTGGGAATTGAAGGTGTTTTTGCTATCTCCAAGGAGGTTTGCTCATTTCTTCACATTCAGGCTAGAAACCAGCAGGAATGAACAAAACAGTAAGATGCTCATCTCGTTCCCCCCTCTGAAAAAACAAAAACAACCCCAAAATGAAACCTGTTCAATTTCAGAGGAGTGTAGAAAAGAGGTGTTTCAGCTATGCCTGATGATCCCTTGATTGGAGGTCTTTGCATGGAGTTATGGCATACATGTGGCTTATACCAAATACAGAAATCCCATGTCCTCCACCTCCTCTGTCCTACAGAAACATAGGGTAATATGTAAGAGTGCATCTCTGAATATCAGGGGCTAGGTGACAAAGGGGAGGAAAGGTCCCTTCATACCATGCTTGTGAACTTCCAGGAGGCATCTTAGATGGACATTGTTGGAAACAAGAAACAGGTCTAGTTGGACCTTGGTCTGATCTAGCAAGAGGTTTATTATACTCACGTGTGCTTAAAGAAATGTAAAGAAAGTAGAATAACAATCACAGCAGTATCAAAGTTAGATGGAAGCCAGTATGCAGTAAGTATCACACTATTGCTATAAAATAAGAAGATGGAAAAATGATAAGAAACAGGGATCCTGTTATCAAAAAACCCCAGAAATATTGTGTCAGTCTTTTTCAGTAGTCATGGTAACAATATCACAGTGGAAGATCAAGTCAGACTAAGAAAGAGGCCAGATGCTTTTTAACTTGAGGTGACAAAACTCATCAAGCACATAAAAGTGAAAAGTCACAGTTGTTAGCAAAATGGGGGGAATCCACAGTACAACTAATAAAACACTTTTGGGGGTCAAAATTAATATTAAACCACAAGTTGCTAGGGCATGGGAACCGTGTTACTATGCAGTGACAGAAGTAGGATAAAAGTGATTTAAGTAACTATAGAATATTTCCACTCCCCAGACATCTGTTTCGTTATTTTACATTTATTCTGTTCCAAGTACATTCTCTTTGTCTGATGCATTCTGCGTTCAGTGGGCCTTGGATGTTGTTGTAGGGGTGTGTATGAGTGGTTCAAGGTCACCCAGCAAGCTTTTGTGGCAGAATGGGGATTCGAACCTGGGCCAGCCAGATCATAGTGCTTTTAACTCCAGTAAAGCTTGTGATAGACATCCATTCCAGTGGGTTGCCCTTCCTTGGTAAATCACTTGTAAGTATTCCTTATCTTCTTTGTGAACTAATATTCAGTTTAAAAAATCAGTCTCTGCAAAATAACTGATCCATTCCTTTGGGTTTCTCATAATAAAGGCTCTAATATACATTTATTGATTATTGTTAATTACTGTTATATCCCAGTTTTCTTCCATAATGGAACTCACTCTAAATTTAGTAGTATACTTTCCAAGCATTAGCAAGATACAAACCTGTTTAGTTTCAGCAGGGCTACTCTGTCACATGCCTTCCATACCTGGGGTTAGATCACGATGGGTAACCATCTGAAGAAGTGAGCTGTGGCTCAAGAAAGCTCATACCCTGCCAGACATTTTGTTAGTCTTTAAGGTGCTACTGGACTTGTGCTCTTTTCTACTAATGGGTAGCTGTGTTACTCTGTCTGTAGCAGTAGAAAAGGAGCACGAGTCCAGTAGCATTTCTGGCAGGGTATGAGCTTTTGTGAGTCACAGCTCACTTCTTCAGATACCTGGGGTTGGATTACTTGTTTTTTTAATTGTTAAATTATATAAAGGTAAAATGTGCATAGGGTCGCAACTGATTCAATGATGCCCATGAACTTCCACCTCTTGGGATTTTCAAGGCAAGAGATGAGCAAAATGGTTTGCCATTCCCTTCCTGCTTAGCTTCTGAGCTTCACAAGATCAGGCTAGTCTTGGTTATTAGGCCTGCATATACAATATATATGGTATATTACATGTGTGTGTGTGTGTGTGTTTGTGTGTGTATATAATTCCTAAACATCCATCCTACAAACAATAGAGAATTCGTTCCAAAGTAGCCCCATCAAAATTGTTTCTCTCCATAGCCAAGAATCTTTTTGTTCATTTGTTTTTTTCAAAGGTGTGCACCTCTGTGGCCTTGAAACTCCCGAAAGGGGGAATGAAAAGGCTACTGGCATCACCCTCTCAAGGGAATCTGAAAGTGCCACATTCCTGTCATCTCACTGGAGAAACCGGCCATGTGAGAAACAGGAGGCACAGGTCTGAATCTCATCAAAGGGGATTCCAGCAAGAATGCAAAGCTTTTGGCAAACAACCAGGGTGATGAACAACAAAAGAGAAGGCAGAGGCAGGGTTACCAAGCTCTGACAAGATCAGGCCTCCAAGTGAGGCCTGGAGATCTCCCGGAATTACAGATGATCTCCAGATGACAGAGTTCATTTCCCCTGGAGAAAATGACTGCTTTGGAGGGTAGACTGTATAGAATTATACCACACTGAGGTCCCTTCTGTCCAAAACTCTGCCCTCCTCAGGCTCCACCCCATAACCGCCAGGAATTTCCCAACTCAGAGTTGGCAACCCTAGCAGAGGCCAGATCAGAACCTTTACCACACAGCGCCTGGAGCATTCCTGTAAGCACACACCTAGCTGGGCACACAGCTGGCAGGCACAGTACAGGGCATTAGAAATGCCCCAAAGCCATGGAATGGAAAGCAGCAATATATATCCAGAGCAAGGAGGACTGCGTAGTGCAGTGGAAAAGCATGGGTATAGCATACAAAGCATCACCAGCCAAAGCCCTGCATGGCACTAACCACAAGACTGTTCTGCATTGTGTCTGAAGCACAGCTGAGGCTTTGCACTATGAAACACAATCACATGGGGTGGGCTGCTCATGCTGATTGGCCGTCCCACATTTCCATCATTTTGGTCAGCAATCCTGAGACAGAGCTTCTAAAAGAGTTCTGTTTGAAATATGCTTCAGGATTGTTGTTGTTGTTTTTTGTCCTTGGCTGTATGTGCAGTGCGCTCGCTTTGTGTGCAAACTGCCCTTTCTTTACAATCCCCATCACTAAAGTCCCCCCTTGTGTGAGAATGTCCAGAGGAGGGCAACAAAGAGAGTGTCCAGAGGAGGGCAACAAAGATGGTGAGGGGTCTGGAGACCAAGTCCTATGAGGAAAGGTTGAAGGAGCTGGGTATGTTTAGCCTGAAGAGGAGAAGACTGAGAGGTGATATGATAACCATCTTCAGGTACTTGAAGGGCTGTCATGTAGAGGAGGGTGCCGAGTCGTTTTCTGTTGCTCAAGAAGATCGGACCAGAGCCAATGTGTTGAAATTAAATCAAAAGAGTTTCCATCTAGACATTAGGAAGAATTTTCTAACAGAGTGGTTCCTCAGTGGAACAGGCTTCCTCGGGAGGTGGTAAGTGCTCATTCCCTGGAGGGTTTTAAGCAGAGGCTAGATGGCCATCTATCAGCAAATGCTGATTCTATGACCTTAGGCAGATCATGAGAGGGAGGGCATCTTGGCCATCTTCTGGGCATGGAGTAGGGGTCACTGGGGTGTGTGTGTGGGAGGTAGTTGTGAAATTCCTGCATTGTGCAGGGGGTTGGACTAGATGACCCTGGTGGTCCCTTCCAGCTCTATGATTCTATGAGAGTACGGAATGTGGGGCCAGCAAGATGCGGCCCTATGCCACACTGCCCAGTAGCTGAGCTATGGGTGTCTTGGCTGTGGTTTACTTGGTGCTTAAAAGAGCTGTGATTGGCTGGAAGTTTAGTCAATATCCTAAGCTGTAATGTGGCTTGGAGGCATGGTATGAGACAGGAGGGGCAGGCCCAGCAGCAACTACAGGGTGACTTGTTACCCCATGACTTGCATTACTCACACTGGACTGGCTGCTTGCTACTGTTCAACAGCAACCACTCCACAAAAGCCAGTGTGGTGTAGTGATTAGAGTTTCAGAATAGAATCTGGGTGACCTGCTTTGAATTCTGCCATGGAAGCTCACAGGGTGACCTTGGGCCAGTCACATGGTCTCAGCCTAACACCTCACATCATTGACGTGAGGATAAAATGGGTGAGAAGAGAATGATCTAAGCTGCTTTGGGTACCCGTTGCAGAGAAAGATGGGATATAAATGAAGTAAATAAATAATAAAAATAGCTGAATATGGGAGGGAGGCAGACAGAAGAAGAAGAGGAGGAGGAGTTGGTTTTTATATGCTGACTTTCTCTATCACTTAAGGAAGAATCAAACCAGCTTACAATCACCTTCCCTTCCCCTCCCCACAACAGACACCCTGCGAGGTAGGTGGGGCTGAGAGAGCTGTGACTAGCCCAAGGACACCCAGCTGGCTTCATGTGTAGGAGTAGGGAAACCAACCCAGTTCACCTGATTACTGTCCACCAGTCATGTGGAAGACTGGGGAATCAAACCCAGTTCTCCATATTACAGTCCACCACTCTTAACCACTACATTACGCTGGCTAAAAGGTAGGCAGGTTGATGGGAAGGAGAGAAGGAAGCAGGAAAGGTGAAAATATGTGTGTTGCCAGGAGGAGGGAAAGAGGAAATAGGGTGAGGAAGGGGAATGAAGTGCCCCCTGCAAGTCTTTGTAGGTTCCCCACTGTGCAGCTGGGCCCAGGCTGGCACTGTGCAACTAGGCCATAGGTTTCCCAAGTAGAGACTGCCAGGGTGAGGGAAGGATGGACAGTTGAAAGCAGGGGGCAGATAAAAGATGGTTAGCTGGTGAGTAGGAAGGAGAGAAGGAAGCAGAAAAAGAGGAGAAATATGAAGGCTTCCAAGGAAGGGAACGAGGAAACAGTGGGGGAGGTGAAAATGAGATGCCCCTCCAGAAGTCCTTGTGGGTCCCCTGCTTCTAATCTCATGATAATGAGAGGCACTTTTTCAGTTGTAGGGTTGCCATCCTCCAGGTGGTGGCTGGAGATCTCCCGCTAGTACAACTAATCTCCAGGCAACAGAGATCAGTTCTCCTGGAGAAAATGGCTGCTTTGGCAATTGGACTCTGTGGCATTGAAGTCCCTCCCCTTTCCAAACCCCACCCTCCTCAGGCTCCACCCCCAAAATCTCCAGTTATTTCCCAACCCGGAGCTGGCAACCATAGTTCACTGCCATTGCAGGAATCAGGGTGGCCATGGAGGCAGCGGTTCACAAAAATGCCCTGACCATAGGGATACCAATCTCCAGGTACTAGCTGGAGATCGCCTGCTATTACAACTGATCTCCAGCCGATAGAGATCAGTTCCCCTGGAGGAAATGGCAACTGGACTCTCACATTGAAGTCCCTCCACTCCCCAAACCACACCCTCCTCAGGCTGTGCCCCAAAAACCTCCCTCCGGTGGTGAAGAGGAACCTGGCAACCCT
The DNA here is from genome assembly GCF_029931775.1 of Euleptes europaea. NCBI lineage: Eukaryota > Metazoa > Chordata > Lepidosauria > Squamata > Sphaerodactylidae > Euleptes > Euleptes europaea. The sequence goes on from NC_079314.1 coordinate 98,013,136, forward strand.
ACCTGACCAGTATCTTTGTGGCCACCACATGAAAGAATCAGGCTTGTTGTAAGGATAAAATTAAGGAAGGGAGAATGATGATTCTCCCATTGGGGAGAATAGTGGCATATACAAAAACAAAAACGAAAAACAATTTACATTTAATGTGTCTTCTGAGTAATACTACCATACATGTTCTTGTATGAACAAGCCTTCTAGCACGAGGCAAATTGGGGGAAGAGGAGAAGATAAAAATGGCAAGTCTGGAAGAAATTATTTTGACTTAAAATGACCGCTTTGAGTTTTAAGGCAGATAACACTTTGGATTTGTCACCCTTGGCTGCATCTCATTAACGGCTTTTATAATATTTCCTGAAACGTTTATTTGCTCTAGTTATCAATATTTCATTAAGTTTTGATCACTGAACAATTCTCTTGTGTGAAAAAAATAAAAAAGCCATTAACAAGAATGAATGAGCTTTTCTTTGACGGAAACAGTGATAAAACAGGGCGCCAGAGTTTAAACAATAGCAGATGACTATGATAGATTCTCTGGCAGATTCTCTGGCAAGAAGTGCCACAATGACTCTCCCACTAAGTCGCTAGGAGTTACTTAAGAAGAAGCTCTGTCATTTCCACCATTAGGAATGTTTACAAATCCACCATGAAAAGTGGAATTCACTGTTCCAAGATGTAGTAATGGTCGCTAGCTTGGGTGGCTTTAAAAGGGGGTTAAAAATTCATGACTAAATGAAACCTCTATATTCAAAGGCAGTGTATCTCAAATTACTAGTTGCTGTAGGGCGCCAACAGGGGGGGAAGGAAGGTTTGGCCACTGTTCCCTGATTGTGGGCCTTCTGGAAACATCTGATTGGCTACTATGTGAAGTGGGATACCGATCCAGGACTGGAGATTTCTTAATTTGCCCAACTGTGAAGGGATTTGTAAGAATGGGCTATTGGGCATAAAGACATTTATTTTTTTCATCTGCCTTCATAAAATTGGATGTAATATACTTCTCTTGAGCACAGTCAGTTGTTGAAAGAAAAAGTTACATGCCCCCTTGCCCAGCCAAATTTAACTTTTTTCTCTCCTTTCATTTCTGCCTGCATCTAGAGTTGTGTCATTTGGAATATATCTATAAATGTTCTTTTTTTAAAGCAAGTTTGCCACATGTAGATATGCACAGATAGGTCTAGAAATTCTTGCAAGGGCACTTTTGGGATTGGCACCCAAGGAACAAACAAAATTGCCATGGCAAAGGTGAAATCTTTTGTTTAGTTTTGGCTTAGAGATTCTATTTTATTTCCTTTGTTTTTTTGCAAGACCTACATTTCTCTGGATGTATCAAGAAATGCCCCATACTTGGAATTCTCCGTAATATAGTTAGCTATATCAGGAGAGAGCTAGTAGGACAACCGGTACATTAATTTACAAGTCTTACAAGTTTGAATGTCCTTGCAGCTAAAGGAGTTTTTAAGAGGTAAGTTTTAACATGAATCAGTTGATAACGCAAGTATGAAAGCATTCACTACAATTGACATTTGGCCTACAAATGGTTCCCTTCTGATCAGAATTGTAATTTGTTTCAGGAGAATCTCCTTGTGTTTTCATTCCATCCCTTCTGCTTTGTGTCACTCACATATGGCACACATACTGTGAGAGAGGCTCAAAGGCACTTTTTGCACACATGATTGCAGAGTGCGTTCCTTGTGCTCAATTTTTCTGACTTCCAAGCTATAAAAAAGAAAATGGGATGGGGAAATAGTATAGCAGTATGATTTACCTACCGCTCTGGTGTATCACTGAGATTAATTGCTTAATAGTTGTTAATTGCTCTCACGATATATAGTATAGTACTGAGCGTGTTAAGCATTGTTAGTGCAGCTTCCTTTATTGTAGTAATTCATCTCACTTTATGGCTCTTATTTTCAAGGAAGATATTTAACCCCTCCAGCCCCGCAGTAAAACAAAGGAACCAGTGTACTTATCCAGCACAAGCACTCTACCAATTTAAATTAAAAACTAACAAACTGTGATGCTCTCACCAAAATATACAGCTGCTGCCTCCCCAAGCTTCCTCCCTCTATAAAGCCTAAGTCGTTAAACAGGATGCATTATTGTAGATAGAGTTGATCATAATATTGGATGATGCTAGGGGACTATTTAGTCAGCCCATTGAGAAGGCAGCACTGAGAGCCAGCGTGGTGTAGTGGTTAAGTGCGGCAGACTCTAATCTGGAGAACTGGGTTCAATTCCCCACTCCTCCACATGAGTAGGGTGCCAACCTCCAGGTACTAGCTGGAGATCTCCTGCTATTACAACTGATCTCCAGCCGACAGAGATCAGTTCACCTGGAGAAAATGGCTGCTTTGGCAATTGGACTTTATGGCATTGAAGTCCCTCCCCTCCCCAAGCCCCGCCCTCCTCAGGCTCCGCCTCAAAAACCTCCTGCTGGTGGCAGAGAGGGACCCGGCAACCCTACACAGGAGGCCTGCTGGGTGACAAGGGGCAGAGGGGCAAGGAGTTGGATGGGTCCAGCACTGAATGTGAGTTATGGCTGGGTGTAGTTATTGTGATCCACTTTCTGTATTGTTTATAGTATGCATTGCTTTACATAGTTCGTTGTTCGTATTGTGCTCTAATTCTGCAGTCCTGGTTCTATTGCGTTGTTCACTGGTTGTTTTATGCTGCCGGTCTGCACTTTTTTGTATCCTAAAATCTGCCTTGAGTCCAGTAAGAAAGGTGGACCATAAACAAACAAATATTCATGTAATTTGCGGCATCTGTCAGCACTCCCGCGTGTACCCATGCTGCAAATGACACATGAATAGGATGACCATGTAAGATTCACACTACACAAAAGTGGGTTTCATATATGGAACTTGTCATATATATGGAACAAGCAGCACTGAATGGTTTTGTTGCTGGGTTTTTAATAGTTGTTTACATTTTAATGACTTTTATTCACTTTTTTTAATTTTTATCGTGCTATATACTTTGTAAGCCTCCTGGATCAGGTTCTTTGGAGGCAAGGCATAGAAATGTTCTAAATAAATAAATAATGACTGCACAGAAATTTAATCAGACCTGTGGTCATTTGCTCCTCTTGCACTGGCATAGTTGCCATCTTATCAGAGAATAAAGTGGCACCTGTGCTGTCCCGGGGGCAAACACGCTGGCATCAGGGAGCTGCGGTACTGTGCCAGCCCCCACTGCCAGTGCAGCCATGCCAGCAGGGAATTCCTGGAAGGGAAAGCCCATGCCTGCGTGGGAGGAGTGTTCCTGGGGCTTTCCAAGGGGTGGAGCTGGCGTTAGTCACTTTCCAAACCCCTTTCACCCCAGGAACGCCCCCTTGAGCTGCGGCGCTGCTACGCCACCTTTTCTGGTGGCGTAGCCTCGCTAAACTCTATGGGAGCATTTCCCCAATTTTATTTCCAAAATTCCCGTTATTTTCTTTGCAGCGGCCAGGAAGCCTTTGTGGAGGCTGCATGGCTGCACCGCTCTTGGCCGCTGCCCAAACTGCCCTCCCCCACTTCAGGAATGGGCTGCTTATCAATTAGGGCCAAGGTTTTTTAAAAAAATAGCCTGTGTAAGTGGGGAAAGAGAGCAGTATCGGCCTTGTATTTATATTATGCCAGTAAAATTTCACTAGTCTCTTTACCATATTTGAATGCATGTGTAAAGAGAAGAGAATATTATGCTGACTCCTTATCTGTCCTTTTTATATCGCAGACATTCCAGTGCCTTCTTCCCTCCACCTCAATCATAATTGCATTCATCTGTGAAAACCTTCTCCCTGCCTAATTCCCAGAGCTCTGAAGAGATTTCAGAAGTCTCCACTTGCTTTTCTCCTTCAGTCTTCAACCATCACATATATTAATAAAAAAAAAATTATCTCTCCTTTCTCCTGTCTGAATAATACCGTTCTGGCTTTTTTTTCTTCTGCTCTGCAAAAACATTTTCAGATGGTTGTTCAATTGAAGTACGTGCCTCTGTCATTGTTATTGGTTCAGAACCTAGAAAAAAACCCTGTTTCTATAGGATCCCAAGGGCTGTCAGCATTCTAGATGACCCAACCATACAAGCAGCTCCCCAACTCCCACACGCCCCTTTCCGTTCTCTTTGGGAGGGGGGGGGTATTCTCTTCCTTATGGAGAAGGTCCCATGTTCTGTCTTTGGCATCTCTAGTTAACAGACCTGGAGTGGCAGATGTAGGGAAAGATTTTTCCATATGTCCTCTGCCAGGTACAATACTGAGTGAGATGGATTAATGGTCTGACTCAGCATAAGGCAGTTTCCTTCCCTATGAGGAAAAGGCTGAAGAGTCTGGGACTTTTCAGTTTAGAAAAGAGACAACTAAGAGGGGACATGATAGAGGTTTATAAAATTATGCATGGGGTGGAGAGAGTTGACAAAGAGAACCTTTTCTCCCTCTCCCAAAATACTAGCTGAGGGCATCCATTGAAGCTGATGGGCAGTAGATTCAAGATAGACAAAAAGAAATACAGTAGATTCAAGTTAGACAAAAAAAAACTTCTTTACACAAGAAGTGATTAAAATGTGGAATTCACTGCCAGAGGATGTAATGATGGCAACAGGCTGAGAAGAATAGGTCTATCAGTGGTTACTAGCCATGGTGACTAAAGGGAACCTCCATGTTCAGAGGCAGTAACTTTTGAATACCAGTGCCAGGAGGCAACATCAGGGAAGGCCTTGGCCTCTGTGCCCTGTTGTTGGACCTCCAGAGCTACTTGTTGGCCACTGTGAGGCAAGATGCTCGACTAGATGTACCACTGGTCTGATCCAGCTGGGCTCTTATTATGTTCCTTTGTTCATTCCATCTACTCCAGTTTCCGAAACTTTTGATACTTGTGGGACTTTTTTTTTAACCTGACCTGGATGGGCCAGGCTAGCCTGGTCTCATCAGGTTTGGTTGCCTTTCAGAATGATTTTGACAGCACCTCCTTCCAACTGCTATCTCCTCCTCAAAGCATTTATTCCTCGATGTCACCACACCACCAGCTACCACCTTGTCCCCCACTACTTGTCCATCATGTCAATAGCTTAATTTTGGAAAGTAGCACTTATGAGGGTGGTCTGGAGATTTGTAGGCCCAATGTTTAAAAACAAAAACATGTGTGTCTGGTTCCCAGTCTGCCTGTCTCAGTGGGGTGGAGCCAACCATCCCCTAAATAGCCTTTCTCCGACTTAAGTTGGAGGAACATTCCTTAGACTGTAGGAATAATTCAAACTTGAGTCAATAAGAAAACCGGAGTATAGATATTTTCAATAAATTGAAGAATTTAGGATCAGCGTGGGATCCCCCCCTTCTCTATAATAAATGTCCTCATCCTAGTGGCAGTGAGAAATGGGAGAGTAGGCAGGAGTAACACCAGGAGAACAGGTGAAAAGAGGAGGGAAAAGGGTTTTTGAACAGCACTGGCTGGCCAGATGCCAGTCATCCACAGGCAGTGCTCGGTCAATTGGCTACCAACTGCCAATCAATAAGATACAGTTGCCATCAGTTATGCTGGTTTATATTGTACAAGAGTTCTTGGAGCTTCTGGTAACTGAAGACATGCTGGTCTCTGAGTAGTAGAAAGTTCTAGGTAAGCACATGTGTTCTTTGACCTATGTCAGTATCAAAGCCAGAAGATTATTGATAGTGGGTAGGAAGCTCTGTGCCCTGACCTGGATGGCCCAGGCTAGGCCAATCTAAGCAGCTAAGTATGGTCAGATGGAATGGGAGACCACCAGGCAAACCCAGGTATGAGGCAGGCAATGGTAAACCACCCCTGTTAGACTCTTGCCTTGAAAACCCTACTGGGTTGCCATAAGACAGTTGCAACCTGACAGCCGTTTACACACACACAGGAAGATCTGTGGGACACATTTTGATTATTATGAAAGAAGTTCAAACTAAGGACCCCACATTAGCTTTCTCTGAAACTTTGCTATCAAAAGTTTACAAAGTCTACAAAGCAGGTAAAAATAGCACTCTATAACAGCGTGTCAGAGGGCTCCCCGCATCAGTTTGATGTACCTCTAAAAATAAGTTCTGCGACTTTCTTCTGCCAGTGATCGTTGTAGGAAAGGATGAAAATAACCAAGTAGAAATATTAGGGAGAAGGGGGGACTAAAATAGAAGCTAGGTGTCTGTGATACCTGAAATATCAGTTCCCAGGTCCAATAATAACTAGTGCATCACAACATTTGAGAGGTAAAGCTTCCAAAATCGCAGTACAATGCATTTTTCAGCTTTGTCCTCCACCCCATTTAAGTGTCTGGGTTGAGCTGGTTATGATGGATTATGTTGTAAACATACATGCCAGGTTTCATTGGGATACGTGAAATCATTTAGGGTATATCAAAGTTTTGCATTAGTGTGATTGATTTCCTGATTCCTCCCTTCCTTCTAAATGGGTGTAAGTTAGTCAAGGTGGTGACGAAAGTTGGAGATTTGACCACGTGTGCTTCATTTCATCCCAATATTATTATTCACATTTGTATTCCACCTTTCTGCTGTCATGGAGTTCAAGGTAGTGACTCTTCTTTTGACGGCTCCAGGCATCGACCAGACCCAGATCTGCTTAGCTTCAGCATGGTTGCTAGACTACATGATTTCAAACATTGGCTCACGTGGTGGGTCACTGGTGGGATTCCAACTACCACCACTGAGCATCGCTGTAGGGGAAAGGCAATGTGGTACCTTCATAGGAGGGCATCATGTGCTGGCTCTAAAGGCACAGCTGCTGCATGGATAGCAGAGCCCGACAACAGCAAGTGATACCATCCTCTGCACCCACACCAGGTTCTGTTATCCTCTCAGTATGGCGCTGCTGCTTTTGCTGTGGCTCTGTCACCATCTCTAGATGCCTTCCAACAAAATCACCTGTGATAAACAGCTGCATAATGACCCTGAGTGACAGCAGGTTCAAAAAGAAAAACACCTGAGAATTGTACAAGTTGGCAGTTGAGGGAGTCCGTTAGAAACCAACAGTTGAAAACTGACTGTTGAAACTGACAGTTTGTAATGGACTCTCTCAACTGCCAACTTGTACAATTCTCAGGTGTTTTTTTTTTTTCTTTTTCTTTTCGAGCCTCCTGTTACTCAGGGTTCCATGACTGGGACAATTCATCATTATGGAGCTGTCTGTCACACCACCATATTCCTTTCCCCCTTTAGTGGTGCTCAGTGATGGCAGCTGGAGATTCCCCATAGGTTACCTACCATGTGAGCCACAACTGGTGCCTTCAGAGCACTGCATGTTCTGATCTTCAGTGGAGATGTTATTTTACAGTATACAATGACACAGTATACAGTGAACAGACTGCTGGACTTGAGGGCCTTGGTCTGATCCAGCAGGGCTTTTCTTACGTTCATATGTTCTTATGACACTACTTTGCAGTGTATTTTTCATCTGTCCTCTCTTCCTTAAGAACCCATGCAGGGTTTGAGACAGTGATTGAATTTGAAACAGAGAACCTCCCCATTCCAATGCAAACTTTATAGCATCAGGTATGACTTAAATGCAGAATAAGAATATGCAGAATGCAAGATACATTTTCCATTTATTATTGTCATAATGATATAGGAAAGGATTTCTATCTTTTTTCATGCTGATGAGCAATTTCTCTCATTCCACTAATTAGACCTTAATCAGTACCGTGTTATATTTGTATTTTTGTTTTGGTATAGGATTAGAACTGAATGGAGTTTGATCTGATGTATGTAGAATATTAATCTTGAATATGTCCACTGCTGTAGGATTTTTGATGCAGTGCGGGTTTCAAAGATTCGTCAATCAAACGTATTCCTGGAGGTTCATGCTACATTTAAATGTACTGGAAAGGAGTGCCTGAATAACACATCCCCATAAATAGTGTCTTCTGTTTGCAGTAGATGAATTCACTCCTGTCACTGGGTGAGTCTTGAGGCGTAAAAAAGGCAAATAGAGGCTTACACCATAATACACAGAGCTTTTTATTTTGCCAGTTCTGATGAACAAGCACAATTTTGTGCGGTTTATGCTCCAATCACAAAAGAAACCCCCACAGTTTTTATACATATAATAAATACTGTTCGAGTGTCTTTTCCTTCTGCAAGCATCTGTGTGTAGAATCATCAGCTGTGAGGAACACTTAACCTGTCTCCTGTGGGCAATTGTGGGGGGGAGGGTGGACATAGTTAATGTGGCAATGTCTATTTATCGTATTGTCGAAGGCTTTCACGGTCAGAGTTCATTGGTTCTTGTAGGTTATCCGGGCTGTGTGACCGTGGTCTTGGTATTTTCTTTCCTGACGTTTCGCCAGCAGCTGTGGCAGGCATCTTCAGAGGAGTAACACTGAAGGACAGTGTCTCTCAGTGTCAAGTGTGTAGGAAAAGTAATATATAGTCAGAAAGGGGGGGGGTTTGAGCTAAATCATTGTCCTGCAAAAAGTATCAAAGGTAATGTGCTAATCATTGACCTGTAAGTATCAAGATAATGTGCTAATGAGGGTGTGGTATGTTAATATGGAACCATTGTATCCTGAAGTGATCTGTTAATGTGTGAAATCCAAAGCTAATCTGCATGGCTATTGTGGACTGTAGTCTTTGTTAGTCTGGAGGTTTTCAGGACAGGAAGCCAAGCCTCATTCATTCTTAAACTCTCTTCTTTTCTGTTAAAGTTGTGCTGATGTTTATGAATTTCAATGGCTTCTCTGTGCAATCTGACAAAATAGTTGGTAGAATTGTCCAGTCTTTCAGTGTCTTGGAATAAGACCCTGTGTCCTGTTTGTGTCAGTCCATGTTCAGCCACTGCTGATTTCTCAGGTTGGCCAAGTCTGCAGTATCTTTCATGTTCTTTTATCCTTGTTTGTATGCTGCGTTGTGTGGTCCCGATGTAAACTTGTCCACAACTGCAAGGTATACGGTAAACTCCTGCAGAGGTGAGGGGGTCTCTTTTGTCTTTTGCTGATCATAGCATCTGTTGTATTTTCTTGGTGGGTTTAAACACTGTTTGTAGGTTATGTTTTTTCAAAAGTTTCTCCACCCCTTTCTGACTATATATTACTCTTCCTACCCACTTGACACTGAGAAACACTGTCCTTCAGTGTTACTCCTCTGAAGATGCCTGCCACAGCTGCTGGCGAAACGTCAGGAAAGAAAATACCAAGACCACGGTCACACAGCCCGGATAACCTACAAGAATCTACTTATCGTTTTTAATAGAAATTTTCAAACAACATTGAAATGATTTAATGCTCTCCTCAGGTCATAATCAGTGTATCAAAAGATAGACTTCTACAGTACCAGAAAGCTGGGCAGTAAAAACCTAACTGAGTTGGGGATGCCAACTTCCTGATGACAGTTGCTCCATAATTTTCACCAGAAAAGTCAGTTCCATCTCATTGTGATGAACAATAGTGCCCTAAACGCTTGTTGCTGATGCTTACTGTGAGCATTTCACACCCAGAAGTACATCCTAAGCAAGGTTATGCTGCAAGGGCAGGAGTGGAAGAAGGCCCTGGAAAAAGAGACATTGTCAGTGACCATTTCCTGCTGCCTGCCTCCCCTTTCTAGGGTTGCCAGCTTCCAGGTGGGACCAACAGCTTCCAGGTGGGGCCTGGAGATCTCTTGGAATAACAATTGATATCCAAACTACAGAGGTCAGTTCCCCGGGTAAAATGGCTGCTTTGGAGGGTGGACTCTATGGCATTTGCCCACTGAGGTCTTTCCTCTTCCCAACCCCATCCATCCCCAGGCTTCACCCCCAAATCGCTAGGAATTTCCAAACCTGGAGTTGGCAACCCTATTTCTCATTGTGAGGAACATTAACTTGTTAAACCCTGCCTAAAAATGCATGAGGCAAGTTATATGGTTAGTTGAAACCATCTTGATAGTGAAGCTGTTTCTGGAGTAAGCAAGCCAGTCTGCATTTCTGCTTGATGACCCTGAAAATAATTGGATTATGTGGGGTAAGGTAAGGGATGAAATGGGGCCATATTGAGAAACTCAAATGTCCTTACAAGACATTGGGGCCTTATATTTGACACCCCTGCAGCAGAGGAAAGTCGGCACCATGGTTTACAGATTTGATAAATAAGAACCATAACAGTATGATCCGATCATTGTGGTTTAGATACCAGGAGTTAAAACAAGGGTAATAAAATCAACATGGTAGGTACGGAGCTTAGTAATTGGTGGGGATATCAGAGGAAAATAATTTCTTGTCCTATATACTATGATACTCCTTTCTGTGTGTTTCCTTCAGGGCTGTTCAGATTTATTCATTAGTTAAATTTCATTCTTGTCGCCACAATGGCCCTCAGGGAGGCTTGTCAGAGACAAATTATATCAAAAACAGTCTGATAAATAATTAGAGTTTTAAACAATAAAATGATCACATTTATTTATTTATTTGAAATGTTCATATTCTGCTGCTTTTTCATACAAGATGGGTTACACAAATATACAGCAATGTCTTAACAAACTTGAATTGAAGTTGAACTTGAACAGCATGGTATAGTGGTCAGAGTGTCAGACTAGGATCTGGGAGGGCCAGGTTCAAGGTCACACTCTATCATGAAACTCACTGCGTGATCTTGGGCAAGTCACGCTCTCTCAGCTTAACCAACCTCATAGATAGTGGTTGTGATAAAAATGGAGAAGGTGAGAATGATGAAGCAAGCACTTAGCTCCTCATTAGGGAGAAATGAGGTAATAATAATAATAATAAAGTAGGCCTCTAAATACAAAACTACAAGGCCAGTTTCAATAAAATAAGACAATCATTTACAAAAGGGCCCTTCAGTGTCCCCACTCCTCCACATGAAGCCTGCTGGGTGACCTTGGGCCAGTCACAGTTCTCACAGAACTCTCTCAGCCCACGAAAAGGAGCTGATCACCCATGAAAAGGAGCTGATCACCCACGAAAAGGAGCTGATCACCCATACTAATGGCCTTTAAATAAACAGATTTCTACCATAATTTTTTTTATTCAGTGGGCATCACAGATTTATTTTTATTTTTGTAAAAAGGAGGTTTCAGTCAAATTTGCAGATGGTACTAAATTGGGAGGGGTAGGCGACAAGTACAGTAGACGACAAATACGGTAGATGACAGAGCCAGGATACAGGGTGATCTTGACAGACAGGAAAACTGGGCTAAAACTAATAAAATAAATTTCAATTTAGATAAATGTAAAGGCCTGCATTTAGGTAGGAAAAATCAAATGCATAATTATAGGCTGCGGGAGACTTGTGTGAAGCAGTAGCTAAAAAGGCAGATGCGATTGTGGGTTGTATCAACAGAAGTATCATGTCCAGATCACTTTGCTCTAGTTAATTGCCATCTTCTGGGCATGGAGTAGGGGTCACTAAGGGTGTGTGTGGGGGAAGTATTTGTGAATTTTTTTGCACTGTGCAGGGTGTTGGACTAGATGACTCTGGTAATCCCTTCCAACTCTATGATTCTAAGTCCTTTCATGCTCTACCTTGAAGAACATTCTAAAAATAGGGGGAAGCGGAGCATGTGCCTTCCAACAAATATGATAGCACAATGATAGCCACCTAGGTAAAGTGTGATTGGGCTTGAGAAATGGGAGTATTCAGGGGTTATCATGCCAGAAGAAGAAGAAGAAGAAGAAGAAGAAGAAGAAGAAGAAGAGGAGGAGTTGGAGTTGGAGTTGGAGGAGGAGGAGGAGGAGGAGTTGGAGGAGTTGTTGCTGTTTGTGTGCTGACTTTCTCTACCACTTAAAGAAGAATCAAACCGGCTTACAATCACTTTATCCTCCCCACAGCAGACACCCTATGAGGTAGGTGGGGCTGAGAGAGTGTGACTAGCCCAAAGTTACCCAGCAGGCTTCATGTGGAGGAGTGGGGAAGCAAACCCGGCTCTCCAGATCAGAGTCCACCGCTCCAAACCACCGCTATTAACCACTGCACCATGCTGAAGGATGCATATTATTAATGTGTCACTTCTGGATATGTATGGCAACGGCCCAGCCCCTCTCCCCCAGCCCAGCCCCTTTCCTGCCAAAGTGTTGATGACAATCTGAGTATGCGAGTGCCCCAAACAAAAGCAATGTTTGTGTTAGCTTTGGAACAGCCCTACTTTTCTCTGATGGAGAATGTTTCAAGTGAGAAGCAGGATAACCAAGGCCAGTCTAAGGGTTTAATAAAAACTCTTTATTAAACCCTTTAAATCATTTATTATATGAAAACATTAAAAACTAAGAAAAGTAGTTTTATAAACAAAGTAAGCATGTGGTGACTGTCACCTGGACCATGTCCGCACTTCGCGTTTGCAGCTCTGATTTCTGCGGGCTTTCCTTGCTTGTTAGCACTTTATCTCAACCTAAGGATTCTGGAGACGCGTCCAGAGCACAATTTCTCCGCATTAAGAGCATTCACTTATACGGCGAATTAATAGAAATGAAACGTTTTCCTCGCCCGGAGCCTTAAAGTGCAAACAGAAAATCTGTCTTCACTCCACTTGTCCTGCGACGGGCTGTTCCCCGGCCCGTCCGGGACGAACTCCGACCCCCCCGAGTTCCCCAGCGGGAGTTCCTGACTCCCCAGGGGCGGGGGAACGCCGGCACAAGGCTGCCAGCTCCTTGGGGGAAAGGCCCCTGAAGCCGAACTCACCCCGTTCTTCCCCCTTAGGGACCCGCCGGAGGGGCGAGGAGGCAAGATCGCCCAGGAGCCAAGGGGAGGACAGCCTACTCCCCGTGACGGGCGCAGCCGGAATGATGCGCGCCGCCGAGACCCGACCCGCGGATCAGCTGGGCTGCGGCAGGGCGCGGGCGGGGCCGGGGAGAGCTGGCTGGAGGGAGGCGCGGCGTTCTCCCACAGGCGTGGCCCTCCAGCCCTATTTAGGACTTCCGGGGGCGGGACTGGGGGCGGGCAGGGGAGGAGTCTCTCTGGCCTGAAGAAGATATAAGGCCAGAGAGGTGCCTTGGCCGGGGAGGATTGCAGCAAGGAAGGGTGAGAGGCAAGCTGACTCTAGACACCCTGGCTGCGTCCGAGGGGGAAGGAAGCTCTGATTCTCCCTCGGACTGGTCTGAGGCCGAGGAGGCTCCTCCAAGCCCACTCTCCTCCAGGCCAGAGACCTCAGGGGCAACAGCGGTCCAGGGGAGGCGCGACACCACTTCCTGCTGCCAGTCCACCCTCACTCCTTCCCCACCTCCCTAACTGCCCACACTCGTTTCCCGCCCTTTTTTCCGCTTTGCAGAAAAGCGCAACCGTTTGCGCGAGCAACCGCAAGTTTGCTACCGCCTCATCAATTGCAAAGAGTATTTTTTTCATTGCTTGCACAAAACGCCATGAGGTTGTGTCATCTTTCCTCTGCTCAAAATAAATGGAACTTCTGCAGCTTGCGCTTATGCCCACGTCATGTCATTTGATCGGGAGGGTTTGTTGGAGGCGATGTGCAACATTTCTTTATTTTTGACAGCTTAGGCAAGGCAGATGTGAGGGGTGGGATGGCGGCAAGTTTCGCTTTCCCTCAAGTAAAACTACTTCCCTGCATTACAATCACAGGTTTTGTTTGTCCCTTTTTTGCCGCCATTTTTTAAACTGGCTTTCCTGCAACTGTTATGAAGCGCCCCATGAATTTTCCTTAATTTCCCCTGGCGCTGGACCAATCGCCGTCCTTGTTTCGAGCACCGAGTGGGCATGCGCGGCAGACTACCACCTCAGGCGATCACAATGCTCCTTCGAGCTGGCACGTGAATGCTGCCGCGCATGCGTGGGAATTTGACGGCGGTCATTACTGTGATGGCGGAAGCGCTGCCCGTTTCTCTTCCAAAAAATACTCTCTAAATTGGGGAGTGCGAGGGGAAAACATACAAATTTTATCTAATACAGCGGAGGAAGGTGGGAACAGAAATTTTAAGTCGTGTTGGATGCTTGTGTACTGGACTCGTTTAAATTGTGAGGTAAGTTGCTAGTGTGTTCACGGGCCGGATTAAAGCAGTGCCATCCTAAACAGATTTGCACCCTCTAAGCTCTTTAACTTCAGTGCACTTAGAAAGGTGTAACTGCTTAGAATGACCGTTTTGGAATATGCGTACAATTATCAGTTGCTCGTGCCAAGGATGCTGTTAGGGATAGGGGTAGGTTAATTTCAAAATACATGATTTGGGAGAAGTAAACTTCCAAAACCAGGGATGTGATTGTGGGTTCTAAGAAACACAAACAGCCTGCAGCACACCCTTAAAGAGCCCTTGTTTAACACAAGAGATCAGGTAGTTTTCTTAAAGGATTAGGGTTACGTTTGGAGCCCTGTTTTATGCATCTACCCTTGTTTCATGTGCAAAAGAAGGCAGTCCAAAATGATTTTCAAAATGTATGAGATCAATAGTTCCTCAGGAAGGGAGTGTCATCCAGTTAGTATTCTGGCATGTTTATTCACTTGCTGTTTTGACAGATCTGGTTTTATTATGTCTCATTGTACTGTGCTTTACTGACTTTTGTGGCTCTCCACGTTCTCGGTTGCTAAATAGGAAGTCATCAGTCACGTCTCCTGTGTCACTAAGATAGCAGGCTTTATGATACAATAAAAATGCAGATGTAACCAACTTGTTGCATCATGTCCAACACACACCACTGTAGACAGCTGTTTCCCAAGGTATTTTTATCTGGCTTTTTTTTGCCTTTAGCATAAAGTGATTCCCTTTCATTGCATCATTCTTGACCCCAGTGCAGATGTGACACAGTCATCCTCTTAAATGTGTTTCAGAAGTTAGGAGTGGGCCTCAGGTTTGCACACTTTGTTGATTTCCCTCTTCCCCAGTCTAGACTGGAGCAATTACTCCACTCCCTTACTTTCTCAACTTTATCCATATCTTCACATTGTATAATCTGGTCCTGTGTTGGACCAATTCAGTCAACTCTCCCAGACGGATGTTAACAGAATCCTGGCTGCTGAGAAGTCAACCACTTGCCTCTTAGATCCGTGCTCATCATGTTTGGTTAAGGCCAGCGGTGATGGGGTGCGGGCTCCCCTGGTGGACATTATCAACCAGTCTTTCCAGGGAAGCTGAAAGAGGCAGTGGTAAGACCACTCTAGAAGAAACCATCTTTGGATCCATCCAACTACTGCCCAGGATCAAACCTTCTGTTCCTGGGTAAGGTAGTTGAGAGAGTGGTGGCAGAACAGTTCCAGGCCTTTCTGGAGAAGACATCAGTTCTGGACCCATTTCAGAGCTTCTGGGTGTGATCCTGGATGCCTCCCTTTCAGTGGAGGCCCAGGTCACAAACACTGCCAGAGTGGTGTTCTTCCATCTCCAATACAATGACAAAAAATCACTATGCTGTGTACAGTCAATCTAGAGCACAAATAACAGTATGTAGGCCAGTAACCAAACAAGATCTCTTATCACTGTCATGATACTTTTGCTTCATGTATGTTGCATAATAATATCCACCTAAATACTATAAACCATGTGTACAAAACAATTATATCTTTTATCTTATAAACTACACAAAGACTGAATAGATTAGAATGTGCTTCTCTGTCACCAACATCAGTCAAAGTTCTAGGTGTCTGCCTCCTAGAATTCCCCTTTCACCTGGTCGTGCTGGTAGGCAACTGAGAAGAGGATGTGTTTTTATTTTTTGCATCTTCCTCCCTTCTTTTCCCCCTTCTTCTTTTGTTTTCCTTCTACCCCAGTGACCTGGAGATATAGCATCCATGGTACCCACTGCATTCTGAGTACTGCATTTTCAAGAATGCAGGTTCCTGGATGCCTAATTCTCAGAATATACCAGATGCTATAGATTGTATGCATCTCAGGTACCCGTTGTATTCTGGGAAATGTGGTTCCAGAATGCCACAGGTACCATATATCCAATTTACTTGGGGATGGAGAGAAAAGGAGGAGGCAAAGAAGGATGGAGGGTCATCAAGAATTCCCCTCCTTTTTGCCTGCTGTTACACCACACCACTCTCCATGAAAAGGGAAGATGTTGGAGTGAGGTGGATAAGGGGAATATCTAGCTCGGATTTACTGTCTCAGCTACAGAACAAATAGGGAGCTGTGAAAACCTCATTTTGGAAGTCTGCTGCCTGAGCTGCTGAAGTTGATGTACAGAGACAAAGGAGTATGAATTTGGGAGCATTTCTGCTTACTGCATCTTCTTATCAAAACCTCTATGGCCTTCTATAGTTTTTCTGATAATTCCTCGTAAATATCCATCATGTTCCTTCTTCAAGGTTAACTACATCTAATATTTATCGAGATGCCACGAACAGAACATACTTCCTATTATTTATAGCTTCAGTGTTACATTTAAAGGTTAATGCTGTATTGATATTCCTTTCAGCATCTTAGCATGCTAGAAAATTCCTATTGTAGTAGCAGTAACTATGTCAACAGCGTATTTGCAATTAATAGCAGAGGTCTCAGACTCCATTGTGATTCCAATGTACAGAACACTCTGACCTTTTTCTTAGTGACTATATATTTTCTTTTGCAGCTTACTTCTACCTGTCTTCTTTTCTTTTTTTACTTTAAGCTTGGCAAAAATTATGCAATTATTCCTTTTGCCAGCGTGGTGTAGTGGTTAAGAGCAGTGGTTTGGAGCGATGGACTCTAATCTGGAGAAACGGGTTTGATTCCCCACTCCTCCACATGAGCGGCGGAGGCTAATCTGGTGAACTGGGTTTGTTTCCCCACTCCTACACACGAAGCCAGCTGGGTGATCTTGGGCAAGTCACAGCTCTGTTAGAGCTCTCTCAGCCCCACCTTCCTCACAGGGTGTCTGTTGTGTGGAGGGGAAGGGAAGGTGATTGTAAACCGGTTTGAGTCTCCCTTAAGTGGTAGAGAAAGTCAACATATAAAAACCAACTCTTCTTCTTCTTGCTGCATTTGCCAAGTATACTCATAGACAGGAACCTATAATTTTGGTAGTAGCAAAATTGTCTCCTGACCAGTTCATATGACCAACTAAATATTACCGAGGGGTAAATTTTATCACATCCCAACTCTGTGCAAGACCACTGATCTGCAATTGATTTAGCTGCAATTTTTAATATTTGAGAACAACCTTGATCATTGGAGATCAATTGATTGGTATATCTGTATACATTATATGTGATTGTACGAGTGCGTTCAGATTCTGCTTAATGATAAACAAAATTATTTCACATGCTATGGATGTTGTGTACTATTCTCAGCAAGCAAATGTTTAAGTTTCCCATTAGAAAACTGCTGGCAGTGGGAGGGCAAAACTGCCTAAGCATGGGGGAAAGCTTCATGGAGAACTGGAAAGCCCAGTTGTGCATGTGGTTCTGCTCTTTTGGATTGTAGTCATTATGTTTTAGTCAGTGTTGTATCAAGAAATAAATATAGTGAGCTCCTGCCGGTTTTAAGTAAAAGCTAATTAGACATATAAAGCTACCTTATTACAGGTCACACCAATGGCCCATTTAGCCCAGTATGATATGGCGGTTTAGGATCTCAAGCAGAGATCTTACTCTGCCTTGCTATTGTGGACCAAATAGTTGGAGTTGTCGGGGGTAGTTGTAAGACATCGTACATATGTAAGGATATTAGAACAGCCCTGCTTGATCAGATCAAGGAGCCATCATAAAGCATCCTGTTTTATTTGCCTCCAGAAAGCCCATAAGCAGGAGATAAAGAAAGCCTTTGCTTGTTCCAGCATCCATTGTGCAGAGGGATATTACCTTTGAACGCAGAGGTTGCTTATAGCAGTCATGGATGATAGCTTTTACAAAGTACATGCTCTACTGGTGAGTCATGGCCTCATTCCTAGAGAGAAGCACAAATTTACCAAGGATTGCTGCAGTTGATCTCTAGCATAATATATGGACAGATTGAGAGTACACCAACCTTGCAAGTAAGTCTATGGAAGTTACTAATCTAACAACATGTATCCAGACATATTTGTATCGGTAATTTCAGGAGCATAAATGGTGTGAAAGGAATAATGGACAATTATCTTTGGCTCAGTGGTATAGAATTTGTTTTGAATGAAGAAGTTCCCTGGTTCAGTTCCCAGTATTCTCAATTAAAAGGATCAGGTGATATGAAAGATACCACCTTGATACCACCTTGAGACCCCCTGCCAGTCAGAATAGACAGTGCTTATTGGGACAAAGATCTGACTCAGTATAAGGCAGTGCATGAGTTCCAGTTTATTTTTTTAAAAATAGCTTTACCTGGTCATCTGCAGAAAATTATTACCTGTTATAAGTGACCAGTGAAAAGGTTCTTTATGCCCTGAATTGGGGGTGGAAAGTGCCATCAAGTTGCAGCCGACTTATGGTAACCCTGTAGGGTTTTCAAGTCAAGAGGCAAACAGAGGTGTCTGCTTCTTTGTCTGCTTCTGCAGAACAACCCTGAACTTCCTTGGTCATCTCCAAAGTACTAACCAAGGGCAACCTTGCCTAGCTACTGAAATGTGATGAGATTGGGCTGGCCTGTGCCGTCCAGGTCAGAACATGCCCTGGATTACACTACAATAAACATGGGATAAATACTGCAAAGGATCTTGTAGGTTATCCGGGCTGTGTAACCGTGGTCTTGGAATTTTCTTTCCTGACGTTTCGCCAGCAACTGTGGCAGGCATCTTCAGAGTAGTAACACTGAAGGACAGTGTCTCTCAGTGTCAAGGGTGTAGGAAGAGTAATATATAGTCAGAAAGGGGTTGGGTTTGAGCTGAGTTTTGTCCTGCAAAAGTATTGTCCTGTAAGTATCAAGATAATGTGCTAATGAGGGTATGGTATGTTAATATGGAACCATTGTATCCTGAAGTGATCTGTTAATGTGTGTAATCCAAAGCTAATCTGTATGGCTATTGTTGAATGTTGTCTTTGTCTGGAGGTTTTTCAGGGCAGGAAGCCAAGCCTTATTCATTCTTAAACTCTCCTCTTTTCAGTTAAAGTTGTGCTGATGTTTATGAATTTCAATGGCTTCTCTGTGCAATCTGACAAAATAGTTGGTAGAATTGTCCAGTCTTTCAGTGTCTTGGAATAAGACCCTGTGTCCTGTTTGTGTCAGTCCATGTTCAGCCACTGCTGATTTCTCAGGTTGGCCAAGTCTGCAGTATCTTTCATGTTCTTTTATCCTTGTTTGTATGCTGCGTTTTGTGGTCCCGATGTAAACTTCTCCACAGCTGCAAGGTATACGATACACTCCTGCAGAGGTGAGGGGGTCTCTTTTGTCTTTTGCTGATCGTAGCATTTGTTGTATTTTCTTGGTGGGTTTAAACACTTTGTAGGTTATGTTTTTTCAAAAGTTTCTCCATCCTATCAGTGACTCCTTTAATAAATGGCAAGAATACCTTTCCTATGGGAGACTGTTTTTCTTGAGTTTTCTGAACAAAAATCAGAAAACTCAAGAAAAACAGTCTCCCATAGGAAAGGTATTCTTGTCATTTATTAAAGGAGTCACTGATAGGATGGAGAAACTTTTGAAAAAACATAACCTACAAACAGTGTTTAAACCCACCAAGAAAATACAACAAATGCTACGATCAGCAAAAGATAACCTACAAGAACCAATGAACTCTGACCGTGAAAGCCTTCGACAATACTGCAAAGGATAATGTGTATTTATGGTCCCATGAGTTTCAGAATCATGAATCAGGTTTGTGGTTGCTCTCATGCTATTAGAACAGCATAAAATTTCTGCCCCAGACACAGCACAGCAACAGTGCAAGTGTGTATCTAGAATGGTAGTACTCCTGGGAACACTGAATGCATCTACATATGTCTGGACATTGTGCTACTGTAACCATTCAGAGAGCCAGCGTGGTGTAGTGGTTAAGAGTGGTGGTTTGGACTCTGATCTGGAGAACCAGATTTGATTCTCCACTCCTCCACGTGAGCGTCGGAGGCTAATCTGGTGAACTGGATTTGTTTCCCCACTCCTACACACGAAGCCAGCTTGGTGACCTTGGGCTAGTCACACTCTCTCAGCCCCATCTACCTTACAGGGTGTCTGTTGTGGGGAGGGGAAGGGAAGGTGATTGTAAGCCGGTTTGAGTCTCCCTTAAGTGGTAGAGAAAGTTGGCATATAAAAACCAACTCTTGTTGTCTAGTGGGGAAAATCCAGGCATTGAATTATTAAAACAATGCAGTACCTATTGGTGTGGCATCTCACCCTTGGTATACTGGTTGGAGTTGCATGCCGGGAAAACAGTGGGCTGTAACTGTGATATATAAACTACTGGGGAACTGGGCTCGGAGTGTGTTTCCCCAAATACATAATGCCTTGCTGAGTAGAATGAATGATGCTGCTAGGCAGAAGACTTGCATATGTGGAAGCATCCACTGCTGAATACCCGAGCAGTAGAACGAGCGGACATTTTATTAGCATAATTTCCCAGTGACACGTGAGAACCAATTCTGCAGTTTATAGAGATGTTGTGCAGCATTCTTTGATTCAGAATGACAGGAGGGGAAAATACAGCAGTAGCAGCTAGGGAAACAGAAGCCTTTTCCATATGCAGGCTAGGAAAGCATATGATTTCTACCTACTTGTTAGCTTAAAAGTGTGACTGAAGCAGAAAAAATATACAACTCATTAAGACTGTATTGAAATAGGAAAGACCTTGAACTGATAGCGGGCATGTACAGCTGTAACTTCTTCAGGATTGTGTGGTAAATTTCTTTTCAATTACGTGTGTTCTTCAATCATGTAGGTTTCTAAAGAGAACTAATGGTTCCCCAAGGTTGTGAGAGATGTAGGCTCACATTCTAGTGCCTTGTACATTTATGTACTCACCTCACACATGACCTTGCTCTCCTATGCTTATGTGAAAATGCTTCTCTTGTCTAAAGGCTGATTCATGCAACCACTTTCTGGCCTTTTGCCAATCTGATGATTTTTCCCCTCCCGTGAACAGATGCAACATTCGATCCAACCAGCTTTTCCAGTGGTGAAAAATGGAGTGCAGGGTCCTCTTTGACCCCCATAAGGTTATGCTGGGTATCCTGGGTTCTGCAAGGACAAAGGCCATATAGAATGGCAGCTGTTGTAGAAAGGGAACTGAATGAATGAAAAAGCTGGCTAGATCCCCCTACCTCTTTATGAAACATCTTATGATCCATTAAATCTACTACTTCCCATCAGCCCAACGTTGTTACTGTCAGGGGCTCAACAATCCTTATGATTTTGCAATTTCAAATAGGCACCTAAATTAAAAGTTAATCAAGCCCTTACTGGGATGCCATACACTGCGTGGGTTGCGTTCAACTTAGACAATGGCACTGTGCAGTCCAGTGTTATGGTTTAACATGATTCATGGGAGAATAAATCTAAATGTTCTTTCTTTATGGTTACACTCGTAGAGAGTTATCAAGCTCTGCTATGAGGCAAAATGTATGATCGGCAGACATTGATGTGGATAGACCATGTGAAGCATCCTTCCCAAGAACAACGCACAGCTTATTTATTTGTATGTCATGAGATAGCTCATCGTGTGCAGGCCAACATTCAGTTCTTCTGACCAGTTCATGATGGTATGTTTGGTTAGAAGTTTTGTGGTTGTAGATATTTAGCGCTCACCTACTGGTACCTTACTTATTTTCTATATGTAATTATTATGTGTTTTCTGCATTTATAATCACATTCCCCCCCTCATTGCTATTACTTATCAGATTAACATTTATAGAGTCGTTTTCTGTGTTGAGTTCACCTTTCTTCCACAGAGTAGTACAACACCTATGTTCGGCCAATGCCTTGCATAAATTATGTGTCGGTCCAAAAATTCATACCTCACCATTTTCCACAATGTGCAGGAATTCTGTGGCTGGTGTGTAGTGGCCATTTCTTGATAGATAAAACTCTGTCAAAAGGGTTCTTTGAATTCAGGATTTGGGAAAAATCCTGTACATGGAAGTTAGTTTCTGAAGATTCTGACAGATCTAGAATAGTCAGCTATTTTGTGTGTGGCTTGTTCAGCGTGGGATCACTTGACTCTTCAGAATCCTCCTGATCAAGATGGCACATTCCCAGTTCCTTACCCTCTGGTAAACTGCATGATGTGGGTATGTTGGCAACTTTAGCTTAAGCCCAGTTGTGCACACATTACAAATATCACAATTGTGGCCAACTTTCTCACAGGCAGCAGTACTGATGTTCTCATCAGAAAAAGGTCAGAAATTTAATGGGTCAGGGAAAATGAATTGCTCCTCTTTTATCAGGAGCAATGTTGGGGTACATTAGTGGGAAGAAAGGTGAGAGGGTGCATGAACTTGCCTTTTTGCCAAATTTCCTTTGTGGTGTATTTTGAGACTTCTGTTTGTTACTGTGAAATTAGGGCCAGATCTTACAATGCTTTTCTCTGCACGTGTTTTTAAGATGGTGCATTTAAGAAATTATCTTAGACTCATTCTGAATCTTTGTAACTCTAGACAGACCTGTGTTTGATTAACCAGTTCCTTAGGAACGCATAGAGAAAAACAACATGACAAACTGCCCTTAGAAACTTCTTTTTTAAAAATCAGAGCTTCAGTTGCTGGGGTATTGAACATTTCCCTTTCCTCTCCACCTCTTTTACCTCTAGGTGTTCCTTGCCTGCCAGAATGTCTGAATCTTCACAAAGACCAGCAAAGGTCAAACAAGCCAGGGGAAGTCCAGATGTTCAGCCAATCAGAGTTACGGACCATTGAGCAATCTTTACTGGCAACACGGGTGGGAAGTATTGCAGAACTCAGTAAGTATAAAACAATTTTTAATCTTTTATTCTATGATTTTTATGAGCCATTGCTTGCTTGCCACTTGACATAGAAACACATCAGGAGGGCTGTGGAAGGAACTTCTTGTGCCGGAAGGAAGCCAGCTGGTTTGTAACACAAGTCTGCTGTTGAGTAACGGCTAACCATTTTGCAACGCAAGATGTTAATACTCAGTTGACAACGCCAGATATTTGATGTTTGTTCTCAGATTGTTAGAGGCTAACTAGATATTAACGAGCATGCTTTTGAAATCTAGTGGAGTGAAAACCATTAAGAGGAGGGAAATTATTGTTGGGGAAAGCATTAAGAATCCCTCTCCTCAGTTTCTCCAGTCAAAATTACACTCTTCCAAAGGTACTTTTCGCTTTAAAAATGACATACGTTTGGTGTGTTTGCATGAAATATGTTGTGTAGTCTCCGAGCCCCTACTCTGCATTTCCAAACTGAGAAACTGTCAGATGTTAATCATGAGTTTTTTTCTCCACTTACACTGTAGTAATCAGTCCTGCTCTCTCAGTGGTGTACATTCTCCATTGAACCAGGGGTAAACCTAGCGTCCATCAAGAGAGAACAGCTAGGAGTTGTTCTGCCCCACTCACAAGCTGCTTCCCCTCCCTTGCATGGAGTTGGTGTCCCATGCATGTGTGCAATGGCATCCTTGTGCCTTGTTCATTTAAAAATGAAAAATAAAAAAACTTGCATGCCGAATGAAAAATAAAACACCTTTGTCTCTCTTCCATATAAATAGAAGTAATGAAATGAAAGGGACTGCAACATAATGGAGTATTTGACTAGTCTTTCACTCAATCCTTTTACCCCTCCTTATTGTCACTGATAGACTTCTAAAGATCCTTTTAATCACTGCGCCACCTATTTACTGATGCGCTGATTTTACATTTCTTAAAATAGGTGAATGAATTGGCATGCTCCGTCAGAAGCTGCTATCTCCTAAAACACTGTTAATATCTCTGCCATTCGGTCCAAAATATTAAGGGAACATTTATGGGCTTTGCATTTTAAGAAGTTTCTTTTTCTTTTTTGTAACTTCAGGTATTAATATGGTGCAATCCTCAGCAGAGTTACACTCTTCTAAATGTGTTGAAGTCAATGGGTTTAGAAGGAAGTAACTCTGTGGAGGAGTGCACTGTCAAGAAATAAACTGGAAATCTGGACAAGGGGAGAGGACAGCAGGAATAAACAGAGACACATTCTTTCTGCATTGGATCTTCCTGCTGGGAATGCCGCCTTTTGAACTGGCCCTGTTCTTATGCTGGGTGTTCTTGAGCCAGTCACAGTTCTCTCAGAACTCTTTCAGCCCACACAGAGGCAGGCAATGGCAAACCACCTCTGAACAGCTCTTGCCTTGAAAACCCTACATGGTTGACAAAAGTCAGCTGTGACTTGATGGCAAAATCACACACACACACAGTGTGTAGCCCTGCGTTGACCACAATGCAGAAGTTCCCTTTAGTCACCATGGCTAGACCTATCTTCCATGAATCTGTCTAATCCCCTCTTAAAGCTGTCCATGTTGTGACCATCATTACATCCTCTGGCAGTGATTTTCACATTTTAATCACTCATTGAGTAGAGAAGTATTTCCTTTTGTCCATCCTGAATGTACTTCCCATCAACTTCTTCTGATGCCCTTGAATTCTAGTATTTTGGGAGAGGGAGAAAAAGTTATTTCTGGCCACTCTCCCTACCCTATACATAGTTTTATACACTTCTATCACATTCCCCACTTAGTTGTCTCTTTTCTAAACTAGGAAATCCCAGACTCTTCAGCCTTTCCTCATAGGAAAGGTGCTGCAATGCCTTAATCATCTTGGTTGCCCTCTTCTGTACTTTTTTTCAGCTGTGCAGTGTCCTTTTTGAGAAATGGTGACCAGAACTGCACATAATATTCCAAACGAAGCAGCACCATAGATCTATACAGGGGTACTGTAATATTGGCTGCTTTATCTTTAATCCTGTTCCTAATAAACCCTAGCACAAAGTTTGCCTTTTTCCCTGCTTCGGCATGCTGGGTTGACATTTTCATTGAGCTATCGACTATGACTCCAAGGTCTCTTTCCCTCATGTTCTCAGCATGTTCTGACCCCATTAGGATAAAGTTGAGATTTTTTTGTTGCAGTGTACCTCACCTTATATTTACCTACCCTGACCTTCATTTGCCACATGTTGTCCACTCACTCAATTTGTGAAGATCCTCCTGGAGCTCTTCATAGTCGGCCTTGGTTTTCACCATCCTTAATAATTTTGTGTCATCTGCATACTTGGCCATTACACTGCTCATCCCAATTCCAGATCATTTATGAACAAATTAAATACCACCAGTCCCAGTACTAACCCTTGTGGGACCCCACTGCTTAATTCCCTCCTTTATTCCTCCTCTTTGCTGCCTGTCATTTAACCAATTTTTAATCCATAAGCAGAACCGTCCTGTTATCCCCTGATTTCTAAGCTTATTAGGCTTTGGTGAGGTACCTTGTCAAAAGCCTTTTGAAAGTCCAAGTGTATAATGTTTACTGGGTCACTAGTGTCAATATGTTTGTTCACTTTCTCAAAGGACTCCAAAGAGTTGGTAATGGAGTACTTCTCTTTGCAGAAGCCACACTGATTTTCCCTCAGCAGGCTTTGTTCTTCTGTGTGCCTAATAATTCAATCTTTGATTACAGTTTCTATTAATTTGCCTGGGACAGACATTAGGCTGACAGGCCTGTAATTTCCTGGTTCCCCCCAGACCCCTTTTTAAAAATCACTGTAACCTTGTACTCCCCAGGCTTCTGGTACAGTGGCTGATTTTAGTGCCAAATTACATAAACTGGTTAGTAGACTGACAGTCTCACATTTGAATTCCCTAAGAAACCTTAAGTGTATGCCATCAGGACCTGGAGACTTATTGGTTTTGATAGTTCATCTCTTGTCACTTCAATTTGACTCAGTTCTTCAGACTTCCTTCCTGAAAATAGTGGCTGTGGCCTGGATACATGTCCCACATTTCCACGGTGAACTCAGATGCTAATTCATTGAGCTTCTCTGCCATCTCCCCATCTTCCTTTAGCAATCATTTTATTGAACACATGAACACATGAAGCTGCCTTATACTGAATCAGACCCTTGGTCCATCAAAGTCAGTATTGTCTACTCAGACCGGCAGTGGCTCTCCAGGGTTTCAGGCAGAGGTCTTTCACATCACCTAATGCTTGTTTGTCTTGATGCTTTTGGCAATCTGTTTCTCAAATTCTCTTTTTGCACGCCTAATTATTAACTTACACTTCTTTTGCCAGACCCCGTGCTTTCTGTTCACTTAATTGGGGCAGGCCTTCTACTTTTAAAAAGAATACTTTTGGCTTATATGGCTTCCTTGACTTGGGGCATTAACTACGCAGTCATCCGTTTAGACTTGGCAGTGCCTTTCTTAACCTGGGGAATGCATTCTATCCGGGCTTCAGTTAGTGTGGTTTTAAATAGCTTCCAAGCATCTTCTAGGGACTGGACTCTCTTGTGTTTCCCTTTCAGCTTCCTTTTCATTAGTCCCCTCATTTTTGTCAAATTCCCTCATTTGAAATCAAATGTTATTGTTTTGGACTTTAGGAGTAATTTTCCATTGATATAAATGCTGGACTTAATGGCATTGTGGTCACTGCTTCTAGTTAGCTCATCTCACACCAGGTCTTGAGCCCTGCTCAGAACCAAATCCAAGACCACTACCCTTCTGCAGTTGTTTCTTTGACCCAGTACATAGCCATTTATGATGTCTGGTAATCTCATTGCTACAGTGTGACGTGAGCATATGTTTACTCAGTTAATGTGAGGGTAGTTGAAGTGACCCAGTGTCACAACATTATCTGCTTTAGTCACCTCTTTTAATTCCCTCTCCATCTTGACATCAGCCTCTTGGTTTGATCAGGGGGTCAACAGTACACTCCCTTAGGGCCCAGTATTTTAAGTATCTCTTAGGGCCCAGTACTTCCACCCCTATTATTTCTTTGAGGGAGTTTATTCTCCTAATGTTTTCTAATGTATTCGATTCTGTGCCTTATTTGATATACAATGCAGCACGTCCCCCAACACATCCCTCCCTGTTTTGCCTGTAGAGTTTATACCCTGGAATGATTGTATCCCATTGATTTCCCTCCATTACCTCATGTTTCTGAGACACCTGCTGTATCTAAATTGTCATTTAGCAGCAAGCAATCCAGCTCCTCCTCTTAGTTTGGAGGTCTCCAGCATTGACATATAGACACCTATGACACATTTTCCTCTCCATCAACCCTAACCTTCTTGGGCTCTTTTGTCTCTGCAAATGGACCTTCGTTGTCATCCTACTCTCGCTCCCAAGTTCTATTATGCTCCTACCAATATGATCCTGAGCATTTACACTATCATCCTTTCGGATTCAGTTGTCCCAAACTGGATGTTTCCCAGTTCCTGATGGTTTTCCCCCTTGATCTTTCCCACCCTCAAATATGAAATATATGATTTTCCTTCACGCAAACATTTGTAAGCACATGTTTGCAATATAGTAGTGAATTTTCTCCCTCTATCCCCTCCAGTTTCCTATTTTTTCCTTTTGTTTTTCTTCCATAAAGGTATTCTTCAGTTTCTGTTTGATTTACTTTGTAGCAGCCCATGTTGGGGAAATGGGGCATTCCCTGGGAGATACTGCAGCAATGAAAGGAAAGGCTGCCATTCAAGTGGAAACAAGGACATTATTGTACATGCTGATGCATTTCTTTCGTTTATTCCCTGTCTGATAGCAAAGCAAATGATGAAAGAGAGTGTGAATTTCTTTGCTTTCTACTTGTAACATAGATTGTAAGTATTTCTATATCTATGTATAGATATATCCTGGTAGCTGTTCATGCTTTACGAAACAAGCTCCCTGCTTTGGTATTCTCCGTTGTTGGTTAAGAATGTCCAACCAGATATTAACTAATCAAAGCTCAAACTAAGTAATCCCTGTTCTTTAACATTAGGTATTATTATTATTATTCAAATTGATTAATTAATTACCACTGATAAGTATTTGGAAACATTGGGATCTAGCTGTTATTCTGGTACTCCGCTGTCTGCTTTTCACAGTTTTCTGAGATGAGGGAAGCAGAGGGACAGAGAGGAGAGGGGTATGTGATCTAACAGACAGGAGCCTCTTCTAGTTAGAAATCTTAGCAGATGTATTTTCTGCTAAGGGACTACTGATGAAGACTTTGTCGGAAGTGTTTTTATATTTTATTGACTTTGTGAAATCACTATTTGCTTGATAAAGTTTAAGTATCATTGATTTTTAAGAATAGTTTTACTTGTATCTTTTTTCCACATCTTTGTTTGGCTTTTTTCAGTTTTAGTGACTTATAAATTCCCCCCCCCTTTCCCCTCACCTGTGTGCTCCATTCTTCTGCCCTGCCGCAATCCCTTGCTTTAGGATCCCAGGAAAAGCTCATGCATATGCCAAGTCATGCTTCCCAGTGTTAAGAATTTTAATTGCCTGTGAAACAGGGATGCTTTCTCCTATCTGCCTGAAATTTGTCAGGGAGGATCCATTGGGTGAGGGTTAGAATTCCTTAGTATTTTAACCTAGTTCAGGGGTATCTTTTACAATTAAAAAGATAAATTACATCGAAATTCAGAGCAAGAGATCAAGAAAGAGCTAGTATTTAAAAGTCGATTTGCATAATTGAAGCTATACAACTTAAAGGACTGATTATTAAAATGTTGATAAGTAATGAAAACACTTATTGTTGCTAGTCCTTTACTAGGAAGTGGAATACGCACAGGAGCACCCTGTGTGATTGTTTAGTGCAGGGGTCCCCACAGGGGCACCATGGCAAGCACAGGGGTCCTGTGCTTGCCATGGTGCCCACTGACACCTTTTCTGGTGCCCACCAAATGTTTTTAGGAAGTGGGCGGGCCCAGGTAGGGCTTTTGCCTAGTAAGTCTTCTGATTGACTATTGGAGATTTGATTGTCTGGTCAGATTTGAAAAAAACATTGCTTTGGCAGCCGCCACCACAACTGCACAAGGATCCCCACTGTGTTACTTTAGTCAAGCTATGGCAATCATTTTGTGGCTGGCTCTGCCTCCTGCAGCAGCCATTTTGTGGCAGCTATTTTGTTACTGGGCCACTACGCTGTGTCAGAATTCCAAATATGTCCACAGGCTCAAAAAAGTTGGGGACCCTTGGTTTAGTGCACTGGCATAAATCTGTGCATGGTTCACACTTGGATTATTGGTGGCTTTTCACTTCTATCGTTTCCCTTTAAAGGCTCCCTAACAAGCCCTTTAGTCTCATAAAAATCTTTTCCTGACAGTACTCTCACATACTGGTTATTCTAGCATTCCACCTACCCTGCCAATATAACCTTAACTTAAAAGATTTCATTCCCCTCTCCCCAATGATTCAGTAAGTATTCAGCCCCCAGTTTTTAGATCCTGAGGATTTTTATGTAGTCAGCAAAAGTGAAATAGGGAACAAGAGAATGCACCTTCAGTTACCTGAAGTCTGTTTGTATAAATGGAGAGACAGGACTCTTGTTTTTTATTGTAATACTTTATAATTTTGTTGGCAGAGTTGATCTTATTTAGACAGATACAAATTATAAAATGAATGAATGCTGGTGTGAGAAAGCTGCTGGGGCTACTTTTCTGTAGGACCATAGTTTTCTTCTTCCTGAGGCTGTCTTATAGTGAATCAGCCTCTGGTCCATCAAGGTCAGTGTTGTCTAGCAGCCATCTTCCCTCAATTCTCCTTCTATTCCTTGTAGCAGGACATGCATTGGGATAGGAGCCTGTGTACGTTTGGATAAGTTGAGCAAATACCTAAATACTTCTTTCGGCATACAAATATCTGACTATTTGTATTCCTTCATCCCCATCAGTTTCTTGTGCAGCTAATGTCCAGTGGTTTCTCATGTGTTGTACACAGAAGTCACCTCTTCCTTGTAGGCTGCCTTTCTGTGGTGGGAAACAGAGCTGTATCCTATTTTTGTGTGCACAACTCTCCCTATTATAAGGGTCACTTCACACATGCCACAGTATCAAGCATATCATAACATTGTTTTACAAATATAATAATTTACTCTTTCTACTCTGGCACCTCATTTGCTATATGCGGCATCCTTGATTGGGGACCTGTTGTTGCTAGGCAACCGGTAATAAGAAATGGTCCCTGCTTTAAATTGTTTAGGTTCTAAATAAACCAGGCAAAAGGTGTAAAGGGAAAAAGAGGCACCAAAAGATGGATTTAGGAATAATAACCAGGACTCTTAGGACCCAAGATGATGGCCTCCAACAGTGTAATGTTACATCTCAAAAGAAAAATCAGTTATTTGCACCTACAAACTGTCTAACAGAGCACAGTAGGTATAAGTGCAAATGTCCCAAGTTAGCATTAGGTAAGCACAAACCTTACCTAAAATGCGTAATTTTTTTGTGCACATGATGCTGAGTATTGTACATCTTCAGTTATTTCCAAAACTCATATTTTTAGCAACACACTTAAAGTATTACTGAAAGAGAAACAACAGCCTAATTAGGAATGTTAGCTTTTCAATATCACCTAAGGGTCGCCAAGCTGAACATAGCCTACCATGCCTTCCCCCCCACCCATTGCATCCTGTTAAATGTTTAATGACTTCTAGTTTTGCAGTCCCCCAAGAAGCAGGAAAACAACAACAGAAATCTTATTAAGCTTACGATGGGGCTGCTGATTTGAATTCTGTTTGGTGGGCCACAAGTTGGATGGGTCTTTGCAGAAAATACATTAACAATATGTGGGTCACAACTGATACAAAGTTAAAAACATAAGACTGCCTTAGCTGGATCCATCTAAAGTTCTACCTAGGTCAGTATCTGGTTCACAGGCAATTCATCTCAGGGAGGACCATAACTAGCATCACTGAAGGGGGAAAGATAGCTGGAACCTTTATTGAAGGGTGTCAGGAGGCAGGTACGGGGGTCCTTGTGCTAGCACATGGCTGCTGACCGGATAGCAGTACCTTATGTGGATGAAGGTGATCACTTTGTTTGCTGACACCAACTTCTATCCACTCAATCGTTGCTTGGTTGGACAGTGCTGCAGAAGCAACCTCAGTTCTTCTATTGCTAGATCCTAATACATTCTAACAAAGGCACCAAATCTCCTTCTCCTTTCAGTGATGGGGAGGGGCCATAGCTGGCAGAGCATCTGCTTTGCATGCAGATGATCCCCGGTTCATTCTTGATGAAAGGACTAGGTAGTAGGTGATGTGGGCAACCTCCACCTGAAACCTTGGAGAACCACAGCCTGAGTAGACTGACCTTGATGGACCAATGGTCTGATTCAGAGTGTTCATGTATGTGTACTATAGTCATAATTCACAGTGGGTAGCCGTGTTAGTCTGTCTGCAGTAGTAGAAAAGGGCAAGAGTCCAGTAGCACCTTAAAGACTAACAAGAATATTTTCTGGTAGGGTATGAGCTTTAGTGAGCCACAGCTCACAAGAAGAAGTGAGCTGTGGCTCACGAAAGCTCATACCCTACCAGAAAATATTCTTGTTAGTCTTTAAGGTGCTACTGGACTCTTGCCCTTTTCTACTACTATAATCATGTATGTGTACTATAGTATGTGTACTATAGTCATCTTTGTGTGTTCATGTATGTGTACTATAGTCCTCCCTACAAATCACCACACAAGGTTGTCCCTGATCCTGCTGCTTGGAAACCAGATGCTTCTGGGGGAGGAAGGCAGTAGTCCTCTGCTGTCGTTTTCCCATCCAGCAGCTCGTACTCAGAGGTATATTGTGTCCAGTCCTGGTGATTCCATTTAGCTATCATAGCTAGCACCCATTGAAGTACCCATTCTTTTTCAATTTGTCCATACCCCCTTTAAAAGAATATGAGCTAATATTCATTGCCACCTCCTGTGATGGTGAATTCCCACATTATGCTCTGCATGAGTGCTTTTTAAAATCCTCAATCTATTACCAATCAGTTTCATTGGGTAATCCCAAATGCTTGTGTTATGTGAGGAGGGAAATATTTTTACTATTAACTTTCTTTGCACCATGCATATATTTTAAAAAATCTCTCCCATGTCTCCACCACAGCCATCTTGCTTCCCCACTTAGACCCTTCTGTCTTGTATTATGCTTTGCCACATAGACATAATCACATTTTCGTACTATGCTAATCTAAATTAACTACCACACTCTTATTCAATACTCTCACATATATTACATTCTATAATCACCAATGAGTGTTGGAATCCACACTTCAGCCATAAGCTTACTCTCTAACCACTCTGATTATAAATATAAAGGAATATTAAAATGGCTTTGAAAACAAAACTAATCTTTATGTGGTCTTGGGTACCCAGAATGTTAGTTTATGCCCGGAACAGTAGTTCCTCATTGTCTTCATTATTTTCTACATTTTTGCTGAAAGTTGGATAATAAAAGTCTGCTTATAAAATACTGAATGCCAGCAGGTCAAAATTGTACAATTCAGAATACATCCATTTGAACCTGATTGTACAGGATGACGGCACGCTGAATCCGCTCCCTCCATTTCAGTCTTGTGGGAATTGCAAAGCATTCTGATCATATTTCCTGGCAGCAAGAAAAAGGGGGGAAAAACTTTTTTTCAAAACATGAAAGCTTTGATTCTTAAGAATAGTATAAACTAAGCAAAAAATGCTGAGCTCTGAAATCGTGGTATTTGCGAAAAACCCTCCCCGCCCCACACACACACACACCACCATGCCAGCAGACATCTCCTGTTCTTGATTTTAAAACTATATTCTTCAGGAGAATTGGCCTCTGCTCTTATTTTCCTGCAAATGATTTCAGCAGTGGCAGCAGCTGTCTCAGCCCTGACCTGGATGGCCCAGGCTAGCCTGATCTCATCAGATCTCAGAAGCTAAGCAGGGTCAGCCCTGGTTAGTATTTGGATGGGAGCCCACCAAGGAATACCAGAGTTGCTGTGCAGAGGAAGGCACTAGCAAACCACCTCTGTTAGTCTCTTGCCATGAAAACCCCCAAAAAGGGGTCGCCATAAGTAGGCTGCGACTTGAAGGCACTTCACATACACACAGCAGCTGTCTCTACGCCCATCATGTCGTTCTGAAGCTGTATATAGACAATAATTTCTTTTTAAAGCAACAGTAGAGCCTGATCCAGCAATGGTAGATTGATAAATAGACAAACCTTAGTAGAGAAGGAGGGAGGAAGCCTAACTGCAGGTGGAAAGCCATGCATTTCATATTTCCCCATGCCCCCAAACAATCAATAGGTTGGTTAAATTGATTGGACCAGACTGCAAGAATATTCTGAGCTTGTCAATTTTACATCCAAGGGATTAGTAATATAAAATAGAAACACAGCTAGATGTAATGTTGGCTACTTTCTTTATATAACATGACCAATATGAGCTGGTATCTTTTTGCAGAAACAATTTTGTGCTAGAAACTCATAATGTGTAATAGATTTCATCCATGCTTTCTGAAGTTCTAGCCAGAGCCCTTCGTTCTTTTGACTCCTGTCTTTGATAAACCTAAGAACTTTAAAGAGACCGTCTAAGACTTTATTTATCAAGAAAATGTATATACTGCCTTGAAATGGCTCAGAAAATTAAAACACTACAATAAAATTGTAAAACAACATCGTGAGAAAGTATAATGAAACAAACCATAAAAACAAGCCAGGAGCATAAATGTTTTCAGCAGCCTAAAATTATATTCATAAACAGTCCTCAGGCTAGAAGCAGACCATGAAAACAGATGAAAAAAAGATTCAACCCCTAATTTAAAAACCTGGGTAAAAAGAAATATTTTGGCTTGGTGTATAAAGGACAGTGCCCTGACCTGGGTGGCCCAGGCTAGCCTGATCTCATCAGATCTCAGAAGCTAAGCAGGGTCAGCCCTGGTTAGTATTTGGATGGGAGACCCCCAAGGAATACAAGGGTTGCTGTGCAGAGGAAGGCACTGGCAAACCACCTCTGTTAGTCTCTTGCCATGAAAACCCCAAAAGGAGTCACCATAAGTCTGCTGCGACTTGAAGGCACTTTACACACACACATAAAGGACAGTAAGGTGAGCACCAGGTGAGCTTCAAGAAGGAGCGCATTTGAAAGGCAAGATGCTACTAGGGAGAAAAGCCCTGCCCCTGGTTGCCACTTGCCTCACCTCTGGAGGTGGGGGCACAAATGATCTTAACTGGCAGGCTTGCTGGTATGGAAGGTTGGGGTCCTTCAGGTACCCCAGCCCCAAGCCATTTAAGGCCTTAAGAGGTAAGAACCAGCACTCTAGGTTGTGCTCAGAAATGGAATTGCAGCCAGTTTAGATCTTTCAGCACAGGGATGATACAATCCCTGTATCCAGACTCTGACAATAAACTAGCCACCACTTTTTGGACTCATTGAAACTTACAGGTGTTTTATGCATGGTCGCTTTAACCTCCTTTATTCCCCGTTTCAGCCAGGATCAAATTTTTCAGTATGCATGATATCTCATTCCTTGGAAGTTCAACGCTGCTTCGATGCAAAATGAACCCGGCTTTTCTCATTCCTCTTCTGGCCCGAATTAAACCGTTCATCCTGGCTCATTCTGGTGTCACAGAGTGTGCATACTCCGTTCTCGAGTCGAGCTTCCCCGCGCCATCACGCCCCACCCTTTTCCAACCCCCTCCTCAAAGCAGCATGCCGATGGTTAAACAGGGGGAAACAGAAGATTGGCTTCTCTCACAGCCAATCAATAAGCAGTACGTAAAGAGGTGGGGATTCAAGTGCTGCCTGCTTCCTGCTACCTCGGAGCTCTTTCTAAGAAAAAAAAAAAGGCTTTTTTAAAAACGAGGCTTGGATTTCTCACACACACCCCTTTCAGGTAGCTCCATTTTTTGTTTTTTGTTCTTAAAATACTTTTTTATGTGGCTGTTGGGTTTGGGGGGAAGGAAATCTTCTCTCACAGGGAGCACTGCGAAGTAAACCAATTATAGAGCAGCATTTAAAGGGGTGGGACTTGATTTGAGCTTGGGAGACTGTTTTTTTGTATTCATGGTTCGATTAGCACACAGTTTCGTCCCTGATCATTCAAGCCAATGCATACAGTTACCCCCAACCCGGGTTACTTTAATGTGCGATGAACCCAGGTCCAAGCAGGGAGATCCAACCCATGCATAAAAGACCACAGACAGTTTTCACAAAACTCATTATAGTATTCTAACCTGGGCGTATCAGAGCATGTATTGCAATGACCAAGCCATGCTTTGAAAGGAATGTCCATAGCTGATATATCAGTCAAAGCTGATAAAAAATGTGACATGCCACAGAGGAGACTTGAGCCTCCAACTGCAGTCCATTTTGCTTCTTAAGGCAGAAAATCTAAAGGGCAACCCTGCAAAAAAGAAATCAGAATGAATGAAATAGTTGAAAGTTTGCTCCCTTTAAAGGTGTTTCCACATCTGTTGCCTTTGATGAGCTGCCAATAGTAGGACTGACCGTGGATCTCCTGTTCTATCAGATATTCCCCCTCTGCCTCTGGTACATACTGAATGTGCTTCTACAGACAGTTGATCCAGCTTGCCCTTAGAGCCAGGTGTCTAGGAGAAGGCCCTCTCAAATGAGACCAAGTGAGACTCAAAACTAAGAACAATTGCAAAAAAGCATAACCTAACTGGTGTTATTTATATATTATCATCACATTGTTTTAAAGCCCCTTTCAACTGCACATATGTTTCTGTTAAATATTGCTTAAGTACCAGGGAAGTTCTATTTTTTTCCAGTAACGTAGCTGTCCCAGAGAAGATTAGTGGAGGTGGGGATAAGGAAGAGGGTTTATGCTTCTTGAAATAGAGGTGGAATTTGGCCATATGCTTTCAGTCACAAGGAAAACAAATACTGTGTGCTGGAATGAATTGCTTGCCAGGAGCAACATGTTGGAATGTGTCTGGCTCCTTCTGCCAAAGGAAAGTCATCTGATTCAGAAATTGTGGCTTTTGATTTGGGTTTAACATATGCTTCTTGTGTGATGTCACTATTTCCTATTAAGAAAAGAGGAACAGCCGTTTCGGTTGGCAAGGATGCCTTTAAGATATGCACACAGTGTGTAGGAGACCACACTTCCTAAAACAGGAATGCACATTTGTCGACATATTTGTGTAATGCCACATGTTCAAAGCTGTGTGCACTATGCAGGGGGGGAAAGTTGAATTCTGCACCTAGGCAGCTCAAACGCTATGCCAAGAAATGCTAGATTTTGAATCGTGTGTAAATTATGCTAACTGGGCAGATTTGCATGACTTCTCTTATTGGTTAATATTTAGCTTGCATTTTTCCTGTTTTACATAATTTAATCTGCTTTTGCTAATCATGGAAAGGGGCAAAGAGAGATATAGGCTGTTGAAGCCCAACCACAAGCTATTAGAAATTTTATTCTGTCATCCTTTCTGACTTTTATGCTTTCAACAAGCATTACAAACATGTTCAAAAATATTTTCATAGCCATAAGAGCTGAAAATTTCCTTAAAAAAAAAAAAGCTGAGTTTCTTGGGAAGCTGGGTCCTATAATTAGTACATATTTTATACTTTTTTCTATTCTCCTATGGATTTGCAGCATATAAGCCTTGCAAATATTGGTAACCATTAGCAGGTTGTGGCCAGGCATCACAGATATAAATAATTGTGCATGTGCAGTTAACACATGAAACAAATTACTCTGGAGTTTCATGCACTCTTTCTAAAAGAACGGGCATAAAGAAGCAAAAGCTAAAAACAACAGGAAGCTGTGACCCCAGGAGGTTACCGGTAGTCGTTCAAATTTCATCTCAGCCACAAACTTACTCAGTGACCATAAGCAAACCCTTCTCCATCCATCTGCAATATGGGTATCAGAAACATATGGCAGTTGTACGGGATATTATGATAATGTATGTGAAGCACTTTGAAAGTGTTATATGAATGTTTAGTTCTATTATGCATTTTTTTTGTTTTATTTCGATATTTATTTCCCGATTTTCTCCTCAATGGGGGCCCAAAGCAGCTTACCTCATTTTCCTCTCCTCCTTGGTGGCGGGGGTATTGTCGTGGGCATGACGATGTGACTTCTGGAAGTGATAATGGGTAATTCTGGGAATCACTAGAAACTCTGTGGTAAACCCTTAGCATTTCTGATAATTCTCAGAGCTACCTTACATCACTTCTGGGGTTTTGTCAGAAGTGCTGCAGTGCTGCATGCATTACTGCCATTTCTTTTTTTAAAATTATCCCAATCAATCAATAATTTATTTGCAGTCATAGACCATCAAATAAAGCAAATTAGCATAGTTAAATAGTATAGGATAAAAACAAATGCAAAATGGATTTGCTATTAAAATGGTTTAAAATGGCAAGATTATCAAGATGCATAACTAATATCCGAACAAATACTAAATGTGGGTAAAATTAGAATGCTTGAAAAATTCAAGTCTGATGTCCATGCCCCCTGCCCTCAACAGTTCCCTTATCCATTGCACCCTTTTCTGTCCTGCTTGGGGCTTGCAGAGCCTCAGAACTGGAGAGGGGAGGGGGATTTCAGTACCTGGTTCATCCCCCCCCAGGTCTCTCCTACACAGACTACAGAAAAAGAAGTGTTGGGTTTTTCTCTTCTGTAAGGAGTCTCAAAGCGGCTTACAGTCGCCTTGCCTTCCCCCCCCCCCCACACACACAACAGGTGCCTTGTGAGGTAGGTGGGACTGAGAGAGTTTTGAGAGAACTGTGACTAGCTCAAGGTCATCCAGCAGGCTTTATGTGGAGGAGTGGGGGATCAAACCCAGTTCTCCAGATTAGAGTCCGCCACTCTTAACCACTATAGCATGCTAGCAATCTTTTCAGCTGCCTGCTTCTAAGCCCTTTATGAGGCTCATGCAGCAGACTGCACAAGCTCATTCAATTATAGGGTTGCCAAGTACCCTCTGGCAACCAGTGGGGGATGGCAGAGTGGGGGGGATTTACCAGCAGCAAACTGAGGCCTAGGCTTCAGTTGCCGTAAATGTGTCGCCATTACTTCTGGTGCTCACCGGAAGTGACATCATCGTGTTGCCAGTAACATGGGAGCACTCTGGTATTTGGGCAAAAACTCTATGGTAGAATCCTTTTTCTTACCGTAGAGTTTTTGGCCAAATGCCAGACCATCCCCATATCGTTGATGACAGGATGATGCCACTTCCGGTGAGCTCTGGAAGTGATGTCAACACATTACTGGTGACAGAGGCCTAGGCCTCAGTTTGCTGCTGGTAAGCCCCCCTGCTGGCTGGCTGAACCTCCCCAGGGGGATCCCCCACCCCCAGCAGGGGTCTTGCAACCCTATTCAGTTCTCTTAAAGTCCCATGGGAACTAGTTGTCCCATGAGACCTTAGCAGAACCTGCAACCTCTTTCCCCTTCCCATTGCTCTGGCTCGGCTAAACTGCTGACAGCTGTTGGCAGTGATTGAATTGGGGCCTTAAAAGGCTCGGATCATGATGCTACTGTTGCAGCAGTTGCCACTGTCCTGGTGGTAGGGTTGCCAGGTCCCTCTTCTCAACCGGTGGGAGATTTTGGGGGTGGAGCCTGAAGAGGGCAGGGTTTGGGGAGGGGAGGGTACTTCAATGCCATAGAGTCCAATTGCTAAAGCGGCCATTTTCTCCAGGTGATCTGATCTCTATCGGCTGGAGATCAGTTGAATTAGCAGATCTCCTGCTACTACCTGGCAGTTGGCAACCCTACCTGGTGGGGACTGGTTGCTGGCACAGTGGGTTCCCAAGTGATCACCCTGTGACTCCTGAGTAAGTCTGGGGGAGGGGAGCTCTGGCAATGAGGTGTGTGCCCACTCCCTGACACAGTGCTTCCCTATGGCTTCCTTTATAAAACTTATCACAGGGGAGCCAAAACAATTAAAACAGATCTTTACACGGAAGATATGTGTGTGAAAAGTACAGAAGGTCTGCCCTTCTGAATAAACTTGGCAGAATCATGCTGCTTGCTTTTGTTTGTGTGAATATTGCTTGGGTGTTTCTAGATTGCAAGAGAAAGTTCAGAGTTTGAGGCTGAGATAGAATAATAGCCATTGCTCTGATCCTAATTCTCTTTTTCCAGGTGACTTGGTGGCTCGAGCGATGCATCACCTGCAGCCACTCAGTGCAAAGCAGCATAGCAACAGCACTCCCATGCATCACAAGCCGGGATCGCTGTACTGGGAACCAGAGGCATTGTACACGCTGTGTTATTTTATGCACTGCCCACAGATGGAATGGGAGAACCCGAACGTGGAGCCTTCTAAAGTCACACTACAGACAGAAAGGTAAGGTCTGTTTTATGAATAGCATTTTTTCTGATTGATTATCAAATCAGGCCTGGACTTTGTAGACTTCTCCGCTCAATCTGTTTTGGTTATGATACTTTTCTTGTTGGGATGATTTTTTTCCTGCCATGAAGAATTCTGTGGCTGACCCGGAATATATCAGAAGTGACACCCAGTGGCTACATGTCTCAGATTAGTTCCATATGTGTATTTTGGAGAGATCTCCCTCCTCCAGACCTGCTCTCTTTGTCTTTTGGCTGCTCTGTGTTTTGGAAAGGAAAATTAGAGGTTCCGTTCGTAGTTTAACAAGTTTGGTTTTAAATGTGTTTTTTTGCAAATTTAATGGGCTTCAGTCTCTATAATTTGGAGAATGGGGAAAATGAATACACAGTAGTACGTAATGAACAAGCTGCTGAGTGTATTGTGTAACTGTCTGTGTTCTCACTAGTAACCCATGTTAGCATTCAGAGGAAATTGTGAAGCATATTGAGAATTTGGGCCAAGAAGAGATAGTGTTCTGGTGGTTAATGCTATATTCTTTGAGGCACGCTTTTGAGGACAATGAAGGGCCACAGAAAACTGCACGGGGAGAGCTGTTGAAAGAAAATGGCCCGTCGTGAGAAATTATTTGAAAATACGCAACTGTCATTTGGGAGTCTTTCTTGTCCCACCTTTCCCGGGCTCTTCAGAAACCATTCCCCTCACTCACAGGGGAAAGGGACAATGAAGAAAAATACCTGACTGGATCACCGCCCACTTCTTTTTCAAGATCTATAAAGCAACTCTAAGGAGGAACTGACAAAGAGAGTGTTGAGGATGCAGCCAGAAGGCTATGCTGATGAAATGTGCTTTGTGTGTATATATTCTGGTTTTTGGTTATCCCTTTTCAAAAGGACTCTCTTTTTGCAAAGTCCAGTTCGCTGACATTTGAGTGCTTTTGAGGTATTCTGGGTGGTTAAAAACTGATCAGATTGGTTTTTGAACTTTATAAGTAGTTACCCCACCTTTGAATGCAGGTATTCCACTATGTGTATTATTTCTTGATTAGTTCATATTAATGAAGCAGTTGGAACTGAGATTATATTAAAAGCAGAGGAAGGGCTGTTCTTCTTTAAATCCTATTGACAAATTCTCCTCCGCTGCAAAGCCACTTTAGGAACTGTGGTAATGTGGTAAAGGCCAGAGTAAGCTTTCTGTATTGTTTCCAGGAACCTGTGGTTGACTTTGGAAAGAACAGATTCCTTCTGCTGCCTAATCAGATGTGCTTTGGTGTTTAATACCAGAAATCTCAAGTGCAAGGGATATTATAGAGGCCCAGATATTTCCACTGTACTGAATTATGTAATGTGAAATTACTTTTCTGTTCCAGCTCTTGTGCTGCCCCACAAAAGCAATTAATTAAAGTGGCTTCCATTCATGCTTTGAAAAGTTTTCTTCTATATTTTTATTTCCACCAAGGGGCTACTAGTGGTATTCCCTGTGGCAAGTCATTATTTCTGGTCTATGATCTATTGCTAGTATTTCCCTTAAGAACAGAGTTGGTCCTTTCTCATGTGTGTGTGTGGAGATTTTCTTTCTTTGGTCCTATTGCAAAAAAAAAAAAAAAAACAACCCTCCCCAAAACTAATCAGGTTTTTAAGATGGTGGAGCTTGAATAGGGATTATCGACTTGTGGAGGGCAAATTGACTAACGTCTGTAATCAGAACTGCATCAAGGCATTTGTGGACCCCCGTGCTTATCCTTTCTTAAGCAGAAGCAACTGGAAAAAAATTCCCTGCTCTTCAACTACAGATTAACTTTAACATTACAGTAAATTGCATCCATCTTGCATCTATTGCCCATCAACTTCATGGGGTGCCCCCTCCAAGGCCTTATATCATGGGAGAGGGAGAATTTTTTAGAATTCAGAAAAAATAATTGTTCCAGTGATTACCGCATACCAAATAACAACATAAGCATAGTTGGACTGCTTAGTTGGACTGGCACTGAACAATTGGATTAGACTTTTCCTGGGGAGAGGCTGCCAGGGAAACAGAAGGAGGGAAAGTGGAGGACGGGTGGAGGGGGCAGATAAAAGTAGGTTGGCTGGTGAATGGGAAGCACAGAAGAAAGCAGGTAAAGGAGACATTACTGGTAACAGAAAAATGAAATAGCGGGGGAGAAGAAAATGATATGCCCCCACAAGTCTTTGCGGGTCCCCTGCTTATATTCACATAAAATAGAGATCACTCAGCATATTTACCTTTTTCCTGAAGGTTCTGCCATTCTCTTCTGTGGTGAATATTTTAATTGGTGAAAGTTGTGAAACATCCATTCAATCTGATGGAACTGTTTTTAGAGTGAGTGAAGGAATGACCATGCTCCTCCTGTACACCATGTATAGATCTCCTGATCTGAATTGGGCCCTCCTTGCATGGGAATTGTGGGGAACTGGCAGCTCATTTCAGACTGTGTAATGTTTCTTGGTTCCACAACGGAGACCAGAAGAACAAGGAGTAGTTCAAACAGTTTTTAATCTAAGGAGATTAACTCTTAACAGGTTTATGCAAGCGCTCTCAACTAGCTGAACTGCCTACTTGAACATATGACCTTAGGGAAGAAGAAGAAGAGTTGGTTTTTATACCCTGCCTTTCTCAACCTTTAAGGAGTCTCAAAGCAGCTTACAATTGCCTTCCCTTTACCTCCTCACAAAAGACACCTTGTGAGGTAGGTGGGGCTGAGAGAGCTATGAGAGAACTATGACTAGCCCAAGGTCACCCAGCGGGCTTCATATGGAGGAGTGGAGAAACCAACCCGATTCACCAGACTAGAATCCACCGCTCATGTGGAGGAGCAGGGAATCAAACCCAGTTCTCCAGATTAGAGTCCACCGCTCTTAACCACTATACCACACTGGAAGATCTTCAGATTAACACACTAGACTAATAGGAATATCTTGACTGGACAACAGAGTAGGAGTCAATGACACAACCGGTGTAAACCATAATGTGTAAGTCATCCCCATGTCCGTTTAGCAGTCCTCATACAATACTCACCTGTGATCTGTTGCAATCAGTTGTGGTCTTGGATCATTCCACGTGTATTTAGCAATTTGATAGTGCACTCATGAATGATGCAGAACTGGGCAGTGCATGACTGGTGACTAGTCTCTAGACAATATCCTAACACCCCATGAGCAAATTCCCTTCCGGGGGGAGGGGGAAAAGCCTAATATAGATCATTCCCTCCTCATTGCATCACAGCCTGCCAGCGGTTATCTTGAAATAAAAAGATGTGTCTGGCTGCTTTACACCTGAAACCGTTTCCTTTTATATAGTTCCAATTGTGTCTGTCAGTATATGAAAGGATGTTTGTGTGTGTTTTCTTTCTAAAATGCGCTGCTTATCTTGGTACCCTTCTGAAATGATTGCTGGAGGTTCCTTTAAAGACCTGTGAAGGACATTGTTTCTACCTGCTAATGGTTATGGCGTTTCGTTTTCCAAGAGGTCCTTCGTTTGCCTTTTATGAAAGAACTGTATTGACAAAGACATTCATTGCCACCCAAACTGTGGTATAGGATTCTTTTCCTGTGAATGCCTCTCTGAAAGGCAGTTTTAGTAGTTTAGCTATTTTGGCACTAAAAGCATTCTGTGCTTTT
Source organism: Euleptes europaea (assembly GCF_029931775.1). Lineage (NCBI taxonomy): Eukaryota > Metazoa > Chordata > Lepidosauria > Squamata > Sphaerodactylidae > Euleptes > Euleptes europaea. Next base: position 98,055,740 of record NC_079314.1, read on the forward strand.
TTGCCTGTATGTGTATGCGTGTGTGACCATGGCCCTGGGGGTGGGGGGAATCATCATTCCATTATGCTCTCTTTGTCTTTTCCCTTCAGCCTTAATTGATTTGAGAGCTTATCTCTGCCATCTCTATTCTCTGCCTCACCTTTTCATTTTCAGCCTCAATTATGTATTTTTGTTTCTTCTGTGGACAGGGTGTTGAATGTTGATCAGCCCTATATGAAAGCACTGTTTTTATGGCAAAAAATTACTGTTTTTTAAAAAACATTTTGACTCTTCAATGTACAGTATGAAAGGTGGGGAGAATGGGACAAAAAGTTAAGGGGGGGCAGTAAGAAGTGTAAGAAGCCTGCAGACCCAAAAATTAACAACAGCAAATTGTTGGAATGCATGTATACCTGATCATTTTTAATAGCAATAATACTATTGGCAATCTTGTTAACTCCAGTCAGGAGACACCATACTGCATGAGTTTACTATTAGCTCAAAATAGTTCTTAAGGTTGTATGGGATGGAGTAAAATTTTACCATTTGAACTCTGTAGTTGTAAGAAAACATGCAAAAATATTAAACCTTCAACTTCACATACTGTATGGATCCTTAAAATTGACAGCAAAATAGATAATACCATCTATGGACTGAGTATCTGTTTTTTCGTTTTTTTTCGCTTTCCAATATTCAGATTTATTCGCAGCTGCTCACATTATATATTAATTTGCACGTTATTGTGGAAAATGTCTCGGGAAGTATTTGTGCTGCTGTTCAGTTGTCAGCTGTTACATGCTGGCTGTATAGCACACCCTAAACAGTTTTCGTTGCAGTTTTTAAAATGGAAAAATCCCTATGCGCAACTAAGTTAGCCAGTCCACAAAGATAAGATTTGGCTTTCTGGCTATTTTAGAGAGCAACCCTAAACAGGTTTACTCACAATCTTACTGAAATGTACTTAATGGGGCTTAAATGGTATTAGGATTTCATTGTTCGGTGCAAAATAGACAGTGCTGTATCCCCAAGTCTGCCACAGAGAAGTGGCACTGTTCAGAGCCTGGATTTTTACTTAAAGTCTCTCATCACTTTACTGTATCTCACCATTCTTATCACTTTCACTTCAGTTTCAATATCTAAAGTCTAAGGTTTAGGGATTAACAATTTTGGGGTAATTGTATTATTGCACTGGACGCAGTGAAGATTCCTGGTCTCAGCTTCAAAGTGAGGGCAGTTTCTTTGGACCTAACTGTGGTCACACCAAAGATGACAACATTTGGGGCAACCAGTAAGCTGAGAGCAGAGCCTGGTTGGAAGTACTGGAAGTGGAACTAGCTGATGTGGGTTTCCAGAACCCAAAAGCTATTGTGATACCCTTTGTTCCAAGTGCAGATTTGTAAGGTTGATTTGCAGCCCATTCCTGAGAGCTGCAGCGGCCAAGGATGGCGCCTCCAAAGAGGTTTCGCCGCTGCAGCAGGGGGTGGAAGAGAGCTATTTTAAAATAAAAATTAGGAAAAGGGGAGGAAACCCCTTTGAAAATAGTGATGCTGCGCCAACAAAAAAGTGGTGCAGCACCGCCGTTGCTTCAGGGTCGTTCCTGGGCTGAAAGAGGTTAAGAAGCTTCCTAATGGCAGCTCCAACCCCTGGAATTCCCCAGGAATGCCTGTGGGTATACCTGTGGGTATTATTACCTGGGTAATAATACTGGTGGGTATTAATGTGTGTTGGGAACAGCAGCCTCAAACTGAGACCTTTCTGTGCTTAGGAAAGGAACTATTTACAACAACTACCGTATATAGAAGATCCAGAACAAAACTGAGAGTAGCACAGTCAGCATCAAAAAACCTTTACCTTATTTTACCTTCTGGTTAAAAGCAACGACCGGCTACTCTTGAAGGCAGCCCGTATCTAGCTGACTCACAGTGCTTCAAACATATACATTCACTTCCATTTTAGAATGGGCAGCTTCTTTTGTGGGAAACAAATCTGCTTCAGAGACCTGCATGAAAAAATGTATTTTATGGAAAGAGGTTGCATCGTTGTGTGTGCTAAGTGCCATCAAGTCACTTCTGACTCATGGCAAACCTATGAATCAATGTCCTCCAAAATATCCTATTGTTAACTGCCTTGCTCATCCACAAATCAGTATGTGAGTTTTCTAGCTCTCTTCCCTTCTTTTAGTCCATGGTGGTAAAGTTTTTTGTCTGTATCCTGCAGGATGGTTAGATGACTTTGATGGTCATAGGGTACAGTTTCTAGTTAGCCTACTTTATTCCACACAGTTAAGCCATTCTTTTTTGTAGCTTAATATTGCTTGTTGAATACTGCAAATGCATGCATCTCATAAAACTTGCATTTTTTAAACAAAAGTAAAATTATTCTTCCAGCTTCATTCTTGTTTTTTTTTTTAAATAGAGGTATACCCTCAGATGCAATAATAATATTTTATTAGACTTTTGAGCAACATTTTTCTTCTTTCTCCAGCACCCTGTTTTTTATTTCTTTCTGCAGTGTTACAGAATAATTATTAGCCTGCAAAGTTATAAAACAGAAAAGAAGTTTCAAATCTCTAACTTTGGATACTTTCATAGAGGGATTTTCCCCTGCGTCAAATTCAGGAAGTCCTTGAATTAAATGAGAATATCCACATGATGACATCATGCTAATTTTGAGCATAAGTCATAGACTTCCTATAGCTTTCCCCCTGAAAACTATTTTGATTCAGTTCAAAAGAGGAACTGTAGGTGGGTCGTCAGCATGGTACGAACACATGGAGGAAATGCCCACACTTATTTTTCCTCCCTGTAATTGAGGGAGCGTATACATGAATTCTCTCTTCATGTGACTGCAGCATTCTGAGGAGCCGGTGATGGTGTAGAGAGGCAGAGAGTGGGGCCAGCACACATGCCTAGGGTTGCCAGCTCTGGGTTGGGGAATACCTGGAGATTTTGGGGGTGGAGCCTGAGGAAGTCAGGGTTTGGAGAGGGGAGGGACTTCAATGCTATAGAGTCCAATTGCCAAAGCAGCCATTTTCTCCAGGTGAACTGATCATTGTCGCCTGGACATCAGTTGTAATAGCGGGAGATCTCCAGCTACCACCTGGAGGCTGGCAACCCTACTCATGCCCTGTATGTGCATTGACTGAATGCACACAGGGGTCATGTGCTCGGGCCCTTGAATGTCGTTAAAGAGGCAAAAGCTGTTTTTTTTAATTTGTTTTAATTATTTTGAAATATACATTGTACTTTTCATCACTCTTTTCACCATTGCATTCTTCAAAGTCCACTGCCATCAATAGGCTTAGAAGAGTGTAACTCTGCTTAGGTTTTTACTGTAGATGACTTAATATAAGGCCCAAACTATAAGTGATGCTAGAAATTCCTAAAACTGTGCTGTCACATATTGCTTGGGTCTGAAATGGATAAAAACAAACACGAAAACGCAAAATCAATGAATCAGACCAAATTTAATTACAAAGAACAGCAGAACAAAACTGGGGGGGAAATCCGCTTCAAAAAAGCCTTTGGGGGGGGGGGCTTGAGATCATGAAGGCCTGATAAAACGTTTATTAGTACAATACAACAATATTTCCAGGAACCCCGTGGTGCAGAGTGTTAAGCTGCAGTACTGCAGTCCAAACTCTGCTCACGACCTGAGTTCGATCCCTGCAGAAGTCGGTTTCAGGCAGCCAGCTCAAGGTTCACTCAGCCTTCCATCCTTCCGAGGTCGGTAAAATGAGTACCCAGCTTGATGGGGGTAAAGGGAAGATGACTGGGGAAGGCACTGGCAAACCACCCCGCAAACCAAGTCTGCCTAGGAAACGTCGGGATGTGATGTCACCCCATGGGTCAGGAATGACCCGGTGCTTGCACAGGTGACCTTTACCTTTACAACAGTATTTGAGCTTTGGAAATTTGTTTACCATTCCTAGTGCATTGAAAATTTTGGGTGAAGTACCGGTAGAGTATTCCCTTATCTGGACATCCCATATCTGGACTGATCCAAAAACCGGACCCTTCGAGCCATCATGCAGGCAGATCTGTGCTGCCTGCTTTCAATGTTTCCTCTCACCTAAAAAAATAAAATACAGTGTACACTGCATTGTAGGTGGAGACTGAAAGCCTGCTGTTGTTAGTTTGCTGTTTGTTGTTGCTCTTGTTTAACAGCTGATAAAGGTATTCTGGTGAGATAGTTACACCTTTGCCTGAGACCCTGGAGAGCCGCTGCCAGTCTGAGTAAACAATACTGACTTTGATGGACCAAGGGTCTGATTTAGTATAAGGCAGCTTCATGTGTTTTCTGATGGTTCAGTATACACAAATTATTTAAAATATTGTTTAAAATTACATTCAGGCTATGTATATAAAGTGTATATAAAACATAAATGAATTTTGGTCCCATCCCCAAGGTATCTCATTATGTATATGAGAAAATTCCAAAATATTCCAATATACGGAAAGATCCAAAACATGGACCTCTTCTGGTCCCAGGCAGTCCAGATAAGGGATACTCAGCCTGCACTTGCACTAATCAAATTTTAAGGTGTGTGTGTGTGGTTGATCTCAGGAGAAAATATTTGGCATGTCCGTCATCCTTCGTTCTCAGAGTCTTTGCACCATTAGACCTATTCAGCTATTTAATTAGATCAGGGTTTTGGTGTCTGAGGCAGATAATCAAAATGGCAGCCATTCCACATGGGACACAAATCACTGGAATGTTCTTATGTGCAAACTATAGTGAAATGGATGGGATTTGCTGCCAAGAGCAAGATGTTTTTGCCATCTCATCCAGTGAAACCAAAAGAGAGAGCTGGGTTCTGAGGATACATCCTGTATAGAGCTTCAGGTTTTAATCTCAAAGTGGAGGAAACTTTAAATGCAAGGACCTTTTCTTGTACCCTCAGCGTGTGCTGCCCACTGTGGAGTATGCATGATGTACACCGGTCTTGTGCTCACTGCTGCTTTAAGTTTGCACAGGAGGGGACAGCTCCTAATTAATACAAAGGCTTTAAAAATACACACTCGCAATCATTTAGAGCAGCTGGACTTTCCTAGTTATAACTTCTCTTATGCAGTGAAGAGAAACCAATTACATGTGCTGCTAATGCGTCATGGCATTTTCCAACAGTACAGTGAGGAAAATGATCTTTTGCTTGCTATGAAGTCTTTCAGATTAGAGGCCCACTTCAGTCCAGCCTTCCTTAATTGTTTTTACACAAGATGATGTAGACTATGAAAGAAATCATTTTAATCTATATTCAAGCAATGCATACAGCCAACCTCTAAATCAGACGATCTGTGTCAGGGCCTGCACAACGTGTGGCTTCCCAAGCATAGTGTATTGTATTGTATTTATTGATACAGTCTGTTTTGCCAGCCAAAAGTTAATACATAACATTATCTGACTTAATAAAACTGCAAAACTAATATAAATTACAAAATTAGATAAAAGACTAACGTTATTAAAATGTAAAATATTGAAACATATCCCAAGAATTAACTTAACAGCTTAATATTTCTAAAAGTGTAGCAAGGTTTAGTAATTTTTTTTCCATTCTATTTTTGCGAGTTTTAATTGTGATGGCACAAAATTTGGCAGTTGGGAGCAAAAAGTGTGGAGTTTCACCCATCAGGAGCCTCTTAATCAGGAACTCTACTGGCTTATTAGGGAATCCACTGATCAGGGGAGCAATAAATTTAATACGGGCTGCATGATAGAATGGACAGCTGAACAATACATGTTCGGTGGTTTCGATGTCTCCTAACCTGCAAGGGCATAGCCTTTCTGATCTTGGAACCTTTTGACCAAGCATAGTGAAATCCATGAGCCATTTGTGGTGACTCCCCAGTAGCTTAACACACACCTCACACACACACACACACACACACACACACAAACACACACACACTTGGTCTCTGCAATATCCAGGCATGTGGCAAATACAGTCTATTAAGCTCACAGCGGGCTACTCTTGGTTTGGTGGATAATCAGTTGCACAGGCCTGTGCTCACTATCCTTTTTAAAAAGTCTCTAACTAAAGTTTCCCATTCAGGTCTGCAAAAGTCTATTACTTCATGCCTCATTAGGAAAGTACTTTTACTTAGGCCTTATTTTAGAGTAGAGCACCTGAATCACACTGAACCTTTGCACGATTCAAAGACAACAGCAGTTTCCATCCTACAATGTAGCCGTGTTGCATGGGAGGAGGACAGAGGTTTGCTTCTGGCCTTTAAAAAAAAAATTAAGGATGTATGCTGCGATGCATAAGAAGGGAAGTGCAAAGCTTGCAAATAAAGGATTCGCCTGGGAATTGACAGCCCTCAGGCAAAGCCCTCTGACAGTTATATCTTGGCAGCAAATCCAGCATATGAGGTCTCCAGGCAAAGTCAGAAGAGTGGCTGCTGTGAACTGAACCTATTGTCTTTTCTCACATGCCTCTAAATGAACAAGGGTTTTGGGATATCTTTCCTAAAAAGACCCATTAGGGTACTTGGGTCTTTTTAATTAAGAAAAAAAGATGACAGAGAAGGATATAAAGTCAGGAATAGTGCGGGGAGAGTGGCTGGAGAGAAGTTTCCTTCCCTTTCTCTTATGGCTAGCTTTTCTAGAGAGTTGACAGTGATGCGACAGAGGGATGGCTGCTTATAGCATGCACACTGAACTTGTTTTTGCTGGTCTGGTCCAGCAAGGCTATACTCATAATGTTATATTATCTTTTTTTCAAGATGAGAATGTTGATGTTATGAGTTTCTTCAATGTTTTGAATTAGTGCCCCCCCCCGAACTGACACTGCATTTTTGGAGTCCCTACCAAGCATCAACATCTGTTCCACAGGCTAGCATGCAAAATGCAGATGTGTGCGCAGCCTGATGTTGTGTGTGAGGTCTGTGGGTTGATGTAGTTTAGAAGAGGAATAGAACAGGATATTTCCAAGATCCTTTTGAAATCAAACTCAGAAAATCATCGGCACAAAGCTGCAGCTCTTTCCAAATCAGGTTGGGCTGATGAGGAAAGGGGGGGACAGTGTTTGCTCCCCCCACCAACAAATTTGCTCTCACCTACTGAGGCTTCTCTGCTAGAAGGGTGTTCAAGATTTGGCTGGTGAAGAGGGGAATTCTCAAACTGCCTAGGGATCATATCCTTCCTTGGACCTTCTTCAGGTGTCTCATAGACCCCAAAGTGGTGCTGTCCAATTTGAGAACTACTATATTAACATTGCACCCTGCCACAGGCATAGAGGGCAGTTTTGTGCAGCTTGTAATTAATGATGCCGTGGGCACTGTCCAATAGGTCCTGTTGTATCCCACATACACTTCAGGCCACACCTGAAGTACTGTGTGCAGTTCTGGAGGCCTCACTTCAAAAAGGATGTGGACAGAATGGAGCGGGTGCAAAGGAGAGCGAAGAGGATGATCAGAGGCCTGGAGACCAAGCCCTCTGAGGAAAGGCTGAGGGACTTGGGAATGTTCAGTTTGGAAAAGAGGAGACTTTAAGTATTTGAAGGGCTGTCACTTAGAGGATTGTCTCATCATAGGGTTTTCAAGGTAAAGGTTGGTCAGAAGTGGTTTACCAGTGCCTTCTTCTGCGCAGTACTAACCAGGGTTAGCCGTATTGGCACTGCCGTTGTCTACGAAAGATCCTCCACCAGTGACACCTTCCTCTACTGCTGCTGCCCAGTAGCTAAGGAAGCCACAGCCTTCAATTTACAAGATCTGAGCAAGGCTGTCAAAGATAGGACATTTTGGAGGACTTTCATTCATAGGGTCGCCATGAGTCGAAAGCGACTTGACGGCACTTAACACACACACACACTTACAGGAGGGCAGGGAGCTGTGCTTGTGGGCAGCTGAGGATAGGACTCACAATAATGGGTATAAATTATGGGCAGAAAGGTACCAGCTGGAGGGTAAGATATTTTTTTTTACAGTGACAGTAGTTCAGCAGTGTAATCCGCTGCCTAGGGAGGTGGTGAGCTCCCCCTCTCTGGCAGTCTTTAAGCAGTGGCTGGACAAACACTTGTCAGGGATGATCTAGGGTGGTCCTGCATTGAGCAGGGGGTGGACTATATGGACTATATGGCCCCTTCCAACTCTATGATTATATGATTCTTGCCATTTGCACAACCAATGTGTCTGTGTATTATGAAAAAAATAATATTTTCAGCTTTAAGTATCTTGCTAACATCTCTTCCAATTCTAGTTTTTTTCTTCTTTCTCAGTTGTCCCAGATGATAATAAAATGTTGGAATCTTTAGAACTATCTTTTATACCTAGAGGACGTTTACTCTATTCCTTGCTTTTCTCCTCCCTTCCCAAAGCAAAGGCCTTGTTCTATTTGCTTGTTCATCTATCATTTATGAAATTCTTAGACTGGGGGGTTTAAAGATTCTACCAAACAGGGCCTGTCCATCTTTGGCCACAAGCATACATACTAATCAGTGTTTCTGTAATCCACCAAACTTTTTCAGTACCATATTTCCAGCAAGTTTTTTAAAAGGCATTTAGAAAATATGTTCCTTAAGGTACTCCTCCAGCACTGACCAGAACCACTGTCAGTCCAGATTAAGGGGTTCATGAAGTGGTCTTTGCAAACTGATTAAAAAGGTAAAGGTCCCCTGTGTGAGCACCGGGTCATTCCTGACCCATGGGGTGACGTCACATCCCGACGTTTTCTAGGCAGACTATGTTTACGGGGTGGTTTGCCAGTGCCTTCTCTAGTCATCTTCCCTTTACCCCCAGCAAGCTGGGTACTCATTTTACCGAACTCGGAAGGATGGAAGGCTGAGTGAACCTTGAGCCGGCTACCTGAAACCGACTTCCGTTGGGATTGAACTCAGGTCGTGAGCAGAGTTTGGACTGCAACACTGCAGCTTACCACTCTGCGCCACGGGGCTCCTCACTGCAAACTGATTAGCCAGTCTTATGTTGCATAAAGGCCTAGAAGTTGTTCATCTTTAGTATGAAGTGGTGGTAGACATTAAATGAATAAATAAGCTAGGGGGTAGAAAAAAAATAGGGAGGATTTTTCTTTGTTTATAAAAGCATAACTGTCCCTGGCACAATCAGTCAGTGTAATGTTGGTATCATATAAGCTCATCTAGTACATTGGAACAAGCGTAGGGGTGCAGGGCCTCCAGGTGGGGCCTGGAGATCTCCACATGACAGAGATCAGTTCCCCTGAAGAAAATGGCTGCTTTCAATGGTGGACTCTGTGGCGTTATACCCTGCTGGGGTCCATCCCCAGGCTCCACCCCAAAATCTCTAGGAATTTCCAAACCTGGAATTGGCAACCCTATGAGCCCTTACCGTGATGGGCTGTATATGACCAGTTTCCCACCTAGAAAAAAAATAGATCGCCTAAAAGCATAGTGTGTGTGTGTTAAGTGCCGTCAAGTCGCTTCCGTCTCATGGCGACGCTATGAATGAAAGTCCTCCAACATGTCCTATCTTTGACAGCCTTGCTCAGATCTTGCAAATTGAAGGCTGTGGCTTCCTTTATTGAGTCAATCCATCTCTTGTTGGGTCTTCCTCTTTTCCTGCTGCCCTCAACTTTTCCTAGCATGACTGTCTTTTCTAGTGACTCTTGTCGTCTCATGACGTGACCAAAATACGATAGTCTCAGTTTAGTCATTTTAGCTTCTAGGGTCAGTTCAGGCTTGATTTAATCTATAACCCACTGATTTGTTTTTTTGGCAGTCCACGGAATCCGTAGCATTGTCCTCCAACACCACATTTCAAAGGAAGCTATTTACTTCCTATCAGCTTTCTTCACTGTCCAGCTTTCACACCCATACATAGTAATAGGGAATACGATGGCATGAATTAATGTAGTCCTTGGTTGCCAGTGACAGATCCTTACACTTCAAAAGCTTTTCTAGCTCCTTTATGGCTGTCCTTCCCAGTCTCAATCTCCTTCTGATTTCTTGGCTGCAGTCTCCCTTTTGGTTGATGGTGGAGCCAAGGAATAGAAAGTCTTGAACAATTTCAATTTCCTCATTGTCAACCTTAAAGTTGTGTAAATCTCCTGTAGTCATTACTTTTGTTTTCTTGATGCATAGTGCTTGTTTTCTTATCAGTTTCCACTCCTGCCCCATGAGGAAGCTCTTTGCTCCTGTTTTACAAATTTAGGTAATTCCTCTGCGGTGCCTGCCCGCCACTGTCACTTTGGGTGGTGTGCATTCAAGACCTCTTATCGTTATAGTCGCTTGGAGGAATTATTCAGTACTTTGACGAGATCCCCCTTGCCATTGCATATGTTTTATTCTGGGAACATCAGCACACAAGTATGTGGGGGAAATGGTCTCAAGGAATTGTTTGAGCAATCTTAATATAAAGGGTGATTATGCCACGACCTGAACACACCTTTTTGTAGAACACCGTTGTTATTTTTTCCAGTTCATGTACGTCAGGGCCCTTCTCCAGTCCAGAGCATAAAGAAGATTGCTTTAGGCCACCTGTGATTCTGTTTCGTCCTCCAGAGATAATTTTGTAAGAGAGCGAAATCTATACCTGCTTGGGACAGGGAGACAGAATCCACTTTTGTCAAAAAGATGCTTCCATGGTTGCCAATTGGGTCACTAAAACTGATCTAGTCAGTTTGACTCTTTCTAGGTGCTCTGTGTGGTAGGCTAACTCACCCAAGCACAGAAGAGTTTTCATACAAAGGGGAAAGGGATTGAACAGGGAGAAAATGTGAAGAACTCTGCGTTTAAGGATCAAGAACTTGATGAAAGTAACTCTAGGAGATGGCTGGAAATTTTGAGTTGCCTATATGAGAATCTGCAAATAAACTGAGTGCAGTTCCAAGGATACTTTCTTGGGAGTAAGCCCCATTGAATAGACTTGAGAGGACTTGCTTAGAATTGCTGTCTGAGTCCCTTGAGGTTTACAAGGCTTGGTGGAATTATGGGCAGAATTTGGCTTGGACTATCTCTTGTACAAGCCCTATCAAAATGAAAGGACGTTTCAGGAAAAAAATTAAATTCCAGTTGCTGTACTGATACTAGTGTTGAAATTATAAATATATAAAGCCCAGCCCCAGTTTGCTCCCAAGATCTAAAAAATATTATATTATAACTGATTGAAAAAAAAGGTATTGGTATGGTTCCGCCTTCTGATCAGCTCACGCACAGACCACAGGATAGAAGGATGTAGAACTTTGACAGATATGAGGAAACACGCACATTTCCCTCAAGATTGGTACATTACCACACTCATATGAGCCAGAGGCAGATATGATACTGTCTCTCCATCCTTTAATCATAGCAAAGTACATCGGAGTAAAATTTTCTGTCTCTGTTTCTCTGAGGATGACGTTGCACCTACTCTTAAACAGAAGTAGCTTATACCAGCAATAACTTCATTAGTTAAAATTCTTCATCTTGCTTATTGCAAATGGACAAAGGTAGTTTACACCCCACTGCATTGGCATGCAAGGAATACAGAAGTGAAATATTTTACTGCTTGAGTTACAGCAGGAATAAACAATTTATGTCAAAGTTATCTACAGTAAGCATTCTTACATTTCTTCCAGGAGTTATTTCACTGACTTGCTATGTAGTTATCTGTCTTAACCCCTGTGACAGTAACAAGAGAACAGAGAGGGAATGTGTTCACTTCCCTAGGCTCACACATCAGAACAGAGCAACATCTTTGCAAGGAGAAGGGGTGTGAGCCCCCTCCCATTTCAGACAATATCCTAGAACAGCATTCCCCAATGTGTCCATCGTTTCCATGGTGCCTGCCATTTAGGGTTGCCAACCTCCAGGTGGTGGCTGGAGAGCGCCTGCTATTACAACTGATCTCCAGCCAATAGAGATCCGTTCACCTGGAGAAAATGGCCGCTTTGGCAATTGGCCTCCATGGCATTGAAGTCTCTCCCCTCCCCAAACCTCACCCTCCTCAGGCTCCATCCCAAAAACCTCCCGCCGGTGGCTTACCATACTATTTGGTTACCATAATATACCACCATTTTTCCTACCTGTAAAATGCAAAATGTTTTCTTTCAATATAGTAGAAAAGGGATTGGAAAGAGCCAGGGGCAAAATAAAATCTGGGGACAGTTATTATTTACACAGCACAAAACTATAATCTTTTTTGTCAGTGTAAAAAGGTGGATTTGATTTGCTTGCTATCATTCCGTACATATTCTCCTCAAAACAGCCCTGTGAACTATACTAGTCTTAGGTAGAGAGTGGCTCAAGGTCACCCTACATGGATGAGCAGAGATTTGAACTCGGATTGCAGACTGATTTTTAAATCAGTCCCTGTTATAACTGGAAAGCCACTTCTCCGTGAGCGCATGGTTTTTGCATGCGCTCAGTGAGGATTTTTACTGACACTCCCAGACTAAATTTTATCTGCCTGTGTGCAGAAGTCAGGGCTGTAACTGGCGCGGGGTGGGGCAGCAGGGCAGCCGCCGCCCCTGAGGCATGCAGAGAGGACGGCAGTACTGCCTCTCCTGTAGGCGTCTCTGTGCTGGGTAGGAGAGGCATTTCTGTCGTCCTCTTCATACCACAGAGGTGGCAGCTGCCCTCCTCGCCCCTTCCCCCAGCTACAGCCCTGGCAGAAGTACAAATGGTTGATAAGTAGTGGAAGAGTCCAATCAGCTGCCTCTAATGCCAGGAGCCTGGGATTACAGTAGGAATCTCTCTCCACCTGTGGGTCTTCTCACTGGCAGGAGATGCTATCATTCTGAAAATAATGTATTCCTGTGTATGGGAAGGATCCAGACAAAACTGGCAATTTCCACCAGTTCTCCCTTTGCGCTGTGAAACCCCCTCATATCATTCCTCAGGGACCCCCTATCTGGGAGGAGCAGCATTTTGTGGAGAGCTGAAGTGGGAGGAGGGGAGGCAGGAAAGTTCTGTTCCATTGCTGGAAAATTTAGCCTTAGCCCAATATTTCTTTTGACTGCACCCTTAAAAGAAAGAGGTTTGCTACTACTGAAAAACTATAAAGAGGCCACACATTGAGGGCCAGCATGGTGCAGTGGTTAGAGTGTTGTACTAGTATCTGGAGACCCAGGTTCGAATTATCCAGTATGTGACTGGCAAGCCATGGAAGCTTGCCAGTCACATACTGTTAGCATGACCTACCTTCACAAGGTTGTTGTGAAGATAAAATGGAGCAGAGGAGAATGATGCATGCCACCTTGGGTCCCCATTGGGGAGAAAGGTGGGGTAGAAATGAAGTAAATAAATAAATAAACATTGGCCACTCCAAAGTTTTGGAATGCTGCATTTTTCATATGAGACAGACATATGTTCATTACTCAGGTGAACATTTGATATTACATTAATTTAAATGCAAACATTTCATCCTGTGGCTTTTAAGCTTCTCTTGAGCTCGAGGAAGGGAAGGAGAATGGTCTTCTGTCTCTCGGGTCTCTTATCTCTAGCTGGAAAAAGAGCTTTGGCTGCGCTCTTTTCTGCTTTTTTAAAATTTTCGTTTATTTTTTTAAAAAGAAATTCGATAGCTATTTTTGTTGTAACTTGGTTTTATGATGGGCCAGCAAGGTTTGCAAACCCCCAAGGAAACACATATAAACTGGGAAAGAACACATAGAATTGTGAGAAAAGGCTTGGGATTTGTTGTTTCAGAGGAAGCCCATTAGGAAAGGAACTGTAAACTCTGGTTTTGCTTTTGTGTTTACGTATTGCAAAAGAGGTGAAACATCGTCTTCTGCTTTGCTTTTCATAGGCCCTTCATAGTGCTGCCACCTCTGATGGAATGGATAAGAGTGGCTCTGGCTCACGCCGGGCACCGCCGCAGCTTCTCTGTGGATAGCGACGATGTACGGCAAGCAGCCAGACTCTTACTGCCGGGAGTTGACTGCGAACCTCGACAGTTAAAGTAAGTCGGTGCAAAGAAATAATACGATTCGATAATGCAACAGTTCAGTTTATATGTTCATTGTGCAGATGTGCAAGCTGGGTGGGGTTATTATTTTTTTGCACATTTAGCCTTATAAAATTAGCAGCTGCTTTGCTTTCACATGGCTGTGTCAGAATCTGCAAGCCTCGCATGCCTGTGTGTTTAAATAGCTGGGTCAAGATTTTCTTTCAAATTCTGCTTATATCCTCCCCACCACCACCACCTTTGCCATCGGATGCTGCTTTCCTAATGAGAGACTGAAGTGCTCACCTAATTATCTCCGTCTCGCTGTGCAGAATCTGGAGGTGTTATTTAAAAGGCTGAAAAACGGGCTTTGCTCCATTCTCTGTTGCAGTTTAAATAGCATCTTCGTACCGAGAAGTACCTTCAGCTCCTGCTGTAAGATTCTGCTAAAGTCGGTTTTGGGGACAGAGCTTTTGCTGCTAAAGGCTCGGCATCATATTTAATACAATAAGTAAGGAGTGGCCAGTGATTTCCTAACCCTGCTGAAAAATATGAATTTCTGCACGTTTTATATATTTAAAGGAAAGCTTGATGCAGGTGTATATGTGGAGAGACAAAAGCACTGGCTTTTGATGCATACATACAGCATGGGAGAAATGTGTGTTTTTACTGTTTATGTGGGATGACTTGTGCTTCAGCATCGTGGACCTGTGAAAGCAGAAATTAGTCCTTTCGTTGCAGAGAAGCTTCTGACCACAGAAGAGCAGATGTTCCTCTGTACCTTAGAAGACCAGCCCAACTTCCTATATCATATTTTTCAACAATCTATTGCAAAAGATCGTCTTGTTATATGAGAAGAGGATTGTGTGCGTATCCCTTGCTATAGCAGCCTGCACAATGCAAGTTCAGATGCTTCTTGCTGCAAAAGTAGTCAGTGCTTCTTGTGCTATTTGGAAGCATAAAGCATCCTATGTAAAACTAGGCATGGGCAGTAGGCCAGTACTGATTAATTTGATAGAAGTCCCTTAATGTAAGAGGTACCTCAGATGAATGAGCTCCCCCTCCCCGCCTTTTCAGCACGTTATGCACGTAATAGATATAACCTTGTGCCGCCTCTTAATTTTTGTACTTTTGGTCTGGCAGCCCACAGGCAGGGGTGGTTTTTTTTTTGGCAATTATTCTTAGCTCTGCTTCTCACATTTATTTATGCATCTCACTGAAGATCTAGCAAATCTGATTTGCTTGTTTGTTTGTTTGTTTCAGTAGTCGCCATTTAACTGAAAGATATAGGCAAACCGGTAAAACTAAAACCAAAGTTCTGTATTTCATATACTGCCTGGCAGCCTTTACATTTACCGTAATGTATTATAGTTCCGAAACAGTTGAATTGTGGGAAGATCGGTGACTGGATCTTCTGCATTTTTTTCCATTGTAAAGAGGAATTGTAGGAATCTCTGATGGGGACTATGTTGCTGGGGGGGGGAGGATTTTAGCTGTTTCTCCTCACATCATTTTCTTGACCTACCAGAATGAATATTTGACTTTGTGGGAAGCATACAGGCACCAGAAAAACAATCTACATGTTGTCCTTAGTCAGGTAAATGTCAGTTCCAGGGAAGGGGGAAGTTAAGCTTGTGACAACAGTGTGCCTGGGAAGGGGTGGGGGTTAAACCGCCTCTCTCTCTGTAGTGCCAATCTGAATTGGGGCCTCTCACAGCACCTATATATAGCATGCACAAGAACCTTCCATATGGCTTCCAGCGTCTTGTCTGGCCTGCCCCTTAAATCTGGTGGTCTCAGCAGCAGGATCATAATTGTGGTGGGCCTGTGGGGTGAGGCAGGGCTACTGCCCTCAGGAATATTTTAGACCCTTTCCATGTCGTTTTTTAAAGATACATTTCTATTTGCAGAGTTATAAGGGAAAACAGGCCCACTTACTCATTATTTGTCTATATTTATACCATGCTTTTGTCTCCTGTTCTGTGATATAACCCAAATAACAGTTTGATGTTTTAATGTTTCTGTGATTTTTGCATGGTTTTTAATCTCTTGCCTGCCTTGGATCCCAGTTGCCCCTAAGAAAGGTGGGCTTATAATTATTTTAATTGGGTAAATAAAATTACTGCTAGTGAATATTTTGGTGCCTATCAACATTCACTGGCTTTTTGCTGAGTTTTTAAGTCATTCATGTGAATGTCGGTGTTCCAATTTTGGATGTTGTGTGTAAGAGATACGCATAGGAATCAATGTATAGTCTTCTCCTCTATGAAGAGCAGCTTATATACAAGGATTTGGCAACCATTTGGGCATTATCTACCTTTGTGACGTCCTCATTGTAGTGTTGCTGCTGCGTACGGGCCCTCCTGGTTTATATTAATGGTTCATTTATTATTCCAGAGCATCACAGTTCCACGAGACAAAACAGATATCCCTGGGGTATGTTTGCACAGGGCTTTTTCCCATATCTCCTCCAAACCACGTGGCAACCAGCACTAATTCTTCCACTTGTCATGTTGTTAGATGCAAGAAATTATAAGACGAGGATCTCGGTTGTGCAATGATTTTCAACAATAAGAGTTTTGGTGTACGGTACAGGTCTCCTCTTGCTGTTGTACTTGCTTCCCTTGGTTTTATTTTAGTACTAAAGTACTGCTGGAAAATCTTTTTGCAGATTAACTTTTTATTGCTAGTGTGACAATGACAGTGTCTGCAGAGATTTACATCTGAGAAATTCCCAGATTTCTCAGTAAGCAAATCCCCACAGAACGATGGAGATCAGAGGGTATAATTTGGACTCCGAACCGTTCCTGCTATATGGGGTTGTTTGGGGGTGTATAATGGCATTCTGAAGTCCTTGTGATAAATGTTTCCTCACATTCAAAGTCCGGTTTTAAGAAACTGAAGACCTCCAGTGGTGGCTAATATAGTTGCAGCTTTAAAAGGATGCACAAGAAAGCTGGTCTCAAATATTCAAGCAAAAATAAAGGGTACTTATTTTGCAAAGATGCAATACTTAGTAAGTTTTGTGCATGTGGTTTGGTCTCCTGTACAATCCCATAACACTGAGTATACATTTTTCTAGCACATAGGCTTCATCTACACACCAAAGCTTTTCTGTGTTCCTTCTGTTGGTGATTGACATATTGCTGTAGCTTAACGGTATAGCAATAAGACAACTGTGTGTGTGTGTGTGTTAAGTGCCGTCAAGTAGCTTCCGACTCATAGCGACCCTATGAATGAAAGTCCTCCAAAATGTCCCATCTTTGACAGCCTTGCTCAGATCTTGCAAATCGAAGGCTGTGGCTTCCTTTATTGAGTCAATCCATCTCTTGTTAGGTCTTCCTCTTTTCCTGCTGCCCTCAACTTTTCCTAGCATGACTGTCTTTTCCAGTGACTCTTGTCGTCTGATGACATGACCAAAATACGATAGCCTCAGTTTAGTCATTTTAGCTTCTAGGGTCAGTTCAGGCTTGATTTGTCTATAACCCACTGATAAGTCAACTACTGATTATAAAAAGTCTTTTAGTGGTGTAGGCAGTGAGGAGTGATGGCGGTCACAGGCGGCTGGGGCAAGTAAAATGGCATTGATGTGAGTGGAACCTCAAAAATGTACATCTTCACAGTGTAGAAAGGAGTATCCCCCAAAAGATCGTACTAAATCAGGTTTGGGAAAGATCACAACAAAGTTCGGGGGCTGGGGGGGAGACATGGAAAGAGGACTTTTAGGGGATCACATCCTGTGGATGCTCCAAACAACCTGCTGTAGTTTAGCCATGAAACTAGAGCAAAGCTTCTGTGTGGTGGCAGTGATAAAAAAACAAACTCGATGTGACTCTTGAGTTCTGGAGTGTTTGGAACTCCAGAGGAGTAATTTGTCCTAAAACAAATTGAGACTGTAGCACTAAGAAAGGGGATTTTAACTTTTTTCCCCGTGTGCCATTCCCCTGGTTGACATAAACTTCCCCTATTACTTACTCCTTTTAACTGGAGATGTTGGGGACTGAACCTTGGTTCTTCTGCACACAAAGCATGTGCTCTGCCACGGAGAAACAGGCCCGTTCTTAAACAAGCACATGAAGCTCCCTTACACGGAGTCATCCCATCGATCTATTACCTACTCTGACTGGCAGCGACTCCCCTAGGGTCTCAGGTAGGGTCTTTTACTTCATCTATGGCTGCTCAGGCTGTTAATGACAGGATGTTTTGGAGGACTTTAATTCATGTGACCGCCATAAGTTGGAAGCGACTTAAAGGCACTTAAACATACACACATGTCCGTTCCAATAAAATATACACTTGTCAAAACGGTGGTGGTAGTGGAAAGTGACATCAAGTCGCAGACAACTTACAGTGACCCCATAGGGTTTTCAAGGCAAGAGACCTGCAGAGGTGGTTTGCTGTTGCCTGCCAAGTACTAACCAGAGCTGACTCTGCTTAGCTTCTGAAATCTGACAAGACTGGGCTAGTCTGGGCCATCCAGGTCAGGGCAAAAACTGTGTGTAGATCAAAATGTGATCCTCAGACATGTGGACTGTTTCCAGTGTACACACTATGGGTTGGCTCCAAACCATGGAATTAGATCTAAAGGTGCTTTTCTGCTGATGGAATAATTTCCTTCTGTGAGCTGAAGGACACTTTTGAATTCAGCCCCATGGTTTGGATCCAACCCAGTATACATATAATGAGAGCTATGGTCAACTTCAAACTATGTACAGCAAAACATTTCATGGCCACATGTTAAGATGTGCATGCAAGTGTCTTGCAAATTACTTTATAGAAATGACTTTTGTGTAGGAACTTAGTAATATGTAGAACTAAGATAGACTGGGTTTAAAACAACTAAATTCTTTGGAAATAAACCATTTATAACACTATTAATTTAAACTGAGCTAGATGGGATGGAGAAGCAGGAGTTCTTTAGAGGGCTGGTTCATAATGCAAGATGTTTTCCCCCATCTAATTAGATCCAGCACCACTTTCATACACTTCTCTCCTTCAGTGTCCTTATTTCCTGTCCCAAATTTTGACAAATCTTCTAATGCCAACCATGACTTCTGCAATAATTAGGTACAAAAATGCAACCCAGCTTGCAACTGCAGACACTCCTTGAGAAAACTCAGCAAACCCTTGGTACAGATGATTCTAGAGGATAAAGGCGATTTGAATACTTAAAAGGCCACATACAGGTTTCCTGATGGGAATCTCATCCTCTTTTGCTAACCTAGCATTGAACACTAATAAAGAAGAATTAGTGTTGGCTCTTCTCTCCTCTATTTCACTTCTATATTAGGATTGCAATACCGTATATACTCGGGTATAAGCCGACCCGAATATAAGCCGAGGTGCCTAATTTCACCCCAAAAATGGGGAAAAATTAGGCACCCATGTATAAGCCGAGGGGGAAATGCACCCCCTCCCCCCCCCGCAGGCTTACCTGACCGCGCTGCAGGCACGCAGGCAGGCAGCGGCCCCCTCCCTGCGCGCAGGAGGCCCCGCCGGCCGCTCCCAGGCCGCAGGGAAGGCGCGTGGGCAGGCGGCGGCGACCCCCTCCCTGCGCGCAGGAGGCCCCGCTGGCCGCTCCCAGGCCGCAGGGAGGGTGCGCGGGCAGGCGGCGGCAAGTTCCCCCCTCCCTTCTAAGTACCGTATTGACCCGCGTATAAGCCGAGTTGGGCTTTCTCAGCTCTTTTTTTGGGCTGAAAAACTCGGCTTATACGCAAGTATATACGGTACATCTTAATATTATGGAGTCTGTAATGCATATCCTATGCTGTTCCTTTCATGCCCTAATGTTATGAAATAGTTTTGACCACAATACCAACACAGATTGAAGCTTATTCATGTTCGTTCACGCTCTAGTGTTTTTGTTTTTATTTTTTGCACGTTCCTTCTGTTTGGGGTATGTTCCATTGCAAATTCAGCTAATGAGATGTACTGTATGCCACGTGGCACCTCAGCATTCCTCTGGGTAAGGATGGGCATTGCACAAGGGAATTTATCTTATTTGTGGGACCGCCCCTCTCCCTATGCTCCGCCATGACAATTTCGCTCAAGTCAGCAAGGGCTTCTGCAGGTGCTGACCTGTAAATGGGTTTGGTCAAAAGTTTCCCAAACAAACAAACATTAAACTCTGGGTCTCCACCCCAAGTTTAATGAGTAGCTGCCACCAACTCTGGACCAAAAGTTAAGCCTCCAGGCACGGGGTCCAGAGTAACCCCTGCCAAGCTTCAAATTCAGTGTGACACTTTTCCTGCCAGGCTGAGACCTAGCCAGGACTGTTCACACTTCCCAAAACTGTCTTAGGTTTTTGGTAGGTGGTTTCACACTCATACAAGGCACTTTAGATTTAGGCTTGGAATCCCAGAGTCATAGACACAATTTAAAAGGCTAATGATTTATTTTATAAGATTTATGCTGGTTACAGGAAAAGAAAAGTCATGAAGTTTTAAGCAAGAAAATAACAAAATGATATAGCTAACTCATACAATACTTCAGTTTTCCAAGGTTCACAAAATCATCCAGGATTTTCAAAAGCAATGTTCCAATAGTTACCAGTTTCAAGAGTTCTTTCAGCATACAAGAGTTTCAAAAGGTTGTCCAAAGGTTTCTCCAAAAGGTCAGCTTGACCAGAGTTTCCCCCTCAAGGGCCAAAATCAAATGGGTTCTGATGCCGCCAGCACAGCTCTCCTGCTGTACCCCAAAGCTTGCATGATTTGCTCAGGACTGGTCTGTCCTTATATTCATTTTCTCAATGGCATGAGCTCATAGAGGCCAATTGAGAAAACGAAAGTGATTTGTGGTTATTGCTTGGTCAGAATGCTGACTCACTAATTAATACATTAAGATAGTGGCTGACCGATTAGTTACCGTGACAACGCACGGCCTTGCATTCCAGAAAGGGGAGAGAAGGCTTTAACGAGCACCAGCTGGGGCCTACCTTGCTCCCTCCACAGAAGCAGTTTTCAAAAGGAAACTATTTTACTGTTCACAAAGTCCCAATAGCACAAAACTTATAGGCCTCCAGGCCTGAACCAAGGAAATCATGAAACCCAAGAAACTGAGGGACCTCAGCTTCTTGACACTGTTGTCCTGGTACTTAAATTGCTCCTAATTATTATTTTTGTTTTACAACTACCACTGTTTGATCAGTGGAGATCTGTTTTAATTCTTTTGCATGGGAATCCAGAAAGAATGTGCATGCTGTTTAACAACAGGGAACAGATAAAATTAACGACAAAATACCTCTTTATATTTATTGAGAATCTGCTGACGTCCATGTAAGCAGTTAACTTTATGCAACCTGAATATTCTAAGAAGCTTCTGATGAAAAAATATCTACAAATACAGGGGGGGAAATCTTTCTTCAAATCAATATTTTTGAATAGGAAGATGTGCACAGTTGTTATCACACAGCCTCCTCAGCTTGCTTACTTTCAAAAGCTGGAGTTATGAGCTAACAGCACAGACAAATTGCCAGTAAATCAATAAGAACTGAGGATCCCTCCTGTTAAGAGCACTACAATTAATTGCAGGGTAGATTCCCTAATGCACAGAGTAGGGATTTCTTTTAACAGGTAATCAGAAAGCTAACAGCGAAATTCTGCTGGTTTGAACAGGCTTGTTAATTTTCTGCCATTTATATTTTACCAGTGTTGTCTAGAAATTTTAGCCACTCTGATTATTTTATTGTTACATTTTTATTAGAAGATAAAGATGCTTTTATCTCTTATTCAGTGGCAGAGTTCTGTTATGTAGCCAGTAAGATACGGAGGTCCTCAGTTGGGGTTTTAAAATTGTAAATTTTGTACTGATACTTGCTGGTCAAATGACTGTAAATAAACTGAACTGAACTGATCCATTTATATATACAATTAGGGTTGCCAGGTCCCTCTTCACCACCGGCGGGAGGGTTTTTGGGGTGGAGGGTGTGTGGAGCCTGAGGAGGGTGGGGTTTGGGGAGGGAAGGGACTTCAGTGCCATAGAGTCCAATGGCCAAAGTGGCCATTTTCTCCAAGTGAACTGATCTCTATCAGCTGGAGATTAGTTGTAATAGCAGGAGATCTCCCGGCAGTACCTGGGGGTTGGCAACCCTATATACAATGCAGCTGTGCATATGAAATGGGATCCCGTTCTAGTACCTTATGCAGATGCCCCACGTACACACGCACACACACAGAGAGAGAGAGTGACTGGTTGTGAACTTAATGTGTGAAATCTTTCTTGTTAAGATAGGGTTGCCAGCCTCCAGGTGGGGCCTGGAGATCTACCAAAATTATAACTGGAGGAAATGGCTGTTTTGGAGGGTGGACTGTATGACATTATACCCTGTTGAGGTCCCTCCCCAGACCCCACAGTCCAGAATTTTCATTCATCCAAATGGTCAGATTTGAATTGCCTCTGCAACCCAAATCTCTAGGAATTTCCCAGCCTGGAGTTGGTAGCCCTATTTATTACTTAGCAGATATTGATCACACCTACAGTGCAGTGTAAAATACCATGGCGAGAGCATGTGTTTTGAGCCAATTCAAATCTGACCATTTGGATGAATGAAAACCTTCTTTTACATGAAGAAACAAAAAAAAATAGTTTGCAGTATATTGTGTTAGTAAAGAGCTGTTTTCAGCTCCAATCCTAACCCCATAGCAAGTTCTGGGCTACAGTGAGGGTCTGCAGAAGTCTCCACTGTCCCGGCTTATGGCATTCCTCACACACCCTGACCTGAAATGGCCCAGGGGAGCTACTGTTTGTCCAGTTGCAGAAACCTAATGTGTAGCCCATCAGCACATGTTAAGTTACCCCAGCACAGCAAATGGCGGCTCCCCGGGGCCTTTCCAAGTCAGGAAAATGGCTTGGAAGAGAAGGGTTAAACCATGGTCACAGTCTAGAATGGGACACCACGTGTTTGAGAAGCTCAGAACTTCCAGACCACATATGTCAACTGGACCCAGGGACATCCTTAGGAAAACTGTTATGATATGGTTAGGTCATGCATACCTTACCCATATTCTCCTTCCTGGTTCCACATCATTTCTTGACAAAAAAAAATCCGACAAAAATGTTAATTGAAAAAAAAATTCTATTAAGAGGCATTACTTTCTAAGGAAGCGTAATGGTTTAAATGCTTTTAGTTTGCATAATGTCTCCTGAAATAAGTTTTTGGGGTTTCAGAGGGGTAGAATTTTGGGTTGCCAACCTCCAGGTAATAATAAATACGATGTGTACTGATATAAGGTATGAACTGAACTTATAACCAAAGATAGGTTAATTGAATTTGAAAAGTTGTTAACTTGTATACACATTGATGTTTAGGTTGTAACTATAGTAGTGAATATATTTGTAATTATCAGTGGCTGTGTACTGAGAATTATTTCCTTTAGGATTGCAAACCTCCAGGTAATAGCAGAAGACCTTCTGCTGTTACCACTGATCTCCAAAATGGCCACTTTGCCAATTGGATTCTATGGCATTGAAGTCCTTCCCTTCCCCAAACCCCACCTTCCTCAGGCTCCGCCCCAAAAACCTCCCGCCAATGGCGAAGAGGGACCTGGCAACCCTCCCGGCAAAGGAAATGAGGAAAAATCTGTTACCTGACGAAATAATCTTTGATTCTTCAACTCTAATGGATCACTCTTCTTACTGATTCTGGTTACTGGAGAAAAGCAGGCAGTTCTTCTTTCAATCATTTCAGTTCTTCTAATTTTTAAAAAGCATAATTATGCCCTTGTTTTAATAAGCTCATGGCAGCATATATTGGTTATCCCGTTTTGTATTCAAAACAACCCAATGAAATCAGTTAAGCCAAGAGCCAATTGACTCAAGGTCAGAAATCTGAACCCATGAGTTCCCAGTGCAAGTCTTATCACTCTGTCCACAGTACCACATTGGCACTTCAGTTCCATATCCTATGTTTATAGAGTGGCAGGAAAACAAACCTGAAGCATTTTCGTATTTTTTTAAGGAAACGTTCAAGGGCTTAAACCCAATTTTAAGACTCACTACTAAGGCTTTTACAGATGAAACAGCCACAGTATATTAAATAAGAGGCACATGCATAATAAAGTTAAGAGGGATTTTTTCAGCTCTTTCATGTGTCAGCAGCCTTTCTTGCCAAACAAACCTATTTCTTGCAAAGAGCATTATTCCTGGACAGATGGCTCTAGTGAGCAGCCAGCTTTGCTGTTGTTGTATTGCAAAACTTGCAAGCCATCAGAGAAATTCCATAAATCCAGGCAACTGCATTAGGGTAGTTTTGCTTTGTTTGCGTTAGCCAACTTTCCAACTGTTGTTTGACTTGATGGTTCAGCAGAACTTGGAGAAACAGACCTTCCTTTGCATGCCCAATTTCATACTACATTACCTCAACAGGCACTCTTGAAACATATACTCCTCCATGTTTACTTTGCTTAACCACTTCTTGTAGGCCTTTTCAGAGTGTTGTTCTTTTTTTCATTTCTCCAAACAATTCAGGTATTTCTCAGGCCTGTAAATAGGTCATTTTCAGATTGAGAGAAGCTGCAGGAAGCAAACTCCCCTTCACAGCCCTTCTTTCAAGAACATGACCTCTTCCAGCCTTAACCATGGCTTGAAAGAACATTGACCCCAAAGTAAACTACCGAGAGGCTAATCAGATTTGCTGCTTTACCAGATTTCATCAAACCCTGATTAAGCAGGGTGGTTCTTGCACCCTTGTGGGTCCCTAAATGTGGTAGCCCTATCAAGGTTTGACTTCTACCGCACAAATGGAGTTACTTCTTAAGTTTGCATTCTTTGTTTTGCCAGTAAAATTGTACAGCTGTTACTCTAGTAGGGTAGGGTAGTTTCTGCGGAGGTGGCTAGAGCGTCCGTGTTGCTTCCGGGTAAACCTGGAAGTGATGTGGGTATGTCGCGTGAGTGCGCGTGTACTCATTGCCCGACGTCCCTCAGCTGGTTGGCGGGCAGCATGGTGGATTGGCTGGATTTTACCCGCCACCACCGGGCACTTGGCAACCCTAGCTATAACGGAACTATGTCTGCACTTTAAAATAGCTATTTCTGGTATAAGTTGACAGAATAAGTAGCAATTGTTACCATATGTGACAGAACTTCTCAGACTCTGCCTTCCTTCATCAATATCAAAACTGTTTAATGATCCTTAAGTACAGTTTTTAGATGTGGTGACTTTCAAAATCCATGAAGTAAAATGGTATTGTTGTCCTTCATAGTACAATTGAAAATGAGTAAACCAATGAGTAAACCAATGAGTAAAAGCATTTTCAAAATGTAGTAATTACTAATTTCACACAGTATGGGTGAAATTCCACAAACCCGCTTTGCCGTATAGTGACCCTTAGACCTCAAAAATGTTTTTCAAAATCAGCTTCTTGTCAGTTAGATTTGGATATTCAGTTGCTTTGCTGTTTTGTTTCACTGGATTTGGTAATTTTGCTGTTCTGTTGTACTATGTTCCTGGAAGCTTCGGCTGGTTCAGATTGCAGCAGCAGTCTCAAGAACATATCTTGCCTATGTTGAAACACCTGTCTTTACTTCATGCTTGTTTCCAAATCCAATTCAAGGTGCTGGTTTTTACCTTTAAAGACCTTCATGGCCTTGGATCCACATAGCTGAATTACCACCTCTCCCTGGATGTCCTTGTGTAAATTAGTGTCCTGAAGCGGTTACCTTCTGCTTGCCCTCACACACACACACACACACACTTAGCTTGCCTGCCTAGCATCTACCAGAACCTGATCCTTTTCAGAAGGGGGGAGCCAGTTAGGGTTGGCAGCTCCGGGTTGGGAAATACATGGTGATTTTGGGGGTGGAGCCTGAGGAGGGAGGGGTTTGGAGAGGGGAGGGACTTCAGTGACATAGAGTCCAATTGCCAAAATGGCCATTTTTTCCAGGGGAACTAGGTTTGCTAGCTCCGGGTAGGGAAATACCTGAAGATTTTAGGAGTGAAGCCTAAGGAAGGCAAGGTTTGGGTAGAGGAGGGCTTCAGTGGGGTATAATGCCACGAAGTCCAACTTCCAAAGCAGCCATTTTGTCCAGGTAAACTGATCTCTGTCACCTGGCGATTACTTGTAATCCCAGGGGATCTCCAGACTCCACCTGGAGGTTGGCAATCCTATGAGAGACTTGGGTTCAAATCCCTCTTCGGCCATTAACTCATTGTATGGCCTTGGGAAGTACCTCTCTACTTTTCATTTACCTTGCAGGGTTATTGTGAAGCTAAACTACTGCTCAAAGTTTATTGAAGGTATAAATTATAATGCTATCAGTAAACATTCATAAACCGTCATCGTGGGGGAAAAAAGAACCCTGGCATTTTTCAGATTCATCTGATGAAGTGGGTTCTAGCCTACAAAAGCTTCTGCTGCAATAAAACTCTTAGACGCCATATGACTCCTGTTATTTTGGCTGCAGCAGACTGAATGGCTTCTCTGGAACATGAATCATAGAATTAGCATTGCTACCTTTTCCCCTGATTGTGACTCAAACAACTTTTTTTTTTTTTTGCTAATGCAAAAATCAAAACTGGTACGTGATGCTATTGCTGCATCTTCTTGCTAGAAAAAAAATCTGTCTGTTGAATTTCTGCTAGCTGGTTTAGAAATGGCAACCATAACTAGGTAAGGCTGTTAAGGATAACTTTTGTAGGAGTCACTATATCTAAATTCTCCTTGACAGAGCGTTATACAGGTTGTTTGTAGCAGCAGTGGTATATGATATTTAAAAACAAAATTTTGCTGTAGTTAAATGACTAGTCTGTTGTAGAAATGCTTCCTAATTGTTTCTTTATTCACAGGATTGATGACTGTTTCTGTGCTTCCCGGAAGCTGGATGCTGTAGCTATAGAAGCAAAATTCAAGCAAGATTTGGGATTCCGGATGCTGACCTGCGGCCGAACAGATCTGGTCAAACAGGCCATATCTTTACTGGGGCCTGATGGAATTAACAGCATGAGTGAACAGGTACAAGACTGAAACTGGTTAGAGGAGTAGCACCCCTGCCACCCCACCACCATCAATGTTCTGTCATTTATATGTACAGAGTTCTTTCACTCTTCCCACTGTTCTCTTGTGTGTGTGTGTAAAGTGCCATCAAGTCGCAGCTGACTTATGGTGACCCCTTTTTGGGGTTTTCATGGCAAGAGACTAACAGAGGTGGTTTGCCAGTTCCTTCCTCTGCACAGCAACCCTGGTATTCCTTGGCGGTCTCCCATCCAATTACTAACCAGGGCTGACCCTGCTTAGCTTCTGTGATCTGAAGAGATCAGGCTAGCCTGGGCCATCCAGGTCAGGGCCACTGTTCTCTTACAGAACTAATAATTTGGATAAGGGCAGAACTCTATGTCCTATGTCTTTCCATTTTTAAAAGCCCCCCCCCCTCTTTACAGTTTATGGTTGTGGGAGCCGTGATTTCAAGGGGGTGTCCAGCAAGGAACTGCAGCCCTGGTGTCTGCTGTCTGCGAAGGAAATTTTGTTAAAAAAAATAACTGTGGAACTTTGCAGACCATGGAGTTCTGTCCCTAAGTCTTTTCTGTCCTTTGGATTCTGGAAAAAGGACTTAATTAAATGAGACACAGGAGAGCCATGATTTGATCTCCCAATGTTTTTAATTTTATTTACAAGCAGCCATGGACAGGGTCTGGGGTGGTAAATGGATTGTGGATATGGTGCTGCGGGGAGAGCTTAACCGTTCCCCCCCCCCCCATGATTTCTCCTATCTAAATAGCCCTGCTAGGTAATGTAATAAAGTGGGGTTTAAAAATCAACAACTCCCCCATTGTTGTGACCCCAATCCAATCCTGCCTCAACTGCTTTTTGAATAAAATTAAAGATGTTGGGAGATCAGATTATGAAATCTTGTCTATCTGCACCCTGAATGTTTACTCCTGTTACAGCCATGATCCTTGGAGAATTATTCTTCCACCCACATCCACCTATTCTCTTCTTTCCCTTTTCCTCTGCTGAATATAACAATCAGTTATTTCCCTTTTCCCCTTGTGCTGTATTTACCTCTCCCTTCCATCTCTGCCTAATACCATTTCCAGTGTAACACTAATCATAAGGGATACATTGATCAGCAGCTCTGGGTATTTCAGATTAATACAAATTGCAGCCAGAAATCTCTGTAATGAAGGGTCAGCTAATCTAGTTTTCCTCCAAACAGGTCGGCATTTCCCTCGAGCTAGCAACTTTCTGCAGTGTTGTCTTGGCATTTCATTTAAAATGAAATCGCTATGTACCAAGGATAAGTGTAAAAAAGAATCTGTTCCTCCAACCATTAACTGTATTGGCAGTGAGTAAAAAATGCTTGAGTCTAACTTGTCAAAAAGGAGCTCATTAAATGGCTAAAGGAACAATTTGTTATGAGATAAAGGCCCAGGGTTCTGATTTTTATTTCAAGAAAAGAGAGTATAGTTTCAACTCTACAGAAGACAGTGGGGATTTAAATTTTCTGTAAAGCCAGGGCTACATTCATTAAA
The DNA here is from genome assembly GCF_029931775.1 of Euleptes europaea. Classification (NCBI taxonomy): domain Eukaryota; kingdom Metazoa; phylum Chordata; class Lepidosauria; order Squamata; family Sphaerodactylidae; genus Euleptes; species Euleptes europaea. The sequence continues at coordinate 98,084,021 of NC_079314.1, forward strand.
AAGCTAAAGGAGAAATTCTGTGGAAAATGTTTTGTCATATTACACCCATTTCAGTAAAGACAGTTGCCTGGTTTACATACTTATCTGAGCCAAAGATCCTGTCTTTATTGTGTTGACAGGTATATCCCTTGCCCCACCTTTTATAATGTATCATATGAAATGGGTTCTCTTCATAGATGTCCTATTTGTGTAGGACTGAATTGTGTAACCTTCACTTTGCACTCTTTCTTTTATCTGATTCTCTGTGAACATCCTAACCTGCATGGCCCAGGCTAGCCTGATCTCATCATATCTTGGAAGCTAAGCAGCGTCAACCCCAGCTAGTACTTAGATGAGAGACCACCAAGGAAGTTTAGGGCTGCTAAGCAGAGGCAGGCAATGGCAAATCACCTCTGTTCATCTTTTGAAAATCCTACATGGTTGCCATAAGTGGGTCACAACTTGATGGCACTTTCCACCACTGTGAACATAGGCATCTGTGCAGAATGTCCAGTCACATGTAATCAGGCCCAAATCCATGCTATTTACAGAAGAATGAGAAGAATTTATGACTAGTTTTATTATTGACAATGCATAGAAGCCCAAGAGAAAACTATGAATGATTAGCGGTTCCACCCTCAGGCCCACTCCATACTCTGAGAAATTGCATGGGTCATAATGCAAAATACCTGCTGCAGAGGCCAGTATGCATTGCAAGCTGTTTATGTGCCTGGCTCCATGTGCAATTCCGGTGTTTCAAACCATGCCAATGCAAACTTTGCATTTTGGTAGAGTTTCAAGCCATTGCCAGTATAGCTGCTTGAATGTGTAAACTGGACATATAGCAGTGCTCATGTACACAGAATAACTATACCCAAAAGCTTTGTCAGTGCCATCATATGAAGAATGGTGGCATGTTGATATTGTGGCGATATTATTGCTGTGTAGCAGGTAGGGTTGCCAACCTCCAGCTGGTGGCTGGAGATCTCCAGGTGACAACAGATTTCCAGGCAACAGAAGACCTGGAGAAGATGGCCGCTTTGGAAAGTGGACTTTATGGCATTATAGCCCATTGAAGTCCCTCTCCTCCCCAAACCCCGCCCTACTCCACCCTGAAAATCTCCAGGTATTTACCAACCGGAGCTGGCAACCTTAGTAGCAGGCAGTACACTAGCAAAAAATGTTTTGCTGTGTACATTTAAGCCTATCAGATTTTAAAGCTTTGCTTCTTAAACATTATGGCAGGGATCCTAAATATGCTTGAAAGTCTTGTTGAGATGAATGGGACTTTATTTCCCATATAATTGTGGTAAAGGGGGTGTCTGAAAGAGGGCTTTGTAACCTCGTGTTTTATTAGGCATGCAAGCTATGTTTCTCTTTAAGAGAATATGTTAAGAGAACTTTTCTTCAAATCCACACATTCCATTGTAAACGTACCAGTGTTTTGAAATTGATGTTCATGCAGGGCATGACTCCACTGATGTACGCTTGTGTGAGAGGTGATGAGGCCATGGTCCAGATGCTGCTAGATGCTGGAGCAGATCTAAATGCTGAGGTGAGACCATTGTTATGGTTAATATGTACGATTTACCCCTTTTAGGAATATGTTGCAGAAGCCTGCAAGAACCCCACTATTAAGGATGCTACTGTTCGAAACTGGGATGCTCAATTTGTATTGAATTGTATTGTACTGTTTCTTTTTGCTTTTGGTCTGTTTTTATTAAGTTCAGTCCAAGTGTCATTTCAGAATTAAGCATCAACGTCCCTCTCCATCTATCCTGAATATATCCAGGAGACCCAGATTTGAAGCTCAGGTGCCACATTCCTTTTTCATCAATGTATGATTGGATGGGTGAGAGGCAGCATTCCTTTTGGGGGTGTCACCTCCCTGGGCACCCCAGCCCTGGGAGAGAAGGGGTGGAACATGGGCACTGCCCTAAACATGCCAGCAGCCCAATAATAGGGCAGAAGGAGGCACCCTTTTCTCCCGAGGGTCAACCATTGTGGAATGTTCACAGCATGGGTGCAGAGGCTAAAGCCTTCCCCCATTGCTATTCCCAAGCCTCTGGCATGGAGGTATTTTGCTTTCTGGACACAGGGGTTTCATTTAGCCACCATAGCCAATGAATTTGTCTAATCACCCTTTCAACTTAGCAGTCATCACTGCAATCTGTGGCAGTGGTATGCTCAAAGTTAACTATGTTCTCTGTAAAGAATTACATTCTTTTCTCTATCCTGAATCTACTGCCTATCAGCTTCTTGCAGCGCCCCTGAATTCTGGTTCTTTGGGAGAGGCATACCAAGTTCTCTGTTTCCTCTTTCTCCCCATCATGTGTAATTTTATATATCTCTGACTCCTTTACTCCAGATGTAAACTTTGGCCAAAAAAAATAGATGTATGTGGGCGGGGGAGCAATCTGGACTGGGTCTCATTGCTGAGGAAAGGGGGTGTTTTTGCCTATTCTGATTTCCATATCAGGAATCCCCCCCTCCCCAGGATTGCTTTACGTTCCTATTGGAAAAAGGGACAGGTAACCCCTGAGGTGCCTGTCTCTTTTCCCTACCAGGGTTCAAACCAGCTGGGGAGGTGGCTACTTCTGATAATAACAATGGCATGGGAGATTTTTTAAACTTCCATCAGAACCAAAGCCACAACGAGCCCCTTACAGCTGCTTTGGAGGACAGAACTGCAGCAACCGTTTGGCCCTTCCTGTGGTGGTAAACCTGTATACTTCTTCAGACTGTACTACTTCAGACTGTAGATTATGGCTCACATAATTTACTGCTCCTCTAGTTAAAAAAATATTCCACATAGAAGACTAGCCTAGCCATCTGTTATACATGCTAGGTTTCTTGTGGGTGAAGTTCTTTTGCCTGAAGGAAAGTTCAGTCATGTGATTTCCTCCTCTTGCAGTCTAACATGGTGTAGCCCAGACACGCTTTTACCACTTCAGTGAGGGCACAACTCAAGGAGACATTAGAGATCCCAGACTGGATTTCCTCTTTCTTTCAACTTCTAGAAATATCAGCCATGGGAGTCCCTGATTTGGATTTGAACCACAGTGCAGGGCAAGGAGGATTTTAATCCCCTTGCATTGTTCCTTCATGTGAATCATAAGCCCCTAGACTATTTTGTTTACAACATAGGGGAAAGGATTTAACTCTAGTCCCCTTCCCCCAGCAGTATGGTCCTGACCCAAATCAGACTCCCTGTTTGGGGTGTTTACAGAAATTTTAACAGACTGGAGAGTGGAAACCCAATAACAGATTTAGATTAAGGTTAAGTGGTATTAACTGAAAAGCCTATATTTGAGTATTTTTTCCCTGTTAAGATATGCATACTGTGTTTGAAGAGGGAAAACATAAATAAACACATATTGCGGTACGTGTTACGTATTGTATCATGGAGAATTTCATTTATTTGCTTATTGATTATACATTTATCCAAAATTTCAGCCAAATATGGACTCCCAAAGAAGCTCATCAAAATCTAGTGGCAATGACAAAATTTGGAACAAAATGTTCCTCAAGTTTAGGGATTTTCAGCTGGGTTGGATTCAGCCATGATGGAGAGGGGCTTGGCTGCTGCCTCTCTTTCCTCCATTGGCCTCATTGATGGCAGTTGGTAGTTGGAGAATTTGGAGTCCTCAGTTGTTTGCAGAAAGTCCCAGGTTCAGTTCCTGGCATCTCTAGTTCAAAGGTTGAGGTAGCCGGTGATGTTAAAGACCTCTTTTGAGACCTTGGAAAGTCACTGCCAGCCGGAGTAGACAATACTGCCCTTAGGGTTGCCAACCTCCAGGTGCTGGCTGGAGATCTCCCTCTATTACAATTGATTCCCAGATGACAGAGACTAGTTCCCCTGGAGAAAATGGCTCCTTTAGAGGGTAGACTCCATAGCATTATATTCCAATGAGGTCCTTCCCCTCCCCAAACCCACCTTCCACAGGCTCCACCCCCAAAATCTCCAGGTATTTCCTAACCCAGTTGGCAACCCTCAGTGACCTTGACAGAGTTATTATAAGGCATTTTTATGTGTTCACGAGTACTTGGCTGCTCCTTCCCTTCCCTAAGACCTCGTCAATGGCAGTTGGAAACTGGAATGTTATTTAAAACTTATATTTTTTTCCTGAGTAAATCTTTAGTTGAAACTTGTTGATCCTCCTTAATAGAATTTAATATTGGCATCTTTAATGAAGTTAAACTGATATATTACAATGGACAAATTTGGGCTTCCAATGCAACCATGTGGTGGGAGAATTTGTATTGGGGCTGTGATACTGTGGCAGGAAAGGTGTAACAATTACTCTATGAACATGCATTGTTTTCTCCCATGCAGCTATTAGTCCCCATAAGGAAGAAAAAAAGACTTTCCCTGGCTGGGCTTATATCTGCTTGTGGTGACTAATTTCAGTCCAGGAAATGGCACCAAGTGGCCCACTCTGCCCTAGCACTTATGCCTCTGATCACATGAAGCTGCCTTATACTGAATCAGACCCTTGGTTCATCAAAGTCAGTATTGTCTACTTAGACTTCCAGCGGCTCTCCAGGGTCTCAGGCAGAGGTCTTTCACATCACCTACCACCTGGTCCTTTAAACTGGAGATGTCGGGGATCGAACCTGGGACCTTCTGCATGCAAAGCAGAGGCTCTTCCGCTGAGCCATAGCCCCTCCCCTAAACCAACCACCACTATACAACAGCTGCTTATCACAGAATCCTAGTGTTGGAAGGGACCACCAGGGTCATCAAGTTCAACCTCCTTCACAATGCAGGAAATTCACAACTACCTCCCCCCACACACCCCAAGTGACCCCTACTCCATGCCCAGAAGATGGCCAAGATGCCCTCCCTTTCATCATCTGCCTAAGATCACAGAATCTTGTGTCTAGTGATGCCTTCAACTTAACCATCAGTATATCAAAATAGTATATTGTATCTGAGACTAATCATAATGATTGAGTCAATAAAGTGTAGTGTTTATACTGTTGGACTAGGATCAGGAAGACCCATGTTCGAATCCCCACTCTGCCATGGAAGCGTGCTAAGTGGTCTTGGACCCATCACTCTCTTTCAGTGTAACTTACCTTACACGGTTGTTGTGAGGATGGAAAGCAGGAGGGGAGGCTGGTGTTGTAAGCCATTTTGGTTCCCCATCGAGGAGAAAAGCAGGATATAAATTATCTAAATAAATATAAATGATAATTTTATTGTGCTAAGATGAGATCATAAATACTTTAAACTGTCTGATTCGCCTTTCTGTGTTCCATTCATTCTATTCAGAGAGATGGAAGTTGTCTTAAGTTAGCTTGGCAAGATTTGTCAAAAACACACAATGCAATCCTATGTGGAGTTACTGCCATCAAAGGACACTAAAACCTTCTCTGGAATGCTCAGCTGAGAATTCTCTCAGTGTGGGACAGGAAGGGGGAAAGCTCTTTAAAAACAGAAGGTATTGTCTTGCTCTGCTATGGCTTTAGCATTCAAGTTACAGACAAAGAACATACAAAAAGAACTTTCAAAAGAATCAAGTTTGAAATTTCCCTTACTTTTTATTTGTGTGACCAATAAATCGGATTGTTATGCGATAGCTTGGCTGTGTGCAAAACAGCTGTCACATATTAGCAATCTCACAGCCTTTCCCACCATGTGTGACGGGAATCTGCTAATGGGAAGCAAACAGATTATCTCCTTCAGGCTGCCAGGCTGTATTTAATGAAACAAGAAGTCTTCTAAATAACATGTTAAAAAAAAAAAAAAGGAAATTTGGAGCGAATCCTAGATAACTGTACAAACTATAATCGAAAGGGTGGAGTTAGCTGGCTGATGGACTAGAGTTATGTTATTTAATTATTGGTTTCCACAGTCTAGTGCTTTCATCCTACTAGCCTAGAACTGTCTAACATAATACTCTCAATGGCTCTCTTACCAGGTCCCTGTATCTCTCTCCACCACCACCGTGGAGGCAGACAGCCCATTCCTGAGGGGGTGCGAATCACGATGGCTAGGATGGCACAGCTGATAAGGCTCCTCACAGGCTTCCCGGCTGCCACAGAGGGAAAAAAAAGCCTTTTTTCTATATAAAAATTGGGGGGGGGGATTTTTCCTCCCATAGGAGAAAGCGGGCCTGCACCATCAGAAAAACGTGGTGCAGGACCGCCGGCATCCCAGGAGGCAAAAGGGGGTTGGAAGCTGCCTAAAGGCAGCTCCGCCCCTCAGAACGCCCCGGGAATGCCTCCAGGGGCCTTGTGCTGGGAGAACGCCGGCGGGAGGCCGTGCCAGCATCCCAGGGCCGTGCTGCTGCTGTGGTTCGGGGGGGGGGGCAGGGTAGGTGGCCCCACGCAAGCATCCGTGCCAGTTTGCACGGCACAAGTGGCATGGACATCGACGGAGGGGTCATGCCACCTCCTAAGAGGATTCGGCCCCCAGCCTCAGGATAGGGCTGTAAGAGGCATTCATAACTTTTTCATGATTTAGATCAGGAAATCAGCACAAGAGAAAACAGTTAAACCCTTCATTCCCCATTGCTGCTTCTCCGCTCAAATTTAGAGTCCTCTGTGCATGTAATGGATCTTCTGTATAACTTGCAGAACTTAGGTTCCCCAGAACATTACAGTTCGCTTTCTAGAGATATACAGTTGCATTGATCTGTTTGTAGCAAAACAACCAAGAGCCTTTTGTCACTTTAAAGGTGAAGGGCTGGGTGCTAGGGTTGTGCTAGTGCAGGGGTGGGGAACCTTTTTTTTTTGCCAAGGGCCATTTGGATATCTTGGACATTATTCGGGGGCCATACAAAATTTATATATATAAAACAAAAAGTAATCAGCAGTGCAATGTTATGCAGGTCTACTCTAAATCCTACTCAAGTCCAGTCAGCGGGGCTTACTCATTGGAAAGTGTCAGCAGGTTTGTCCTGCAGATGTCTAGGATCTTAACCTATTGGCAATCTACCCATTTTGGTGCAGAGAAACTATGAAATACATTTTGTTTATTGAGAAATTTTACATGTTGCCTGGAACTTGACTTGGATGGCCCAGCCTGATCTCATCAGATCTCAAAAGCTAAGCAAGGTCGGCCCTGGTTAGTACTTGGATATGAGACCACCAAGGAATACCAGACTCATTATGCAGAGAAAGGCAATGGCAACCCACCTCTGTTCATTTCTTGCCCAAGCCAGCAGTGCCATGGATTGAACTTAGAAGGGTACAGATTGGGGAGGGGCACAGAGTACACAGAGAGAGATGCTGCATGTTTGGTAGTCCATCCTGCACCTGGGACCTTCTGCATGCCAACAGATGCTCTACCTCTGAGCCACAACCCCTGCCAAGCAGAGGCTCTCCCCCTGATCCACAGCCCCTCCCAATCAGATGCTCTCCCCCAGATCCACAGCCCCTCCCAAGCAGATACTCTCCCCCTGATCCACAGCCCCTGCCAAGGAGATGCTGTACCATTGATGCACAGCCCCTGCCAAGGAGATGCTCTCCCCCTGATCCACAGCACCTCCCAAGCAGATGCTTTCCCCCTGATCCACAGCACCTCCCAAGCAGATGTTCTCCCTCTGATCCACAGCCCCTGCCAAGGAGATGCTCTCCCCCTGATCCACAGCACCTGCCAAGGAGATGCTCTCCCTCTGATCCACAGCCCCTGCCAAGGAGATGCTCTCCCCCGATCCACAGCCCCTGCCAAGACACTCTACTGAAGCTCGCCAGCCGGGAGATCCAGTGGGGAGGGGCTGGCCAGGGGGCCCTCTGGCAGCCGCTCGGGAAGCGCGCGCCAGCCGGGGTTTCAAGTGGGGAGGGGCTTGGCAGGGGGCCCTTTGGAGCCAGCTGGGAGATCCAGTGAGGAGGGGGTGGCCAGAGGGCCCTTCAGTGGCCACGCAGGAAGCTTGCTTCCGCCGGAGGTTTAAGCAGGGAGGGGCTTGGCAGGGGCCCCTCTGGCTGCCGCACGGGAAGCACACTCCAGCCGGGAGATCCAGCGGGGAGGGGCTGGCCAGGGGGCCCTCCGGCGGCTGCTCGGGAAGGGCGCACCAGCCGGGGGTTCAGGCGGGGAGGGGCTTGGCAGGGGGCCCTCCGCAGGTGGGCCGGGGGCCGGCTGAAATGATCCTGGCCCGCAGGCCGGAGGTTCCCCTACCCTGTGCTAGTGGGAGGCATTTACAGAGGTGGATCTTCCTTCCCACAGCAACCTCCCCAAGGGCATTGCCGAAGGTTGTGGGATCTGTGTGGACCAACAGGGGGACTATATTCAGGGATTTGAAGAGGAAGAGGAACTGAGCAGTATCATCCCCACCTTGGTCTTCTGTTAGAATGGGAAGCATAGTGAAACAGGCTTTCTGTTGACCCAAGGGTGGGGTGGGGGAGCTTTTACCTGATTCCCCTTCCATTGCAGCCCGTCCAATCTTGTAGGGTCCTGTGACCCTCAGCAATCTCTTAGGAATCACAAAGGGCCCCTCTGGGAAGGGGCAAGTGGAGAAAGATCTACGAGCTCTTCAACTTGTGTAAACCATAGGATCCAGCCATAATGTTTTTATCGCGGTATTAATAGTTGTAGGACAGAATGCACTTTATCTGATGAAGCAGTTAAAGTGTTTAGACTTTGTACACATTGGTTCTTCTGTGTGTGCGGCCCTGTGTGTTTGGATCTGTAATGGGCAAGAGTGCAGTGAAAAAAATTACTGCTGCTTTGAGGCTATCTTTCTGTTGGACACATGGAATGTGCACTTCATTCTCTCATGGATGTTTTGGAACTAAATGAGAGCCGTGAATACAAAACGGTGTTCCTAATATTATGCTTTTCACTTCCTTTGCTTAATTTCAAATTTGTCCCAGTATAGGAGCTCTCAGAATTTTGACTGAGATTGTATTTATTTATTTTTAGAGAATTTCTAGCCGGCCTTTCCAAGGCAGGTTATAGAAAATGTAATCACATAATTAAAAAACAAGACAAATCAACAGTAAAACACTGCAATGCCTGGAGTAATATTCCATGTGTCCAATTCATGAACATCCTTTATTATATCTCAAACAATGGTTATTATATCTCAAACTGCTGTTCTCAGGATTTAGCTGGGACAGGACATATTGATGAGGTGTAGTGGCTAGGGTATTGGTCTAGGATCTTGGAGATGTTGGTTCAAATCACCACGTTGCCATGAAGCTTACTGGGTGGTCTTGGGCCTGTCACTCTCAGCTTAACTTACCTCACAGGGTAGTTAGGACAAAATTGGAGAAGAGAATGATGTACACTGTCTTTAACTCCTTAGAGAAGTAGCAGGATTAAAATGTACAAAATAAATAGAAAACTAACACATTAGCAAAGGGAAACCCTTTAAATTTGCGATGGAAATTTCAATGGAACAGGTAGAAGAACTTACTACAAACCTACTGAAATGATTTTTTAAAAACTTGTTATCGATCAAGGAGGTTTAGGGCAGAGTGTGACATTTACACTCTACAGACCAGATAATGGTTTTCAAACTATCTTCAGGGAACTGTTTCACCACTAATTGGTCTGCTGAAGAACACATGCATGTTAGCTGTAGAACTATTGCATGGGGGCAGATAATTCTGGGGCATGCTCTGAGGTGCGCACTCACCCTGAAGTGTGTTGTTGCACTTCATCTTTGCTTTATGTGAACTGAAAGTGCTCCCCAGAATATACCCAGTGCTTCCTTTCTACAGCATGTTGCAGGGGGAAGGTAAGTTGTGCTGGGCGAGCTGTTTTTCACTGGAGATTGCCTTCTATTTCTGATCTCTCATTAAAGAACTCCTGGTAAGCTTTCCAGGAAAGCCAGGGTTCTCTACAGCACAGTTTGAAAACCAGCAGTCCAGACTATTACTTAGTCTTCAACCATAGCTGGTGACAAACTGATGCTGTTAACCAGTGGTTTAGTAGGAATCAGTTATAACAGGCAAAGGCTTCTCTGTTGAAAGGCACTAAAGAGTGATAAGGAAATATTGAGCTGGATCCTGCAGAAGACATCTGCTAGCAGTAACTCTTTCCTCTAGCGCCAAAAGCCTTCCCTGTTCAAGAGGCCCTTCTGTGTTAGAGGAGGGCTCTTCAGGACCGAGGAATGTGTCTGCAGGATGCAGCCCATATTGTTGCAAGATTTTTGTCCAGCAAAAAGAAGAGAACTGATCACTCACTACAGTGCCTTTTGCATGCTTGCTTGCTTTCCTGTAATATCTGTGTGCCTGGCATTTTAGCATGTTTGTTTTTTATTACATACAGCTTTTCTTGAGAGCCATTCACAAAAGAAAATTACTTTATCTGTTTATAGGTTGTCAGTACTCCTCATAAATATCCATCCGTCCACCCCGAGACCCGCCATTGGACAGCCCTGACATTTGCTGTGTTGCATGGACATATTCCTGTAGTTCAGGTATTGCTGTATTTCCCTTTGCTCCATCCCATGTTTTATTTGTCATCTTTAGCTTTGAATTGGCACTCCAACCCATAATTGGCAGCGTTCTCATATTGGTTACTCCTTGCTTCTTCTTGGTTTGCTATGTTTATATATAATACCACTATTATATATACCTACAATGAAGCCAATATGAAACTTAAATAGGATAATTTTATAATGAGGTCACACCAGGAAAGTCCTGTCAACTCATTTTTGCTCCTTTTTTGATGTCAGCGAAAATAATGTTAGCTCTCTCCCCCCCTCCCCCCACACACACTTTCTTATGTTCTATATCCAAAAAAACCTTACTCGGCCATAAAAAGCAGGGAAGAATAATGCTGTACAAGTCCAGGGAATGAATAGAGAAACATTTTACTCTTAAAATGCTTAAGACTTTAGACTTATCCGGAGAAACTGATTGGTTGATGCTTCAGCACAAATGATGCCTCTTGTTTAATTAATGGAATTTATTCCCATAGGATGTGGAATTACATGGAATTACAAGCGACTTGACAGATTTATGGTATATAGATGACTATTAAGCTATACCTAAAGATGCATTCAGAGACATATTCTTCTGATCACCAGGTGCTGGGATAAACAGGGAATGTCTATCCCCATTATGCTCTGTTTGTGGGCATAGAAGGGAAATCTGTCTGACCTGTGCTTACATGGATCTTTGGTGTGATCCAGGAAGGCAGTTCTAATTGTTCTTAGTGGGGCATATCCAAATGGTGTTCCATTTGTTGGGAGCAGATGTATAGCACATTCAACATCTACAGGCCACATGTCCTCAATCTCTTCTACTCCCTTGTTTACCCACACAGCTGATAGGATAGCTTGTTTCAGGGCCAGCATAAGATGCACACACTGCCAGTGATCAGATGGAGCACAGCCCTCTAGGGCTATCCTTTGCTGTTGTTAATGGATCACTGAGGACTTCCGTTTCAAGCACACTGTGCTTTCATTGTCCTAGCAACTTCTCTGAAGACAAAGTTAAAACTATATCTACTGTACACAAATGGCTAAATATTAAACAAAAACCCTACTTTGCATTTACAATTTTCAAAAAGACTTTTTTACAGGCAGAATGCCCCAGGTTCAATCTCTGCCCTCTCCAATGAGAAGGATCTAAGATGGCATGGCTGGATTAAGCTGAAAACAGCTGTAGTGGACTGAAACAGTTTTAAACTAGTTTCTAAAATAGTTTAGAAAACTATGTGAACATGTTCATTTGCTTTTTTCTTAAAGTGCAGCTTGTTCTGTTATGACAATGACCTACTTATAAACCTAAATGGGAGAAGAGCATGCCGCCAGTCTTCTGACACTGGCAAACAGACAAACAAAACTTTCAGCTCATTCATCTTAAATTAACTCATTCATCTTAATATCCATGTGGATAGACAATGGATTGGATCCAGAGAAGTTAAAGAATGTTTGAAGGCAGAATTAGATGTTACCTTGGGTAACACATGGTTTCAACTTCATGTTTGCCAAGATAACAGGAAAAAATAAAGCTCTCAGTGGTGCCATTTGAAGTGGGAAAATGGCAGTTGGGAACCCCCCCCTCTCAGCTACCGATTGCCTCAACATGTCTCTCCAGCATTAGTGTTAAGAAGGTAATACAGTGTTGGAACTCCATGTTTCTCTCATTACTCATACATCTGCCCAGATGTTCACTGAAATCACTGGGATTTAAATGTGCATAGAAGGCATGTCCCATTGAAGAACAGTTAATCTATTTTATTGTTCTGTGGACAGCACCCAGATGCTATGAATTGGGAAAGGCCCACTCAATTTTAAACGGCTGGTTTTTTCTGCAGTAAACTTGGAAACAGAGGCACCTGAGTTTGCAAAGTAAAATTAGAATTAGATGCTATCTTGGCCCTGAGCCTGGCTTGCTGGGGATGAGGGCGGGCTATAAATTTGAAATAAATAAATAAATAGACTCTTGCTTTCCTTCTGAGCTAACCCTTTTCACAAGCCTGGGTTCCAGTGTGCCCAAGGTGAAGTTGCTTGCAGATGACTCCATCGCTGCTCAGACTATAATTTGTCCCATCACTGGTCAACCCACTTTGCTCATGACACTGCTTGAATTACAGTGTGTGCCTGCGATGGCATGTTTCAGTGATCGCTTCTTTAAGTCTTCTTGGTCACCACTTCTCAAATGCGTAACTTTGGTACTGACCATCGCTACTCTTGAAGAATGTGTTCTCACTGATACACTTCCATGCTACCCTATAAGTAATCATGTTAATGCTTTTCAGGCATAGCTACAGGTATCATGCAAGTCAAATAGAAGGCTATGTGGCAACTGGAGAAATGTAGAGAGGAAGTACTCTCAGTAAACCTCAAAAGAGGCAGTTGCTTCATTGGTGCTGAATAGGAACTTCCTGAGCAAGAAAGGTCATCAGAAGGACCTTAAGGACGCTGATAAGAGGCCGAAGGAACGTAGAGGGGAAGTAATCTCAGTAAACCTCAAAAGAAGCAGTTGCTTCATTGGTACTGTATAGGAACTTCCTGTGCAAGAAAGGTCATCAGAAGAACCATAAGGAGGCTGATAAGAGTCCTGCTGAAGCAAGCTTCAAGCCAACGGATGATGTCATCTTGGATTGAAACTCAACAACGGGCTGCCCTTGAAATTGTAGCTTGGAAACTACAGCTGAGAATGCAGCAGTCCAACTATTGTCAGGATCTAGCTGACAGGAACACATCCCTCCTGTTATAAAACAGCTCCATAAGCTGCCAGTTTGTTTCCAAGTTCAATTCAAAGTGCTAGTTGTCGTCTTTAAAGCCCTTCATGGTTTAGGACCCACATTTCTGAAGGATGGTCTTTCCGTCTATGTCACTGTGCACCAAATGCAGTCTTCTGTTTGCCACATTCCTGTTGTTAATTTAAGGTGGCCCTCTTGGCCCACTGTACCTTCTGTGTAGCAGTTCCCACCACATGGAACAGACTCCCTGAGGAGCTGAGAGTATTACTGTCTTCAGAAGTTTTTAGGAAGTGCTGTAAGGCCATTTTATTTGCGAGTGCTTTTAATGGGCTTTGAGCTGCAGGTATTTTCTGGGGGAGGGGAGTGGATTTTTTTAAATATTTTGTATGTTTTTACTCTTGGAACTTTAACCTGCCTTGAGCCACAAGGGAAAGGCGAGGGCATAAAGAAACAAATCAGCATCCTTAAATAGCAAATTTCCTTTATAGCTGTTGCTGGATGCAGGAGCTAAAGTAGAAGGTTCTTTGGAACAGGGAGATGAAAACTATTCTGAAACTCCTCTGCAACTTGCAGCAGCTGCTGGTAAGTATTTTCATATCAAAGTATTTCTTTGCTCGAAAATTTGATTTAAGGCAGTCAGAAGTCCTCATTAAAAACAACACCCTGATTGTTATTGCCCTGCAGGTAATTTTGAGCTGGTTAGCTTGCTTTTGGAACGAGGTGCTGACCCTATGATTGGAACCATGTATCGGAATGGAATTTCCATGACTCCTCAAGGTGATATGAACTCCTTCAGCCAAGCTGCTGCTCACGGACACAGGTAAATAGCACTAGCTAAATGGGTTGTGTGGTCAGTTTGCATGGGATGGGATTAAGCAAAATGTGTGGACTGCATTCGTCTCAGGTACAAAAGTGTCTACAGAGATGACATTGTATCGCCAAAAAAGAAAAGCTGGATTTAAAGACAAGTGTTAGATAAAAGGTGACACAGATTCCTAGAGGATAAGCCCATCAATGGTTATTAGCCGAGATCATGAGATGTTCAGTAGCCAATAGACCTATAAGATTCTGTGGATAAACTGCAACAGAGATTTTCATTTCCAGCTTGTAATCTCCCAGAGGCATCTGGCCAGTCACTGCTAGGAGAATTGTGCTGGACTAGATGGGCCTGTAGTCTGATCTCAGCATCATTGCTCTTATGTCCTTTTAATAAAGTGTCTGCTGATGGCAGGATGCATATTCCTTGCCACTATCTTGTGGAAATGAAGACATAGGTAATGATCTCACGGTTCATACATGTGCCTCCTTGGTTTCCTCCTTGGCTTTTCCAGGCAGCAACTCCTAGCATAATATTATTATACTCAGAGAAGGTGTGGAGCTATGGAAACCTGGTCCACTTCCACAGGCAAATGTGCAGTGGGTTACAGGCTCTTGGCCTTTGCAGAACAAAAGAATCCCAAACATGCCTCCAATTCACAGTTAAAAAGCTTGGCGAATGGAGTCAAGCATTAGGAGAGAATGAGATCTGGGACTGAGATCCACGACTGATCTCAGGGAGCTATGCAAGAACTTTTCAGTCTAAAAAACAGGTAGGACTCAACTGAATGCAGAACTCCAGATCTGCCAACTTTGGGGAAAGCAGCTGAGAGACCAGAAATAAAGAACCATTAGGTTGGTGACCTAAATAAAAAAAAAAACCCATCAGGTTGGGTGATCAAAGTAAGGGCATGAATGACAGAGGAAGAGGGAGAGTAAAGGAAGAATGAGCCAAGGGATGACTCCTAACAACTAAAGTCAGTTTAAAGTAGTAATACGTTAATTGGTAGAAATAAGCATGCCAGTTGCACATGTCACGTGCATGGGTGGGATAGAGAAAGAAAGAGAGATCTGCGAGACGGAGAAAGAGAGATCACACATGCATATGTTTCAGTAGGATATTCAGCACCAAATGGCTGAATGTGTGAACTGTGTCCACCAAAAAGCATAACAGCTGAATTTGTTATCGAGAGATATGGAAGTTCTATTTGTGGTGTTAGATCTATAATGCATAAATGTGTATAAGATAAAGTGTGATAATGGGCTTGTACTGTTTGAATAGGCATAGGCTCGGTTCCCAAGTTATGGAGCATATATGTCCCAGGGTGGTAATGGCAGTGAAGCAAGTGCATTCATTCCTAATTGGGTCAGGACCTGTGTGGCTGTTTATACATATGAATCATCACGGGATAAACATACATATATGAATCATCTCCTAGAGAGAGAACAACTATGCAAGGTTTACAGAAGGTTAGCTTGAAGAAGGGGCGATTGAAAGTCTAACAACTGAAAACCTCTTTCTCGTTGTCTCCAATCCACCTCTTCTCCTTTCCTCCCTGAATTTTAGTTCCAGCATTTGATACTGACAAAAATCTTCTTCCACTCCTCCTTGAAAACCACCTGTGCTTTATTCTCTCAGGGTCTGATCTGACACCACATTAAAGAAATAGCTCAGCTGTCAAAACTCATGTGTCAGATTAGTACATCTGTGCAGCACATGTGCCCTCTGGGTACCCAGCAGATAACAGAACTGCATGGCACCTGGTCAACTTTTGGGCCCTCTCACATCCATCACATACATTTGGGATTCTCAGGAATTCAAAGTATTTGTCTAATAGTCAGCCATGCCATGAATGCTATCCAAAAAAGCAGGAAATCAACAGCTTTACCTGTACTGTGGAATAAAAATTTGCCATGGGCTCCCATTGTCCGAAAGGGAATACAGGCATGACATTTACAGACCATGTTCAGATGTACCCTCACTGTGTTGAGTGAATATGTGCTTTTCTTCTTCCAGGTTTCAGCTCTGAATAAAACAATCTTGTGGGTGTGCAGCAAAACCTAACTATGAGCAGTGCCAATTGGCTAGCACCCATATTGTCATCTCCCTGAGCCACGTAGCAATTTGCAAGTGTCCTTAAGATGTTTCAGGGTGTGTGTTTTTTTTAAGGATGAATGCGTAAATAAATAAATGTATGTTATGCTTTAAACAAAACACTTGAAACAGTAGATAGCCCACTTGAGACAGAAGAGAGGAGCAAGGCTGATGGCAAACCCGGTGTTCAACTTGATACATCTGTCATGTAAATTGTCAGGCAAGCAGATCCATGCACAGAGTGAAGAATATGCTGTGTTCTCTCTTTAAACACTGAGTCTGTCTTTACCCCCAAGAACTCAGGATTATGTTGTCATCTGGGTTATCAAAGATTACGTTGCATGACATAACGTACACATCATCTTGATCAACAGATGATGTACCTTCTTCCGTCCCTATAGAGATACAAAAACACATACACAATTTAGCCCATTTGCTCTGGATACATTGCTTATTCTATCCTCCACAGGACTGAACATTCGGAGCTAGCAAGATGTAAGCGTATAAGGTAGGTGGGAGGTAAGGGAGAAGATGCACACTGGATTTGATTGATTGCTTCTAATAGTACATCAATTGGGAACCACTCCATCAATCCTTAATGGCATCACACAGGTGTAAAACCTGTTGATGAACACAGTATGGAGTCTGCGCTTCAGATAATGGACCTTGCAGCTGCAGGCCCAGATCAGTGATATTATGCAAAACAACAACAAACCATTGCTTGTAAGCTGGTTTGCTAGATATAGTTAGATGAACTAACAAGATTAAGCATCAGCTAGACAACTCAAAGCTCTGTCTTCACTGTTAACAGTTCCAACCTGGTGGCTTTCCCCCCTTTCTCTCTCTTTTTGCCTTGTGATTGACAGAAATGTGTTTCGTAAGCTGCTTGCTCAGCCGGAGAAGGAAAAAAGTGACATCCTATCCCTGGAGGAGATACTGGCTGAGGGAACTGACTTGGCAGACGGTGCTCCAGCTCCTTTATGTGCCAGCCGCAATAGCAAGGCCAAACTGAAAGCTCTGAAAGAAGCTATGTATCACAGTGCCGAACATGGTTATGTGGACGTGACCATTGACATCAGGAGCATAGGTTGGTTTTAGCTGCTGCTGTTGGAAGTGTGGTTTGATGGGAGGGACCTCTGTCAGTCACATTGGCAATTTCTGATATGTTCTTGATTTCTTGTCAAAGCAAAAAAAAAAAAAGCAACTTTTAAATGTTTTCTGGGGATGCAGAAGAGGATTGAAATCTTGCAATGAAATTTAAAAGCTCCGCTAAAAAATTCCATTTTTTTTTACTCCTGGAGATCAGTTACTTGGAGTCTTTTTCCTGCATTTGAACCTGGTGATATTATTATGCATAGGCTGCCTCTCCTATGACTATTGCACATTTGTATTTTACAAATGTGTTTCTTCTACACAAAGATCACCACATGAATGGCCTTTAAGTAGGGTTCCTATCTGTTGTGTCAAGTGGCAAGTTGCAGTGCATGCTTACAATTAGCGCAGAGGTCTCCACAATACTGCAAACTGGAATCCTTTCTTTAAAATGCTAATATTGGGAGGACTCATCAGGGCCAGGGCCAGCAGCAGTCATCGGATTACTTGCTACCACTCAACAGGCCTGACTGACCCAGGCCTGGCTGCTTGGTACTTGGTACTTTTCAACAGCAGCCACCCCATGAAAGCTAGTGTGGTTTAGTGGTTAGAGTTTCAGACTAGGATCTGGGATAACCAGGTTCAGATTTCCAGTCTGCCACAGAAACAGACTGGCTGATCCAGATTAGAGTCCACCGCTCTTAACCACCACACCACGCTGGCTTTATTTGTGAAAATGAAATGGCGGTATACAAATGAAGTAAATAATAAATATAGAACTCACAAAACATAGGTTGATTGGTGAGTGAGAAGAAGGAAGCAGGGAAAGGGAGATATAACGGTTACCAGGAGGAGGGAAAGAGGAAATAGTGGAGAAGAGGAAATGAAATGCCTCTTGTGAGTACATGGGAGTTCCCCTCCAGAGCCACTGTGCCAGCGGCAGGGCCTCTGGGAGCTGCCACATTGACAGCAAAGCCCTTGGTAGTTAGCAGGGGTCCAGGAGTGATGGCAACTGCAGCTGCTGCAAGGCCTACTACTGGTAAGTGCTCTGCACATGCACAGTGAATGTTTCTCTGGGGGAGATTTAACCCCCCCCACACACACACACACAGTATTTGTTTATGTTTTAGGAGTATGGTTTGGAGGAAAACTATCCTTTCTTTCAGGGTGGACCTGATCTGCGGTTTTAGGTCTCTGCAGATCTGCCTGCATTTGAGACATAGATATATAGATAATTTTATTTAATATTCAAATGTACTGCAGTGTTTTAAAACAATTCTATAACACCGAAGTATAGCCATAGTTGCATGACTTTCAGAAACTGCAATTATTCATGGGAAGGATGTTAGGCTGAGGTGTGATGACCCAAGGTGACCCTGCAAGCTTCCGTGGCAGAGTGGGGATTCAAACCCGGGTGTAAGCCCTTGGTCCAAATGAACCAGAAACCACGACATAGACAATCAGGTCCAAAGAAGCTGGTCTTTACTGGTCAAATAGAATAACAGAGCATAAAGGAAAGGGTGACAGCTATGAGGCTGTCTGGCTGAAACTTGGTAATATAGACGCACAGGAAGGGCGAGAGATTACATATCAAAAACAAAGTAGTTTCCCAGAGCTTCAAACAGAGTGTAGTAGGCATAACAGTCCTTGCAACCTTGGCTGCAGTTCAGTAGGCATAACAGTAGGCATAACATTCCTTGAGTCTGGTTGGCAGGAAGTGAAAGTGAACAGCAACTGAAATGCCTGACACCGGGTCTCTCAGATTCTAGTCCAGTGCTTTAACCCAGGGGTCCCCAACCCTTTTGAGCCTGTGGGCACCCTTGGAATTCTGACACAGCATGATGGGCGCAAGCATAAAATGGCTGCTGCATCAGGCAGAGTCAGCCACAAAGTGGCTGCCGCCACTTCCATTGAGTCTAGGGTTGCTACTACTCCAGGTAGTAGCTGGAGATCTCCTGCTATTACAACTGATCTCCAGCTGATAGAGATCAGTTCACCTGGAGAAAATGGCTGCTTTGGCAATTGGTCTCTATGGCATTGAAGTCCCTCCCCTCCCCAAACCCCACCCTCCTCAGGCTCTGGCCCAAAAACCTCCCACCAGTTGTGAAGAGGGACCTGGCAACCTAATTCAGTCACACTATGAAGATGCTGTGGTGGCAGCTGCTGCCAAAGTAAAGTTTTGAAAAATCTGCACAACTAATCAAATCTCCAATGGCCAATGAGAAGCCTTGCTGGGCAAAAGTCATACCTGGCCCCACCCACTTTCTTAAAACACTTGGCAGGCACCAGGAAAGCTTTTGGTGGGTGCCATGGCACTGACGGGCACCATGTTGGGGACCCCTGCTGTAGAAGCTTCCACGGCAGAGCAGGGATTTGAACCTGGGTCTTCCCAGTCTTAGGTTGGATCCTATGACTCTCTTCAGCTGAATACTATAACTGCCTTCTACCAAGCCTTTCTCCAACAGAGGGAGACTTCCTTCAACAAAGAAAGATTTTATTCCATCAGAGGAAGTGTTTCTCCATTGGTCCTCTCTGTTTCAGAAACCAAAAGTACTTCAGAAATACTGGGATCTAAAGCTGGTTGAGAAAACAGTGACTGTAGCAGAGGAGATGTATATATGGGAAGGGTTAAAAAAAAAGGTAAAGGTCCCCTGTGCAAGCACCGGGTCATTCCTGACCCATGGGGTGACATCACATCCCGACGTTTCCTAGGCAGACTTTGTTTACAGGGTAGTTTGCCAGTGCCTTCCCCAGTCATCTTCCCTTTACCCCCAGCCAGCTGGGTACTCATTTTACCGACCTCGGAAGGATGGAAGGCTGAGTCAACCTTGAACTGGCTACCTGAAACCAACATCTGTCGGGATCGAACTCAGGTCGTGAGCAGAGCTTGGACTGCAGTACTGCAGCTTACCACTCTGTGCCACGGGGCTCCATGGGAAGGGACTCTAGAATATTTTCCAGGATGGGTGGGGGGGCTATCTCATTAATAGATGTTTGAGGAAATCTTTACAATCTTTTTTTTAAATTTTAAACAGGTGTCCCATGGACACTTCACACCTGGCTAGAGTCTTTGCGAACGGCCTTTCAGCAGCACAGAAGACCTCTCATCCAGTGCTTATTGAAAGAATTCAAATCCATTCAGGAGGAAGAATACACTGAAGAACTCGTCACACAAGGGTTGCCTTTGATGTTCGAGATCTTGAAAGCAAGCAAGGTATGTGTGTATCCGCATTCTGTTATGCCACAATATAAAACTCACCTTGAAGCTCAGATACTATCTAGCTTTTTTGCAACTCACCTTTGTGCGTGCGTGTAGCATTTTTTTCCTGCTTGTTTCCAGATGTGCAGAATACAGATTGCGGGTGTTTAAAAAAAAAAGGAGATGACATTTTCCACTCACTGCTAGGACAGCTTAATAGTCACACTGACAGTGAGCAAGTAAAAATAAACAGAAGCCAAAGGCTTGTGGTAAGACTTAGAATTGTTCAGGGCAGGGCAGAGCTGAAAAGTACATCAGCTGAACCTTATGCAGCTGGTTATTTAGAACAGCGCAAAAAGGGCACCATGAACATATACTTAGAACTTTTTATGACAGTTTCCAACTCCCAACTCTAGCACATTTATTACTCCCTGTAAGATCACCTACACTTTTGTTTTCGGTCCTGACTTGGATGCTTTTGGGGAGGTGTGTTTTTTCCTCCCATTTCCCCAAAGCGTTGTGGCGCTTCCGTTTACCTCCCAGGTTTTCCTTGAGCTTTCCCAAATCTGCCTTACCTCAGTGTTTTGGCAAAATCACAGCAAAGCTAGGATGGCATTTATATGGGCAGGATCTTCCCAGTCCTGCTCATATTGGTGCCATTTTCCCTGCCTTAGTTTCCACGGCAGCCGTTTCCCACTGTCACCATTGAGGGCTTTCATTTAAAAAACTGACAATTGTCATATCCTTATAGTGTTATGATAATCTATCAGTCAGGGTCTCCAAAATTCCAACTTTCCTTTAAAAAAACCCACTGCCATGTGGAAGCCCCATTGCTGCTGCACTGTATCAGCAGCCACAGCGGCAACAGAGAAATGTGACAAGCCAGTCCCCATGTGGAAAACACCTAACTCTGGACAGGGGAGGAGGGTTTATGTTATTCCTGAGGTTTTATGAAAACATGCATTGGACATTTACTGGGGTGGGGGTGGAATCCAGGACCATTTGAAATTCTATGCCCAAGTCTTGAAGGAAAAACGTATATATGCCCCATGCATTTTAAATCCCTTTAGATGAAGCCAGGATAATTTCCTTTTGAAATGCAGTCATATATGGCATAGTATATAAATGTTGCCCTGACCTGGGTGGCCCAGGCTAGCCTGATCTCTTCAGATCTCAGAAGCTAAGCAGGGTCAGCCCTTGTTAGTATTTGGATGGGAGACCACCAAGGAATACCAGGGTTGCTATGCAGAGGAAGGCACTGGCAAACCACCTCTGTTAGTCTCTTGCCATGAAAACCCCAAAAAGGGGTTGCCATAAGTCAGCTGCGACTTGACGGCACGTCACACACACATATAGATGTTACTGATAGAGACGTACAACTGCCAAAAAAATAAAGCTTGTGTGTGTTGGGAGGGGGAGGATGATTTGAGTTAGAATTTTGTTGAGGAGAGTAAATTTAAGTACAATTTATCAAGCTTAAACTACATTTGGCACTTGAAGAACATTAAATGCACAATCACATAGGCCAAAAGAGATGGGAGAGGGCTGCACCATGTATTTTTTAATTTATATCCCCCCCCCAATGTACATCACAGATTTTCATTGCTTTGAAGCTCTTTTCAAAACTGGAAGCGAGCCAGGTTGGAAGGTTGTGCTTAAAGTAAGAACCAGGCAAGGCAAGTTAGAGGAGAGTGGAAGGTCTCACTTCCCTCACTTGAACACTCATTTTTGTATTAAAAGAAAGAAACTTGACCGAGGCAGACATATAGCTGTCTCACTATGTCAGATTTGGCCATAGTGAAACAAGAGGGAAATTTCCATTATACCTTAAGCATCTGGGAGACGATGAATTGTGCCATGGATTCCTGCACACACACACACACATTTTTCCTCAGGTGTCAATACACATTGTTTCAATACCTGTCAAGTGGCATAGTTTCAGGTGGATAGCTGTGTTGGTCTGCAGTAGAAGAGCAAGCTCCAGGTCCAGTAGGACCCTGAAGACCAACACTATTTCCAAGGTGTAAGCTTTCAATAGTCAAAGCTTCCTTTGTCAAATAGGGGCGGGGGATGAAAATATGTTATCCCCAGTTTCTTGGTATACTAATGTGTATTCTCTGGCACCCTTCATTACTGGCATAATAAAATGTGTGAAATAACAAGTTGAATAAGAAATTATTTATTTGTATAAAAAGAAACAATAAAAAATAAGTTGATATTTGGTGACAGTCTGTTTTAGTTTTACACATTTTACTTTTAACAACAGCAATCCACTGATTTAATAGGTCAGCTCAAGGAGTAAGTTACATTTACTGACTGACACTAGGAAGTGTTCCTTTTGCTGCTAAATACCTAAAATATTTATAAGCAGTTGTTTTATTCATTCATTCATTCATTTATTAGATTTCTATCCCACCCCTCCCTGACCAAGGGGAGATTTCTCTGAATTCTATTCATTAAAAGCACATAATTCTTTTTATATTGCTACTTTGGTGAAGTTATAATATGACTAAGACAAAACAAAGGAATAATTGAAAATGAGTTTTCTTAAAGAAGAAATCAAGTTCTGTGAGTTCACATGTTTGCTTCTGTATAGTATAAATGCAATTAAAAAGGACATTTAGTCTTTACTAAGAGTCATTTCCTGGAAATAATTTGACAACTGTGGACAAAAGTTCCTAACAATTTTTTCCAGGCATAGAGCAATCTCTGCTTGCTGATAGGGCTTTGCATATCACTCTGGAGTGGATAATTCAAGGGCCCCTTTTAAAGCCTGTGGGCACCTTTGGCATTCCGACACAGGGTTGTGAGCACCAAAAAAATGCCTGCCGCAGGAGGAGGCGCCGGCCACAAAATGTCAGAGAGCGAGGTTATGGTATAACTCTCATGGTAATACTTCAACATTTAAGGCAGAAGCTCAGTTTAACAGAAATCTGCACAGCCGATCAGCCCCACCCGGCCCAGCCCACTGTCTGAAAACACTTGGGTGCCAGGAAAGGTCCTGATGGGCACCATGGCACCCATGGGCCCCAAGTTGTGGACCCCTGGGTTAATTCCTTCAGTGGCAGGTTCCTGTGTGCGCTGGTGACTGTGGCATATAGTGGTACCTTTGATTATTTTCAGTATTCCTGTGTCTAAACAGTTTAGAATAACCAGGACCCGAATTCTTCATAAACGTACATCTTGCATTCTCCATATGAGAAGTGAACATCAGGTATACCATAGTGGCTTGCTAATACTGGGTTGATCCAGCCAGCTTTTCCACTAGTGAAAAGGAGAGGGGTCTCCTTTTCCAAAAAGGCTATTATGCTCAGGATCACAGGACAATGTGGGATGGAGGCTCTAGTAAGGAGGGGAATTGGGTGAGATTGAGTAAAAAAGCTGTCTGGACACAACCCATAATGTGCAATTAACGAGTGTCACAATGATTGTGTATAGCAGCATGGATTCGTTTGAAGACTAACATTATATCTGACTGGATTAGTTTACACTTAAGTTCTTAGTCATAATTTCTCCTGAAGGATATTTCAGCAGGGGACTCAAAAATGCCTATTGTTTTTTTGTAAAAAGTGGGGGGGAACGCTGAGTCTTGAATGAGAATTTTGGTGCACTGATGGTAGTTATGCTCTTTCCTGGTTTCATCTCCATGGATTAGATTCCCTTCCTGGATCTCAGCCCTCTGTACACAAAACAGAGTTGAAAAAGTCCTTTTAAAGTAGAACCTTGGCATTATTCCCAGTTGCTGCTAAGGGACAATTTGTATATCACCTGTGATGAATTGTGCTGTGTTGTGGAAATGTCTTAGCATAACTCCAACTAACATGAAAGCCGATTTTGTCAAACTGTTCATTACCTCTAACTGTTATCTCTAACCTCTTGGGCTTCCCTAGCTTGCAAATGTTGACTAATATTAATGATGTATATATGTATGCTTCTTAATCATGTACAAGCAGTCTTCCAACGCAGCACTTAATCAATTTTTATTCAGTTTATGTACTGAATTATACTAGAGAACCTACAGGAGAAGGAGAGAGCCTGTGGCAATTGCAAGGGAAATCCTGTCACTCAAGTAGGATTCCTGTGGAGACAGCTTCACGGTGCCCTCCTATTTTCCTCCCACAGTTAACTAAAAGTTAGTTATTTGCAACACATAAGTATATTATCAAGTGAGGTTCTGTGAATCTATTCTTAAGCTGAAAGCAAATCCTAGTGATATTTTTAAAACAGAGATTGATTACAGAGGTTATATTTTCCCTGTGGTTCTCCAATCCCCATATTTGCCCTAGTAACTTGTACTGCAAATTGTATGCATTACAGATTTATGTTTTCAGCCACGTATGAGATTCTCCTTCAGACTGCTTCAATGTGTGTCTACAGTAAAGGTGTGATGTGCATGAAGCTATCTCAGGATTCCTTTCAGTTTGGAGCGTGACGGAAAGTAACGTTGAGTCACAGCTGAGTTATGGTGACCCTGTAGGGTTTTCAAGGCAAGAGACTTCCTTGGTTCTGCTTCTGAGATCTGTTGAGATAGGGCTAGCCTAGTGGTCGGCAAACCACGGCTCACGAGCCGCATGCGGCTCTTTGGCCCCTTGGGTGCGGCTCTGCCCCTGGGCGCCGTGCCTGCTGCTTAGTCTCCCCTGGGGCCCGGGCGGCCACGGTTCCTGCCGGCGCTTCTCCTGTTGCTACGACAGCTGGCGGACGGCCGCCCCTCCCTCCTCCTCCGAGACGCCTCTGCGCAGGCGCCATCTCTCCTGCTCCCGCCCGGGGCTCCGCTCCCCCGCGCGTGTGCGGTCACAGCCCACTCCCGGGCCGTCAAGCCCAACCCCGGTCCCAGCGCCAACCCACAGGGGAGGGGGGAAGAGCCCTCGGACCCCCACTTGCCTGGAGAGAAGCCTGGAGAGGCGGCAAGCGGCAGCCGGCTAGAGCCGCCTCCCAGCGCCCGGGGCGCTGGCTCGAGGTCCCCACAACCGACCGGCCCGCTCGTCAGCTGGCGAGCGGGAGAACCGGTCTGGGCAGACCATGCCCGGCCGATGGGGTGCTGCAGTGGCCGCGACGGCCCCCGGCCCCCAGGCTGGCCCGCCAGCCGGGTCCCCGGGGAGAGGCCGAACAGCCCGCCCATCAGCTGGTAGGCGGAGCGGGGAGCGCGATGGTGGAGGGAGGCGCCGGGGAGGCAGAGGGGTCGCCGCGGCTCCAGTCCCAGCTCCCACCGGGAAACGGTTGGCGGGACAGTGGGGGGAACAGGTGCGGAGAGGAGACTCCTGAAGGAAAGACCCACCCCACGCAAGACGGGCTGAGGGAGGGCGGAAGAGCCAGGGGAGGACAATGACGAGGCCACCGCCCTCTGAGACAACTCTCCTGGCAAGGAGAGGAAGAGGTGTGGGGAAAGGGATCTTTATAGCCTCGGGTTGAGGGGAAAGGGGGCGGAGCCTAGGTGGCTCTCAAGGGAAATCTCAATCGTTGTGCGGTTGATGTTTGGCTCTGTTGACTGGTGAGTTTGCCGACCACTGGGCTAGCCTATTGCTATTCATGTCCGGGCATGTGCTCATTACTTGTCCCTAAACATTTAGAATTGTGTTTCAGCATTTGGTGAGGTATATCAAATCTGTCCCCTCTCATGTCTTTTAAAAAAGGTAAAGGTCCCTGTGCAAGCACCAGGTCATTCCTGACCTGTGGGGTGACGTCACATCCCAATGTTTACTAGGCAGACTTTGTTTATGGGGTGGTTTGCCAGTGCCTTCCCCAGTCATCTTCCCTTTACCCCCAGCAAGTTGGGTACTCGTTTCACCGACCTCAGAAGGATGGAAGGCTGAGTCAACCTTGAGCCGGCTACCTGAAACCAACTTCTGTCAGGATCAAACTCAGGTCGTGAGCAGAGCTTGGACTGCAGAGAGTCCTGAAATTTGGCCAGCTTTGTGTCTTATGAATCATCCTTATTCACCAAAGGAAAGGAGAACAGGCTAAGCAGACTCAGTGGAGAATGGAAGAATGGCTCTCAGATGACCAGTTGCATAATGAGACCATGAAGTTAATAACTATCTTGGATTTTAAAAATCTGGATTGGGGAATGGTTCTCTTATCTAGTACATCCATTTAATGAACCATGTGACTTGGTTCTTGTCTTGGACGTGCCACATTTATTAAGTGCCATCAAATCGCTTCCGACTCATGGCGACCGTATGAATCAATTACCTCCAAAGATCCTTTTTTAAAAGCAAGATTCCTGTTCATGTATTAGCTTGGCTAGCTGCTAGCAGCAATAGAGAGCTCTTTCTTTTCACCTTTTCTGCAGCTGTTGGCCTGGTTTATTGTTGAAAGACACAAGCTTCCATCAAGCACAGCTAATACGCAGAGCCTACCCGCGGCCCTCAGGCTTGGGAACAATAATGCTTGTGTTGGATAGGTTAGGTTCCGCCTCTCCCTAAGAGCGACCAATGAGAGCTGATGGAATGTTAGAGAGTGACAGTTGGAAAACTGCTGATTGATCGACTGATTGAAGGTTATAAATTGTCACATCTCAGTGATTTCCAAGGTGCGAGTTGCAAGCTAACTGGAGATGAAAGCAAGAGTGGAGTAATAAGTTCCTGACTGCCCACAGCGGAAGTGAAATATCGTGAAGGTTGTGTGTTTGTGGAGGGAGAAGATGAAGGGTGGGAACTAGATAGAGCAGCACAGGATTGTGTGGCTAGGATTCTGTGAGATCCAAGGAATCTCCTTTGGGATTTGCCACAGAGATGTTTCACTGCCACCAGGTCCCTATAGAACATTAAGCAGCGATCAGTTTTGGACGGATTTCTTGTGAAGGAATACTCAGAGTACACATTGATTATCTCCTCTGACTCTTTGGGTGTGGGCTCTTCCCAGACTCTCCTAATTTCTATTCAAGTTACCTTACATGGGCACATAATTAAATTTCAGAACCACACTGGTATACAGAACTTAACACCAGAAAGTATTTTTGGGGGAAACACAGAGAGAGCAATTTATAAAAGAATCTAAAAGATAAACATAATTGTAACCTTTCCTCTGTCTCTAAAGTGATAGAAATTGATTATCTGTCCGTAAACTATGAGGTTACTGTATTAAAACCAGCTTACATTTGGATAAGGAACATTACCTTCATAGGGAACAAACCCTTCCCTGTTTCAAAAGGATACTCTTGAGGCAGATTTTTGCTATAGGATTATTGGCCAATCAGGATCACAGTTTAGTGCTGCTTAGTTACACATGATGGTTTACACAGGTTGTATCTGGGTTCCCTGCTATATCTTGCAATCAGAGGTGAATTTTCCCTCAGTTCAGATCATCTTTGGACTCAACTGACAGGAAAGTTAAGTCTGATGCCAGACAGACCTGCCAAGTTTCATTATTAGTTACTGAAGGCAAATGGGTAAGACAGAAGATAATTGGCTACCATGATATAAATGTTGTTTAATGAAAAATGGAAATACCATCCCTTTGATTCCTCAGGCTATCTGGAAGTGGGTTTAGAAAGACAATGGATGTAAAGGAGGATCCTTGAGACACATCTGTTGTTTTCTGCAATGTGCCTAAACAGAATGCTTTTTTTGCAGTCCCGGATGGACCTAGTTTTTCCACACATAACCTTCCTTGGGCTAATCCCCATTTTCAGATAAATAACATGCTAGAAATCGTCCGGTAATTGAATTTCAAATTGCAGGTTTGGCATACAGAAGACTTCCGACATGTACAAAAGTACATTTTAGGAAGAAGGCAAAACTAAAGCCCTTCTCTTCGATATTTTAGTTTTCCAAGAAGGTTTTATGTGGGGCTGCATTTCAGAAGTGAATTCCCTTTGCCTGTGATCTGAAGTGGAACATTATAAGAGAGACCATAATGAGATTTTTGTTCTCGAATAAGTAGCTCAGCCCTGCCTTCAATACTTATTTTTCCTGGAAACTGCCCTGGGTTGAGTTGGCAATGTGTTTGGGGAGTCTGTGCCTCCCAGGCGCATGTGGGTTTGATTCCGATCAGGCATTGGCTAGATTGAATGCCATTCCATCAGGGGAGCTATGGGATTGTTTAAATAAGGTGCTGCATTCTGCGTGAGTGTGTCAGTGTGGTTCTGGTCAAATAGACACCCGTCAACATCCTCTATTTAGCTGTGACCTGCTCAGCGTGGCAAGAGATGGATGGATAAAACCTTTTATCCGGAACCCTAGGTGTGAATTGGATAATTTGAGGTTTCTTTTAGCAGGGGTAGATTTTAATATTACGTTGGAAGTTGTCAAGTTTTCTCCCCAGTTGATTAAGATTAAAAATACTAATTCTCTCTCTATATAAATATATTTTCCCTTTCTTTTAGCCTTTGTCTTAGTGTGACACTGTTCAGAGCCAAATTGGCTATATGAGCAGTATCATTAAAGTAAGTAAAAGTAAAGTTAGTAAAATAGATTCAGATCAGGACCATGGTGTGTGGAGAGAGGGGATTTAAGCTCCTCCTGTGCCATTTTTCTGATCTGACATGGCAGAGGGGTCTCTATTTACTGCTTTGGGGGCTCCAAGTATACTTCTAGGGTACATGTCAGTTTTCCCAGTGGGACAAATAATGCTCCCTGGGGTTTCAGGTCAGGAAAATAGCACAAGAGTAACTTAAGTCCCCTCTCCCTGCACACGTGGACCTGATTCGAAACATGCCTACTCATATCTGGGAGGCATAGATTCTGAAAATACGTCCACCAGCCCCACCTGGGAACATCCCTAGGAAAAATGTATTGTGTGATTAGGCCCATTAGGATTTGCATGTGTTTGCACACTTGTTCATGCATGTCATTCTACCCCCCGTTTTCAAATCTTTTACCCCTTTGTGCCCTAGAATGAATTGCCCTATCACTTTTATCCTCTCCAACCATTTCAGGGCCAAAGTATTCATGATGATGGACAGATACTGTGGTTTTCAGAACTTTTGTAGGATAAGACAGACCTTCCCCCCACCATTTCTCTGTAACCTCATCATGTTTAGAAAGAAGTATCATGTGTAGTCACAGTAGTAATGCTACACCTAGGATACTTGCATGTTGCATCCACTGTTGTGCCTGTCAGCTGACTTGGGTGGCAAGAGGAGGATCAAATACTGCCCAGAGCAATTGTTCTGAGATGCTCCATAAGCTCTTGAAAGTTACAATATCTATGAAAAATGTGAAGTTTGCATTTTCTTAACCTACTGTGCATGTCTTGTAACTCTTCCTGAGTGACTCTTCTAATCTGCTAGCTATACCTTTCATTTTGTATTTTGTGTCTTTTTTTAGAATGAAGTTATTAGTCAGCAACTGGCTGTCATATTCACTCATTGCTATGGACCCTATCCTATTCCAAAGCTTGTTGAAATCAAACGCAAGCAAACCTCTCGCTTAGGTAAGTGTGCAGTAAGTGGCAGGCTTCGTGTGACTTCATCCTCTGGGCTGGGTTCTTGTGCAACATCCATGCCACTGGGGGAAACCAAGTTTAATAAAAATAACAATAACAAGATATGAACACCCGTTACTGAAATTTCACTGAGTTCAAGGTCAGAAGGGACCATCAGAGCCTCCAGTCACATCTGAATGTGAAACATTACATGTACCAAGAAGCTGCAGAGAGACAGAGTGGTGTAGTGGACTAGGATCTGGAAAATCCAGGTTTGAATCCCCACTTGTGCCACGGAATCTTGCTGGGTGACCTTGGGCCAGTCACACTCTCTCAAGCCTAACCTACCTCACATGGTTGTTGTGATTATAAAATGGAGGAGAGGAGGAGGATGTAAGCCACTTTGGGTTCCCATTGGGACAAAAATCAGGATATAAGTAAAAATAAGTAAAAAATAAAGTAAATAAATGTTCATATGCTACCAAAGCTATGTCTCTTACTTGGACCTACTTGGAGCTCAGAGCTTGTCAGGGAGAACCTGATGCTGTAGCGTTGTGGAAGCTAAGCAGCAGGGCACCTGCCCAATGGCTGAATGGGAGGCCATTGGGAGCTTCATGTAAACTGCTCTGAGATAACAATACTAATAATGTCCGTGGTACTTGCACATATACGTGCTTGGGTTCACAATCTTGGCATCAGGTAGAAAATGTTCCTTTATCAAATTACGTAACAGTTATCTGTGACGTTTCTGAGGAAGGGGAGTAGGTGGAACATTTAGGTGAGGATGACCCATTCCTTGTTTCTGCAGATGCTGCGAAAACATTGTTCCAAGAAATTAGGATATTAGAGCTACCACTTTCCAATGTTTATCATTTTACATTTGTGGACCTGAGATGACATGGGAAGAATAAAAACTTTAACTATCAGAGCTAACAGAAAATGTTGGTCTTTCATTTTTCACCCTCTGCACTCATTACAATCAGTGGATTGGCTATAGATGAGGTCCCTAGTTTTCTATTTTGGGTCTTTTCTCAGTTACTGCACAGCTTGGTTGGCAAAGCAGCTCAAATTAAAGCAATTGTCCATGCTAATGTAAGCACAAGTGGGCCAGGATTCTATTTATCTTGGATGTTACATCCCATTTTCTCCTTTCTTCTGCTCTAGTAGGGGGAAAGAAATAGTTGAAAGAGGAATGTGAATGCTGGGAGCAGCCTTACCTAAAGAGAAGAATAACTAGCCTTGGAAGAATAGGGCAAGAACTTTCTTCAAAATTCATCTCTTTGTCCAGGAATGCTACATATGAAGGATGCCTATTCTCTTTAAAAAGATAAAAATGCATTTCAAAGGTTTTGAGTATACCGTGTATAAATTCTATTAGAATATCTGACAGAATATGTTCCATCTCCGTCACCTCTCCAAAGGTGTATGCTGCTAAAAAACATGTGTCTCCTTAAACTGTTGCCTTTTACCACTGATAGAGGATCAAGCATGCCAGTCTTTTAACTTGCTTGCTACTGAAATTTCTTCCTGCTCATTTTTTTAAATTCCAGATCCCCATTTTCTTAACAATAAAGAAATGTCAGATGTTACATTCCTTGTAGAAGGAAGACCATTTTATGCACACAGAGTGTTACTATTTACCGCATCCCCAAGGTAAATTTATGTTTATAAATAAACGTGACCAAACTAATGCGAGTACTGGGGAAAATATATGGCTGGGAATTATTTCAGCTTGCATAACAGGAACTTGCATTGGAACTCTATTCTTCAGAACAAATGTTTTCAGAAGCTGAGTACATTCCTAATGTAAACTATGAGACTGGGTAAGCTTGGGGCAGAGAAGATGACTTGGGTTTGAAAAGTCTGGTTGAAATGATTATAAGTAGGGCTGCCAACTCTGGGTTGGGAATTACCTGGAGATTTTGGGGGTGGAGCCTGAGGAGGGTGGGGTTTGGAGAGGGGAGGAACTTCAATGCTATAGATTCCAGTGGCCAAAGCGTGTCTATCATCTGGAGATCCGTTGTAATAGTGGGAGATCTCCAGTGACCACCTGAAGGCTGGCAACCCTGATCATAAGGGAAAGTTAAAAAATGAAAATATCTGTTATTATTTTTACAATGTTTGGTTTGAATGCCAAGGAAATAAAAGTAAAAATGATTTCCAGACTTCTTATGTATCTCTGTACTAAATGGAGTGGGGTACCAAAGTCATGATTGGCTAAGGGTGCCAAAATCCTTGGGCCGGCCATGTCTGTGAAACATACAACACTGCGATGTCAGGAAATGGATAGGCTGTACTAACCATTGAGGATGGAAAGGAGGAAAGTAGAAATTAGACACTTTTTTTTGGTGGCACATAAACATGTATTATAATGTTTTTGTTCAAGCCTGAGAGATCTCTCTTAGAAAAAGAGTTTTCCTTTGGGGATTCTGAGCCCATTAAGTAAAGCCCTTTCCATGAATTTGTCCATCGTCTAAGTTTAGTGGCTGGCTACAAGGAACAAGGTTCTCTCTGGAGTGATTCCCTCCTTACAGAATTCATTGCCAGCAGAGGCCTTCCTGACCCCCTCACCATCTTCTGTGGTGTGTCTAAGTCCTTTCTGTTTGTCAGGGCTTCGGTTAACCAATATTGTTATTTCTGCTTCTCTTGGCTGTTTTGACTGTTGTGTTGGTTGGAAATTGTTGTTGTTGTTGTTTTAAATTGTTTAATTACATGAATCCATTTAATTTCCCAGGCAGTTTTCTTTTTTCTATATTCTTTATTTAACAAAAATTGGACAGCTTCACTAAAACATTTTAGTTCTTGGGCAACAAATGTCTTTAATGCTGAATTTGCCCAATATCATTGTAGAGTTTTCCGCCCACCAATAGATATTTATTCAGGTAAGACTGTAAAAGATTTAAAATGTGCAAGCGCCAATATAAAAATGTCTAAGCTACTGGGATTTTTCTAGCTACACACATAGGTGTTGTGATTTCTTAAAGTTACCATCTCATTCAGGTTCCATGTTGGCTATACAAAGTTGTCTTAGCCTTCTCCTATGATTTTAACAGAGGTTTCATATGCAGAAATCAGCGAGCAAAACTTTTCATGACATGGGGGTAAACATTGTCTCCTGCTAACTGTTGCAAATCAAACTACCATTAATGGTCTAGCTTCAGTGACCATTTCAAAAATTGGCACCCTGCATTTTTAAAAAAACATTTGGTACCCGGATTCTAAACATCTTGTAATACTGATGTAACATTCTTGTAATTCTGATATGTCACATTTTACATTGATTTACTAGTGGATAACCTGTTTGCCCACAGATTAAGAATTTGTTTGATGTCAGTTATTTTTACTATCTACCTTGCTGTATGTATTATCATAACAAAAATCATTGTCTTTGCATGGTTTTGCCTAGGTTTAAAGCCCTGTTGTCCAGCAAACCAGTATCTGACAGCACCTGTATTGAAATAAGCTATGTGAAGTATCCCATTTTCCAGGTAGGAGCTGAGCACCTGAGGTTTTCTACCTAGTTCAGAATAAACAGATGATTTAAAAAATCAATCAGCAAAAATTGCACTCTTTTTAAATATAAGCATTTGGGTAGGTCACCACTTGAAGCTAAATCACAAATGAATACTCTTTATCTGTTTTATGGCCCATGTCTAATCCATGTGATAGTGCAACAATAGTATAGGGCTGGTATAAATCTAAAGAAGTAGAAATTGTATACCAGCCTGCAAAGAACAACTGCATTTTGCAGTTCATAAATTATGAAAATTATGCAAATCCTTGGGGCCCAAAAGCTACACAATGAAATCTGCTTGGAACTACAACTGGCTTCCGAAATTTCCCCAGGTTTGTTCAGGTTTGACTACAGTTTATGGGGTTAGTAAGATTTTTTTAAATTCAAAAAATTGAGCTTGTCAGGATGCTGCATTCTGCATCCAGTTGGCGTGTTTTCATGGTATGATGTCAGACTAGGGATATCTCCCTGGATTTTTCACTCCCTTTGCCCCTGCACAAGCTTGAATTTATAGGCTTCATTATTCCTTTTTCCTTGTTGAATGGGGTGGATCTCTAGTAGCCATACAGTCCTTGGTCAGAGCATATGCCAGCCCCTTGCTTGTCTGTATGGCAGAAATAGATCATAGTGGTTGATCACATGAACCAAGAATTTCTGAGGTCAGCCTGGGGACTCCCATTTGGTGCACCGTGCCTGCATTTAGGGTGTTCTGCTTGGTTTTGTGATAAAACGCTAAACCATTCAGATATGCTCTGGAAGGGCTAAAAAACAAGCAATCTATATATTTCCAGTAAGAATCCCCTTGCAAGCTTCTTGATTGCCTTTTAAAGAGTACACCCAAGAAGCCTGACTACATTTTCTTGCAGGACTCCTGTGCCTTTTTAACGGCAGTGTGACAGGCAGAATTCCAGCAGATTAAGCTTTCCCCATTGTTGCATCTACATGCCAGGAAAAATTTACCTGCTAAATTTTCTCCCGTTGTGCTTCTGGTAAAGGAATAGGACAATAGCATTACAACCAAAGGGCTCAGAATCTATTATGTTCTTCCAAGAAAATCTGCACAGTGGCCTGATGATACTTCAGTGCTTTTGTGCACTAACAGCTATCCCAAGACACAAAAACAAAGTTGTGGCACCACCAAATTTTATCGAATAGGTTTGATGTTTATTAAAAAATATTTATATCCTGTCTTTCCTCATGGCTCAAGGTGGCTTACAAATGAGAATCTAAAACATTACAATTTAAAATATGCACTGTGAAGCACCAAATAACCCCCCGCTCCCAAAAGATGTCTTCAGTCTATATCCCATTAAAAGCCCTGGCAGGATGGCCCAGGCTAGCCTGATCTCGTCAGATCTCAGAAGCTAAGCAGGGTCAGCCCTGGTTAGTATTTGGATGGGAGGCCACCAAGGAATACCAGGGTTGCTGTGTAGAGGAAGGCACTGGCAAACCACCTCTGTTAGTCTCTTGCCATGAAAACCCCAAAAGGGGTTGCCATAAGTCGGCTGTGACTTGACGGCACTTTACACACACACAAGTAAAATGGCCTTGCAGTGCCTCCTGAAATTTTCTAAAGAAAAAGTGTTGTTCCCCCCCCCACACACACACACTTCCTGAAGGAGCTGCGCTGGAGAAGGGATAGGCGCTGGATGAGGTCAGGCAGGCTCCCAAGTGTGGGAGCAGCCAGTAGGTGGCAGCATGAGCACCACAATTGGCTCACAGTTGGGTTGCCTCATTCTGAACTGGCTGCAGTTCCCTGGTTTTCTTCAAGGGCAGCCCAACACAGAGTGTATTACAGTAATCTAGCAATGAGGTTACAGGCGCAAGAATCAATGTGGCCTGAATCTAAGAAAAGAGAGTTGGCGAACCAAATACGGCTGATGGAAGGCACTCTTGGGCACCACCACATCAGCCTGCTTTTCAAAAAGCTGGGCTTGGTTCATGAGCACCCCCAAACTCTTGACCTGCTCTGCAGATGCCAACTACACTCCATCCACTACAAGTGGAACCAGTCCCTGTAAAACATCAGGCTTCCCAGCCAGCACCACTTCTGTCACGTGTGGGTTCAGCTCCAGCTCGTTCTGCCTCAGCCACCCGACCAAGGCTTCAAAGTGCTGCTTCAGTTCTTTCCTCCCTTCCAATCTGAAACAGCATCATTCTGCAATAACTTCTAAAGCGAAGATTTCCCTAATAATAAGCAAGTTGCGCACCTATAGGATAGGTGAGGAGAGGAATCTGCAATCGCCTGGCAGTTGCTCCATCCGCTTCTTTGTTTTTGTTTTCAGCTTATTATGCAGTATCTCTATTACGGAGGTGCAGAGTCGCTTCTCATTAAAAACAATGAAATAATGGAGGTACGTGGCATTTTTTTAATCAACAAGCGATTGGCTGCTTCTACAGAAATGCAAAGTAGTAGTCAGATCAGTAGTAAATTTCTGCAGGTTGTTGTTTTACTACAGGCTGTGTATCCCTTATCCAGACTGCTTGGGAAGTGATCCATATTTTGTGTCTTTCTGTATATTAGAATATTTTGGAATTTTCACATATACTTAATGAGATATTTTGGTGATGGGACCCAAATTCATTTATGTTTTATATAGTCTGAAGGTAATTTAAAACAATATTTTTAATCATTGTGTGTACATTGAACCATTAGAAAGCAAAGGTGTAACGATCCCATCAGAAGACCTGTATCAGCTGTTAAACAAGAGCAGCAACAAACTAACTAAAAACGGCAGGCTTTCAGTCTCCACCTATGATGCAGTGTACACGGTATTTTATTTTTTTAGGTGAGAGAAAACACTGAAAGCAGGCAGCATGGATCTGCCTGCACACAACCTCAAAGGGCCCGGTTTTCAGATCAGTCCAGATAAGGGATACTCTACCTGTATTTCTTCTCTTGCAGTGTCAGATATAAGAAATGGTTGTCATCTCCCATTACATAAGCAAACAACTAAATAACTTGCAGAATATTCAGTAAGTATGTAAAATTAATAGTAGAGGAGTTAAACATGGAAAAGTTCATTCACACAGCTCAAAGAAGAAACCACAGGAAAAGTGCTTCACTATCAGCGCATTCCTGAGATTCGGCGTGGGGGAACGGCGGGGTGAAGGCGCAGCCGCGCCACCTCCTAAAGCCGTTCCCCGCATGCCAGAAAACAAAAACAAAAAGCCTGTTAGCTGCTTTTTGGGGGGTAAAACGGAGCCTTCTCGCCCCACAGAGAAAAGCAAGGGTACGCCTGCTAAAAAGCAGGCGCAGCTTCGCTCTTTTCTGGCCAGCATTCACGGGGCGAAAGGGGACAGGAAGCTGCCTAATGGCAGCCCCTCCCCCCAGCCTGCCCCAGGAACGCCTTCCAGGACGCTGGTGTGGGCTTTTATGCCAGTGGGACGCTGGTGGAAGGCCCCGTGGCGTCCCGGGGCAGCATTGCTGCAGCAGCGCCCAGCAACCAGCATTTGGGCCACTAACGTTTGGGCCACTAACACCGGCGTAAGTAACCCGGATGCCGGCGCGGGATGCCCAAACGCCGGTGCAGTGTCTTCCTGGCCTCCTAAGGAATGCGCTGTTAGTCATTCTATGGTCTGGCTTTGGGTACTTTGGTTGATTCAAAGTAATGGAGATATGAAGGTGGCATAACAGAGCTATCGCTGCCCTCAGATATACTTTTTCATTTTTCTGATCCATGATGGTTTCTGGAAAAAAGCTTTTGCATGATTTCAAAGTATTACAAAAGCCCACTGAACTCCTTTGCCAGATACCATAGGAGAATGGGGGGAAAGGAACATGTGGACTCTGTGGTTTCCTGCTTCCTTTATCATGTACATTTTTAAACATCCACAATGTTTTCTTAGTTGTACCTTTGGCTTGTCATTTATTGACAACAGGTTCTCTTGGTCTGACCTCATCCTACCATTTCTTTATTATGGAAATGAGGAAGGAGAATTATCTTATTAATAGAGCTTAAGGATTTACTGTAATTCATTTCAGCTCTGTTTTAGGATTGTATGCAGTGTACAAAAACAAGGAATGGGATGGAGGGGAGAGAGAAATTGGAAGCAGATGCTAACAATCCATCACTCCGCCACCTCCTACTAAGATTCTGTAATAATAGTTTTTTTGGTTCTTGTAGGTTATCCGGGCTGTGTGACCGTGGTCTTGGTATTTTCTTTCCTGACGTTTCGCCAGCAGCTGTGGCAGGCATTTTCAGAGGAGTAACACTGAAGGACAGTGTCTCTCAGTGTCAAGTGTGTAAGAAGAGTAATATGAGTGTGTAGGAAGAGTAATATCCATCCAAACATTCAGTTTACCATGGAAAAGGAAATTGAGGGTAAACTCCCATTTCTTGATACCCTTGTCATCCGTAAAACAAACTTTCAGTTAGGTCACAAGGTCTACCGGAAACCAACTCACACAGATCGTTACTTACACAAAAACTTCAACCACCACCCCCGACAGAAAAGAGGAATAATCAAAACATTAATGGACCGTGCAAGACGGATCTGTGAACCACAGTTTCTCAAGGAAGAAATTAATCATCTAAATCACGCACTGTTAGCAAACGGCTATTCCAGAAATGAAATCAGAAGGGCCATTAAACCAAACAAAAATCAGAAAACTCAGGAAAAACAGTCTCCCATAGGAAAGGTATTGTTGCCATTTATTAAAGGAGTCACTGATAGGATGGAGAAACTTTTGAAAAAACATAACCTACAAACAGTGTTTAAACCCACCAAGAA
Source organism: Euleptes europaea (assembly GCF_029931775.1). Taxonomy (NCBI): domain Eukaryota; kingdom Metazoa; phylum Chordata; class Lepidosauria; order Squamata; family Sphaerodactylidae; genus Euleptes; species Euleptes europaea. The sequence continues at coordinate 98,121,924 of NC_079314.1, forward strand.
AATACAACAGATGCTACGATCAGCAAAAGACAAAAGAGACCCCCTCACCTCTGCAGGAGTATATCGTATACTTGCAGTTGTGGACAAGTTTACATCGGGACCACACAACCCAGCATACAAACAAGGATAAAAGAACATGAAAGATACTGCAGACTTGGCCAACCTGAGAAATCAGCAGTGGCTGAACATGGACTGACCCAAACAGGACACAGGTTCTTATTCCAAGACACTGAAAGACTGGACAATTCTACCAACTATTTTGTCAGATTGCACAGAGAAGCCATTGAAATTCATAAACATCAGCACAACTTTAACAGAAAAGAAGAAAGTTTAAGAATGAATAAGGCTTGGCTTCCTGTCCTGAAAACCTCCAGACTAACAAAGACTACAGTCCACAATAGCCATGCGGATTAGCTTTGGATTTCACACATTAACAGATCACTTCAGGATATAGTGGTTCCATACTAACATACCACACCCTCATTAGCACATTATCTTGATACTTACAGGACAATGATTAGCACATTACCTTTGATACTTTTTGCAGGACAATGATTCAGCTCAACCCCCCCCTTTCTGACTATATATTACTCTTCCTACACACTTAACACTGAGAGACACTGTCCTTCAGTGTTACTCCTCTGAAGATGCCTGCCACAGCTGCTGGGGAAACTTCAGGAAAGAAAATACCAAGACCACGGTCTCACAGCCCGGATAACCTACAAGAACCAATGAACTCTGACCGTGAAAGCCTTCGACAATAGTTTTTTTTCTTTCTGATTTTCAGCTTCTATCTGCTGCTAAATTTTTCCAGCTTGAATCATTGCAACGACACTGTGAGATCATCTGTGCAAAAAGTATCAACACAGAAAATTGTGTGGATATTTATAATCATGCCAAGGTAAAACGTAACTGCTGATAAATACGCCTGTGAGTGTGTGTGTGTCTTTACCAATTCATGCAAAGATGATGCTCAAAGGACACTTTTTCTGAGGAATGGAATCAATTTACCCCATTACCATTATTCAGTTCGCTACTTACATGTAACACCATCTTGTGACCTCTTATTTCCAAGACTAGTCCATTCAGTGTCCTTAAAAAACCCAAAAAATTGGAAGCATCATCCTGAGAGCTGATGTAACTTGAGGGATAAGAGTTAACCAGGAAGATGCTAGTTAAAAATTCTCACCTTGGTTCTGAACTGAGTAGGTGGCCTTAAGCAAACTAGTGTTCTTTCAACCTCTGCTTCAGCCTTTCTCTCGCTCCCCCACCAAGCTGTAATATGGTGACCACCGGAAGTGGTGGGGCTTTTGTACTTTTGTCGTCATCAAAATCTGTAAGTGTTTTCTGGAAATAAACATGAAATTTTATTTTGTAACCACTGCACCATCTCTGGTCTTTCTGATGGCCTGCAGCCATGAGCCACTAGCTACATTGAGCTGGTGTAAGTGTTAGAGTCCTCATTCATGCTCACCGCTAGTATGTGACAGCCTCTATCACTGTCTGATGCCACTGAATTAAGCATTTGGCGACAAGAGCCATGTGGACTGGGCCATTTCAGTGAATCCTTCCCAGCCTCTTAGTTGTTCTCCTCCCTAGCATGGGAAGATGTCCCTGCGGAAAGCAGGTGCGAATGGGGGTCAGAGTATATGCTTGCCACAAAGCCATGCAGTCTAAGAAAATGCCATGGAGTCTAAGAAAATATAGATTTAGCCTGGGTTACATAGACTTGCCTCCTTTACAGATTGTCTTCCTACGTCCACCTGATTTGTGTGCATCCAAATCTTTCCTTGAATTATCTATTGGTCATCTTAAATTGACTACTTCTTAAGATGGTTTGGGAAATCAAAGCCATCCTTTTCACTAATCTATGGCCAGGATCAAAAGAGCTTGCGGACTTGGGCAGGCCCAGTGGGGTTCTAAACATTTTTCAATAAATAAAAGAGCTCTGTGCCAATTCATCAACTACTCAGTTCCAAGGGACGTTTGCCCATGTGACCAGTTGTTGTTTCAGAACCACAGGCCTAAATCCCTCTTGGGCAGAACTCAATCCCCCTTGGGTATGCAGAACTAATTTTGCAGTTTGGAGATGGATGTGTGTGTGTGGATTCTCGCCTATATATCTGTGTAATTATTTAACAAAGTTATTTGTTTCTTTTACTTCTTTTCTCCCCCCCCCCCAGTTTCTTGGAGTCACAGAACTAGCTTCCTATTGTGAAGGTTACTTTCTAAAAAATATGATGGTTTTAATTGAAAATGAAGCTTTCAAACAGCTGCTGTATGACAAGAATGGTGACTCATCTGGCCAAAATGTACTGCAAGATTTACAGAGGACGTTGGCAGCACGGATCCAGTCAATTCACTTGTCATCCTCAAAGGGTTCTATTGTATAAAGTTCAGGAAGGGTCCAACGTTCGGGAAAGACTCTGCGAGTGAAATGTTGCCGACGCAGTTTCTTAAGCGAATATACAACGTTCTTTTTCCTACCGGAGTGGTTGTGGGCCAAAGGTGCTGTCGTTTACTTGAATCTTCTCTTGGGCAAGAGGTTGTGGTACGCGTGGCTCTTGTGGGTTTTGGAACCGCAAGGAATTACCGTTCGGATTCTGAACACCGGGAGTGTCATTGTGCAGCTAGCACCAACCGAAGCAGCCCGGGCCATGAGCCCCCGTAAACAACACAAGCCCCTCATACAAGAAGGATGCCATGGAACAATTCTTTGACAAAAACCAACATATCAGGTTGTTTTTGTTACACGGTGTCATAACTTTCTGTCAAAACAGTTGTGTCCCTTTCCCAGAGTCCAGTTGTATGATGCGTTTAAGAAAGAAAAAAAACACACACATAGGACCTGATAGCTGCTGTTTAGCAAGAGTCAAAGAACTGGTAAGACTGTTACAAATGAGAAAATATATTGGTAAATTTTTAGTGGTGGGAACTTTTTAAAATTGTTCATAAAAATGGGGTTGCCTTGTAGTTAAAAAAAAACACAACAACACCTATTTCTTAAGCTCCAAATTTTGTTTTCAGCAAGAGTTGTATTTGAGAATGTATGTAACATGTTATGTTTCCTTTTTGTTTTTTTTTAATGGTAAAATGTACACTGTGTAAACACACCTGAAAAGGTTCTGCTCATAAGCTTTAACCTTTAAGTGGTATAATCTTGCCTAAATGGCTATGGTTACACCAAGAGGTACATTACCAAGGACTCTTACAGTAGTTTGGGGTGGGGGAAATCTGCATGCTAATTGTGGTTTAAGGTTTAAAACAGCAACAAAATTCAACATGCATTTGCATGGTAATGGTACCTGTGAAATGTTATGTTTGTGCTTCATTTTGCCAAGAAAAAAATTGCAATGTTAGTTCTTTGTCAACCAGATTTGTGAAAATATCATATTTCAGGGTTTTATTTTTTGGGCGCGCACAATTTCCGCAGGGAAGAGTTTAAATACGATGATTTCTAGTTATATGAGAGAGGTCATTGCTGGGTTGCTATTCAAGGGAAATGCTGGTATTTTGCTACTGGGCAGAGGTTAAGATTAAGATGATTTATTTTAATGATATATTGAATATGTACTATAGACTGATTTCTTGCCGTAAATTGAGAATGTGTAGAGTATATGCTTATAGAGGTCTGTAACAGGCCTCAAGCTATTTAGCAACATATTTTTAGCAAGACTAACCTATTAAGTGCCACACTTATTCTTCACAATTTACATTTGATCAAACAGTTTCACATGGGGAATCGCAGTAAAGATTTACCAGAATTGTTTCCATGCTAACCTTTTCCTTGGCAAAACTCTGTTGGTTTGCTGGTCTCCTTGACAAAATCATGGCCAAGTCATAGTATTTAGAAGATAGTGTAAAGTAAACCCTAGGTCTTTCATAAGGTGCTACGTCACACTGATAGATTTTTAAAATGTTCAGGAAATCGAGTTTTTGTACTAGACAACAAAATAAGTTGTTCTTTAGTTCTGTACTGCAGATTCCCTAAGTTGTTTTAACCCACTCCTGCAACAACACTTCAAATTGTTTAAACTACCCATAGCATTACAGAGGCAGTAGCATGGCAACAATGTTTATTTTTTCCTTTCCGCACCTGATAATATGATCTACGATTGTAGTATAGAATGTGTCTGTAATGGCAACTTGCCTTTCTGTGAATGCTGTTGAACTTAGAGGGGAAAGAAGCTGACCCATGTTATTGCTGTTCCCCCTGGTGCTTCCAGTGTGTTTGCCGTGCTTCCTTGGGTGCTGAAAACAGTGGTACCCAAACGAACTCGTAACACATCTGAGAGCCTCATGTCAGTTAATTGCCAAGCTCCCAAACAGTAGACAGTGCTGCAGAAAAGACTATAGGTGTTTTCACAAGTGACACCGAAGGTCTGGGAATGTAATCTCTTGTGGGATAGAAAGCAGGCCATTTTAAACTAAGTGCACCTTCTATTAACTGTAACGTCATATGCAAGTTTCAAAATAAAAAAACATATTTTAAGTGCTGCTTGTGAAAAATGGCCCAAGGCCTCTGTAAGTACGTTCATGGTGGTAGGATTAGCCTGTGAGTACCAAACTGAAAAATAAGCCTGCATGTGGGTCCTATTAATAAGAGACCGACTACTTGTTCAGAGGCTACTGCTCAACAACTAGATTGTAAACAACAGCTCGACTGAATGTTGATCATTTCCATCAGCCACATAATTCTGATTTTGTTCAGCTCTCCATTTTTTCCCTATGTTGTTCCTCCACTGGGAGTGGAAGCGGAGAATGGAAAGATCATTGGCTTTACAGGTCATGCAACAGATCTGACTGGAACCTAATCTGCCACTAGGTGTTTCGGACAAATTAAGATACATCGCCCACTCCCACCAATGAATTTCATCCACAGCATTTTTTAAAATAAAGGATCTTGAGGGGAGATGATTCCTTAGAGGTGAGACATTTTAATCTCTAGTTCCCAGACAAGAGGACATCACTACAGTTAGTAAGGTACTGTCATTCATCCTAAACAAAAAGTACTCAGCAGCAAAGTATGCTTTTAGAGAGCCAGCGTGGTGTGGTTAGGAGCGGTGGTTTGGAGTGGTGGACTCTAATCTGGAGAACCGGGTTTGATTCCCCACTCCTCCACATGAGCTGCAGACTGTAATCTAGTGAACCAGGTTTGATTCCCTTGGGCTAGTCTCAGCTCTCTTAGTGCTCTCTCAGCTCCACCTACCTCACAGGGTGTCTGTTGTGGGGAGGGGAAGGGAAGGCGATTGTAAGCTCGTTTGATTCTCCCTTAAGTGGTAAAGAAAGCTGGCATATAAAAACCAACTCTTCTTCTTTTTTTGTTTGGGATGAATAACAGTACCTTATTAACTCTGAATCAAGAAAGCTGTTTGCAGACAGACACAGAATAAAGGGAGCCAATTCCATTATTTGGGATAATTAAAAGGCAAACATCATTAATTTTTACATTGGATAAGTATTGGGGATGGTCTTAGAAGCGTGATATTGTGTGCAGTAAATAAACTCCCAGTAAGTATATTTCAAAAGGTAAAACTTATATTTATTCAGGTAAATTCAGTTCACATTCAGGTTGCAGTCGAAAGGAGAGAAAGAATCCTAAACTACAGAATACTATTCCCTATTAAGAACATAAGAAAAGCCCTGCTGGATCAGACCAAGGCCCATCAAGTCCAGCAGGTGCCTCTAGGAAACCCACAAACAAGACGACTGCAGCAGTATTATCCTGCCTGTGTTCCACAGCACCTAATGTAACAGGCATGCTCATCTGATCCTGGAGAGAATAGGTATGCATCATGACCAGTATCCATTATTTACTAGTAGCCATGAATACCCCTTTCCTCCATGAACATGTCCACTCCCCTCAGCTGGCTCGTGGGCTGGATATGGCCCCCAGGCCTTATATTTGACTAACCCCTGCCTTAGGGTCTTTATTTTATCATCTGGGAGCCTCAGAAACTATTCCACGGTATCCAGTTCGATACCCAGGAAGATTAGCCTGCTAGGGGGTCTTTCCATCTTGTGCTCCACCTGTTGTCACAATAGGCCACAAGTCAAGTCTAAAGTATGAGATGGTGCCGTTGCTACTGCACACTATGTTGTGTGCGCAGAATCCACACCACACATGGTGTAGTTTCATCTCTAGCCTAACGACATAAAGGGCATAACGCACCATTAAGGGTGGGTCCCTGAATTTCCTCAAAGTCAGGGAGCCTAGGGTTGCTCAGATCCCTGACAGCTATTTTAGAAGATCAGTTACCTTTTGGATGAGTGTCTTTGATAATATTCTGTTTAATTACACATTTCCGGACTGACCAGATGATCACAAGGGGTGCAGAAATAAACAGCACTCGCTACATAGCAACATGTGTCTCAATGCAGTAGCAGCCACCCTCCCCCCATAACCCCCTTAATTTATGCACAGAAATTATTTTGCAACAGCTTCAGATTCCACAGCTCTTGCTTTCTGCTGTTATTGCTCTCACCCTGCTAATTTGTGCAAACATATCATTTAACTGGCCGAGCTAATCTGCTGTGCTGGTTGTCCGTTGATTGGCATCCCTTGTCAGAGATCAATCAAGTCAGGACAAAGCCAGAGTGAGATTTGAAATAATAAGGTGACGTGCCTTATAAAGCGTTATCTGTGAATGGTACCTAGGCATACGATAGTTATTACAAAGCCTGAAATTACGGTAGGCCCTTGCATTTTGTGGATTCTTGTCTCACAAATTCACTTATTTGCAGTCTCCATCCTCTTTTTGCTCCCTGTGTGCTATCATCATACTTATTACATTGTTGAATTTTGCAGGACATTTGATTTTTTTTGCTACTGGGAGGCAGATCCTGGGAATCAATCAAATGGAGAGGGTTTAGACTGAATGTGTTCGAGTAAGACTGCTTCTTAGTGATATTGTAATAGTGGACTAAATTAAGGAAATTAACCAGTAACGTTGGCTATCTTCTACTAGTTCCTTGAAAGCAAAATGGAGGATACCATGCACCCCTGTAGGGAAGGGGCTGTGGCCCTAGCATTTCCGGTTAAAAGGATCAGGTAGTAGATGATGTGAAAGACTTATGTCTGAGTTCCTGGAGAGCCACTGCCAGTCCATGTAGGCAATACTGACTTTGATAGCCAAGGGTCTGACTCAATATAAGGCAGCTTCATGTGTCCAATCTCAATGTTGTTTTGATATGTTTTTGAATTATATCATTTAAACATTTGTTCGTATTGAATTCATCTTGAAGTGTCAAAGCAAAGGGTTTAATTTCAGCATAATATACTCTGCGGGCAGCCAGAAGTGAATCACTTATGTTCAGTCATGCAGTTGGATGCCAACTGTCTCAGGTCATTTTTCTAGAACTGGTTTTTGTTTTTTTTAGGAGCATTCCTTGCAATATTTTAAATCTGAGTCTCCCTCTTGCCCATTCTCTTTTAAACCCTTCCCAACAAGATTAAGATCCGTATTTTGTCAAATGTAATTTTGCAAATCTATTTTGTACTAAAATGCACAGCAACATTTGAGACAAACAAGTTATCGTTTTTAATTGTGTTACACCTAAAGGGGCTAATGTGATTTGCTCTTCAAGTATAAATTCAGTTGCTCTTTTCCTGGAAGTAACGTGCCAGCTCTGTGCCACTTGTGCTGATTTAAAGGCAAGAAGTTAGTAGCATGAGAAAAGAATTTAATATGAATATATGGTCCTCATTAAAAGATGAATCCTGCTCTGCCATACAAATCTGGGTATTATTGATTTGATTTGGAGGGGATGTAGTTAGCAATTCTACAAAATACCTCTCCGGCACATGTAACTTCTGAAATTCACAGGCCTGTGAATTACCAAGTGATTGAAGGGGTCAGATTTAAAGCCTATGTGTCTTTGAGCTGGATGAAGTATATTGGAAAAGGTGGAGACTTCATACTGAGTATGACTCATATTCCCACAACTCCAAACCATAAAGACCATTCCTATCTTCCTGCATTCATGCACTGAAGACCAGTTTACACAACCTGCTGCCCAGGAACAATAGCAGCCTTGAAATCACATCGGCCTTTGTTTCTAGGTTTAAGGAGTAAATCAAAGTGCAAATGCAAGGAAAGTCAGCATTCCCTGGCAAGGTCAGGCAGTCTTGATTCAATGTTCTTCCCACCTAGATGAAGAGGCCTTTTAAAAGTCACCTTAGCTGCACGGAGGCTTTCCCCTGAGCAGGACCTAAACAAATGGGGTCAAATTTAATGTCATAATCACGTGGGCAGGGGCCAGTCGTCCCCGTGGAATCGGCACGACTTGCAGAAAAACATGGCTAGAATAATGTTTAAAGGGCGGGTAAAAGAACAGGTAAAATAGGATCATGATTGTGTCTATTGGGTACGGTCCTGTGTCCCTCTCCATTTGTATGTCTTTCGCCTTCACTTTACAAGTTAAAGAAACACAAAGAAAATTACGGTGGCACACATCTCTCATTCAGCGTATGGCAAAGGTATGTGTTACGATGCATCAGCAGAAGACCACTGGTGCAGATGCTTTTTTAAAAAAAAACCTCATGAACCTCCTCTGAGTAATACAAGCCCTTGGATAGATCCATACTAATGCAAGAGTGTACTAACACAGAAAGCTGCTGTTCTGTTCCCTACCACTTTGCCCTTAAAATCTTCTACGACCTTTTCCTGGACTTCCTGAAGAGTAGGGGCATCTGTATTCTAAATCTTCTCACAGTTTGGAACATGCCCTTTCTGTTTCCTAATTGTTTATGGGAGGAAGTAACACAATGAAATCAGGTCCTTCCTTCAGGAAACAAAATCTTGTGCCAATTCAGCCTTGTACAGCTCAACTGATTTGCAACTAGTGGTGAGTGTAGCCCGTCTACTATGTAGCAAAAACCTCGGTAACATCTAAAAGTATTATTGCTTTACAAGAATTGTGCTGATAGGCAAGCCAAGGAACAGCTGCATTCGTGTTCTGTAAATGGGCTTGTAGCACAAAGCAGTGAAGTGTACGAAGCTGGGCCTAAGCTGATTTAGACCTGCCTGCTTCCATTCCAGCACCCAAGCTCAACTGCTGTGAACACATTGCTTTAGTGACTTTGCAATAAAATAAAGCAAAGAACAAGGGGGAGGGGAAACCTTTGAAACATACCAGGATAATAATATGTAGCACCTTGATGGCTTTTAAAAATAAAGGATTGTTTGTATGTATGAATATGCATATTTTGAAACCAGAGGATATTCACCAGTCATCCTCTCTTTTGTTGGGGGTAGATTTGGTTATTGGTTCTGTGCACTGCTCCCCTTTGGAGGGGGTGGGGGTTCTGGTCCTTGAGGTTGTAGCTCCAAAAGTGTGGGGTTCCCCCAAAACATTTTTCTACCTTTTAGGGAATTCCCTTCACATTGATCTGTCATGGAACCCTGGATGCGGTAAAGGATTCTGGGGCATGTTCTAGGGCATTCACTAAATTCAAGCTGTGCTTCACCATCACTTCACATTAATTGAAAGCGTGCCCTAAAACATTACCCAGCACTCTCCTGCTGCTGTAGATTGCAGAGGAAAGTAAAAAATTGTGGCCAGGCTATCTTTCGGATAAGCTTCCCTGCCATTGCTGATCTTCTTACGGAAGAACCCCTGGTAATTTTCCAAGGAACGCTAGAATTTCCCCAGAATACAGTTTGAAAATGACTGCTCTGAAGGATGCTAGAAAGTGAAGCTCACCATATCAGGCAAGAAATTTCTCTATGGAAATTACAGCCTCTTGCTTAAAAAAAAAAATCCAAGGACTATGGATCAGAATTAATATTGGCTTTGGGGATGGATACTAGTCTCGCTGACCTGCCCACACTCCTAGCCAATTGTTAAGTGCCTCCTTTACAGGGATCTACAGTTCAAATGGAAGAGTTTATGTTGGTGGTTTGTACTGGTGGTAAATCCTATTTTTTGGACCTGTCTTAATAAGGACCCGGTAGGGTGGGGTGTGAGCGATGCTTCAGTGCAACTTGGAAGGGACCACAAAAAACAACAAAAAACAGTGTATGTATATACTTATCTATAGCCTACTGTTTCTGTATTTGAATGGTTTTGGTAACTTGTCAACAAGTGATTGTTCTTATTGTGTTTACTGCTCTGAAATTCCTTGCATGACTTCTGGCATAATAAATTCTTTAATAAGAAAGATATCTCTATACTTATATCTATAATATATATATATATATATATATATTGTTAGCCTGCAAAACATTTGTCAGACAGCCATGTTTTGTGCAAATTGTATATTACTGTTGTGAGCAACATTGGAATATGACCTTTAATTAGTTGTTGGCATTAAAAATATGTTTTTATGGATAATAAACGTGTGGCAGTGTGTTAGGAGGGCACAGAATTCCATATTCATCAACATCTTTTCAGTTTCACATGACACAGAAGCAAATCTTTATTTTTAGGGTTGCCAACCTCCAGGTGGTGGCTGGAGATCTCCTGCTATTACTGAAGTGCCTGGTTGTCTTATAGAGTCCAATGATAGACAACAAGGAGGAGGTTAGGTTAAAGCAACAGTTCTTTATTTAGCTAAACACAGACCTGGGGTGAAATAACCAAAGATAAGATGCAAGGTTACTTACCAGAGAACAAAGGAAGCTCAGTATCATTTATGCATTCGGATGGGGCAGGCCCCTAGCTGCTGACAAGCAGATTGATATACAAAAGCACTAATACACATTAGGTCTCTACTTCACGTTAATTAGCATAGCCTATAGATATTGCCCGAAGGCGTCACTGAGAGAGGGCTTGCTCTTGTGAGCTAGGAAGTAGAAAACACATTCCTAAGGTTTGAGGTAATTCAGAGTTTTTTCTCTACTGGTGTGAGGCCATACCAGGCACAGAGAACATGATTTGTTGGTTCATGGCTCCCGGATGCCAACTTCCCCAAAGCTTTCATGTGTGTGCATGTGAGTACACAGTATTTTATACCAGCCCTTATATCTGGGCATTACATTACAACTAATCTCCAGCCAATAGAGATCAGTTCACCTGGAGAAAACTGCTTTGACAATTGGACTCTATGGAATTGAAGTCCCTCCCCAAACCTGCCCCCCTCAGGCTCCGCCCCAAAAAACTCCCGCTGGTGGCTAAGAGAGACTTGGCAACGCTATTTGTTTTCCTTGTGACTTCTACTTCATAACTGAGCTATCATTCCAGTGACTCGTCTTCTCATATCGTGACCACACAACGTTTAAACAAACGTCTTATCTTTGATTGCACTCTATGGTCCTGGAAATGATTTGAAAGCGCTCAATGTCCGTGCTTTCAACATACGCTTATAGCACGATGTTTCAGCGTCCTTTCCCCCTGAGGAGCGTATACCTTTAAAACGTTGCATATCTCTCCGCCCCTCTGTAGTCAGCTGTGTAGCCCTCCTCCCCTCCCAATCCCCCCCCCCGCCACAGGAATAAAGGGAATAAAATTCCGTTGCATTTAGCAGAGCTGCGTTTCCTAAAGTTGCACACACGCTTCTCTGCCCCACTCATCTGAAGCTTTCCCTGGAATTAATACTTCGCGCTCCAAATGGCCACAGCAAACCCTGTTGTTTGGTCTGGGGAATTTCACCTTTCACACACAAGCCTGAGCCCAAGAACCGGCTGCCTTGGAGCCCTTTGAAATTGAGAAGGACTTCCCTCCCCCGGCTCTGCTAGCACAGCGAGAGAGAGAAATTCATGGGTAAAGGAAAGAATTTTTTTATAACATTTTTTATTGTTTTTTATATTACAGTAGTTCCATCATTAAGATTATTATAGGATATAAGCAATATTTCTCTATTTTATATAACTAATTAATTCATATATTTACATTGACTTCCCCTCTCTCCTCCTCTTATCTTTTGATAACTTTATTATCACCTTTGCATGTAATTTCTAATTTAATACACTACTTCATATATAAATCAGGTTGCAACTCTTAAAATCTAAATCATTAATCTTAATAGTATTTCCACCTTAATCAATTGAATTAGAACAAAACATAGCCTTCAATACTTCCCAATTTAAATTCATTTTGAGAATATATATTGTCCATGCCTCCCATTCTCCCACAAATTCTTCTCCTTTTGATTTACTAATGCCGTAAGTTTAGCCATTTCTGCTAGTTCCAAGGGTAAAGTATTTACACTCTAAATCCGATCATGCTCCTGCCTCTTTCAAGGGAAGGGCGGAATGTTTTACAGCAACAATACAATGCTGGCTCTTTGCACCAGCACCCCTTTCCTTTGCGCAGGGAGGCATTCACCAAAAGATCGGCTTAAAAAGGGGGTATTAAGAGGGGGGAGGGGGGAAGTGTCAGCGAGGGCACCCAGTCAGGCCCCGGATAAGCAAGCTCCGTGTTCTCCCCCACCCACCCGTCTCGTGGGAAAGTCTCTTCAGTTTGGGAGGAAGGGGCGAAGGCCGGAGGCACTAACACTTCCACTTCAAAGCCTTCCTATTGTAAATCAACTATCTGTTCTCAAGGTGTCAATTCGGCCAGAAACCTGGCACCTCTAGAAGCTTGAAAGAACCCTGATGTTTTGCATTTCAAAGATTGTGTGTGTGTGTAAAGTGCCGTCAAGTCGCAGCCAACTTATGGCGACCCGTTTTTGGGGTTTTCATGGTAAAGAGACTAACAGAGGTGGTTTGCCAGTGCCTTCCTCTGCACAGCAATCCTGGACTTCCTTGGTGGTCTCCCATCCAAATACTAACCAGGGCTGATCCTGCTTCGCTTCCGAGATCTGATGAGATCAGGCTAGCCTGGCCCATCCAGGTCAGGGCACGTGTAATCAATTCTAGTGGGTGTCCCCTATAAAGATAGCCTGTATTTTCCCCATCTGTATTCTGACCTTAAGTTTGTACAGAACTACTGACCCGTTTGCTTTCTTAATAAAACTTTTAAAACTCTCTGCAACGTCTGGAGCGAAGCTTACTATCGCTGAAATGCAACGAGGTACTGAAGTCTGACAGGAAGCTTGTCGCGCTTCCATAATGTCATGGATTATGCGACTGAAAACGCAGGCAGGCCGAGTTAAAACACAGCGAGGGGAAAGTCAAGACGCGGAGGGGAAAATTTGAAAGCGCGGCCAAACCGTGCAGTTCGAGCACGGCGATAATGCGTAGTAGGTAAAAGGTGCGTGAAGGCCCTCAGTTGAGTCTCAGCTTGTACAGCCTGGAGCCGTTACAACTTCGTGGTTGTTCTAGGTTACCACCCCCCACTACCGCCACACAGCACACTTTTATCATTGCCAAGACTACCAGGGGGGGGGGAGAAAGGACGGACACGTTTAATAAATCAACCTGAACAGATTTCACGTTGGCACTGAACCCCTCCCGGGCCCCCAATCCCTTTGGCCCGCTTCTAACTCCCTCGGAAGTCATTCGACTCACGGGGCTTCACTCCGAGCGCCGCGCGGGCCGCCTCAACGACAAAACGCGAGCGCCTCCCTCGCCCAATCAGCGAGCGCCCTCTTCCTTCTCCCCCACCAATGACGTGCGAGGAGCCGCAGCTGTCTCGGGCTGTCAACACAGCGTGAGGGAGAGACTACATCCGCTACGGTCATCCAGTCCGCGTGACCGGCACTCGTTGATGACCTCACTCCCCCCCACGGCCTTCAGACCTGATAGGCTGCGCGGAGCTACGTCATCAGGGAGCGGTTCACCGAAGGCGGAGCGGAAGGGAGCGTTCAGGGTTCCCGGAAGAGGCTTGCACGTGTACAAGCGGCGGTGCTCGTAGGGATCGTTCTCACCTGCCGGAGCCATGAGTTGCCCTGTCACCTGCGCGGCTTGGGTTGCAAGGGGCGTTGCCAAGGAAACGCCTGACAAGGTGAGGCCTCGCGAGCTCGTGCTCCGTCCTCGGGAGACTCCCCCGCCAGTGGTCGCCTTATCCGATGGCGTCATTGATTTGGAATGACGGTTATCCCTCAGTGGCTTCACTATGTATCTGTTGCTCGATAATGAGACAGCAGGGTAGACTTCCCCTGACTATGGAAGATCCACTGATTTAGCAATTTGTAATAATCTCTTTTCCTTTTGGGTCTCCTTCTCCTCCACGAACCATTTTACCATATCAATAACATCCGGAGAGCTTCTTGGCGGTGGTAGGTGGGTGGGATTTGAACCCTGGTCTCTCAGATGGTAATCGGACACTTTCCATTATGCTACGCTGGCTCCTGTTTCAGTATAACTGTTTAGGGGTTTTTGTGGGTGTCATTGCAGGTCCAACTTGACAAGGAAGAATTGAAGCGTTTGATCTCTGAGGCCAAAGAAAGATTGCAGTAAGTCTTGACTGCTATGGTGCATGAATATTCTGTGCACCACATGTAGTTAATTTTGGGTAAAGCTGAGGGTTGTTTTAATGCTTGGTTTACTCAGGGGTATGCTGTATTTTGTATTAAGTTATGTAAGTAAACACATCGATTATGTTAATTAGAATAATTCAGTTTTGTAAATTAAGAAAGGCTGGCTGATTGGGATCTGTGGGTTCATTCTCTCACTCACTCTTACAATCTATAGAAACCCAATGTTCAGTAATAATTTTTTAAAGCTATTTTATGTAACCTGGTCTCGTATGTCAGTTCCACAGAACAAAAACATGATTCATGAACGGCTTTGAAGCATTCATTTGTGGAGGGAGGGGGACCAGTTGACACAGCTAATGTGGGAACTGATAACTGTTTGCGCTTTGGTGCACATGCAAGGCTTCCTCATGCCAGGAAGATAGAAACTGCAGCCTGTGTGATGGCCCCAGAATCATCCATTAAGGTTTTTTCTTGTGTGTGTCAGAGTGGGGATTTGAATCTGTGTCGTCTTGGCTCCCTATAGCTATTATACCACACTCGCTTGCTTAAACTTTGCCTCCTGTTCCATAGAGAAACAACAGATGGTAGTGATGATGACTGCCATGAAGAGGCTGCTGGTGACGCCATGGATGTTGTGGAGGCATCTGCGCCTGAAGATGGGAATCCTGACGAAGCTGAAAAGCTTGATGATAATGAATTGGCAGAATATGATCTGGATAAATATGATGAGGAAGATGCAGGTAACGCCAGCTTGTTACTCTGTTCCCAGCTATTGACTGCCAAAATGCTCCATAAGTTTTCACATGGGTGTCAGCCCAAAGTAGATTTTAGGAAAAATGACTTCTTTATTTAATTATATTTTTGTACCACTCTTCAAGGAGTTCAGGGTATCATGCATAGTTCTCTCCTCCATTTTATCTTCACACCAACCTTGTGAGGTAGGTTAATTGTAGGAAGAGTGACTGGCCCAGTGAGGTTGATGGCAAAGCACCAACCTGGTGCTCCCCTGACCTGATGCTTTAATAACTACACCTCACTGGCTATACCCATGTTTATATAGTAGTTCAAGTTGCACTGAAAAAATAGCTAGGATTACTGCTTGGATAGAGGGAAGAGGAAAGGATTGCCAGTTTTATGCGTGTGGGGGGTATGCCATTTGACGTGCTGTCCATCTCTCAGCTATCGACATACACAGTGGATATCTGAAATTTTCTGGGCCAGAAGAGATCCAGACTTTACCCCCTCTCCCCAAGCTAAGAAGGGATCTCTGTACACTAGTCCCCAGCATCCAGAGACTGAATATGAACATAAAGAAAGTGGTTGCAGCACAGTTTCTTTCAAATCTCAGTCACTCACTGCCTGGAGACTTTCTGAAAGCATCTGGCAGGCAGCTGTTGGGAACTAGGTACTGGTCAAGGTAGACTAGTGGTCTAGTACAATAGGGTTTTTCTCGTGTTCCTTAATAATAATTGTATGCCATCAAGTTGTAACCAACTTATGGCGGCCCCAGGGCCAGGGAGTTTTCAAGGCAAATGATGAGTAGTAGTGGTTTGCCATTGCCGCCTTCTGCACAGCAACCCCAGTCTTCCTTGGTGGCCTCCCATCCAAGTTCTAACTGTGCTGACTCTGCTTAGCTTCCGAAGTCTGCCAAGATCAGGGTGCTCTTGTGTTCCTGGTGGGAAGAAAATTCTCCCCACCTCTAAATATGGTGATTGGTGAGGCCATGAGAGTGGACCATAACCACATCTACCAGTTCTCCCCAAACCTACCTCTGTTATATCCTACCTCTGCTTTGATCTTCAGAGGAAAAAGGGAAAAATAATATTACAGGTGGTGGGGTGAGAGCTTTCATAACTGAGGCATCAAAAATAATAATTAAGTATTGATTACATGTGTACACAATTTTGTTTCAATCTCCATGATTTTCTTTGCTACAACACCTTTTATGCCGAGAAATTCCCTTCTAAAAGTTGTGCTTTCTTCTGTCCCCTGATCCTAAAGTGGAAAATATATAGCCACTAGTTCTTACTATTCTCTAGCTTTATGCCTTGTTCTGTGAGCTGTGACTGAAGTCAGCACTTCTTTGTTCTGTTTCTGAGCTTCTTTCATGCCTCAGATATGGCTGTTGGTCTAATCCAGGGGTGGGGAACCTCAGGCCTGGGGCCGTATGCGGCCCCCGAGGACATTTTTTTGTGGCCCTCGGGAGCTCCGGGGCCCTGCTGCAGAGGCGGGGCACAGGGCGGCCCTCCCAGAGGGAGTTCCTGGCTTACAGTGGCGCTGCGGCGCCCTTTGGACCGCCTCTCGCCGACTGTCGGCTGTTGAGCAGCAAGAGGGAGGGGGAAAGGCTGGTGGCTCCCTGCGGCAGAGCATGCATGCAGGAGCCGATCGGGCTTCGGGGGGGCCCTTTTGTGGACTCTGGGGAGGAGAGGTCATGGAGACTGGGGCCCGGTCGCGCAGGGCTCTGTGCGCCGCCGGGTGTGTGTGTGTGTGTGTGTGTGGGCAGGGGAGGCTGGGGCCCGGTCGCACAGGGCCAGCGTGCGCGGGTGTGTGTGTGTGGGGGGGAAGGCTTTTCTCTCTTTTCTTTTTTTGTCACTCTTTCTCCTTTCTCTCCCTCTCTTTCTCCCTCTTTTTCTGTCTCTTTCTTTGTCTCCCTCCGTCCTTTTCTTTCTTTCTCCCTCTCTCTCCTTTTCTTTCTCCCTCCCTCCCTTTTCCTCTTTCTCTGTTTTCCTTCCTCCCTTGCCAATCGACTGTGGGCTAGGCCCCCCTGGCACCTCGTTTGCTCAGGCCCACTGCTGGCTGCCCTTCCGCCTGGGATGGGGGAGTGGGGGCACCCTGCAGGCCTTCTCTGTGTGGCCTCCCCTGGGGTTGCCAACCTCCAGGTGGTGGCTGGAGACCTGGCAACCCTAGCCTCTCCCCCCCACCGGGAGATCTATACCTGGTATGGCCCCTGAATGATGTCATAAATGTGCAAATGGCCCTTGGCAGGAAAAAGGTTCCCCACCCCTGGTCTAATCAGTGGTGTGCCTTGACCAAGAACAAACTTACTTTACTAAGAAAATGGATGCTTCTGATGTTTTCACGTGCAGTTTTGGCTGATCGAGTGCATTCAGCTCGTGAAATGCTCAACTTTCTTCTGCAGGTACTGAGAGTCTTGGAGAGGCCTTAGCTGGTCTTGCAGTGTATGGAAGCAATGAAAATGATCCTTACATTACTATTAAAAATACGGTGAGTAGTAAAGCACTGTTCTGTTCTGCAAGGCTAGAGGTCAGATTCAAATGAGCTTTGCCAGACTGGCGCAGCCACCCCTGGGGAATTGCCCTGGTTTGGACACTGTATTGTCAGTTGGTTAGGTTGGTGCAGTGGAACAAGGTATGGCATTGGTGGCCATTGAGTCCTCTCAGCTTGGTCAGTCTCCTAATGTGTGTCTGGAACCCCATATGCATGCTTGGCAGTAAGTTCCAGTAAACTTGGAGGGGCATACTTCAGAGTATGCATAGAATAGGCTTGTTTTAACTTATTTAAAATATTTATATTCTATTTGTTTTCCTGATCAGTGGAACTAAAAACAGTTGCAGAGTTCTGTGGCAACTTCTTTTGAAGACACTTCTTTTCCGGCTCGTTGGAAATATTTTCAGATATTTTGCAACCTCTGTGGTAGTTCTGTTTTAAAAACAGAATGGAAAGGAATACCTTGGAAGATTAAATCCTTGTAATTGTCCATCTTGTTGGCTTTAGATTTATGTACAAAGCTCCCATTATAATCAGCACATTTAATTAGGTTTTATTGTCACTATACTGAGAAAGAGAGCTTGCTTGAGGTTTCAATCTTGGACTCTAGATTCAGATTGTATATGAAGATTGTGGTAGACTTTATGAAAAGATGCTAGATGTCTAGATACTGTAGACATGTTTATTGTTTACACACAACTAATCTTCACTTCAATTAATGTGCTATATAGTATATAATACATTATTGAGGAGTTAAGTGTTTTCAATGTTCATAAAGTTTAGCTTAATATCGAAACATGCTGCTAGTCCTATTGGGACTGTACAGAAATGTTTCTGTCCAATTAATAAACTTACCTTGCCAACAGAGGGCTCATCTCATGCATCTGACAACATAGGTTCTAGTCCAGAAATACACTTACGTGTATTACTTTCCATTTTTTCCTATGTTATGTGGCAAAAACGAATATACATCTGCTGAGGTAGCATTTGTTGGGTATTGATTGTAACTCATATTCTCTCTTGCAGAAAATGAAGGTCTTTATATTTAAAATTCGTTATAATCCCAAACACTGTGCTTGAATTTACTAATGAAGTTACAAATAACGTAACTTATGTTGTTGAAGCTGCAGAAAAAGTTTGATAACTCAGTTTTTCACATATTTGAATTTTTCCCCACAATTTCCAAATTTCTGGAAATGTTGCATCTCTCAGCTGATTGTGTTTTCCTTTGTTCTTTAGGATCAATATGAGCATGAAGACTTTGGGATTAAATCTAGTGACAATCTTGTTGTTTGTGGCAGAGTTGATAAAGACCATTGTAGTCTGGAAGTTCATGGTGGGTAAACCCTTCTTGCTGTAAGAAAATTCTTAGGATAGCCAGTAAGAGTCCCTATGGGTTTATAAATTGAGTCCTTTGTTAATTTCACTTTGAATTGAGATTACCTCCGTCTTCATATTTGAACATGCCGTCCTGATGATGCTGTTAGCATTGGGGCAAACTTGGGTGTTTGTGTCATGTATTTGCCATAAGGGTTTGCTTTGTTGACTGTTACACTTTACTGATTTAAGAATTTTTTTTAACATTCTTTCAGTTTATAATCATGACGAGGAGTCCTTTTATGTTCACCATGATCTCATCTTATCGGCATATCCTTTAAGTACAGAGTGGCTGAATTTTGATCCTAACCCTGATGATTCTACAGGTGAATAAATCTCTGCTTATTGTTCCATAACTGGCATTTTTGGAATAATTAGCTTGTTGCTTGGTTTGTCAGCTTGTTAAAATAGATTTTGTTCTGAACAGGGTTTTTTTTTTCCTCCTCACCGGTGTGTTCTGATGCTGGGAAGGAACAACAGAGGCTTGTAGGAACCAGTTGTTTCAAATTAACACTGTTGTAAGATGCTGGGAACAGGAGCAGCTAAACTGAGGCTGGAGTAAGAACTCAGCGTGACACCCAAGTGACATTCCCTTTGAACTACTAGCATTTCAGCTACAGAACTACAGAAGGGTAGTCAGCCAAAAATTTAACTTTCTCTTCATTCGTGTAGAGATATGAAGGCCCAGAAAAGAACAGTGAAAATGCAGAAGAAAAAGTTAGTTTTCCTAGGGCTATTTTCAGTTTTTCCTATGGAAAAACATGGGGAGCGCTGGGCGGGGGGTGGGGAACCTGTGAATATTTTCTTTTAGAATGAGTGAAATGTTTCTTAGGGCAAGGTTTTCACACCTAACATGAATAGTGTGAAAACATCTGAGGTCAGTTTTTGATGGAAAAATTGGGAAATTTCAAGGAGCACTGGGGGGAAAAACCATTTTGGAATGAGTGAAATAAAAGACTGTTTTACTCAAAATGTGTAATATAAACATTATGTAAGATAATATATAGTATTACGGTATATTGTGATAATTATATATACTCTTGAGAACATTTTCAGGAATATTTTTATTGTAAATAATTTTGGCAACAGTATGCTAGGTATTTAATAATATATTATCAAGTTAAAGTATTATCAATTTTTTTAAGTTTTAGCTTAATATCCACATATGCTGATAGCCCTTCCTGTTGCGACTGTATGATAGTGTTTCCGTCCTTAAAATGTGCTTTCTTTTTGTTTACTACAGTTGTTGTTTTTTTACTTACAACATTTTTTTCCTATGTCTCAGATGTGACATGTGCCCTATGGTAGCATAGTGTGCAGTAATTTGCAACTCCTTCTCAAAGTATTGGGCATACTTGCAATTTTTCTTATACAAAATAAGACATTTATACTTTAATTCCATAAATATGCCAAATAGTAGAATAAGAATAAATAGTAGAATAAATAATGCATTTTAGGTTGTCCAATCAATAAAACAAGTTTAGGAATAGGAAAGTGAGTATTACATATACTGCAACTCTTCCCTAAAAAATTTTCTTTCTATGAAAAAAATCTGTAATTTCCCCCACCTCCTTGTGAATTCTAAATTCTGAAAATTTTACATCCCTATGGTTATCATAGGATATTTCTAGGATTCACCTTGTTGAAGGATGGGTAGCCTGACATTTTCCAGTCAGAGTTGTAATTTTGAAACTGCGTTACCAAAATAGCATTCCAAACCATTTCGAGAACTCCATTTTATCTTGTCAGCTAGTGGACTAATTCTGAGAAGTTACAGTCGTTCCTTCAGATAGCTTGAAAAGTACATTTCCTTTTTATTTATATTGAGAGCAGGAATTCTGGGTTTAGATTTGAGGAGTGCAGGTTTGAGTCCTTACTCGGCTAGAAAGCTTGCTGCGAGTGCTTGTGCATGCTGTTGCCTCACAACCTAACTGATCTCCCGGAGTTACTGTAAAGCTAAGATGTGTTTGGCTTCCTGGGTGAAAAAAAATTCTACTCTAAATGAAAGGAATAAATATTTTTCTGTATCCCAAACATTTATGGTAAGGAACAGTGCTGTATAATGTTACCTCTGTGTTCTTATCCTACATTCCAACGCTTATTTGCATTTTTATGGTGGTATTAAGCTTTATGAACAACAGTATTTTTTAAAGTAGATGGCTTTCTCAGTGCAAGCCTTTTTATTTTAAACAAAGGGTCACTTCAACCGTTGTATAAAACTATGGTTTAATTAAACTATGGTTAATGTGAATGTCTGCTAGGCCATCAAACCTGGAACTCAAGTTGGCTTATTAACCTCAGTCTTAACTATGGTTATACGTGTTGTCTGAATGCAGACATCCTGGCTTAACCCGGGCTTGTCCTCTGGCAAAACTCTCCCAGACTGCAGAGAGAAAGCAATGAAATCAGTGTTTCTTGAGGCAAGCCAGGATCTGGGTAATTGAGAGCTGAATCTGCGATGCCCAGGTTAGTCATAGGCCCTTTATGCATGGGAGGTTTTGCCTTGGGTTTGCCATTCTCTAGCTTCACATTTTCCCCATCCAAATTCTTAAAACTCTGTGTGGAGTTTGGAGAATTCAGATGGGGAAAATGTGCAGCTCGAGAGCAGCAAACCCAAGGCAAAACCTCCCATGCATAAATGGCCATAGTTAAATAAACTAATTTTGGGTTATGTCTGAACCAAGCCAAAAGGTATTCTGTTCTACTTCAGTTCATCATATGATTGCATGTAAATATGTTAGGTGAAGTCAGGACAGATATCAGATTGTTAACAACTTGAATGGCCTTGTGACTCCTATGCAATTACTCTGGCACATTCCTCTTGCAGGAAATTATGTAGCTGTGGGTACAATGAGCCCCGTTATTGAAGTCTGGGACCTTGACATAGTAGACTGCTTAGAGCCAGTCTTTTCCCTTGGAAGCAAGAAAACGAAAAAGAAGAAAAAGAAAGGCAAGAAGGTAACAAAACATTTTATAATAACGTTAAGCTACGATACTTTTGGATAAGGACTAAAGGGGGCTGTCCTTTTTAGTTTCAAATGGTAAAATGCTTTCAAGCATCAGCTGTGTTAGTTAGTATCCATCAAGTTAGTATCTGTCAAGTATTAGTATCCTTCAAGTAAGATGTAGAACAGACACATCTATCTATCCGTCTGACATCATTTGATGGGTACAATACCCATCCATAAAAATCATGTAACGTTAAATGTTAAAATTCAAACATTCTTAACTTCTTTAAAAGTATGAAATCGCTAGTAGCAAACTGGTTCATTTTCCCCAGAATAATTCATCAGTTTTTCCTTACTGCGGTACATTGTTAGAATTCAGAATATATGGTTCCTAGCTTCATCAACATTTCTTATTCATTTTGGGAGGTAAAGATTGCTGCTTTAAACCTGAGCTGTTACAAAAGCTTACAAAGTAGCTACAGGTGTCACAGAAAGACCTCTCTGCCTGAGACCCTGGAGAGCCGCTGCCAGTCTGAGTAGACAATACTGACTTTGATGGATCAAGGGTCCGATTCAGTAAAAGGCAGCTTCATGTGTTCATGTGATCAGGATAACTGGGTTTTCCAGACCTACTGGCGGGTCCATCTGTGTCTTGGAATTAACAGGGAAGATGGATTGAACAGGTTTGGAAAGCATCTTTGGAAAAAACAAAAGTTCCTTGTCCAATGGGAACTTCTGCATGCAGCCAATCCAAATGTTTTTGCTGGAGAGGCTGCCGGCACACTTGTTAGTAAAATGGTCTCCAGTATAGTCACTGGGTTCAAGGGGAGGAAAACAGCATCACTTTGGGGAACTTCAGTTAATCCAAGTCAATTGTATAGAGCTGGTTAAGCTTCAGTTTCTGAAAGCTGTTTGTGAAGACTCTTGCTAGCAGAAGCTGCAAACGTGTTGGGAGAAATCTGCAAAGGCAGATCAAAGACAGATTATGCAGTTGTCTTTCTGAAACGAGGCAAGAGATTGCTATTAGAGCTTCTGCAGTTGATCAGAGAACTTTCCGTGGCAGCCTCACCCAACAATAGAATTCCTTGAAATATGTGCTACTGCTCCTAGATCACAATCCACGTTATACCTTTAATAGGACCAACCCAATGTCATATACTGGAGTACAAGTTTTCGAGTTCACCAGAACTTACAGAATCATAGAAACAGAGTTGGAAGGGACCTCCAGGGTCATCTAGTCCAAACCCTGCACAATGCAGGAAATTCACAACTACCTCCCCCCCCCCAGTGACCCCCTACTCCATACCCATAAGATGGCAAAAACAACAGTCACCACCCTCCAGGATCCCTGGCCAATCTGTCTTGGAGGAAAATTGCTTCCTGACCCTAAAGTGGCAATCGGCATTACCCAAGTCAGATGTTACAAACATAAAAGCAGATTCTAAGCAACTTTCTGGGTCATTGTGTTAAGATGACCTCCTCCTGCCAGTGTATGGTGGATTTGCTGATAGGCCCAAAAAAAAATTAGGTTTCAGAATTAGATTTCAAAAGGGGGTCAAAAAGGTCAGGCCATCTTTGGGTTGGTCCTAATGAAAGTATTACATAGATTGTGTTCTTGGCTTTTTGGATTTTGGACCAATGCGACAGCAGATAACTAGGCTGCTCCTTGATGGCCATGTTAACGGAGCATCCAAATTACGCAGCTCATCAAGCATGTTTTATATCACCCATGGAAGCGATTAAGTATCTTTTAAATGTTTTTGTTTTCAGAGTTTATCGAAACAAGATAATCGTGAAGGGCATACTGATGCAGTTCTCGACCTTTCATGGAATAAACAACTCCGGTAAAAGAACTTTGGAATGGTGAATGGCTGCAGTGGTGTTCTTTTAGAGAAAGTGACATAGGTATACATAGAATAATCATCCACTGATAATGAAAATAATGGCAAAAATTAGAAGATTTACACCCTGCTTTTCACAGAGATTCATGGCAGCTTACAATAAATAATGTAAATTACTGGTTTCTTTGAAACCTTTGAAGTTGCCTTTTGTGTTTCTTCTTAGAGTTAAGAAAATTGTTGCTGATTGATCTTGCCTTAGGTATCTGCCAGGAACCTGGAAACAGCAGTTCACAGGGCATTGTCTTGTTTAATATGGAAGTCTAGTGGCCATTTGAGACACCGAGCAAGAGTCAGAGTGGTGGTGAAGTGCCAGAAAGGAGGTCTGACCTAGATCAGTTTCCTCCTGCCTCCAAATACAGGTCTCTGGCAGCGAAACAAATCTGTAGCCAAATGTGCACTTGTGGGATCTTGCATAAACTTCACAAAGGTGATAACCTGATTTGTTGCCTCGTGAGTAGTTCATTTTCTTTTTCTTTGCTGTTTATCTGGGTGTTGATAGCCTTTTGAAAAACATTACTTCCTGTGCAGGTTAATTAAAACTCTACAGATGAGTATACTATCTAAATTCCAAAGATTCTGGTTTACAGGAAGCATCTAGTCTTCTGCATCCCTGGTTGACCTTTTTAGACTGTGTGTGATGATTGAACTATTTCACAAAGTAGCTTGGTTTTCTGTGTTGAAATTTTAAACTCACTACTGCATTATTTTTTAGGCATCATTAGTTTGTGTCACCTAGGGCGCTTTCACACATGCCAAATAAGGCACTTTCAATCCACTTTCAATCCATGTTGAAACAGCAAAATCCAGTTGCAAACTATCGTTAAAGTGGATTGAAAGTGCATTATTCGGCATGTGTGAAAGCTCGGTTTCTGCCCCCAAGGCTCTCAGGCAGAATTTACCTGTGACAAATCAGTAGGTCAGGGGAGTACCCCAAGATGTCTTGTTTTTGTCAGGTGAACCAGCGCGCTTGTTTCTTTCAGATCCGTGTTAGCGAGTGCATCAGCTGATCACTCGGTCATTCTTTGGGACATGGCCACAGGCACCCCAGCAGCAGAACTGTCTTTTCACACAGACAAGGTATCTTGACAACTTCTGCTATGAAACCGTAAAAAGAAAAAAAGTACCGCTCATCTAGCTGCTGGCTTAATAGACAATTTGTATAGCAGCTTTACTCATTACTTTTTTTGCTTTTCCCTGCTGTCTAATGAGCAGAATTCAGAAGGTGACTCATTGCCTGGCGCAGTGATAGGCTACACTTTACCTGCAGAATGTATTGTAATCTTGTAGCTGCTGAGAAGCCTGGCTTTAAAAAAAATAAATAACTGGCAGTTTGTAGCCTTAGGCATAACTGCTGGATGCTGGTAGAGCAGCATCTGGTCCTGCCAGGGAGGCATACTGACAGAAGGGAAGATTATAGTCCAGGGTAGCCGTATTAGCTCATTGGTTGGATTGGTATTCCTGCTACAAGAGGCAGTGTGGTGGAGTGGTTAGAGTGTCGGATCTGCCATAGAATTTTGTTGGTTGACCTTGGTGTCCTCCACATGCTCTCCTCCTTACAACAACCCTGTGAGGTAGGTTAGGCTGAGGAGAGAATGATTTAAGCTGCTTTGAGCCCCAAAATACTACCTATCTTGGAGCTAGGAGTTTGGATGGAGCCCCAGAAGGCAGAGACACTGTATGCTAGAGCTGGACAAGGAAATGGTATGAACATTGTGTACTGAAGCGGTTTGGAGGCATTTGGGGCTTAATCCCTTTGGGTACTTAGCAGCCCCTGAGTTTTTCTTTCTCCATTGAATTAACAGGAAGGAAAGAGTCTATCTGAGAAGGATTTTATAAGCCGAATGAAATTGTCTCTTTCCAGTAGGTCCAAAACAGATTTGAGAATGTTAAATCCATTGACTTTGAATGCCACAAAGCAAATATTGGTGGAAATCGATGAAAACCAGTTTGGGGGATTTGCAGATTCAAATCGCTGGTCTGTTTTGCAGGCCATTCAACAGGGAGGCCTGTGGAGTATGCTGATACACATGGAAGGGAACAGGGCTGTTGTGCCCTTAACAGCTATGCAGCAGAGGGAATGCAAACAGGGGCGGCTTTTCTCTTTTTCTGAAACGTGTGACATGACAAGTTGCCCTGCCTGAAATCCTGTCTTCTGCAGGGCTATTAGAAGTATAGGAACCCTTTCCTCTCTTTCTTGAAGTAACTCCTAGCACCAGAAAGGTTTTTGTATCACGGAAACAACTTTTGCAATACTAAAAACTATCTTCTGGTTTAGAACCACTCAAGTAAAACATTGGGGCAAAATACCTCTACAGATGTTTACAAACATTGGTTTAATCTCTAGCTACACTTTTGAGAATGGGCAAGGTAGCGGCAGCCAACTGATTGAGATCCCGGGTAAGCTATGGATAGTCAGGCAGAGCCCCCATTCACAGGGTGTCTGAACTGGAACGATAGCTTTAGGATTGTCATATAATAATTTAAATTCATGAACATTTTCTTAGCTATACACAAGAGTGCCAATTTCTTCATCCTACATCAGCAGCTTTTTTAATCCAATATATATTTTGCACTTTAATGGATTTGCTGGTTGTTTTTGTTTGAGGCTAGCAGGTTTCCAGAATGCTGTATTTGTGGAAACACACCACATATTGGGAATTGTAGGAAGAGATCGTATTTACTGTGAAACTAGATTTGAAACGCATTTACACTCAAATTCAATGTTCTTTTTAGGTGCAGACGCTGCAGTTTCATCCCTTTGAAACACAGACGCTGGTTTCTGGTTCCTATGACAAGTAAGGAAGTGTCTTTTCCCCATCACTGCAATTCTTTTACATATGAAGTGTACCTGTAAGAAGAATACATGAATACTAAATGGTAGACAATTCCTTCATGGTTCAGTTTAGGTACTCTGTCAAGGTTAATATTAATAATAGGTAGAAGGTTAATACTGTGTTGTCTAGTAACACTGACTAACTCCTCTCAAGTAATAACGTAATTTAGAGATGCATTCCTCAGTACACTATTGCTATAGTTATCCATCTGATTTCCTTGCCTTTGCATCTTCTGGGTTAGCTATGAGCTGTTCCTAATTACTTTCAGGGACTTGAGGGCACTTTTAAAAAGATGAAACAGTTTTTAAAGATATAAATGTTCTGTATTTGATGACTAAATAAGTTTTAGTTCATTGTATGAAGCTTATACTAACCGTGGGGTTTGGACTTCTGGCTGGGCTGGGTAGTGTTCCAGCCATGTGTAGATGCTGCTCTGAGGAGTTCTGTTTTAATATTTAATGTTTTAGTTTAGTTATCTGTTTTCTTTTTTTTCCCCTTTCTGATATTTCTTTGAGATTGACTGGTTGTTTGGCATTTAGTTTTAGTTTTGAAAGTGGCTACCTGGGTTGGCTTGAACAGTCACTCCCCTCTTGCCCTCTGCAACAGCAATCCTAGCTATTGCTTGTGCTGTCTAGGCTGGTGCAGGAGGGGGGGTGTTGCTGTTTTTAGTTTATGTTCCTTTTCCATTAATTTTATTCCTTGGAGTAGCGTTGTTGAATGCAACAGCATTCCTTTAAATTTTTATTTTAAATAGTTCTTTTGTTTTTTTGTTGTGTCTGATTGACTAACATTCCTTGGGGGTTGTTCAGATTATTTGTGAGACCTTTAGGTCTCTGTTTTTTTATTTTTTCAACTATACTAACCTGAGCAAAATGATTGTTCCAGATCAGCCATTTTATATGACTGCAGAAGTCCTCAGGATAGTCGTAGAATCTGGCGGTTTAGTGGAGAAGTTGCAAGAGTGACTTGGAATCATTTCTCACCTTACCACTTCCTAGTAAGTTCTTAATCTTATATCCTCCCCCTTGGGTTGTCGCTTACTTCTATGTAGTGACAGGAAGGAACCAGAATTCCTTATTTTGAGGACACTTTGGGGTAACACCTCTAGTTTGTTCTAAGATTAATGTATGCAGAAGGTAGCAAATACAGGTGTATGCAGAAATACCTGTATTTGCTACCTTGGCACAATTGCTCTGTTTCATGCAAACCACAGTATTGGGGGCATCGCCCTTCCCTTGCTGCTGCTCCTGCTCCGCACGTCCCTCTTGCCCCTGTGACAGTGCCTGAGGCTAGTAGAGGCAGGGACAGCAACTGTACTCCTAAGGGGTCCTCAGCTGTGTTTTCCACCATAGGCAGATGGTAGATTACTAGGTTTATTATTATTTGCATTTATATGCCACCCTCATTCCCGGCAAGCTGGGCTCAGAGCGGGTCACAACATAATTATAAAAATATTAATTATAACCTATATCAAAACATACTTTAAAATTCATGTTTTATATTATAATAAAACAAGATGGCATTAGCCACTGGGCAGGCCTGATCAGCAGTGGGCCCCCAAACCAAGTTTGACGTAAGGGAAGCACAGTTGCTCGAATGGTGCACAGATGACTAAAATTACAATTGCAGCTGCTACAGCAGAGTTAGTGTAGTGGTTGAAGTGTCAGATTAGGATCTGTGAAACCCAGGTTCCAATCCCCATTATGCCATGGAAGCTTACTGAGTGACCTTGGGCCTAACCTACCTCACAGGGTTGCTGTGAGAATGAAGTGGAAGAGAATAGAATGGTTTAAGCTGCTTTAGGTCACCACCAGGGAGAAAGGTGGGGTATAAATAACAAATGCCATAAGGCAGAATGTTTCCTGCTCAACGAAAATTTGGGCAAGCTGAAGATTTTAAGGCACACTCACGTTATAAACGGTATGTTAAGGGTGCATCATAATAGATGTTTGCCATGTCCACTGTGACCAGAAATCTTATTTCTGCTGGTTGAAGTTTTTGATGGCATTTGTAGTTGAAGAAAATCAGTAACAGTGTGAGAGGTCTCAAAACAAGATCCAAAGAAGAAAATTTTGGAATTTTTTTCCTGATGTGCCAGTACCTTGGACAGCTCAGGAAATGGACAAAAATGTGTGTGTGTAGGAGGCCCAAGCCTCACTCTCCAGGACAGCCTCTTGCCATGGCCACAGATGCTGCTTTTGAACACATGAAGCTGCCCTAGACTGAATCAGACCCTTCGTCCATCAAAGTCAGTATTGTCTACTCAGACCGGCAGCAGCTCTCCAGGGTCTCAGGCAGAGGTCTTTCACATCACCTACTTGCCTAGTCCCTTGAACTGGAGATGCCGGGGATTGAACCAGGGACCTTCTGCAAGCCAAGCAGATATTCTGCTACTGAGCCACGGCCCCTCCGTCTTTGGCAATTGGAAGTCCAGATAGCACTGCTCAGGGAAGAGCCCTGGACTCAGCCTTGTTGACCAACTGTCTCCCCTAGGCCAGCACAGAAGATGGATTTGTGTACTCCATAGATGCTCGTTCAGATAAACCAGTCTTCACATTGAAAGCTCACGATGAGGAAATATCTGGTAAGCTTCAGGTCCTTGCCTACAATACTGGATCTTGTTATGGACAGCCCCCCCATCTTAAACTGGGGGATTGCCAGCCTTTCATCTGTGCTCCGTCCTTCGTGCATGCCCCAAATGTTAATTTGCTCCTCCACAGTGTGAAGCAAATTTGTCCTCATAATTCCAGAGGTGTAGTCACAGTAGCCTGGTGAAGCATAATTGCTAAAGATCCTAATTATTAGTAAAGGTTTAACTGGTCGTAGTGAGCATGCCTTGGGGCCTCTGGGGCTGGCCTCTCCTTGTAGTACTAAAGTTCAAACATAAGCTGCTAAAGAGCTCTCTGGTAATAACGTTACTCACTAGACATCTGTTTATCTTTTGCAGGACTACAGTTAAGCAGCCAAATCAAAGGATGTCTTGTGACTTCATCTTCTGACAAACACGTGAAAATTTGGGACATATTAGGAGACAAACCTAGTTTAGTTCATTCCAGGGACATGAAAATGGTAACTTGTAACTCTTTACAAACAACCCTAATCAATGGACCATAAAGGATACCCCAATGTAGTTTGCAATTTTACTTTCTCATAACTTTATAAAATGAAAAATTGGTGCGGAGGTGAGCATATGGATCAGTAGCAAAAACAATGGTCATTGTATAGGCTGAAAGTTCAAAGGTACACATCCACACACAAAAATCAGAACTCCAAAAGCTAATATTATTATAGACTCCGCATTGGCAAAACTGGTACCAAGCACTGATATAATTTTGTCTGGACTGCACCTTGCCATCAAAATACTGTATTTCATGTATACAAATTTTATGCAATAACAGCTGTTGGAGCTTTACAATATTCTGAGGGGAAACGTATAAAGGAAAATACATATACAGCCTCTGCCTGTGTTAAGCATACAATATTTTTGTCACAGCCTTTTGTTAATTTCAAATTTTAAGTAAAGCACTAGATTTGAGTCTGTTATGAGAGGCCATGGCAAGTAGTTTGGCAGAAGATAGCAAAGGAATTTAATTTTTCTTTTCCTTAGGGTGTCCTGTTCTGTGCAGCGTGTTGTCCGGATTTACCATTTGTCTATGCTTTTGGGGGAGAGAGACAAGGTCTTCGTATTTGGGACATAAGCACCATTTCTGCAGGTGATACTTTCATGCTTTTTCCTAATGAAATTCTTGGTTGGATCCAGCCAACTTTTTCACTCAACCTCACCTGATTCCCCTCCTTACTCCACCTTCATGGCTTTTATCCATATAGGTACCATGATCCCCAGCACAGCTTTTTTTGGGGGGGTGGGGGAGTGTTAAGAGTGGAGCCCCTTTACCTTTTTTTCAGGAGCAGTAAGGATTATACTTGGTAAGAGAGTGATGTTTTATCTTGTACTGTCCTGAAGAAGGGCTGTTGCATGTTGCTAAGAGTCAACCTTCAGCTAGACCGGGATGTGAAGGCAGAATCATTTAAGCACTCTTGTGAGCATTTGGACACACACAAGGATTTTCCCAACTGTAGCTCTTCCTTTAAAAATTCACAAAAGATTATACCTGGTCTTTGTTGGGGATGTGTGTGTGTTAACTGTTGTTGTGCTTAGCACTCGTAGTATAACTTTTTGGGCCCCAGAATAGTTGTACTCCCCCCCTCCCCAAAAAAAGTCATGTGTCTGTCAGCTGAAGAATGGCATGCAGAGCTCATATTTGAAATTTAGGGTTAGAATTTCTCTTCTTGTTCTGATTCTGATACTTACTTGAACATTTATTTGCATTACAGTGAATGATGTTTTTGGGAGCAGACAGAGGCTGATGGTTGACCGATCAAGTACAGAAGCAAAGAATTCTGCACAGCAGCAATAACTCAAAAACTAAAATGGAACCATGAGGCAACTTAACTGTCATAAAAGATTGTACATACAGTGAAGCATGTTTCGCTCCAATTTGCTATATAGTTTCCTGATGAGCAGCACAAAAAATAAGGATTGTTTGATCTCCTCGAGGCCACATATCTGACCAAGTGGATGGTAGCCGGTTTCAAGGGTGTTCAGCCTAGATTTTCCTCTGTTCTGGAAACAGCTGGCGCCTTTTAGAATTCCAAAAGAGGTTGTGGAAAGCTAAAGCCCCATAACTTCCAGAGGGTCTTCAGTGTTGATCAGGGTCCAGTCCCTTGTAGTGTCAGACAGTTCTAGAGGGAGCGACAGGTGCTGACATAACCAATCATATCAGATTCCATTATTCAGTAGAACAAGTCAAACTTCAGCCTAAACATGAGATCTGGCTAGTTTAAAGTATTGCAGAAAAGAAGCTGATGAATTTGATTCAGGCCCCCACAATCACGATGATAAAGGTATAGATTATAGTGTAAAGATATGAGCTAGCTGAAGACCAAATAATTATAGCTAGCTACCATAATTATATTTAACTAGCAGTCAGAGCCAGGAGGGCCTTTTTGTTTAACTCTTTCCAGACTATGTACTTTTAAATGAGGATTTCTAATGAGTTGCACTTTAGCGTAATTATAGTAAGGGTTAGAGATGCTGTTAGCTTCCTGATCAGCCTGAACAATTTTTAAGGACAAGAACTGTACTTGATATATTACAAAAAGCAGTGCTTAATTTCCCCTTAATGAGCCACTTAAAGTGAGATCTTGGTTCCATAAGTATATTAGCAGCAGATTGCCTCCTCCCTGCTGATCGGTTACCAAATATAGTATAAATACCACATATACTGCAACCACTTTTAAAGGCAAGTTTTTGATATACAATATGCTTTTCTGAGAATATCCCATCCTGAACCAGCACATTCTTGTTACCCTGAAAATAATCAGTTGCCTAACGTGTGGGTATAACTAACTATCCCACAGACAATGAATACTGATTTTAACAGGATTCTACAGACCTCAAAATAATATATACAACAGGAACATTGGACCATCCGGGTTGTTTTGATTATGGGACTTCAGAAAACACAAATCAAAGTTTTAATTGTAAAAGAATAGCTTGACAAATCCATCATTCCAAACAGTTGTCTGATTAGAACTGACTTGCACCTGCCTGTCATTCTAAAAGTCATGCATGACACATCAACCAAGTCAACACAATCACAAGTTTAAAAGTTAAAGGTAGGCAAAGTTACTCTGAGCTCATTGGCTTAAACTTGCACAAAACCTCTCCTTGAAAAGTGCATAATTCGTTTCCATTAAGAAGGGAGTGCTGATCAGTCATAAAAATGTTCATTACAGAAGTGTTCGTTTAACATAAACATGATTTCAGGATGAGGTAACAGTCCCCGGTTTACATTATGAGGCGGCCTCCGTTTCTTACTTGTGGCAAGCGAGTGTATCATTTGTCACAAACACACTGCTGCTGAGCCTGCAGTTTTCACTCCGCACAGCGTTTATCATCAACTCCTCCTCTTCCTCTGATTCCTCCTCCTCCTCCTCCTCCTCTTGGGCTGAGAGACTGGAGGTGGGCCCTTTGCAGATTTTTAGGTGGCGAGTTAGGTGATATTTTGTCAAATAAGCCTTGGAACATTTTTCACAGACATAGTCCCGCTTTCCTTCGTGAGAGTTTAAGTGTTTCTTCAGGTGGTTTGTCCTCAAGAACAGTTTTTCACACTGGGGACACTTGATCTGACGTTCTCTAAATTAAAAGGAAAAAAATGGCATTTTAGAATGTGGGACACTTAACTGAACCATTTCGAAAGGAGAACTAATGGTTAAGCAAGCTTGTTAGATATTCTACCTCCAGTTTCAGGTAACATGGAGAAATTAACGCTTTTGTTACAGAAATTAACCCTTTTTGTTATTGCTAATTAAACCATCCTAGATCCAAGACGCCCTGACCTGAATGGCCCAGGCTAGCCTGCTCTCGTCAGATCTCAGAAGCTAAGCAGGGTCAACCCTGGTTAGTATTTGGATGGGAGACCACCAAGGAATACCAGGGTTGCTGTGCAGAGGAAGGCACTGGTAAACCACCTCTGTTAGTCTCTTGCCTTGAAAACCCCCCAAAAGGGGTCGCCATAAGTTGGCTGCAACTTGACGGCACTTTACACACACAGAGATCCAAGACAGTAATCACAAACTAGCACACAAGCAAACATGAAACGAGGTTTTTATATCTGCATCCTTTGTACAATTAGGTAAAAGGCTCATACTTCAGTCTGTTTCTGGTATTCTTGTGTAACGTTTGGTTTGGGCTTGTTTGAAAGACCCATTATTGCCCTTAGAAATAAGGGCTTCCCTATAGCCTGCAGAGCGACAACAGCACTCCATCTGAAAGGTCTAGTGAATTACCCACTTACTGTGTATGGGTGAGTACATGCTGCTTGAGATCCTGTCGTCGCATGAACAGTTTATCACAGTAATCACACTTCAAATTTTTCTCTCCCGTGTGAATAACCATGTGTGACTCCAGGTGGGCCTTCTGTGTAAACGACTTTTCACAAAGAGCACAGCGATAATTCTTCTGCCCTAAAATTGGGACATACGAAAGTTGTGTAAGGCACGTTCTTGCCAACGTCTTGTAAATGTGGGTTAAAAACACAAAACACCAGCTTTGTACCATATATATGTATTTTATAGCCTGCTATCTCTAGAACTGCCCTGTGCCGGTTACTCCACGCCCATGAAAAAGGGAGTGCTGTTTATCCTAGGAAATAAATTAGCTTCACGACACCTGGGAAGAATGCTGTGGTATACCAAGGACCTACTTTAAGGATGAAAGTAATGAACACACAGCTCATCCCTGTTGTGTTCCTTTGGTTCTGCACAAATGACTTGTTAAGCAAGGCTTTGCAACATCCCATTTAGAAAATGGCATTCACTTCTCTCGCACTGAGAGCTGGGCACATCTGTGTGCCCAGGATGTCTTGAGCTCAGCTACTCTTGTTAAGCAGCTTTGCAGTTCTGATGGGGCTACTTATCCAAAGCACCTGGGAACAGAAGTAAGGGGGAACTTAAAAAAAATTATAGTTGACCACAAGGCTGAAACGAATGCAACATGCAGCTGGCTCATACAACTTTAATACATAATACAGTGCATGACAATCCAAGGAGCAGTCACCATTTGGTCTTCCAGTTTAGGAATCCACCAACAATTCAGTGGTCACCGCCTTGATCAGATTTGTTCTCCAGCTCAGATGACCCTTTGAAAAGGGAAGCTTAAGCATCACTCACCTGTATGTATTTTAAGGTGAGTTCGGAGATTACTGGGGTCGCTAAAGGCTTTGCTACAGAAATCGCACTTGTGTGGCTTCATGCCCATATGCCCCATGAAGTGGACATGAAGCTTAGAAGGAGAGATGAAAGCCTGAGGGCACATGGAACATTTCCACTTCCTTTCCTTGCTGTGGCCGGGTCCCTGGCTGCTGGCGTGTCCCTGACCGGCCAGGTGGCTGTGGATATGACTGGTCAGGTGGGCCTTGAACTCGGCGTAGGAAGCACATTCTTTTCCACAGTGGCAAGTGTGCACATCGGGGTGCTCAGGAACACCTTTAAGACAAAAGGGGAAAATACTGTGTTAGAATCATTACATCACTCAAAGAGTGGCTGCCCTTGCTATCTAATAGTTCCACTTTCTAAGGAGCATCTTCCCTTCATTTGATTCAGTACAAAAAAAATACAGAGCTTGGCCTTATGGATTGTAAGAATGCAACAGGACAATTCTTTTTCCAGCAAAGAAGTTCCATACTATGAGGTGGTATTTTGTTACTAGTAAGGTATGTAGATTATTGTTCGCCAACACACAGGAACCCAAAAGGTATCAAAACAATCCTAACCCCACCTGTTCCTTCAATAAGCCACATATTAATGTCCTTGAAATGAGGTTATCATATGGAACTTCATATGCAATAATGTGCAGGTCAGGAATTATCTTCTTTCTTCTGTTGACTGCACAGACTTGGACTCGATAAGTGATCTTGGGATCACGACTGGATTTCCCAGGCTGCAGGATAGTGCTTAGCAATTTTTTCAAACATCTGGAATGAAAATCTCCAACGACAACATGCTGACAATATTCACAGCATAAGACTAAACAGTAGAACAGAACTTCAGCAGAGGAAAAACTGGGACCGAATAAATCTAGAAGATAACATTCGTAGTTAGCTTGGCCAACTGCTTACCAATCTGTCGGGCGTAATCTCGACTGTAGTAAAAAAGAAGCTCATGCTCTGGAGGAATATCACGCGAGGTGCAGAAGTAAATTTTTCCATCGTGGGGGTAAGCCACCAAATTCTGTTCTTCCCGGTTCCTATCCCATGCAGGGAATAAGTTCTATTAAGATTTTATGTTATTAACATTTGGGCAGAGGTCTAGAATGGGTCTCTCAAGGGTCCCTGAAAGTGGCTGCAGAAGTCAGTCTGTTCCCTGAACTGGAGTTTCTATCTAGGGTGGAAAACCCACAGAAGATTATGGCTGAGATCAAGGTGTAGGGGGCTACTGAACCTAGAGGAATAGCTACTGTATTAAGCACTTAAAGTTTCTTACTAACTTGGAGGTTATCTGAACTCTGCCTTAGTTTAACATACATTGAGAATGTGAAGGTCCTTTACAGGAAAATCACCAGGAAGCGCCTATGCAAAAAAAATCATAAATTGCATAAAGATAAGAGTTTGAGGCACACTTGAAGAAATCTAGATTCCATTGTTTGAAAACATCACAAGGATAAGTTCAGAATGCACCCAGAAGATACACAAAGTGTTTATCATCAAAACTGTGATGTCAATCATGTACTGTCCATTTCAAAAAGAATCTATGCATTTCAAACATGGGTCTGTATTTCAAAAGACTCCCTTAGATGCAATTAATTAGCTACACTTATTATTGTACTAATATTTTATCATTACATTCGGCAACTGTTATATGTCATAAACCTGAGCACTGCATGTCATACCTGATGTCAGTAAATACTACAAAAGTGTATGTAAGATGGTCTCTGGCTTATGCTCATTACTCATTGTCCTTAGCATCCTTTGTTTTGCTGGCACGAGTCTTATTGTGTACAATAAATCTTTTCATTTAACTGGTTTGTGTGTCTGGCCTTTTGACTTGGGTCAAAGCACCAAGGCCCAAACCTTAGCGTAACCTGCAGGTGGAGCTAACAAAGGCAAGACAATGCCCTGTCTAACCAACATAATGTATGGTTTCCTACAGATTACAAAGACCTTGAGTTCCTAAAATTGATATAAGGCAGCCACCACCTTAGCTAGCAGCTCTTTTTTGTTGCCTAAAGGAGATTTTAATTTGTTTGATCTCTAGGTAAAAAAAATGTTATGGAATCTAGTAAAACAGTGGCTTGCTGGTATCCAAGGCCTCCTTTGCCTGGCAGAACCAGCAGCACTGGGAGTAAACTGCCTATCGAGTCAGCAGCACTGACTGGTCGTCAATTTGGTGTAATGTTCTGTGGCCAATACCCTTTTAGCTGTCTTGCCCTACATGGGCAGCATCACAGCCTCCACGGTTACGAAGGTGAGGGAGGGGGGAGCTAAAGAAATAAATCTTGGCTCCAAGTATGAAAGGGGCAGCCTATTTGAACATGGATGGATGAGGTAGCAGCGGAGGCAAATGATATCCAAAAGGAAGCAGCTGTCTTCTTCCTATCTTGGCCCTTTTGGAAAGATGAGTGTAGTTATTCATGACTTATTCCATTTATTAAAACCATTTCTACTCCCCCCCCCCTTGTATCATGTCAGAATCTGCAGAGCAGCTGACAAGCACTACTGTGTGTGTGTTAAGTGCTGTCAAGTCGCTTCCGACTCATGGTGACCCTATGAATCAAAGTCCTCCAAAATGTCCTATCTTTGACAGCCTTGCTCAGATCTTGCAAACTGAGGGCTGTGGCTTCCTTTATTGAGTCAATCCATCTCTTGTTGGGTCTTCCTTTTCCTGCTGCCCTCAACTGTTCCTAGCAAGACTCTTACCTTCTCATAATGTGACCAAAATACGATAGCCTCAGTTTAGTTATTACAACCAGAATTGTATCCATATATTTATTATCCAGTAATCAGTGCAGTCCCTTGAGAGTAAGTGTGGTTAAAATATTAAGCTAACATCAGAATTAGGCTTCCTTGAAGCATACCCAAGTTCAAATTATTAGACTTTAGAATAGATAAAGAAACTGAATAAAGGGAGTGTACTATTTCACATTAAAGAAAAAAGAGAAGATTCTATTACAGGGTTTCAAATATATCATATATCATACAATCACTATTGCTCTGCTAATGCACTCTTTGCTTGTCACTTCTCTTTCTCACCTGGCTTTCCGCACAAACATCATCCAGTTACATTCATTCTCATCGGTTGTGATGATGTAGAACTCCAGAACGTTATTGTGATATATCTGACGTGAAAAGGGAAGATAAACAGCTGGATCAGATGTTGTAAAAGCTCCACACAGGACACCTGAGGAACAGGGATGCAGCTGCCTGCTAGATTAAGCGTCTAAAGAGCCAGATAAAGCACAAATTTCGTATCATAGGCCACTATTATTGTTAAAGAGGAATTGCTTCCTTTCTATCAAAGAACGTGCCCCAACTCATTCCAATTTCTGAGATACCCACATCTGAATCCTAGCAAAGTGCCACCTTAACCAGAACTCTCTAACAGAGTTTCATTTTATAAGATTCTCAGGGGCGGAGGGATGCCAAGCTACATTAAAGGTATTGTCTCAGCACCCCTTGATATGTAGGGTACCACAGGGATCAATTCTCTTTCTTATGCTTTTCAATGTTTATATGTGTCCCCTTGCCCAGTGAGTCAAGAGTTAAGCTGGGTTGCTACCAATATGTGGATGACACCCAGCTCTACCTGTTAATGGATGACCAGTTGGGATCAGCAGCAACGGACGTGTCTGGAGGCTGAGGTGAGATAGTTAGGACTGAGTTGGCTAAAACTTAATCCATCTAAGATAGAGGTCCTGAGGCTGAGTCAGACTGGACTGTTGTGTTAAGTGCCGTCAAGTCGCTTCCAACTCATGGCGACACTATGAATGAAAGTCCTCCAAAATGTCTTATCTTCGATAGCCTTGCTCAGATATTGCAAATTGAAGGCTGTGGCTTCCTTTATTGAGTCAGTCCATCTCTTGTTGGGTCTTCCTCTTTTCCAGCTGCCCTCAACTTTTCCTAGCGTGACTGTCTTTTCCAGTGACTCTTGTCGTCTCATGATGTGACCACAATACGATAGCCTCAGTTTAGTCATTTTAGCTTCTAGGGTCAGTTCAGGCCTCATTTGATCTAACCCACTGATTTGTTTTTTGGCAGTCCATGGTATCTGTAACACTCTCCTCCAACACCACATTTCAAAGGAATCTATTTTCTTCCTATCAGCTTTCTTCACTGTCGTTTTCAGCTTTCACTGTCCGGGCTGGACTAGGCCAGGGTTTATGGCTCCCAGCTCTTGACGGGACACAATTGAAACCCTCTGCTTCTATCAGGAGTTTGGGTGTTGTTCTGGATGTGTTGCTAACCATGGAATAGCAGGTTTCAATGGTAGATAAGAGAGCATTTTACCATCTTTGTAATGCCCAACAACTAGCTCCTTACCTGTCCCAGTCCACTTGGCCACAGTGATCCATGCAATGGTCACCTCCAGACTTTACTACTGTAACTTGCTCTATGTAGGGCTGCCCTTGGGACTGCTCCGGAAGCTCCAACTAGTTAAGAATGCAGTGGCCCAAGTCTTAACTAGTTCCCCTTGGAGAGCTGCTATTTTGCCTATGTTCCAGCTGCTGTGCTTGCTGGAAGTTGGCTTCCAGATTAGGTTCAAAGTACTGGTTCTGACATAAAGTCCTAAACAGGCTGGGACCCTCATACCTGCAGGACTGCCTCTCCAGGTATGTCCCCCCACCCGAGGACACTGCATTCTAGCTCTCAAAACCTACTGGAGATCCCTGGCATAAGGGCGGTCCATTTGTCCTCAACCAGAGGCTGGGCTTTTTTGGCCGTGGCCCCAGCCTGGTGGAACTCTCTGTCTGAAGAGACCAGTGCCCTGGGGGACCTTTCTCAGTTCCGCAGGGCCAGCAAGATGGAGATGTTCCACTGGGCACATGGTTGAGGACTTCATGGATGCTCTGTACAGTACACTGGCTACCGACCAAGCCCCCCTCTGCGTTTTCCCCTTGCCTCCCCTGTTTTTTAGCGAATGGTTGCGGACTTATTCAAGCAGGGCAAGATAAAATGGGATTTTAGTGCACTATTTAAGTGTTCAATGTTGACTGGGTTTTAATTATAGATTAGAATTTTGTGTAACATTCTGTTTTTAATTATTGTTGTTAGCTGCCCCGAGCCAGCTTGGGCAGGATATGGCCAAAATATAAATAAATACATAAACAAATCCAGTTCAACGAGTAAGGCAGATGTGCCCTAAGGGATCATTTGTAAGCACTGTGAATAGGAAAAGTGAGGATACGTTGTCTAATACATAAAGCATCATTATTTACCACATAGTTCAGGATACTGTTTCATTATACCTGATGCAGTATTGCATTTTTGTTCGTGGAAAGAGGAAAGCCAACATGCAAGCCATCGTTCTGCATAAAACAAAACCACATGGAAAGAACCTCGAACTGACCTTCCAAATGTGATTGGCTGCTTTGTCTGTCCAATCAGCCACCTCCATGGAGTGACTCTGTTGTCCGATGAGTGGACCAAAGCAAGTCCGCACAGGAATGGTTTCTTGAGCCCACACACCTACCAACAGTATTAAGAAAAACAATAATACACTGACTACACAGTCAAGAACTACAACGAGCGAAGACCAGCAAAAAGAGATGTCATATTTGCAATACAGTGCTCTGACAGCTACGGCTAAGCATCAGGCCATGAAAGCTTATACAAATGGGATATTCACAGAAACAATTAACACATAACACTTTTGGGAATAAGCTCAATTGCAACCACTGTATCTACATTCTTTTCCAATAGCAAGTCATTTACTTTCAGGTAAGCTGTGAAACTGAGGTCCTGACCTCCTTTGCTCATTAAAGATTGCATGGCGCTTCCTGTAAAAATAGAAAATGTTTATTTCAAAAACTGCAGAAGCACCGAGGGATTCAGCAAGACTCAGCTTACCAATTTGCACAATTAAAATTCAACAACATAAATGATATTCATAATTGATGACCACCACCCCAGTTACTCTGAATGAAATTTCTGGCCAGGTTTTGTTAGCTGCATTTCAATTTCAGAGAACAATGGTTTGAGGAAGAGTTTTTCAAACTGTTCCAGGGAATTTGAAGACCAGCAATGGCAGACAAGTATCACTTGATGCCTAAAAGGAATGACCAACAGCCCGTGTTAACTTACAATATACCCTAAAATCCTCTGCTATGTGCTCAGATTCAGAAGTAGACATATGCAAGGGTTCCACAGCATATTAATCAATGTGGAAAACGTTCCCTGAAGTTGTGTTAAGAATATCAAAAGAAGGTCTTGTCCTGCGCCCAGCCCGTCCCCGGGCCGGCGCAGGCTCGGCCCCCACCCCGCCGCTCGCCGGGAGGCCGGGGGAGCCGCGGGCCGGCGCAGGCTCGGCCCCCACCCCGCCGCTCGCCGGGAGGCCGGGGGAGCCGCGGGCCGGCGCCGGCTCGACCCCCACCCCGCCGCTTGCCGGGAAGCCGGGGAAGCCGCGGGCCGCCGCAGGCTTGGCCCCTACCCCACCCCTCGCCGGGAGGCGGGGGGAACCGTGGGACGGGGCGGACTCGGTCCCATCTTGGCGCCCTCCACAGCCCCGGACCAGCTTACCTGGGGCCCAAGAGGGACGGGAGACTTCAAGAGCCCGGCAGAATGGGGGCAGGCCAGAGAGGGGGAGCGGAGAGCGAGGGAGGGGGAGGAAGAAGCCGGGAGGAGAGGCCGGACAGGAAAACTTCGGGGGCCTTAAGACCCAAGAGCCGGCTCGACAGGCTGGCTCTTCAAACGGCCCCCCTCTTTCCCCTGCAGGCCGAGGACCGCTCGGAGGG
Source organism: Euleptes europaea (assembly GCF_029931775.1). Taxonomy (NCBI): domain Eukaryota; kingdom Metazoa; phylum Chordata; class Lepidosauria; order Squamata; family Sphaerodactylidae; genus Euleptes; species Euleptes europaea. The sequence continues at coordinate 98,163,023 of NC_079314.1, forward strand.
GCCGACGGGAGTTACCAGGAGGACTCCTCCAACAGGCGGATCCCAGAAGGAGAGATAAAGCCCAGCCTATATGGTCTCGGGAGGGCGGGGCTAAGAGGGGAGGACGGGCTTAAAAGGGGGTTGTGGCGTGGAGGCCGAGGAGGATGGCTGGCTAGGACGGGCTAGAGAGCTGTAGCCCAAAATCCTGGCAGACTCAAATGGGGAGGCAGACTCAGATTCCCCGGCTGAGTGGTCTGAGGCCGAGGAAACACCACAACCTCGAGTAGACACTCAAGCCCCCCCCCTCGGCTCCGCGCTTCCGAGCCCGGGGCGTGACAGGTCTAGACATAGATCTCCTCATTAATCTCTTGATAATTAGCACAGACATAAGGCAAAAGTGCCCTCCACTGATCTATGGCCAGAAAACAATGACAATCTTGAACTGTATCCATAATACTCTGCCGAGACTACCTTCTTCCCATGTACCATCTCTTTGTTATTCTTAATACGCTTTGTTTGATTGGATTCCCACCCCCATGCCTACATGAAATCCATAGTTAACAAGATCCTTACCAGCTTCAGCTCCCATGATAGACTGCCGGATAACAAGCTGTTTTGGGACAGAAAGCCTGGCTCGGCTCTCTATTGGGGTGTCTGAAACAAAGGTCACAGGCCCGTGATCTGGGCAATCTGATGGGTACGCCTTGTCACAGAGTGTGCACCCTGCAGGTGAAAGGACATGGGTCATCAGAAAAATATTCTTTGCTATTACTACAGAAACAAAATGTAAACGTCAATGATGGAAAGTTACAGCAAGGAGTTACATTCACATAGCCCAGCATCCCAAGAGCTCAGTCCCATAACAGGGCTGTAAATCAGCAATGTAAGTCACGCTAATAGTCTGCTTGTCTGGGTCAGCTGACCTGAACCACTGCACCTGAATTACAGTGCAACATCAGGGTTACTCTATAGTTCTCTGTCACTATTTGTTGTTGTTATATAGTTGGAGCCTCTGATTGGTCAGAATGACCCATAGGAGGCTCATAAAAGCGAGTAGAGTGCTTGCCTCCTGTGACGGGCTGCCAGAACCCTTGCATATCATAATTGTAGCCTATGGGGATATAAAGAGGAATTTGTGCTACCCCTTCACTGCTCCCCCCCAAAAAAGACAGAATATTTGAAGATTAAATCACTGAATTAGTCACTGCGTTACATGCTGTGTGCAAGGAAAATATTCTGGCCATCTGAGATTTGGCAGTGGTCATACAGAATTTGTGGGCAATGCCACAACCATTTTTGCCTCTCAAAGCATAAAAAGAAACCAGGGTGTTACATTCATGTACCACAAGACCAGCAAGCATGATAAAAATACTGCACACAGGAACATCAAGACAAATGAGTAGTTGGTGAACAGATATCCAGAGTCACAGAGGATATTAGGATATTGTGACACAAGTTACCAAAGTTCAAGCCCAACCAAACCCACAGGCTACTCTAGACAGACTGTGGCAACTCAGATACATATTTTGTTCTTTCAACAGCCAACGTATGAGAACAGTGTTTCAGATTTGCTTTGATTGTCTTTGACACACATCCAGCTGGTCCAAAAACAAGACATGCAAATAGCACACAGCCTTTTGAGCTCTCCAGAACTCTTCATCAGTACTTGAAAGTTTGCAAATTGTTTTCTGAGATTTTGACTAGACTTAATGAAAGCAATTACACGATTTTTTCCTGCCGACCAACACAACCACTTACAATACTTGCCCACATCCTACTACCACAGTAGATCTGTATCCACAAAACTAAAATCATACAAAAATATGGTTCTTAAGTGTCCATTCTGAACCACTAGACAATGAACTGGACTTGATTCAGGGCTACTAAATTAGTATTTCTGGTACTGCAGGCTTGTAAATAGCTAGTCATCAGTTGCCTGAGATGGTAAAAATCATTTTCAAGGGACCAGGCAATAAAGGTGTACAAAATTTTGGTTGGCTATTGCAGAAACAGGTAAACATTTTTATAGGATAGCAGTTGTTTGCCAGGATGCTTGTACTGAGATAAAGTATTTGATTACCTTTTGTTGCTCTTATCTTATTGCTCTTCTGTCCTTTTAATTCTGCTTAAGCTATTACATTACTGTAAGCCACTGCATAAACCATCTGATCAAAAGGCAGGATGTAAATCTTTTGTATACATAATAGATGGAGATACAGCAGGTGAGGCCAATGTTTCTATTCTTCACCAACAGGGACAAAGGAAAACCTCAACATTAACGATTTCTATTTTGTACAGGAAAAGGGGGAAATATGACGGAGCTGACGAAACACAAGAATTTGGTTTCTTCAAACATATTGTACAATTTAGCTCCAATTTGCCCAGCTTCTTCAAAACTTCATTTATAGCTTACCTTTGGTTTTCCCCACCTGACCCAGAAGAAACTAACAATGCAACACTAAGTAGAGAAACACCCTTTTAGGTCCACTGAAATCAATGGCCTAGAAAACTGTAATTCTGCTTTGGACTGCACTGCAAGACTGTTGCAAGTATTCTCCTGCTTCCGCCGTACAGTAGCTGCAATGTAAGTGCTACTCAGGGGTCAAGGCAAGAACACTGGCGCACACTCACATATGGTAAACAAGGTAGCCATGTTTTCTTTGTTTGAATTTGAGTCTTCTATCTGTAGTGACGATGGTACAAAGGCAAGATTGTCAGGAGAGACATCCACATGATCTTGTCCCAGGGCTACTTCCTGGCTTATGGAGGATACGGTCACGGGTTCCAAACTCAGACCCACTTCATGTAAGGAGACAGATTCCAGGGACGTGAGGTTGTGTGAGGTAGAAAGTGCGACACTCACGGAATTGCTGCTCATGGCCACCGTATGGATGGAGTCACTGAGCGTCCTGTCAGATATTCCACTAACGCGGCCTGCGATGTGACCGGGCTCCATAACCACAGGAAGTTCCAAACTGCTACTGTGAATGGGGATGACGCCGTTATGCCCCACAGCGTCTGCAGATAAGGGCTCGTGATTCTGGCTGCCAGCTGCCAGCTGCGAATGATCCCCAGCTACATCACCCATGGTAAGTTCCTCAGCCATCCTGTCAGTAGAGATGGGACTAGTAACCCTCGAGACGCTCTCCATGGTAATGGTGGTGTCCAGAACTACCTCATGGCTGTCACTGGGATGCAAGCTCTGAGAGCCATGTGTGTTCACCGAGCGGGAGTCCAGGGGGACGATACCTGGCTCAAGGCCTACAGTCCCGTTGGGCTGGTAGGGATCCAGGCCAGAGGGGTTGCTGGAGACAGATAAAGCTGGATTGCTGTCAACATTGATACTGTTGGGGTGGATATACTGAGGTGGAGGTCTGTCGGCCAAGTAAGATAAAAGACCTAAGGAAGAGAAGTAGTAGGAAGAGCATCAGCCTGCAGCTGTTGGTTAAGTCTTGAGTTACCAACTCCACTGGCAATCTATTCATATGCATTATACCAGATAATTCTATAGTTTAGGGTCGCAGACTTCAACATGTAGTTAAAGGTGAATGTCGTGATCTGGTTTTAAAGTGGAACTGGAACCTAAAAATACAAAATAATAATAACAGTTGGTTTTTACATGCCAACTTTCTCTACCACTTAAGGGAGACTTGAACTGGCTTACAATCACCTCCCACTCCCCACAACTGACACCCTGTGAGGTAGGTGAGGCTGAAAGAGTGACTTGCCCAAGGTCACCCAGATGGCTTCGTGTGTAGGAGTGGGGGAAACAAATCCAGTTCACCAGAGTAGCCTCCGCCGCTCATGTGGAAGAATGGGGAATCAAACTCGGTTCTCCAGATCAGAGTCAACCACTCCAAACCATCACTCTTAACCACTACACCACACTGGCTCTCAACATTTTCCAAATAATAATTTTAGGCAGAATCAAACACAAGAAAAGGAAAATGGGACATACATTCACAATGGCTGCAGACACTTATACATCCTGCCTTCCCCACAACACAGTCCAAACCAAATATACAGGCTCTCATTATGACTTATGACAATAAAATAATTATTCATTCCTACAGAGCCAGTGTGGTGTGGTGGTTAAGAGCGGTGGACTCTGGAGAACTGGGTTGGATTTCCCACACCTCCACATGAACCCCGCTGGGTGACCTTGGGCTAGTCACAGTTCTCTGTGAAGTCTCTCAGCCCCACCTACCTTACGAGGTCCCTGTTGTGGGGAGAGGAAGGGAAGGAGATTGTAAGCCGGTTTGATTCTCCTTAAAAGGTAGAGGAAGTCTGCATATAAAAACCAACCCTTCTTCTTCTCTTCTTTTTAAATATACTCCCCTCCATCCTATCCTCAAAGTGGTCGTCCTATAACAGTGGTGGCGAACTGATGGCACGCGTGCCAGAGGGGGCACTCAGAGCCCTCTCTGTGGGCACGCGTGCCATCGCCCCAGCACAGAGTTCGCCTGAGTTCGTTACTAGAAAGCCAGAGGGACGTGGGGCCGGGCTGCTCCCCTCCCCCTCTCCACGTGCGCCTGAGGGCATTTCTTACATTCCCTCCTGTCACATGCGGCAGGGCGGCTCACATACGGCGTGAGGGTGCAGCGCGGATGGCAGCCTGTTGAGTCTGTGGTGAAGGGGATTCCTGTGGTGGGGTTGGAGAGGAGCTAGGTTGGAGGGGAGCACAGCTCACAGTATGGCATAGCTGGAGGGGAGCAGAGCGCTCGGGCCACAGTGTGGGCTTTGCGGCGCCTCCCACCTTTCACTGAAATCCCCTACTAAAAGAGGAACACCCGCTTACCCAGCATGTAATTAACCTGTGGAACTCCTTGCCACAGGATGTGGTGATGGCATCTAGCCTAGATGCCTTTAAGAGGGGATTGGACAAATTTCTGGAGGAAAAGTCCATCACGGGTTACTAGCCCTGACGGGTATGTGCTACCTCCTTATTATAGATGTGGGCCACTGTGAGATACAGGAGCTGGACTAGATAGGTCCAACGCATGTACAGTGGAGGTGAATCAAAGGTAGGAAATGCACTCAGATGCCTTTTTCAGAGCAGGCCAAAAGGTCTGCAAATTCAAAAGGAACCCCAACTGAGAATCACTGCTGTAGATTGTTGATTCAGGGAATATCCATTTCTTTAGTGTTAACTAATAGCGTTAGCTATTTTTTGTATAGGGGTAGATTTGTTATTGTGTTTTTCTTTTAAGACAAAAGATGTTAATGTAGCAGTTGTTTTTTCTAAATTAAAACCTCAGTATTCAGGTTAAATTGCCGTGTTGGCACTTTGCAATAAATAAGTGGGTTTTGGGTTGCAGTTTGGGCACTCGGTCTCTAAAAGGTTCACCATCACTGTCCTATAAGAATGCCTGCTCACCACAGACTTGGCTCAATCCTTCTCCTCCCTGCCCACCCCCCTGGACTACACTACTTACCAGGTAGAATGTGTCTGAAGTAGCTGCTTTCAAGGTGAGGGTAAGGCGGTGGAGGTAAGGTATAATTTCTCTCGGGTATACCACACATCACTCCTCGATCCCCAATGCCCATTGGAAGCATCAGGGACAATGCAGAGGGCAAAGAGGGCCCCAAATTTGGAATCGCAACTGGTAATCCTACCAAGAAAACAACACGTACAGAACAGTGAAAAGACAGTTAACATTTAGACAAATGAAGCAAATTATGAAAGGTTGCCAGAACGTTTGGCTTCCAAACAGGGACAAATGCTCCTTGGAAAACGCATTCTCCTTCCTTGCTAGCACACTTGGGATTGTCTCATACGCTATGGCAAAAACACCAGCGCCTGCATTTCCAACACAAGTTGACCACATCTTGTTTGGCAACATTTGAAGAGCATTCTCATGCCTGAAAATTAGTATGCATCCTGAAGCCAAGTTTCTGTAGTGGCTCGCCATGGGAAAGGGAGCTAAAGATAACATTGGCTTCCTTCAGGCACAGGAAGACAAGCCCTCCCATTTCCCCTAAAGCTCGGTTTGATCGAGCACACACCTTTCTGCTAGCTTGGGAAGCACAACGAATCAGATAACGCAGGAATTAACCCGTTCATCCTAAAGTTATCATGTTACCTGATGTTGATATGGCATTGTGTGTTGGGGAGGAAGCCAGACCCAGGTGGCTTCCCGAGACAGTCAGAGCGCTGCTCACAGAGGAAGCTGCTAGTTGCTCCATCCCTACCGGGCTCAAGTTCATTTCATTCATCCTAGGAGAAAGAGCATTTATACAGCTTAGAAATTATATTCAAACCAAGGAAGTTCTCAGAACTGCTCCTTATCTGGTTTTGCATTTGACTCATACAGTGTGCATAGGAAAATGAGCCACACAGGCACACAACGTGCCAAGAGTTTTTGCATCAAGGTGGCAGAATCTCAAGAGGCTTACAACCTATACATGTTTATCTGAAGAAGTGAGTTGCGGCTCGCGAAAGCTCATACTCTGCAAAAAATTGTGTTAGGCTTCAGGGTGGTACTGGACTCTTGTTCTTTGCTAACCTTTACTACAGGCAGATTAGATTCAACTGTGACACGTTCTTTATTGTTCATGTTCTTAAAGGGAACTAACTCCAGAGGTTACTATTATTAATTGATTAATCATCAGCCTTTTCTATTTTGTTCTGTGCTTTTATAGTAGAATGCATCAAAACTAAGCATGTAAGAAAGCTTTCTTCAATAAGTTATATGTAATTGCTGAATACTGAATTTAAAAAAAATATTATTCTAAATAATTAAATCAGATCCAACTATTCCAAATAATCAGTGGCTCATTATTCTATCGCATTTTTATCCCACCATTCCTCCAAGGAGCTCAAGAAAATGTGTGTGGTTCTTCTCCCCCCGCCCCAGTTTCATCTCCATAATAACTCTGCAAGGTAGGATAGGGTGAGAGAGCGAGAGGTCCAAGGTCACCCAGCAAGTTTCAAAGCTTAGTGGGGATTTGAACTGATATCTTCCAACAATAGAGAGCCCCGTGGCGCAGAGTGGTAAGCTGCAGTACTGCAGTCAAATGCTCCACTCACAACCTGAGTTGAATCCCGACGGAAGTTGGTTTCAGGTAGCCCGCCAGAGGTTGACTCAGCCTTCCATCCTTCCGAGGTCACTAAAATGAGTACCCAGCTTGCTTGCTGGGGGTAAAGTGTAGATGACTGGGGAAGGCAATGGCAAACCACCCCGTAAACACAGTGCCTAATAAACATTGGGATGTGACGTTACCCCATGGGTCAGTAATGACCCGGTGCTTGCACAGGGGACTACCTTTACCCTTCCAACACTGGAAGACACTTCCAAGCCCTAGTCCAACACTGTGACAACTGCACCACACTGGTTCTGTGAATTTACTTGATTTCTACCTGCCTTTCAATCCAGAAAAAAAAACCCAACCAGAGGCTTAAATAAAATACAATCCAATTGGGGCTTCTTCCATCCTTTCTAATGCAGCAAACTGCTATAGGATAGTTCCCTGCCTCACAATCCCAGTCCTCATTGTGCCATTGTGGCTGCTCCCATCCCGTTGTCTCATTTCACTGCCTGACTGCTAATAGCCAGACAGTTTCAATGCAGACTCCTTATTTCCTTATTACTGCAGCCCTTTTCACTGTTTAGGGCAGAGATTAGCAGCAAATATGACTCAGAGGAGTTGCTGAGTGACAGCAGTTGCAGCGCGGTCCTACGCAAGTTTGCACAGAAGAAAGATCTTTTGTGTTCAACATGGTTTACATCCAGGTAAGTGTTTCGGGTCTGCAGTCTTTCTGTCATAAACAGGGATGTGCACCCCATAAAAATTTGATATCAGGGAACTGAAAAATATTGGAATACTATTTTTCAGGTGCCAAATACTGATTGGTATTTAGGTCTGGGATTTGGAGGGGGGATCCAATATTATTTGGCTCCATTATTCCTTAGGGAATCTTTTTGAGGGGGCCGTTTTAAAGCTAATGGCACCAAAATTGCAGCATAGCTGCTAGTGTCTGTCCACTAAATAACACCCAAGTTTCAAGTGAATTGGACCAAGAGGTCCAATTCTATGGGTCCCTGAACAAGGTTCCCCTAGCCATCCTCCATTGTTTCCTATTGAAGCAGGTCGTGCTGTTCAGATGATAGGCTCTTAGAATGTATCACTTACTGAGAAGTGAAGTTATCTTATTCAGCCAATCATCGAGTAAAGACTCAACAACTTTACCTACTTTTAAAAAGCAAGTCTTTTTACTGACATACTTCTAGTACAATATGTATAAAGTCTTTAACACTTCTATAAAAACTCTTGTCAAAGTACAATGCATGTATTTACAATGTATGAAGTAAAAGCAAGCAAGTCTTACATACTATTCAGTTTCAAAATCCAACTTCTAAAATATAACAGTCAAATTATTCTGATTCAGTTCAAAGTATCTAATTCACAAAGTCTAGAGTAATGTATTTAAGCCATACATACCAGTCAGCCTTTTCTTGAGAGCCTTTGGAAGGTTCTGATTCTCTGGGCTTACTGTGGCTGTATTTATACTGTTTTAGACTCATTAAGAGTGACGGGGAATTTTTATTCCCACTTTCAGACAACATTTTTATCCATCAAGAGGGATACCTTTTATTCCCTCTTTCAGATAACATGAGCAGTGCAGTAATGTCTTAGTTGCAGCTGTTCAGTTCCCCATGACCGTATATGGGCTTCCTTTCCTTTAAGTCTATTTTGCTTAAAGTATAAACAATCACTTCTGAGTTTCATGATCACATTATATACTCAATTTTCATACCATTCTCATCGTTAGTACAATACGCATTAAATGAGACCATTTAGAAATCTATAACACAATATATAACTATATAAAGCATAAAACACAATTATTGCTTACACTGCAACTTGTAACCATCTGGTTAGTATGAAACGAAGCCTTCAGCAAGGTTATAGAATGTAGCCTTTAGCAAGGTCACAGAAAGCAAGAAGTTACTGCCTTGAGGTTATAAAAAGCAAAGTTGAAGCTATTAATGCACTTACAGTGAAGTAAGATCTTTTTAGTATACCTTGAGGATGGCAGGACTTTTCTGCCTTTGAGATTCAGCTGACAGCTGGCAGCTGAATCAGAAAAGGTGATTTTAGTTACATCTTACTGACAGATAATGAAAGTGACTCTATACTTCTCTCTTCAAGGACAAGACCAGGGTAGCTCTTAAAGAATTCTGACCTTGAGATAATTCTGTCAGCATTTTGTAAGCTGTTACCAGGCTTTTCATTACATAAACCTCTGCAGTTTATGGTTCAGTTTTATATGCTGTGTTCAAGCTCTACATGGAATTAATTCTGCACATGTACACAAAATACCATAATTATGTCAGAGACCGTGACACTATGGGGGTCAGGAATTCCAAGCTTTCTCCAGGGCAAACCAAACACAGAAGCGCAAGCTAAGCAACCACTGGCCAAAAGCCTCCCAAAGTAAACAGAACCAACAAGCCCAAAGAACCAAAGCAGAACTAGGGAAGCCCAGCAGAAGCACAGTGTGGCAAGCCTAACACAACAAATGTCAAATCAGAGAATCTTCCAAGCCAAACTGCCTTTTTTTAAAGGAACACTGTTGCATGCCCATCAAATGTCAAAGTGGAGCATCCAATCCACCAGAGACCCAGAGAATCCAAGCCAATGTCAAACCTAAGAATCTAATGCAAACCAATTAGTGCAAAGAAAAAAATGTGCAACTTGCAAGGCCCATAGAACTAATTTAAAAGCACAGAATCTACGCCAAGTCAACCTGGCAAGCTGATACCAAGCTCTGGAAAGAAGACACTGACAGAGACAACAGCAAAATACAAGACAAAAACAGTCCTGGGAGCCTTGAAACACTGGGTCCCATTATTCCTGGTTACTCCAGAATATTTTTAGGATTTTTCAGGATCCATTTCCTGGTATCCCAGAAAATTCTGGGTACCATTCAGAGACCTGAATATATCCAGATAGTAGTGATAAAGTATTTTTTCAGATATATATTTGGACTGGAAAGATCTGAACGCACATGCCTAGTCATAAGCTTAACTTGGGACCATTGATAAATTGATGCATCACAAGTTGCACGATCTCCTGTGTTTTTGTTACCATTCTTGTTTTAGTAAAATCATCCGCACTCTTGCGTTTCCACGATAAATTCAATACAAAATAATGTGATCCACAACATTAAGGAAGCACACATGCAAATCCACTGGCACATGCATGTCTACCACCTCTAATATAGCTTAAAACTACAATTTTTTAAAAAAAATCCTGGCTTGTATACCAAGTCACAACAACAATAACTAATAATAATAATAACAACAATAATAATAATAATAATTCTTCACGTATGTGAAGAGCTGTCATATAGAGGATGGTGCGGAGTTGTTTTCTGTTGCCCAGAGGCCAGATAAATGTAAAATATTTTTGCATGAAGAAAAAACAGGTTGGTTCTTGAAAGCCTTCGACAAAAAACAGGTTAATTAAATGCTCTCTTATTCCTTGTAGGTTATCCGGGCTGTGTGACCGTGGTCTTGGTATTTTCTTTCCTGACGTTTCGCCAGCAGCTGTGGCAGGCATCTTCAGAGGAGTAACACTGAAGGACAGTGTCAAAGTGTGTTGGAAGAGTAATATATATAGTCAGAAGAGGGTTGGGTTTGAGCTGAGTCATTGTCCTGCAAAAGAATCAAAGGCAATGTGCTAATCATTGTCCTTTAAGTATCAAGGTAATGTGCTAATTAGGGTGTGGTATGTTAATGTGGAACCATTGTATCCTGAAGTGATCTGTTAACATGTGGAATCCAAAGCTAATCTGCATGGCTATTGTGGACTGTAGTCTTTGTCAGTCTGGAGTTTTCCAGGACAGGAAGCCAAACCTTATTCGTGCTGATGTTTATGAATTTCAATGGCTTCTCTGTGCAATCTGACAAAATAGTTGGTAGAACTGTCCAGTATTTCAGTGTCTTGGAATAAAACCTTGTGTCCTGTTTGAGTTAGTCCATGTTGAACCACTGCTGATTTCTCAGGTTGGACAAGTCTGCAGTATCTTTCATGTTCTTTTACTCTTGTTTGTATGCTGTGTTGTGTGGTCTCGATGTAAGGAAAACAACTCCTTGTCTGTGGCAGCAAGTTCTCTGTGGGTATTATGAATTCTCTCACGTAAGAGAGCCCGTTCAAGATGGTCATGAACTCTGACCATGAAAGCCTTCGACAATATTTTGCTCTCTTATTTATTTATACATTTATGTATCATTAAACAGTCTAATACTATGGTTTATCACAGGGGTATTGTAAGGATAAAAATTTAGAAGGGAACGATGTCCTGCTTTGATAGAAATGTATAAATATGTCTGGGTATGGAACTTTATTTTCATTAAACCTAAAAGCTAGGATACTTCATTTAAAAACCAATCTTACAAAACATTTAAAGAAAGATAAAGAAAGATAATGCTGAAACAAAATCACAAATGACTGATTCAGTGGTGGACAGCTGTATTCTTACATCTGTTCCCACATTCAGTTGGTTTCTTACAAAACATTAATGCAAAGGATTACATTGTTTAGAGATACCAAGTTGCCCAGCTTCCACTAATAAGGACAGAGGAGGCACAATGTGTATTTGAGTGCCCAGATTGCAAACACATGCCCATGCACACATAACAGAGCATACTCTTTCCTCTGCCTTGTCCCTCACCTGTCACTGGTATAGGATTGCTATGTCTATAGCCTGCAAAGTCCTCCTGTGCTTTTAAGAGAGACTCAGAAAGTGAGCTTTCTCCATCACTTTAATGAAGATAACCAGCCTCTCTGAAATCTGGTCAACCATATTGTCTCAGAATGACAACAAATGACACATCTTTACCCATAAGACCTTATAATCTAAATAGCAGGTCTGCCATATAAACATGTACCCATGTATCAATATAAACATGTATCAATGAGGAGGGAAGTAAGCGATGTGTAATCAAGGTGGGCGATCCATTCAAGATGCTATTTTGAACAGTTCCTTTACCAAAGAAGAAAAAGAAGAGTTGGTTTTTATATGCCGACTTTCTCTACCACTTAAGGAAGAATCAAAATGGCTTACAATCACCTTCCCTTCCCACAACAGACACCCTGTTAAGTAGGTGAGGCTGAGAGAGTGTGACTAGTCCAAGGTCACCCATCTGGCTTTGTGTGGAGGAGTGGGGAATCAAACCCGGTTCTCCAGATCAGACTCCACCGCTCTTAACCACTACACCACACCAGCTCTCAAAGGCCTATGACATACCTGCAAACACCTGTGCAGAAGGAACAGAAGACAAAACATGGGATGAAATAATCCCTCATTCTGCAGGCCAATAACCTGGGAGCTTAAAGGTTCCCAGGATGTGCGAGTGTTGTCATTAGAGCATCAAACTTCAGAGCAGCCAGCTTCATTTGGCTTCACTCTGGATGCTTTTTGGCACCTCAGTCACTCTGTACTTGCACCAAGCCACACTGACTCTCTATCCTCATGAGAGGTCACAGCAGCAACCTTGTCAGTTTCACCCAACCACTGCCATTGTCTACTGCTATAAACAGCACTCTAAAGGCAACAGGAATATCCCCAAGGGTCCACAGACCCCAGTCTGAATATGCTGATCCATAGTTCTAGGCTTTATCATTGCTCTAAATAGGGTATAAGAACTATCACTGATCATTTGTATAGGCTGCACTAATCAACCACAGCTTTAGTTGCAAATTTTTTGAAACAGATCTTGCTTGTAATTAAACTTTGTGAATCCCAACTTCAGCAGCATACCTCCAACATTTCATGGACAGAAACATGCTTGTAACAGCCCTATATTCTCATACCAAACACAACAGGCTGAAGTCTTTCCACACTATACCAACTGCTGAGGTTTCTACTACGTATGATTCACGTACTTGTAACAGGCTGTCCTGCAGCATTTTAGACTCTAAGGTGGTAAAGATATGCTTGAAAAACACAATTGTCCTATAATCTGTTATCAACACTTCAACATGAATCCCATGGCACATTCATGAGTGTATTTTATATGCATTTCAAGCAAGGTGAATCCCCCCCCCACGCAAACACAGAGATTTAACTTATAGATACACCGAGGAAGCAGCTGAATCTTGACCATTCAAGCAACTCACATTAGCAATATTAACAGGACAAAACAGGGGCAGAAATTTACCAGGGAGAAGTACAAGAAAATAGGCACTGGTCCTGGTAACCAGGAACAGTTGATGTATATTAGTGGTTCACAAAGTGGGCAGTACCACCCTCTGGGGGGGATTACCTAGGGGGGCACTGAGGCTGGGGGGGCAGCAGGGGGTGCTAGAGGTGGCACCATGCTGGCAAATTTGGTGGAAACTATAAGGATTTCTTTCCAGACTTTGAAGAGCTGGTACCACAGGATCAAGTTCATCAGTTTTGTTGAATAAATTTCAACTAAAAAGTTTTAATTTGATTTTGAATAGATGTGCAATTAATTGTTACTGCTTTGAAATTTTATTGTTATTATCTTCTTTAGTGAGTCATGCAAACCCCTATTTTGAATAATGCTTTTTATAGGGTAGGGGGTGCTGGGGTTGAGTCTGTGGAACCAAGGGGGCAGTGGCCCGAAAAGTTTGGGAACCGCCGGTGTATATGAACAGCACCTTGTACTTTTGTTTAGAAATTTTATCCCACTTTTCCTCTAAGGAGTTCAAACCAGTGCATGCTCTTGGCACAGCTGGCGTTGTGTGCAAAGCATGTAATTCTCTTGGCACACACAAGCTAGTTTGTCAAAAACCAAAGATGAAAAACACTGGCCAATAGGAAGAGCAGAACCAAAATGCTACAAGCTCATCTATCTACAAAATTGCCAGTTATGTTACTCCACAGGCTGTGCTTACTCAAACAAGGGAAAGATGCTCCGACATGCTCAGAGGCACATCAAATCAGCATAGCAAAGTGGTAAAACCGTGAGATCCCAGTTCAAATCCCCCGTTCAGCCATGATGCTTGCTGGATGACCTTGGGCCAGTCACTCACTCTCAAACCTCAGGGGGTTGTTGTGAGGGTAAAACACAGGAGAAGAGAACGATGTACGCTGCCCTGAGCTCCTTGGGGAAAAGGTGGTATAAAATGTACCAAATACACATTGCTTTAGATATCCTAATGCAAGTATAGGAAATAAGAGCACCGGGCAGTTCCAGCCCTGGCCATACATACCACGAACATGCTCTTCCCCCAAAGCAGTATACACAGCACAGCCTTTCAACTTTTAGCACCACAGAAACCTGGGGAGGCCTTACGGGCTTCATGGTTGAGCAAGGATTATGGACTGCTCGGATTCAGTAAACCCAGGATGCTATAAAGGAGGGGGAAAGCAAAACCACCTATACATTTACACTCTACCTGCCACCCTCCCTCCATTCCAGGCTCTCCAAGCGGTGTGCACGCTTCCCCCTCCATTCCATCCTTTTTTTTAAACAGACTTTTATTATTATTTTTATAATAATTAAAAAGGAGAAGAAAAAGAAAAAAAATTATAATACGCTTAAATCAAAACATACAAAAAGAAAACATACAAAATATAAAAATACAAGGAAGAGCACTTATAAAGCCATCCTAATTACAATTATATAATATAAAATCGCAAAATACAGTGCTCCATTACTCACCCCATCCCTCCAAATAGTGTTCCCACCACCTCTGGACTTCCAGAGAAGTGCTTTGACAATTGGTTCTTGTAGGTTATCCGGGCTGTGTGACCGTGGTCTTGGAATATCTTTCCTGACGTTTCGCCAGCAACTGTGGCAGGCATCTTCAGAGGAGTAACACTGAAGGACAGTGTCTCTCCTCTTCAGTGTTACTCCTCTGAAGATGCCTGCCACAGCTGCTGGCGAAACGTCTGGAAAGAAAATTCCAAGACCGCGGTTACTCAGCCCGGATAACCTACGAGAACCAATGAACTCTGACCGTGAAAGCCTTCGACAATGCTTTGACAATGTTTAAAATTACTATTACTATTATTATTATTATTATTATTTCCCCCTCCATTCCATCCTCACAACCACCCTGCGAGGCAGTCCAGGCGCTGAGCGGTCGCGCCCTGAGCGTCCCAGCCGAGCGTGCCATCGAAACAGGTATCCCCCCCCCGCCCCCAGTCGCTCCACCCACTGCCCCACACCGCCTTCGCCCACCTGGGATGCATCTGCCTGGCGAAACCGGGCAGGGGTCGGACCCGGCGAGGGCGGCGGCGGCGGCCTCCTCCTCTTCCTCCTCCTCATCTGGCCTCCCCCTCGGCCTCCCAGCAGCCGGCAGCGGCTCCTCTCCGCCCCGGCCAAGGGTGGCTCTCTCGCGCCTTCCGCCGCAGCCCGGGCCAGGCCTCGAAGGCGCCGCCAGCCGCGGCCTCCTCCCCCTCGCGGCCCGCCGCGGCGCCACCCCACCGCCTGCCCCCTCCGCAGGTCAGGAGAGCTGAAGTGGGGCGGAAGTGGAGGGTCGCGCTCAGGCCGGCGACTGCTTCCGCTTTGCTCCGCATCCGGGAAGCGACCCCGCGCGACGCCCTTCCTGCCGCCGCTCCAGCCTCCCCCGGCCCCAGCGAGCGGCGGGCGCGGTGTCTTCCCGCCAAAATAGCCGGCTGTAGTCAGAAGCGTTGTAGTGGCCTAATGACCCATGGGCGATAAAGAGAATATCTGATCACAAAAATAAGTTAAATGACAGGGTCACACACACAGAATGTTATCATGTCATGCTATGTTTGCCTTTTACCTATTATTCCCTTTCCTTTCTGTATTATTGGAAAAAAAACCATAAAAAAATATGTAACCGTGGTCTTGGTATTTTCTTTCCTGACGTTTCGCCAGCAGCTGTGGCCGGATAACCTACAGCCCGGATAACCTACGAGAACCAATGAACTCTGACCGTGAAAGCCTTCGACAATAATAAAAAAAATAGTTTGAAATATTGTCGAAGGCTTTCACGGTCAGAGTTCATTGGTTCTTGTGGGTTATCTGGGCTGTGTGACCGTGGCCTTGATATTTTCTTTCCTGACGTTTCGCCAGCAGCTGTGGCAGGCATCTTCAGAGGAGTCAAACTGAAGGACAGTGGCTCTCAGTGTCAAGTGTGTAGGAAGAGTAATATATAGTCAGTAGGGGGTTGGGTTGAGCTGAATCATTGTCCTGCAAAGGAATCAAAGGCAATGTGCTAATC
This sequence comes from Euleptes europaea, assembly GCF_029931775.1. Lineage (NCBI taxonomy): Eukaryota > Metazoa > Chordata > Lepidosauria > Squamata > Sphaerodactylidae > Euleptes > Euleptes europaea. The sequence goes on from NC_079314.1 coordinate 98,179,175, forward strand.
ATTGTCCTTTAAGTATCAAGGTAATGTGCTAATTAGGGTGTGGTATGTTAATGTGGAACCATTGCATCCTGAAGTGATCTGTTAACATGTGGAATCCAAAGCTAATCTGCATGGCTATTGTGGACTGTAGTCTTTGTCAGTCTGGAGTTTTCCAGGACAGGAAGCCAAGCCTTATTCATTCTTCTGTTAAAGTTGTGCTGATGTTTATGAATTTCAATGGCTTCTCTGTGCAATCTGACAAAATAGTTGGTAGAACTGTCCAGTATGTGCCCTGTTTGAGTTAGTCCATGTTCAACCACTGCTGATTTCTCAGGTTGGACAAGTCTGCAGTATCTTTCATGTTCTTTTACTCTTGTTTGTATGCTGTGTTGTGTGGTCTCGATGTCAGGAAACGTCAGGAAAGAAAATACCAAGACCATGGTCACACAGCCCGGATAACCTACAAGAACCAATGAACTCTGATCGTGAAAGCCTTCGACAATACCAAGACACGATCACACAGCCCAGATAACCTACAAGAACCAATGAACTCTGACCGTGAAAGCCTTCAACAATACCAAGACCATGGTCACACAGCCTGGATAACCTACAAGAACCAATGAACTCTGATCGTGAAAGCCTTCGACAATACCAAGACACGATCACACAGCCCAGATAACCTACAAGAACCAGTGAACTCTGACCGTGAAAGCCTTCGGCAATACCAAGACACGGTCACACAGCCCAGATAACCTACAAGAACCAATGAACTCTGATCGTGAAAGCCTTCGACAATACCAAGACACGATCACACAGCCCAGATAACCTACAAGAACCAATGAACTCTGACCGTGAAAGCCTTCGACAATACCAAGACCACTGTCACACAGCCCGGATAACCTACAAGAACCAATGAACTCTGACCGTGAAAGCCTTCGACAATACCAAGACACGGTCACACAGCCCGGACAACCTACATGAACCAAAATAGTTTGTTTTGCTTCTCGCCCCATGCCCTGTACATGCCTCACAGTACCCTGTACACAAGGCCGGTGCCAGTCATTTTTGCGCCCTCGGCAAGGCCAACCGCTTGTCCCCCTCCCCAGAGGCGGATCTACTATGAAACTAATGAAGCTTAAGCTCCAGGGCCCCTAATCCCGGAGGGGGCCCTGAAGCCCCTTTTTTTAATGAGTGAATTCCTCAACAAAATCGATGGAGTTTTTTAAGTGATAGACTCATAAGCCGATGAGTTGAAGTACTTAATATTGACTTTAGAATATGCTCTGATACCCATTTCATACGGTCGCAAAATGTCCCTGTCATTGGTCAAATTTCACAATTTTCTCGGGGGCTTGCTGTGCTCGAACCCCCAGCTGTAAGGGCTCACTGAGCTTGCCAGAATCTATTCACAGCCTACATTTTGGCAGCTGGATTGTCAGATCCTTTGTTGGTGCATGGCTTAATAGTTCTGTAGTTTTATTTCATCACTGTATGGCCCATTTTCAAGGACTCCACTCCACCACCCTGTTCACCACCATTTGAGCCTCGAGGTCCTTGCAAGGGCAGCAAGGCCCTTTGGAACTTGCTGGATGTTGCCCTACTGTTGCCGGTTGCAAAGGGCCCCCCATAACAGTTCAAGCTTCAGGGCCCCAAAAATGTAGGTCCACCACTGCCCCTCCCCACACACTCCATTGCTAACCAATTTTTAAAAAACAGATGTCTTGTAGGAAAAAAATAAAAGCACAACACTTTTAATATAATTGGTCATTTCGCCGCCATGTTCCGCCTCATGATAAGCCAGGCTAAAAAGCACCCAAGCTTGACTCCTCTCTTCTTGTTTATTGGCGCTGGAGGAACTGGTGCAGCCTTTGTATGCCTGGTTCTTTTAAATCCTGATGTCTGCTGGGACAAGAAGAATAACCCAGAGCCTTGGAACAAGCTGGGACCCGATGGCCAGTACAAGTTCGTTGCAGTTAGCATGGAACCTACAGCAAGCTGAAAAAAGAAGGCCCAGACTACTACAGAATAAACTTGCTCCTTTACAAGCTGTACAAAATGAAGGTCTTTAGGTCTTCCAGAAGCTGTCCGCACAACTCGTACGCTTAATCATCCGGGAAATATTGGATTTTGTTGCACATGGCACTTCAATCATGTTTTGGAAAAGTGCTTGTCGGGGCTTAATAAAATTCTGAAGCTTGAAAAAAAAACTTTTAGTAATTATATTCCATAGCACTGTTAAAATAAATATAAATTGTCAGTTGCATTTAAAAAAAAAACACCAAAAACTAATCTGTTTAAAACTGTGCCCCTCGGGCCAGTTCTGCGCCCCTCTGAGGTCTGTGCCCTAGGCGACCGCCTAGTTCGCCTAATGGTAGCACCAGCCCTGCCTGTACAGTCAATCAATAATTTGGTATGAATATGTCCAGTATTACCATGTTGCAGTCATCTACCACACCGAAACAGCACAGGCTACTTAAAAAAAAAAAATTCCACACATTTTACCAGGAATGCAACAGAAAGAAGAATACCCCCAAACCGTAGTTCAGCTCCTGGAAGTTTCAAAGGAAAGCGCTGTTGGACGAGGTGGTGCAGGAAATAGGTTACAGGAAAGGACTGCTGTAGGCATTTAGCTGTCTGCAGCTCTAGCTTTTGATCCTAATAGGAAACAAGAAAAATCAAAACATCTCCAGGGCTCAGTGGATTAACAGTTTATAAAAGTACACGTTTCCTTTTACAGTAGATAATCCCACAATATCGTTGATCCAAGAAAAGTGTCATAATCAGTTTCTTCAGGAGAACGCCTTGGCCTCTGAGTCATTTGTTGGCCCTGCTGGGGAGTAACTGGTTGTCCCCTGTGTGAAACAGGATGTATGACTAGATGGACCACTGGTCTGATTCAGGAGGGCTATTTTTATGTCTACGTATTCCATAGAATGGGCCAAATCCACAGTTAGCCCTATGGTTGCCAACCTCCAGGTGGAGCCTGGAGATGTCTCAGAATTACAACTGATCTCCAGACTACAGAGATCAGTTATCTCTGGAGAAAATAGCTGCTTTGGAGGGGGGGTTCTTTGGCATTATACCCCAGTGAAGTCCTTCCCCTTCCCAAACGCTGTCCTCCTCAGGCTCCACCACCAAATTTCCAGGAATATCCCAGCCGGAGTTGGCAGCCCTGGTTAGCTCTGCTGATTTCATCATAGATATCACAAATAGTTTTTTCTTTGTGGTATCTATGATGAAATCAGCAGTGCTAAACTAGGGTTGCCAACTTCCCGGTGGGATCTGGAGTTCTCCTGGAATTACAACTGATCTCCAGATGAAAGATATCTCTCCCCCTGGAGAAAATGGCTGTTTTGGAGGATGGACTGTATGGCATTATATCTGGCTGAGATCCCTCCCCTCCCCAAACCCTGCTTTCCCCACACTCCACCCAAAAATCTCCAGGAAATTTTCAACCTAGAGCTGGCAACCCTATTTAGCCTCAATACAAAGTAAAACCACTACAGAACATAGAAATGGCATAACATGAATACCAGCAGTTATTTATAAAATGGGAATACAGTGATCATCATCTACATTATTGTTGAGGAGGCTATTAAAACAAATGTATATTCTGTTACAGGGGCGGGCAACCTTTTTGGCCCTAGTTCTGGAAAAACAACAACCCTGCAACATCTACCTGTGAAGATGTTCATGGGTCAGCAAACAAAAGGGGAGGGGGAGAAGGGTTGCATCTGGCCAGACATGTCTGGAGCAACCTAGGCTCCATTGGCACTGCCAGCATTTCAGGGATTGGCCTTAGACTTCTAGGAGGCGATGATGGCCATAAGCCATGCCTGTTGCCTTCCCCCATGCCAATGGCAGTGATGCCAGTGCCCTGATTACTTGACCAGAGATCTGGCCCAGAACACCAAGCAAAATTGTCTGGTGTGCTGATGTTGGTATGTGTACTGCCTATCCCAAGGATCATAGAATCATAGAATAGAATCATAGAGTTGGAAGGGACCACCAGGGTCATCTAGTCCAACCCCCTCTACAATGCAGGAAATTCACAACTACCTCCCCCCCACACACCCCTAGTGACCAGAAGATGGCCAAGATGCTTTCCCTCTCATTATCTGCCTAAGGTCACAGAATCAGCATTGCTGACAGGTGGCCATCTAACCTCTTCTTAAAAACCTTCAGGGAAGGAGAGCTTACCACCTCCCGAGGAAGCCTGTTCCACTGAGGAACCGCTTTAACTGTTAGAAAATTCTTCCTAATGTCTAGATGGAAACTCTTTTGATTTAATTTCAACCCGTTGGTTCTGGTCTGACCTTCTGGGGCAACAGAAAACAACTCGGCACCATCCTCTATATGACAGCCCTTCAAGTATTTGAAGATGGTTATCATATCCCCTCTCAGTCTTCTCCTCTTCAGGCTAAACATGACAGCATACCCTAGGACTAGGGTTGCCAGCTCCAGGTTGGAAAATACAGGAAGATTTTGAAGGTGGAGCCTGAGGAGAGTGGGGTTTGGGGAGGGGGCAAGACTTCAATGGGGTATGTTGTCATAGAGTCCACCTTCCAAAGTGGCCATTTTCTCCAGGTGAACTGATCTCTGTCGCCTGGAGATCAGTTGTAATACAGGAGATCTCCAGCCACCACCTGGAGGTTGGTGGAAGGGATGTCTCATGTTGTGGGCACAGAGACTGTCCATGTGATAGCAGCAACTTATGAGGTGAGCTGGACGGGAACAACATGGAGGACCCCCATTAAGAGTCTGTTTCAAGATAACACATAGACAGTTCTATATAATATGTAATTGGTTCTCAGTTACACAGTAACATCAGATTTCCCAGAAAATTTTGAGCCATTTTGAGAAACAAGGCTTTGTAATGTTTAAGTGTGATTTACATCTAGGGTTGCCAGCTCTGGGTTGGGAAATACCTGGAGATTTTTGGGGCAGAGCTTGAGGAGGGTGGAGGGGAGGGACTTCAATGCCATAGAGTCCAACTGCCAAAGCAGCCATTTTCTCTAGGTGAACCGATCTCTGTTGTGCTTTGGGGAAATTTAACATGGAAAAGAAATAAATACATATGCTTGTTGGGAATATATGTCATTGGTGGGTATATTACCACATACTGTGAATATATAGCCAGAATATTGTTGGCATTGCTCATAGCTATTCCTATACTGAATTTCTCATCTTATGATAAGTGTATAGAGGTGTCTGATTTGGTTTTCAGTACCTGGAGGTTGGCAACCCTATTTACATCAATGTAACAGGGGAATCTAAGAGTTTACTAGGATATGGAAGAGGCTATGGGAGGAAGCTGAAGGTTGGGCATCCAATTGCACTGGGGGGGGGACAGATCAAAGTTGGCTCTCCGTCTCTCCCCCTTTGTTAAATACAGACAGGTTTTCACACTACTCCATTAGGAAAACTAGCAAATGGACACTGCAATTTAAGATGTAGACAAGATGGAACGTGTTCAGAGGAGGGCAACAAATGGTGAGGGGTCTGGAGACCAAGTCCTATGAGGAAAGGTTGAAGGAGCTGGGTATGTTTTGCCTGAAGAGAAGAAGACTGAGAGGGGATATGGTAACCATCTTCAAGTACTTGAAGGGCTGACATATAGAGGATGGTGCCGAGTTGTTTTCTGTTGCCCCAGAAGGTCGGACCAGAACCAACAGGTTGAAATTAAATCAAAAGAGTCTCCATCTAGACATTAGGAAGAATTTTCTAACAGTTAAAGCGGTTCCTCAGTGGAACAGGCTTCCTCGGGAGGTGGTAAGTGCTCCTTCCCTGGAGATTTTTAAGCAGAGGATATGGCCATCTGTCAGCAAGGCTGATTCTATGACCTTAGGCAGTTCATGAGAGGGAGGGCACCTTGGCCATCTTCTGGGCATGGAGTAGGGGTCACTGGGGGTGTGGGGGGGAGGTAGTTGTGAATTTCCTGCATTGGGCAGGGGGTTGGATTAGATGACCCTGGTGATCCCTTCCAACTCTATGATTCTATGATTCTATGAAATGGGGGCGAAGGCTTTAAAGACTTTTTTTTTTCAATGCATAATTTAAAATGGGACCCATGTTGTTAAGGTTAATATCTGATTTACAATAAAATTATCCAAGGGTTTCAATATTACAGCCTGAGAAGTCTTCCTGCCCCTTGTACATGAGCAAGATATGACTTGCCCAACTGAGCATTTTGTGTTCCGATAGAATTACATAAATTCTATATGCCCCAAGACTCGTTTATTTTTGTTGCAACAGACAAACACAGATACACATTCTGCAATTGTTTGCTCTTTGCTAGAATGTGTATCATAAAACCTGTTAATATTTTTTTGTTTGTTGCAGAGGTAAATGTTCACTATGAACAATGCAGTACCTTTTTCTGTCTCTAAAGGAGACGTTTCATTATTCTCATAAAACTGCCTCCTTTGTGTACAAGACAAAAAAAATTCTCTATGAAATGGCTGTGTCACGTACGCAGGCTGGAATTCATCAGCTCAGACGTAGCAGGTGAGCCTTATTTACAGTAAACACTGAAATGAACATCTAATGGCAAGGAAAAGAGTTTGTGTTACTGTCGAACGAAATGTAATTCTAGCTTTTGAACTCTGGCTAAACAGGAGAGAAGGAGATGCTGCCAAAGGTAGTCATATATAAGTCACATTGAAATCAGTGGAGCTTAAGTTAATTATATCTAACTTTCCCAATGAATTTGAATGGGTCTTAAGCACAAGTTACTGTATGGAGTGGATTGTAGTTGGGGGGGGGGGGTATCTTGTATAATAACATTGCCTGGAGTGCCTTATTCCTTTTTTTCTAAAATCCTGCCAACTTTTGAAAAGTCCCCCCCCAAAAAAAGGTATATTTAGCTCTTCCCCATGATCCTTGACATTTCCTTCCTCAGTGACTCAATCCAACATGGTTAGGGTTGCCAACCTCCAGGTACTAGCTGGAGATCTCCTGCTATTACAACTGATCTCCAGCCGATAGAGATCTGTTCACCTACAGAAAATGGCTGCTTTGGCAACTGGACTCTATGGTATTGAAGTCCCTCCCCTCCCCAAACCCCACCCTCCTTAGGCTCCGCCCCAAAAACCTCCCGCCAGCAGCAAAGAGGGACCTGGCAACCCTAAACATGATTAAACACTAGGAGTGAATCATAGAATAATAGAACTAGGTGGCCAATCCAGGCCACCGTATGGAGGAAGAAATGTCTGTAGCCAGCATCCATAACAGTATTTAACTTGATGGCAGATTCAAATAGTAGGCATTTTTATTCTGTTATTTATTGTATGTATTATACTATTCTATTGCCCTGATCTTTACTATTTTGTAATCTGCCCTGTGGCACAGAGTGGTAAACTGCAGTAGTGCAGTCAAAGCTCTGCTCATGACCTGAGTTCGATCCCGATGGAAGTCGGTTTCAAGTAGCCGGCTCAAGGTTGACTCAGCCTTCCATCCTTCCGAGGTCAGTAAAACGAGTACCCAACTTGCTGTTGGGGTAAGTGTAGACGACTGGGGAAGGCAATGGCAAACCACCCCGTAAACATAGTCTGCCTAGTAAACGTCGTGATGTGCCGTCACCCCATGGGTCAGTAATGACCTGGTGCTTGCACAGGGGACTACCTTCACCTTTTTAATCTGCCTTGAGCTTCAACAAGAAAGGTGGAATATCAATTACGGAAATAAGGAAATAAATTTATTGTGCCACAATTAAAAAGTTGAACAAGGCCCATCATGCCAATGGACTCTGTAAAACAAAGTATCTACATTGCTGTTTCAAGAAGAGTTGTGTGCTTCCAGGCCCATTTCCTACAATGAACTTAGAAGAGGTAACTCTGCCAGCATAAACAAAATTGTAATTGTGATGGTTAAACAGAAAAGAATTCTGCAAAGATTTTTCCCATCAGTCAGTGTGTTCCTTCTGTCCCCCACCACAGCAACTCTTTAAAAAAAATTTCCACGATGTTATGGATCATTGTAATCTGCTTAATGCAGGACTCTATATCTACAAAACAGAATGCCTTGACTCCCGGCGTCCTACAGGCTGCTGGGATGGTTCCAGCCCATGGCAACAAGAAAATAAGGGATCTTTTGCACAGAAGATGCAACTGTCATTATTTTCTTGAGGAAGTATCCTTTTTTAGCTGTAAAAAACATAAACAACGGAATAATTGTCCTGTATGTTTCATGCCTATTCCTTGACTCCATCATCAACCAAAAGGGAGAGTACAGCCAAGAAATCAGAGTGATTGAGACTGGGAAGGGCAGCCATGAAGGAGCTAGAAAATATTCTGAAGTGTAAGGATGTGTCACTGGCCACCAAGATTACCGTTAAGTTAATTAATGCCATCGTATTCCCTATTACTATGTATGAGTGTGAAAGCTGGACATTGAAGAAAGCAGATAGGAAGAAAGTAGATTCCTTTGAAATGTGGTGTTGGAGGAGAGTGTTACGGATACCGTGGACTGCCAAAAAACAAATCAGTGGGGTATAGATCAAATCAAGCCTGAACTCACCCTAGAAGCTAAAATGACTAAACTGAGGCTATCATATTTTGGTCACATTATGAGAAGACAAGAGTGACTGGAGAAGACAATCATGATAGGAAAAGTTGAGGGTAGCAGGAAAAGTGGAAGACCCAACAAGAGATGGATTGACTCAATAAAGGAAGCCACAGCCCTCAGTTTGCAAGACCTGAGCAAGGCTGTTAAGGATAGGATGTTTTGGTGGACACTGGTTCATAGGGTCGCCATGAGTCAGAAGCGACTTGACGGCACTTAACACACACACACACACACACATATTACATGCCTACCTGCCTTCTCGCTAATAATGCTCTGTATAAATATCATTAAACCATTTATCACACAACACATTCCTGAAATGCGCTGGCGGCAGTGCCGAAAGCCCTTAGGAGGCCGGCAATGGCCCACACCGGCACAAGGGCCCACACTGCCGGCACCTTGAAGGTGCATGCCGGTGTGAGTGGCCCCAGCGCCGGCATGCGAGCCGGAAGGCGTTCCAACGCTGGGTGGGGGGCGGGGCCGATTTGGCTCGGGAACACCCCTTTTTGTTTTTGTGAAGATACTCCAGCTTTTTGCCAGTTTTTGGTGCCGGTTTTTGGCACTGGGCGGAGGTTTTGGCGGTGCCGAAACCTCCTTAGGAGGCAACACCACTGAGTTGCCTCCTAAGCCGGCGCAGGCATTCCTTTCAGGAATGCGCTGTTAGTCAAATATAGACATATATAATTGGTGAAAATCCAAAGAAATTGACAAATACATATACAAAAAGTCCAAGAAACACTTCTTCCTTAAACCATACTATTTGCAATCCAAAGTCCACTTCATAACGACTTCACAGCAGTTCACAAGCTCCTGTAGATCCTTCACATGAGCGTGATTCCAGCTTCACAAGCAAAGCACATACGGTAATCTAGATATTCCCGTTTCGAAATCAACCTTCTTCAGTGTGCCATTAGTGAGCTTCTCCTCTCAGTTTAATTCATGCTAAATTGCACTGCATATTCCAAATAGCAGGCAGAGTGTGAAGGCACAGTATATTCTCCTTTGGATTTTCACCAGTTATATATGTCTATATTTGACTATGTGTGATAAATGGTCTAATGATATTTATACAGAGCATTATTAGTGTGTTGACCTATGCTGACTTTGTGCACTGTATCTTTAGGTGTAGAGGTGTAATTTTTTGGCTTATTTACCTGCCTTCTCTGACACAATCTGCAACCACAAGGGAGCACTCTTTTCCCTATTTGCATATAAGGTCCTTACACACACAGAGACATGTACTAGACAGATATAGTATAACTTTGCAGACTTCTCCAGGGGCTGCCTCCATTACATTAGAACTGCAGAAACAACAAAGTCTGCCCCCCTTGGCTAATTTTTCAGCTGTCAGGAGATCCTTGGCTCTCAAGGAGGAGGAGCTCTGGCAATGCTTGGCAGATGTAAACTTTTCAAGTTACCCATCCTTTTGGAGACAGGTAATATCAAAGGGCACTATGGATTACAATACGAGAGGAGCGTTTACAGCCTGGAAGATTATTTATGTTTGGTGTTACCTCTATAGTCACACACATCCAAGCTAGGAGAAAAGGAGCAGAAGGAACCCTCTCATTATCTTTTGAAATATGAAGATCAGAGGAAAACCTGGGTTTAAAGCGCGGAGTGATGGTCCAAGGAGCCTCCTTATAAATTAGAAGGCATCCTGCCTCTGTAATAACAGATCCAGGCACAGAGCTGATTTTCAGACATAGAGTGGAATCCTGGATACATCATTGATGCAGCAAACCTTGGGGCATAGATCTACTGCTTTGTAAACACAAAAATATTGTATCTTGCGAGGCAGTGGTTTCAGCAACTGGACCTTCCCATTGATGGATTAATTCACCAGAGCTGCTTTGGGAAGTAGCTGCTGCATTGCTGCAGAATGGGAAGTGGTAAAGATGACGGGCTATTCAACATGATCTCATTCCCAGGGCCAGCATCCCTTGGGAGCAGCCCTGCAAACCCTCATGGGCTACCACTCCGAGAGCCATTTGGTGTTCCTATCCGCTTCGATCCAACGTACTGGGACCACCAAGCCTACAATGGATACTCAGGAAGGTTCTCCTACTTACCTTTTTCCGGGTACGTTGGCGTCTATGACTATTCTTTCGAGCCTGCCTTCATCCGAAAGAGGAACGAGAGGGAGAGGCAACGGGTTCGTTGTGTGAATGAGGGCTACGCTCGCCTGCGAGACCATCTCCCCAAGGAGCTTGCTGACAAGCGACTCAGCAAAGTAGAGACTCTGAAAGCGGCCATAACTTACATCAAGCACCTTCAGAGTTTGTTGGACTGTGATCCTCTAGGAACTACTAAGACGACCCTTCCGGCTGCAGAGGCCTCGGTTGCTCCTGGTCTTAGTTTGAGAAAGGAATGCAACAGTGATGGAGAATCTAAAACTTCATTGGCTTCATCTCCATTTAGTGAGCTAGAGGAAGCCTGCAGCTAGAAAACAGCATCTTCAGAGAAGGACACCTCCAAGATAAACTTCCTTTCTTTCTTTCTTTAAAGCAGCCACGTTTCTAAATTTGCATGGATTTTCACACAGGACAATATTAGTCTCCAGCAACGGGATGAAAAAAGGTATCTTAATTATTTCAAATGACTGTTTCCAGTGTCCGTTTGGACTATCTTCAAGTGCTTAAGAGGAAAAAAAGGTTCTAAAATTTCCTTATTTATGCTATTAAAAGCAATTGAATTATTATGACTGAAGTCATCTTTAAAAAAAAAAAAAAACCTAAAATATTCTGAAATTGTTTTGTGTGTTTCAGATAGGGAGAACAATAAAAGCAAATGAGCTTGTTTCAGATTCTCTCTCTCTCCCCCACCCCCCTAATTCTCTGTTCCTTGTTAAGACATCCATATCAGGTTTGGTAGGCAAATGTTTCTACAAGGTAATTAGGAAACATCCTGTCTAATTTGAAATGAACGTGTCGCCCCTGATCCAGAGTAAGCTAGTTATGCTTGTCTCAGTGAAATCAATGGGTTTCAGACAGTTCTCAATGAACTTGGAACAACTTGTTTCAGTGTGACTTAAATGAATGGCGACTGACTTCTTTCATTGATTTCAAATAAGATGGACTGAAGCACACCTAATTCTCTTCACGTTAGAGCTTTTGCACTGGATGCACTGGTGCTGGAAAATTTGACCACAGATTAAAGATTTGGCCACTGTAGTGTAATGGAAGGCAGTGTGGAAAGGCAATTACTGTCAGGATACAACTGGGGAGAACCAGGTTAAAATCTCCACACAGCAAGGAAGCTGACTGGGTGTACTTGGTCCAGCTGCTTTCTTTCAGACTAGCATACCTCAGAGGTGTTTTTTTTGCAAGGGAGGGGTGGAATAAAACTGAAAAAATATTTATTCTCTGGATATGAGTTAATTAGAAGGCATCATACTCACTGGTTCTTTTAAGTGATGTGAAAGTCTGCAAGTCTAGGGTGTTTTCCACATGAGGATGCTTTTTTGTGACTTGCCCATTGCTGCTGTGTCAGTTGATACAGTGAAGCAGCAACGGGGCTTCTACATGTCATGTTTCTCAGCATTTCCCCTGCCCTAGTCCCCTGCATTGGCCATTTCTTCCCTATGCAGGGGCTTTTTTTTTTTTAAGCAATTGAAATATTGTCATAGTACTATAACATTATAACAGTCTATCAGGTCCTCTGAATTCCTAGCTTTCAGTCTGTAGCCCCTTTCATTGTGGAGATATAAGGGGAAAGGCATAGCTTCACAATGAAAGGGCTAGAAAATAGCTTTTAAAAAAATGAAAGCAGTGGATTCAGGGAGCCTGATAGACATATTGTTATGACATTATGGCAATATATCTGTTTAGGCTCAGTGGTAGAGGACCTACTTGGCATGCAGAAGGTCCCAGGTTCAATCCCTGTCACCCAGATTCAATCCCTGGCACCTCCTGTTAAAAGGACCAGGTAAGAAGAAAGACCACTGCAGAGTTGCTGCCAGTCTGAGTAGACAATATTGACCTCGATGGATCAAGCGTCTGATTCAGTATAAGGCACATTCATGTGTTCATGAGCTAGCCAACTAGTGGCCTCACGTTCAGTTGGAAATGCCTTCAATGGTTGGGGTGGGATGGCTGCCACAGGGAACTGGGGCACTGAAAATATCAATGTGGGTGGGACTGGGAAGATGCAGACTTTCCCATCCACAGTTTTGCTGCAGTCTTTCTCAAAACTTTGCCCCAAAGCAGGTTTGGGAGAGATCACAGGAAAGATGAAGAAAACCTAGGAGGTACACAGAAGCTCCACAGTGCTCTGGAAAAGCACAGAAAACAGCTTCCCGATAGCATCTAAGCTGGTGCAAACAATCCGTCTGTACATGGATCAAAGTATGGAATCCTGCATCTTTCGGAACCAATGGATATTGTTAAATTTAGTCATAATTTTAGTAGAAGCATGCCCATTCTTCAGTATAGTAGAAGCATGCCCATTCTTCAGAAGAAGAAGAGTTGGTTTTTATATGCTGACTTTCTCTACCACTTAAGGAAGAATCAAAACAGCTTACAATCACCTTCCCTTCCCCTCCCCACAACAGACAACCTGTGAGGTAGGTGGGGCTGAGAGAGCTCTAAGAGAACTGTGGCTAGCCCAAGGTCACCCAGCTGGCTTCATGTGTAGGAGTGGGGGAACAAATCCAGTTCACCAGATAATCCTCCACTGCTCATGTGGAAGAGTGGGGAATCAAACCCGGTGAGGGGAGCCAAATGTGGCGTGATTCAGGATGGCAAACATGGTTTCTCTTCTCCTATTTTATCTGCAGAACAACCCTATGAGGTAGGTGAGGCTGAAAGAGAGTGACTGGCTCAAGGTCACTTAGCAAGTCTCATGGCAGAGTGCATAGCTGTACATTGTTTTCCCTTCCTAATATGCTCACAACAACAATCAAGTGAGGTAGATTTCTTCACAGATTAATGGCCCTGGGTTTGATGCTGTTGGAAAGTATGTATTTTTCCTGTTTCTCCACAGCATCATGGTGTATTCATGCAGTTTCCAAGTTTCCCCTAGTTTTTCTCAGCTCTTTCCAAAACTTACTTTGTGGCAAAATTTTGGGAAAGACTGCAGCAATGGCTGAATGGCTGCTAGGTAGGGAACCATTCTCTCCTCTGCTACTGAATGCAGTAACTTTTTAAACTGACAGTTGACCATTGTTATAATATTATAACAATCTGAACCCCAGCTTTCATTAAAAAAAAAAGTAGTGCTTTTCGTTGTGGAGATATAAGGGGAAAGGCATATCCCTACAGTGAAGGGAGCTGGAAACTTTCTTTAAAAAAAATGAAAACTGGGAATTCAGTGAACCTGATACACATATTATTATTTTGCTGGGAAGGACAGGATATTAGAATAAATAATAAATAAATATAATGTTACAACAGTAGTCAATAGCCAATGTTTTCTAAAATGAAAATGGCCTTGTGTCATGGGGTATGTGTTGTCATGGCTGCTGATGGGGAAATGGGGCAGAGAAAAGGCAGGGAAACTTATCATGTGGAAGCCCCATTGCTGTTGTGCTGTATCAGCAGCTCCAGCAACAGTGGGAAAACCACACAAGCCTGCCCTTGTGTGAAAAACACCTTGGCTACTCATCTGGAATTAACAACATGTTTCGGCTATCCGCCCTTGTTCAACTCATAATCAAGCTAGTTAAAAGAATGGTGAAATTGTGGAATTTACCACTGTTGCTATGGATTATGAAAAAAGTGAAAGTCCTAACCCACTGTGGTGATTTCAGTGTAGAACATTATTCTAGATTAACACAGAACATATAGGAATGAGGTTGTGCATGTCACATGTCTTGCATTTAATGCTGAACTCTTCTTTACTATCTATGACTAAGGTACATTTCTGAACAGAAACTCAGCAGATTGCTGTGAAATGAAATTGTGAAGCAGCTTAAAGCTGAAAAGCTTTCAACAAGGGTAATTACAATTATAGTCATAATAAGTAGTATTAGTAGAAACAGAAATAATGAACTGCTGAACTCAACTGTGGGCATTATGGTTGTGGGAGCTCTTGGAGTATATATCTGAGAGAGAGATTCCTATGCATATTTTAAGGGTCTTTTCACAGAAAGGTTTTCCTTTGGTTTGGCGGTTTGGGTGTTGAGCTTCAGATGGTTTTCTCAGAGCTTTTTCACAAAGTTGTTTTCCATTTGTTGACATTTCATGGATTCCTCATTTTCCCCCTTATTTTTTCAAACCACCTTTGATCTGATTTGAGCAAGCATGGACTGATTCCACACAAGGGCTTTTTTCCATGGTGGTCATGTTGCCAGTACAACTGTTGTTCAATTCACACTTGCAACAGCAATTCCACACAGCACAGGCTAATATGATGTTTCACTCTTTTTAACCATGGTTTTCCTTTCACTCCAGATACAAATCCCACACACACACACTTGTCATGCCATAGTGTTGGGGAGGGGCCGTAGCTCATTGGTAGAGCATCTGCTCGGTATTCAGAAAGTCCCATGTTGTCCCCAGCATCTCCAGTTGAAAAGACAAGGTTGTAGGTGATGTGAAAGACTTCTGCCTTAGACCCTGGAGAGCTGCTGGAAGTCTGAGTAGACAATATTGACCTTGATAGACCAAGGATCTGATTCAGTATAAGGCAATGCCATGTGGTAGAGCATCTGCTTGGCTGCTCCAGAATAATGCAATACTTGAATCTTTTGGTAATGCTAATTGTTGAAAGGTACTGGGAGTCCCATTCTGGTCATCTACATTGAAAATATTTGTCTCCTACCGATTGGAGGAAGGGGAGAGATCATTTCAATAACTTTTCAAATGCTGATCTAGAGAGAAGAGAAAAACACTTGCTACTTTCATAACAGTGTTACAACAGTGCCTGATCCAATTCTTTAAATCTCAATTTTGTTGGTGTGCAGCATACTAGTTGTGATTTATATACTAAGCATTCAAATATCAGTTGCAAGATCTTAAAGAATGCTCTGCTATTGACAGACAGGACATTTTGGAGACATTGATTCATAGGGTCGCCATGAGTTGGAAGCGACTTGACGGTGTTTAACACACACAGTCCAACACTCCCACCACTATACCATTCAGAGAATTCTCTCAGACAGAAATTCTCACATAAAGAATTCTCCCAGCTAGAGATTCTCAGACAAAGAGCTTTGACTCTCAAAAGCTTATACCGTGAAAATCTTGTTGGTCTCTAAGGTGCTAATGGACTCTAATCTAGCTGTACAAAAGAACAATGGTACTATGGGAAGAAAAATTATTGTATTCTGTTTACTATGGCACTTCTAGAAAGGAATCCTAACCAGGTCTATGAAGAATCCTAACCAGGTCTATCCAATGGAGCTTATTCCCTGGAACTATGCAGAGTTACTCCAGTTTAAATCCGTTGGGTTAAATCCATATGAGTTAATCCAGTTTAAATCCATTGGGTTTAAACTGGATTAACTCATATGATTGCACTGTTACTGTATCGATCTTCCTGGCTTGCTCTACTAGGAAGTGACAGAATTCAACCTCTGAGCAAGAGGTTCAGTTCCGTTTGGCTCTCGCTGGCAGTCAGTTCAGTTTAAAGGTTCTTGCTATAAAATTACTTGTTGGTTATGTTCCATCAATAGACACAATCTAGCCATAACTAAAACCTATTGAGATCAGCAGGACAATTTAATCATGACTTAATCTCACTCCATTACTTACAGTGTTGTTTAACTACAATCCCAAAATCACTTTCCTGAGAGTAAGCCCCACTGAATAGAACTGAGTAGTATTCTGAGTAAACCTGTTTAGCACTGCTCTCTTAATCATAAGTAACTTTTGCTAGATTGTGTCTCATACATTTAATACATATGAGGGTCAAAAGTGCAAGACAACACAAGATCTCTGTAGGACAAGATCTCCCAAACACAGATCATCCAACTGTAAATGCCACTAAATGAGCAAAAGTTCAAAATTAAGTATACATTTGAAATCTTTCTTAAGGTGTCTTTGTCTAGACAAAAGTTTTCTTCAAAGCCTCTAGAGCATATCATTACCGAAATTTGAAAACAGATAGTGATCCATCCTGTCACTCTTTCAGAATTAATGTTTTAATAAAAACATAGACCGGGGGATGTCTCCTCACCAACATGATTACTGGTTACCATAAAAAGACTTCATGGACTCCCTCAGCCACGTGCATGACAATTTTATATTAGCCTTCTGCATACTTTAATCTTTCTATCCAACAAGCGTAAAGGAAAAGTTCAATTAAATTACAAATCTACTTGCTCTTTGATATTATCGCTATTTTTAAGATGGGTAATCCTAACCATGAGATTGTTTTGAATCCCTTAATAGCTTATTTAGTTGATTTTTTTTTGCCAGTAATAACTACAGCAAGTCTCTTTCAAGTTACATTTACTCTGCGTCAATAAATCGCCAAAGAAAAACAGAAAGAACTGCAATAAAGTACACAAACGCAATCAGTCATCTGATATCTCTTTGGAACTAGGCAATGAGGACAACATGCTTCAAAGGGAAATTCTTTTTGCCTTTGCAAAGAGCAGCTGTCCTTGGAAAGCTAGAACAAGAGGTGAAGCATCTTGATACATGAAGCAGAATTAATGTGAGCCAGGTCTGCTCCCCAGAATCTGTTGACCAACTTCCTTGCATTGGCAATGGTCACTGGCAGTAATCCACAGCTCTGCAAGGCTCTGATAGCCCCCTAAACTGAATCACTCCACAGTAGGATTGACAAGGCTTCTAGTAACTGACAAGTACCCTTCTAGTAACTGAGGAGAGCCCAAACTACGTTATGATTTTTAACATGTCATGTTCCCCCAACCCGATTTTGACTTGGTCACTAAGGTTGCCAACCTCCAGGTACTATCTGGAGATCTTCTGCTATTATAACCGATCTCCAGCCAATAGAGATCAGTTCACCTGGAGAAAATGGCCGCTTTGGCAATTGGACTCTAAGGCATTGAAGTCCCTCCCCTCCCCAAACCCCGCCCATCTCAGGCTCCGCCCCAAAAACCTCCCACCAGTGGTGAAGAGGGACCTGGCAATCCTATTGGTCACATGTCAGCTGCGAGGGAACTTGTTTCCCAAGGTTGCAGGGTCCTGATTCATAGGGTTGCCAACCTCCAGGTACTAGCTGGAGATCTCCTGCTATTACAACGGATGTCCAGCAGCTAGAGATCAACTCACCTGGAGAACATGGCCGCTTTGGCAATTGGACTCTATGGCATGGAAGTCCCTCCCCAAACCCTGCCCTCCTCAGGCTCCACCCCAAAAACCTCCCACCGGTTGCAAAGAGGGACCTGGCAACCCTACATTCATATTGGGACTGTGGCACATTGGGGGAAAGAGGGGGCTTCAGCCTCTCTCCTCCCTGCACTGTTTTCCTGATCTGAAAAGG
Organism: Euleptes europaea; assembly: GCF_029931775.1. Lineage (NCBI taxonomy): Eukaryota > Metazoa > Chordata > Lepidosauria > Squamata > Sphaerodactylidae > Euleptes > Euleptes europaea. The sequence goes on from NC_079314.1 coordinate 98,197,115, forward strand.
TCCTGGGGAAGCACTATTTGTCCAGCTGGAGGGGTTGAATGTGTACTGATGGGATAACCCTCTTGATCAAGGGCAAAACCTGGGTAGGGCCAGAGGTGTTGTTCTGGCAGGCCCAGGGACAGATATATTGGAACAAAAGCATTCTCTTTGTAGCTTTAAAAATGCCGGGGGGGGGGCACATAGTCCCTTGCTTTTCTGGCAACTGACTCTAAACTTTACAAGGCCAGCAACCATATTCCTTAGGCTCCTTGGGCTGATTTTGCAAAGGATGATAGCAAAAACTATGAACATTCAGGACTTTTCCAGATGATGGCTTCACTGCCTTGATAAAATGCAATAATTACCCAGTTGCAAAAACTGAACAATCTTGCCCTCAGCGAGGAAACCTGAATTTTTCAAGCATTCACATTTAAATTTGTTCCTGTCCTGCCAACTAATTCTAGTTTGTGAAATAGGCATGTAAACTGCAGTTGTGCTACTTTCATAGACTCCTAGGTCTGTTCCCACAGATCCATTCTGCTAACGGTCGGGCATTCCCCCAGTGCAAAGAGCCTCCCCCCACACAAAGTTCTTCCAACAGGGGAAGGCCCCCACCAGAGGATCATGCCACCTTTAGTGTAATGAACCCCCAGGATCCAACCCATACTCATCAATGCTCTTGCCACCACAGATGACAAGAAGAACATAATCCTGCTTTTCAAAACTGATAATTTTGTTAGGAAAGTGTTCACTTATTAACCTTTTACATCTTTAAAGAAATATTTTCCCCAACAACAACAAATGGCAGACACAAGCCAGAATACCCCTTTTTAGGGTTACCTGACCTGGATAGCCCAGGCTATCTTATCAGATCTCAGAAGCTAAGCAGGGTTGGCTCTGGTTAATATTTGGATGGGGGACCACCAAGGAATACCAGGGATGCTACGCAGAGGCAGGCAATGGCAAACCACCTCTGTTAGTCTCTTGCCTTGAAAATTCTGAGGGGTCGCCATAAGTCGACTGCGACTTCACAGCAACTCTCCACCCCACCCCAAAAAACCCCTCCAAGTAGGTCTGATATCCATGAGTCATTAATGCCTGCTTAAATCCCTCCTACTTAAAAATGATTAAGTTTGCCTGGATTACTTGGGGGCACCATCGGACACTTGTTTGTCCTCTAGTTACTGATTTTTATAGAGCTGTTTTAATTGCTGTTTTAAAATGTTTTTATTTTATTTTACTGTACGTTGAAATACTATGTGAGACGCTCCGAGCCCAGACTCAGCTGGGAAAGGCGGGGTAGAAATTTAATAAAATAAATACATAAATTATATGTGTTCTTTTTGTTGACAGTGGCCCTCTGCTCATATATTGTTATTTTTTTCCTTAATGTATCCACGTATCGCTGATATTTCTTGTACAACAGGGATATCACAATAATTAGACTTTTCTGTTCTGCTCCCTTTCTCTTTTCTCCTTCTTCTGCACTGGGGGTGGGGAGGGAGAGAAATCCCCCAAGATTATACTCTTCAGCCATATAAAAAAATGGCAAACACACACACACAGAAACTCTGAGAGCTCAGGAGGAGCATTATTTCAGACAACTCTGCGGCAACACCCACATGAGAATATCAAACCCTCCCATACTTTTTTCCTACGGTTTCTCCATGGGAGGGATTCATTCCCTCATGAAAGACCTGGCAGTACCTCTAAGACCTGAACGGCATCCAAGTGATAATTACATCCGTTTGAAATTCCCTGAACTGAGAACCAGCCTCTAGCAGTTCAACAAATGCTCCTGAAGATCCTGTGCTTGAACAAGATTTTTTTTTTGCAGAAGTGTCCATACATTTTGGCTGGAGGTGGTAGCCAGCCATCATTTGTGGTTGCCTGGATTCCTGCTTCTGCCCTCTCCCTGAGTCCTCTGTAACATACAAATGACTCCAGGCCAGTCTCTTGGTTTAGGCAGATCTTTAGAGACACTTTTAAAGAGCAAGAATCTCTCCCCTCCACATCCCCTGCTTTTGGGTGTGTCTAAATAACTTCCACAGATTCTGGGAGTCTCCAATACCCTAAGCCTGTTGTGTGTGAAGGAACTTGGGGGAAAGGGTGGGGTTTGTCTCTCCTGCCAACCATGAACTAAGAGACCCTTGTACCCTTGGGGGAGGAGTTTCCCACTTCAAGCTGGGCATACAGGAGTAGGTGATTGTTGCTGGCAACAACTTGGATGCCTGATCCTGCAGCCTCACGTATGTCAGCGTAAACCAGTGTCTTTAACGGTTAAAGTGTCAGACTAGGATCTGGGAATCCCAGGTTTGAAGCCACACTCTGCTATGGAAACTTGCTAGGTGACCTTGGGCCAATAACACACACTCAGCCTCAATACTGGCAAGTATTTGGATGTGAGACCTCCAAGGAATAGCAGAGGCGTGACGCAGAGGTAGGCAACGGTAAACCACCTCTGAATGTCTCTTGCCTTTAAAACCTAGGGTCACCATAAGTCAGATGTGACTTGCTGGCAAAAAAAAATCCAGTAGAACTAGTTACTCCTTATTTCTATATGCATTGTAATATACAAGAATGTGGTAAGAATTTTTAAACATATTAATTTGGGTTAAGAAGAACCAATTTTATTAATCTGTAGTTTATTAATCTGTAGCGTAAAAGCCATATGAAGTCCTGACTTTTAGCTAACCCCAAGCTTCAACTAGGCCTCTGACCTTAAAGGATATAGGAAATTGCATTACTAAAGAGCTAATCAACCAAAAAGCACATTAGGTGCCCAAAAGAAATATTTTTAGAGTAACATTTAAAACAGGCATTGTTTTTTGTACACTGGTCGACGGATAGAACAAACAGTATCAGAGACTCTGGAACTGAATAACTAGTTTTGAGAACAAGGTATTTCCAATAAAGAGTAGTCATAATTTGTGGAAAGCTCATCTCCGGGAAAATTTGTAAGGAGGGGCAGTTTTGAGACTCTGTCTCTCTTGGTTTAGCCTATAAAAGAGCCTCCAAGATGCCAGCCCATTGTCCTTCCACAGAGAGACCACAGACCCATTGAGTGGTTGCCATCTCTGTCTCTCTCTTTGGAAGTGACCCAGAGGCCTCTGTAACTGTTTGTCTGTACGTCAACTTGTGTGTGGGTATGTTAATTTCTGTCTTATATATTCAGTCAAGTATTTGCTTCTTTCTTTGCCTTATATTTCTCTTGTAAGTTTAATAAACTGGATGGTTCACTGTTATATGTCATGGTGTATTGTTTAAGAGGGTCTTGCATGTAAAAGGTCTGTCTTTCCTATCACATTCTCTGGCTTTGCTTTGGTGAGTAGCAGGCAGAGAGATTCCAATGTAAAAGGACCAAGGAAAGGGTCAGGGATATTCTCACCACAAAGCACAGAAAGAAAACCTCGTTCAGAGCTTTGTTAACCAGAGAACATTACCCTTTCTCACCGTTTTTAGTGTCTCCTACCTTTGCTTTTATTTATGTCTAAAGTTATTCACTAGTCCTCATATTTGCGGAGAAAAGCTTAGAAACTTTCCAGCCAGATATGAGAACACTGAAAGGGCTAGGCTGAAAAGGAGGAACAACAACAAGAAAGCACGTGAACAAAGTAAGAATATGAAGAGTGTTGCTACCTTTGAAAGGGTAATTGGGTTGGATCCAGCCAGCTTTCCCACTCAATCTCATCTGGTTCCCCTCTTTACTACAGCCGCCTCATGTCTCAAGGCATTTTCCCCTGGACTAGCCACTTGGGAGGAGCACAGTATTTGGGGCACCAGTTTAAAGTAACTACAACTGGACACTATGAGTTGCATAGTGGTTTATTGTCTTGTCAAGTGCAAATTGCTTCTTGGCTGATTACTTGAATAGTTTCATCTTACTGTTTCATATTGCTACCATCTTACTTTTCTTTGCTTCTTTATACAGTACCTTTCCAGTTTAATCATGTCTCCTCCTTCCCCTCATACCTTCCTTGGAAGGCTTATTTTTTGCAAAAGTCTGGTGTTATTTAGACATAAAAGCTCCCCCACCATGGAAAGAGTTTTATCTGTGCAGGTGCCAGGGTGCCTTCTTTTGGGTGGTCAAAGGGAGTTCCACCTTCCTTTTTCACTAATGGAAAAGTTGGCTTCATCCTTCACCCTCCTATGAAGCACAGCCTGGTTCTCTGTGCACAATAGACACAAACATCTATGGTCCTCGACCTAGACTTTTTTTTGGGGGGGGGGAGTGATCAAAGGGAAACCTCCTTCCTTTTTCACAAATGGAAAAATGGCTGGATCCAACCCACTCTAGCCCACTCTTTGTGTCCTAGAATACAGACACAGTTATAGCCTGCTCCTGTACAAATCTCATTTTCTCTTCCCAACAACCCTGGTGAAACATCACTAAACTGCTTTTTAAATTTCCAATAATAATCTAACACCAAAGTACCAATGATCAAGTCTACAGTAGCTGGGACACATCCATCTGGGGATCAGTGGTAAAATGGCTCCTCGCAGTATGGCGGCATGCCAACCCATTGATTATAACCAAACACAGGACTTGTCACTGTCTGAAAATATTACTTTATATATATTTTATACACAGTATACATTTCCTGGATAGCAACCATGCTGGGCAGAAGACAGCAAGGTATCATAAGAACATAAGAAAGGCCCTGCTGGATCAGACCAAGGTCCATCTAGTCCAGCAGTCTGTTCACACAGTGGCCAACCAGGTGCCTCTAGGTGCCAACCAGGTATCACAATGCACAATTATAGCTCCAACCAGATGAGGCGCAGCATAGCTTACCGTGGTTAGGACCACTTCTAGTGGTCCTAACGGTATGGTGGGAAGTGATAGGTTAATTATTATTAATTATTAGTCTTATATTCCACTCTATATCCTGGCCGGAGAAATGCAATAAAATTATTATTAATTAGTCAGTTGGTGCTAAAATCGCCTCAGGCGAACCCAGGGCAAAGCCATGCCCCCAATTGCACAGTAGGGCATGGAAATTTAAGAAAGATGGGGAAGAGTACTAAGAGAGCTGAAGCCCTTTACCATATGAGAAAAAAAAATAAAGTTGTCAATCTCCGAAAATTCCAGACAGTAAACAGTAACAGATCAATTACAGTTACTCACTTGGGGGCGGGGGTGTTAAGAGAGTGTGTGTGGGAGAGAGATGAAAAGAAAACTCACTTCAAAAAGGGAAATTTCCATTTGATGTACTTAAAATTCAAAGCAAAGTTGAGGATCCTTCTCAACTACAAGTCTTTTCTCCCTGGCACTGTGTATCAGTTACTTCTGATGTTTTCCTGGCTTTTGGATAAACAAGCACCACATAATTGGTGTTATATTTTACTACCAGTGTTAAATGAGAAAAAATACCTTGGAAGAATCACTGAGTCGGAAAAAAGGAGTGAAAAAGGTTAAAGCAAGAGACATAATTTGAAACAGGTATACCTTCTTAAGAGAGCCAGTGTGGCGTAGTGGTTAAGATGGGTGGACTCTAAACTGGAGAACCAGGTTCGGTTCCCCACCCCTCCATATGAAGCCTGCTGGGTGACCTTCAGCCAGTCACAGTTCTCTCGGGACTCTTTCAGCCGACACAGAGGCAGGCAACGGCAAACCACCTCTGAATGTCTCTTGCCTTGAAAACCCTATGGGGTCTCCATAAGTCAGCTGTGACCTGACGGCATGTTCCACCACATACCTTCTTAGAGTATGCGAAGGCTACCATGTAATATACAACAGGTATGGTGTGAACATCCCTAATCTTCCCCTAATTCTACCTGGGATGATTCCCCTTGGAATGAGAGAACAATGGAATCTTAGGGTTTTTGCAATATTTGCTTTGTTTACCAATATTCAAGGAGAACCCAGGAGGAGGCAAAGAGGCACCTCTACAGAAATGCAACCCTCATCAGATCTCCAGAGAGAGTGAATCTGTGCCCCACAATGCTTCAGATAATACTCAACTCCCTGCTTCTGTGTTTCTTCCAAAACTTAACCCTGATGTTCTCATTAAAATGAAAAGGTAGCAGGTAGCACGAAAGACCTGAGACTCTTGCCAGTCAGAGTAGACAGTAACGACTTTGGTGGACCAATGGTTTCACACAGCATACGAATTTTGCAACCTTAACTTAGGGCAGGTGTGTTCTCTCCCTCTTACTCTTGATTTTCAAGTGGCATCTTCCACTTTTATCAGCACTCTTAATGTATAACATTTACCAACCCTAGGACATGAACCCAGATATTTCTCATTGATGACTTATTCATATTTTGATTCTGCTGAAAATTTTTGGTTTCAGTAGTTATGGGCTGTGTGGACTGATGAAGAAACCCAAACAGGAACTATCAGCCGGCATTCCTGTCCTCTTGTAATTTTGCTGTGTGACTGTTTATATGTGTTAACAATCATCACTTACCATGAATGCATTTCTTGATGTGTGACTTTGTAAATAGTTGTTAAGCATTTCCACACATTAGCTACTGATGTACTGAGGAACTGTCTGTCATACTGTGACACAAATTTAATTATTTTTGTATTTCACTTTTCATAAATTTTATACACAATTTTTGCAAAATTATTTTTTCTTTGAATCCTTGTTGTTTGGTACTGTGTACCTTTGCTTTTCTGACATTCTGAGGTCTTCCTTTACCTCTTTTCTAATTGGTTTTTCACACAGCATAAGGCAGAATCATGTGCTTGTATTTAATGGGAGCCAGAGCACACTTTGCTGGCATCACCAGCATGCTGCTGAAACCGGCCTCGTGATGACTGGTCTACACTTAGAGAGAAATACTTACTCTGTAGCTGTCATGGTCCTCCTCAAAGCCCTTACTCCATGGAGATGAGGACCCTCATGAGCTATTTTACATTTTATAGGAATCACTCAACACAAGAAGGCAGTTTTCAGCCATAGTAACGTGTTCTGGCCCCAACTATACCACACAAGGACCAGTACCCTGAGGCCTAGCTTCCTGGAGAAGACTGAGGGACTATGATAACCATCTTCAAGTACTTGAAGGGCTGCCATATAGAGGATGGTGCTGAGTTGTTTTCTATTGCCCCAGAAGGTCGGACCAGAACCAACGGGTTGAAATTAAATCAAAAGAGTTTCCTTCTAGACATTAGGAAGAATTTTCTAACAGTTAGAGTGGTTCCGCAGTGGAACAGGCTTCCTCGGGAGGTGACAAGTGCTCCTTCTCTAGAGGTTTTTAAGTAGAGGTTAGATAGCCATGTCAGCAATGCGGATTCCATGACCTTGGGTGGATCATGGGAGGGAGGGCATTTTGGCTGTCTTCTGGGCATGGAGTAGGGGTCACTGGGTGTGTGTGGGGGAGGTGGTTGTGGGTTTCCTGTATTGTGCAGGGGGGGTTGGGCTGGGTTGTCCTGGTGGTCCCTTCCAGGTCTGTGATTCTATGATTCCCGTCCCCAAAGTTATATAATTTAATGGAAGTCGACACTTGTTTTACATGCACAAGGTTCCTCATTTCCCTCAGTTAAGAGATCTCATATAACAGGGCTGGGTAATACTTCCCCCCTCCCATTGTGAAGAGCTGCTGCCAGTTCTGATAAACCATACTATGGTGAATGGACTTGGGATCAGCTGATTACAAGGCAACTGAAATCCTTATATTGCTGTTTCTGAAAGGGAATCTGTTTAGGATGGAAAAAAAAGTTTTTTGTGTAAAAGTTATTGTCTCTGAGCTTAAGGGAACACAAACTGTTTTTCTGCACCATAAAATCATAACCAAGTGTTTAAGTGCTTAACTTAATCCCTCGTAATAATAAGTGGAAGGTAACAGGGAGTTTGCAGGACAATTATTACATTCAAAATTATCACTTCTATGTTACGTTCAAGGAAGGGGTGAAGGATGGCTGTTTGTGGGTGGCAAACCCCCAGTAATAAAGAGATATACTGCTTTGTATTTGTTTTCTCCAGTGGGAAATTGTCATAACATCCATTCAATGTCTTTGCTTGTTGGCCCAGTTCATCTAGTTGCGGCTACTCTAGGTCACCCAATGAAGTTGATTGGACCGTAAGTTCAGGACAGACAAAAGGATATACTTCTTTACTGAACAAATAATTAAACTTTGGAATTTACTGCCCGTGGAAGCAGTGATAGGGCTCCTTTTGATAGCCAATTAGCACATATGGCTTTAGAATCATAGAGTTGGAAGGGACCACCAGGGTCATCTAGTCCAACCCCTGCATAATGCAGGACATTCACAACTACCTCCCCCCCAACACCTAGTGACCAGACGATGGCCAAAATGCCCTCCCTCTCATCATGTGTCTAAGGTCATAGAATCAGCATTGCTGACAGATGGCCATCTAAGCTCTTCTTAAAAACCTCCATGGAAGGAGAGCTTACCACCTCCCGAGGAAGCCTGTTCCACTGAGGAACCTCTCTGTTAGAAAATTCTTCCTAATGTCTAGACGGAGACTCTTTTGATTTAATTTCAACCTGTTGGTTCTGGTCCGACCTTCTGGGGCCACAGAAGACTCGGCACCATCCTCTATATGACAGCCCCTTTAAAGGGAGGTTAGACAGATCCATGGAGGAGAAGTCCATTAGTGACTACTAGCAGTGGTGACTGAAGAGGACTTCTATATACAGAGGCAGCAAACCTCTGAGTATCAGTGCTAGGAGACAGCATCTGGGGAAAGCCTTGATCTCTATGCTCTATTTGTTGGTCTTTCAGGGCGACTAGTTAGCTGCTGCCTGAAACAATATGTCAGACCAGATGGACGGCTGGTCTAATGCAGCAGGGCTCTTGTTATGTTTGTAAACACGCGGCCAGAATGGGATACTTGACCACTGCCACTGCATTGTTAGGTGGGCAGTCACTTCAGCACAGAGGAAAAGAAAGGGGAGGAAGCCAAACTAGGACAAGGGAACACAAATGATTATTCTGCAGTGGTAGAACGAGGTGCAGCCAACTGTCTGGTAACTAGAATTGCCATCCCCTAACTTGAAGAGATTTAATGGTAGTAAAGGGCTGCAAGAGGACCAATACACCAAATGTCAGGACAGGGGATGATCGGGCCTGGAGACCAAGTCCTATGAGGAAAGGCTGAGGGAGTTGGGAATGTTTAGTCTGGAGAAGAGGAGGCTGAGGGGGGGACATGATTGCTCTCTCATATTTGAAGGGCTGTCACTTAGAGGAGGGCAGGGAGCTGTTCCTGTTGGCAGCAGAGGATAGGACTCGCAATAATGGGTTTAAATTGCAGGCGGAGAGATACTGGCTGGATATTAGGATTATTATTTTTTTTACAGTGAGTTGTTCAACAGTGAAATCAGCAGTCTTTAAGCAGAGGCTTGACAAGCACTTGATCCTGCATTGAGAAGGGGTTGGACTAGATGGCCTGTATGACCCTTCCAACTCCATGGTTCTAAAAGACCGAGGCACTGCTGGTCGATCACAGAGGCTCACAGAACACTCTCCCCTAAAAGAACAGAGTTGCAGCCAGGGAGCGCTATTAGGTATCTGACTGCAGAAGGAGATACAAATCCCATATCTGGTACACAACACCTTTAACAGTGGAATCCTAAAACCACGTCTCTGGAAGTAAGCCTCACCAATAAACCCCAGCAGAATTCTGAGCAGAACTGCTTGTTGGCCCGGTCAACCTTTTTTGGTGCACCAGCTTCAGCTCCTTTCCTTATGATCTCACCGTAGTTATCCAAACTCTGATCTCATCCAGGCAAATTATTGCAAGACTGTTTACAAGGGGGTACCCATGAAGACTGCTTTGGGGGCTTCAGTTGGTACAAAATGCAGCAGCAAGACCGCTTACTGGAATGAGTTACACAGACCACATCATGCCAGTTCTGAAAAGTCTCCCCATTTTCTTGTGGGATCAATTCAATTACTACATAGTCCTAAATGATTTAGGATCAGGTTATTTAAGACTGCCTTCAGACAGTTGCAACACAAAGGGCACATAAAAATTGTTAAGAGGCCCCATAGGAAGAATGGGGTGGGGGAGGAATGCAAATCAATAAATACTAACCTTTGAAGCAATGGAAAGTTTATGTAGAAATACAATTTAGGAATTGTACGTAAGGTTTGCAGGTACCATTGTGCTTTCTCATTGCAGCTTTTTTAAAATGTTTTTTAAATGTTAAGCATTTCAGGAGGCGGTCTAACTTCTATTTTCTTGAGAGGGTTCTGTTGGGCTTGAAACAAAGCAACCAAATTCTACTTTTCTGGACAGTTTCAATAAATAAGATTTTTCAACCCCCTCTGAATGTCACCTTTATTAGACTGAAGCCAAACTTTGACCAGTAATTTAAAAAAATACGTTAGCTTCCTTTATTACACAGATGTGTGGTTAAACGTGCCATGCCTTAATCCACTACCGGAAAAGGACAAAGCAAAACACCAAGTACAGCCCAGGCTCTCCCTGTGCACCCAAAGCCTTCCATGCATGTAAGCACATGCTTGAGGAAAGCTACTCCTTTGAAGAGAGGAGGGAGCAGTTAAGTGTGTTTTTACTGTGGAAGAACAAAAGAAATGGCACAGCTGCCTTTGCCAAGAAAAAGCAAAAGATTGCTGGTATACAGCTGGACCACCAGCTGAGGGGGAAGAGGGAACGTGAGTGATGAAAAGGTCTCTAGCCTGAGCAGGTCACAATAAGAGGGAAAGACGGCTGCTCTGATCAGCAGACAATCATGGTATATAAAGGCAGACTGGACACAGAAGGAAACCAAGATGTTTAAGGGGACAGAACACCTTTTCTACAAGAAAAGTCTGAAAAGTCTGGGACTTTTCAATATAGAAAATAATAGAAAATATAGGCAGAGGGGCACATAATACAGTCTTATGTACAGGCTGGAGAAAGTGGATAGAGATAAAATTTTCTCCTTCTGTCTTTTTTCCTGTATTACTGAAACTTGGGGCCCCCAATGCAGTTGATGGCTGGACAAAATGAAGTACTTCTTTACTCAACGAGTAAAGAAAACTGGAATTCACTGCCAGTGGATGTAGTGTTAGAAGCATAGACAGCTTTAAAAGGGGATTAGGCAGATTCATGGAGGACAGGTCCATTGGTGGTGATTTAACCACTGGTGGTGATTCAACCTCCATATTTGGAGTGGATCCCAGTGCTAGGAGGCAACATTAGGGGAAGGCTTAGGCCTCTAGGTTTTGTTTGTGGGCTGTTCAGAGCAGCTTATTGGCCACTGTGTGCAACAGGGTGCTGGGCTAGAAGGACCATGGATCTGACCAAGGCTCTAACACATGGGACACAAAACCCTATTAAGACTATTTATTTTTCATCATACAACTCTGAGATCATCCACTGAAACGGAAAATGTCCAGAGAGCAATTCCAAAACACTCTTTAACTTAATGAGTTGACATTAGAATGACTATTGCTAAAGATAGGTCTTTTCAACACAAACAACTAGCCCTACAAGAAATTTGTAAGGGTTGGGAGAAAAAAACTGGTGGCGAAAAAATGTTTTCCTCTTTGTCCAGGGAAAAATGAAAAATGTTTCCAAGCCAACAATGGTTAACTAAGGGTAGAACATAAAAGAACCCTCAAATTATGACCTTACAAAAGGAACATCTCAGATAATCTACAGAGGTGTCAGCAGGATAAAGCAATTTTAATTTATTATTTTATGTAGTGTGTTTTTGCAATTTCTAATCCTTTCCCCCGTTTTACTGAAATTGTGCTGGTCCCCACCAAGGAAAAGAGTGGGACAGGAAGCACCTAAATTAATAGATACCTACCATATTCTTTCTAGTCTTTTCTCTCCAGCCCATGATTGTACTCCCCACCCCCAACGCCCTTGGAGGAAAGGCATCCAACTTAACCCTTTTAAATCCACACAATATCACTACAGTATTGAAGAACAGGACAATTTGGGCAAAAAAGTCCCATCTGGACAAGGACCACCATCCTATTTTGTAGGCTTCCCCTTTTAAACTTATGTGAACCTCACTGAAAACAGTTCTAAAACAGCATAAGTGGGAGGGAGGATGAGATGCAGCTTACACATGAGTCACACTAAAGTCCTAAAGCTTAGATTTAACAGTGCCTTCAACGAATGACTTTTCTTCTTCCATTGCCCTTTTAATTGCAATCCACTGCTGACTGCAGAAAGGATCAGTTTAACTATGTTCTCTAGATGATTACATGAACGTAGCCAGGTTACATCCTTTACCAAGTGGCCTCTCTTTGCTCTGCTATGGAAGGCATTCTATGGCTTCTGCCAAAGGAGACACAGCAAGGGAATCCATGTGTATTTATTCACACGTCCACCTGGCTAACATGTGAAGCTCTGTTTTAAACCTTTCCCTGCCCCAGCTTAATTAGGCCCTTGAGCATCATTTACTTGACATAAAGGTAAAGGTCCCCTGTGCAAGCACCGGGTCATTCCTGACCCATGGGGTGACGTCACATCCCGACGTTTCCAAGGCAAACTTTGTTTGCGGGGTGGTTTGCCAGTGCCTTCCCCAGTCATCTTCCCTTTACCCCCAGCAAGCTGGGTACTCATTTCATCGACCTCGGAAGGATGGAAGGCTGAGTCAACCTTGAGCCGGCTACCTTAAACCGACTGGTGACCTCTATTGACTGTGATTTAATTTTATACATGCCAGCAACATTTTTGCTTGTAAGTGAAATAAATCAAAGGAGACTGACCAAACCAAATCTCAGCCCTTTAAATAGAAAACACTTCCCTCATTCTGCGAATGTCATTTCTTGTCAGTGAAAGAGAAATGACAACAATTGGCACTGACTGTCTTGCTTTCTTCATTTTATTTAGGGACCTCAGGTGTTCACCTGGCTTGGTAAGTCACTTCCAGGATTCCAATCAAATGCAAGAGGATCAATTACATTGCCAATGTCAAAGTCACACCTGTGGTCCAGACCCCACCAAGCCACCACTACTGTTACAGCATAGAACAGACATTTCCAGACCTAGACCCCCCCATCTACCAACAGATCAACCATGGGAGTCACCAACATATACAGAAAAGTACCAAAGCAATACTTATGCTAGATATACCAGTCACTATTATATTACCTGGCATGAGGTGCCCACTGAGCCACCTGTACTTGGAAGACCCTGGGACATGTCATGGGGCAAAATAACTGGTATAAGCTTACCCTCAGACAACAACTTCCTCTATTAGTGCAGAGAGTCACAATGCAACTATCTGATCAAGGGCTTTTATTTGGAGCACTTGTGGGCCTATTGTCAATTGTGTGGCAACATCAAGGTTTCCTGTAACTCAAACATACAAAATTTCCCTTTCAACTGTCCAGAGCATCTATTGATAGGACCATGAACTGAATCTAGCTATTTCAGGGTGGGGGTAAGTCTAGGCTTTTAAAGGGAAGGACTCATCAAATTAAAGTCTGCAAAACGAAAGACCGTCTTGAAGTGAATGCGCTTGGCTTACGTCAGAAAACGCTTCCCCACAGATTAGAATTTACAGTTAACATTGGCTAGTCGCAGCAACCTGATGGAGAGTGCAAGTCATCTTGCAAAGATAATGACTATTCTTCAACAGTCCGCTAAAAGAAATTCAACTGGTTTCAGGCATCGCTCCACAAAATAAGGTGGCAACATGTCTTGGTTTATCCCATCTTCAAAACAAATACCATTTTCTGGTCACGCCTTACTTCTGTGAGTTCCAACATTATGTAAGTTCCAACAAAGAACCTATGTCAGTTGATGTCTCTATTGAGACAGAGAATACAGTCACCAAGCACTACGGGCGGCAAAAAGGTCCTGGATAATGGTAATTCTGGCCAGCTTCTCTAGCCTTTGATAACTGCAATGGGCCTCAGTTTTATGGCTTTCTTGCTGATGCCGGCTGCATGGCAGGTGTTAACCACATCTGTCACATTCTTGTAAGATTCAGGTGCCTAGGATAAATTAGGTGTAAAAAAGAGAAAGTTAACAGTATGCTTTCATGTACTCAAATATCAATTTTGTATTCCTCCATGTTTTAAAAGGCTCCAGGAGGCTTACACGATACAAAGCTACACCTACAAGCACATACTCATAAAACATAAATGGAATTTTCAAAATTCAGAGACAATTTAGCTATAAAAAAGAATCTAAGCAAAACCACTTGGTCATTTCAGATAAGCTCTCCAAATACTTTAAAAAAACCTTTGCATTTCTTAAAAAAAAAAAAAACCCTGCAAAAGGTGGCCTAAGGAGGATTTCTTTCCATACAAAAATGCACAAGGTGGGGCCAACACTGAAAATGCCCTTATTACTAGTAAGCCCTCTAGAGAATAAAGAAGGACTTCAGCAAAGGACAGGAGGCTTCATACAGGGAAAGTACTCTTGAAATTCTATTTAATTTATGTGGGACTATATTAGAAATTTTTAATGGGATTAAATATTTTAAAAGATGGGAGTAGAGGAACTGTATTAGAGAAGTGCTGGAAGAAATAATTCATGGGCAATGTCCATAACAAATACATTCATTTATCTACCAGTTGCAAGAAAACCATTATGGATGTGAAAGAAAGATTTTTATAAGATTATGAGGAACAGGTTGCTCCCAGACTATAAATGAATGACCCTTCTTTTGCAAGTTAAATTAAAAAGAACTCCAAGCATGGCAGATTGTTTTATTAAAAAGAGAAGAAAAAGAAACTTACTTCTTCCATGACCAGTTTGGGAGAAGCAACACGGATTGCAATCCCCATATCTGCCAGCTTGTCCAAGACATCCTGGAAATCCAAGTTGCGTCGAGATTTGGCTCGGGACAGCGCACGGCCCTGAAGAACAATTTTATCATTTCAGTTGCTTCTATAGTCTTCACTGGAACTCACACCTGAAGCTGCCTTATATTGAATCAGGCCCTTGGTCCATCAAAGACAGTATCGTCTACTCAGACCGGCAGCGGCTCTCCGAGTCTCAGGGAGAGGTCTTTCACATCACCTTTTTGCCCAGTCCTTTAAACTGGAGATGCCGGGGATTGAACCTGGGACCTTCTGCATGCCAAGCAGATGCTCTACCACTGAGCCACAGCTCCTCCCTAAAGCCAGCGTTGAGCACAGATTATAGACAACTTCTCAGCCTGTACTTCTCAAATGTTCATCACAATCCTGCAAAAGCTAGGACCTCCTAGCTTCTTCAGAGCCTCTTTGCCCTAAACCCTTCCCCAGTCATTTAACTGCGGCTACAGCCGTCAGTCCCATTCCCCTCTCAGTAGTAACAAAGCCAAACAAGGAAAAATTGAGGCTTGACAAGTTCTAGGCCAGTGGTTCCCAAAGTGGGCAGTACTACCCCCTGGGAGGTGGTGGGATTACCTAGGGAGACACTAAGAGACAAGGGGGCAGCAGGGGGGGGCGCTAGAGATGGGCTTCTTCAACTGTGTTGTTCACTTATTTACAATAGATCAAGCTATGGCGCCATGCTGGCAAATTTGGCGGAAACGATCGGAATTTTTTTCCAGACTTTGAAGAGCTGGTACCGCTGGATCAAGTTCATCAGTTTTGTTGAATAAATGTCGACTAAAAAGTTTTAATTTGATTTTGAATTGATGTGCAATTAATTGTTACTTTGGAAATTTTATTGTTAGTATCTTCTTTAGTGCGTCATGCAACCCCCTATTTTGAACAATGCTTTTTATAGGATAGGGTAGGGGGCGCTGGGGTTGAGTTTGTGGAACCAAGGGGGCTGCGGCCTGAAAAGTTTGGGAACCGCTGTACTAGGGCCTACAAAATGAACATAGCCAAACTGACAACATTAGGGCTCTTTTTCACTAACTGAGCAGAAAAGCAAATTATAGCAATTGAAGAACAGTGATGTATGGATTCAAAAAGTTTTACTTACCCAAGTTCTTTTAACTACTAAAGTTACAGGGACCAAACGAAATGTCACAGTATCAACGGGTCTGACCTGTGCACGCTGATGCCATTTCAAAACTGAACTCGGCCATTTAGAAATGTTGCAAGGTCCCGAAGCATGGCAGGACCGGGTGACCATGTCAGGATTGCGCCCACGCAGCATATTTAAACGGCCACATTCAGCTCTCAAATGGCATCAATATACTTTGGCAAACAAGGATGTCTGACAGTGAGCAGGTTGGCTGCACTTTCAACGAGACAGGAAAAACAGCTTATGCCCTGCACCCCTACCATCTACAGCTGGAAAAAGGTACTGTTCTAAGAATTCCTGTGAAGACAAGATACATTACAATGAACGCACGTGGATGAACCAGGTCACAGTTGCACAGAAGTCATCTTGCAAAAGCTGCATTCTGAAGTCTTACTGGGATATCGGAGATTTTATACAAGAGTGCCGTTTGGAGGGCCAGGAACAATTAGAATTCTTGCTACTCACCGCTCCGTGGCAGGTGGTTCCAAAAGTTTCAGTCATGCCTTGGTCTGTACCAGTAAGGACATAACTACACGTCCCCATAGTCCCACCAATCAGCACTGGCTGGCCAGTCAACTGCAGAGACAAACCAAAAGGACACCAGATCAAGGTCAGAGATGCCCTCGACTGTCAAGAATCTATGGTTCAGCAAGGTACTTGTACAAAGAGCAGTCGATTCATACCATTCAAGCTCAGATTCCCATTGATGAACAAAGGAGAGATGGCATATGTGAGATTTCTTTAGAAAAATCAGTAGTAAATGGCTGAAACGGGTTGAGGTTGGAAGACCAGCGGAAGCCGCTGGGTGTCTTTCAGGCCAACGGGAAATGGATCAGCCTGAGCCCAAAGAACCAGAGGAGTGCAGCTGGTAGCCTGACGCAAATATGCCGCCAGGAAGAACGCATACGAAGGCCTCACTAAGAACTATTTGAAGCAGTCAGGCAGCTGACCTGAGCACTAGCCCTGACTGCGGTGAGGAAGCGCAGGGAAGTAACCTGTCAGGATGGGACAGGATGAAATGAGGTGAGACATGCAAGGAGGCCCAAAGACAGCAAGCTCAACCAAGGAGGGCTTCCACGGATTGGCCAACTGGGAACGGAGATGTAATGCAACCACCACCCCTTCTCCAAGGGACCAGCACCTCTTGTGAGACACAAGGACTAAAGAAACGAGGCCACTGATGAGGTTAAGCTTTCTTCTTGCCAGTGTGGTGTAGTGGTTAGGAGCGGTGGACTCTGGAGAACCGGGTTTGATTCCCCAATCTTCCACATGAGTGGTGGACTGTGATCTGGTGAACCGGGTTTGATTCCCCACTCCTACACATGAAGACAGCTGGGTGACCTTAGGCTAGTCACAGTTCTCTTTGAGGGGAACTCTCTCAGCCCCACCTACCTCACAGAGGGGAAGGGGAAGGAGATTGTAAGCCGGCTTGATTCTCCTTAAAAGGTAGAGAAAGTCGGCATATAAAAACCAACTCTTCTTCTTCTACTGGGGCTTGAGTGCCCAACGGGCCACTGGCCCGGGATGGGGCCATGCCTGCCAAGGCCTAAGGAGAGCTGTACTGCCTGGAGTCAAATAAAAACAACATATGCCTGGAAAAGGAAGAACAGCTGGAAGGTTATGCAAGCATTTGTGTGTGAGGGAAGAAATTAGTATGGTGCCCCAAAACAAAAGACACTCTTATCTGGGACTGACAAGATTTTTATTCTGCCCTTCCTCCAAGGAACTCAGGGTGGCATGTGTAGCCCCCTCCCCATTTCTGCAACCCCTGTGAAGTAAATTAGATTGAGAGTGTGTGATTGGTTACCCAGCAGTTTCATAACCGAGTGGGAAATTGAGCTTGTCGATTTCTTTAAAACATCTTTATGCTGTCTTCCCATCCATCCAGGGCCCCCAAAGGTGGCCTGGGTCTTCCTAGTCCCAGTTCAACCCTCTAATCACTGGCTCACCACCGGCTCATGCTAGTTTTGCATGCAATTGTTGTCGCTAATGAGAGGGATGCTGCAGCAGCAAACTCATACTTGGTAATCGACAGCTATGAGGGGATGATGTGGAGGGAAAGCCCGAGTAGATCCTTTCCTGTGCACCAACAGGGTCCGTTCCTTCCCATCCACCACATGCTGCTCTACTTTAGCGATGTTGTGAGACACGTCATAGATCACATGCAAATCCAGATCGTCAGGAGTGGTATTGAAGACTTTGGCAAAAGCCTAGAAGGAAAGAAAAAAGACATTTTAAGAGGTCCTGGAGACTGGTACATCCAAGGTGGGGCAACAGAACTGAATACCATTCGCATGGGGTAATTGTTTCACAGTCATTGAGATCAGGTTTAGTTTTCGCTTTGGGTTCCCTTACCCCATGAAATATGTTTTAATGCTTCGTCTCTGATAACTGTTTTCTAGAGACAATGCCTACACAATCATATGAACTGGAAGATACCAATGCATAAATATTGGGGGGGGGGATGAAGGGGAACAAGGAAGTTAGTTTTGAATTTCCCTCTAGTCACACATACCCCACCCGCGGCTTCACTTTCCTCTGACTCTTGCACAGCACTCCCTCGCTGAAGACTCAATAGAGGAACTGCCACTGAACAAAGAAAAGGATCACACTTGGGTGGGGTCCCACTCCGATTCATAAGTCCTGTACGAACAGTCCCTCAGAACCAAAGAGGCACTCTGGCATTTGAGACTTTCTACCATCAACCTATAAGCCAGTTAGGACAGCTGACTCTTGTGGGCTTAGGAGTGACATGGATTGCAATAAAAAGAAAGCATGTCACTTCCAAGAAAATCAGTAGAGAGTTAAACCAGCCCACGGTTCAGACTTGATATATAAGGGGGGGACAACCAAATTAATGAATTTAAACCAACCATCCCTAATTCTAGAACAGAACCCCCCTAAAAATATCAACCGACAGGACCCAGATGAATTTCAGGCAGCCCAGGAAACATTGCCTCGCTTCCATTAAGGCTGATGTTCTCTCTGAACTTCTTCAGTAGAGGCCATCTCCAGTATTAAACCTGTCCTGACCACAACCATAGCCACGTGGGTGATATCAGGGCTGACAGACACTGAAGTGTACCTATCAGCACATTCTCTCACTTGCCTGTCTAGTGAGGAAAGTCATGGAGGAACGATTGACCCATGCATAGTTTCCAGCTGCTGCCATTCCCTTCAAGTAATCCTGTCCCTCTTGGGAAGCAATCCTGGCACAAGCCAGCTGGCGGTCATTCACAATGATCTTGTCTCGTTTCATAGCTTTCTCCATAGCCACCAGGGCATCTAAGAGATAAAAAAGTATCCAAGTTGGCAATGACCCTTATAAAACCAACCCGCATCTTGCAAGACTTTCCAATTTGGGCCAGTGGCCCCAGAAACTGTTCCAGAGATTCTCCCACATATATGAAACACATTAACACTGCACATTATTCCCCTTCTTCCAAAATTATAAATGATTTTGTGAAATTCTCCAAGAAAACAGTAACCCATCCAAGTTTCTTCTCTGATTCCAGTCCCTCCCACCAAAAGGAGTCTATACCTGTGGCTACTTGGTGGCCCAGGCCTCTGCTGCCGCTATGGATCATCACACACACTTGTCCTTTGTGGTCTATGCCCATCTTCCGGGCAGCATACTCGTTATAAATTTCATCCACGACTTGAATCTCAGCATAATGGTTTCCTGCTCCCAGAGTGCCCAGCTGTCAAGAGATAAAAAAAACAGAGCTAAGGAATGAGCAGATATGGAGACAGAGTGCCTACCCATTAAAGGATTTGGCAAATGGTCTGCCAATCTTGTACATTGCTAGAGAAAGCAATACAGTGAGAGCTTAAAGCCTACCCGAGAACTAGCATTACTGAACTGTAGGAACTCTGCCTTGTTGTGGCACAGTAAAGGTCTATGTAGTCCATCCACTCCTCTATGTTTAACTATGCCCAGCCAGGTGAAATCTGGAGGCTTATGTAACATTAGGCAGATACTCATCTCCAGCACCTGGCAAATGGAAGTAGATTGCCTCTGACATGGAGGTTCTGTTCTAAGCAATTGTATGAAGGTGCCAAATCCTCCTCAGAAAATACATCTAAGTTACATGGGCCATCACATCATCTTGGGGCAATTAATTTTGTGTTAATTACACATATCATGAATTATACGCTTTATTCAGCTAACACATGAACAAAACATGAACAAAAGTTTCCAGCAAGATGCTTGGAGCCAACTTGAAAGGAAAAAATGATCCTCCAGTTTATTAAGGGAAGGGGAAACCACAAAGTAAATTATTTGACTGTACAAGCTGACCATCTGTTTGTCCAAATGTTGGGATGAGGGTCACTGATCCTTCTCATCAGCCTTTTCTCTTACATATTTACACTCCGTCAGAAATCACCACAGCAGGTAGAACAGCACCCAAACCCAGCATATTTTCCAAGAAGCAATTACCTGAGGCAAACCCCTTTTCTTAGCCCTTGCGGATACTTTATTTGGATCAGCTTGCAGCATCCTCCCATATTCTTCACAGTGCTCTTTATCCTCAGCCCAGGCATAACCCTCACGCAGAGACCAGTCCACTCCCATCTCCAGAGCCTCCTCCAGATCCCTGTGATGAGTAAAAGAGACTTCCATTAAGAACAGGAGAAAAAATCCAGGACAGAACAAGAACTCCCTGATCAACTCTGGGCCAAATGTAGCAATGGGTCATTGCTACATCTCATCACATAGCCAGATGTTTGTTAAGGTGGCAATGGGGACTAGGGGTGTGTACCAAAATATTTTTTGGTATTTTTTAAAGATTTGGGTTTAAGACACCCGACATTTTTCAGAAAATCCAAGACAAGCCATATCCCCATACCAATATGGGTTCTTTCCCTGGCTTTTTTTGAATATCTGAAAATTTTCAGGTCTACTAAATCCTATAGGAAATTGGTTCTTGTAGGTTATTCGGGCTGTGTGACCGTGGGTCTTGGTATTTTCTTTCCTGACGTTTCGCCAGCAACTATGGCAGGCATCTTCAGAGGAGTAACACTGAAGATGCCTGCCACAGTTGCTGGCGAAACGTCAGGAAAGAAAATTCCAAGACCACGGTCACACAGCCCGGATAACTTACAAGAACCAATGAACTCTGACCGTGAAAGCCTTCGACAATATCCTATAGGAAATTTTTGTGGGGCTCTGGCAGGGCGGTTTTTTCATTAGAGCCACCAAATTTGCAGCATAGCTTTGGGTGACTCTCCTTAGGAGAACCCCCAAGTTTGGTAAAGACTGGGTCAGGCAGTCCAATTTTATGGGCCCCCAAAGAGGGATCCCCATCCATTCTCCACTGTTTCCCCTACAGTAAAATAGACAGGAAAAAAATCAGCTTTTTCTGCTTTGCCTTTTTGGCTCCACTGAAATGGTGCCTTTTTTTTTGGTTCGGTAGATCCGAATGCACACCCCTAATGGTGTGCTTCCCCAAATAATGGGTTCAGGCATTGGACGTAACCGCAGAAGATACTGGCAGTCAGTGAGTCACTACTGGGGTGGACCCTACCCGTTCCTCCAACTTAAATGGTTCTTCCAATGGACAAAGAGCCACTTAAGTTGGAGGAAGGCTCCATAGATGACTGGATCCATTCTAGCATTTCCATATCGAATGGCACATTAATGACCCCAGAGCCAAAACACAGTCCAACTGGCACAAGTCCCTTCCGTGTGCTTCTTTCCCCCCCAAATAAAGTGCTAGACAGAGCTGGAGTCCTCGCTTTGCCCCACAGAGGAAAGATCAGCTCTGAAAACTTTCCCTTGCACTGTCTGATAACTGGTGAGAAATAATGGCGCAGGAAAAATAATGGCGCAGGAAAAGTTTTTATGCGGCTGCTGTGGACATATGCAATGCCTGGTAGCAAGAGCACCGGCAAAATTCTCACATGTGAAAGTGACTGTAAGCGAATAGGCTGAGTTGTTTGATGAGCCATCCTAGGAGGAGTTCCCCTGCCCTAGTCTGCAGGCAAGCATCTTTCACATTCTGTGGGGACAGATGACCACTGACATACACAGGTCATACTTCACCAACTTCCTAGGAAGGAGAGAAGCACGCGGCAGCTCTAGTGGAGCCTCAATAATTTTATGGCCCACCACAATAGGGGAGGGGCCGTGGCTCAGTGGTAGAGCCTCTGCTTGGCATGCAGAAGGTCCCAGGTTCAATCCCCGGTATCTCCAGTTAAAGGGACTAAGCAAGTACGTGATGTGAAACACCTCTGCCTGAGGCCCTGAAGAGACACTGCTGGTCAGAGTAGAAAATATTGACTTTGATGGACCAAAGGTCTGATTCAGTATAAGGCAGCTGCATGTATTTATGTGCTTATGTGTTCATGTGACAGTAGGGTACTTGGGTGGTTCAGGACTGTCATTATTAGTAAGCCAACCAGCAAAAATGGCTGACTGAAATGTGGAACTCAGTAGCTGTTCTGGCTGTCCCCTAAGAAGTGAGATAAGAACATAAGAAATAAGAAAGGCCATGCTGGATCACACCAAGATCCATCAAGTCCAGCAGTCTGTTCACACAATGGCCAACCAGGTGCCTCTAGGAAGCCCCCAAACAAGACGACTGCAGCAGCATTATCCTGCCTGTGTTGTTAGATGAAAGTACCAAGGCTGTGAGCCTGATTCCATAATGTGCCTCTGCACCACAGTACCGTTACTTCTGAGCACTGCTACGTCCAAGTCTGTCCCTAGGCAGAAGAAAGAATTTAGGATCTGGAATGCACAGGAGAACTTCTGTTCTGTTTCTTTTCCTTCATGCTAGCATCTCACCAGTGAGTCCACCTTGAAAATGAAGGTGCTGCCTGCCCCAGTTGTGGATGTGTGTGTGGGGATAAAGCAGTCCTTACTTGGCATTCATAGGAATGACGCCCTTGGATCCTACACCAACAGGAATGTGGTCAAACATGGACTGGGCCAGCTGCTCCTTCACAGGCTGGACATCACACTCGTCAAGATTGGTACGCAACAGCCGCACACCACAGTTGATGTCGAAGCCGACACCGCCTGTCAGAGAAAAAAAAACACACAAGCAGATGCCAACAGAAAGAATTCCCAGTGGGTTTATCACATGGTAAAAGTGGCTACAAGGTTACAACTACAATTAGGAACAGACCTGGTGATACCACTGCTTCTGGGTCATTCATATCAAAAGCAGCCATGTTACCAATGGCAAAGCCATAGCCAGAATGGACATCAGGAAGTCCTATAGATCTCTGGAAAACAAACAAACAAACCCAGCTATTTTTGTAACACTGAGAACTTCGCTCCTGCTGCCCAACCACATACCCAATGCAAAATGTGCAGAGATCCCAAATCCTTTTTTTCTCACAAAGACATTGAGCAGGGACAAAGTTACACATAAGCAGATAAATTCCCTCCTGGTTTCTGAAGTGAACCTAAACATATAACTGCCACCTTGCCATATACTGGCGAAGTTTCCAAAGTAAGAAACTATTCCAATGGATCAGTGTCTGACGGCATTCCTTGGCGAATGGAAAGGCTTGTTAAGTACTGTCGCCCCACTACAAAGTGGGTCCAAGATGTGCAAACTCTTCCCTATGTGGCTTCCATCTTGAAAGAACTGGTATTAGGTAAAGCAGGGGTGGGGAACCTTTTTTCTCCCAAGGGCCATTTGGATATTTATAACATCATTCGCAGGCCATACAAAATTATCAACTTAAAAATTAGCCTGCTATGTTTGGTCAAACATTTAGCCAAGAGGCATGACCGGAGATGGCTCCGAGTGTCTGCCACATAGAGCGACTCAGTTTTGAGCTCTGCTGTCCCCAGCTGGGCCCAAGAGATTCAGGCAGGGCAGCATCCTTTCTGAGCTAAAGATCTGCCAGGACCCACAAAGGGCCAGACCAAATGATTTCGCGGGCCTTATACGGCCCCCGGGCCTGACATTCTCCACCCCTGAGGTAAAGGAACAAGGAGGCACTCACATGAACGATGCCAGGCAGCGCAGCCACATTTCCAATTTGCTTCATGGCTGGGAGGAAGCCACCAGCACCTGTAAGAGATGACACATTGTGGCAAAAAAGTTAGATGTCCTTTCTGCACAATTACTGTTAATGAAGCATTCTAATGGTAATACTGATAATCTTCCACAAGTTTATCATGTCTGCATTAGAGACTGAAGACTTCAGTTGGAAGAAGGATGCAGATTAGGTACAAGGGAACCTCAGACCAAGAAAGAATATGACAAAGTCCCAATTAAGCGGTTTCAGTGAATGTATATTCTCAATCTTATGACAATGTGTTAGCATACGGTGAACAAGCACAAATAGATAGCATAGCAAATTATTACTATTACCTCCTATTCTCAAACAAATAATAATTTCTTTTAAATTGTTACAAAAGTCACATACTAATATAGAATGTTTAAATGCACGTCCCCTAAATATTTTTAATATGTTGACATTCACTCGAGCAGCCTTACACTTTAGTTGTGTTGGTGGACTATATGCCATAATTGGATTCTTTAAAGGAAATGGGTTTGTCTCTGTGTGTGTTTTTTAATTCTAAGGGGAAAAGAAGCAATGAGGCTGCAAGACTAATAGCAAACACATACCTCCCCCTCGACAGGAATTCCTTAACTCTTCAAACATCAACTTCTCTAAAGGATCATTCACGTAGAACACACCTTCCACCTAGAGGCATTGAGAAACATAAGGAACACGAGAAAAATAACACATCATTTTTACCTAAGTCATTGAATGGGAGTACGGATGGCAATCAACAGCTGAAAGCAACCACATCTAGCAGGTTACAAAAAGGGACTTCTTCACAATTGCCTGTTGTTTATTTTATGTGCTTGAAAGTGAATGCTAAAAATGGTTACAATATACCTACAATACACATCATCATCAACATTGATACAAGCCAGATGAACACAGTTCAAACTCAGAGGACTAGAAAAAGGCCAGAATTTAGCTCTTTATTCTTCCCATTCAGTCAACCAGCATTTAAGCAGCTAGGATCATACTTGCTTGTAGGCTTATTTATTTGAAATATTTCTACTCCACACTCTCACTGAATTTGCTACCATGGTTTCTTTTAGTACCTAACAACAACAATTAGAATTAAAACAATCCAATAGTAAGATCCCCTTACCTGGGTGGCCCAATCTTGTCAAGTCTCAGAAGCTAAGCAAGGTCGGCCCTGGTTAGTATTTGGATGGGAGATCTCCAAGGAATACCAGGGTCGCGACACAGAAGCAGACAATGGCAAACCACCTCTGTTAGCCTCTTGCCTTGAAAACCCTAAAGGGTCGCCCATACGTTGGCTGTGACTTGATGGCCCTTTGCATACACAATAGTAATACTACCATATAATGTGCACTCCAGTACTCTAACTTGGATGTAACCAGAGCAAGTGTACCTGTGCCAAGTCACTGTGCCATGTCTCTCAGGAGCTGCAGCTGACATGTCAACCAAAGTGGGCTAACAAGCTGCTAACGAGGCACAAAGGAAACCTGTACCTCCCTCTGTAGGCCTATATCTAAGCCCTAGTTAACACATACAAGAGATTGATTGGTTCTTGTAGGTTATCCGGGCTGTGTAACAGTGATCTTGGTATTTTCTTTTCTGATGTTTCACCAGCAGCTGTGGCAGGCATCTTCAGAGGAGTAACACTGAAGGACAGTGTCTCTCAGTGTCAAGTGTGTAGGAAGAGTAATATATAGTCAGAAAGGGGTTGGGTTTGAGCTGAATCATTGTCCTGCAAAAAGTATCAAAGGTAATGTGCTAATCATTGTCCTGTAAGTATCAAGATAATGTGCTAATGAGGGTGTGGTATGTTAATATGGAACCATTGTATCCTGAAGTGATCTGTTAATGTGTGAAATCCAAAGCTAATCTGCATGGCTATTGTGGACTGTAGTCTTTGTTAGTCTGGAGGTTTTCAGGATTGAGTTGGTAGGAGGCAGAATACAATGCACCGCTTCAGACACCAGGAAATGGATTCCATCTTTGAACGTTCCTTCATATTAAAAAAAAAAAAACTCTACACAAGCGGAGAACTAACCCAGCAAGGACAAAGCTCCCACACAACCTCCTTGCGCTGGTTTTCTAGTTGCAAGGATTTTTATTTTATTGCTGCGGGTGTCGTTCAGCCTTGAGGAGGAGGAGGAGGCATCCTGCACAAGCGCGTCATAACGTCGGTGGCCACCTGCAAGCTGATTTGGCGCAGTCCCTTCAGCCGGTTCATTCTCCTAGATGCGTCAACCCACCGCCCCAAAATCTACGAACTGCTTTTTTTGGGGGGGCGGGAGGGGGAGTGCAACGCCAGCTAAGGCATTTCGGCCCCGATCTCGGAAGCCAAGATGTTGCCACTTCATGCGCGCGAACCCTCATTGAGTCTTGGGGGGGGGGCGCCCTGCACGTGCTCAGAGGAAGGCTTGACTACCGCTGGCCCCGCAGCGACCCTCCATCCTCCTCCCCATCTCCGAGGGCTCCCCCACTCACCTGCATGTTGGGCACGAAGCCCGTCTTGATGCGCCAGCAGTTCTTGTCGAGCTTATCCAGGTATTGCAGCTCATCGTTATAACTCCGGCTCATGGCGGCGAAAACTCCGCGCCGACCCGGTTACCGCCACCGACTTCGTGTCACAAAACTCCCCCACGCACGCTCTCCCTTCAAGCAGGCCGGTACGGGACCCGAGAAGGCTCGCGAAGCTTTCCGAAGGCAGCCGAGTACGGCGTCCGCACAGGCTCAAACGCCCTTTCCCCGCCCCTTCCGTTCTCTCCACTATTACAAATCACTTTTCCTGCAGCGCCCCCTAACGCGTGCAGAATGAAATGTGTGTGTGTAAAGTGCCTTCAAGTCACAGCCGACTTATGGCGACCCCTTTGGGGGTTTTCATGGCAAGAGACTCTGCACAGCAACCCTGGTATTCCTTGGTGGTCTCCCATCCAAATACTAACCAGGGCTGACCCTGCTTAGCTTCTGAGATCTGACGAGATCAGGCTAGCCTGGGCCATCCAGGTCAGGGCGCAGAATGAAATACGCTGAAACAAATCGGGAGAATGAAAACAAGCAAACGAAAATCACAAACAAAGGCTGTTTATTTTAATAGAAAAGAGCAAGAGTCCAGCAGCACCTTAAAGACTAACACAAATATTTTCTGGCAGGGTATGAGCTTTCATGAGCCACAGCTCACTTCTTCAGATTCACATCTGAAGAAGCGAGCTGTGGCTCACGAAAGCTCATACCCTGCCAGAAAATATTTGTGTTAGTCTTTAAGGTGCTGCTGGACTCTTGCCCTTTTCTACTACTGCAGACAGACTAACACGGCTACCCACTGTGTTTATTTTAAATTAACCATGTTGGAAGTAGAGGGAGCACTCTCCCCCTTCCTGTAATGGAACGGGCTTGCTCTATCTTTTGTATCCCTAGATTGCAGGCTGGAGTCAGCTGGCAACCGGATTTGTAGCCAAAGCAGGGACTCAAGACTTCTAAATGTCGTGCTCAGGGTTGGCTCAGCTTTGGATCCTTCACCACTTGGCAGATGGAAGTGAAAAACTGGGAAACAAGGCACAGTGAGCCGGCATAGTGTAGTGGTTGGGCTGTACAGCTAAGTCTGGGGAGGCCCAGCTAAGCTTCAAATTCTCATGCAAAACTTGTGTCTTTGCGCCAAAGGGGCAAATAGCAGCTCTATGAACCCAATTCAGGTGGGAAAATTAAAAAGAAGTCGTGTTTGGATATGGGCAGTAATTCCACCTGGCTGAAAAGTGAAAAACAATATTTATGCTTCTACCCACCCCCAACAAGAGCCAAGCATTTATAATTAGGTATGGCAATAATGGGTAATTTCACAAGCCTTTCTTGATTGTCATTAGGATGTTTGATCACTGTCATTAGTTATAGCATGGAAGTAAGGTATGCGTAAGCCCTCTGATGAAGAGAGCAACAATAAATAGCAAGGCTTTTAACCAAACAGATTAAAATAGTCTTCCATTTTGTATGGTGGAACTTGTATACTAACAGTTGCAAAATATTGTTCTGATCCATTCCAATCTGGTTTCAGGCCTGGTTATGGGACTGAAACAGCCTTGGTCGCCTTGGTGGATGGCATGCATGGGAACAGGGGGAGTACAACCCTATTAATTCTGGACCTCTCAGCAGCTTTCAGTTCCATCAATCATTGTATACTACTGCATCGCCTTTTGGGACTGGGAGGCACTGTTCTGCAGTGGTTCTGGTCCTACATCAAGAGTAAATTTTAGGGTGACTGTGGTGCTAGGGGACTGCTTCTCTGCCCTTTGGCCTACAGGGTTCCCCATTATTCCATCTTATCCCCCATGCTTTTCAGATACTGGGTCATTACTGACCCATGGGATGACGTCACATCAATACATTTACTAGGCAGACTGTGTTTGCCATTGCCTTCTCCAGTCGTCTGCGCTTTACCCCCAGCAAGCTGGGTACTCATTCTACCAACTTGAGCCAACTGCCTGAAACTAGCTTCCATCAGAATCAAACTCATGTCGTGAGCAGAGCTTTGGCTGCAGCTTACTACTCTGCGATGCGGGGTTCCTTTTCAACATCTATGTAAAGCTGCTGGGAGAGGTCATCTGGAGATTTGGGCTGAGCTGCCACCAATATGTTGATGACACTCAGCTCTATGTTGTGCTGCCAGCTGATGCCAGGGAGGCTGTGGAAACCGTGAACAGGTGCGTGGAGGCAGTTTTGGAATGGATGCTGGCTAACAAGCTGAAACGTAGCTCCAACAAAGCAGAGGTGCTACTGGTGGGGGGAGGATCTGACCCAGGAAATTGGTTATCCCACTCTGGATGGGGTTGCACTCACCTTAAAGAAGCAGGTTCCTAGCCTGGTGGTGCTCCTGGACCCGGGCCTCCTGTTGGATAAACAGGTGGCAGTGGTGGCCAGGGGTATCTTGCCACTGTGGTGCATGCCCTGGTAACATCTAAGTTAAATTACTGCAGTGTGCTCTATGGGGGGCTGCCCTTGAAGACTGTATGGAAGCAACACTTGGCACAGAATGCTACAGCCAGAGTGTGGATGAGTGGGTCGTGGGGACCGTATCACTCATCTTGATCCATCTACACTGGCTTCCAATTTCTTAAATTCAAATACAAGTTACTGTTACGTCCAATAATTTAAGAAAAATACCTTTTTGTGTGTAACATTTTTAGAGGCATCCATTTTACATACAGGGTTGCCTTCCTTTTGAGTAAACAGGGTATTCTGTGGGTCCTGTCTCTAAAGTGAATGTAAAACCATTGCGGCTTGCTTTAAAAATGGTTCTCAACTACCTGTCCTGCATTAACAACAAATGCACACAAATAGCACACTAACAGTGTAATCCTAAGAACACTATCCTGGGAGTAAGCCCCACTGGACAGACTACAGTAGGATTCTAAGTAGACCTACTTAGGATTGCTCTCTAAGAGCACAAACGATATTTCAGGGATCAACTACACATCATCTGCAAGTGTGTTAGCATGTAATGAAGCTTTGGCAGTCTTTAAAAAAATGAAATCAGTGAAGGGGGGGAGGGAGGCCCCTTGATGAGCGCTTTCTTCACTGGCCTTTTCTGCTCCAGAACACCCACCCCAGTAGTTTTTCTGTAGGGTTCCAGTCATCTGTCTGCACTGGCACATCCATATCTGGACCACCCCTGGAGTGGTATGCAATTGAAGACCATCTGTATTACCCATGGTTCAAAAACTAATTCCAACAGGCAAGTATTGGTGACAAAAAGGTATGCAGCTTTATTAACAGAGAATAGCCCTTTACCCAGTCCAATAACCTTAATAGGATGGGAAGATGTCTCTGGGAGGCAAGCAAGCCGCTCCGTGAAGTCACACCTCCTGCCTGGCAGTTCGTCCTCCTTCTGCAGGCGATTCTTCTCTTGCTTCTTATCTAGAGCCCCCTCTCTTCTCAGCAGAGTAAAGCCAGATTTATTTCCCCACCACCAGGTGCTCATTATTTACAGTGCTGTGTGAAAGTTAATTCCCTAATGCCCTGAGATTGCTCTCACATGGGAAGGGCTGTATTGATCACCATCTACCTCCTCGAATTACAATGGTCTTCTGCAGTTTCCACTACACCATCCTGAATGGAAATAATGGCTAACAGATAAAGAGCATATTTGTTTATTTAATATGTTTATATCCTACCTACCAACCTGCTGGGTTCTTGATGTAGTTGACAGCCTCAAAATGCTCTTAACACTTGAAGGCACAACCACAGGTAAAACATATAAGCAGACAGGGAAACAATGTTATCAAATTGGTTCTTGTAGGTTATCCGGGCTGTGTAACCGTGGTCTTGGTATTTTCTTTCCTGACGTTTCTTGGTATTTTCTTTCCTAACACCCAGTGTTAATCCTCTGAAGATGCCTGCCACAGTTGCTGGCGAAACGTCAGGAAAGAAAATTCCAAGACCACGGTTACACAGCCCGGATAACCTACAAGAACCAATGAACTCTGACCGTGAAAGCCTTCGACAATGTTATCAAATGTATTGTGTTTTGACACCTGGATATTAAGGCCATTTTACAGCTGAGGGTTGAGAACATTTTCACAGCAACCAGTCTAGGTTTGACCACTGGGGTTATACATAACAGGAGCCACAATAAGTCCTAGCAGCCTGTTGAGCGTATTTGTAGAAAACGTGAGATTGCAAATGCTTGCTTTGTCACACTTACACAATTTTAGATGCCCCTATAAATGCAATACAGGAAGTGACCACTGAAATAAGTTTGTGTTTAAACAGATCTGTAATACAGATATAAAACCTGCAAGGCCAAAAATATCCATCTGATTTCTCTTCGACCTTCCAGTCTATTCTGCATTAACAACATTCCCACACAGTACAAATCATGTGAGTCTGGCTTTGATGAGCCATTTTATTGCAGCTCTGTTTTAATCATCCCGCTTTGACAATGTCAACAGAATGGTGAACAGCAAACAGAGCAGGAAGGGCAGGCATACTTACACTGGCCAGAGACTGCGTTCCCCTTCTCCTCCTGGTCTTTCATTCATCAAATGTGCAATACACAATAATGTGTTTCAGGAATGATACAATTTATTAACCCTCAAGCAATTTTATTTTAAAAATTACATATTATATTTGGGGTATAATTTCTACCCCAGGCCCAATTCTAGCATAACTTGGGGTAGAAAATGTCCCACAAAACCAGTAACGTTTGTTGTGGCAGAAGTCATTGAATTTTACAACAACAAAATATCCACAGCTTGAAGACACACTTCCTTTCATATGAGGTAGCATTCTTCCTTTGAGTATATGCACCTCTTCCCGTTTGCATACTAAATAACTCATACCGGATTAGCTCCTTTACAAAACTGCAATGTTTTATTTTCAGTTTAAAAAACAAAAACTATGTTTTGAACCTAAGATACAAAAAAACTAACACAGACTGCCATAAATTTTAACAAAAATATCTAATATTAGTAATCCCTAAATGTGGTTTGCACCTGGGGTATTTTTTTGTACCCCAGAAACATACCTTTCTATGGTGCGAGATATACAAGCTCTTTGGTTGGGCCAAGCTACAGACAATCTTGACACTTCATTGCTGCTGTGAGCCTTGCAAGCAGATCTCCCACAGCTGGCACACTTTCTGCCAATTTTTTTATCTGCTGCCCCAGGAGAAGCAAAACAGCGTCCACTTTTTGATGTTCCACATGTTGATCTAGAAGCTTCTCCAGATATATGCAGAACAGTGTATCTAAGACAAGCTAGAGAATTGATGTCCTGGTTCAGCCTGGGCATTTCTTCTATCTTTTGCTGTATCTGGTGGTGGAAAGTGCCTTCAAGTCACAGCTGACTTATGCCGACTGCGTAGGGTTTTCAAGGCAAGAGATGCTCAGAGGTGGTTTGCCATTGCCTGCTTCTGCGTGGGCTGAGAGAAGAAAAGTTGGTTTTTATACGCCGATTTTCTCTACCTTTTAAGGAGACTCAAACCAGCTTACAATCTCCTTCCTTCCTCTCTCCACAACAGACACCTTGTGAGGGAGGTGAGGCTGAGAAAGCTCAGAGAAAACTGTGACTCACATAAGGTCACCCAGCAGGCGTCATGTGTAGGAATGGGGAATCGAACCCAGTTCTCCAGATTAGAGTCTGTCGCTCTTAACCACTATACCACGCTGGCTCCTTGGTGTATCTACACCTCTACATTCCTCTTGTATATTTGTTGGCAAATCTCATGTACTTTGTAATGGTGCAAAATCTTCCCAGGCTTGTCATTACTCTGAATAAGGGAAGCCCTGTTTCAATTCTTGCCTCTCACGGCATTAGTATTGCTAATGTCTACAGTATTGCTAACCTGCAGGTTCACATTGGAAAGGATCAGCAGGCTGGGCAGCTGCCATCCTCCCACCTCTAGCTGTTCTGCTTTTCTGGTGACCATGGCCTCTTTCACATATCTCTGATAGGCTTTCCAGAGGCTGCTGCTTATCTGTGGATATACTTGAGCTTGAGGAACTCTCTGAAGGAGCTCAGTCTTTGGGTTCTGAACAGCTTTCTGTTTGTGCCATGTCCTCTATTTTCAGATCCAATGTGATTACTTTCAGAGTCACTGTTCCAGACCATTATGAGAGCTTTTTCAGCAGGTGCATGTTTGGTAGCACCTCTGCCCTGCAATGTATTGTATTGTATTTATTGATACGGTCTGTCTGACCAGCCCTGCAATGCAAATATAATACAACCATAGAGTTGAATACTGAGCAATACTCAATCCCCACTTGTGCTGCCACCCCCATCTCAAAACAACTGCCCATTTTGAAAGTATGTCACCCAGCACAAAAGCTGTGCGCGCACACAAAACACCTACACACAAGAGGGCAGGGGGAGGGCCAGGGGCTGCCATGAAGAAACTGCCTGAGCAACCTGTCAAAAATGCCCTGCAGATTTTTAAAAGAAGGCTAACAGCTTGTAAAAGATAATTCACAGTGGGTAGCCGTGTTAGTCTGTCTGCAGTAGTAGAAAAGGGCAAGAGTCCAGTAGCACCTTAAAGACTAACAAGAATATTTTCTGGTAGGGTAGTCAGCTTTCAGATACCTGAAGAAGTGAGCTGTGGCTCATGAAAGCTCATACCCTACCAGAAAATATTTTTGTTAGTCTTTAAGGCGCTACTGGATTTCGTATCTGAAGAAGTGAGCTGTGGCTCATGAAAGCTCATACCCTACCAGAAAATATTTTTGTTAGTCTTAAAGGTGCTACTGGACTCTTGCCCTTTTCTACTACAGCTTGTAAAAGGTTATATATACACACACACATAAAAGCATTTTATTCGGCGTGGTTTTATGTTGAAATAGTCCTTGTGTCT
Source organism: Euleptes europaea (assembly GCF_029931775.1). Taxonomy (NCBI): domain Eukaryota; kingdom Metazoa; phylum Chordata; class Lepidosauria; order Squamata; family Sphaerodactylidae; genus Euleptes; species Euleptes europaea. The sequence continues at coordinate 98,230,290 of NC_079314.1, forward strand.
TAAAACATGGCTCACACCTTGTATGTGGTATCCAGTGTTTCAAAAGTGAAGAGAAGCACTCTTGTTTGTAGTGAAATGTAATCTTAATCAAGGAGTTGGAACAGGGGAGGAGCAACTAAACAGAAAACAGGAAGTTACAAGGAGACTGAAAAAAAGAAAGGGAGCAAGCAGGCACTAGGGAGGAACTGTTAACTTTTCTTTGTATTATAAACGTTCAACAAACACCTTCTTACACAAATACCTGAAGTCCCTGGCATTAACGAGACACTGTTCACCACATGAGAAAACTGCCTAGCAGCCAAACAGACCAGATTTCCCACCTCCGTAGAAGGAAAGACGAGAGCTCATTAGGCCTTTCCATCTCCTCAGTGTGGTATAGGCATGTGCATGTCTCTTTAAGACACTGGTTCCCAACCGGGGGTCTATAGACCCCCAGGGGCCCGCAAGAACTAAATTAAGGTCCGCGAAACAAAGTTATAAACCCATAATAAATTAATATTTTCAATTATTATAAAAAACATATTCAAATATTATTCTAAGTTTAATGTTTAACTAACAGTTATGATTAAAGTTTATTTTCAAATTCTCTGAATTTTTATTTTGGACCTTGGGGTCCCTGCACCGAACAAAAAAGTCCTAGTGGTCCCTGGTGAAAAAAAGGTTGGGAACCACTGCTTTAAGAGAAGTGTAAGATAATTATATATAAGAGTAGATAGATTGTGGGAGAGGCGTGCAGCAGTTTGGATATGTTTTTAAGTTGCTTATCTGACTGGAATAAAGAAACTTTAAAGAAACTTGGAACCTAAGTGTGGAGGCGTTATTCAACAGACATAACACTCAGTAAGCAACCAGGCCCGCAACGCCCCACTTTCCCTTTAACCGCCCCACCCCCAAACTGGCCACGTGCCCGCTGCCTCAAACCGCCGTTATCATTTTCCTCGCCACGCCCCCACCAAGAAGCCCGGAGGACCGCGCACGCGCGCAGGCAGGAGCTCGCTCGAAAACAAGCTCCTCCCCTACGCTGCCAAGGGTGGGGGAGGAGAGCGCAGAGAGGCAGGCAGGCAGGCAGGGGGCGGTCTGAAGAGAGCCTCTTAATCGATCGCCTTCGCGTCGCCCCTTCCCGAGTTCGGGGCGGCGCTTGCCGGCGACGGGGCGGGGCTTCGTGTCATCACGGGGTCGAGGCGGCGGGGCGGAGAAGGCGGCGCTTCCCCGACCCAAAACAATAATAACGACGGCTCCCAGAAGCCCCCGCGCCCGCCGCTGCCCGCTCCTCTGGCGTCGCCGCTGTCGCCGCTGAGGGCCTGCGGGAGAAGCAGCGGCCGGGAGGGGAAGGCCCGCCGCCGCCGCCGCCGCCGCCATCGCCATGAAACTCCGGGTGCGGCTGCAGAAGCGAACGGCTCGGCTTGAGTTGCCAGGGGCGGAGCCAACCCTGGAAGATCTGCGCGCGCGCCTTTGCCAGACCCTGTTGCCCGCTTGGGGTTACAGGTAACGTGTGAATGCATCCGTGGGAGGCGTGGAGAGAGAGAGCGAGCGAGCGCGGGAAGGGAGTTGACGTGGAAGGGGAGCCAGGGACGCGCTCTCTTTGCCGGCGTGGTGGTCAAGAGCCGTGGACTCTAATCTGGAGCACCGGGTTCGATCCCCCGCTCCTCCACGTAAGGCCAGCTGGGTGAGCTTGGGTTAGTCACAGTTCTCTTAGGGCTCTCTCGGCCCCAAGGTGTCCGTTGTGGGGAGGGGAAGGGAAAGTGACTGTAAGCCGGTTGGATTCTCCCCTAAGTGGCAGAGGCATCTTAAAAACCAACTCTTCTTCTTTTAAGCTCAGGTTGGAGCATGCTAGTAACGGCCTACCCTCTTTAATATTCACAGCAACCCTGTGAGGTAGGTTGAAAGAGAGTGACCACCCAGTGAGTTTCATAACTGAGTTGGGTCTGGTCATTCACACGTGTTAGTCTGTCTGCAGTAGTAGAAAAGAGCAAGAGTCCAGTAGCACCTTAAAGACTAACAAAAACTGAAGAAGTGAGCTGTGGCTCACGAAAGCTCATACCCTGCCAGAAAATATTTTTGTTAGTCTTTAAGGTGCTACTGGACTCTTGCCCTTTTCTACTACTTGGGTCTGTTCAGTTCTCGTTGCTATACTTCAGGCACCAGACTGTCTCCTATGGCCTTTCCTCCTCGCTCTTTCTTGTGTTCCCTGCACTCCTGGGCTGGCCCAGTGAAGCATGTGTCAGAGATATCGTTAATATTTTACTTATACGATTTTGTTAATATGAACACCTTTTACAGAACTGTATTGGTAAGAATGGGTGGGGCTTCCCTCCCACACCAGACCTTTAAATCTAAAATAGTAATAATAAAAGTAGCTGGCCTTGGTGGGACAGAGGAACATCGTGGCTGAAGTTGCATGTACTTTGGTTACAGTTGGAACTCAGGAGGCACACGTCCTGTTTACTTTGGCCCTAAAGGGGCTAGATAAGCTGGAGGCCCACATGGAAGAGGTTTGTCTTGAGGATGAACTTGAAGGAAGGAGAAATGGCGCCGCATACTGTTCAGGGAAGGAGGTCCAATTGTGGTAATATTTCATAGGCACTTGTTGTCAGAGTCTAGATGATGGGATGAGAAGAGTGATTCTCAGTTTCCCCCAGCACCGATATTGATGTCCATTGTGTGCCTGGAACGAAGGCATCTACAGTACTGTCAGCATTTTTTTAAGGTCTTAAATACTGGGGGATGTGAGTGGATTTGACAGACTGATGTTGTCCCGCATCCTCCTCTTGGCAGTCATTATGCAGAAAGAGGCATGTGGCAGTGGGCTTGCTGGAGAGCCCAGTCATGTGGCCTCTAGGCCACAAAGGCAGCTGATGGCGCCAAGCACGGATGCAAAGGAGGAGGAGGTGTACAAGCAATTCATTATGCCAGAAAAGATTCACAGACCTATTCTGAGAGTCCAGTGTTGCCCACAGCTATTTAGTATCTTGTGCCCCTCCAGATGTGCTGATAACATTGGATGATGTTAATTGGCCTTGGCTGGGGATTGAGGGTGGTATTTAAAAAGAAAAAAAGAAAGAAAATAAATAATTTCTCCTGTAGGCAGATAGGGAGGCAGTCAACCAGCAAATTCTTAATGCAGCCACGTCCTCTGATATCAGCCGTTTGCTACTTATAAGCAGAACACAATGGGAGGGAACACAGCAGCCTCCACTATAAGGACTGTTTGAGTGGGAAGAGCCCTGGAATGCACATGCTCCATGGTGCTATGAAGATATGGGTTTGAAGAAGAGTTGGTTTTCATATGCCAACTTTCTCTACCACTTAAGGAAGAATCAAACCGGCTTACGATCACCTTCCCCACAACAGACACCCTGTGAGGTAGGTGGGGCTGAGAGAGCTCTAAGAGAGCTATGACTAGCCCAAGGTCACCCAGCTGGCTTCATGTGTAGGAGTGGGGAAACCTATCCTGTTCACCAGATTAGAGTTCACCGCTCTTAACCACTACACCACGCTGGCTCTCTGCACCATGCTGGCTGGGTGGTTTGAGACTTCCTGCAGCCCTGTTTTCTTTGGCCAGATGTATGGGCTAGGAACCAGGGACACAGTGCTCTTGTGAATATGTAGCTCACTCAACAGAGCACGCAGAGCTTCAGGTCTGGGGATGGGGGCTGAGGAGCTACAGGCAGACAAAGTGACACACAACTGCACATGCACCAAAGGCAGTGCAGAAAACACAATCCCTGCCAACACCCTACTAACGCATTGAGAGAAGACACCTTTGTGGCCAACAGGGGAGGTGGGTTTAAGGGAAAACTGGCAGGAAGGCACAGCACATCTTTTGGCCAGCAATACACCGAGCACAAGCAAAAAGGAAAAGGCCTGGCTGAGAATCAACACATTTGAGAACAGTCTTCTGGCCACACATGTAACTGGGTGCTTCGGAGCAAACACAGAGCAGTAGGAAATCTTCAGCTACCATGGTATTGACATCAGCCATATACTGTATACCAGGGCAGGATGGACTTCAGTGAAAGGCATAGAGTAGTGGAAATGCACCCTGGGATGGAATTGTATGTGTCATCCCAGAGAAATTGTGCATGGCCCCTGGGGGTGTCCTATCCTGTAGGTAGGAAGGAGCTTAAGTGTTTTTTTTAGCTGGCTATCTGCCACTTATGAAACTGAAAACAAAGTTTCACTTACTGGCTGCTGCTGAAATAGAAACCAAAGTGGTTCTTTAACGAAGCTTTCCCTCCTTGTTATGATGTGAAAAATATTTCTTGCGTGTACATGGGTAAAATGTAGAATCAGCAATTGTAAAGATAAAATACAAAATGAAAGTGTGTCTTAGTTTCTATTAGAAAAGCTGTAGTTCAGCAGTAATAAAAGAATGTATGCATGAAAGCTTTCTGATTGGCCTTTAAGATTGAAAGCCTGCCCTCCTTAAGTGAAAGAATAGTTAAAAGTACTTTGTGAAGTGAGGGATCAGTTGAGACTTCTGGGGATTGACGAGCTGTCAGCATCTGATTTTGAAGGAGGATGGTTGCAGTACCTTTTAACATTTTCTTTATCCACCCTGTTATGTTTTTGGGTTGGCTATAATGAGCTTTACCACTCAATCTTGTCCAATTCCTTTCCTTACTACAGTGTCCACCCCTTGTAGGTTTTGTCCATTTAGGTCCCTTGATTGCCAGCATATGCCTTTTAGTTGGTCGTAGTCAACCCCTTCCATCTTTCTTCATTGAATGAGAAGCTGGTTGATTTTAAACATCACCCCATCATTTTGAAAAGGCACAGGGTTGCTATGTTAACAGGACAGTGCATTGTTAAAAGTAGGATAAGTCATAACCTGGATGTTTATTATTGTGTACCAGGGTAGATCAACATCCGGGTATTGGGGCTGTCCGCCTTTTCCTGTGCATTTTGCTGCTAATACAAACACACTCACACCCCAAAGTCCTTTATAATGTGTTTCAGTTGGAGCTGATTGATATAACTTTTAGATGCAAGCGAGAAGGGTATGATGAACTAAAAGTTATTATGTCAGAATTGAAAGACAGGCCTGTTCTGTGAATCTTGCTGAACATTTCTGATTGCATACATGCCTGTAAGGAGCTAACATAAAACAAATATGGAAGAAAATAATAAAAAAACCTCATCAGCGTTGTCTCTGCTGTTTGCATTGTAGCAGTCATGTTACTGGTGGTCTGTTGTTTAGGCTGCCTGCAGGCCAAATGGTGGAGGTATGGCTGTGGTACCCCCATGCAGTTTAACTTTGTTTTCTCTGCAGTTCTAATACCCAATTTGCAATAACCTTGAACAACAAAGACTCCCTCTCTGGGAACCAGGAACCTCTAGCATCATTTGGAATTGTTTCAGGAGACCTGATATGCTTGAGGCTGGAAGACGCCAACGCAACACTCACGTTACCTCCATCCCCTCCTTCCACTTCAGCAGTATGTCACAACCAACCCAATAGTACAGAAAAAGAAAGACACAATGGGCACATAGAAGACGGTCAGGTCCAAGATGACAAGCAAATGGCTGACAATACGGTAAGTCCATAAGATCTGAAGCTACAAGGAAGAAGGCAGATATGGGGTGTGGTTGAGTCGCAGTAGCAATGATCTCATCCCCAGTATAAGGAGACATCTGTAGTATGTCATCCTTTGCTTGCAGTTTTAGTTTTTAGCTGATGTAATCTGGGGAAGGTTTGGGAAAGTTTTGAACAGTTATTTTGATGAGATAGCTAGATAGAAGACTAGAAGCTATTTCAGAAATGTATTCATCGTGTGATAAAGTGAACAGATGTAATAAGCAAGTCAGCATAAACACAATAGCCAACCAGGTTCTTAGAAATACACATCATTGTGATAAGTGACTTTAGGGATTGATCAGATAAGTTTTCTCTATAACTGTGCATGAGTCTGAGGACCAAATCAGATTTCCTTGGACTGAAGCTCAGCTATCAGAGATTGAAGGACCCTTGCATGGTAAAATATTAGGATCCTGCTGGCTTATTTGACATTCCTTAAGAGCAATGAATAAGAGACTGAATTCTGATTTATTCTAATAGACAATGAGTTTTAATATGCATTAAAATAATGATAGGAGAATTGATTATGCTTGCCTGCTTAATTACATTCTATATAAGTTCAATAATTTTAGTACTCTATTTTATACTGTCTTGTTTAATGAAACAAACCTTTCCCTTTTTAAATAAAAGTTAGAAAGATTCACACAGGTGTCAGTTCATTTGCTGGTTACCTGAACAGAGAAACAAAGGACCTATGTCCTGAGAAAAATATTGTATTATCAAAAAAAGGTTGGAAGAGGTGTAAGCCTTTTCTAATTTGATAAAATGGGGAGGATTGTGATACTTTGGATAGCAGCCAAGAGCAAAGTCTTGAGTTATTTTCAGTTCACAGCTCTCTGGAGTTACGGGCAGAAGCCTTGCTCGTTACAGTTGAGTGTGTGGGGGTGTGTGGTCCCATCTGAATTATCTTGTCATGTGTAGCTTGACATGTATTGTTGGTGAGAATAGATTTCATCTTCCACCACTACAGTCCTTTTCTGTGTTTCCTGTATATGTTGTAAATCACTCTATACTGAACACTGCTTCTCTGCCTTCTGTATTCCATTTGGACAAGGACAGTAGTAAAGCTGCATCTGTTTTTGCAAGGAAGATACCAGGTTCCTAGTTTCAGTGAATGGCCAATCCTTGACTTTGCCATCTCAAATTTCCTCCATGTCTTTTCAAGCAGATCGGTATGGAATCTCTTATGTTCATATAGGTACAGATACATAATTCTGGATCTATTGCTTGACCAGCATGGTACTTTCATTTTGGAATGTGTGAGAACTTTCTATGCTGATCAGCAGCTTCCTTTGTTGGATAGTCATCTGAAGCATAATTTAGCGTTTTTGTAATTATTTTAACTTGTTTTAATTATATTATACGCACGCACACACAATCTAACTGTTGGAAGCTGTCCTGAGCCTGACTTGGTTGGGAAAGGGCAGCGTATAAATTGAATAAACTAGATAAATAAAATAAATAAGGTCCAAATAAGGCAGTAGTGCATGCAGGCATTTAGGAGCCTTCCTGTCTGTGCACACTTACGTGTTGTAGAGCAGTGGTCTTACACTGAACATATGAAGCCTCTTTTGTTTAATACTAAATTGTATTAATTTAAATAGTCAGATGGCATGTTTTGTATTGCCAGCTATTGGACATGTTTCCCCCCTCGCTGAAAGCTATCACTCCAAAGGTTTTCTCTTGGTGGCTTTACTCATCTAGATATAACTTTTTAACAATACTCTTCTGTGTCTGTTGCTGTCCTTTCAAGGCAGGATCCTGCCAAGAGTTTGCTTCAGAGATGGTCTCGGATGTTCCTGATCTCCAAGAATCTGAGGGTTCTTACCCTATGGGGCCGATGCTGTGTTCTGAAGCTACAGATGGGCAAGTGCCGCATTCTCTTGAGACCCTTTACCATTCTGCAGAGTGTGTCAATGCCAACGATGCTTTGATAGTTATGATTCATCTTCTCATGATGGAGACGGGCTACGTACCTCAAGTAAGCAACATAGAAGAGCAGCTACTTCTGAAATTGAATGGCAGTGTCAGGAGTCCCCTTTTGCCTGGTGTGACTGTAATACTGGCTACCAGAAAACATTATTTTTTCCATCAGGAGCTATCATCATAAACACATTCTTTTTCTTCTGCCTTTCATCTCTGGAGTGATCTCTTTTCCTCCTGGCCCTTCTCTACCTGCTATTAATCAAGGTTGATCATTGCATGTATATTGACACAAGTTATGGTTGATGAAGGCCAGGTTCCTTCAGGACCATGCTTTGCAAACCCCCTTCAAGGTCTGACTTTGGAGGGAGTAATGATTCTTATTAAATGTAGATTGTGCAGCCATGCCTGTAATCATATACTGCATCAAAGTAAAATAATAATTATTTTGATAACATCACACTTACGAATTTAGTAGTCCGGGACTGTGACTTCTCTAGTGTCTAATTTGTGAAGTTCTTTGTTTCTAGTACAAATGACTTTCAAGTACCTTGGATTAGGTTTTAGGGTGTTGCTTTGACTTGAAATGGCCTTTCTCATATTAATTTTTAAAGTTCCCTCAAGCAAGTGTCAGTTTGAAGATTTCACAGGAAGTCGCGTGAGCCTGAAAAGTGTTTCAGCTGACTAGATTTTTAAAAAAGCATTCCTTATTCAGGTTTTGTGCATACAGGGTGGGTTGGACTAGTTTTTACAATATGTGAGAGGTAGAGGCAGGCAATGTAAACTTTGCTATAGTGATTCCTGTCTGTGACAGGAGGCTAGCAAATATTATCTACTGCAATCACGTTGCCTGCTTTGGTCATGCAGAATATAGGTTTCTGGCCACCACCTTTTTTTTTTTTTTTGTGAAGAAGCAACTTTGAGGTGGAGCTGAAGGGACCGCCACACTAACTGCCTTTTCATTCCTTCCAGGGGACAGGAGCAAAATCAATGTCCATGCCTGAGAAGTGGAGAAATGGTGGTGTTTATAAGCTACAGTATACTCACCCTCTCTGTGAAGACGGCTCTGCTGCCCTGACTTGCGTGCCTTTGGGGGACTTTATTGTCGTCAATGGTAAGCAGGCCGGGCATTTTTTCCCCTCTGAAATGTTTGTTTTTTCCAGATTTTCTGCGTGATTGCACAGCGTTAGAAAGAGAGAGAGGATCAGTGCTATGGTAGTGGGAGGCAGAAAGTGGAATGCTGCTGTCACTTGTGCATGAGAGCTCTGCACAGTCATCCTTGGGAATTGAAACAGAAACCCTTTTGGTATCTGTCTTCCGAAATTTAAAGCTGAAGTGTTTGCATTTCCAGCAAAGACTGTGTGTCATGCGAGGTTCCCAGAGCCGCCCCCCTCCTCCAATTCCAGAATATTTTAGACACACTCTTTACTGTTTTAGACACATTCTTTACTGTTCTCTTCTTTATGAATTCTGAATTTGAGCTCACAAATGAGCAGGCCGTCTAAATAGCCGTCTTAAAGTAGCGAACAGAGTTCATTTGTCTCCAGTGAGGCCAGCATTGTAATATTTTATCTCAGATATAGGATTCTTCATGGGAGCTGGTGCTTGAGCTAATGGATTTTGCGGTGATAATATAATTGAAGCTCTTGTGTACACATTGCTGCCTCTCTGGGGGCCTTTTCAGATGTCACAAGTTGCTTCAGAAGAGTCTCTTTTCTAAAACAGTTTATTCTGTGCAGGATGCAAACTTTGGTTCTCATTCTGATCAAACTGAGTATGTGTTTGCAGCAATGTTGAAGATCAGCAGTGACCTCAAAAGTGTGAAGAAACTGCAGCTTCTGCCAACATCCTTTGTTTGTTTTCAAGACGCAGGTACTTAACATTATTGATTCATTTTTATTTTACTCAATTAATAACCCACCTTTCTCCCCAATGGGGACCCAAAGCAGTTCACATCACTCTGCTCTCCTCCATTTTATGCTCCCAACAACCCTATGAGGTAGATCAGGCTAGGTGTGAATGGCTCTAGGTTACCCAGCAGACTCCCATGGCAGAATGGGGAACCCAGGTCTCCCCGGCTCTAGTCCAGGGCGTGAAAGAGTACACCATAGTGGCTTTCATGTAATCTGATTTGAAGAAGTGGGTCTCGGTCTTGAATGGGGAACAGCAAGGTACTAGTATAGGCAAAGCAGAAAGGAATGCTTTAACAGGGTTTCACAGACACCAATGAAGCCTTGTTTATTGAAAACACTTGGTACAAACTAGATGTGGCTGGGTGGGGCAGGCAGGAGAAGAATCCACTTACCTGAGAGCCAGCATGGTGTAGTGGTTAAGGGTGGTGGGCTCTAATCAGGAGAACCGAGTTTGATTCCCCACTCCTACACATGAAGCTAGCTGGATGACCTTGGGTTAGTCACAGTTCTCTCCAAACTCTCTCAACCCCACCTACCTCACAAGGTGTCTGTTGTGGGGAGAGGAAGGGAAGGTGATTGTAAGCCGGTTTGATTCTCCTTAAAAAGGTAGAGAAAATCAGCATATCAAAACCAACTCTTCTTCTTCTGCCTATTCATGTCTACAATAGGAGATTATGTCTTATTATTTTGCAGAGAGTGGACTTTAGGTGAGGGGGAAAAACACTTCTTTTCCCTGCTGCAGTTCATTGCTTTTGAGTTTTTCCCTCCAATGTCCCAAGTGGGCTGGGCTGGGAAGACAGAGGCTTGCAAGAGTGGAAGAAGGTCAGATCTAGCTCCTCTTGTCCATGCCTTGTTATTAAATACAGGAAAAACACATCCTTTACATGTGCACAGATGGGGAAATGAAGAAATATTTATGGACACCCCCCCCCAACTCGCAACCTTTAGCTATAGCCTCAGGCGCTGCTTAAGTGAACTGTCTCATTCTTTCTGTTCCCCGTGAAAACGAACCCACAGGCTTTGATTTGCCTGCCTAGATACAGTGGTTTGGACCCATCAGCACTTGGGGCAGGTTGGTGAGAGAAACGGCTTTTCCCTGCCTGGTTGATAGAAGGCAATTTTTACTTGCCAAAGGAAACCAGTTCAGTAGATGTTTACTTTGATGTGCCTTTTGAACTGTACGTTGATCTACCTTTCGTGTGTTTTGTGTGTCTGTCTCTGTTCTGAAGCAAATATCACTGGTGTGTATAAAGATCTTCAGAAATTATCTCGTCTCTTTAAAGATCAGCTGGTGTATCCTCTTCTGGCAGCTGCCCGTCAAGGTAAGAGAAATACCAAAGGAAGTAGTTTATGAACAGGGCCTCTGTGAATAAACTGGGTGCTTCTCCTGTGCCAGCTAAACTCCAACCAGGTGGTTGTTTGAAATGGTGATGGGATTTTTCCATTCGCTTCCAGGCTCTTCTCCTCCTCCCCCACCCCAGTTGTCAAAAACAGAGTCCCGCTAGTCTTGGCACGGAAGTGTGTTTTGAGTTCAGTATTCTTGTGACTTGCCTGGCCCCCGGATCTTTTTGTTTGTGCCTTAGATTTCCTATTTAGAGTTCGCTACTATCCTTTTCCTAAGTGGTCTGGATGGGGTCCCAAACTGAGGGGAGTTGCACAGATGAGAAAAATCAGAATGCGATTTATTTCTTAAGCATAGTTAGGTGCTACGTAACTACAAAACTGAAGAAACACTAACTTCTAATTTAGGGAATGGTAATAAAATAGATAAAAATCTGGAGTTGCCTTTTTGAAGTAACATGAAACACGAACCTTTTTTTAATGGGTGAAGATCGGCAATGTTGTTGAGCATTGCCAGCTGGTTTGACAGTGTTCGGTAATTAAATGCTGGTTTTGTTCTATTCTTTTGCCAGGGTAAGGAAAGATTACAGAGTGTTGCTTAGGATAGCTGATGCCATCATGTAGCCTGCTGAGGAGTCTTTGCTCAGGATGGGGAGATGTGAGGTCTTGGTGGTTGTGGGTAGTTCAGAGGCCATAGAGGAGTAGGTGGCTTCTTTCTATGTGCCTCTTTTTCCCTCTGATTAGCTTGAGATCTTTAGCTCCAGCTGTGGCTGTATATGCAAGCCCAGACGTACTGACAGAACGCGATGTATAAAAAGTGACTGGTTGCAGAAGTATTGGAGAATTTTGAGAGAACTTTTTGTGTCACTGTAATAATACTTCTAACAGTGTGGTGTAGTGGTTAAGAGCGGTGTTTGAAGCGGTGGAGTCTCATCTGGAGAACCGGGTTTGATTCCGCACTCCTCCACACGAGCAGCAGAGGCTAATCTGGCGAACTGGATTTGTTTCCCCACTCCTACACACGAAACCAGCCAGGTGACCTCTTGGGCAAGTTACAGCTCTGTTAGAGCTCTCTCAGCCCCACCTACCTCACAGGGTGTCTGTTGGGGAGGGGAAGGTGATTGTAAGCCGGTTTGAGGCTCCCTTAAGTGGTAGAGAAAGTCGGCATATAAAAACCAACTCTTCTTCTTCTAACATCTCCTGATGTTCTTCAGAAGGGGAAACATTTTCTGTGAATCCCTTAGTTTATGCTAAGGTGTACAGTCTGCAGATGGCTCCATTTCTTGTGTCCTTTGGTCCCTTGGTTAGCACCCCTGTTTGCCACAGACTCTCAGGTGTAGACGTTAGAAGGGGGCTGGAAAGAACCTAGACACATTTCTTTTCTCAATGTAGTGCTTTAGCATGATCTATGTTCAGCTCACTTGTGGCTTTCTCTGTCTCCCAGAGCACCAGCCAATGATTACTTGAGCAGCTTGGATAGTTGTGTGCCTGTAGAGAGTGGTCCTCGTATGGCAAGTGAGACCACTGGTCCATTTAGCCCCAGTACGATCTGTCATGACAGAGCAGCTTTCATGGTCTGTCAGAGAAGTCTTGCCTTTGATATTGTTTCATTGGATATAACAAGGACTAAACCCAGAACCTTTCTGTATAACAGGCATGTGCTTCAGCCAGATACGTAAGTGATAGAATTCCAAAGGGTAGCAATGCAGCTTGGGTATAGGCTGATAATACTCTTTGGATTTTGTTTTGAAACTTGAGTTCAGTAGTGGATTTATTTTTTGTTTCTGTTAGGAAAAATGAGAATGCCATTTCAAATTATTCCTCTTATTTGCCTTGGCTTTTATTTGTTTAGAGATTTTTAATTTTATACTGAGTCAGTGTAATTTTCAGTTACTTGGTGATGGTAAAGGGAATAGTAGTGTGACGCATGAAAGGAGGGCCATGTATCACATTCTGTATTCATGCCCTTGATGGCCATTCAAGGCATCAGCCCTATAGACGCTGCTTAGAAAAAGTTCATTATAGATACTGTTCAGAAAAGAGTTCATTGTTAATATTGTCAGTGCCTATTGCATCCATAAACAATTAGGCAGTTTGAGATCTTAGTAAACTAGATTGGAAGATGAGACCATGTCTTTAAAGGAATGCTGCTTTTACTACTATTATTTTTAACTTGCCATGGTTTGTTCTTAGCTTTGAATTTACCAGATGTGTTTGGTTTGGTGGTCCTCCCGCTGGAACTGAAACTCCGAGTTCTAAGACTCCTGGATGCCCGCTCGCTCCTCTCTTTGTCTGCTGTTTGCCGGGACCTCTACACAGCCTCAAATGACCAGCTATTGTGGAGATTTGTATACCTGCGAGATTTCAGAGGTGACTGCTTACTTGGCTGAAGTGGGAGGCTTGTTCCCAAATCTGATTTTCAGCAGTTGTTCAGGCTGGTTGGTTTCCTTTATGAAAGCCAGCGGTGCCATTTGATGAAAGGCAAACTGCCGCAACACCTGTTTTGGAGATGGCTCTCGGTTCTAGAGCAGGTGGTACTCAGCCTTTCCAGACCCAGAAACCCACCTTTAACCCTGAGATGGAAACATGATTCATTGAGCTGTAAGCTCAGGGCAGGTACATGACATCACAGCCATGTCATGTTGCCACATGTCAGGAGGAGGGGGAGGAGCCGGAGTTATGACTTCATTAGATTTAGGCCGGGATCGTCAGCATCTAGAGACGAACACAAGTCAGGCACCAGAAGATGTCCCATAATGAGAAGGGGGCATAGGAAGGTTTGGAGACCCCTTTCCTCAGAAATAGGTGTCTTTGTCTCTCCCTCCCCTACCAGTTGTCCTGTGCTCCTTGCCTGTGTTTGTGGCACCGAGGCTCCCTACCGGCAAAAGGTCAGCTTTCTTGGAGAGAGCTGCCTCTGTGCCACAAGCACAGGCGTGAAACCTTGGAGGAGCAGCTGGCAGAGGTGGGCATTGACTAGGTTGTGTGGAAAGAGCTTTTGCAGCAACACCTGGGTGAATTTGTATTTTACTAAGAAGGTACTACTGCCGTATGACCTGTCCTGGCCATCCTGGGGCTCAAGTCACTGTGTGTGCTAACCGTGCATATACTATAGCAGGAGTTTCTTCTGCCTGACATTTTTATCGCACCTTTCCTCCAAGGAGCTCAGAGCAGCAGGTACAAGATTCTTCCCATGTGTTATAGTCACAACTCTTTGGAGTATATGCTGAAAGTGAGTAGTTCAGGGTCGCCTGGTGAGCTTTCTGACGGAGTGAGGTTTTAACCCAGATTGTCCTAGTCCCTCTAAATGCTGCACTGTATTGGCTCTCAGACCAGCCTCCGAAAAAGCAGCAAAAACAGCAGCTCTGGAGGCAGGCTTCCACAATCAACCTGAGTGTCCGTGGGCTGGAGACCACTGACCGAGAAAGCCTTCTATTTTTTAAAGTTACCTGAACAAGCCTTCATCTCCAGTTAAAACTTCTAACCCAGGAGAGACTTCCTAAATTAAGTGTACGCTGCCTCCCACTGTTTTACAGAAACACGATATGGAATTGTGGCAATAGTCTGACCTTCTCCCTTCTTTTCAGATCCTGTTCCCAGGCCGCGAGACACAGACTGGAAGGAGGTAGGTGGCTGTTTAATATGTTCCCTCAGAAGTGTTAAGGACAGGCACAGAGCAGAGAGCTAGCGGAAGGCCTGGCTAGGTTCTAAGGTCACTGAAACGACAATCATTGTAGGAGGAAAGCCCTTCTCTTTTCATGAGTTGTGCTTGTAAACTTAAGAACACAAGAAAAGCCATGCCGGATCAGACCAAGGCCCATCAAGTCCAGCAGTCTGTTCACACAGTGGCCAACCAGGTGCCTCTAGGAAGCCCCCAAACGATGACTGCAGCAGCATTATCCTACCTGTGTTCCACAGCACCTGATATAGCAGGCATGCTCCTCTGATACTGGAGAGAATAGGTATGCATCATGACTAGTAGCTATGGACAGCCTTATCCTCCATGAACAAGTCCACTCCCTTCTTAAAGCCTTCCAAGTTGGCAGCCATCACCACATCCTGGGGCAGGGAGCTCCTCGATGCCTGTCTGCCCAATTTCAGTTGAACCTGAAGCAAAGCGCAGTTTGGACCTAGGTTCTTCTAAATGTGTACTTAAGCTTTTTTCTTTCAATGGAATGTTGAACCTCAAAGGGATGACGAGCCCCGCCAGATGCTTTCCTGTAAACTCGGTCATTCTGTTGTTCAAAAAGTAGCATGCTGTATTGGTGGCCCATACCGCTTGTTGCTTTTGTTAAACAATGTCTTTAAGAAGTACAGTAGACCATCATTACATGATGTGATCAGGAAACAAATGTGGGTGGGGATTTTGACAGTTCATTCCAGTTCTTCTAGACTTTAGGCTAAACAATTTCTATATTTCCTCCCCCCCTGCAGTTGTACAAGAAGAAACTGAAGCAGAAGAAAGACGCCCTGCGGTGGAGGCACATGATGTTTCTTCCCCCTCCCCCCCTTCCCATCCCATTGCACCCCAACCCGCTTTATCCTGGTGCTTTTCCTCCTAATCCTCTTTATCCCCCAATGATAATAGGGGGTGAATATGACGAATACATTGCCGACCCAATCAACGCGCTCATTCATGGCCCAGAGGACATGCCGAGTCTATTCCCTCCACTGCAGCCCCATTTTGATCCAATTGGGTTCATTCCAGGTCCTGGCTTCCCACTCCCCGGGAGAGCCGGCGGCAATGACAGATTCCCCCCTAGGCCTGGTCGGGGCCGCCCAGGTGACGGTCGCCGTCCATTCATATGATGACTCTTGCCACCAAGCGTTTTACACCTCCTATCCCAGCGCTTGCTTTTTGAATGATAGGATATTCCGCTCTGGGGCCTTCTGGTGTGTCTCTTCTAATTAGGGCGGTGTGTAGGTACTATGGCATCTTGACTCTGAGGACTGGGTCCGATCACTTGGTGCAAATAACTAGTCCTGCTTCCCTCAGAACTGGAGATCCTTTCAGAAAGAACTCCGTGGGGCGCTTTGTTCTTTTTTTTTGTTACCATCTGTGAATTGCTTCTTAGAGAACACAACCTGGTTGGCCTTTGCTGCGTCAGATAAAGAGCAGTTAAATCACAAACGTTCTGTTGGTCTGGACTGCCTTATTCCCTAAATGTCTCGATTAAATGCCTGCGATGTTTTTTTCCTTCCATAACTGGTCTGATTGTTTTTGAAGTCTTTCCCACAAGCAGCAAACTTTCTATTTATGCAACTTTCCGTCATTGGAAGCCTGTGCTTTCCATAGAATGTATGACTTAATTTTTCCTCACAGGCACTTTTTGTTCGAAGATTTTTTATTTTTATTACTTGAAAAACAAAGTTTTGATACTGGGGACTTTGAGCACAAAGGATACAGGGCTTTGTTTTTTGTTACACTGGAAAGAATAAAACACTGAACATTTCATCCTACAAACAGTTGAATAAAAACATGCCACGGTGTAACCCAGAATCTAACAGAAACAATGACCAAGAATGTCAGAAGCACTTAAAAAGGATATTGCCTTTCTGCCTTAAGAGAGGAGTTCTGTGAGTTCCAGGAGAAGGCTTTTATAAAACGAAATGAGAATGACCATTGTGAAGTCAAATAAGCTCTGTACCTAGAGTGGAAGTGAGGGAGGCCAAGATTCATTGTCACCTAAATGTGCTTACGGTCTCATTACACTGGTGTTGGGATACTTCCTCATCCTGTTCCATATCTCTGTGTGATGGACACGTGGTGTTTGTATTGCTTAAGAAGCAACACCTGTAACTAAATGGTCATATAGTCAACCACCCTGTTGTATTCAGAGATGTCAGAGGATATCTCTTTAGTAAAGGATCAACAGAGAAAAAATCTCGTAGAGCTTTATGGATTAGAACTAGGCTGGTTGTCATTTTTTAAAAACTTGGAATTCTCCTACCTGGTGACAGTATTAAATATAGCTACCAATCATGGGTGGCTTTTCTAACTCTTAAACATTTAGGTGCACCCACAAATTTGCACACTGACTCAGATTATCAGGTGATCTACTAGCTTTTACTTTGCCAGAACTGACTTTAGGTTTAATTGGTCCAATTGGATTTTTGTTCCAAAACATCTCCAAACTAGAAGGTTTCTGGGTATGTATGCGAGTGTGCGCTGTTTATATGCAAGAATTAAGAATGAGATTTGAGGGTGGGAGTGAGTTCTCTGGTACTTGCATTTCTTTTTGTTTGCCCTCCATGCTACATTTCACAAGCTGTTTTAGGAATCATGCCATTTCTTAGAGTGCAGTGCCAACTTCTTACAAAACATATCTTTTCCCCTCCAGTAGATGCCTTTGAACTTCAGTTGTATCCAGCGCAAAATGCAACTGGATTCTTAAACTGGTTGTAGTAACCTGATACGCTGTTTAATGCTAGCTTCAGACTGTTCTTAAGCAGCCTAATTATTATGACCACAGCGTACCTAGATAAATTCTACAAACTCCATATAGCCAATGCACTGGTGCCACAATCTCCACTATCCTATTTGTCCTTTGAGGGATCCTGGGCAAGGAGGGGGAACTTGTGAGACCTTCCCTATCCCCATAATACTTTGAACTGGAGCAAGGAGAATCTGGCCCAGTTATACTCTAGTAGCAAATTTCTCCCTGACCCAGTTCAAAGCACTACATGGCTAGGGAAAGTCTGAGTTGCACAAAGTCTGAGTTGCACAACCCCTCCTGTGCCCAAATCTATCATAATAAGTTTCACTGGCAAAGCAGACTGCTGGTGGGAGGTTTAATCTTTTCTATAGCCATTTTCAGTGTACAAAATGCCATGTAACGGTTTCATCTCTCCCTCTGAGGTAGATCGAATGGAGAGTAAGGTGCAATTGCTTAGAAGGCTATGGCTGTTCGATACAATTTCAAAAAAATTAATAACTTGTTTGGGACCCTAATTCTAAGCCCCACAGGCAGCGCACAGAACAGTCTGCAGTATTGCTCTCGTAAGTGTCATACGCAATGTTGACACTGAACAAATTGCTTTTGCTGGACAGACATTTTGGGGAAAAAAAGACAAAGTTTCATCTTACTGCTCTGAATATACAGCTTAAGAGTAGCATGGGACTGCCGAACAGAACAAAAGCTATGGCTCCTTTAAATGGAAGATTGAAAGGCCTTGGCCTTCCATGATTCAAATTGTGAACTGTTCCTTAAAATAATACAATCCAGATGACTGCTAAAAATTTTGTACAGAGATGGCTGTTGTTTAATCTTGGCTTACTCAATGAAATGTAGTATACGTAGAATGGCAAACTTCATGCATGCTATGTCAATAGTACCAGGGCTTGGTTGTGTGCGTGTGCTGTCATGTCACAGCTCACTTATGGCGACCCCTGGTGGGGTTTTCAAGGCAAAAGATGTTCAGAGGTTGTTTGCCATTGCCTGCCTCCGTGTCATGACCCTGGTATTACTTGGAGGTCTCCCATCTGAATACTAACCAGGGCCGACCCTACTTAGCTTCTGAGATCTGACAAGATCAAGCTAGCCTGGGGCTATCCAGGTCAGGATGTGTGTGTGTGTTGTGCCGTCAAGTCACTTCCGATTCATGGCGACCCTATGAATCAAAGTCCTGCAAAATGTCCACTCTTTGACAGCCTTGCTCAGATTTTGCAAATTGAGGGCTGTGGATTCCTTGATTGAGTCAATCCATCTCTTGTTGGATCTTCCTCTTTTCCTTCTGCCCTCAACTGAACTGCCAGGTCAGGATAGGGTTTAGTTAATTAGCAAAATTAGGCAGAGGGCTGCTGAATTCAGTATAGACTCTATCCCCCCCTTTTTTTTAAAGCACTGAATAACCACCGTCTGCTCACACAGGACAGGCATGGTGCGGTTTTCATACAACTTTGGGCATGTTTGTTCTCATTCTTTTGAGATAGTTGGGACTACCGATGGTGTGCTTTGGTGGAAGCCATGAAGAATCCTACTCTGCTGTTTCTGGCAGAAGTGTGGTGCGAGACTGATATCCTGTTCATTTTAGAGTTGCATAGTTACAATATGGAAAGGAAATAAAGCATACTGTTTTAAAATGAGAATGGAACAGCATGGCTTGTGCCTGTGGGCCATCTTTTCCTCCCTGTGCCCTGGTTTTGCTGGGCTTCTGCTTGGCCTTGCACCCACAGCCTTACTATAACATTGGTACTGCTGAAAACACAGCTAGAATCCAAAGGGAAGCAAAATGCTTTCTTGCCTTTTGCTTTAAAGCATCACTTGTTAATCTAGGGCTTTGTCACTGCTAGAAGATCACGTTGCTGCATTGTGGGGGTGGGTTATCTTAGCCCTTGCTCTAATCCACCTCCTAGAGGTGGTGGTTTTACTATGCCCCATAGTCAAACTGATCTTACTGTTCTCTAAGGAATTACGTTCCTGTGGTAGTCTTGAATCTGATATGGAACAAAAACTCTTCAGTGAGCTGTTTCCAGTCTGAAATGCTGCATTATGCAGGGGTCATAAAGCAAGCTTGGATCTTGACAGCTGCATGTTTCCAAGTACCCCTTGGTAATGTTAATTCAAAGGCTTCTATAGGCTCTTTCACCAGCACAGAGAGGTCTAATATAAGACATGTTACGTATTTTCATTATTACTTGACATTAACACGGGAACAACAACAACAAAAGCTGACAAGTCTTGGGTAGTTAATATTGAAGATTTGTCAAAGCAATTTGGGCCAGGAGATAGAATGGTCTCCCTACCTACTTTGCTTTCTAGTGCCGCTATCATGCCCCATAACTAAACAGGGCATGTGTTTGCGGGGGGCAGTCAGAATGGCTTTTACCCAGAGGGCAGATTGCTCTAGCTCCCACTGAGCTTACTTTATGGGAGGCTGGTAGAAGTCCTGCTTGTTTAAGCTGAAGTGCTGGGCATGTTCCTTGTGGGCAGTCGGAAACTCCAGCAACGTCTACAAAGTACTGATACAAACACAAGTTGCAGCCTATTGGATTCAACTGCACAGTGGTATGGTATGTTGATCCCGTTCTAATTTACCGCTATTGCAAAAAGGTTGTTACCTGTAACTGTTGCTCTCTTCACTTGCTCCCTGAAACTGCATGACCCCTTTTCTTGTAGGGTTGGGATAGTGTTCACAATTCAGTGCTGTGAATGCATGCCTAAAAGACTCTTAACTTTTCTGTGCCAAGGACTTCAATTCTGCAAGGATTACACAAAGATAACCAGGTGATTCTCTTGCTTGAACACTGAAGGGATAGTTCTGATTCAGGGGGGGGGGAGGTACACGGCGAAAGCCTGTTACATAGTTGGGGGTCCTTTTATCACTGTTGGAATCCTTCAAAGTCAGTGAATTCAAAACAAACTGGCATTTAAAGTGCTGTGTAAAAAAAAAGCAATGTAGGTATCTTGGAAGGACTCTGCTGGCGTACTCTGAGCTTGTTCAGGCAGCCACCAAAGTGGATAAGGTGGACAGGGAAGCCGTAGGACTGTGCACTACTTACAGTTGCCTGTCATCAATACACTTGCCTTATAAGTCCTACAAGTGCACAGGCAAACGATAAAAGCACTTGTGCAGTGCTTCAGAAGGTTTGAAGTACTTCGTGTATATTGCAAGATGAGTGGGCCATGTTGGGTGGGCCTGGCAGATCCCATTAAAGAAGGACGCTTGCTCTGCCGGAGGAAGCCTTCTCAGTTGGAAAGAGTCATGGGATCCAACCCCAACATGTGAGCTTCAACCCTTAAATTTAGTAAATGGCTAGAGATTGCATGTATCGTGCCAATTCATAAGGGTATGCGCTATTTGGAAGGTACATGGATGTGAAGCGGGGCCAACAGGAACAGGTTTGAGCAAGTTGTCGCTGCTTGCTGGACATTCCTTCTTTGCTTTTATCTGTGATTTGGGCCCTTGGCAAGAAATGACATTGATGGGACAGGTTAATATAAAAATGGGAATTTGCAAATAAATTAAAACAAAAACAATATTCTGATAGGAGTAGAGATTAATCCGAAAACAGGCTAGCAAATGATTTTCTCAGGTTGCGGATGGTTTCAGCTTTCGCCTCATCCTCGTTGGGGTTTCCCCTTTGGGAAGATTCCGAGAGGCTGAAGGTGTTTGTCAGCGACTGTGATTTGCTGCAAGAGAGAGAAAAAAAAGACAA
The DNA here is from genome assembly GCF_029931775.1 of Euleptes europaea. Taxonomy (NCBI): domain Eukaryota; kingdom Metazoa; phylum Chordata; class Lepidosauria; order Squamata; family Sphaerodactylidae; genus Euleptes; species Euleptes europaea. The sequence goes on from NC_079314.1 coordinate 98,251,201, forward strand.
TTTCACTCAAATGAAGTGGAACATTTTTCTCACAAGGCCAAGAAGAGAAAGTGTTGGAAACTAGGCTTTTTGGCTCTGTGATATGGTACCCTCACTGGTGATTAGTGGTGTTAAGAGGGTGGCTGGGTATAGCCTATAGGGTATCACAATATGATGGCTAGATACAGAATTCAGCCCCCCCAAATTTTGAATTTGCCAGTAGACCCTTGTTCTTTCTAGCAGATCTGGGGCATTTTGTCTTCTCTGGGATTGCATTTTCTGCTCAAATAATGTCATCCAGTGGAAAGACTCATGCCTTATTCAGGCCGTGTTAAGAGTATTGACTTCTAAATTCTGCAGTATTCTGATGAGGTTTGAGAATCCTGCTATAACGGATAGCATTACATTTACATACTGTTCCTCTATTTAAAGACCGATGGATTCACATTCTAGCTGCATCTGAAGAAGTGAGCTGTGGCTCACGAAAGCTCATACCCTACCAGAAAATATTTTTGTTAGTCTTTAAGGTGCTACTGGACTCTTGCCCTTTTTGACTATTTAATTATGGTTAGAGGAAGAGATGATAACCATATTCAGAAGTAGCCGGAAAAGGAGACCCACTTATCTGCCCCAAATCCTGTAAATGCAAACAGGATAGGTGGGTAACCCTGGCCTGAAAATAACAACTTCAGGGGAAGAAAAGGCAATTTTAAAGCAGCCTGTACACCACACAACAATGAGCGAAATTGTCCCTTATCACTGACCCAAGGATTCATCTTTGGGATGTTCTGCAACATCCTCCTACCAAAGCGTACCTGCAGGAGAGACCCTTTGGCTCTAATGCCATGCAAATGTTTCAGCTCTTCTGTGACACCAGAAAATCTCTGGAGAATTTCCCCTTTGTAACCAGTAGCTACAGAAGGGTCCTAATTTTGGAGTGGGATTGTGGTGTGTGTGTAACTTCCTTTTCCCTGTGCCATTTCCCCAAACTTAAAGAAGCCTCCCAGAATGACTGTTAATGGGAAAAACATACAAGCCAGCATGTATGTTTCCTCAAACACACAACTGTGTGTGTGTGTGTGTGTGTAGGGGGAAGGAGCATTTGATTTTGGAGAAAACGGTGAGAAGGAGAGGAGTTAATCCCTGCGTGGCAGTCCTGATCCAAATTGGGGATTCTTGCAGTGGTTATTTGTAAAGAAAAAGTGCGTTGGAGAGCCCGTCCTGGTGTTTCCAGCCCCTTGTCTGGTTTGACCCTAAATGACATTAATAAGGACTAGGTCTACCTGAATGGTTTGGGTCATTTTCAGTTAAATTTGAAAGCTTTCTGAAGGTTCTGTTTGTGCTTCCTGGACCAAAGAGAGGAAAAAAGCATAAACTCATGTTCTATATGGATTAGTGAATTTACCTTTGGAATAAATGCCAAATCAGGCCAAAGGAAGACTTTTCTCTCTTTATTTTTCTTTGTGCTGTCAAGTCACATCTGGCTTATGGCGACCCCATAGGGCAAGAGGCGTTCAGAGGTGGTTTGCCATTGCCAACCTCCGTGTTATGACCCTGGTATTCCTTGGTGGTCTCCCAAGTACTAGCCAGGGCTGACCCTGCTTGGCTTCTGAAATTGGGCTGGCCAAGTCATGGCAACTTTCATGAACGCGCAAACCCTGGTGGGCAGAAAGTGCCCCTCTCTGAAATTCTGTGAGAAAATCTGTAATAGCAATGAAGAATATGGTCTTAAATGGTTGTTCCTTTAATGGGAGAGGTGCAATGGGACAATGTCCCGTTTCTGTGTCACTAGCCCTGCCCTACATGGGGTGGGGAAAGGAATGGCATTGCTTCTCCTGTGTTTGGGTTGGGCTGCTGGGCTTTTGTCCCAATGAGCTACAGCAACTCTACCCTGTTGTGGCCCACAATTAGAATTTAGGAGAAAAATACCTTCCATCCCCTTCCCAACCTAGCTGGAACAGCTGGGTGATAGAGAAACTGGTTTTAAATGTCTGACTGAATTGTCCATAACAGGAGCCCTAAGAATTGTTTTTCCCCACTGAGAAGGGGCTGGGTCGGACAAATGTGAGTCTTTCCTCTTAGACTGACATGGATCTGAAGATCCAGTTCCCCCCACCCATGTAGGAGGTGCAAAACCAGAAGACAGACCTTCTAGGGCTACTAAGGACTGAACAGGAGTGAAAGGATGAGAGGCGAGGCAAGTCTTTTGGAATATTAAAAGCTAGAACACAGCAAAGCGGGGTTCCTAGCGGGGCACTGAGTAGCGTTTCAGCGCACGGCATTTCTCCTTGCAAAGTTCCATGACTAGGAAAAGCAAATAAGGAGCAAGATAATTCACAGTGGGTAGCCGTGTTAGTCTGTCTGCAGTAGTAGAAAAGAGCAAGAGTCCAGTAGCGCCTTAAAGACTAACAAAAATATTTTCTGGCAGGGTATGAGCTTTCGTGAGCCACAATCACTTCTTCAGATCAAAGAAGTGAGCTGTGATCTGAAGAAGTGAGCTGTGGCTCACGAAAGCTCATACCCTGCCAGGAAATATTTTTGTTAGTCTTTAAGGTGCTACTGGACTCTTGCTCTTTTCTACTAAAAAGGAACAAGGTAAATATCTTTTCTGTCCAGATGACTGTCTGGTCCGTATCTACTTAGCTTCAGTAATGCTGCAGCATCTGGTATCCAAGAACATCTGCCAGGCTCCAAAAGATGCATAATCTATGCAAGGTGTAACATTCCATTTCTCTGACTAGCACAGAGTATACATAGCCTTAAGATGTTATCTTTTGATTCCTGGGAGAGGGGTTTCCTTTTTCTTTTTGACATGGCGATAAAGATAATCTGACTTGATTTGGTGATGCTGCATTCTCAATAACGGACTGTTACTCATCAGCTGTGCTTGCCAAGCTCTTCAGGGACTGCTACAGATGGAGGCAGGATAAGACTATAAGAGGAGGGCTGGTGGATCGGGCCAACAGTCCATCTAGTCTTGCATCCTGTTTCCAGCTGCGGTCAACCGGATGTTTCCCAGGAAGCTCACAAATGGCATGAAAGCAACAGACCTCCAAGATTCTGGTGCACTTCAGCCCTAAGGGCATCTCCTTTAGGGAGAAGGTGGGTACATTTTACTTATCAATTAACCTTTTTATAGCTGGCCATTCCTCGTGGCTCAAGGTGACTTAGAAATTGAAATTTAAAACATACAAAATGCCACATAAAGCCCCTCCCCTCTTAAAAATGCACCCAGTATATCCTATTTAAAAGCCCTAGAAAATAAAATGGCCTTGCAGTGCCTCCTAAATACTTCTTGAGACAGCACCCACCCCTCCTCAGGAAGCTCATTGCATAGAGTATGGAAATCTACAATGGATAAAACACAGGCTCCGGCTGATGTCAGACAGGCTACCTTAAGTGAGAGGGACTAATAGCAGGCGGTAGCCGGAGGAACATAAGTTGGTGCATGCAGTCATATGGGAAGATGTGGTCCTCTAGGTATGTGGGTCCAAGGTTGTGAAGGAACTCGACTTTGTTTCCTGATCAGGGGTTAGATACACTGGCATGACTGAGAGTAGAAAACGATTCCCCCCCCCCATCTTGTCCTACTGCTAGCAGTGCAAAGTGTGTATGTGTAGAGAGGTGGGGGGAGGGAGAACTGCCTTCTGTGCCTTCATGTGGCACAGCTCAGTTGCTTGAAGCACCCAGTACACTCTGTTCCGTGGTGCATCTTGTTCAGTTTTGATGTCTCCTTGTGGCGTACGGCACTTTGGCTGTGGTGGATTGATCTGTGAGGTCCATGCTTTGAATAACCAAATACCCAGCTGTCAAAGGGGCAGGACCAGTTCTACATTTTTTTTTGAAGGGGGCAAAAGTACAAATTGATGCCCCCATATATTGCACACACATTTTTTTCTTTATATAATCTGCTGCCCCCCACCCCCCATGTGCTGCCCGGGGCAGATGCCCCCCTTTCCCCCCCTAGATTCAGCCCTGCAAAGGGGGGGTACGTACTTTAGATGAGGATGAGGAGGGGCCTGCTGCTTGGATGGTTCCCCGGAGCCTTGGGGGCCAGGAGCTCGTCCTTGGGCTGGAGGTCTCGGCTGTTGTGGGGGGAAGATGCCTGGTTTGGAAGGCTGGCTAGGTGAGCTTCCAGCAGACGATCTGGTTTGCTGGGGGGAGCCGGGCGATTTCTGCTGCTGTGGTGAGGTGGACTGAGGGCTCAGAGGCTGTTGACCCTGTGGAGAGAGCCTTTGCTGGGGTGGAGCTGCTGTGCGTGGAGGCTGTGATCCCTGAGGCGGGCGCGGCCCCCCTGCAGTGAAGAGGCACATCCTTAAATAACGCTCGTTTCTTACATTTGTGTGTGGCAAGAGGAACTGCAAGAGACTAGATTATTCAACTTCAGCATTACCCGTATTGTCTTCAGTACGATTTCCCCATTTTGCTATGTGGCTGAATGAGACAGAATCCCATCTGGAAAATGTTTTTTTAATTATTAAAGAGGAAGAAAAGAAGGGAGCCGCACCAAGGCAAAATGAAGGCAAGGGAACAAATGGTGCAAAGGGAAACACATTCTTTAATAATTTTTGCAACCCCTCTGCGTTTCGCATGTAGCTTCATCAGGGGGAATCTTTCAGTCTTCTTAGTAACAACCCTATACATGAACACATCAAAGCAAGCGTTAAAGAATTTATTTCCCTCTGCCCTATTTGTTTCCTTGCCTTCATTTTAACTATTAAAGATGCCAATATTATTTACAGACTATATCAAGGAATTACAAAACACAACGTCATACACAAACAATTACTGAATGCTATGAAGCTGGAGTAGCTTCCAATGGAAGCAACACTATTTGCTCTCGACTCCCTCGGGAACTCAATATGAAAACTTTTTAAAATCTCATTTTCAAGCTCATCTATAAATTGTGCAATTTAACAGCATGGAGTATTATACAATCATTTACTTCTTGCTGCTTTCTAATTTTTTTAAAATCTATATCATCATCCATTTCACATACCCTCTATCTGTCATTTCAGGTTTTTTTTAATTAATATGTTGTTCAAATGTCTTTATTCAAATAAAACAAGCTTTTTTGCTTCCAAATATACTTTTTGGCTCTTTCTCTTCCCTACTTTAAGAGTTTGGAACCTTTTCCACATGGCTTTATGCCACACACTTATTGCTTATGGAAACCAGGTCTCCCCCCACCCCCCGTTTCCCCACAGCACTGTAGTACATTCATGCCCTTCTGGGTTTTCACTGGCTTTTCTCAATCTTTTCCCAACCTGCTTTACTGTGTAGTTTTGGGAAAGATCACAGCGAAGCCAGGATAGCTGCTGTGTGGATAGGAAAGTTTGGACTTTCCTGGTTCTGCCCATGTGGCAGTGATTTCCCTTGCCCCAGTTCCCTTGGCACCCATTTCCTGTCCTGACTCTGTGGGGCTTGTTAAAAGCCCACCTCCCCACGGGCAAAACAGGTGCTGCGGTTATGTGTGACTGTGGTTCCATGTAAAGCAAAAATACGCTGTTTCTAATACCATATTATTTACAGATGATATCGAAGCTGTTTCCCACCCTTTATTGTTTGGAAGTGTTAATTGGTACCTTGAGGAGGTGGTCGGGGTTGGGAAAGCTGTCCAAGTTGAGGGCCTGGCAGAGGCTGCATCTGTAATTTCACGGACACCTGCTGAGGCTGAGGTTAAAAACAAAAGATCACCGTATTGCAGAGGATATTGCAACTACAGCAAGTGCATTAGCATTACGTACTGTTGTCTGCGACAGCTTATTGTCTGCAATCGGGGATGATGCCTGATGAAAAATTGGAAGTTTTGTAAATAAAGCTAGTAATGCAGTTAAGATCAGGCTGCCTTTAGGGAGAAAAAAATCCTTCGAGTTAATGTCAACTGCCTTGCAAAATGTACACAACTGATCTCTAGCACAGCAGGCATGCAAATACTGAGGGAAGCCAGATTCAGTCCAGAGCTTCTGCTCCTGCCCTTTACACTGGCTCCTGTGTGTAAGGAAGAGCATACCTGGGGAAAATTTTGGCCCATGCATTGCTGTCCATAGTTTCCAATGTGCTTTGTCAATCTTATAAGGGTTTGCAGGGAAAGGGCAGGGTATACATTGAATAATTTAAAAAACAAAACACCAGCATGGAATTTATAGTAACTATAGTTTCACAGTCAGTTTTGCAGTATGCTGTTTTGCTTTCTGACAGCATGGGAATACTCCATGCATTTAGATGTGACTTGGGACATTCAGGCTCCTGCTAGGACTGTCAGAACACACTGGCTTTCTTGGAAGCTTCCTTTTTTTCTTACCCAAGGCCTCAGAGGTGAAGGAGAAGATCCCACGGTCAGGACCATCTGAGTCATTCTGGAGACCACCAGATCTGCAATTAGCTGCCTGTCTTCTTCCACGTGCTCCCCTATCAGGGGCATTGAGCTGTCCATCACCTGGACAGAGAGATTACATGAGACTTTAATGTTAATGGCAGCCAGATTGCCTTACTTAGGCTATATCATCAGTCAGTGCTAATATGTAATAGTGCTTAGCTGGAACTTGCATGATAGTCTCAAGACATATGAGTATCTTATGTCTTTAATATGTCAAGTAGCTGAGCTGCACTACAATGTTGCCCTTAAAAAAACACTCACTGGCTAAGAAAGCATGTCTGCCATGGTTGGGTTTTAATGGTAAATAGCACAATTAGTTCACACTGTCTGCATGTGTCTCACTTTATGCCCTGTCTCATTTAAAGGTCCCACTTGTATGCTGCAGGTACAAACATGAAGCTGCCTTATACTGAATCAGACCATTGGTCCATTAGGGTCAGTGTTGTCTACTCAGACTGGCAGTGGCTCTCCAGGGTCTCAGGCAGAGACCCTGTATGTGGTCACATGTGTGCACTGACTAAATCCTAGCGCGCACACACACATCTTGATATGTTCATACAGTGGTTCTTTTAGGTGATTCCTTTAGCTGGAGGTGCCAGGGATTGAACCTGAGACTTTCTGCATGACAGACAGAAGTTCCTCCACCGAGCCACAGCCCCTATCTCGAAATCCAGGAATTCCTGCTACAGCAATGATCTTCAGTGGAGAGTCATTCACTGCAAACCGGTGGTGCTGGAGGGGAAATGTGTGTTAACAAGGGGACAACTGCCCCATTTATGTAAAGGCACTATATGGGGAGGGCAAAAGAAGCAGCCCACCCCCTCGCCTTTTGGTTTCAGGCTGCAAATGATTATTCTTCAGGAGCACCTATATTCGAAGTCGGTACACCTGAGATGTTTTACGCAAACATCCTATGGGCTAGCCATTTATTTGAAAGGAAACAGAAAACAAGTCTCTGTGTGTGTGTTCATAAAGTCACTATTGTATATTGTATTTTGTTTGCAGCTTGTTGCTTTGTTAACCACCTTGCTTTAAAAGAGATAAGGTGTGGTATAACTATTTTAAATACATAAAGGTCGAGGCATAAAAAGTAGACTCAACAACCGCTCTTCAAATCCCTTTGACATTTTTAATCTTGAATATATTGATGAGTAGGCCTTCAAATCTTGCTGCTGTGCTAAAATCAGTTTATGGATGTGCACCTTAGAAACAATTGGTATTTTTCAGATCTAGATATCAGGGAGCTGAAAAATATCAGTATTCCCAGTTTTCCAGGTTTGGTATCTGTATTGGGGGGGGGGGGGATTCTGATATTATTCAGCTCCATTATTGCCTGGGATTTTCTGCACTCTTTATCTTTATTGTTGGTGTGCCCCTATTTAGCCGTTTTCCCCTTTTCTGAACATGTTTTGCTCCCTCTAGTGGCCATTTATTACACTGCCCCCAGCCACCCTCCATTGCTTACTGGGGTGGTGGTCGGGGGGGGGGGGGGAGAGATTCCATGCTTTCTCCAGGGCAAAACATAGCCAGAGACACAAAAGCAAGCAAAGCAACCCCTGGCCTGCAAGCCTCTCAAAGCAGACAGAACCAACAAGCCTAAAGAACTATCGCACAACCAGGGAATCCCAGTAGAAGTGCGGGACAATGAGGAAAGCCTAACACCACAAAAGTACAACTGGCAAACCCAACTCAATGTCGAACCAGAGAATCATTCAAGCCAAATAGAATAGGAACACTGTTGCAAGCCTAACAAATGTAAAATCAGAGAATCTGTACCAATGTCAAACCCAAGAATCTACTGCAAACCCCCACATCAACCAACTTGTGCAAAGAATGCAGCACAACTGTTTTAAAAGGACAGCATCAAAGTGAAACCAACATGGCAAACTGATACCGAGCCTGGGAAGACACAGACACACGGGGGCGGGGGGGAAGAGAAGAAACAGTTCTGGGAGCTTCAAACGCGGGCTGCTGATATTCACGGCTAATCCAGTATATTTGGACTGCATATATATATCCAAATACACATCCCTAAATTTGTTTGTAGTATGAAATGTGTGTATAAAATGTCTTCAAGTTGCAGCCGACTTATGGTGACCCCTTTTGGGGTAGCGACCATGAAAGCAGTTGGTGAACCACTAGGTATAAATGGATCTTTGGTACTGCACCTCCATCTTGCATCTACCCCTCTCTTTGTGTTGGTCTGGGTTCTTGTGGCCCCAATAGGGGGTTTGCCCCCCCCCCAGGCCACCCAGGGAGGTGTCTAACTCTTTCACCAGGTTCTCTATAGATCAGGTGGAGCACAGTAGAGTGTCGGAGCAGGGCTGGGAAGACCTGGGATTCACATCCCCATTTGCCTGTGAAGCTCACTGGGTGTCCTTGGGCCAGTTTCTCTCTCAGCCTAATCTACATTACAAGTTTGTTGTCCTGGTAAAATGGGGGAGGAGTGTACAATGAATGCCACTTTAAGCTTCTGCAAGAAGGGGGAAAATGTGATGGCTTAGATCTATCATGGGAAGTTGCTGCTTGTAACTAATGTGTGTGTGTGTTAAGTGCCATCAAGTTGCTTCCAACTCATGACGACCCTATGAATCAAAGTCCTCCAAAATATCCTGTCTTTGACAGCCTTGCTCAGATCTTGCAAACTGAGAGCTGTGGCTTCCTTTACTGAGTCAATCCATCTCTTATTGGGTCTTTTCCTGCTGCCCTCAACTGTTCCTAGCATGAAGATCTTTTCTAGTGACTCTTGCCTTCTCATAATGTGACCAAAATGTGATAGAATAGCTTCAGTTTAGTCATGGCAGACAAATTGCCACTAGTTAGTATTTAATAAAATCTTAATTTTTATGCCAACAATTCAAAGTCACAAGCTTTGCAGAAAACGCCATTGTTTGTTAGCAAAATGAACAGGTGCTTACAATGCAGACTGGAACTGTTCTTGAGTTCAGCTGATTGAGTTATCTTGAGCTTCGTGCCATCCTCTTTGCCCGCTACCTCAACATAAACCACCTTTTAGTTTATCATGGAAAAGTCACATTATTCTGTTATTTCCAATTAATGTTATAGACTGGTACTGACCAGTAGATGGAGCCATTATACTCCCAAATTGTGAAGTAACACCAGTTTAACTTAGATACTACTATTCATCATGTCTGTGACACTTATTGAGAGTGAACTGCCCTGTAATCATCCACATCTCATCCATCCGCACAACCATCTTGCAAAGAAGAAAAGGAGAATTCTGATCACCTTCAGTGGGGTTTTTTGGGGGTGGGGTGAGGTTGAGGGCATATTTCCAGAGCTGTATTTGCACACTGCTGGTCCCTTGCTCCCATTACTAGACGCTGCCTCTGCCAACCCTGCCTGGCTTCAGGAGTTGGTGAGAAGCAATCCTAACTTGCATTAGACCCATCTCACACTGGCAGGTGATGCTTAGCATGAGAGCCGTTGGCACAGCTACCCGCTGGAGGCTGGGGCAGCCCAATGTTTTTGGTGCCCTAGCCAAACTATTAGAGAGCCAGCATGGTGTGGTAGTTAAGGTGTCGGACTAGGACTTGGGAAAACCAGGTTTGAATCCCCACACACGCAGTGTAAGCTTTCTGGGTGACCTGGGGCCAGTCGCACTCTCTCAGACCTGATCATAGCTAGTATTTGGATGGGAGACCTCCAAGGAATACCAGGGTGACACAGGGACAAGCAATGGAAAACCATCTCTGAATGTCTTTTGTCTTGAAAACCCTACATGCTTGCCATAAGTCAGCTGTGACTTGACAACAACAAAAAAGGCAAATTATGAGAGACAAGTGAGTTGACTGGAATGCGCGTATTACTTACTGGGTGTTCAAAATGAGCAATGCAAGAAAATGGCCCACCATGTTCCATCATGACAGCTAAATAGATATGGAGATGATAGTTAATGTCAAGCTTCCCTTCAAGCCAGTAGATGAGGATCCTCTCACCTTTGTGACACCCCTCAAAGTCTGGCACCCTAGGTGGTCGCCTAGGTTTGCCTAGCGGATGCTCGGGCCCTGCGTGGGCATCCCTGCTCTAGTCAACCTGAGGCTCTTCTGGAGAGCAGCAGCAGCTCAGACACTGAGAAGAACTAGGGGAGGGGGCAGGAGGAGGAAGAAGAAGTAATGTCTGTGCTCAGCACAGGCTGAGGGGATGGAAAGGGTTGGAGGCAGGAAAGTGCAGCTCAGTAGGAGTGAAAATATTTCTCATTCTTGAAGACACACCACTGCACTAATGAAAAGATTTTCTTTAAAGAATGGGGAAATGGTTGAGATTTGAGTTCAGGGGAATGTAGTAATTAAAGAAATGCTGGGAGGAAACCAGTTCAGGAGGTGTTTAATTAAACAAGAGTAGTTTGTATACTATCTTGACCTGGATAGTCCAGGCTAGCCTGATCATCTCATCAGATCTTGGATGCTAAGCAGGGTTGGCCCTGGCTAATGTTTGGAAGGGAGACCACCAAGGTAAGCAGTGCTGATTCTATGACCTTAGGAAGTTCATGAGAGGGAGGACATCTTGGCCATCTTCTGGCCATGGAGTCGAAGAAGAAGAAGGAGGAGGTTGGTTTTTATATGCCAACTTTCTCTGCCACTTAAGGGAGAATCAAACCGGCTTACAATCACCTTCCCTTCCCCTCCCCATGACAGACACCCTGTGAGGTAGGTGGGGTGAGAGAGTGTGACTTGCCCAAAGTCACCCAGCTGGCTTCAAGTGTAGGAGTGGGGAAACCAATCCAGTTCACCAGATTAGCCTCCGTTGCTCATGTGGAGGAGTGGGGAATCAAACCCGGTTCTCCAGATCAGACTCCACTGCTCCAACCCAGAGCTCTTTACCACTACACCATGCTGGTAGTTGTGAATTTCCTGCATTGTGCAGAGAGTTGGACTAGATGACCCTGGTGGTCCTTTCCAATTCTATGATTCTAAGGAATACCAGGGTCACTATGCAGAGGCAGGCAACCACCTCTGAACGACTCTTGCCTTGAAAACCCTACCAAGGATCACCATAAGTCAGCTGTGAGTTGTCAGCCCTTTCTACCACCACTGGTTTGTATACTAAATGAAAGAGCTCCACTGATGGAAAGCTGCAACCATAAGCACATTTTCTAGGGAGTAAGTCCTACTGAACCAAATGGAATCCTTACAGTCCTTGGACAGTTCAGCACTGGCTACTTTATTCTTTGCTGGGTGGGCAAGCATTGCAGGACTGCAAAGGAAAATTTTGGAGTGCTATATTGGAGTCCTCCATTGGTACTATCTAACCAAACACAATGAGCTTAGAGTACACACTGCAGGCTTGCCATTTCCCAGTGGGGGAATCTCCCACACCAGGATCTGGTTTCCCACCACCACTTCTGAGGCTAGCGGGAGAAAATGTTTAAAAAAATCACTGTTGGGCAACAGTATAGCGTCACTTCTGGGGAAAATCTGGAACTTATGTCTGCTCTGGAATAACGAAACTCTATGGCAGGGGTGGGGAACCTCCGGCCCATGGGCCGTTTAAGGCCCGCAACATCATTTGGTGCGGCCCACAGACTCTCCTGCGGAAGCTGCTGCCGTAGGGCCACACGTGTGTGTGTGGGAAGCTGGGAAGGCTTCCCCTGATCACCGGGCTGCTTGCTCAGCCCGTTGAGTGCACGTGTGTGTGTGGAGGGGGGAAAGCCAGGAATGCATGTGTGTGGGGGGAAGCCTTTCTCCCTCTCTTTCCTTCCTTCCTTCCCTCCCTCCTCTGCATAGCCTCTCCTAGGGTTGCCAAACTCCAGGTGGTGGCTGGAGACCTGGCAACCCTAACCTCTCCCCCCTCCCCTCTGGGAGATCTACACCTGGTATGGTCCCTGAATGATGTTATAAATGTGCAAATGGCCCTTGGCAGGAAAAAGGTTCCCCACCCCTGCTCTATGGGTTCTGTTGCTTGATGGTGCCCCTCATGTCTGTGCCCTCTAACTCCCCTGGCTGGCAGCCCTAGCACATTGAGAGAGGATCAGCATAACAAAGTGCCTGGGTTGTAAAAACAGACTATGCAAAGATCAGTCCCCCCGGAAAAAATGGCCGCTTCAGAGGCCAAGCTCTATGGTATATGATACATTCTGGGTAAATTCCCTCTCCCAAATCTCCAGGAACTTCCCAGGCTGGAGCTGGCAAGGCTAGAGGAAGAGGTATGGCCAGAAAGCTGAAAGTGAGGGGAAGATACCAGGGAACTTTTCATCCACAAGAGATCCCCTTAAAAGCCCACCCCTGAGAACACTAAGTAGGGAATAGGATTTCTCAGTGCACAATAAAAGGCCACTGTGACATGAGCGGCCAATTTCTCTGCCCTCTCCCCTATTGGCTTATTTAAAAATTTGAAGCTCCAACTCATGAAGGGCCACCTATCCCCGTCTAAGCCTATAGCCCAGATCCTTTCTTCCCAGTAGGCCTTACTTATTGTATGACAGATTCATATAGAGCTCCTGCTTTCTCCTTTGCAGTCCCTGCTTTGTGGAGCTCTCTCCTGGAGGAAGTACATAGGGATGCCAGCCTCCAGGTGGGGCCTGGGGATCTCCCGGAATTACAACTGATCTCCAGGCTACAGAGATCAGTTCCCCTGCAGAAAATGGATTCTTTGGAGGGTGGACTCTAAGGCATTGTACCCCACCGAGGTCCCTTTCCTCCCCAGGCTTCACCCCCAAATTTCCAAGAGTTTCCCAACCTGAAGCTGGCAACTTTACCCCCTCCCACCCCCACCCCCCACCGCTGGTAACTTGGGAGCGCCTGGCAACCCTAGAAGTACATAAGGAGGTCATGCTAATGATAGAGAGAAGGAGGTCTATTCAGAAGTAAGTTCCATTTTCCTCAGTGGGACTTATTATCAGAAAAGTGTCCTTAGGGTGGCAGCCAGTTTTTATTTTGTAGGGTTTGTCCTTAAATGTAGGCCTGGACACTTTCATTTATGTTTTAAACGACTGCGTATTAGATGGTACTTTATATTCATTTGTCCTTGGATTAATGGACTTTGAGCTTTGGGGAAAACACAGGTACTTTTTTAAAAACTAAAATAAATAAAAATAAACCGGCAAACTAGGCCATGCTGGAGATGTTGAATACTCTCAACATTTAGAGGGTATTTCACTAATGGACCAGGAGAATGGTGAATAAGGCCAGAGAGCTACCCAGGATGGAAGCAACTTCTCTGATTTCGACTGTGGCGCAAAAGCATTTAGCCCACTGGAATTATTTTGTATTTGTCTTGAACGAAACAAAACCTGACCTTGCAAGGCTGAGATAAAGATGTGAAACTAAACGCAAAGTCGGCACATGTACGGCAGGAAGCTCTTTCTCCGTCCCTGGGAACTAGAGTTCCCTGTAAATGCTGAGAGCAAACAGAGGCTGATGGACCAAGCGGATGTAGCCTTCACAGCTGTGCAAGGTCAGTGGCTGTCTCCAGCCATGGCTGCTTTCTCCTGATAAGGTATCTCAGAGGGAGAAGGGCAAAAGAAAGAGTCTGGAAAACCCTCCAGCCCTGTCTGCAAGCATCTTTGCCACTCCTGCATCACCATGAGATGCGACGACTCAACTTGTTGCTAATTTCATGTGCTTAGCGTGGGCTGACAGGAAGGAAACGGAGAACTGATTAATCTCATCAAATGGATGGTGGAGACAGCGGCAACAGGACAAATCAGCTTCTATTCAGAGCGCTATGCCAAAGCTTTGGGAGGCTGGTGGAGCCCAAACAGTAGCTAGACAAGCATTGTTACTGGGTTCTAGAGTTGCCTGTCCTGTGCCCTTTCATTGAATCATAGAGTTGGAAGGGGCCACACAGGCCATCTAGTCCAACCCCCTGCTTACTGCAGGATCAGCCTAGAGCATCCCTGACAAGTGTTCGTCCAGCCTCTGCTTGAAGACTGCCAGAGAGGGGGAACTCACCATCTCCCTAGGCAGCTGATTCCACTGCCAAACTACTCTTACTGTAAAAAACTTTTTCATTATGTCCAGCAGGTATCTTTCTGCCTGTAATTTGCGAGTCCTATTCTCTGCTGCCAACACGAACAGCTCCTTGCCCTCCTCTAAGTGACAGCCTTTCAAATACTTAGAGAGAGCCATGTCCCCCCTCAGTCTCCTCTTTTCCAGACTGAACATTCCCAAGTCCCTCAGCCTTTCCTCATAGGGCTTTGTTTCCAGGCCTGTGATCATCCTCGTCGCTCTCCTCTGCACCTGCTTCCTGCCCACATCCCTTTTTGAAGTGAAGCCGTCAGAATTGCACACAGTACTCCAGGGGCGGTCTTTAAGAGCAGCTGACAAGCAGAAATCAGCAGGTGAAAATTCCCATGGCATTGAGCATTACCATCCAATAACATCTGCAGTTCAAGCCGTTTTCCAAGGCTGAGAAGCAGATGCCAGCACAAATTGGCAACTCGACTGGGTTTATGATTTGCAAACAGATAGAGATGCCAGTGTCAAACAAAAATTGATTTGCATTTCAATAACCTGCTCACTGCACACCCTGGCCACAGATAAAATTGTTATTGAAATCATCTCACAGGGCTTTAGGGAACTGACAAGTACCTTAGGTTTGAATGTTGCTTTCCTTTAGGGCAGATATAATCTCATCTCCTTTGACCATCCCACTTCAAGCAACACATTCCACACCCAGAACTTCCTGCTTTACTTGGGCGCTTCTCAGGTTGTGATGTTTGTCCTCCTGAAGGTCTCTCTCTAAGGGCCTGACTTCCTGCCCAAATCCTGGCAATCAGACATATGTTGCAAATTCCATGTTCAGAATTCAATGCCTAAGCACAAGGGCCCCATTCAGATCAGGACCGCACGGAGAGGGGCCCCTACGTCTTCCTCCTGCACCATTTTCCAGACCAGACATGGCCTGGGGGGAGGGGCTATTTGCTTTCATTTTTGAAGCTCCATGTACTAATGGGGAGGAAAACATAAAATATAGGTAAGGCCTTAAGGCAGGGCCAGAATAAAATAGATCTTGGATTTGTAGAAACAATGTTACTACAGATATTGGATTACTAATAGATAATTTGTTATAATGAACAAAATATACAAGGTGTTCTTTGTTAATCCAGTACATTTTGAGCCCTGGATTGCCTTCGTTACAGTCTCCATCTTTGAACAAAATGGATTTCAGACCCCTCAAGCAGGAGGCCTTTGTTCCTGTGGGTTCTTATCACCCCGGTTGGGCAGGTCACTTCCCATTGACAATTGTGTGTCCTCCAGGGTGACTGGAACCCATAAGAACAGAGGTCTCCTGCTTAAAAGGACAGAATTAACATTCATATTGCTCAGAAGTATCATCAATAAAAGCAGCAAACATTCAGACGGGGGTTAATACCTGGCAGGGTTGCCAACTTTTAAACTGGTCCCTTTCGCTGTCCTTTTAATATCATTTTGATCTACAAATAATGACCAGAAGAAGAGTTGGTTTTTATATGCCAACTTTCTCTCCCACTTAAGGCAGAATCAAACCGGCTTACAGTCACCTTCCCTTCCCCTCCCCACAACAGACACCCTGTAAGGTAGGTGGGGCTGAGAGAGTGTGACTAGCCCAAGGTAACCCAGCTGGCTTAGTGTGTAGGAGTGGGGAAACAAATCCAGTTCACCAGATTAGCCTCCGCTGTTCATGTGGAGGAGTGGGGAATCAAACCCGGTTCTCCAGATCAGAGTCCACCGCTCCAACCCACCGCTCTTAACCACTACACCATTCTGTGACTCTGTGATTTAACTTTGCACTATGAAAAGCTTTACCAGTCCCTTCCCACTAAGACTAAAGTTGCCATCTGGATAGGAAAAATATCTTATCCCCTTAATAGAGGTGGAAATAGGCAGCTGAAGCTTTTCATGGCATGAAGGCAATCAACATTACCTGAGAATTGCTTGCACACCTAGCATTGGGCTCTTTCACACATGCCAAATAATGAACTTTCAATCCACTTTCAATGCACTTTGTAACTGGATTTTACTGTGTGAAATGGCAAAATCCATTTGTGAACATCGTTAAAGTGGATTGAAAGTGCATTATTCAGTATGTGTGAAAGCACTCACAATTAAAGGGAAGCTAGAGGGATCAGCTTAAAAGCTGGCAACAACATGGAGAACAAAAATCCTGGCCCTTTAACAGAGGCTGAAGATGTGGAAATGGGCAGTTGATGCTTTTCATAGCATGGAGGTAAATAACCTCAATAAGTAAAATAACATAGGACGACTGCCCCTGAAAGGGGCAGGACATCTTTTCTCCAGGCTTCTGGGAAAATTCAAACTCTTACATGTTTTTGCTCTGGGTTCCAGAGGAAGACCGCTGCTCTCTCAGCCCCCATAAGTTGAATTCAGGATATTGTGGTGAAGTTATAGTCATGCAATTCTGCACAGCACAAAAAGGCAATTGTATTTCCGTGTGTAGTTTTGGGTCTTATAAAGCAGGTTCAAGGTCAGGACGCTTCAGCTGCCAGTAGGGTCCCTGGCATCCTCCCCTTCTCTGAACCCAATGTTCAGCTGCGAAACTGCCTTGATTCCATTATTGGTGTTTGCGAGTAATAATCACATGGGCTAAATTATCTGAGAAGTCAGAGAGGTGATTTGATAACCATCTTGAAGTACTTGAAGAGCTGTCATATAGAAGAGGGTGCCGAGTTGTTTTCTGTTGCCCCAGAAGGTCGGACCAGAACCAGTGGGTTGAAATTAAATCAAAAGAGTTTCCATCTAGATATTAGGAAGAATCTTCTAACAGAGCAGTTCCTCAGTGGAAAATGCTTCCTCGGGGGGTGGTAAGATCTCCTTCCCTGGAGGTTTTTAAGCAGAGGCTAGATGGCCATCTGTCAGCAATGCTGATTCTATGACCTTAAGCAGATGACGAGAGGGAGGGGACCTTGGCCATCTTCTGGGCATGGAGTAGGTGTCACTGGGTGTGTGTGGGGGAAGGTATTTGTGAATTTCCTTCATTGTGCAGGGGGTTGGACTAGATGACCCTGGTGATACCTTCCAACTCTATGATCTCATGATTAAATAGCTAAGGGTGCTCAGGTATTTTTCCAGGAGCAGGCACCCATGGATCCATTTCTGATCACTCAGCTGTTAACTTTGTGCATCAAAGGAGCAATGGTTAACAAAGGGGCAGAAACCTCTCCCCCCATCCTCTACTCACTTGTGCACTGATAGGCAGACACCCACTAAAAGTGCCCAGTTGCAACATTACCAGAAGCTGCTCTGGAATGGTCTGCAGGAAGAGAAAGAGGGGAACGAGAAAAGATCGGGCTAAAACCAACATCGTTTCCTTCCTGGCAGCACACTTGTCTCACACGACCTTTGACCTGTCACAGATTCCTGCAGGATACTTGCACAGCGCAAGAATGTGCCATGACCGCAGGGCTCATGTGGTTCTCATCAGCTTCTCTGAGCTCTGTGGGTGGGAGTGCTTTCCCACATGCCGCTGTTTCGAAGTGTCAGTGGCCCTGAATGTAGCTGTAGGCCGGCTTTGCTCATCTCCCTGCGTTGGTGGAGTTTACAACAGGTCAGACATCAAGTCTCCATTCCAGCATCCTCGTGTGGTAACCAAGGACACTTGCTCATCTTTCGGCTCACTTGCCCTAATTTCCTTCTCCCTCCCACTGAGTAGATCTTAAATTTCAGCTTTGATTCCCACCCCCTTTTGCTGGCATTTCGGATGTTCACCCCTCTCCAGTTGACCCCACGCCCACAAACTAGACTCCCCCCAGCATGGTAAGCCTTACTTCAAAAAGCTAGTTTTCTTGCCCCAGTCTATGTGCCCCCGGGATACTACGCTCTGTCATTCATGCCACCCACCAACATCACTGGGTAAGTGATGGCAGTAAGTGATGGCTCTGATTAAAGATCTTACAGGTTTTATTTTAGAGGTCGTAGGACAAATGAGAACCTAGGATCGAATGCACCTGTGGATGCTCTCCCCAAAGTCTGCCTCAGGAGAGTTCAACAATAATTTCATCTGTGGCCAGGGTGTGTAGCAAAAGATGAGGCAGATTAAAACACAATAGTTTTTCCTTTGAGGTGGGAATTTCCCTCCATTTGCAAATCATAAACACGGTACGGCTGCCAACTTTTACAGGCATCTGCTCCTCAAGGCTTTTTAAGAAGAAGAGTTAGTTTTTATATGCTGACGTTTCTCTACCACTTACGGGAGACTCCTACATGACCTAAGATGCATGGAAAGAAGTGCTGGAAGATGTCCCGGTGAGAAAGGTGGACTATAAATAATGTGTGCCATCAAGTCACAGCTGACTTATGGCAACCGCATAGGGTTTCCAGGCGGTGGTTTGCCATTGCCTGCCTCTGCGTGGGCTGAGAGAGTTGTGACTGGCCCAAGGATACCCAGCAGGCTTTATGTGGGGGAGTGGGGAATTGAACCCAGTTCTCCAGATTTGAGTCCGCTGCTCTAAACCAGTACATCATGCTGGCTCTCATAAATAACGTAAATAATTAAATATGTTTGTTACTAGGGAACAGAGATGCTTCTCAGGCATGCATTTGAAGAAAGCCACTCACACCTAACCTTTCCACCTCAACTTCTCCCTTTCCCCCTTCCACTGAGAATTTATACTTGAAAAATTCATGACAGAATTCACACCAAACCCTTCAGCTTCAATTCCCCCCACCGTAATCTTCCCATAAGAAAAAAATTCCCAGTATGAGTCCCCTTCTGAAGAAGTGAACGATGACTCATGAAAGGTCATATTGAAATAAATGTTTTAGTGCTGCTGAACCTTTGTTTTATTCCGCTGTGACAGACTAACATGGCTACCCCTTTGCAATCGTGTATTTGACCAACCCTTTTTGGAGAGACTGGCCAATCACATGTGTGAGATTACTTCTTATTATTC
Organism: Euleptes europaea; assembly: GCF_029931775.1. Lineage (NCBI taxonomy): Eukaryota > Metazoa > Chordata > Lepidosauria > Squamata > Sphaerodactylidae > Euleptes > Euleptes europaea. The sequence continues at coordinate 98,270,412 of NC_079314.1, forward strand.
TCAAGGCACACCTTCCCATATTCTGCCCTTCTAACAAGCTAATATGAATTGCCTGTGAGGCGGAATATATGAAGGAGACTCACTGGCCAGGCACTGGAATGCCTGCGTGTATATAAAACAAACGTCTTGCTGCATATCCCTTGAATGAAGTATATTTACATTCCACTCAGCCTTTTACCTCAATGATATAGTCCTTCCCATCCTTGCTGTGGACAGCTTTGACTGCACAAATGTCAAGGCCACCAAACATCTCTGCAACACAGTCGGCCCAGAGTCGATACCTGGAGAAATCACATGCAATGATCTGAATATTCCACAGTCAGAATCAAGCAAGACACCTGTTCAAAAAAATCAGAATTCTTAACTTCCCAATGAACGTAACAGCCACCACACTTTCCAGACGTTCATAAGAAGTTGGAATGCATGGAAGGCCCCCATATATACAGTATTCAGATGACTTTCTTGATATTAAATATGACCCTCGCACAGTCATTCATCAATGCCCAGTGTTACGTCAGTTCTGTCAGATGATCTCTAAATCTCATCACCCAGTGATCCTGAATGTATATATTGAAGGGGTTATAAGCATCTGTATGTAAAGACAGATATAAGATGTTTAGACCAATGAGACTGCTCTGGAAGTGACCTAATTGTGTTCAATCTGAACATACTTTTCTTCTCCAGTATACTATAGTACACTAGCATATCAAAGCAGAAAGATTTAGTGTAGCCCTCTCCTCTACAAGCGAGGATATTTTATGTGTAGAGTTTTTAATGTCAAGAGTGCTTAAGAAAAACCTGACCCATAGAGTTGCCAGGTCCCTCTTCTCAACCGGCGGGAGATTTTGGGGGCGGAGCCTGAAGAGGGAGGGGTTTGGGGAGGGGAGGGACTTCAATGCCATAGAGTTCAATTGCCAAAGTGGCCATTTGTCTCCAGGTGATCTGGTCTCTATTGACTGGAGATCAGTTGAATTAGCAGGAGATCTCCTGCTACTACCTGGCAGTTGGCAACCCTACTGACCCACCATTTAGAACCTGAAGCCCTTGATGTTTGGCTGGGTGAGCCACAAATGGGATATAGGCCTGACCCACATGCTAGGAGAGGCTTCACCTGCTGATTTTCTTAAGAGAATAAGACAAACTATAGTAGATCCTATCACAGCTTCATCTAGTAAGTAGAAAGAGCCAATGTTGCTAGAGTGCTGGATTTGGACCCAGGAGACCTGGGTTCAAATCCTGACTAGCCATGGGTTGCCTCATTCCAGTCACCTTCATTCCAATCACCTTCATTCAGGAGGCATGGGTTTTGGGGGGTAAAAGTGTGATGTCATTTCTGAGTAAACCCGGAAGTCACATCACAGCTCTGTAGGAATTGCCAGAAACTCCTTGAGAAAACCATATAGTTTCTGGCAATTCCTTGAAGAAGAAGAAGAGCTGTGGCGAACACACATGGTTGCTTTAGCCTCCTTTATTCCCTGTTTGAGCCAGGATTCAGCCAGGATCGATCGCATGCGTTTTGCCGAACGTGCGTTCGATCCTGGCTGAATCCTAGCTCAAACAGGGAATAAAGGAGGCTAAAGCGACCATGCGTTTTCGCCCTTGGCTTTTATATGCTGACTTTCTCTACCACTTAAGGAAGAATCAAAGTGGCTTACAATCAACTTCCCTTCCCTTCCCCACAACAGACACCCTGTGAGGTAGGTGGGGCAGAGAGAGCTCTAAGGTAGCTGTGACTAGGCCAAGGTCACCCAGCTGGCTTCACGTGGAGCAGTGGGGAAACCAACTGGGTTCACCAGATTAGCGTCCACTACTCATGTGGAGAAGTGGAGAATCAAACACGGTTCTCCAGTTCAGAGTCCACTGCTCCAAACCATTGCTCTTAACCACTACACCATGCTGGCTCCTAGGCCAGCAGTCACTTTAGGGTTTTCCTTGGAAGGAACATCACACCGTCAGCCCAATAGCCATTAAAATTTTTTAAAAATCTCCAGTTACTATTCAGGTGAAATGAGTGTAGGGGCTGGTGATCCCCTGCCCCCACTGGGAGGGGGGGGATGGCAAGCCTATGTTGTTGTGAGGATAAAATACGGGGAGGGAATGCTATGGGGCTATTTGGAGCTCTTTGGAAGAAATGTGAAATAAAAATCAGGTCAATGTAGTATACCATTCTGTATTTAAGAGTGACCAGCCAGATATTTGTGGGAGCTTGCAGAAGAGATCTGCCATTTTTATTTTTATTTTATTTACTTCATTTATACCCTGCCTTTCTCCCCAATAAGGACCCAAAGCGGCCTTCATCATTCTTCTCTCCTCCATTTTATCTTCGTAACAGTCCCATGAATAGGGTTGCCAGGTCCCTCTTCGTCACTGGCGGGAGGTTTCTGGGGCGGAGCCTGAGGAGGGCAGGGTTTGGGGAGGGACTTCAATGACATAGCGTCCAATTGCCAAAGTGGCTGATCTCCAATTGCCAAAGTGGCTGATCTCCATAGCGTCCAATTGCCAGGTATACTGATCTCTATCGGCTGGAGATCACTTGTAATAGGGTTGCCAACCACCTATTGCCGGAGGTTGGCAACCCTAGCCACACCTCAGGATATGCTGACACCTGCCCTGGTCTGTAACCTACAGACAGCATCTTGTCAGGGTCCTGAGATGGGTAGGAAGGTACATCCCCCCCAGTTTCCTGTGGTAACTAGGGTTGCCAACCACCAGGTGGGGCCTGGAGATTTCCTGCTATTGCAACTGATCTCTAGGTGACAGAGATCAGTTCACCTGGAGAAAATGGCTGCTTTGGAAGGTGGATTCTATCATGGCATTATACCCCACTGAAGTCTCTTACCTTCCCTCCCCAAACCCTGCCCTCCTCAGGCTCCACCCCCAAATCTCCAGGGCAAATCTCCAGGAATTCCCCAACCCTGAGCTGGCAACCCTAGTGGTAACTGCTGCTTGCACCAGACAGGCGAGCAAGATATAAATAAAATCTCTGCACTGCAGAGTGTTTCAGACAATACATTTCACCCTGGGGCTGTGCTTATCAGATTGACCAAACGCCCCACTGCATTTTTGGCTGTAATCCCTTCTATTCATTACCTCTCAGTCATGGCGATCTGCTCCAACATGGCAGAACCTGTGTTTGCTTTCCAGTTTCCTGAGATTGACGTTCTCCTGGGAAAAACAAACAAGCCGCATGAGAACAATTAATTTCCCCAAACACTGCAATGTTTTCCCCAGGTTAAAGAGGGATGGGAGTGGAAATGAGGAAAGCGGGCCAAAGTTGGCAGGGCATACTTTCTGACCTATGCTGTCCTAATTTTCTGATGGCCCAGTAATTGTGCAGCTTTATCTGTAAGATGGGAACTTGCCCCTGTGTGCTGGCTGGAATACTCCCTCTTAGTTACATCGCTATTGGAATGTTGGCTGGGTATTCTTGTTTTGGCTTTATGAACTCTCTTCTGGGTATGTTAGGCTTTGTACAGTAGAAATGTCTGCAAAAAGTCTGTGGAATAATTAACCTTGCACTCTGTAGTACAGAATTTAAACTGCACAGGAGAGGCCTCAAGCCAGAAAAGACAGAAGAAATCTTCCCACAGACATCAGTGAACTTTAGAACGGATTTTAAAAGGGGGTGATGTACGGGAAATGCTTTAAAAAGTTAAATACTGGCTTTCATTCATCTTGCTTTCTATTGTCATTGTAACCTGGTGCCAAAAAGAGCTTTCTCTGTTTTCCTAAAGTCAGTGGTTCTAAAAGTGACACACCACAGTCTTCCAATGGCTCTTCAGGAGTTGTTAAGGGATATGTCTCCTTTAGATGTTAATGTCTGTCATGCTGCTGGCAAACTCGGTCTCCTGAACTCTGAGCTAGGAACGAAGATTTAGAATTAATTTTCCATTTGCTGTTAAATTAATATTTTAATTCAATGGAATCATGTAATAATTAATAATTTAATTCAGAAACATCATGTTTCCTACCCTTGGAAGAATAATTCTATAGGATTTGGGTCATGGCTTTCTTAATGAAGCTGGCATTATAAATGGCTATAGGAAGGCTATATATCTGACAACCAGTTCTTTCAGCAATGGCAGATATCTGCTATGTTTTGGAACGGTAACTTCAGTCACCAAGTAAGATGTTTCGTGCAATTCTCTCTTTTGAATTTTTTTTAAAAAATATTTCTTTACTTCATTTATACTCCACTTTTCTCCCCACCTGAGACCAAAGGTGTCTTACAACATTCTCCCTTTCTCAGTTTTATCCTCACCATTGTTAGGCAGGTTACACATCCTGTTGGACTGGCCAAACTTCACCCAGCAAGCTTCCATGGCAGAGTGGGAATTTGAAAAATGCAATCTCTCTCCATTCCCCTCTCCTAACCAACAGTACTGAGTGTTGCTAGTTTGAAAGCCAGAAAATCTAGTTAAAATGATGCCTTTAACTGGGCCAGTTTCTCTTGGGGAATGGGTACATAAACTACCGATATATTTTGGGTTAGATCCCATTCTTGTTTTCCTTTAGTTCAGGGACACTTCTGCTTGTGAAGGAGGGAGGTCCCCCATCTTTGTCCTCAGCACTGTCTCTGGGAATTCCTTGAACCCTGGATACAGGAAAATTCTGCTCAATGAATAGAGTTCCACTTTTGGTATTCTGGATCCAGTCAGGCCATTATCTACCATATCTGACTACAGATATAGGCATTTGCCTGTTCCTCGACTCTAAAGATAGTTATTAATAAAGTATCTTTCCAATCTGCCTAACAAAGAGTTCTGTATAACATAGCTTACATTTGCTCATTTAATAAGAAATTAAAGAAATTAATAAGGAATGTCTTTCAATAAGCAATACTATTTTACCTATTGAGCAGCTAAGTAAAATGTTAATGTATTCAACTGTTCCCACGAAGAGATTACCTGGGAGAGCCAGCATGGTATAGTGGTTAAGAGCAGTGGTTAGGAGCGGAGGACTCTAATCTGGACAATAGGGTTTTCTTCCCCACTCCTCCACATGAGTGGCAGAGGCTAATCTGGAGAATAGAGTTTGATTCCCCACTCCTACACATGCAGCTGGGTGACCCTGGGCTAGTCACAGCTCTCTTAGAGCTCTCTCAGCCCCACCTACCTCACAGGGTGTCTGATGTGGGGAGGGGAAGGGAAGGTGATTGTAAGCCGGTTTGATTCTTCCTTAAGTGGTAGAGAAAGTTGGCATATAAAAACCAACTCTTCTTCTTCTTCCTTACCGTGATGCTTTCCATTGTGCAGTCACTGATGGTGCAAATGTAGAGGCATTCACGGTGACAGTGGATCATCTACACAATGGAGGGATTCCCCATACTTTCCTTGGTCATCCCCTCTTGCCTGCCATTTCCCTCGTGTATAATACTAAAGCAAAGTTCAACTGTGTTATGCACTATGGCAAAAAACTAGCTAGAAAAAAGAAAGAAGTCTTCCAGTAGTGTGTAGTCAAAAAGGGCAAGAGTCCAGTAGCACCTTAAAGACTAACAAAAATATTTTCTGGTAGGGTATGAGCTTTCGTGAGCCACAGCTCACTTCTTCAGATACACACCAGTAGTGTGTGTGTGCGTGTGTGTAAAGTGCCGTCAAGTCACAGCTGACTTATGGCAAGCCCTTAGTGTTTTCAAGGCAAGAGACGTACTGAGGTGGTTTTCCATAGGCTGAGAGAGTTCTGAGAGAACTGTGACTGGCCCAAGGTCACCCAGCAGGCTTCATGTGGAGAAGCAGGAAATCGAACCAGGTTCTCCAGATCAGAGTCTGCTGTTCTTAACCACTACGCCATGCTGGCTCTCTCTTCCAGTAGTAGGAGGGGCAAATGGTGGAGATGTGGGTAGAGGTTGGAAACCCTCCCATCCACCCACTCTGTGATCTTTCAGGAAAGGCCATAGCAAAAATGGAAGAAAAACAGGTGAAGGCCCCAGAAGTAGATGAAACCAGGACAATGTTTTGTGACAGCTGAACAGAAGAGAGATGAGAAACCATCTCCACTTGGTCACAAAACCAGAGCAAAATTTCCATGTGGAAGCAACCCTGCATGTGGCTTATGATTGAATTTGGACTCAATACCTTTTTTTGTTCAGAAACTGATATCTGGATCAACATTCAGTTTCCTCAGTCCCACAAACAGACATTCATAATTCCCACTGCAGTAGCAATTGCTGTGTTGTGTATCATTGTCAAGTATTTAGCTCTTGTGGTAGGGGGCTGCTTTCCTGTTACTATTTCCACTAGAGAGCATCAACAAGTTTTAGAAATGTCCTAAAACCAGCAGTCAGGAAAGATTTAACACTTAACTGAGCAAAATAAAGAAATGACGGCAAAAGAGAGCTTGTGGTATTACACAAAGCTTGAGCCTGAAGGAGAAGCATAAGCAGATGCGCACCCTGAAGTGAATGCCATTGTACACAAGTCAAGACTTGTTGTCAAGTCACAGCTGACTTATGGCAAGTCTGTAGGGTTTTCAAGGCAAGAGTCATTCACAGGTGGTTTGCCGTTGCCTGCCTCTGCCTCACAACCCTGGTATTCCTTGGAGTTCTCCCATCCAAATACTTGCCAGGGTCAACCCTGCTTAGCTTCTGAGACCTGATGAGATCAGGCTAGCCTGGGCTATCCAGGTCAGGGCAGTCAAAGGCTACACCTATGGAAAATGATTTAAAGCATTTTGAACTTTTATAATATATGAAGCCTATATTTTGGGCATCAATATCTTTATTCCCTCCAACCCAACCCCAAAGTCACTCACATGTAAGCTTTGTAATTGTTGCCAATTTTCTGGATTCGGATATCGTATTTGGAATCGATGAAGGTCTCCGTTGTGACGTACGTTTTGGCCATGGCTACCACACTTGCAATGTCTTGGAAGTCATGCTGGTTCTCAACTTTAACCTTTGGTTAAACAGACAGCAAGAAGTATGAAATTTAAAAAGGATATGTCCCATGAAACAGTGTAACTTTTGTGCATGATTCTTAGAACTAAGCAAAATGCCATTAGCAAAATGTGCATCAATATGGCAGACAGGAAATATTGTTTATTGCAAGGAATCCAGGGGAAAGCAGGGCATCCCTGTGCAGGCTGCCAATAGATAACATCACACCCTCTGTGGGATTCCTGTCACTGAGGGGCAGGCCTCCAAATGTCATGTTTAGACATATCCCCAAGTGCAGCATATAGCTGTCCCCCGTTCTCTCTACATAGAATCATAGAGTTGGAAGTGACCACCAGGGTCATCTAGTCCAACCCCCTGCACAATGCAGGAAATTAACAACTACCTCCCCTCACATCCCCAGTGACCCCAACCCTCCCCCCACCATGCAGGATCCCACAATCAAAGCACTCCCGACAGATGGTCATCTAGCCTCTGCCCAAAGACCTCCAAAGATGGATGGAACTGTCTTATATATAGATACAGATAAGGTTAAGAAAGAGACTACATCTGGAAAATCCTTAAGAATGATCAGATCTCCCACCTTTTAGATTTGTATTAATTGAAGGCGCTAATATAAATTCTCCACTATTGCTATTTTTCCCATAGGTAACAAATAGCAGTGGGGATAAGGGTGGGGAGGGGTGGGGAGCTAAACTGCATACTTGTGCCCTAAGTGATGGCCACTTAATGGAGAATACTTTGATATTTTGATTAAATATTCTGGTCAGAAACAGCAACAAGAGCAGAGCCCTGCAGTGATATCAGTGGGTCCCGTGAATGAAGTATTGGGCAAACCCGAAGTACTGACATTACTCTTGGTCCTGTGGTTGTATTTGGACTGACCATGGTCACTGCCTTGGGAGGAAAAAGATGTGATCGTTTAAAACACTCCAAGGAGTAATTGTCAACCGCTCCTAACTCACTGTTATGCACGTTAAAACGGTGCAACTTCCAAGGGGCATAATTCCGTTAAGGATCGCATCCAGATTAGACTGCTGTAGCGTGCTCTACGTGGAGTTGCCTTTGAAGAATGCTTGGAAAATGAAGATTAGTACAAAATGCAGCTGCCAGCCAGCACTTTAACTGGGGCTTGTTGTATGCAGCATATAACTCTGGCCCTGCTCCATGTTCACTGATTGCCAATTCAAAATGCTGGTTTTTGACCTTTAAAGTCCTAAAATTATTTATTTATTTATTGGATTTATATCTCCCCCTTTCCCGACAAAAGTCGGACTCAGGGCAGCTCACCACCAGAAAAATAGCAATGTAAACAACAATACATCATTAACAGCACAATACAAAATTATACTTAAAACCTATTAATTAAAGTTCTAAAAATTTGAAAGTTCTAAAAATTCCAGATGGCGCCTTTCACTAACAATGGCAAGGTAACCAGTCGGGGAGGGATAGGGTAAGGATAGAAATAGAGTTGGGAGGCCCGTTAAGATGGAGCCGTCACTGTCCTCAACCATAGGCCTGGTGGAACATCTTGGTCTTTCAGGCCCTGTGGAATTGAGCCAAGTCCCACGGGTCCCAGGTCTCACGTGGCAAGAGAGTTCCACCAGACCGGAGCCAGAGCTGAAAAGGCTCTGTTTAAGGACAGCTGGATACTTCTTGGGCCGTGGACCACCATTAAGTTGTTATTAGATGAGCATAGTGCTCTTTGGGGGGTATATCGGAAGCAGCAGCCCAGCAGGTACAAAGGTCCCAGACCATTTAGGACTTTGAAGGTCAACCCCATAACCTGGAACCTGATCCAGTGTTCAACCTGGAGCCAGTGCAGCTGGTAGAGCACTAGTTAGATATGCGCTCTCCCTGGGGTGCCCGTAAGGACCCTCTCCGCTGCATTCTGGACCAGCTGAAGTTTCTGAAGCAGTCTCAAGGGTAGCCCTGTATAGAGTGAGTTACAGTACTACAGTAAAGCCTGGAGGCGGTGGGGTGGGTCAGTAGGTCATAATCGACCATGTCAAATGCTGCTGTAAGATCTAATAAGAACAGCAGCGCTGACCCGCCTCAATCCAGCTGCCTCCAGAGATCATCTGTGAGGGCAACCAGTGCCGTCCGTCCCATGGCCAGGCCAGAAGCCAGACTGAAATGGGTCCAGAGCCAATGTGTCCTCCAGGAAAGCCTGGAGCTTTTCTGCTACCGCTCCCTCAACTACTTTACCCCGGAATGATAGATTTGACACTGGCAGTAACTGGCTGGATCACTAGGATCCAAAGATGGTCTCTTCAAGAGTTAGGGTTGCCAACCTCCAGGTACTAGCTGGAGATCTCCCACTATTACAACTGATCCCCAGCCGATAAAGATCAGTTCACCTGGAGAAAATGGCCGCTTTGGCCATTGAACTCTATGGCACTGAAGTCCCTCCCCTCCCCAAACCCCACCCTCTTCAGGCTCCACCCCAAAAACCTCCTGCCAGTGGCAAAGATGGACCTAGCAGCCCTATCAAGAGTGGTCTCATCATTGGCCTGGGCCCAAGATATCTGAAGGTCTGTCTCTTTACCCCTGAACCTACCCAAACTCTTAGCTCAGGTATGAGACCTACTACTATGTTCCACAAGTTTCGGTAAAACAGAGACCCAGAGGAGACCTTTTTCTGTTGCAGTATCTGGAGTACTCTTCCAAGGGAGCCTTGCATAGCCCAACTCTTCATGATTTTTGATGGAACCAAAAAAGATCTAGATCAGTACTACTCTGGAACTCATGTGTATGTTACATGACATCAAGTCACTTCTGATTCATAGCAACCCTATGAATCAATGTCCTCCAAATCATCCTATCATTAACAGCCTTGGTCAGGCCTTGCAAACTGAGGGCCAAGCTGACAGGAAGGAAGTAGTGGCTTCCTTTATAGAGTCAATCCATCTCATGTTGAGTCTTCCTCTTTTCTTGCTGACTTTGACTTTTCCTAGCATTATTCTCTTTTCTAGTGACTCTTGTCTTCTCATACTATAACCAAAGTATGATAGCCTCAGTTTAGTCATTTTAGCTTTTAGGGACAGTTCAAGCTTGATTTAATCTAGAACCTACTTATTCGTCTTTTTGGTGGTCCACAGTATCCATAAAACACTCCTTGAACACCACATATCAAAGGAATCTACTTCCTTCCTGTCAGCTTTCTTCATTGTCCAACTTTCACACCCATACATAATAATAGGGAACACTATAGCATGAATTAACTTGATTGTGGTTGACAGTGACACATCTTTACACTTCAGAATCTTTTCTAGCTCCTTCATAGCTGCCCTTCCCAGTCTCAATCTTCTTGGTTTCAGTCTACCTTTTGGTTGATGATGGAACCAAGGAAATCTCTAACAATTTCAACTTCTTTATCATCAACTTTAAAGTTGAGTAATTCCCCAGTAGTCATTACTTTTGTCTTCCTGATGTTCAGCTGTAGTCTTGGCTTTGGCACTTTCCGCTTTAACTTTCACCAGTAGTTGTTTCAAGTCTTCGCTATTTTCTGCCAGTAATGTGGTATCATCGGCATATCTCAAATTATTAATGTTCCTTCCCCCAATTTTCACGCAACCTTCATCTAAATCTAATCCAGCTTTCCTTATATGTTCTGCACATAGATTGAAGAGACAAGGAGAGATAACACATCCCTGTCTAACACCTTTGCCAATTGGAAACCCTTCTGTTTCTCCATATCCTGTCTTAACTGTGGCCTCTTGTCCAGAGTACAGGTTGCGCATCAAAACAATCAGATGCTGTGGCACATCCATTTCCTTTAAAACCAGCCATAGTTCTATCATAGAGACATGATAGAGGTCTAAAAAATTATGCATGGACTGGGTGGGGAGAGTGGATATGGAGAAGTTTTTCTCCCTTTCCCATAATACTAGAACCTGAGGTCATCCACTGAAGCTGAAGGGTAGGAGATTAAGGACAGACAAAAGGAAGTACTTCACACACTCGCTGCCACAGGATGTGGTCATGGTTAGCAACTTGGCAGGCTTTAAAGGGGAGTACGGTAGACAAATTCATGGAGGACGAGCTATCATTGGCTACTAATCATGATGGTTATCTACTCCCTCCAGTGCCTAGGGCTGCCAGCCTCCAGGGGGGCCTAAGGATCCCCCAGAATTACAGCTCATCTCCAGACTACAGAGATCAGTTGCCCTAGAGAAAATGCATGCTTTGGAGGGTGGACTCTATAGCATTGTACCCCAATGAGGTCCCTGTCCTCCCTAGGCTCCGTCCTCATATCTCTAGGAGTTTCCCAACCTGGATCTGGCAACCCTACTCCCCCATCCTCACTGGTAGCTAGGGGGGACCTGGCAACCCTACCAGTACCAGAGGCAGTATGTCTCTTTATATCCCTTGCTGGGGAGCACGGACAGGAGGATGCTGTTGCAGTCATCCTGCTTGTGGGCTTCCTAGAAACCACTGATTGGCCACTGTGAGAACAGAATGCTGGGCCTCTGGTCTGATCCAGCATGGCTCATCTCATGTTCTTAAGGTTTCCTCTTTCCAGAATTTAGGTTGGATTAACATAAATTTTAACTTTCACACAGAGCTTCTGACTGAGGCAGCTTGACTGAATCAAACCACTATTGGACTATATACATGCCTTTGGGAGTTTGTCATTTTGTATTTATGTGGAACATAATCAACATAGAGTCTTAAAAAGAGGAATGTAGCGCACAGCTGTAAGCAAAAAAGACCCTAAAATTTCACAAGAAAGGAAACTCAATAAGGCCCTTGGCAGAAGCATGGTCAATCTTTCCAGGGGCCTCTGGAAGAGCTAGAGTGACTCATCCCTGGGTTGCGATGACGACATTGCACAACCTGCCCCTGGAGTCACTTATTAGCTTATTAAAAGGATTGCAGTATAAAGAAAAAAGCTGTGTGCCTCAGTACAGAACAGTGCATACCAATTAATTCTAGCAACAGTCTTTAATAGTGTCATTTCCAGTTCTGTTTGTTCTTACAAATATTGGTCTAGTTCTCAAGGTCACACCTTCCATTCAGATGGAGGTCCCTGATCTAGGGTTTTTAGGCATGGTTCCTCCCCCCCCCCATGACTGTGGCCCCATATTGCTTCGCTTTACTCCCTGATTTGTGCATACATTTTTGTGTCTTTAGTTTTCTCTTCCCCCCCCCCCCCGGGGGGGTTTCAGTTCTTTTGAGACCACTTTTACAATGGTCTTTTTCTTTGTGTTTAATGTTTTTGTCGGTTTTCTTTGTCCTGCCCATTCCCACCCATCTTCAACCCACATTTCAATGACTGGATTGTTGTCATCACAAACCACGCCCTATCCTCCCCTCGCCCTTATAATAGGGTTGCCAAACTCCAGCTGGTGGCTGGAGATCTCCCGCTATTACATCTGCTCTCCAGCCAACAGAGATCAGTTCATCTGGAGAAAATGGCTACTTTGGAAGGTGGACTCTTTAGCATTATGCCATTGAAGTCCCTCCCTTCCCCAAACCCGCCCTCCTCTGGCTCCACCCCCAAAATCTCCAGGTATTTCCCATCCCAAAGCTGGCAACCCTACCTTGAAATAAGTGGTTTCATTTTCAATTTTTAAAAATACAATTTATATTGAGATATCAATATAAGCATGAGCACACACATACACACACAAACCATTTTAAGTTTAGTGGGTTCTTTCATTTTTTTAAAGCCTCTAGCACCTTCCCTTGTGCAGATATGTCTTTTTCCTTATAGCTCTAGGGGGGTGGGGTGAAGTGCTAGAGACTTACTTTTTGAAATGAAAGCTGGGAATTCAGAGAACCAGTGGCAGCTCAACAAGGGTGGCAGCAGGAGTGGTAGTGGTGTGCTGCCTGAAGCCACTGCCTGAGGTAGGGACTGTTTGCCACCATCCTCTACTCCTCAGCGTGGTGTAGTGGTTAAGAGCGGTGGTTTGGAGCGGTGGAGTCTGATCTGGAGAACCGGGTTTGATTCCCCACTCCTCCACATGAGCGGCCGAGGCTAATCTGGCGAACTGGATTTGTTTCCCCACTCCTATACATGAAGCCAGCTGGGTGACCTTGGGCTAGTCACAGCTCTCTCAGTCGCTCCTACCTCACAGGGTGTCTGTTGTGGGGAGGGGAAGGGAAGGTGATTGTAAGCCGGTTTGATTCTCCCTTAAGTGGCAGAGAACGTCAGCATATAAAATCCTCCTCCTCCTCCTCCTCCTCCTCCTCCTCCTCCTCCTCCTCCTCCTCCTCCTCCTCCTCCTTCTTCTTCTTCTTCTTCTTCTTCTTCTTCTTCTTCTTCTTCTTCCACCTCCCCTGAGTCAGAGCAGATCAATCTCCTTCCCTCTTCCTCAACTTAAACGCAACGTGGCAAACCTTGCCCGCCCAACAGGACTTCCTGAAGTTTTGCAAGAGTTCTGGAATGCTGCGCTTGTGTTTAGAGATGCCTGGGGCATCATGAGGAAAAGAGCGGTTGGTGTTCCAGGTACTGGGTGGGGAGGCAGTGGAGGCGCAGGTGAGGCAGTGGCAGACGCTGCTATCCCTCCCCCCACTCTGCACCCAAGGCCACCACCTCAGCTAGAGAGCCAGCGTGGTGTAGTGGTTAAGAGCTGTGGTTTGGAGCGGTGGACTCTGATCCGGGTTTGATTCCCCACTCCTCCACATGAGCGGCAGACGCTAATCTGGTGAACCGGGTTGGTTTCCCCACTCCTACACATGAAGCCAGCTGGGTGACCTTGGCCTAGTCACAGCTCTTAGAGCTCTCAGCCCCACCAACCTCACAGGGTGTCTGTTGTGGGGAGGGGAAGGTTTGATTCTTCCTTAAGTGGTAGAGAAAGCCGGCATATAAAAATCAACTCGTAGAACCAGAGTCAGTGGGGTACAGTGGTTAGTGTGTCAGATCTCAGACTTGTGTCAGATTTGTGTCATGGAAGCTTGCTGGGTGACCTTGGGCCAGTCACTCTCTCTCTCAGCCTGACCTCTCTTACAGGGTTGTTGTGAGGATAAAATGGAGAAGGAAGAAACACGCACTAACATGAGCATCATTGAGGAAAGGCAGAGTGATAATGTGGCAGATAAACAGATGGCGTGGTTGGTGGGCTGCATTTGGCTTGGTGGACCACATATTGTGTAGTTTGGCTCTTGTTGAATTCAGAGACTCAAGCCAAGTATTTTAAGGTTCTAGCTCTCATGGCTGTAGAACAAAGTGTTAAAAAGTTATACAAAGGCACTAAAGGATTAGAAACCACATGGCGTGTTTTAAATGCCCAATTCATTATACTTTTTCAGCTTTTGTGATTTTTAATTCCATAAATCAAGATAAAATATCAATAGGTTTACAAGCCTAACAAATAGCCATTAGAGAATGTCCTGCTTTCACAATGGCATCAGGAACAACCAGTATATAAATGACGCACACCATCCCCTATTTGTCATTCTTCACAGAGCTGATTAGTTATTTGTGCGTTGCAAGTACTATTTAAAAAGCACAGTCCTTTTTGCCACCTGCTAAGAATAAATGCATTCTCCCACAAGCTAAGGAGATCCTTTTGAAAAACTGCAAATATACAATTTGCTGTGTATTTGCGAAGCTGCGGCGGTCTGTTTGATCAGCAACGTACTCATTCCAAAACCATCAGCTGAACCATCAGCTGCTGTTTGCTACCAACCATATTTGCAAGCCTCTCTCCTTAGATGACAAGTTTCCCAAGGAAGGGCTAAAGATTAGTCTATGGCTCAGGAAGAGCGACACACACGCATGCACGTGAGGGCAAAATTCAGCATAATCAAGCACAAGATATTTCTCAAATAGAAGAAAAAGAAGAGTTGTTTTTTTACGCCGACTTTCTCTACCACTTAAGGGAGACTCAAACTGGCTTACAATCACCTTCCCTTCCCCTCCCCACAACAGACACCCTGTGAGGTAGGTGGGGCTGAGAGAGCTCTAAGAGAGCTGTGACTAGCCGAAGGTCACACAGCTGGCTTCGTGTGTAGGAGTGGGGAAACAAACCCAGTTTAGAGTCCGCCGCTCATGTGGAAGAGTGGGGAATCAAACCCGGCTCTCCAGATTAGAGTCCACTGCTCCAAACCACCGCTCTTAACCACTACATCATGATAGCTTGCCTGATGCTTTGATGCTTACAGAGCAAAAAAGCCAAATGGCAGGCTTAGCTCTATACCCTGACTGACATAAGTCACTTCAGGAGTAGCCAGTCATTTGCTCAAAACAGGATGGACAAGTGACTAACCCACAAGGCTGTTGTTCTGTGGAGTTTGATCTTCGTTTAGGCTGAGCTTCAGTAGAACTCTGGCTCTGTGGAAATATTCCTTTGAGCTAGTTCTTTATGACAACTGCAAGTATCTTGGAAAAGGCAAGGCTCACCCGTAGCAGGATTGAGCTGTTTGCTGCTGAAGACAAAAAATTAATTTGCTTCTTTCCTTCCCAATGCATCCCAGGGGAAGAGGAATTGTGTTTCACCCTTGTAGGTTTTTGAAATAACAGCTCAATTGTATTTAAAAACACAGGGCCTAAAATGCAGGCTTCCTAAAAAGCACAAACATAATTTCAAATATTACCAACACATAACAGTTGATGTTAGTACATAAAATGACCAAAATCTGACTAGACGCGTTTCGGCCTTTTACAGACCTTCCTCAGTGGTCATACATACACAATTTTACAATTAGGGTTGCCAGGTCCCTCTTTGCCATCGGCGGGAGGTTTTTGGGGCAGAGCCTGAGGAGGGTGGGGTTTGGGGAGGGGAGGGACTTCAATGCCATAGAGTCCAGATACCAAAGCGGCCATTTTCTCCAGGTGAACTGATCTCTATCGGCTGGAGACAGTTGTAATAGCAGGAGATCTCCAGCAAGTACCTGGAGGTTGGCAGCCCTATTTACAATACACATCCTTCCATATACACAAACGTTGTACAAGGTAACAATATATATAAAAGTCTTTTGGAAGGAGAAAAAAGAGGGGTGAAAAAATCCAATTAGTATTACCTTAATAAATAATATAACCAATTAAAAAAATGAAATTACATGTTTACCTTTTATTCTGTGTGGTTTTATGTTAAAATAGCTAGTCCATACATCTTAAAACATGGCTCACAGCTCACACCTGGGTCAGGTGGGCAAAGTTCTTTCCAAACACCTTAAGGTAGAAATTCTTAAACTAGAAGTACCAGGGACTGAAACTGGGACCTTCTGTATGTAGTGTGTGTGATGTACCACTGAACCATTGTGAGGAATCCTCCTTACAAGCTTTGAAAAAGCAGTGTGTTTTAAGAATTATGAAGAACCTGGCTGTTTTTCCCTTTATCAAGGCAGAGGAAAGTAAAAGAACCGGCTCCTATCTTAGGACTCAGGAAATTAGGTTCATATGTCACTTATGGCATTAATTCCTGCAGCATAGCATTTCCCATCCCCCAACATCCATTAAACTCTCCTTTTTGGGGGTGCTAAATTGAAATAAAATGAAAAATGAAAGTATCTGGAGGACAGATGTGTAGTTCAGCTTATTTAGAAACTGGAGATAATAGAAATGTCAAAAGACTGCTTGTTCCTATGGAACACATGTTGCAGGGTTTTTCTTTTCCATCTTGAGCAGCTTTGGTTATGTATCCAAGATGGGCGCTGCTAATTTAGTATTCAATAACCACTTCTAAAGTTCATGTCACATATTTGGTCCTTGGTGCATGGGAGTGATTGTGAAACCGGTTTCAGTCCAGACATTTTCTTTTCCTCTGACAGAACAGAAACAGAGGTAGCCTGGATCAGATCTTTTGGTTCTGTTAGCAGATTAGCCTGTTTTGGATCACGGCCAGTGATCTGCAAGAAATAGGGCAATCCTAGAAGGGCCCATTTCCTTGCTTCTGGAAATAAGCATCAGGGTTAGCTTGAGAATAGGGTTGCCAGGTCCCTCTTTGCCACCGGCAAGAGGTTTTTGGGGCAGAGCCTGAGGAGGGTGGAGTTTGGGGAGGAGAGGGACTTCACTGCCATAGAGTCCAATTGCCAAAGTGGCCATTTTCTCCAGGTGAACTGATCTCTATCGGCTGGAGATCAGTGGTAATAGCAGGAGATCTCCAGCTAGTACCTGGAGGTTGGCAACCTTACTTGAGAAAGAGGATGTATGTCATGACCAGCTGTCAAATCCTAAGCAAAGATGGGTGGAGTGCTCTACAAAGTGGGTCAGGGTGAAGTGAACAATGAAAGGAAAACATAAGTCAATTACTGGCTTAGGTCAAAGAATCACCTGACCTTGAAAGTCTTATAAAAGCCTCCGTCTATCACTTGACTTGCCCAACCCTGTACAGTGCAGTACTGTGGGTGGTACAAGTCAAGCTTGTTGTCTTATAATTACTTCTTTTGGCTACAGTTGATCAGTGGTGTAGGCCTACTTATAACATTAATCCTAACTCTAACCTTAAATACAAAACACAAAAAAGGAACCACAAAAGAGAAAGCAAGGGACAAAAAAAAAAAAAAAAAAAAAAAAAAGATTATACGAGCACACGAAAATATGAGCGAGAAAACAAACTGTGCCCCAAAAAGCAATTCAATAGTAAATGCCATGGTCTACAATAAAACTAATTCATTTGGTAATGGTGTTTAATTTGGTATTATTAAGGCAAAGATAATTAAAAGGAGTAAAGGATGTCACACCATTAAAACAGTGTATTTTTTAGATGAGACTGAAAGGAAATGTCTGCCTATGACAGAAAGGGTGAGTGAAGAAACGTGGAGAAATTGGTGACTGTGGCTGGAAAAAAGAAAGTCTCCAATAATTTAAACTGTAAGGGTTAATAAAGTCCTTTGTAAAAACAAGAATGTTCTAAAAATACATAAAAGTGTAAAAGGTAATTTATTGGGTAAAACTTGAAAAAGTTGTAACAAGTTTAAAAATGTAGCATGGTTTTAAATTCCATAAAATCTATTTTCCTTTAAAAAAAAAATCTATTTTCCTACTGTATATCCCTACACCTAATCTCTGAACCGTAAATCTAACCCTAGCCTCTAACAGTAACTTTAACATGAGCAGCTCAACCCAAGACACTAACTAAAACCCTGTAACCCTAACCCTAGCTGGCTGTGTAGTCCAGCTCAACCAGGAAAAGGCTTTTGACAAGATAAACCAGAATTACTTGTAGGAGGTTTTAAGGTGGCAGGGAATTCCCATGGCTTTTGTGGAGAGTTTGAGGATGCTGTATAAGGAGGCTGAAGTGACCCTGTAGGTAAGTAGTTGGAGAAGAAATCTGATTGGATAGAACTTGGGACTCAGTCAAAGATGTCAATTGAGCTCCTTCCTTTATGAAGGAGGCTGAAGGAATAAAAGGAGCAGGAAACGTGCCTGGTGTGTGGCGGGAAATCAGAGGAATACAATATCAAGAGGAGCCCCTTTGGTGGAAATCTTTAGGAGGCGCTGCAAGTCTTGTTTGTTTCCAAGGGTTTTTGATAGGGTATGAATAGCAGGCATCTTGGGAAGGAGTGTATTTGGGACTAGATGAAATACTACAAGATATATCAAAAACTAAGAGATACAGGAGGTAAGTAGCAGGACGGGAGATGAAGAAGAGAGGGTGGAGAAAAAGTAGATTACTCTACGGTTGGGGGTAGGATTAGGTTTACAAGCATTAGGTTATTGTTAAAAGATTTGGTTTAGGCCTACAAGGCTAGATTAAGGTTTCGTCCAGGCCGGATTGTTAGAATTTCTGTTAGGTGATTGGAGTTAGGTTTACTGGGTATGTTAGTAGTGTTTGTGGATTACGTTCGGATTAGCATTATGGGGGCAAGGTTAGTGTCGGACTTGGAAACAAAATAGGAGTCAGCCCAGTTGATACAGAATTGATGTTACATGAGAATTGCAATGGCCCCTGAACATTAGTATGCGGTCCATTTTGTACGAGTGGAAATTTCCAGACTGTCTTCAAAGGCACATATAGCACATCACAGTAGCCTGGTCTGGATGTTACCAAGGTACGTGTGACAGTGTCTAGGTTAGCTCCAGGAATAAATGCAGCTGGTGAATCAGCTCAAGCTGGTTAAAAAACCCCCCAGCTCCCAACCACTTCTGCTATCTGTTCCTATAAGGATAGTGAATAGTGCAACAATAGCCCCAATATTTCAAGATGCTGGCAGTTCAAGGATCCCTTGGGAGACGTCTATGAAAAGACTAAGACCAGCTGTAAAAGTTGCCGGTTGATCTCCCCTCACCCTTGTCAATTTTCCTAGGCCCATGTTCCTTGGAAATCAAAGAACCTGACTAAAGAATCAAGAGATTCTTGCAAAAAAAAAAAAAAAGTATTTGAACATCTTGATCACGTCTTCTTATGTTAAAAACTGGTATTAGGTTTCATGCATCTAACATGGGGTTTTCCTTTCCAATCACCAGATATAGGACATAGTGACAGTGATATTTTTGACCAGCTATTTTCGGTAAGGAGAGACTGCTGATATGAGTCAGAGTGTGCATGAATGGGATGCTTCATTGTATGCTGTGAGTTGTTCTAAGAAAATATTTGTCCCTTGTCAAATAGACTTTTACTTTTTCCCTTTCCTCTTGAAAGCAAACAGTTTTTGACGTCTTTCGTTTTAGAACCTTGTTTTTTTTTTTTCATTTTCGTTCCCAGCCTTGGAAAACTCCTGGTGATGAGTTGGCCGTCCCCTTTAAAAGGCTTTTGGTGTTTTAACAAGACATGGTGTTTATTTTTTTGGCTAAATTTAACAACAACAACAACAAAATCCCACATCCTGCATAAGAAAATAATGTTGACTGTGGCATTGTGAACAACAAGCTTTTAGTTTTCAATGCTGTAAAATCATTTGATCCATGAATTGAATTAGGAAGGTATTTTTCAAGAAGTTCTGGGGCTGGTATGGATCTGAAGGGAGCTCTTTTACCGGTCTAATTAGAGATGCCTAAAAATAAAATCAGAGTAACAAAAATATACATAACCCATAAATGGGAGCCGTTCTTTTCCTTCACTCTGGCATTTATCTCCTTTCTGTGATATCTGGTCAGGGAAGGGTGAAGGGCCTGTTTGAGGGAATTTGCTACTCTGAGCTCTGTTCCTGGGGCACTCAAGGGTCAGTTTACCACATAACTGGCAAATATTCACACAGTGAATGCCTAATGCTGCACAGAAAGTCCAGGGACGAGACATCTGGAGGAAAATGGTGTCCACTTATCCTTCTCTATAAAGAAAGATGTCTTCCTTCCTCTATCCATAACAAGCCTGGAAAAAAAAAACACAACTCACTTTGATGCTTCTATTTCCCTTAATAACCATCAGAAGTTCTGTTCTGGGTTTTGCAGAGAAATAGTTGTAAAGAACCCTGTGGCTGTGCCTTTAAAGCATTTGGCTTTTGCCCCTCACCCCAAGAGCTGGCTCTCCCACTATTCCTTGGGCCTAGGGTTGCCAAGTGCCAGGTGGTGGTGGGCAAACCCCCGCCAATCCACCTGGCTGCCCGCTGACCAGCTGAGGGTTGGCAGGCGACGCACCTGCCCATGGCGTCACGTCACCTCCGGTTGTAAACTGAAGCACCACATCACAAGGGGCTGTTTACCACACAAACTCCCAGTTTGAGTGGTAAATGGCCCCTTGCGATGCGTTTTACACCCGGAAGTGCCGCATCACAATGGGCCTTTTACCACTCAAACTCCCAGTTTGAGTGGTATAGGCCCATTGCGATACAGCACTTCCGGGTGTAAACCGGAAGTGACGCAATCGCGTTACATGCCGACGTACCCATGCAACCCCCCCCCACCAGAAAAACCTCCCACTGGAGGAGAAGAGGGACCTGGTAAGCCTACTTGGGCCACATCAGGGTAGTCCAGTGATAATTAGAGGGTGTCCTTTGATGACAGACATCCTTTGTTGGGCTCTGCCAGCATGGTGTAGTGGTTAAGAGCAGTGGTTTGGAGCGGTGGACTCTGACCTGGAGAACCGGGTTTGATTCCCCACTCCTCCACATGAGCAGCAGAGGCTAATCTGGTGAACTGGAGTTGTTTCCCCACTCCTACACACGAAGCCAGCTGGGTGACCTTGGGCTAGTCACAGTTCTATTAAGAGCTCTCTCAGCCCCACCTACCTCACAGGGTGTCTGTTGTGGGGAAGGGAAGGTGGTTTGAGTCTCCCTTAAGAGGTAGAGAAAGTTGGCATATAAAAACCAACTCTTCTTCTTCTTCTTCTTAATGAGCAGGACACCTAGAGAAGGTAGGCTGGATGGACATATCCTTGTTTCACTTTTCCTCTCCATGAAAAAAGCTAACACGAATTAGACCAACAACAACAACAAAAGGTTGGAAAGAAGTCCCAATCAAAATTGTATGCATTGTCTCTTGTCAATATTAGAAAAGTACCTTATGCTGATTTTGGAATTGCTGGAAGATCATTTTATTTGGGATGATAATAGGAGGTAGGTCAAGGTTGCCGGAGATTGTGGTTAGGGTGAATATTTAAGATGAATTTAGGCGAGGACCCTAAGATTCAAGGAGCGCATGATCAAGATCATGTAGCACTTGTCACTCTTCCATTAACATCCCGCCAGCTGCCTTCTCACGCTCACAACTCAGGCTGTTCGATTCATACATAATACCAGTTGCACAGGCAGCTGCTTGAAATGTGACTGCTCCATATGGAAGGTCATTCATTGTGAAACCACTCGCTCTGTGGTTCTCACAGTTTCATCACTGGAAGAGCTGAGCAGAGTTCCATTTGTGTAACTGTGATTGCTAGAATCACCCACATGGCAGTATTCATGTAAAATCTTGGTCAAAGACTGGCATAAGGTCGTTGTTTTATCACCCTTTCTGAGTGCAAATTTCTATCCATGTTAAAGACAATGAGGATACAACCTTTCCAGGCTAATTTATTTTGAATTAAAAGGTTTTGTATATGTGGTATAAACAAGGCCGGAGATTATGGTGAGGTTTGTGTGTGGGGAGACCCTAAGCAAAATGTCCTACTGTGTCCTCCCCACTAGGCCCTCTGCCCCATCATGTATACCCATGTATACACTCTTCTGGAGGTGCCATGATACTATCCTGATATGTGACTCTCTTAATGCTCCTTTAAAATCTGTCAGCCCTAGCTGTGGTGCCAGCGTGATGTAGTGGTTAAGAGTGGTGTTTTGGAGCAGTGGCGTCTGATCTGGAGAACTGGGTTTGATTCCCCACCCCTACACATGAGCGGCCGAGGCTAATCTGGTGAACTGGATTTGTTTCCCCACTCCTACACATGAAGCCAGCTGGGTAACATTGGGCAAGTCACACTCTCTCAGCCCGACCTACCTCACAGGGTGTCTGTTGTGGGGAGGGGAAAGGAAGGTGGTTGTAAGCCGGGGTTTGATTCTTCCTTAAGTGGTAGAGAAAGTCGACATATAAAAACCAACTCTTCTTCTTCTTATTGCTACCTGATTCTTTCAACCAGCAGTGTCAGGGATTGAACCTGGGATCTTCTGCATGCCAAGCAGATGCTCTGCCACTGATCCACAGCCCCTCCCAATTGAACCAGAAGGGACCCAGCAAATGACTTTTAAACTGCAAAGCTAAATTCCTTTTAGCATAAACAGGACACAGTTAAGGTCCACATAAAAAATGCAACAGAGCAACAATAAAGGAAATCTGGGGTGTGACCACTTCCCAAAATTCTATCCTGCCTAAAGGTTACTCCAGCTGGAAACCTTGGCTTGAAGAGCAAAGGATAATAAGCACACCTGATTTCTCCTTTGCTGTGATGTGGTTGTATTGGCCAGATGGATTTCAAAATTCATGTCCACTGGCTCTGTTCACAGCTGGCACTAGATAAATAAGGTTGTTCAAACGGTAACGCATTAACAACAGTGCTATTTTTAACAGCTACAATAATTTAATCTTGTGTTCCTGCGTGAGTATAATTAAATTTTTGCACAAATTGAAACATGGAGAATTGAAATGTTATTTTGCCTTTAAAACATTTGGGAGTTTAACTTTGAGGATTACTCTTAAAAACAAATCCTAAGCTTTTCTGATGAATTTCAGAAGAATGGTAGGTAATAAAATGTCAAATATAATACTTGTTCAACTTTATTAAACCGTAATTGGGAGTTTGAAACAAATTCAGTTTAGAAGATTATACATTTGAACTGTCCAAAATATCCCAGTTTGTCTCAATGAGAGAAAGAAGAAAGAAAAGGCAAAACCTTTTCAAAAGCTGGTTACCTTCTATTGATCTTTGATCATACCTTTGGTTGTTTTTCTTAAATTTATCTTATTTTGGATTTGTCTGATCTTTTGGTTTTAAAGATATGTATGTATCTCAGTGAGAAAGGTGGGCTATAAATACAGTAAATGGTTAAATATCTGGGTTCGTCTGAATACTTTTTGCTGCTTTATTGCATAATGTGCATTTTTAAAATGATGTCACTAATAAGACAAATAAAAATACATTCTGCAAGCGATTTTGAGTTAGGAAAATGTAAAAATTTCAGCCACTCCAATGAATGCTAGGTTCATTTGCCATTTATTAAATTACGTATTCCTGTGATTCTAGAGAGCTCTAGCATTTGCCTGGGACTGAGCTTAGCCTTTTCTGTTGAAGCCACTACAGGTTCTGTATGCAAGGCAGAGACCCAGAACTGAATGAGAGAAGAGACCATTGTTAGGTCCCTATAGGAGAATGTTGTTTTCAGGTCTCTGGTAATTCAGAATTTTACATAATTTTGCATATAGAGAAAGGATAAATCCATGATTGTATTTAATGGGTGGGCGGGGAGAAAGAGGTGGGTTGGAGGAGGGATTTTATTCTGTGGGATACATATCACTGTGGAGACAGAGTTTGTTTCAGTGTAGGAAACCTGGGCAAATGATAATTTCCCCATGATATGGGTGCTTGATATTACAGATAAACATCACTTGTCCCAAGAACTTTATGTCTAATCAAGAGCAAAGGCGTTTATATGGTGTTCACTCAAAATGCAGGTTATGTTTCATTGAATAAAATGTTGCTTTAAGTTTACAGTTCAAAAGCAGTGGCTAATCCACTGAATGGAGAAGAATCCTGGAGAGTCTGGGAAAAACAAACAGGTTCCTTTAGGGAAAAGAACAGTGTTTTTAGGATTTCTTTCTTGGCAAGCTACCAGTTGGAGAGAGACAGAGAGAGACAGAAACAGAGAGAGAGAGAGAGAAACTCTTTCTTTGTCTGTAAAATCCCAGAAAACAAATGAACATATTTTGTTATGGAAAGAGAAAATAATAGGAGACTTGAACACACATGAAGCTGCCTTATACTGAATCAGACCCTTGGTCCATCAAAGTCAGTATTATCTACTAAAACCGGCAGCGGCTTTCCAGAGTCTCAGGCAGAGGTCTTTCACATCACTTACATGTGTTCACATCATCACTACTCATGAATCAGTATAGGGCACACATATATTTGTCTAAGTGAAGGGGTGTGTGTATACATACAGGGTCTGTCAATGTAGCCTCTTCCTTACCTTCCCCATTCCTGCATGAGCGTGCCCCAGCTTGACGACAACAGGGAAAGTTGGAGTTGTGAGCTGGAAGAGAGAAGAAGAGCTCATTAGCGAAGAGATCTTTGACACTCTTATGGGCCTTATCGCTGGCCTGTTCACACATGCATGTCAGAATCTGTGGTGACCACAAGCATGCACATGATAACTTCCAAGTATTTGGAAAGGCAGTAATGAGACCAATTGTAGCACAAAGGACTGGGATTATAGCAAATGTTTCCAGTTAGCATTTGCTAGTGCTGAAAGGCAAAAAAAAAAAAAAAAAAAAAAAAGGTGGGTGCATTCAGTGGGGCCTAATATCAAATGCAGAGGCCCCAAATTGAAGCAGGTGCGAGATTAAGATGTTTCTTGGGTGACTATTTTATGCAGGCTAAATTGGTTATCGCCTGTGATGTTCAAGGCCCCTACCGTTGTGTGAACTGTTCTAATAGCATGAAACGCTCATGAATTTTCTCTGACAACTGAGGGAAGATGATTAGTCCTATGACATGCAGTGGGAAGTGAAACATCACTTGGTCAGGTGAAAGCAACCTCATGGAAGGCTCAATGTTTAATTGAAAAATAGCCAATGTTCTCTTGCTGCAGATGAGCTCTTGCTCTGATTTCAAGTAAAGTAAAGGGTTAAGTGAAACAAGTACAAATTCCTAGGGAGGCTTCTGGCTACAGCAGAAGCCCTGAGATTTGGGCTGTCAACCTGGAGTAAAAGGCATCCAACCACCTGCTTTCTTGCACTTGCATGAGAGCAACATGTGGCAAGTGGACTGCCTGACTTCTCAAGCCCCCCGAGTACGGTTGCCAACCTCCAGGTACTAGCTGGAGATCTCCTGGTATTACAACTGATCTCCAGCCAGTAGAGATCAGTTCACCTGGAGAAAATGGCCACTTTGGCAATTGGACTCTATGGGGTTGAAGTCCCTCCCCTCCCCAAACCCCGCCCTCCTCAGGCTCCTCCCCAAAAACCTCCCGCCGGTGGCGAAGAGGGACCTGGCAATCCTATCTCAGAGCAACCTGGGCACTGGGAATTTTGCCCCCTTAGTCCCCCCTCTTAGTGGCATTGGCTGATTTATTTTGCAATGATGACTTACCATTTTTAATCAGCCAAGCCAGAGCTTTTACTTATTTCACTTTGAAAAGAAGTAAAGAAATTGGTCCTGTTCCATCTATCCCCAAAGAGAGGAACCTGGTGTGACCTAAATATAGACAAAGGCTGTTGTCTCCATCTGCTGCCGTTCTATATATAATGACATTTCAGTATATTCTTTGTCACTGACACTCTGTGTGACTCACAAGCTGCACATCAAGGAAGGTTGGGCAGAAGGAGGATGTTCGCCCCTCAAAGATTTATCAGTTCATTTCTGAACTTCAGCACAGAGGAAGCCCCCCACCCCCCCGCGTGCTTCAGTTGCTCAGTTGAGAAATCATGGTTTAATTAAACTACTTATGGTTACTATGATTGTTTGAATGCAGGCTGCTCCACTAACTATGGTGAGTTACAGCCTGTTCCCGAAAGCCGGAGCGGCCAGGGATGGTGTGGCCTCGGTGCTGCTGCGGCACCTCCACAGAGGTTTTGCAGCTGCCGCGGGGTGAAAAAAGGGTTAAAATTGGGGGGGGGGAATGGGGGGAAAGGCCAATTGCAAACAGCTATGCTGTGCCAACAAAAAAGGTAGTGCAGCAATGCCGTTGCGTTAGGGGGTGTTCCTGGGCTAAAAGGAGTTAGGAAGCTGCCTAATGGCAGCTCTGCCCCCGTAACACCCTGGCAACGCCTCCCGGGATGCCGGTGCAGGGATTTGCACTGGGAGAACACTGGCTGGAGGTTGCGCCGGCATCTGAGGGACACACTGCCACCCAAGTTCAGGAGGCCAGCATAAGTGCCAGTTTGCACAGTGCAAGTGGCACGGATGCCAGTGTAGGGGTCACGCCGCCTCCAAAGGCGTTTCAGCCCCCAACCTCAGGAATGCACTGTTTGTGTCCATCAAACCAGGAACTGAAACCAGAATCTGATTTATTAACCATAGTTAATCTTAAATATGGTTTTGCATGAAATGTGAATACAGACATGCTGGCTTAATCTTGGTTTAATCCTGACTTGTTCCATGGCTATGCCTTCCACTTCCAGCATTTGTCAAGGCAATCCAGGATTGTGTGTGAAATGATATCCTAGTTTTACAAGCTAACCACAGTTAAAATAAACCCCAGTTTCACGTGATCTCTGAACTGAGCCTATATGTCGGCAGGTTTTGGTGTTCTGTCCACTTTGATCCAGCCAATATTGGTTTCTGAAGGTCGCTGCACATTTTGCCTATACCTCAGGTTTTGTTTTTAAATGAAAGCTGGGAATTCAGGACAACTAGTGGCCCTAGTGGGTTTTGGGTGGCATGCCCAGAATCTGGGCAAAACCTGGAAAACTGGAACATATGTCAACCCTAAGTAAGACACAGCACAGACTATAGTTTCATCTCCACTTAAAAGTATCTTAGATAGTAAAGCTGCACAGAACCTCAACCCAAGAGTTTTGGAGAACTGCTTCTCTCTCATGAGACTAGATGAAGAAATGATCGAGTTTCAGAATGGCACAACACCTTCAGCCAGTTCCTTTTCAACCTGAGCCATGGACCAAAGAGAAACCTGTGGCCTCCAGGTATGCCAACCTCCCAAATGGGCTGGCCCCTGGGGGTGGGCTACAGGAAGGTGCTTGATAGCTACCTGGCCCATTTGACCAGAGTCATCCTCCCCCACCCCCAAGCACAAATGGCACTCCAGCTCATGGCTGAGAGCCTGTCTTCCACATGAACACATGAAGCTGCCTTATACTGAATCAGGCCCTCAGTCCATCAAAGTCAGTATTGTCTACTCAGACTGGCAGCTGCTCTCCAGGGTCTTAGGATGAGGTCTTTCACATCACCTATTTGCCTAGTCCCTTTAACTGGATATGCCACGGATTGAACGTGGGACCTTCTGCATGCCAAACAAATGCTGTACCACTGAGCCACAGACCCTCCCTCTCTATCTACATTAAAAATATCTTAGATAGTAAGGCTGAGAAGAATCTCAGCCCAAGACTTTGGAGAGCTGTTTCTCATCAGACGAGGTTGAGAAATGGTCATACTCAATAGGACAGCTTCGTATGTTCATATGATGGTGATTGGCTTAAGAATATAGAAAGCTGTTCGACAAAAGTGGTCCATCTGTCTTCTGTTCTCCTCCCAATAATGGTCAAGGCTAGATATTTTGGAGGAAGGGACAGAAAATCCTTGAGGCACATCATTATTTTGGTAAGAAAGTTTCCTGCTACCCAGTCCCACATAGAAAAACATCAGCACTTCTCGGTAATTTTTTGTCTTATTACATTAATCACTAATAGGAAACCAATATAGCTTAATTTATAAGGAATATATGAAGACACTACAGAGGAAACTTGCCACTGTGATCCATATGATGGTCACCTCCACATTAGACTACTGTAACATGCTTTATGTAGTGCTAACCTTTGAAGACCCTTCAGAAATTGCATTTGGTCCAGAATGCAGTGGCTAGAGTGCTGATCGCATCTTCCTGGCGCCCTTGGTCCTCATCATGGGGCCTACTGTAGGTGCCTGGTCCATAAATAGCCTGTTTGCCATCCACTAGGGCAAGGGCCTTCTTGTTGACGGCCCTCTGGAACCAGCTCCCCGAGGTCCATGCCTTGCAGGAACTATTAGGGTTGCAAAGCTGCCTTATTTTATGCAGGATTTAATTAACCAAGAGAATGGGTGACCTGGCTGGCTGTCCAGATTTGTTCCAGAGCAGATAACTGGTTGAATTTTAATTAGAATCTAGTTTTATTGTATTCATTTGAATTTATAGGTTTTTAAAATCTATTTACATTTTCATGCTATGTTGTGTATGCTTTGAACCGCCACAGGACCTCTGTTGAGGAGAGGGTGTGGTTTATAAAGTGAATGAATGAACGAACGAACAAACAAACACATCACTTAAATATACATGAAGGGATTAGAACAAATGCTAACTATTATTCAGAGGGACTCTGGCTTGGATGCAGAGTGCATGCTTTGTACACAGAAATATCCAGCTTCAGGTCCTGGCCTCTCCATTAGGGTTGCCAACCACCAGGTATTAGCTGGAGATCTCTTGCAATTACAACGGATCTCCAGGAGATAGAGATCAGTTCACCTGGAGAAAAATGGCTGCTTTGGCAATTGGACTCTATGGCATTGAAGTCCCTCCCCAAACCCCACCCTCCTCAGGCTCTGCCCCAAAAATCGTCCGCTGGTGGTGAAGAGGGACTTGGCAAACCTACACTCCATTGAAGAATCTTGAGTTGCAGGAAAGACCCTCCTTTGCCTGATTACCCTGGAGAGCTGTTGTTAGTCAGAGTAGACAATTCTGAGTTAGATGGACCAGGAGTCTGACAGTGTAAAGGAGCTTTGTATAGACCTTGATCAGGTTAAGAACCCTTCTTATTGGGTTTAAAAATTCCCCGGAATCGCATGTTCCTCATGTCTGTTGCAATCACTTTGTTCCATGATAAACTAGAAGTATGAACAATCCTATAAACACTCACCCTGCTTCTATTGTTCTCACACGGCACCGAAAGACCAGAATGTAACATGTTCAGTCTCTGTGCTTTCTGGATGCAAACAAACCACAGACCGCAGGGGCCTCTGTTCGTAACACTTGCTGTGGTTAGAGCCGGCTAATGTAGCGGCTGGTGGGGCCCATGCTAAACAAATGCTTTTAAGCATTTCCTTCTGACTTTCCCAGATATCTGTCATTTAAACCAGCTTTTATATGACTCAAGAGTTCTCCCTAAATAGTCAAATGAGACACAGTTCAGGATCACTATAAAAGGCTGGTTTTATTCCCCTTTATGTTGGAGCTTGGAGCCATGAGAACTGTAAAAAAAGAAATCCAGATGAACAGAGGAACAGCAAAAACGTCATATATGTCAAAGAGCTGCCCATGTGATGTCAAGTTTGGCCCAATAAATCTCCAGCTGCCACCTGTCTAAATACAGAAACTTTCTGCAAAAGCTGTATTGAGTCCAGAAAAACATATCACCTCTTCTTGGGTAGAATTTACATTGTGGAACATGGCGGAAGCTTGCCTCCTGGAAAGCAAGCCGGGAACACTCCTTTATTTCAGTGGGTGCAGGGATGAGGTTGCCCTGGCCTAGATAGCACAAGTCAAGTCACAGCAGATATGGGGTCACCATTAATCTGCTGTGACTTGACAGCAACCCCCCCAATAGTCAGGTTAAGTTAGGGTTGCCAGCTCCAGGTTGGGAAATACCTGGAGATTTGGGGGTGGAGCTTGAGAAGTGTGGGCTTTGGGGAGGGAAGGGACTTCAACAGGGTATCATGTCATAGACTCCACCTTCCAAAGTGGCCATTTTTCTCCAGGGGAACTGATCTCTGTCACCTGGAGATCAGTTGTAATAGCAGGAGATCTCCAGCTATTACCTGGACTCTGACAACCCTAGGTTAAGTGGCTTGATTCACCCCCCTCCCATCTCATGTTTTTTCTCCCTCCTGGTGTGGCTTATTTTCAGACTGACTGCAATCTCGTGTGCCACTTAAAAGTGCTTTTCAGGCTTGCTCCCACTGTTTGGTGTGCCCCTATGAAAAAACACACAGGCAGTTTTAAATGAGCTTACCTGGGTTTCTGAGCTGAGTGATGGTCAAACAGGCAGGGTGACTTACAATTACTTCCCCGCCCTCCTGAGATTTAATACATGTGTGATTTTGATCTGCTGGTATCCCGGAAAAAGGTTATTAAAAAGGGTAGAGCAGAAGAGGGCATCCACCCTAATGATTCGTAATATCCCTTTACCTGCCAGAGGGAGTGAGAGGAAGGAATGTTCAATTAACTCTGCCACTAAAATTTGGCTAGAGACAGACATTAGTAAAGAAAAAGTAGTAGAAGAAGAAGATGATGAAGAAGAGGAGTTGGCTTTTATATGCCAACTTTCTCTACCACTTAAGGAAGAATCAAATCGGCTTACAATCACCTTCCCTTCCCCTCCCCACAACAGACACCCTGTGAGGTAGATGGGGCTGAGAGAGCTCTAAGAGAGCTGTGACTTGCCCAAGGTCACCCACCTGGCTTCATGTATAGGACTGGGGAAACAAATCCAGTTCACCAGATTAGCCTCTGCCACTCATGTGGAGGAGTGGGGAATCAAACCCAGTTCTCCAGATCAGAGTCCACCGCTCCAAACCACCACTCTTAACCACTAGAGTCATTGGGTTGGATCCCAACAAAGTTGGCAATTTCCACTGACTCCCCCTTCCTGCTGCAGATCCCCCACCTCGTGTCACTCCTCTGGCTCCGCTCGCACCCAGGTGAATCATTTTGTGGAGGTCATTGGGCTACAGAGGGAGGATGGAGGCAAGAAGGTTCCATTTGGCCACTGGAAAACTTAGTCTGGATCCAGCCCATAATTTCCACTAGTGTACACGCTCATTGCTCATCCTCATTTTTCTCACAACCAGATTGACAAGCGGTGCTACAAGTGCAGATTTCCTCCTCTTCTTCTGCTACATGCTTTCTGGTGAAATGGGAATTCTAAACCAAATTAGTGACTGCTAGTACAGTTGGTTTTAGGAGCCCTGTGGCGCAGAGTGGTAAGCTGCAGTACTGCAGTCCAAGCTCTGCTCATGACCTGAGTTCGATTCCAACGGAAGTTGCTTTCAGGTAGCCAGCTCAAGGTTGACTCAGCCTTCCATCCTTCCGAGGTCGGTAAAATGAGTACCCAGCTTGCTGGGGGTAAAGGGAAGATGACTGGGGAAGGCACTGGCAAACCACCCAGTAAAAACAAAGTCTGCCTAGTAAACGTCGGGATGTGACATCACCCCATGGGTCAGGAATGACCCGGTGCTTGCACAGGGGACCTTTACCTTTTTTAGTACAGTCAGTAGTGTAGATACAACCTCACTTGCCCTTTTCTGCATCTTCTCTGTTAGAGACAGGGTGACCGAAGCCACACACAGTAGCTCAAAAGTAAGAACAACAGAGGTTTATATAATGGCATAAATGAGACCTGGTATTAATAGTACTTGGACTCCGTTGGAGACCAACAAGGGGAACTGCACAGTCCGTATTGGGCTGATCTGTGGGTCTGAGACATCCTGTTTCGATGTGCCTGACAGCCACAACATCTTCCCTCTGTAAACAACCTAAGAAAATAAGTGCCATGAGTATTAATAAGTGCAGTTGGGAAAAGGGGACATCTGGAGTCTCTCCTCCTCCCAACCCCCCCCCCCCACTCTTCCATTCATAACAAAAATAGAGCATGTCAAAGCAATCACCAAACAGGGGAAACTGCTGCGTGACCCATCTCCCCCTGCAACCACTATGCAAGCCAGAGCTATTATTTTCCCTCTTAAATAAATATGTTTTCACATTGAAAAGGACCTGGGCTGGGAATTGTGAGCAGCAGGAAGTAGAGAAATTCTTCGGGGAATAACACACAGTGGTCTCCTTCTTTCCTTGGGCATGTCTGAGGCTGCACAGAGGCTGTGGTCTGTTTAAACCCACTCCATCAGTCATCCCTGTCCACAAAGAGGGTTCCCCCCTCCTTTTACTGGAAACTGAGGCGGGGATCAGAGCTGATTTCATCTCTGAGGCAATACTTCACCCCTGCAGACTAAATGAGACAAATGTGAATGGGCCGCTCCGCACACAAGACAGCAAAACATCTGTTTCTCCCTTCAGGTCAGCGTTTAGCTTTTCCTGAGACAAAGGCAAAATCTCATACATAGTGTGGGGGAATGGTAAAGATATTATTATTTCCAAAAGGATGTGGACCTGGTAATGGCAACATATACCTGTAACTCAGAAGGACCCCTCCTTACTTGTTATTTTTTGCTAACTATGTCTGGGGCCTACACAAGAAGCCCAAAATTCCATTACACACCCTTTATCTATCAAAATGAGCCCAGGACATTCACTGTGGAACACCACAGCTAAGTACTCTTAGTAACTATAACCTCCAGTGACAATGGGACCAATCATTACTAATTAGTTGCCCAAACCAGATACCATGGTCCAAGCTGGCATCTCTGCGTATCTTCTTCAATGAAGAGTTTGCTCTTTCTCCACTGTGCCAAGGTTATATCCAATGTTGTTATTAGCTTGATCCTCTGAGGTGGGAAAAATGGTCTGTCTCCTCTTCCCTTTGATGGATCAAGCCGCCCCCTTTCTTCTGAAAAGCTTCAAAAATCGTCAGGAAAGGGATGCTGTTTGTCAGTTGTGGAATACCAACAAGTCTTTGCTCTGTCTCCTTGGCACAGGAGTTCTGCGTATGGATGCTTGGATAGTCTTTCTTAGCTAGAAACTTTCCTTGATTCTCTTGTGAAGTGGCATTCTTCATTTCCTCCTTTTCTGGTGTGAGGTGCTTTTTTCTACTCTAAAACTGAATTGAGCACTCCGTGCTGAATAATTGGTGATCTCCCCATAATCCTGGGCAGTTCGGGCCTCACCCTACTGGAATATAAGCTGGCAAGAGCAAGAAAATGGCTTGTCTTGTGACAAAAGTGTGCTAGAATCCCATTCTGGGGAAGTGATAGAACTGTACAGTTGGAAGGGGCCTGATAGGCCATATAAACTAACCCCCTGCTCTGTGCAAAAAATACAAAGCATTCACAAGGAATGGCTGTCTAGCTCAGTGCCTCTCAACTTTTAATATTTTACAGCTCATCAATCACTCTATCAAAGAACCTGGGTACTGCCATGATACAACCCCCCCCCCCCACCGCAGCCCTTTCCCTAAGAATGATATTTATATGTTTACCTGCATTCTGTTATTGTATTTATCTCCTATGGTATGTTTTCAGGACGAAAAAATGCAGTAGTATTGTTAGGACTAAATTTTGTTGCAATAGCTTTAAAACACAAACAAATAAAAACAATTCCATTCCATTAGTCGCTGAAAATGGTAATACTGTTGAGTACAAACTTTAGTGCTACAGTAGCTGTGAAATGCAAAGTTAATAAATGCAAAAATGAAGTATTATTATGGGGACTGAGGGAGAATTAATGCTTAGTGATTGTTATGAAAACCCTGCCTCCCACCTGGACCCCTTTTGTGTGGTGCAGTGGTTAAGAGGGGCAGACTCTAATCTGGAGAACTGAGTTTGTTTCCCCTCCACACGAAGCCTGCTGGGTGACTTTGGGCCAGTCACAATTATCTCAAAACTCTCTCAGCTCTGTCTACCTCACAAGGTGTTTGTTGTGAGGAGGGGAAGGGAAGACAATTGTAAACCACTTTGAGATTCATAAAAGGTAGAGAAAAGTGGGGTATAAAAACCAACCCCTCCTCCTCCTCTACCTCTTCTTCTTCTTCCTCCTCCCACCAGTAGTGTGTACCACTGGTTGAGAACCACTGCTCTAGACTGTGCTTGAAGATCTCAGTGAGGAAGAGTTCACCCATCCTTTAGGTAATTGGTTCCATTATCAAACAGGATCTTATGGTTAGGAGGTTCCTCCTAATGTTCAACCAAAGTCTACTCTCCTGAAACCTCTTCCATGTCACAGCTATCAAGGCAGTTGAAAAGCACCATTGTGTCTCCCCTTAATCTACTTAATCATCTGGCTTAAACATACCCAGTTCCCTCAAATGTTCCCTCAAATGTTCCTCACAGGATGTTTTCCAGATCTCTGAACCCATTTCATCTTTTTAAAAGAGTGGCACCCAGAACTGGACACAGTACTCCAGATGAGGTCTGAGTAGCATGAAGAAGAGCGAAATTATTGGACTGGGCTCACATACTAAGGCAGCCTAAAATCCCATTAGCCTCCCTGGCAGCTGCATCCCACTTCACAATGAATCCCTGTGCATAATGCTCTCTGTCTCTGCTGCATACTGGCCTATAGCAGCAGTCAGAGAAAGTCAACAGGGTGCTGAAGTCATTTCAAATTCTGCAGTAGCCAATACCCAACCAGTTACAATACTGAAGTTAACATTATGCAGAGCGTTCAGGGAAATTTCAGTATCTTATTAGAATTGAGTTTTAAGTTATATTAGCGAAAGGATTGGCGATGACATAATGCCATTTAATGATCTTCTGAACTTTCTAGGTATCTAAAAGATGCACTTGTTTCTGATGACCTAAGAAATATATTTTAAAAGCAGCCGGCACTGCAATCATTCACAGACGAAAACAAAACAAAACAAATGCACCATCTATGACCAAATGGCTATTTAGAGATTATGAGATATGGTATGTATGATGAAACTCTTTAAGAGGTTAGAGAAAGCCAACAGATTTCTAATATTCTTAATGTTTTCAGACTGATGAAATAAAAGATGCTGTGCAACCATGTACATGACATTTTCATTTTATAAAAGAAAAGGCAAGATTTGGGGGCACTGTGTCTATTCCACTCCTGGAATAGACAACGCTTAATGCTCTGGTCGGCCGTAAGGATCGCTTTGTATATTGAATACAAAGCGATCCTTACGGCCGACCAGAGCATTAAGCGTTGTCTATTCCAGGAGTCCCCAACCTTGTTGAGCCTGTGAACACTTCTGGAGTCTTAAGAACGTTGAGTGGGCACCACCCCCAAAAGCTGCTATGGCAGGGGTGGGGAACCTCAGGCCCAGGGGCCGTATGCGGCCCCCGAAGACATTTTTTGTGGCCCTCGGGAGCTCCGGGGCCCTGCTGCAGAGGTGGGGCGCAGGGCGGCCCTCCCAGAGGGTGTTCCTGGCGCCACGGCTTACAGCGGCGCTGCAGCGCCCTTTGGACCTCCTCTCGCCGACTGTCGGCTGTTGAGCAGAGAGAGGGAGGGGGAAAAAGCCGGGCGGCTCCCGGTGGCAGAGCATATGCAGGAGTCGATCGGGCTTCAGGGGGGCCCTTTTGTGGACTGGGGAGGAGAGGGCATGGAGACTGGGGCCTGGTTGCGCGGGGCTCTGTGCGCCGCCGGGTGTGTGTGTGGGGGGGGCAGGGGAGGCTGGGGCCCGGTCACGCGGGGCCAGCATGTGTGTGTGTGTGTGTGTGTGTTGGGGAAGGCTTTTCTTTCTTTTCTTCCTCTTTTTCTGTCACTCTTTCTCCTTTCTCTCCCTCTCTTTCTCCCTCTTTTTCTGTATCTTTCTTTGTCTCCCTCCGTCCTTTTCTTTGTCTCCCTCCGTCCTCTTCTTTGTCTCCCTCTGTCCTTTTCTTTCTTTCTTTCTTTCTCCATTTCTCTCCCTCCCTCCCTTTTCCTCTTTCTCTGTTTTCCTTCCTCCCTTGCCGATCAACTGTGGGCTGCACCCCCCTGGCACCTCGTTTGCTCGGGCGCACTGCTGGCTGCCCTTCCGCCTGGGAGGGGGAAGTGGGGGCACCCTGCAGGCCTTCTCTGTGTGGCCTCCCCTGGAGTTGCCAACCTCCAGGTGGTGGCTGGAGACCTGGCAACCCTAGCCTCTTCCCCCCCCCACCAGGAGATCTACACCTGGTATGGCCCCTGAATGATGTCATAAATGTGCAAATGGCCCTTGGCAGGAAAAAGGTTCCCCACCCCTGTGCTATGGGGTCTGGGTTCAATCGACAGATATTGGGGAGATTCCAAGTCAAGTTCCTCCTGTGATGGAAGTAGCCGTTTCTCTGTGTGGGAGCTTTCTCAGATAGGAAGGTGCTCTCTTGGACTGTTCTGAAGCATCTACTGATCCAAAGAGATAGAGCCAGGGCAAAGTTCTTTGCTTTGGGGGAAATATCCTTTGGGAAAGAAGGACGTGGACACCAGAGACCACATCACTGGGCACCAGGGTGCCCATGGGCCCAGCATTGGGGATCATTGGTCTATTCAAACTGACAGCAGCTCTCCAAGGAGATGGAGAAAGATCTTTCCCAGTTCCTGAGATCCTGCTGGAGATGCCAGGGACTGAACCTGGGACTATCTATATGCAAAGAAAATGCTCTAACACTAAGCTACATGGCCTCGCAATAATCCAAATGTTTTTAGGAACCAAGAGAAGAAGCAAACCTACTCCAAGAGAAAACAGATAAGGCTGCTCTTTGCTTCAGGAAATGGAGATGCTACAACTGCTTAACACCACTGATGTTTAAGAGAAAATGCACAGGATCCCATCAGATCATTGTTGAACGCATGGCCCAAGAGGAGCAGAATTAATTAATTGCTGATGAATTTGAAGTAAATGTTTAGTGCGGAAACTAATATCATTACAAATATTCAGTACATGACTGAGAGTTCATTACCGAGTAAATGTTTAGTTAGGGTTCTATCCTGGAACGAAAGCTGCTTTCACAAAGGCAGTTTGCTTATGGGTGCTGGCTGCATACAGGAGGAGGACAGGGATCTTATGCTCCACATCTAGCTGGCTGCTCTTGGAAACAGAATGCTAGTTTTAATGGATCTTGGACTGATCAACCAGGCAGTTTTCATGTATTATTCCTAATTGATTATTTGAAAGATATTGGAGGGGCAGGCAAGGAATTTGATATGGAGCAGATGATGAATTTGTCAACTACTACAAGGATGGAAACAGAAATGAAATGGTAACATTCTGAAGTGCCAAGAATTTACGGCTGGATATTAAGAATTTGGCAGCTGAATTAGGCCAAGTGACACATATAGCAAGGGTGCTGGAAGGACATAAAGCTCTGATCATTTTCCAAAAAAAGGTATTTATTCAGTTTTGGAACATTCATTCAGGGCAGCAAATTGGATGAGATAATTTATTGTAAAGTCTTGGAGCCTACCTTTATGAAAAGAACATGGCAACGAATTTTTCTTTAAAAAAATCCTCATCTCTTGGAAAACCTGTGGCTTAATGTGAATCCCGTCAGAGAGGTTCCACCCAAATATTCTGCATGTTATATCTATCCTTTAGATAGCATATTAGAGTGTTTAGAACATTTCACATACACTGTCTCGATAATCTGTCCAACAACCCTATAAGGGAGGCTAATATTATCTCCCTATTGTAATGTCGGGGAATGATGCTGGGAGAATAGCAGCTTGCCTACCTCCATGAAAGGTGCTGATGGAAAAGACACGATCTGGACCAGTCTCTTGATCTAACTATGCTACGCAGGCTCTTGTGCTCTGCATGGCTCACATTATAGAAATGGAAGCTAACTGCAGCAGTCCTTTAATAGCAAAAGGAGTCAGCGCTTCCAGCTGTATCATTTTGCCAGTGAGTGAACTACATTCTTGATCTAATTCAGTGCAATCCTAAGGAGAGTTATGCTCTTCACTGCATTGATAAAATTCTGAACTATTTTAAACAGCACCTGTTTTCCTGCCTTCTTCGGTCTTGCCTGCTTTTCTCCCCACAGAGGGCTCAAAGCTGCTTACAAAGAAACACAAATGTAATTTAGAGAAACGAACAAGCAATAAAAGCGGAACAACTTCAACTCCTGGTCTGGGATTCACTGGGCCAGCTCACTCATGACCACATGCTGGGGCTCAAGGGCCAAGAGCCCTTTGGCGCTTGCCCTTCAGCTCACACAACAAAGCTCATGCCTCTGGCCATGCTCAGGCTTCAATACCTGTAATGGGAAGGGGAGCAGATGCTCAGCCCAGAACTGATGCAGCTGGCAGACAGCTTCAGACTCTCATGATAAAACACCTTCAAATTCAGATAAACATTTCTGTTCACCCAGGCTTTTAATTAAGAGGTTGATTTTTTTAACACTATTTTAGTCCAGATACTGTTATTTTAAGCTGTTGGTGAGCTGTTTTGACAGTCTATGTTTTTATGGTGGGCTGGGCTTTAAATGCTGCAATTTTAATTAGTATCTTTTAATGTTTTGTTTTTATTATTTTTGTTTTGTAAGCTGCCTTGGACAGGCTGGTGGAGAGGTGGCATAAAATTTCTTTTAATAAATAAATAAATAAATAAAATTAACTATTGACTGGTGCCAGAGAGACCTGATGAATTTAAATACCCTGGTGCAAATTAAACAACCACTGAACTTCAGCAATCTTTATTTTCATGCTCATCCAGTCAGGGAGTCTCAGCTGGTGGCCAAAGCTGTGTGTTTGGAGGAGTGACAGCAAACTCACTGCGCCACCAGAGCATTTGTAGAGAGAAAACAGCTAGTGAAATCTACACTACTAGGGGCAACGTGATATACACTTCTGCTCAAATTGGTACATTAAAAACATTTACATTGGAAACAGGCTTCATCTCTGTTCTGTTTATCTTGCATGGCCATCAGAGTAGGAAAGTGGTTCCCCAGTGTAAGAGACGTCTTCCTGCCAGCGTGGTGTAGTGGTTAAGAGTGGTGGTTTGGAGCGGTGGATCTGACCTGGAGAACCGGGTTCGATTCTCCACTCCTCCACATGAGCGGCGGAGGCTAATCTGGTGAACTGGATTTGTTTCCCCATTCCTACACATGAAGCCAGCTGGGTGACCTTGGGCTAGTCACACTCTCAGCCCCACCTACCTCACAGGGTGTCTGTTGGGGGGAGGGGAAAGGAAGGTGGTTGCAAGCTGGTTTGAATCTCCCTTAAGTGGCAGAGAAAGTTGGCATACAAAAACCAACTCTTCTTCTTCTCCTTCTGCTTCTTGGTGCTCCCATGCAAAAGAAAACAGGTGGAAAGGTTATGGAAAGAGAGAGGGTGGACTGTCCCACTATCATACATCCCACCTTATGATGATGAACAGACTGCTGAGTGAGACTGAGATGAATCCCATGCTAGCTAACATAAAGAAAATGCATTGCCTGACAAAGGTCCCAGATGAGGCAGGTATTGGCATATAAGAGGCAGCCACATCCCAGCTTGCTTTGCATGGAAATGTCTTTCATCATAAACAATGCACAGGTAGACCTTCCACCAAGAGCAGCAGGGAAAGCGGCAAGACTGGATTCCCACTGAATTTGGCATGAGCCTTCATGAGTAACACAGCAAAATACATTTAAATTAAAATCTTGGCAAGTAATTGTTTCCTCCCTCAGAGCGCACGGTCCTTGATCTAAAAATATCAGACGCTTCATAGGACACAGAGGAAAAGAACTGGACCTAAATACCCTTTATTCATTCTGTATGAACAAGAAATGTGAGCATATACAACTCCAAGCTGAAGGGAGCAAACCAAGTGTTTTGAGAATGCTGCACCATTTGAATTTCAGCCTGGACACTACTCTGGAGCCCAGGGCTGAGCTGAAAGACAGTGTGAGGGTTCATGAATTCTAACTTGTAAAAGAGCACGATGTGAGACAGCACAATGTGTTTCATGCTTACATGGTGTGGAAGTTAAGCAGTTGCTTAACTGACAATTTCCATGCTTTTGGTACCATGAATTAATTTGTAATCTGATAAATCAAAGGTTCTTTCATCCTAAAATTTACTAGGTTTTTTTAAAAGTAAAAAACCCGCACATGCACAAATGACCATAGTTAAGAAACAAAGCATTCATGCCTGGTAAAAGACATTCTAGAAGACGTTTGGTCCAACTTGCAAATGGGAAACACTGAAGCACAGCAATAAATGACAAGCCCAAGGCCACCTGGGTCCATGCCAGAGGATTCTCTCTCCCCCATTTCATAGATACAAGATGCTCAGAGGGCACAGGATACACACACACATTATTTTTAGAGATGGAGGACGCTAAGGCTATGGAACTCCTGGCAGCAAGCCCCTAAGCACAAGCAGAGAGACCCATAGTTTAGCATCCAGTACTATAGACACCTGCTTTTTGCGTAGCTCCGAACTGTGTAGTCTACACCTATTTTTTAAAATACCCCATTTCTATTGGGCACTAGGTCTGAATGCATTGAACTCATACAATTTGATCTGACCAATAAGTGACCCCACTCAGTCAGGAAAACTTTGAAGGCCATTAATGCATAGGGTCGCCATAAATCGGAAGTGACTTGAGGGCACTTAACACACACACACACACACTCACTCCCTGGCACTCTAAGTCAGAGAAAGATAGCACATGCTTAGGGAAATTAAATTCTTCCCAGAGACCTTACGGAGAGTCTGGAGGAGGAGGTCATAGCCCCTGGGTCCTGAATGTCAGCTTAGTGCCTTTTCTTCAGCATTCACACAAAACCCAAGTACCTTGTCGAGTGTTTTGCACATCACACATTTGCTGTGGCAGATATAGCTATTGTCTTTTCTAAGTTAAAAATAAATGGACAGGCATATGTCTGCCTTTAAACAACAACAACAGCAACAGTTTGGTATTCAGTTTGAACATTTGGATTACTTTTTCACAACAGAAGTAAGTCCAATAAACAGTTTCATCTTAGCTGTGTTTTTAAAGCCTCTCTGACGCAGAAGAAAATAAATAACTTGAAGGCATAATATTTTGTTTTTAAGACTGATCGAGTGTATGGTGTGCAGCAAAAAAGAAGTATGTTTGGATCCGGATACATTGGAGCTGAAAAATATTGGTATTCCTGGTCTCCCGGATTCCAAATACTAGTATGGTATTCAGGGCTGGGAGGTGTTTTTAAAGGCACTGGCACTAAAATTGCAGGGGAGATGCTGGTGTCTGACCTTTAAATAACCCCCAAATTTCAAGTGAATTGGATGAAGGGGTCCAATTCTATGGACCCCTGAATAAGTTGCCCCAGTGGTCCTCTGTTGTGGAGGAACCCCCTCAAAAATGTAAACACTTAGAATTATCCCCCATGGGAACACCATTGAAGCTATTGCTAAGCCCAACCAATGTGAAAATGAAAATCTGAAACAATGTAACACCCAAGAATCTGAACATATGTAAAACACTGATTTCAACCTATGTAATATGCACAAATCTCAACCTATGTAAAATGTGAGAATATCAAAGTAAAATGCAACAATCCACCCAAAAACCCAAACAAATCGCAAATCAGACACAACCCAACTGCAGAAATGAACCATTTAAAAAACAACAACAAAACACTTGAAAGTGACAGAATCTTACTTAAAGCAGCATGACAAGCCAATGCTAAGTCTTGGGAGACACAGAAACCCAGGGGAGGTGGGTGAGAGAAAAAAGGAAAACACAGTCCTAGCAAATGTTGGCTCCTGATATTCACAGGTTAATCCCTAATATTTCTGGGATTTATCGGGACCCGTTTTTTTAGTATCCCAAGAAATCCTGGATATATTAGAGGAAGCCAAATATATCTGAAAAATAAGTTTAATGTGGTCCTATAAAAAAGTTTAAGGGGGCTCCCAGTCTGGATTAGAGCCTCAGCACTCAAGAAAATGTTGATGGCTAACTTCCTTCTAATCAAAAATGCCCCCACACTAGAACGCTTTAAGCCCCAGGAGGGAAAAAGATACAGTCATGGGGCTTAAAGCGTTCTGGTGGGGGGGGGAATTTTTAATTAGGGAAGAAGAGCTGAACCCACTGCCCTATGCCACATTCACCATACATATTACCCATAGGCTGCTTTGTAG
Organism: Euleptes europaea; assembly: GCF_029931775.1. Taxonomy (NCBI): domain Eukaryota; kingdom Metazoa; phylum Chordata; class Lepidosauria; order Squamata; family Sphaerodactylidae; genus Euleptes; species Euleptes europaea. Next base: position 98,312,125 of record NC_079314.1, read on the forward strand.
GGCCAAAGTAGACATCTGGAGTTCCAATCATGAAATTCCAGCATTATATGTCATTTGACCCTGAGAAGGGAGCACAATGAGGCCCATAAAGAGGTCCCATGTTATCAATAACTGACCCATGTTATCAACAACTGGGTGACAATTCCTAGGAACATCAGAACCACTCCAGGTAAGTGTTCAGGCCAGGGATTTTGGTTGTCTGTGTGTTGCAGTCTAGCTGCACTCCTTGACTCATTCTCTGACACATTGGTATCACATGCAGCTAGCATTAGGAGTAGAGGTCAGGCATTTCTCAGAGCCCAGCATGACTACATTTTCCCTTCAGGTTTTTCTTTTTCTTTTCTTTTTTTGCTTGTAGAATTTAGCATGATTAGGTGATTAGTTTGCATCATGTTATAAGCCTGGCTGCACCCACCCTGCATGATGTCTGCAGAGGGTATGAAATTTCCATTACTGAAAAACGAAATGAACAGCCAACAACATCCAGTGAACCATATCCTGGGAATGTTACTGAGGGGTTTAGGTTACCTATTAAAAAAAGAAGGGGAGGGGAGACATGTGGGCAAGGCCTCAGACATATTTCCAGATGGCTACAGCTCAGCTGGATGAAACAGCTACGGGATCTAGAGCAGGGAGCTAAAGAAAATGACATGCCGATGAATGCCAGACTTTTATGCAAAGCCCTTTATCAGGGCACAATACGTTCATGGTGAGAGTGGGGAAAATGGTCATCTGGACACTTCCCCTTAAGTACAGAAAGCAAGTGGGGAGGGGCCATAGCTCAGTGGTAGAGCATCTACTTGGCATGCAGAAGGTCCCAGGTTCAATCCCTGGCATCTCCAGTTAAAGGGACTAGGCAGATAGGTAAAGGTAAAGGTCCCCTGTGCAAGCACCGGGTCATTCCTGACCCATGGGGTGATATCACATCCTGACGTTTCCAAGGCAGACTTTGTGGGGTGGTTTGCCAGTGCCTTCCCCAGTCACCTTCCCTTTACCCCCAGCAAGCTGGGTACTCATTTTACTGACCTCAGAAGGATGGAAGGCTGAGTCAACCTTGAGCCGGCTACCTGAAACCAACTTCCGTCGGGATCGAACTCAGGTCGTGAGCAGAGCTTTTGACTGCAGTACTGCAGCTTACCACTCTGCACCACGGGGCTCCTAGGGGATCCCCTAGGCAGATAGGGGATGTGAAAGACTTCAGCCTGAGACCCTGGAGAGCTGCTGCCGGTCTGAGCAGACAATACTGACTTTGATGGACCAAGGGTCTGATTCAGTATAAGGCAGCTTCATGTATTCATTGTTCAAGCGATCATAAGGCCTTTGCCCACCTTTTTAACAGCTATTGGGATGTTTAAAAAGACACGATAGTGCACCATTGGGGTTGCCAGGGCCCTCTTTGCCACTGGCGGGAGGTTTTTTGGGGTGCTGAGACCTGCTGAGACCTGGGCGTAACAGGAGAGACCAGGTTTGGACCTCAGCTACCTACAGCATGTTTGTGTGTCTCCATTTTATTGAGAAGGGAGATAAGGAAACCAAGGGTATAGTCCAGGCCATTAAAAGAATGCTGATGGCCTCAGCTCTGTGGCAAATAAAGCAGACACACCTTAGTCTCTGAATTAGCAATCCCATCAGATTAAGTTTAGATCTAAACTAGACAAACATGTGTTTAAGGTTACATGGGCTCCTGAAAAGATTTTATTACACAGGGCTCAGCATTAAGAAGATAAATTATCATGGGCATAGGGAGAAGGAAAATAGATCATGTCCTGCACTCTGCAGGCCGGCCCAGTCAGGTCTCCTCTGGAGTAGTACCCTCAGGTGTAGATAGCAGGGCTTGGGAGCATCAACAGGCGAAGACTGCCAGGAGCTGGAATTGGAGGCAAGGAGTGGGCGCTCGCACACAGGCTTGAACCTTGTGGATCCATTCAGCTTCCACTCTCACCCCAAGGCTTAAATAGGCTAAGAGGACAGCAGCAACCAAAATGATTAGGGGACTAGAGCAACTGTCCTTTGGGGAGTGGTTAAGACGCTTAGGGCTGTTTAGCTGGGAAAGAAGGCGGCTGAGGGGAGACATGATAGAGGTCTATAAAATTATGCATGGTTTGGAGAGAGTGGACAGGAAGAAGTTTTTCTCCCTCTCCCATAATGCTAGAACGTGAGGTCATCTGCTGAAGCTGGAGGGTGAGAGATTCAAAACAGACAAAAGGAAGTATTTTTTCACACAACGCATAGTTAAATTGTGGAACTCCCAGCCCCAGGATGTAGTGATGGCTGCCAGCTTGGAGGGCTTTAAGAGGGGAGTGGACATATTCATGGCTACTAGTTAGAATGGATACTAGTCATGATGCATACCTATTCTCTCTAGTATCAGAGGAGCATGCCTATTATATTAGGTACTGTGGAACACAGGCAGGATAACACTGCTGCAGTCGTCTTGTTTGTGGCTTCCTAGAAGCACCTGGTTGGCCACTGTGTGAACAGACTGCTGGACTTGATGGGCCTTGGTCTGATCCAGCTGGGCCTTTCTTCTGTTCTTCTGTTCTTAGCTCCACCTGCTCTGAAAGCAGCACCGGGGACTCATCTTTCCAGGCTTCACTGGGGCCAGATTCCTGCAAAGGACGACATCCACTATGATCTGACCAAGGAGGTGGAGCACAGGCTGCCAGCATCTCTGGGCTATCTCAGCACACACCCTCTTCTCCTGCCAGGTGGAGGCAGATTCTAGTATGCTTTTGGACCGAGTCCTGGACTGGCACTTAGCTGCCCCAGGACCTGAAGAGACAGAGGGTACTTCTGGGAGAGGAGCACCCACTGCAGGCTCCTCAGGAGCAAATTGTAGAGCAGATGGGTCAGGAACATCGACCCTGCAGGGGTCTCCCAGAGTTTCCTGCTCTCCCCCAGGCCATGTTTTGGGCTCCTCCTCGGAGGCTTCTGCATCAGAGTCCAGAGCCAGCTCAGTGGGGGGTCGTGACAGATCAAGTTGATGTTAGGCATTATATTGAACATAAATAAAACCATTTCTCATGCTACACAGCATGTTGCTGTTGCAGAATTATAAACGGCAGTTATTCTGCTTAAAATAAAACACACAAAGCATTTGTTTCTGGCATTTCCATTAGGTTCTGTCCCAGGTCTAAAAGTCCTGGTATGCGAAGGGTGACATCAGTCTAAAATGTCACCTCTCTGAGTCATTTAGCCAACAATGCATGAGAACAATCACAGCAAGCCAAGAGAGAGGCATTTGGAGTGGGCCCACAGGGCTTTAAACCATGGTGTGTCTCCTCAGCATACAGCCTCTGGAATCAACTGAGGAATCCCTCACACAGGATGTGAGTCAGAAACATACACTGGGGCGGCTTGACTCACACAGGCTCCTATTTTCTCTAGGAATGTCCCATAGCAAAATGCCAAGAAACATGTGTTTCCCATAATTAAAGAAAACCTCAAAACCGACTCCTCTAGTATTGTGGGAGTGCGAACATGTGTGCGCCCCATGTGCCCAGACGAAGATAGCTGCATGTTCAGAAGCTTGTGGGATTTGGGGTTTTTGAAGGGAGGCAGTTTCAGATTGCACATCACGTTGTCCAAGACACAACAACAGTGGCACATGGAGTTGTTTCCATACAAATGCACCCTTACCACGTGGACAGTCTTGTGGGAGAAATGGCTAGAAATTCCTCTATGTAATTACAGAATTGTAGGGCTGTGTAACTAAGTAAAATTCAATATGAGGCAAGGATGCTCTCCATTAACCCGTTGAGTAGAAAACAACTTTGATGGTAGGATCAGCTTGTTCCTTTGCTTCAGCACTATGACAGGAGAAGCAGTACATATGGAAATTTCCCCTTCTCTGCTTTTATTACAGGGTACAAGACACCCATCTCCTATTGATTCTGAAAACCTTTGCTGGAAAATTATCAGTGTTAGTGAGGCATCAGCCTCCACAACCATGTACACCTAGCAGGTAAGCTTATATAACTAAAATGTTAGTGGTCCACAGAGGTGTATAATATCAGAGGTACCAGCAAGAGAAAGTTTTTTGGTATTTTAAAGTAAAAATTCATCAAGATGCTGCAAGGCAATGAAGAAGAGTTGTTTTTTATAAGTCTACTTTCTCTACCCCTTAAGGAAGGATCAAACAGGCTTACAATCACCTTTCCTCCCCCCCCCACAACAGACACCCTGTGAGGTAGGTGGGGGTGAGAGAGCTCTAAGAGAGCTGTGACTAGCCCAAGGTCACCCAGCTGGCTTCATGTGTAGGAGTGGGGAAACCAACCTGGTTCACCAGATTAGTGTCTGCCACTCATGTGGAAGAGTGGGTTCTCCAGATTAGAGTCCAGATTAGAGCCCACCGCTCTAAACCACCGTTCTTAAATCACTACACCACGCTAGCTCTCAATGAGTAGCTAAACCATTTGCTAGGAGAAGTTTAAAAAATATATGTTTAGTTAATGGTGTTTCTATTGTTTCCATGCTGTTTTCAATTAAACTTTTTTTGGGTTACTGCAGGAGCCTTTGGGTTGAGAGGCTAGGACATAAAATTATGTGAACCAAATAATAACATAAATAGATTATAACAGCCCCTGCCCAGGTGCACCACAATTGGGCCTCAAATGTCATGTAATTGTAAGGGTCTGTAAGCTTTTGCTTTGTGTGCTCCCCCCCCGGGCTCATAAAAGCAGTCCAGGCCTTTTGCCTTTCTTTGGTTCAGGCGCTGCGTCCAGCAGGCCCCAGGTTGGAATGTCTCTTCCCACCATCCACCTCCCTTGCTCTCTCCGACTCCCTCCCACCAGCTATGGCCTTGGTGTGTAGATAGCAATAACGAGCTTCCTGAGATCTTTGATGTTCCTGTACCATGCACAATTATCTCGTAGATTCCCATAACATGTATTTGACATCTGCTTCCCTGTAGGGGTTATAATTCTGTCTTTGTGAAATTGCTAGCACTTGCAACTTTGCCATTGTAGGGCCTATACTAACCTGAAGCTTCCAATAAAGTTCCTTGTTTCTGCATGACTGTCTGAGCAAGTGATTTTATGGAGTTTGCACAGGGAGGTTGGGAACCCTCACAGTAATGGTTGCAGAAGGTAATCTACTCCCTGCTTCTGGACTGTTTTCAAAGGCAGCCCCATGTAGGACACATTACAGTAATCTAACTTGGATGTAATCAGAGCATGGGTTGCCATGGCCAGATCACACTTTCTGAGGAATGGCCATAGCTGGTTTATCAATAGAAGCTGATATAAGAGGCCACAGGCCATCAAGGACACCTGAACCTCCAACTGTAGGCCAGGATTCAACGGCACCCACAAACAACAAACCTGTTCCTCCACAGGAGTACCACCTCCTCCAAGACAGGCTAACCTTCTTCTCCATTTCAATTTTGTCTGGATCAAATTCTAGTTATTGGCCCTCATCCATCTCATTACCTTCCCCAGGTAGCTATTCCGGACTTCCACAGACTCACCTGACTTAGCTGTTAAGGAGGAATTGAGCTGGGTGTCATCTGCATATTGGTGACATCTCACACCAAATCCCCAGACGAACTCTCCCAGTGGTTTCATGTGGGTGCTACAACATGGGGGGGCAAGATGGAAACTTGCAATAACCCATTGCATAAATGCCAGTTGTGGCAAGCCACCTGGCTTTTGTACTCATTTCACACAAGCTTTATCAAGTGGTAGGTATGTTTTTGTTTGATTCCCTGCAAGAATTTTAAACAGAGCTGTGTTATTTCCCCCCCTCTTAAATATATTGTTGTAAGAAGATTGTTGTTAATGTGGGCTCACCTTCATGAATTGGCTGTGTTTGTCCAGAGTCTCTAAATTTTGTTGTTCTGTAGAAGATAGCCAATAATTTTAACACAAGATCATGTTTACAGCTGTATCATTTAATAAAAGATTGTGTGTATTTACATCATTAGGTAAAGATAGGTAAAGGTAGTCCTCTGTGCAAGCACCAGGTCATTACTGACCCATGGGGTAACGTCAAATCCCAACGTTTACTAGGCAGACTATGTTTACGGGGTAGTTTGCCAGTGCCTTCCCCAGTCATCTTCCCTTTACCCCCAGCAAGCTGGGTCCTCATTTTACCAACCTCGGAAGGATGGAAGGCTGAGTCAACCTTGAGCTGGCTACCTGAAACTGACACCCGTCGGGATCGAACTCAGGTCGTGAGCAGAGCTTTTGACTGCAGTACTGCAGTTTACTACTCTGCGCCACAGGGCTCTACATCATTATGAGGCTATTTTTCCAGATATTTTTTTCTCTTAAATTCACATGGCACCATGCTTTCATAACTTTGAAACTTGATACAAAAAGCTATTGTGATTCTGAAACTTGGTACAAAAATTGCTTATGCATGATATAACTCACAATAATAAGCTTGTTTAATTGGTAAGTCCAACGGGTTCATGAGCTTCATTACATGGTGGCTTTGTACAGTCATTACGCTTAACAACTGAAAGTAATCCATACAACTAGGACTGGACTGTGCTCCAATAGCATCCTTAGACTGAGCAGATCCTACTGTGGCATCTAAGTTGTGACAGATGCAAGAAATTTTAATGGCAAAATGCATTACAAAGAGTCACAGCGAGTTTATATATATATTTCTAGCATAAATCACTCACTCTGAATCTGATATTTATATCTGAATTATGCTTTTTAGATTCCAACAGGGCAATCAAAAACAGAGTTTCACCCTTAAAAGTTAATGGCCTTAGGGTGTCACAGCAAGAGGCCCATGGCTGAATGTTCTTTTAAGGATCCCTTTCTTTTGCACTGCCCATAAGTATTCCTCCACTGGTTCTCCCCAAAATATTTTTTTGCCTTTCTTCTGGCAGCTTTCATGAAGGCATTCTTGGAGACACAGTGTTAGTTAGCAAACATAGTGCCTCCAAAATCTGCCTGCACTTCAGTGTCACAGGACAGAGATGTTAGCAGTTCAACATTAGTTGAATTGCAAGGGAGAAGAAAATTCACTCAGAGAAAGAGGTTGTGATTATATTGCTGATGTAATGTGCCCTGTGTAGTAATATAACACATGTAAGTTGATTGCTTGACCTTCCAGACTTTATTCTGGATTCAAAATAAGATCTTCCTCCCACCATTCTTCTGTTTTTTGTTTTTTATTTTTTTAATATATTTTTTATTTTCTAACTGATTTACAGTCTTAGTTATTTTCCAATTCAAAAAGTACACAATATAAAAGATTTCTATCTTATCTTTAAGCAAATATATATATTTAACTTCCCCTCTCCCCTCCTCAGTCCATTTAATATCCATGATTCTCTCTTTGTATTCAATTCTAATTCATTATAATAAACCCAGACAGTCAATCTTACATTACATTTTTTAACTTTGGTAATATAATTACTCCTAACATTTTGAATTAGATTAATTAATATCCCTTAATATTTCCCAATTTAAGTTCAATTGCACAATATATTGTCCATGCCTCCCATTCTCGCAAAAATTCAATATTTTCTTTTTGATTTATTAATGCAGTTAATTTTGCCATTTCAGCCAGTTCCATCATTTTGTCTATCCAAACGGTCTTATCTGGTACCTCAGAAGTTTTCCATTTCGTTGTATAAACCAGTCTTGCAGCAGTGGTGGCATGTATCAAAAATGACCTCTGAGTCACTATAGAGTCTGGTATTATACTTAACAACATCATTTCCGGTGTTTTAGGTATATTCTGTTGTATTATCAATGTTAGTTCGTTGTAAATCATATCCCAGAATTTTTTTGCCTTTTTACAAAGCCACCAGATATGATGAAAGGAACCAATTTCTTCTTGACATTTCCAACATTTTGGTGACATTGATCCATACATTTTAGCTAATTTCTTAGGTGTCAAATACCATCTATAAATCATTTTATAAATATTCTCTCTCAGTGACTGCGAAAGTAGATGTTTCATATCTTTTGACCAAAGTCTTTCCCATTTCTTTAGAGAAATATCATGACCCAATGTCTGTGCCCAAGTTATCATCGTTGGTTTAATTTGATCTCTCCCACCCTTCTTCTGTCTGCACATGTATCCTGCTGGCTTGGGACCAATTTATACATCACAAAGACCATGTGACAGACATGTGGACTCTTGACTAGACATGTACGGGGAATTCTGTGCTGGGTACTCAATTTTCAGGCCTGATTTGGGTCATGACCATGGCATCTAAGGAGACAGGGAGCCACTATTTGCCCCACTGGGGAAACTTACATGTAGTGAGGGCTACATGTACGTTTTTGCAGTGGGGCAGATAGCAAGTCCCATGTCAGGATTATGGTGCCAAGAGAAAGGTCCTCTTTCCCCATGTACTGTGATCCCAACCAGAATTGGGCCCATCCATTATCTGGGACCTGAGTTCCCAACATGGAATCACCTGACTATATCTATTGATAGTCCACATGCCCACCACATGGGCTCTGTAATGTGTGAATCAACCCTCAGAGCCAACCAGATGAAATGCTGGGAATTCTCCCAGCTTTTTGCAAAAATGCAATTATCAGACACATGGGGATCTAGCTGTGATCAGACCCATGGTGGGAGATTAAGTCTTCTTCCTCTACTCCATTCTCTTTACTTGAAATAGCCCTGGGGTGCTGCTAGTTGCCCCGCTGAGGACACTTTTGGATACAGATATATGTACCCATAAATTGTTAGCCACTGTCCAGGGGAAAAAGGCGCAGCAGAAAAGGCTTAACTCCCCCTCCCCACATACCATGATCCCAGTCAGAATCAGGTCTCTATGAGTCTGATGACTGCATTTTTCTTTAAAAAGTTGGGAGCTCTGATTAGCTCTGATTGTGAACTTCCAGTGTCTTCTCTGGTTTGTCCATTCAGGAAAAATGTTGTTAATCTTTAAAGCATTTTAAGGCTCTTGTTTGTTTTGGTTGCAACAGACTAACCCAGCTCCTCCTCTGGAATTTCTGTAGACACTTGCATTATATCTAAATAGAAACAAGGTGGTTTCCAGTCTTCAGTGGGACCCATGAGTGATTTGTCTTGGAATTTGAGTGCCAGGTGTTCCGAAGGGAAGACTGAGTTGAGCCAGCTGGATTTAGGAAACTAACTGTGGTTAGGCAAGAGGAAGATGTTTGTGTTCAGCCCCAATAAGCTAAGCTGATTTTGTACAACCCAAACAAAACCTTGGTGATTAGCAGCCCAACAGCATGTTTCAGAACATTTAGGCTGAAGGAATGATCTAAACTGTGGGAATCAGTCAACACATGACGCCCATCCTGTGCCAAAAGTACTTGATGGTGTCCATCAATCGTACAAGAGGTTTGCTGGTTAGACCCAGTTTGGAATTTCAGTCCCAAACACACTCCACTTGAATGCAACGCCCATATGTTTTCATTCAAATCTATTGCCAAGTAAGAATAAAGATTGCAATTTACAAGAGCAATCTGGCTTTAGGCTCATCAAGTTTTTGGATTATTGGAATGTTACAAAAACCTCAGAGATGGAAATAAATAGACTTTGCTCCAAAAATCGTACTCTGCAACATGAAGGCAAAGCTCCCAAAGAGGATAGAGAAAGATCCTTCCATTGTGTTGTCCTTTGAACCTTTGATAGAACCTTTAAACACAACACTAATTAGAAATCAACAGAGATAGCAATGGATACCCCAGCCAAATTCCTTAAATGTTCTGTTAGACACCTAGCACTGTCTCTGTGCACTTGTATGACTGTATTTGCACTGTGCCCTGACCTGGATGGCCCAGGCTAGCCCCATCTCATCAATATCGGAAGCTAAGCAGGGAGACCACCAAGGAAGTCCAGGGTCCCAATGCAGAGGAAGCCAATGGCAAACTAGTTAATCTCATTCTCTTACCTTGAAAATCCTATGGGGTCGCCACAAGTCAGCTGTGACTTGACAGCACTTTACTCACACACACACACACACACACTCACACACACACACACACACACACACACCCTCTGAGAATAACTGTGAATCTGAAGCATGCTCAGCAGAAACATGCCACTGAAAAGCAGCCCATAGAGTCCTACTACGTTTACATATCCATTCAATATAGAACTTTCTAATCTCATAATCGCCATCATTTTCCTATGTGGTTAACAACTGTGTAAAGGCATCTTCTCATCATGAAAAAGGGATACAACATAGTGATTAGTATGTTCCATGGTACAAATGTCTTCAGCAAAAACTGATAATAATAATGTGTAAACTGGCCCTGGGCAATTTTTAGTACCATAAGAATAGCCTTGCTGGAGCAAACCACACTGGCATCTAGTCCAGCAATCTGTCTCTAAGAACAGCCAACCACATGCCCCTGGAAAGCTCGAAAGCAGCAGACATCTCCAATTATAGCAGAGTTGCCAGTTCCTGCTGGTAAAACTCCTGGAGATCTGGGGATCAGTCATGTAGTGTTGCCAGGCCTCCTGCTATGGCAGGAGATCTTTTGCTGGCAACCCTCTCTTCCTGCCACTGCTCAAAATGGTGGTGGGAGAAAAATAAACAAAAAATTGCCATTGGGTCAATGGCATGACATCTTTTCTGGGGGAAACTGGGAAATGATGTCACAGTGAAGTCTGTGGTAAAACCATGGAGTTTCCAGTGATTCCTAGAGAGTATAGAATCATAGAGCTGGAAGGGACCACAAGGGTCATCTAGTCCAACCCCTGCCCAATGCAGGAAATTAACAACTACCTCCCCCCCACATCCCCAGTGACCCCAACCCTCCCCCCACCATGCAGGATCCCACAATTAAAGCACTCCCGACAGATGGCCATCCAGCCTCTGTGGTTTTACCACAGAATTTCCAGCAATTCCTAAACAAGGCTGACATTGCTTCTGGGTTTTCCTTGGAAGTGATGTCATGCCATTGCTGGCAGCACCCTCATGTCCCCCCCCCCACACTCCCGCCAGTTACCAGGCCATCCCATCCTAGGACAGTGCCTGCTGCTGTTTTGACGCTGATTTGTGTCGGAGTCAAATTTTGGTTATTCACTGGAGATCCGTATTTTCCCCCACTGAGCAAAATAAGCCGGGTTAAAAGAGAGGCAATCCAAACCACTTTCCTGTGGACATGTGTTTTGTTGCTCGGATGCCCATGAAAAAATGTTTGCTTCGCTCCCCGGGATGTCTCCTTTCTCCTCCCCCAAGAACGGTGATTGGCTGGGGGAGTTTCGCGCTCGGACAAGAATACCGCCCCTTTTGCTGCCTGCCTGCCTGCCTGCCTAGAATCCTGGCACTTCTCTCCCTCCGTCCCTGCACACCTTCCCCGCCCCTCACCCGGGATGGGCCTTGGAGCTGGGCCCACACCTCCAAGCCCAGGGGGACGTCGGACGGACAGCTCCAGGGGGAGACTGGCGGGGCCACGCCATGTGCTCCTCGCGCGCTGGGGGTGGTGGTGGTGGCAGCTCAGTCTTGGGCAGCTGGACCCGTGGGGGGGGGGGATGTTCAAGGGAAGGGGCTGTTAGCCCCGCTGCCCCAGAGGGGAGGGGGGATTTTTGAGAAATTGGATGGGAAAAATGTGCATCCTGAGAGCGGAAAATGCAAGACGAAACTCCCTCCCATCACTCTTCTGAAGAGGGGCGGCCAGCCTGCTCTTATCTCCCTCCTCTCTCTCGATGCACTGTGGCTGGATCATGGCCGGCGCGCAATCCAGGGGCCTTCTTTCCTCTCCTTCCCCGCCATGCACACTGGCTGGATTGGGGCTGGCGCGCAAGCTAGGAGCCCTCTTGTCTCTCACGATGCAATGTGGCCGGATCATGGCCGGCGCGCAATCCAGGGGCCTTCTTTCCTCTCCCCCCCCCCGCCATTCCCACTTTCAGCTAAACACTTCTCTGGGCACATGGATTCCCTGCCCCCCCCCCCCAATCCTATCTATCATTAAAGGCCAATGGGTTCCACACCTATAGAAAATAGAGGGAAGCTTTGAGGAAAGCGCTGCCTTGTCCCCCCCCCCCAATTTGGAATCTGACTGTTCCAAAAGCAGAACAGATCTTTATAGGCTGGAGATCAGTTGCATTTCCAGAACTCCAGCTCCACCTGGAAGTTGGCAACCCTGATCTGAATATGAAGGTTCCACTTTTAGGGAACTTTTAGGGATCGTGGTAGTTTTGAATAGACTGGTTCTCAATGTCTAATCCTTTTCTAAAACCATAAAGGGGCCAGAAGCAGACGCCAGTTGTCCTAGGGTGCCAGCAATAGCTTCCTTGTGGTGACTGATCTCCATCTGGCCCATAATCTTTAGAAGCGCTTCCTGTGTGGAGTTCTGCCATCACTTTCTGAATCGCCAGTTTCCCAGCAACTCCTGGAGGGAGCTTAGAGACATAAGGCCAAATGTCTTATGGTCAGGTGGGGATTAGTCACCACAGGGGAAGTTGCTTTTGGAGGCACTTCTGCAGTATCTGTAACGTGCTCAACCAAAGTCTGTTGCTGTCACCACACTTTGTATCAATGAATCTACAAAACATCTATCCATATGAGGTGACTGAGCATGTGGCAGGCTGCTTTTAGCTGGACTGTGTTAGCTGGCCATTTAAAATGGTCCACTGACAGAGATTCTCAAATACATCTAGATTCCAAAATGCTCTGGGGGATTTTACGATTCCAAACACATGTTCTGTTGAGGCTGTTGTGGGAGCTTGGAATGAGAAGCTCCTTGTCTTGATTCAAGCAGGCACCTGGGGCAAGAGGTACCTGGCATAGTCCAAACACAATCCAGAGCCACAGGTATCTAAAAGCATCAAACTAGAGGGGCAAATCTAAAGAGCACAAGCCAGGTCACAGTCCAATGTCAGGGGTGAATCCAATAAGCAGAGTACAGGTCCAGTTCAAAGTCAAGCACACTGATGTCCAAGGCACACAAGGGTTGTGGACAAGATGCTTCCATGCTGGTCCACCCCTTTCCGGCTGCTTTTATCAGGATAACCCTGATGAGGAACAGGTGCAACTCCTCAACCTTCCAAGTCATCCAAGGACAGGTGCTTCATCAATGGCTGGGCAGCCTATGTGGCTGTCAGCCTCGATCCTGGGGTGACTCAAGTTCACAGGCTGAGGTTGACCGGTGCTTGGCTGCCAACCATGCACTGTGGCGCCTCTCCTGCATCTCCCTCCAGGCCTGCCTTCTCCAGTGTTCTAAGGGCTCTGACCACACCGGGGGTGAGGCTGGTGGCTGCAGCGCTTCTATTTCAGCTTTGGATCCTGTGCTTCGAGGATGAGGGTGTGGCATGCAGACTTTGGCCTGAGACTCCCCCTCTGCACCTGATAGCATCTCTGTCTCATCCAGTGTGTCTTCCTGCAGCACCCAAGGGCTGGGGCCAGCTTCCTCTGTCTCTTCCTCATCTGAGGAGGTGTTGGCAGGCAGACCCATGATGTTCCTTGAAGCTCTTAACAAGATAACTCATCATAGACCTTTCCTGGCCTTGGGTTGGAAGCTAACCTCGTGGTTTGCTTCAATATGACTGGAAAGCACATGTCACACCTAACTGAAGCTAAGCGGGCCTGGATGTATTCAGTCCACTAGACAGAAAACATTTTAGGAATTATATGTAAGCTACCTTGAACTCCATGATGGAAAGAAGGCAAGATATAAAATTATTAAAAAGTCATAAATGCCTTGGTTTTGTGGCTCCTTTCTCATGGTTAGCAGGTTTGTCGATGGGAAGCTCCTCCTCACAATAGATGAGTCTGACCACCTGTTCCTCACCATAGGCAGGTGATTACCTCAGAGTAAGTAATAATGCCCTGACCTGGATAGCCCCAGACTAGCCTGATCTTGTCAGATCTCAGAAGCTAAGCAGGGTTGGCCCTGGCTAATATTTGGATGGGAGACCTCCAAGAAATATCAGGGTCATGACACAGAGGAAGGCAATGGCAAACCACCTCTGACTGTCTCTTGCCTTGAAACCCCTACTGGGTTGGCATAAGTCATCTGTGACTTGATGGTAAAAAAAGAAAGTAAAGATTATCATGATTTGCCTTTACTGCTTGCTAGAAACCATTCCAGCTAGAGGTGTCGATTCGGTTCGTCCCAAACCGAAAAATAGCCGAATTTCCCCCGATTCGGCGGTTTTCAGTTCGGATGGAACCGAATTCCAAAAAAGGCGGGAAAATGACGAGCCAAATTTGGTGAGTTCGGGGCGATAGCCGAATAAATTCAGCAAGTTTAGGGGCTCTGAATCAGCAGCATAACCGTCAGTTAGTAAGCAACTAGCAGCATTCTCCCGCAGCCAATGGTGGCCAAGCCGGGTCTTTTTCTGGCCAATCAGTCGCGGTTGAATGCATGAGCCCAGCTGCTGCACGGCCCGGGGAGAGAAAGAGAGAGTGTGTTTGTGTGTGAGAGAGATCCCCATGGGGGTGTGTGTGTGCACATTCGCGCCTTTCCGTGGCTCGGGGGGGGGTTTGGAGGTAGAGGTCCCAAACTTTCAGTGTAGCTTGAGGGGACCCTTCTTGCAAGATCCCCCATGTTTTGTGAAGATTGGGCCAGGGCCCCCTGAGTTATGCGGTCCCCCCCATCCACCCACTGGAATGATTGGAAGCAGGCGATCCTGTGCATCTAGAGAGCGGCAAATCCAAGGCAAAACCTCCCGTGCATAAATGGAATCGTATTGGATTACTCCTGAGTCCTGACTCTCAGTCCCTGCTCCTGATAGAATAGAAGACATGCACAGTAAGACCCATTTTGGGGCTTTTCTCTATTATTATTTTTCCTGTGTGTGTGTATGTGGGGGGGGGGGAGATTCTGTGTGTGTGTGAGGGGGGAAGCCAAAGGGTTTACCTGTTCTGCTGGGAGGTGGGCTTGATTGCCTCTGTGGAGTGTGATTTGGGGGGGGGTTTACCTGTCCTGGGGAGGCTTGAATTCTTTGCGAGTGTGATTGTTGCTGTGGAAGATTTGAATCCAGCAGCATTGAAATCTATCAATACTGAAGTTACGCAATTGGTGCAGGTCGCACTTACGCTAGTAGCCTTATGAGATGCACTTTGGCTGTGTTGTAATGAAAAGATGCGCTACCCATGCTAGTTACGCTGTTTACTTACACTTTGAGCGTTGTTGGATGCACTTTCGGGGTAGTTACATCGGATGGGGGGCATAAGTCGGGACCCCCTGACCCAATCTTCACAAAACTTGGGGGTTCTTGCAAGAAGGGTCCCCTCAAGCTACACTGAAATTTTGGGACCTCAACCTCCAAAAATGCCCTCCCTGGAGCCGCGGAAAGGCATGAATGTGTTTTTAATGGCTTTTAATGGCCAATTTACCCCCCGAACTCCAAACTTAGTGCCGAATTCCACGGATCCAAATCAGGGGAGTTCGGACTGCCGCATTTCCCAAATAAAAACGGGCCAAATTTTGCCGAATCCGAATTTTACCGATTTTTTTTCAACAGCCCTATTTCCAGCTACCTTGAGGATCTGAGAATAAGGTTAGCATGATGTACTTGAATTTTACTCCTCCTGGCTCTTAAAGCCTCACTTACATTGTTGTCATACATTCTTAACATAGCCCATATCTGTAGGGACATTCACGCCTAGTGGTAAAGAACCATTTTTAATCTTTTGGTAGATTTCGCTTCATTTTCAGAGCTCCCACCTGCATATAACGCAACATAAAATCTCATGTTCCACTCAGACTCTCAAAGGAATGCTTCTGAAGTCCAGAAAGAAAGACTGAGACAACCAGGTATGCACTTAGTTTCATTTCCTTATGGCATTTTAAAGGACCTTTGTGAGATGTGGGTATAGCTGGAAATGTATTACATGCCATGAACAAGAATTCAAAGCTGTTTCCCAAAGCTGAAGCTGTTTTCCTACCACGCTGATTTGTTGGCATTTGCCTGCACCCAATAAAGTACAAACACAAACAATGTAATTTTTGACAGCTGTAGTTTAAATGTTTGTGTAGACAGGGAGTATTACCCACCTCAGAATAATATGATGACACAAATAACGCTCTGCTCTAGTCTCTGAAAAGTAAAACTGACAAATCTTTTTTGTTTGTTTGTTTGTTTAAAAAAAGAAAGAACGGAGTTGGCACTTATGTTAATACAGGCAGACAGACAAAACTGCCTTAAACTGAGTGAGACTATTGGTCTGTCAAGATTAGTATTGTCTACTGTGGCTGGCTCTGCATAGTCTCAGGTCTTTCCCATCACCCACTACCTGATCCTTTAAACTGGTGAAGCCAGAGATTGAACCTGGGACCTTCTGCATGCAAGCAGATGTTCTGTAAGCAACAGCCCCTCCCTTCTGTTTCAGATTTTGGAAGGGGACCATTTTAGGTTGTTCAGTTACATTTCACTAGTAGCCTATTGCTCCTATGGATAGCTTACAGGACTACAGATGCAATCCTAAGAATACTTTCTTGGGAATAAGCCCCACTTGAGTAAAATGGACCTTACTTCTGAGTAGACCTTCTGAGGATTGCTCCCTAAGTTCAGGTCTAAGCCACATCTAACATATATCAGCTAGGATTTTGAAAAATACACACAACCGAGGTGGCTTCTGTGTATAATTTATTGTGGGGCTTCCTCACCCCACAGAAATCTCATGGTACTGAAAAGCCCACCACGAGGGTCAAAGGACCCACCAATGCAGCATCCAGAACAGCCTGAGGAGCTGTATCTGGAAACAAACAAGAGCAAAGTCCCATGCACAGAGAGGACAATGCTTTAAGACTGTACACAAAGTGCTTTGGATCCCAGCCATCAAGGGCTGGGAGTAAACATTAAAAAATTGGAAATTATGTGGTTCAATGGAATGAAAAAGGAAAAAGAGGAGGTCAGGAAATATACAGGAATGAAAACAGGCGTTAAAAAGATTAAATACTTGGGAGTACAGTTACCAAAGAATATAGAAAGAATGGTAAATATTAATTATAAGGAGATATGGAAAAAGATGAGTAAGAAGATGGAGGAATGGAAGAATAAAAGCTTGAGTATATTAAATAAAATTAGGGCAGTCAAAATGTTTATAATATCAAAAATGATGTACTTGTTTCAGACTCTCCCGGTGGAACTAGATTCAAGGCAAGTGGGTACGTGGGATGAAGCCATTAGGAAATGGGTATATGGAGGAAAGAAGGCAAGAGTAATGAAGAAAATTATTTATGCGCCTCAGGAGGAATTGGGATGGGGTCTCCCATAATTACATCAGTATTATGAAGCATTTCATTTAAAAGCATTGATGGAGACTGAGGGAGCTGAAAATATGAAATGGATAAGAGTAGAGAATGAATCAAGGTATGGGGAAATATGGGATATTTACAGAAAATTTAAATAAAGCTGTACAATTAACCAAGGGCCCGAGACGGGCAGTATTGAGTGTTTGGAAGAAATGGAAAATGAAGTGGATGAACAAACAATCAAGATGGACCCCAATAGTCTGCGTGAAAGAAAGGGTCATAGATAGTAACTTAGGGATAAAAATGAAAAATAAGGGCTATTATAGAGTGAAGGACATATTAGATCATCAATGAAATTTGAAACCTTTTCAGAGAGTATTAGATGAAGTGGGCCAAAGACATTGGCTGGGACTGAGGGGACTATATGAAGCAGTAAAACAAGGAAGATGGAGAGAATGTATGAAAAGAGAGGACAATGAATTGGAAGAGTTAATAAAGAGCGAAGCATATATTAGAAAAGGATTAGCAGGGAAAATATACAGAATGATGATAAGAGATAAAGAATTCATGATTAGAATAATACAGGCAAAATGGGCAAAAGAAACTACAATATCAACACAAATGGTGAATAAAATGATGAAGGGTATTAAAATGTTGAAGATGGATAGATATAAAGAGTTGGAAAGGAAAATAATGCTGAAGTGGTACAGAACACCGGCCCAAATAGAACATATGATCAAAGGAATGAGACCGGATTGTTGGCATTGTAACGCAAAAGAGGGGTGGTTCTCACATTTGTGGTGGGAATGCCCAAGAGTAATAGAACTTTGGAACAAAATACTTAGTAAAATTAGAGAATTGTTTAAGATTAGAGTTCAAGTAACTGTAGACCTGATGTTTATGGGAATAATGGGGTGTGAGAAGGTAGAAAAGAGTGAACAAGAGATGTTTAAAGCAATGATATTAGCGGCTCACGCAGTTATAGCTTTTGGATGCAAAGATAAAACAAAGTGGACTATGGACAGGTGGAATAACTATGTGTTCGAATATGTGCAAACAGATGTACTGGGATACTTAAAATAACAGACGATGGGAGAAACAGAAGAAATGGAATTGAAGACTAAGTGGAACCCATACATTAATTGGGTGAAAAGAGGAGAAGCCAACGAAGAGACTTTAGTAAAACTAAAAAGGCTATGCTCATGGCTGAAAATATAAAAATATAATATTATGGATTGGTCCGTGGGGGGAGGGAAAGGGAAAATTTGTATTGGAAGAAGGAAAGTGTAAAGAGATATCAAATGACCTCCAATGCAATTATATATATATATATATATATATATATATATATATATATATATATATATATATATATATATATATATATATATATATATATATATATAAAACACAAGGATCCCAGCCATCAGATGCAGATTTGGCAGTATTTATTGCATTTATACTCTGCTTGTCTTTCATCATGAAAATCATGGCAACATACACAGGAACCACCAGAGGTCTCTCATTCATGCACAGATCAGATCCAGGTCTTCTTAACTTCACCAAGGTGCATCATGTGCTTTTGGACCATTCCCTAGATCCTGTGCTGGATCTTCGGTATCTGAAGTTGTCAAATATTCATTCCTGTACAATTTATGCCCATTCTGTACCCACATCCTATATAACATCAGATGCTGGTCTTAGCGGAATGACAAACCTGACCAAAACAGATTGATGAGTGTTTTCTCAGAAGGAAAATAGGAGATAAAAAATAAGGCCAAGGCCAATGGTGCAAAATAGGTAAAAATATATTTTATTACTCAGATAGAAATTCCCTATGTGTTTTGCCCAAGAAGAGTATAAATTCAGTAGCAAGTTGCTAATGGAAGGACCCTTCTACATACTGGTATATAGAAGAGTCCTTTGAAGGACCACTGCAAGAACTACAGATTCCCCCGAATAAGCCACTTGGGCGAAACACATAGGGAATTTCTATCTGAATAAAAAAAAAATATTTTACCTATTTTACACATTTTATTTTTTTAATCTCCTGTGACTGGTGCAGCCCTTTTATTTCTCCTCTCAGAAGGAAAAGCCTTCTGAGTTGTTTTCATTCCCGCCAAAATCTGTAGATTTTGACATAACTTCCCCCTTTAAAAAAAAAAAGCATAGACACACTGAAGAGCTGCTGTTTATGAGTTCCAGTACTTCGCCTTCCACGGCCAACCTCTGTATGCGCAAACCTTTATTCTACTACTGGAATTAAAAGCCCACAAGAAGAACGTTTGCTGTGAGCTCCTGAGAAACCAATGAAACCATCCTCTCATCCTTGACTGCCAAATAATTTACTAGAAAAACACAACACGAAAAGTAGGAGGCAGAGAAAACTGGCCCAACGAGTTATTTAGCAGCTCATTATCCTCCATGGACTTCAGCGTTGGCCCCTTGGAGAGACGCACAAAAAAATGTCTGGCCACTGGATTCCTTCCCCAGCTCTGAACAACCCACGTCAGGAACTTCCTGAAGCCTCCGAAGCAAAGGAAGGGAAGTTTCCCTTCAGTTCATTAAATGGCCCTCGGTTCTTATTCTCGAGGACTTTGGGGAGAGCCAGGCAATCTGTTTCCCATTTGCTGTACTTTTGCTGGAGCCTGTTAATAGCTCT
The DNA here is from genome assembly GCF_029931775.1 of Euleptes europaea. Taxonomy (NCBI): domain Eukaryota; kingdom Metazoa; phylum Chordata; class Lepidosauria; order Squamata; family Sphaerodactylidae; genus Euleptes; species Euleptes europaea. The sequence continues at coordinate 98,331,889 of NC_079314.1, forward strand.
TTGAACCTACCGGAGCAGGAAACCCATTAAAACACTGACAGGACAGGGACTGAGTTTTGGAGCCAGGACATTCCTCCGCTCCTTTCATCTTGCGAGGCAAATAGTTGGGTGAGTTCTCAAAGACTGAGATGGCATTGGATTTCATGCTGATTTGAAAAATACATTTTGTCATTGGTGTTATTAACAGGAGCTACTGTTATTCTAAAGAGCTGTCATCTGGGTTCAGGATACCCAATTACCTTGTCTGGGGAGAGCAGCCCTGTTTCCTGGCCTGTCACCCCAAGACCTTTCTTCTAAACTTGCTGCTCTTGGTAGCTGTCCAGCTAACCTGTCCTGGTCATTGTGTTTTGAAATATTAATACACCTTCATGTACACGCAGAGTTAAAAAAAAAAAAAAAGGCTGCCGCATGTAAATTAGCAGAGTCATTAATTTACATAGTGGTTAACTTGCCAGAATTGTACAGACTGCCCAGAATTTCCTCCAATATATTTCAGCACCTTGTTTTTGCTATGGATGTACATGTACATGATATATACATATAGCAGGCATGCTGATGTACTATCTAGCCGGGACCTGATTTCCAAAGGGTAAGGAACAGAATTCCTTGGAATGTTGCAGAGGATACTGAAAAGAAGTCATGTATGCCTATGCATTGGTCTTAGATCTGAGCTCAGGATCTGCTATCAAGGGATTCTGGGTGGGAGGGATGTGAGTTTGAACAGAAACACATATCTGAATTTGAACAGAAACAAATGAAAAGACAACCAAAAAGGAGTCAATTAATTAATATAATATTGAAACTCACCTACAATAGAGAACTAACAACATCGTTAATTAATTGTGAAAGAATGAGGGAAGGTGATTAATCCTGTTCCCTGTATAGTCTCTGGTGCTGGGCTGAGGCCATTTCTGTTCTATCAAGCAGTAAGTGGGGGAGAGAAAAACATTAGCAGATTAGTGCCTTACAGGGACCTAAACTGACTAGAAGAGTATGCTGATGTTCCCAGCGAACAGGATCATCCCAACTGGTAATTTTATGCACAGTGCTTCCAATCTCCACCAATCATCACACCATCTCAGTGTCTTCAAAAGGGTTTTCTGATTCTATAGAAGCATGGATCCTGTCCGTGTCAGCTGTTTCATCATCTAGGGCTACAATGGCTGCTAGACAGAGCTGGTAGTCAGGGAGGGATGCACACAGAACTGGTGGGGGATAGAGGAAGAGGATAAGACACTATCCCTCTCCCCCATAGTAAACATGCGCGCACATACACTTTAAACTACAAAAGATGCAAGAGATCGGACAGAGGATCAGATAATCTTTCTATGACCTTTTCTGCATGACTGTTTCCCTCACCATCACTCCTCCGATAACTTTGGGTCTTTGTGTTGATTATGCATGCTGTTTCCGACCGTCAGAGGTTGCTTCGTTTTCCCCTGCGTTTCCCCACGTTTTGCCCGTGTTTTCAAATTTGAGATAAAACAGGTCTCGCAAAATGCGGGGAAACACAGGGGGAGAGTGAGGCGACCCTTGATGGTTGGAAATAGCATGCATAATCAACACAAAGGCCCGAAGTTTTCAGAGGGGCGACGGCGAATGAAATCACCATGCATAAAAGACCTACCGTATTTTTCGCACTATAAGACGCACTTTTTTCCTCCTCAAAAGGGAGGGGAAATGTCAGTGCGTCTTATGGTGCGAATGCAGCGCCGGCTGCCCCGGGAGCCGGCTGGGACAACGCCAGCTGCAGCTGGAAGGCCCCTCCCAGCCACCCAGCACAGGGCAGAGAAGTTTAACCTCCCCCCCCCCCCGCTTCCCGGTCCCGAGGCTCAGCTGCTGGGCGGATCCTCGGAACGGGAAGCGCGGGGGGGGGGGTCTTTAAACTGCTCTGTGCTGCCTGCCCAAGCAGCGCAGAGCAGTTTAACCTCCCCTGCTTCCTGGTCCGAGGCTCAGCTGAGCCTCGGGACCGGGAAGCGAGGGGGTGTGTGCGGAGGAGCAGTTTAAAGACCCACCGCCCCTCCTGATTGGGCTTACCTGACTGGTCCCGATCGGGCTTGCAGCCTGGAAAGGGAGGCTGGAGAGTTCCCCCAAGCCCCGCTGTGCGCACGCTCTGATCTCTCAGCGTGTGCACACAGTGGGGCTTTGAAGGCTTCAGCCTCCCTTTCCAGGCTGCAAGCCTGACTGGTCCCAATCCGGCTTGCAATCTGGAAAGGGAGACTGGAGAGTTTCCCCAAGCCCTGCTGTGCGCACGCTCTGATCTCTCAGCGCGTGCACACAGTGGGGCTTTGAAGGCTTCAGCCTCCCTTTCCACGCTGCAAGCCTGACTGGTCCCAATCGGGCTTACAGCCTAGAAAGGGAGGCTGGAGCCTTCCTCCTAGCCCTGCTGTGCGCACGCTCCACAGAGCAGGACTAGGAAACTGGAAGTGGAGTGCAGTAATCCCTCCACCCAGCCCTGGCCATAATAACCTCTCAGCGGTTGGTCGGGAAGCGCGGTGTGTGTGTGTGCGGACGTTAAACTGCTCTGCGCTGCCTGGGCAGGCAGCGCAGAGCAGTTTAAACCACTACCGCCCCCCTTCCCAGGAGTCCCGGGAAGGGGGGCGGTGGGGAAAGAGAAGGAAAAAGGAGGAAAAAGAAGATAAATATATTTTCTTAAAAACGCAGCGGGTTTTTAGAATATATATTTTTTTTCTTCTTTTTCCTCCTTTAAAAACTAGGTGCGTCTTATGGTCAGGTGCGTCTTATAGAGCGAAAAATACGGTATGTGAAGGAAAACGTCTTTAATTTCATGTAAATATAGTAACAGCCAAGCTTCTAATCCTGATATAAATCTCTGACCACCTACTCCAGTTGCCAGTAGTCCTGGTAGGGAAAAAAGACAATGATCCTAAAAGGGAATGAAGGTACTAAAATGTCCAAAAAACTAACCTATGTCAAGTAGTACCTTCTGTCTAGGAATATAGCTTGTTAATAACTCTCTTTAAATGTAATTGCAACAGGTTCCCGGGTCTATACTTGTTTCGTACAGTGACTTCTTCAGTGAGTACTCTGTAATCCTAATAAATGTATTATATGTAAAATCAATTCTTCACGTATTAATGTTATTTAGACATACATAAGTCAATAAGAAATTATTTTACCTTCACAAATTCCTATAAAGCTGATATCATTAGATGCAGTGTACAGCAGGACTATGAAATCTTGTGATCTGGATGTTAATACCTCTGTTGAAACATCTCATAACCGAATTAGCCTTTTTTTTTTTGCTGCTGCTGCATCACACTGGCTGCTCATATTTAGCTTACAGTCTACCAGAACCCCAAGATCTTGTTTACACACCGTGTCCCCCAGAAGTGTGTCCCCATCCAATATGAGTTTCTCATTTTTGTTCTCCAGATGTAGAACTGTGCGGTTATCCTTGTTGAATTTCATCTTGTTGAAACCCGCCCAGTTTTCCAGTGTGTTCAGATCTCATTTAATTCTATTTCTGTGTTCCGGGGTGTTTGCTATTCCTCCAAATTTGGTGTCATCTGCAAATTTAATGAGTAGTCCCTCCACCCCTTCATCCAGATCATTAAAAAAAAAAAAAAAAAAGTACCAGGCCCAGAACCAAACATTGTGGAACCCCACTGGACACCTCCCTCCAATTAGATGAAATGCCATTGACAACTACTCTTTGGGTGCAGTTCTCTAACCAGTTCCCTAGCCATCTAACTATCCTATAGCCCAGTCCACAGTCCTCCAATTTACATGGATTTTGTTTTTCAGTATGAGCAAAATCTGCAGGCTGTTGCTCATGCTATAACATCTGTAGCTCAGTTTGGAGACTCAATACTGTTTTCTGTTCTCAATCATCATAAAGGGCGTTGTTGACCTTTTCCCCATTGAAACATCTTCTTTCTTTTCCTTTCTTTATAACAATGTTTGTAACAAACAAAAGACTATCCCTGTATCTCTCCTATCTCCTCTGCCACATGTCAACTTTGATTTTAAATCTTGGAAGCTGGCCCTTGACTAAGTCATGATGCTCAATGCAGAACCTCTGCAGTGCTGGCAAGCCAGCCAAGGAGAGCAGGAGATGAAGTATTTCCAACAAGTGTTTAATGAACAGGGCCGGCACAGAAAGGTAGTTTTACAATTGCATACTGTTGGAGCTGGTGAGTCATCACCTTTCATATAGATTCCACGTTGCCCCAGTACAGAAGGACTTAATGATTGATTGCATATAGAAATAGCTTTTATGCTCTGTATGTGACTTGCACATTAAATCTGTGACCATGATGTTATCATTTCTCTTTTAGACCGGAAAGGCAGAAACCCTACGTAGCAGGGAAATGTCCTTAGTTAGACTTCAGTAACTTTGTACACCACACTCTTGAGATAAATGGGTGTGGAACATCTCTCTTTGCTCAGGATAGGACCATACATTACAAAGAACACAAGGTTTGCTGCTGAAAATGGCAGCCACGTGTTATGTTTGCTTCTGCCCTGCCATAAGGTTTAGATCAATTTATCCCATGTTCTGACATTATTAAGGGTGCAGTTAGGGGCCAGGAGAAGCTCAGTATGGGCTGCCTGTTTTTAGCCATGTTCTTTGCAGTGCATTGTTCTGTCCCTCATGTGTCTTAGAGCCATCAAGCAAACTAGTGCAAGATAGTCTCGATCACTACTTAATACTGATAGCCATAGTCTTTATGCAGAGGAATTGAAGGACCTTTTCCATCATCAGTGGGGTGGGGGAATGGGGAAGGTCTTGCTGGCAATCCTAAGCAGTTCTATCCAGAAGTAAGTCCCATTTTATTTAACGGGGCTTACTCCCAAGAAACTGTTCTTGATTATATATAGTTTCACGTGAGCGTGACATTTGGTTGTGTATTTTAATGTTCAGCATACTCCATAATCCAGCACTGCACTTGGAAATAAAAAACAAGGGAACAGCTCTGTGTAAATGATGCAACGTGTAACCATCATGATTTCTCCTATTTCCTGACTGTGCCTTGTTTTTCACTGTGACATCTAAAATGATGTGGAAAGCACTGCTAACCTCCTCTTCACACCGCTCCACCCTTCAATAGCATGCCAGAAACCCTTTGTTTCCCACCCATTAGCCAAACAAGCACTTGAAGGTGGAGAGTTTACTGGACAGTGTGTTAGTTCTCACTCCATGGCAGTCCATTCATGGCTTCTTAACAGAGTTGCTGCTTTGGGGAGAAGCATCAGGCCCTAGTTTCCCTGTAGCTACAGTGTATCCCATGAAAGGATGATAAGATTATATCAGTATGAGAAAACAGTCTGGACTAGAAAAGATAGGGTGACGGGATGTGGACACAGTGTTCTGCCCAGGCATCTCATGCTTGCTTGTTTTCTATAGCCTTGAGACAAAGATTCCACTGCAAGTTTTCTCTTTTATTTTTGTTGGGACGTCCCTAATTCCGGCACACTAAAGTGGCACAGAAAAAAACATCCCTTGGTTCAAAACTCTACACAAAACTGTGTAGATTAGATACCAGTGCTCTAAAGTGTCCCTCATTTTACAAATCTTGATTTTGCAAGGTTATTTTTTACTAGGAACCCATGTTCAACCAGAAACGTCTTTGTGGGCATGTTAGTTGGCTTCCCCAGACTCTCTATCTCTGCCAGCCCAGGAAGGCCCAGAACTGCATCAGGCAGCCATCAGGGGCCAGGAAGTTCATTGACATGTAGCATCTCCCTCTAGACCACCCCACTGCATCCCGGAAAGTGTGGAGAAGGAGGGGTCGCCTCTGGTCACCCCAGTGTACAAAGAGCAGCTTCCCCACCCAGTATCCATTTCTGAAATACCAGTTTGGTGCAGGCAACATCATATGTCTAATTTTTCATTTGTTCTTGACTAATATTTTCCTGTGGAGAGAAAACTGAGAGGCAAGCAGGGCTTTCAGGAATCAGCATCAAACCCATTTGGAGTATTAGAGCTAGACTTTCTATATGTGAAGCAGTAAAAAACATGTCCCATGTGAATTTCACATGAACTCATGAAGCTGCCTTAAAGTGCCTCAGATCCTTGGTCCATCAAAGTCAGTATTGTCTACTAAGACCGGCAGCAGCTCTCCATGGTCTCAGGCTCACCTACCTGCCTAGTCCCTTTAACTGGAGATGCCAGGGATTAAACCTGGGACCTTCCCTCAAAACTGCAATACATCCCCAAATTAAGGCATTTTTAAATGCTGCTAGCAACTTCTATTGAGAAATAAACCACTTATTCTGCCTAACAGATGTGTGGTTCATGCATCTGACGTAAGCTCTGACTCAAGAAAGCTTACGCTAGAATATATTTTGTTACTAATTAAGGTGCCCCTGGAGTTCTCATTTATTTTGCCACCTAAAATATTTATCAGCTGTGGAAAAGAGCTGCAGCTCAACACATGTGCAAAGACAGCATATTCTGCAGATGAGGTCCCTCTTCTTCCAGGCTCCAACTCAAGTGTTGTGGTATCCTGACAGTCCTAGGCTTCCCTGGTACATCCAGCAAGGTGTTCAGGACTGGAGCTAGTGTGCAAGGATGGAACACTGCTGTATAGCCAGAGACAACAGGGGGCCCCTGGCATCCATCTTGTTTGTGCCATGCTACAGCAGCCGACTTGGCAAGTTCAGGATGTTTACCATGTTTGCCCTTGGAAGGAACATTATATTATACTTCAAGAGTCAAAGGGACAAAGACAGACCTCTTCAACAATCCTATTATACAATTTTACCTTTTCCACCCAACCTTGGGTACCCAGCTCTTGGTTTTTTAGGTTGGATTTCGCCCCTCCCCTTTTTTTTGTTTGTTCAGTGATCCCTTGATCACGCCTGGGTCCAACACAACTGAGTGTACTCTCCACAAGTAACATTTTATATTATACTTCAATAATGATCTGTGTTAGATTGCGATACCTATGAGCTCCTTTGGAAGTCAACTTATCACTGAAAAGCAGGGTTAAAGTAAAAATAAGCCTCCACCAATTGTTCTGTTAAGGACAGAAAGCTCATTGGGCATTCAGGCAAATTCCCATGAGTACAGATTAACTGGTAACTATGTTAGCAAAGACTGATGTGAGCAGAACTTGGTTTGCCCTCAGTCAGGGCTGGTGTCCATGTAGCCCTGTTAAGATCTTGGAGAAAGCAAAGCAGAGACACCACCAATTTACATTGCAGGCAGTATTTTAAACTTATGATGGAAAATGATGCCGACAAGCTAGCCTGCTATAACAACATCCTGCATTGCTACTCCATATCAGATGACACCCATAGCAGGTACCAACATTCGGGATTGGGTATTTAAGTGTGATGCTGCATCAAACAGGCAATCAATCTCCCAGTGCAAATTCTCACCATGGTTTAAGCAGTTTAAAAGGGATCATGTCAGAGCTTCATACCTGGTCAGTATCCCCTTCCATAACTTCAGAATAGCTTTTACCTCCCTCCAGTTTCAAACTATGCCAACAGTTTTGTTAGCTGGACGTAACTCCCAAACACCATGGGCCTCTCATCTATGTATTTGTGGAGCCATTCAAAAGGACCTAATTCATTACACCTGTCCTTTTTACACAGAGTCCAGATCTAAATTTCTCAGAGCGTTTCTAAAGGGCCTAAATCTCTTTTCAGATCCAGAGAAGCTGCTCTTTCTCCTATCAGATGCCAATCCTGATGTTTCCTACAAAGCGCCACTCTTTGAAAATCCAAGCTACCGCTGTTTTTAATCAGGGTGTTTAACATATTTAATTACTAGCTTCTTGGGGATCAGACTGTTTTAAAGTTATTTTAACATTATTTTAATGTTTTGTATGATAGATTGCAATGGCCTTTGGCCACAAACAATAAACTTTATCAACAAATAAAATGTTAGCAATGGGGTCATCTTTTGCTAGTGTTGCCAGGTTGAGAAATTCCTGGAGATTTGGGGATGGAACCTGGAGAGGACAGGGACCTCAGAGGGGTACAATGTTACAGAGTCCACCCTCAAAATTATCCATTTTCTCCAGGGGAACTGATCTCTGTAGTCTGAAGATGAGCTGCAATTCTGGGGGATCCCCAGGTCCCACCTGGAGGCTGGCATCCCTATTTTCTGCATTTATGACACAAAAATCTCTAAATTCTGAAAAAAAAACCTGGATGGGGGATAAGGTCTAAGGCTGAAACTTTCCTCACTTCAACCAGACGTCCAATCTCTGAAAGATGAAAAAAATAGCACCAGCCATCTCATTAAACGACTCCGTGTAATAAGTAAGCAACCATACCTTTTGTAGACTGAATAAACAATATGTCTCGCATATATATGCACATATATGTATAACTATTTTTTTCCAAGTCTGTGTATGCTGTTGTGATTAATAAAATAAAAATTCATTTAAAAGAGTTACTGAATTCAGACTGGCTTTTCGTCATATTTTTTTCTCAATCAACGCATACTAATAGTACAATTACTATCGTGTGGGGGTCCATGGAATTTTTTGATGTTAAAAAGGTGGCCCTTATGTTCAGAAAGGCTGGAAACCTTGTATAGCCTTTGCTGCAGGGCTTCCACTCTTGGGACCAAGAAACAAAATTAATTTATCAGTGTGACTTACATAGTCGCAATGGGACTGAACCATAAAGTCTTCCAAAATCCCCTCCATCTTAGTCAGCTAACCCTCTGATGATTTATGCAGTTGGAGCAGCTGGCAATAAAGGTCCCCATTGATGGGAATTTTGTTTTGTTAAAAATTCAGACTTTTAGACTGAATGTGAATGGCAGAATATATGCTGAGCGATACTAAATCTGCTGTTCTGCGCAGGATGGGATTAGATAGGTTTGCTTGATCATTCCCCATCTGTTCAAATGTTGATATGGAAGCGGGATGAGAGTGGGTGGGACTGGAGAGAGTGACTGGCTCTTTAGAGTTTCCTGCCCATAAGCTTATATATGCAGAAACTCTAAAAATAGTATCACATAGTAGTTCCTCCCTGTGCTCCCATTATGCAAACAGAATGTTTCTTGGCACTTGAGACAATGGAGCAAACCCTGCTTGATGCAAAGCTCTCCTGTTTGCTCATTGGAGGTGCCACTTGCTCACCAGAGGCATTGGGTTAAAGGAACAGCATAGAGTTTTTGGCCCTTTGGATGTAGCTGTCTCTGTCCTAGCAAAATGTTTGGCGCAGAACCTCACAACGTTTTGTGGAATCTCCCAACATTTTGCGGTTGGTCTTCAGTGGAACAGGTTTCCTTGGGAAGTAGTAAGCTCTCCTTCCCTGAAGGTTTTTAAGCAGAGGCTAGCTGGCCATCTGTCAGCAATGCTGATTCTATGACCTTAGGCAGATGATGAGAGGGAGGCCATCTTGGCCATCTTCTGGGCATGGAGTAAGGGTTACTGGGGGTGTCGGGGGGAGGTAGTTGTGAATTTCCTGCATTGTGCAGGGGGTTGGACTAGATGACCCTGGTGATCCCTTCCAACTCTATGATTCTATGATTCTCCTACGGCAGTCACTTTGCGGTGGCACCCACCACAATTTCTAAAAATTCCAAAACTGCTAATGGACTGAACAAAACTGGCAACACCTACTATACTGTACTACTATACTATACTGTAACACCAGTCCTTTGACACAATGTTTTTTAAGAACCAACTTCACTCACTGTGATGTAATTTTAGATCAAACATCACATTCCTGGTGGACTTCTCCATATAAAAGGCTGTACTGTAAAATACCTTTGTTTCCCTCATTTGGCCACAAGCCACGTTCCTTAGCTGCCTAATTCTTGCATCAGTTTTAGGTATGCCATTTATTTTAATATGGGACAGGGCTGTCTCACGTAACCCCCCATCAACACACCCACAGAGATGTTTCTTTGATCAATTCAAATAGTACAGTGTGCATGGGAGATAAACGTTGGGATGACGAAGACAGGCAGAAGAGGCCAGTTACGTATGACCCAAGTTAGTAGAGAAAACAAGAATGCTGAAGTCCCTGTGGAATACTCACCAAAGGGAAAAAAAGGAAATAGAACACCCACACATTGTGCTTTCCTAGCTGTCCCTGTAGAATTCTTCCTTACCCAGAATATCTTAGCTGCGCACGTCTCAAGTCAGAAGGAATTCCCCTTCCCAAGCATACATATGCTGTCATCTTCCTTTTTGGTAAATACAGACAATGCAGCTAGGAATTCCTGTAGGTTTCCAGTTGCAAACAGGAAAGCCAGCACATAGTTCAGAGGCTCAACCTTTTTTGATAACATGAAAATTGCATCTACAGTGAAGGATGTTTGCCCCATATGGTAACAATTTGCATCGCTTTCTAAGTAAGTATGCAAGAAGCCTTAGCAGATTCTTAAGTGAAATTAGATACGACCTTTTTCCCTCCCCCGTGCAGATCTGTGTAGGGCCTTGGATATCAGGGAACATTTTTTTTCTTAAATAACTCTTGCAGATTCTGAAAGGCCAGTTTGGGATTATAAATCTTCACGTGACTATGACATATGGCTGGCCTTAGCATAAGAAAACATACAGCAAATTGTAGGCAGGGAGTTGATCTCTTATCCAGTCTGATCAAGGGGATCCTCTGAGAACTAACCCCAGCAGTGTTTATTTGCCATAAAGATGACATTGTTTCCTAGAGGTGCCCAATGGAAATAAACTGCACCTGCTTCCCTCCCACAGTCTTTCCAGGCACGGCAGAGCTTTGTGCGAACCGTTTGGTTATAGCAAATATTTTTTTCTTGTGCAAGCCCAAGGAGGGGTTGCGCCAGAGGAGGGGCAGGCTTCTGCTTGGGGGAGGGGGAGGGAGCATGACGCGGGCACCCCCACATTGCTTCTGCCCCCTGCCTATTTAGGCCTCTCCTGACCAGCACTCAGCCTTGCTAGCTCAGGTTTCTCTCCATCACTACACTCCAAATGTTTCACTGAACTGAGAAACTTCTAAAGTTCTTTTTAGAAACGGGAAATATTTCACCACATTTATGCATCATGTGAATATATGTGAAAGACGTCTCCAGCCTCTGACCTTAATGTGGGATATTTGGAGCTCAAAGTAAAGACTCTGGGAAGGCTTTTCAGTTTTCTTTTGATGAATTTATGACTGTAGATGCAAGAAGAACTGGAAAAATTAGTGATGCAAACTTTTCTTCAGGCTGTATATCTGCCATCCTCACGTCATCTCTTTAAGACTGTCATTGAAAAATGAAAAAGGAGGAAATTCCACAGCAGTGAGAGGGCACAGAAGATGAGACTTTTACTTTGCGATCTTCATTATGACAATGGAAACTACCAGGCTTCTTCAGAGCTGGATTGATTATGGCTAGGGTTGCCAGCTCCAGGTTGGGCAATACCTGACGATTTGTGGGGAGGAGCCTGAGGAGGGCGGGGTTTGGGGAGAAGAGGGATTTAGCTGGAGATCAGATGTAATAGCAGGAGATCTCCAGCTGGTACCTGGAGGTTACAACCCACAATAATTTATTGGCAACCCTAATTATGGCTCTGTACTGGAATTGACAGGTTGGGTTTTGTAGTTGGTGTTATGGAAGGCAATTCTTAGTTTTGAGTTACCAAAAAGGGGGGTATTTCAATTTAACACACACACACACACTTACTCTCATGCAAACACACGTACTTACACAGTTGATTCAAAATTATGATTTTCATGCAGAAAATTGCCAAAACGTTTTTTTAAAGCTCAGTTATATGTGGTGACTGGATATAAGGTGGGGTGGAGGTGGTCACTGTGGTTCTTAGCAGAAAAGCATTTGCTTTGAGTACAGTGAATGCCAGCACTGTAATTTGTCGTTGCAGATTATAAAAAAGCAAACCATGGTTTGCTTGCTAACGCTGACGACTGTTACTTAACAGATGCATGTTACATAATGTAAGAAAGAACTAGCATAAGAAGGTAGTAGTGATATAAGGTACAGTCTCTATGGCAGACTGTTGGAAATGGTCTATCCCAAATGGCCAAAAGCCCTCCAAATGTTAAGTTGTTCTCTAGCAGGGGTGGACTATTACTTTCCCATTTATTTATTTGCTTACCCCCTATGAGTTTTGTTTTGTCATCGATGTTTACATTTGTATTAAGAGTCCTATGAAGTTGGATGGATGGGGAGGGATAAAGATTCCACATTTTTGTCAGCAAGGAAATCCAGAGTTCTATTTCTTGGTCACTCTAGAGTGTTACAAAATGTCAGGGCAGGAACTATATAGAAAGATGCCTATAAAATGCAAATAAAAACGAGGTATTAAAAAAACAACCCTGATATCTTTAAGGTGCATAAAAAAGTGTCTTTTACAGGTGTTTGGCTAAGTTTCTTTCTTTCTTTTTTTTAAAGGGAAGTTATTAGCAGATCTGGGATTTGAAAGTGCTTCCTAGAGATGCAATGTGAGATAGGTTCTAATTAGACAAGATTCTAGCAAATTGGTGATGGGTTCTTCTAAGAATGTTTTTTTTTAAAGAAGCAGCAATCTTATGGGGCACTCAGTTTGGGTCAGGACCACAGGGAGGGGAAGAAGGGCTTTAACTCTTCCAGCCCCACATGGTTTCACGAATTGAAACCAACCCTGTTATTAGCTTTGGAAGGGAAAAAAATGTATGGACAGAAGATGGGACTCTGGTAAGTTATTATTTCTGTTAAAAAAAAAAACACTGGGTAGATCTGGGGTTAGATCTAGCCTAAGCTGCAATTCCCCTTTCCTATTTCAGGCCATATCCCTCATTCTGTTCTCCAGGGCCCCCTATCCCTATGCAAGATTGGGGGAGGGTGGGATACAAGTATAAAGGTAAAGGTCCCCTGTGCAAACACCGGGTCATTCCTGACCCATGGGGTGATGTCACATCCCGACGTTTCCAAGGCAGACTTTGTTTGCGGGGTGGTTTGCCAGTGCCTTCCCCAGTCGTCTTCCCTTTACCCCCAGCAAGCTGGGTACTCATTTCACCAACCTCAGAAGGATGGAAGGCTGAATCAACCTTGAGCCGGCTACCTGAAACCAACTTCTGTCAGGATCGAACTCAGGTTGTGAGCAGAGCTTGGACTGCAGTACTGCAGCTTACCACTCTGCGCCACAGGGCTCCTACTACAAATATAAACAATGAATAAATAAATATTACCTAGGAACCACATTTTGTGGGCTGCAGTGGGAGGGGGAAGAAAGAGAAGTTCTGTTCTACGGATAGAAATTTTAGTCTGGATCCAGCCTTCGATTATGTATCTCCCGGTGTTGAATATTACAAAGGCTGGATGTGGATCAGGAAAACAGGCTCCAGTATGAAGTTTTCTGGGTGGCTTTGGGCGAGTCTTTATCCGTGAACCTAATCTACCTCAAGGGGTTATTGTGAAGATAAAATGGGATAACTCTCTGAATGCTATTTAGGAGAAGAGCAGGAATTAAACGAGACAGTTGAATGCTTCCTCTACGTATAATTCATCATGCCCTATTCTCCTTAGTTTAAAGACAGCATCTCTTTCGAGATACGCCAATCAGATACTTCAGCCCACAATGACAGCTACGTCTGCTCTTGAATTCCACCAGCGTGCAGCCACAATGCCACTGAGCCCCCTAAAGCACTCTTAAAAATGTGAGGCATTCCAGACATTTTAATTGCAGCTCACTGCATAAGCCAAAGGCTGGTGCGCACAAAGGAACGGCAGGGGGGGAAAAACTGATCTTTAACTACACTCTCTATTGTCAGGCACAAAAAACATTGGGAACTCCTGCTCTCTTTGCCTTTCCGAAGTACCCTCATTTATCCGAAATCCCTTTGTTCCATCCATGTCAAAAATCTACGGATGCCTTTCAGAAATGTTTAATTTCAAACACTTCAAGTTGAAAACAGCTCTGCCCACAAGAAAAGGGGAAAAAATCAAAGATATGAAAAGGAGAACAAATGGTTTGATTAGCTCACACCGGTAATACAGGGCTGAACTTTCAAAGCTGTACTAGGCGACAGGGCCTCCCACGTATTCTGAAACTTACAACGCATGTTGTTATGAAGAACTACTACTACGAATGTTTGTTGATGGCATCCAAAGAAAACTTTCTTGGGAGCAAGCCCCATGGAATAGACTTCAATAGAATTCTGAGTGGACCTGCTTAGTGCCTACATTTCATGTACTTTAAACATGCTGTGACTATATTGATATGTAAGATTAGATTGAATTTAAGAGTATATAATACCTAGTGCTACCTGAACCATACTCTGCTCAAAAGCATGCACAAAAACATCAAACTTAGGGGGGGAAATAAACTAAGGAAAGACTATCGTACTTTGGTCACATTAGGAGAAGACAAGAGTCACTGGAAAAGCCAATAATGCTAGGAAAAATTGAAGGCAGCAGGAAAAGAGGAAGACCCAATGTGAGATGGATTGACTCTACAAAGGAAGCCACGGCCCTCATTTTGCAAGACCTGAGCAAGGTTGTTAACAATAGGACGTTTTGGAAGACACTGATTCATAGAGTCGCCATGAGTTAGAAGTGACTTGAACATGCTTAACGCAAAGACTGGAACAAACTTCAGTTTCATGGGTGTGTGTTTTCCATTGTGGGGCTGAGATGTAGTGCAACCCCCCCTCACACACACTGGTTTGGTTTATAGAAGCCTTCAGTATGTTTCCATATTTAGAGTAGACCACCAAGCAGAACATCATTCTTCCCATGCCTCAACTATTTTACCTAGGCTTGCTGAACCCTAGGTTGGGAAATTCCTGGAGATTTGGGCGGGGGGATAGGGTTGCCAGTTCCCTCTTCACCACTGGCGGGAGGTTTTTGGGTAGAGCCCGAGGAGGGCTGCGTTTGGGGAGGGGAGGGACCTTAATGCCACAGAGTGAAATTGACAAAGCTGCCATTTTCACCAGGTGAACTGATTTCTATCGGCTGGAGATCAGTTGTAATAGCAGGAGATCAGTACATGTGCTGCCCCACAATGGGCAATAGTGTCCCTGGGGCCATTTCAGGTTGTGAGGGGCAGAGGCTGAAGCTTCTCTTTCAGTGCCATGGTCCCAATCCAAATCATGCACCTGCTCACTTGGGAAATGAATTCCCAGCAGCGCAATGCACGACAGATAGTCTGAAAGTTGGGTTGGGGAACCCAGACTCAACCCATGAAAAATCATGTCTAGTTTGGCCCTCATTAGGAAAGGCATTCCAGTCCTGAACTGAGCATTCTCTTCTCAAATAATACATGACCTGTTCTGTAGAATTATAGATACTCTAGAACAGCGGTTCCCAAACCTTTTGAGTCATGAAGACCTGTTCAGGAGAGAAATTCATCACAGAGCACTAACCTTCACCTAGCACCTATATACTAAACCAAATGAATGTAGTATTTTTCTTTCCAATCTCTTCACGGAGCACTAGATGTTTCGCGGAGCACCAAGTGCTTCATGAAGCACAGTTTGGGAACCGCTGCTCTAGAAATACTAGGGAATAAAGAGTAGAAATATATAATTTGCCTGTAATGTGAAGCATGGGAGCAGAGGGAAGTCTCGCTTGCCTCTGACATGCAGACAGGAAAGCGACTCGACTCCTCTAACCTCCTAGTAGTTGCTGAAATTTTATAGGCATGTAGACAAGCAACAGAAAGCCGTAGGTGCAGCTTTCAAAGAAACCGCAAGGAAGCAATTTTGTTCCTAAGCGTAGTGTATGAAGATTACCAACACAGAGAAGGAATTTATGGAGGCTTTATCCTCAGCCTGTCCAACTGCAAATAAATTGCAGCTTGCATATGCAAGTGACTTTTTAAAAGTTTTCCAAAAAAGTATCCTGTAAGCTTCCAGAGAATTGCATCCTTATGAAAGAGAAGAAACAAAAGGGAAGGCTCTTGCTATAATGTAGCTTGCATTGTTACAATGGGATTTCTAATGCCAGGACAGTGTGAGCTAAGAGAAGGTCTGCAGTTTATCCTGGGTGTGTGTGTGTGTGTGGGGGGGGAATTGCTCCAGATGGCCATGAAGGCAGTCTCCCTGCCACTGAAAATATGGGCCTTGCTAGGTAGCATATAGGAAGGGCAAACTTCAAGACTGAAGTGATTAAAAACAGGTTTCTGCTGGATGTATGTGATCACCATTTGGGCAAGGAAGAAGGAAACCTTCTACTGAATTTGGACTCCATGTTCAGAAGTTGTGCCAGATATTTTTTTTCTGAATGCATTTTAAAAAATGAATAAATAACCCACAAGGACATTTAATACAGCTGGATAATAAAAAAAGTTAGGTCAAATGGGAATGCTATTTATAGATGGTGGCATTGACGTAAGGCTTCATTGAGGACGCGCACTGAATTGAGATAAGCAGACAATTTGGATAGCAAAGGCTTGTACAATGGGGATACTATTCTACAAACACACACACACAAAGACAGAAGGTTTCAGCTTACTGTTTTGCAAACTGAGATTGACTGATTTTGACAGAACTGTGTTGATGGACATGCTAATATGGCCTAGGCTTTTAAGTCAGCTGGAACATCATTAAAGATAGGTAGACTGGTTTTCCTCTGTTTTCAGTTGTCACCCAGTGGTGGTAGCTCATCAGGGCTCTCCTTACCTACATGCCACGCAGCTGCTGTCCAGTGTTGGTCACCTTGCATGTGCCCCTGCATGTGCTGCATTCCCTATGAAGTGCAGGAAGGAGAAGAGATACTGGCATCCAAAGATTTTGTTGTGGAATTAATAACTTTTTGGCCTTGTTGTTTTCTCAGCACCAAGTTCTCTTGTCTTCTCAGCACACTCCTACCAACTCTCTTAAGCCCTCTTTCTTCTAGTCACTGACTGAGAACTTTTGTTTAATCTTAGACATCCCTCCCTCCTCCATGTTCCTGTTTCCCCTTTTCTTTTCCTGCAGCAACCCTTGTAGACTCCTACCCACTTGGTTTTCCAGCAGGCAGACTCACACGTCTCATCTTTGTCAACAGCGCACAGTATTTCCTGCTCCTGGATAAGTTTGAGGGTTTGTGTAGCAGCCCTGTCTGTCAACACTTTAGGATGGACCCTTCACCTCAACAGTTAGAATGTCCAGGAACACTTGGATGGTGGTATGCAAGTTTGTGTGGGTGTGTTTACCATTGACAGATGGTCGATTTGTCTGTCTGTCTGAATGTCAGTTCTCAGCCTTCTGCCACACTCCAATATAGGCAAGAAGCAGAATCTTGTATGGGGCTATGGAGAAGAGGAAGGTAAGAGCAAACTTACTGTCAGTGGCTAGGGCTGCTGTGGGCAAGGTTTAGACTCCACACCAGTGATGTTTATGACAAAAGTGTGTCCTGCGCCCAGCCCGTCCCCGGGCGGCGCGGACTCGGCCCCCACCCCGCCGCTCGCCGGGAGGCTGGGGGAGCCGCGGGCCGGCACAGGCTCGGGCCCCACCCCGCCGCTTGCCGGGAGGCCGGGGGAGCCGCGGGCCGGCGCAGGCTCGGCCCCCACCCCGCCGCTCGCCGGGAGGCCGGGGGAGCCGCGGGCTGGCACAGGCTCGGGCCCCACCCCGCCGCTCGCCGGGAGGCCGGGGGAGCCGCGGGCCGGCGCAGGCTCGGCCCCCACCTCGCCGCTCGCCGGGAGGCCGGGGGAGCCGCGGGCCGACGCAGGCTCGGCCCCCACCCCGCCGCTTGCCGGGAGGCCGGGGGAGCCGCGGGCCGGCGCAGGCTTGGCCCCCACCCCGCCGCTTGCCGGGAAGCCGGGGGAGCCGCGAGCCGGCGCAGGCTTGGCCCCTACCCCACCCCTCGCCGGGAGGCCGGGGTAACCGTGGGACGGGGCGGACTCGGTCCCATCCTGGCGCCCTCCACAGCCCCGGACCAGCTTACCTGGGGCCCAAGAGGGACGGGAGACTTCAAGAGCCCGGCAGAATGGGGGCAGGCCAGAGAGGGGGAGCGGAGAGCGAGGGAGGGGGAGGAAGAAGCCGGGAGGAGAGGCCGGACAGGAAAACTTCGGGGGCCTTAAGACCCAAGAGCCGGCTCGACAGGCTGGCTCTTCAAACGGCCCCCCTCTTTCCCCTGCAGGCCGAGGACCGCTCGGAGGGGCCGACGGGAGTTACCAGGAGGACTCCTCCAACAGGCGGATCCCGGAAGGAGAGAAAAAGCCCAGCCTATATGGTCTCGGGAGGGCGGGGCTAAGAGGGGAGGACGGGCTTAAAAGGGGGTTGTGGCGTGGAGGCCGAGGAGGATGGCTGGCTAGGACGGGCTAGAGAGCTGTAGCCCAAAATCCTGGCAGACTCAAATGGGGAGGCAGACTCAGATTCCCCGGCTGAGTGGTCTGAGGCCGAGGAAACACCACAACCTCGAGTAGACACTCAAGCCCCCCCCCTCGGCTCCGCGCTTCCGAGCCCGGGGCGTGACAAAGTGAATGGCGGATATTCACTTGGGATACTGTTGTGGTGATGGCCAACACTTCCTTCTGTCCAGACACCAGGGAGGCTAGCTCTCATTGAAAGGAATTCTGCCAGTTGTACCACATATCTTTGTATAAAGAACAGAGCTGCCCAGTACCCCAGGGGTCGGTATGGTGTATCTCCACACCATTGTGGGTATTTAGCTTAAACATAACTGGCTAGCACTAGCCTGAGAGTTGAAAATATCTGCAGTGTTGTCCTCCTTCAGGCATGGAAACAGTGCAGAATTTGAAGAAAGGTAGGCATGCATCGGGTGTGTGTGTGTGTAGGGCAGGTTCTGTCATAGGGATTTATTTTAAAGTGTATAGTCCACTTATCTTGAGAAAATGCAAAACATATGCCAAAAACAAAAGTCAGCAAGATGGTGAAACAAGTAGTGAGAATATATAACAAGTTGCCAATTCAATGACAACCACAAACATAATGACAACCACAACCATAAATCTTTGCTCCCTTTAAAAAGTAACATTTTGCTGATTCAGAAGCAGCCACCTTTAGATCCTCAGTCTTTTAAACATTCACGATAAAAAATCTAACCAGGAGTTAAAAGAGATCTGTTTCTATTGATGGATAATCTCATTTATCAGTGATGTAATACTGTCCTGTGACTCAGCCTTCCATCCTTCCGAGGTCGGTCAAATGAGTACCCAGCTTGCTGGGGGTAAAGGGAAGATGACTGGGGAAGGCACTGGCAAACCACCCCGTAAACAAAGTCTGCCTAGTAAACGTCAGGATGTGACATCACCCCATGGGTAAGGAATGACCTGGTGCTTGCACAGGGGACTACCTTTACCTTTAAGGTACCAATGCCTTTTAGCTACTGCCACTGTTCACCCTCTTCAGGCATCTTTTGGGAATAGCATCTCAGATATTCCATGCTGAGAACAGAAGAGAGAAGCGAACAACCGCATTCGAAATGGTTTTGGGAATCTGGCAGAAGGAGAACAGAGATATCTCAATGGCCATTTTGCGAAGGCAGACGTCGTAAAGAACTGAGAATCTGATCCATTGAACCTTTAATTATCTCCACTGGCAAGCAACATAATTTTATTTCTTTCCAATAAAGTTCCAAGGCCCCAATCTCTTGCAGCACAGTGCCCTCTAGCAAAATACTCAGACACATTCCAAATTGTTATGAGGTGCAATCTTTGCCCAAAGGAAACTTACAATCTGGAAGTGATGTCCTTAGTTTTCAGAAGTCACTTATCACTACTTGAGTCACCAGGTATATCCTTCATATCTGCTTGTATTTTGAACTCAAGTGTCTGTGAGATATTTGGAGACAAGAAACTCAGAGTCTCTTCATTTTTGGTACCCAAGAGTTAGTGTAGCATAGTGGGTGAGAACAGTAGGTCTGTTATTTGCAGTGTCAGGATATAAATTTATGTACTAAAGAAAGCATATGGGAAGACAGCGGCATCTACTTGTTGACTGACTGATTGACTCAATAATAGTGGTCTCCCTTGCATATTTCTTGTGAGGATTATTGAAATAATGTCTGGGGTGGGTAACTAGCAGGGATAACACAGCAGCCAAGGTAGAAGCAGTAGTCAAGTATGGGCCCTGGTTGTGGAAGGGGGGAATATCCCATGTCTGCTGATACTGTATAGCCTCTGCGCAGTTTCATGTTACTGCTACTGTGTCACAGTGCTTAGGATATTTGATAAGAATCTGGGAGGCCTAGCTTCAAATCCCCACATGCCCATGAAGCTTAAACTAGGCACTATCTCTCAGCCCATCTGTCTTATTGGTTTGCTGTGAGGATAATGAAGAGTTATGTGTTCTACCGAGAGCTCCTTGGAAGACGGGTGGAATAAAATGTAGTTAGATAGAAAACATAAATATCCTCAGTTACATTCACTGGTAGGGTTGCCAGCTCTGAGTTGGGCAATACCTCAATTACCCACCTACCATATCTCAGATGGTAGCGGGAGATGACCTAAGAGTTGGGTAGGTTCATACAGAAGGACGGAGACAGTCCTTGGGATATCTTGGGCCCTGACCATTTGGGACTTGAAGAAGAAGAGTTTATTTTATATCCTGATTTTCTCTACTTTTAAGGAGTCTCAAAGCAGCTGACATTTGCCTTTCCTTCCTCTTCCCACAACAGACACCTTGTGAGGTAGGTGGGGCTGAAAGAGTTCAGACAGAACTGTGACTAGCCCAAGGTCACCCAGCAGGCTTCATGTGGAGGAGTGGGGAAACAAACTTGGTTCACCAGATTAGAGTCTGCCGCTCTTAACCACTATACTATGCTGGCTGACAGATGCATTTTGTAAAATTTTTAGTTTTCAAGCATTTTTAATGGCAGCATAACTGTGGGCAGGACAAGTTCTTTGAAACTATCTATTTCTGCATTGACCTGTCTTATTTTATTCCCAGATTGGTAAATGGTAGTGCTTCAACAATGAAGAAACACTCAGGGGCAGTGAGAAGGCAAAGGGCTCAAGGGAACGGCCAGAGCCTTTAAAAGAGTCTGGATAAAAGAGGATTTGCTATACAACTGGGAAGGACTGAAGGAAGGGTATGTGTCTTCCTGTGGCTGGCTTCCTATCCCTTAATCATAGTTAAGAGAAAGCCAGTGTCACATGTATACAGACCCCAAGTGTGGAGCAGCGACATGCTGATTTCCAGCTTTGGTTGCCATGTACTGAAACATCTGTGTGAATGTCATGCAGCACTGAACTCTGTATGGACCAGTATTTGGACACTGTTATCAGAGAGTCTGCTTATGGAGCTGTGCAAAAAGTTGGTTCATGTTGGGTTTAGCATGTGGTCAAAAGGAACTTGTGGAAACTGAAAACCACAGCTGCAATGTTAGATGAGGCCCTTGGTTAGACGAGGCCCTCGGTACAGTCCACTCCACCACCTCACAATTCTACCACCTCATTCTGTTGCATGTGTTGACCAGGCCTTAGTGCACTGGTACTTATTCCCCAGCTCACAGAGCTGCTTTGGTTGGTGTGGCCATCAACCAAAAGAGCTAAATTTAATTCCATCCCAGCACCTCACGTAAGCTTGCAGCTTACCTGTTCCTCCAGTGGTAGCTGTTTCAAGGTAGGAACCACCTGCCAGCCACAAGCCCCACCAGGCAAGGGCTCTTCCCACTTTCCTGAAACACGGGGCAGGTGCCATATTGGGGAACAGTGCTCAAAGGAGCCACAGGTGGCATGTCAGAGAACCACCTGTGTCTCCCGAGCCTCTGAGCATCACTGTCTGTGTGATGAGGCAGAGTGAAGTTACCACCTGACTTTCTCACTATAAAGTGGCACGATAGTGGTGCACTTACAGTGCAATCCTAAAGAGACTAACACCAGTCTAAGCCCATTAATTTCAATGAGTTTAGACTGGAGTAACTCTCCTTAGGATTGCACTGTTAATTTCCCCATAAAGCCTTGTTCCCTGTCGATTGCAAAGCCTTGCATTAAAGTTGGATAAGCAGGGCCTCCACACAAAAATTCCTTCTGGCCCCCGAGCCCTCACATTCAGATGAAGACACACACAGTTACTGTCCCCCAGGGGAACTTTGCCAGCAGGGCAACAAAGTCCTTGGAATTTGTACCTCTAATCTCTACCTTGAGATGTGGAATGGTACAGTATAGCCCAGTCTCGTCAGATCTTGGAAGCTAAGCAGGGGAGGTACTTGGAAGGAAGGCCATCAAGGAAGACTTTGCAGAGAAAGGCCATGACAAACCACCTCTGCTTACTCATCTGCCTTGAAAACCTTATGGGCCACCATAAATTGGCTGTGACTTGACAGCACTTTACACACAAACAATCTCCACCTTTCAGCACGTCTGCCAAAAATGACAGCTACGACCACAGCTATTGTCTAATAGCTAACACACCAGCTTTACACATGTTACAGTGAATGCATATAAAATCCACGTACAGGGTACACATTTTAACTTGTGGCCTGGAAATTCAAATTCAGCTTTGTTTTGTCCAGTTTATACAGGATTCCTGCTTTTCACATGACGGTGACGGTCAGAAGCAGCCATCACGTACTGGGGACTTCCCATGGAAACTTTTAAAAGTATACCCGTGCACTGCTAGGACGGCTGCGCAGCGACAGGAAACATGTTCCCATCCTTTTTCTCGGAAACTCCCAAGACGATGGCGGTAGGCTCCTGGCACGTTGGGAAGAGTTGGATTGACTATCCAAGACTTTCCATGACGCTGCAGCCTTTTTACAGTGCCAGGAGTGCCTGCCTCCAGCAACATGTGGGAACCTGTTACTGGGGGAGCGGGTAATGCTTTCCTGGCTTTATTCATAACAAAAGGGTAGCCCTGTCGGTCTGCAGAACAGTCCAGTAGCACTTTAGAGACCAACAAGAGTTTCAGGGCAGAAGCTTTTGAGTGTCAAAGCTCCCTTCGTCAGACAGAACAGAATAGAAATGGAGATCTCTGAGTCCTTTTATCCTAGTGAGAAGGTAGGAGGGATGTCATAGGCCATTTATGAATGGGAGGTTTTGTCTTGGATTTGCTGCTCTCTAGATGCACATCCCCCCCATCCAAATTCTTATAACTCAAAAATAAGCCCCCCTGTAGTGTTTTGAGAATTCAGATGGGAAAAATGTGCGTCTATAGAGTGGCAAATCCATGGCAAAACCTTCCATGCATAAATGGCCACAGAGAACACTTGCAAAGGACGCAAAGGTACAACGTTGTAATCCACTGGATTAGGAGAAACGCTTGGGCGGGGGAAAGAAACTTAGCATCTGTAGTGAGATGAGAATCCGAAGAATTTGACCCTCAAAAGCTTGTACCATGAAACACTTGTCGGTCTCTAAGGTGCCACCATACTCAGATCTAACCAGAAACGGGTAACGAACCTCTTCGTCCATGTGCAAACAGATGTTTTGGGATACTTAAAACAACAGACAATGGGAGAAACAGAAGAAATGGAATTGAAGACTAAGTGGAACCCATACATTATTAGGGTGAAAAGAGGAGAAGCCAACGAAGAGACTTTAGTAAAACTAAAAAGGCTATGCTCATGATATTATGGATTGGTTCGGGGGGGGGAGGGAAAGGGGGGAAAGGGGGAAATTTGTATTGGGAGAAGGAAAGCGTAAATTGTAATTATAAAGGTATGGAGATGTAAAATGACCTCCAATGCAATAAAAATATATATTTTTTAAAAGAAGCCAACGAAGAGACTTTAGTAAAACTAAAAAGGCTATGCTCATGGCTGAAAATATGATATTATGGATTGGTCCGTGGGGGGGAGGGAAAGGGGGGGGAAAGGGGGAAATTTGTATTGGAAGAAGGAAAGTGTAAATTGTAATTATAAAGGTATGGAGATGTAAAATGACCTCCAATGCAATAAAATATATATTTTTTTAAAAAGAAGCCAACGAAGAGACCTTAGTAAAACTAAAAAGGCTATGCTCATGGCTGAAAATATGATATTATGGATTGGTCCGTGGGGGGGAGGGAAAGGGGGGGGGAAAGGGGGAAATTTGTATTGGAAGAAGGAAAGTGTAAATTGTAATTATAAAGGTATGGAGATGTAAAATGACCTCCAATGCAATAAAATATATATATATTTTTTTTAAAAACTAACTTCTTCATCCCAGCCTGGCTCCCGCCCCCTTCCTTCACACACCAAGCGCTCGATTTTTTTGCACTCGCAACCGAAACCTCTCCTCCAGCCCCGGCCAGCGCGCAGAAAAAAGCGAGCGCGCGTTAGTCCCTATATGGCGCTGAATCCCTCGCTGAATCCCCGCCTCCAAAACGAGTGGGTTGCTTTTGGGGGGGGGGGCTTTTCGGGTGGGTCGCCGCCGCCCCTTTCCCTGCGGGATGAGGTAATGCGGGGCTCCGATTGGTCCGGGGGGCGGCCGGAGAGGGGCGCTCCCTCCCGCGGCTATAACTCCCCGCCGCCGCCGCCAGGAGCCCGGAAAGCGCCAGGCTGGTTTGAAAACGCGCACGGCCGGGAGAGGAGTCCTGCGGGCAGGCTGTCCCCACACCCAGCAGGAGGGAGAGCGGGGAGAGGCGGCAAAAGTTGGGGTTTTTTATTATTATTATTATTATTATTATTATTTTGCAAGCGGTCTCCCTCCACCTCCTCCCTTTGCCTCCCCGGTCCTTGCCCAACTCTGGAGCATCCGGCAGCATGTCTGGGTGGGCGCTGAGCCTTTTGGCGCTGCTGGGCAGCTGGAGCTTGAGCGACTGGGTGGCGGAAGCGTGCACCTGCGTCCCCATTCACCCCCAAGATGCTTTCTGCAATTCGGACATTGGTAAGTTGGCTTTCCCCCTCCCCACCCCCCCACTTGTACCCCCTGAGACTGGGTGAGTCCGGCTTTGCTGTGGAGCTGTGGCACAGGCGAACACACGAAGCTGCCTTCTACTGACTCAGACCCTTGGTCCATCGGAGTCAGCACTGTCTGCTCAGACCGGCAGCGGCTCTCCAGGGTCTCAGGCGGAGGTCTTTCCCATCACCTACTTGCCTAGTCCCTTTAACTGGAGATGCCCGGAGTTGAACCTGGGGCCTTCTGCACGCCAAGCAGAGGCTCGACCACTGAGCCACAGGGTTGGATTGAATGTCGCACGGCTTAAGTTTACTGAAGTGGGACAGTGCAGGAGCGTGGAGCAGGAGAGATGATCCACACTCTCAGTGGTGTTGGATTGTTATAAATCATAATAAAAAGAGTCGGCCACCTAACACACTTTGGGGGCCCGGTCACTGTACTTCACACACGCTTGCGCAATCTTTCTTGTACACATGGGAACGGCGCGCCTATTTAGTTCCTGTGGCATTATGTTTACCGACATCTAGAAAGATCCATGCTACTGTATGGGTTTGTGATGACTGGGGTGAGTTTGGGTGGGGGGATTAGAAAAAGGCAGCTTCAGAGTGTGAATGGGGAAGCTAACTGCTTTAAGGATTTGACTAATTCCATACAAAGAACACAGAATAATTGACTTCTAGATGTACTGGTCCTTCACTGCTCTGCCCAGTGAGTCTGCTTGCCCATCTTGCAAATGAGATGCAGGTGATATACAAAAAATATGCAGGTGATATGCAAAAAATACAGCAGTTAATTTCAGTTATGTATGTTTGTGAATCCTTTTTTTTCTAGCTTCAGACATCAGAGTATGCCTCTTGACCTTGGGAAACAGTGTGTTGGATCCCACCAGCATTTCACTCAATCTCCTCCAATTCCTCCCAGCCCCTTTTCCACATGGCTTTTGTTCATGCATGTCCCGTGGTCGTTGGGCTGGTCAAAGGGGATCCCTCGATCCCTTTTTGTTAGCGGGAAAGCTGGTTGGATCCAACCCACATACGTACAGTATGCTAAGGAAGAGAGAACAAGTTTTAATGGTGCAGTTGTGAGTGCTTTGTGATATTTTCCTTCTCAAAGGGGTTTTCTTATGGGCACTCACCAACACAATCCGATTCTTCGTTTAAGATGGAGCTCATTAACCCATCATCCCTTATTCTGCATTGCTATTATTTCAGGGCTTTTGCGGCAACCATTCATGCAGCATTTATCACTTGGAAGTCTGTTGTATAATTTTAAAAAGTGTCTGCTCTTATGCCCACACTCAGAGGACTGGCAGAAGTTGTCCCCATTAGGCCACCGTCTGCTGAGTGATAAAAAAGTTGAATGGTCCTAAACTGGTTTCTCCTTAGTTCTGGTACTGCTGGTATGAATCTCCTTTTACATGTACCACGGCCACTCAGATTTCAGCTACAGCTTGCTCCCATACTGCTGGGGGGAATCTGTGCAAAGGTATGCGCTTCCTCTAACAGTGTATTTGGTAGAACACACAAGCACCACCCAACCCTTGGGAAGATCCATTGCTTGTGTGGCAAGCTAAGCATGCTATTAGTGTGGCAGAGCTAGCATAGAGGCAGTGCTGACTGCAATAGCTGAGAAACGTATAAATGTTTTTTTTTGGGGGGGGGGGGATATTTGATATTTTCATGTGCCAGAAGGCAGATTGATGTCTTATCCTGCACTGGAGCTGATATTTTTTGATGGGAATAGAAAGGGCCATTTACCTCTAGTTCTGGTAAGAAATATAAGTTACTTTAACCTCTGCTATTCCAATGCTTTACTGGGGGGGGGGGACGATTCTCAGTCTCAACCATGAAAGAGTTACTAAAACCATAAAATATTCTCCATAAAGATATCCTGCCCAAAGCAATAGGTTCATATTAGTTAATGCTGGCCCTGAGTAGTGGGATGAATGAAAGTGTGTTTTTAGTAATTTAATTGCTGGTGCAGAGTATCTGGTCCCCCTCCATAAGGCACTGGAGTATTTTTTTTGTAGCAGAGGTGAAAATAACTTAAAATTCTTACCAGTGTTATTTCTTTGGGGGAAGCACTTCCCTACCAGCATCCTATAGTTGTTCAACGATTTGTTTATTTTAATTATCTAGCTAAGTTTTTTTTAAAATGAAGGGTTTTGCTTTATAGTTTTCAATGTTATGTTTTATTGTGTTATTTTGTAAGCCACCATGGGCAGGTTCCCCAGGATAGGCGGCATTAAAATTCCACAAATCAATAAATAAACTGCCTGTACTGGCCGACTTTCTCCCCCTATAAAGTAGTCACCCAGCAATTCCTCTGGAAAAGTTATTTGAAGAAATCCAGACAAAGAGAGGTTTTTTTTTTAGCTAAATACACTTAGTCTTGCCTAGTTTAGGTAGTATATCAGGTGCTGAAAGCCAAGAAAAATGTTGTATGTTAAAAGCGCTGGGTGGGCTGCAGTTTAACTCAAGCAATTATAGACTGAAAAATTGTGTAAGGTGGTGTCGTGCTAGAGGATCCCTGTTGAGTAGCTGGAACAACTCACAGTTCACTGAAAGATTTTTACTGCTGCAGCTTTCTTTGCTTTGTACAAGTAGGCGTATCAGCTGCCAATGCCAACGTGAACTGGTCTGTTTCATGAAACAACATGTTTGGGAAGCCAGCTCATCTGCTTCTACCTTGCCACTTGCCTGTAATTCACTGTCATGCCAAAGAATGTAAGTTTCTCTTGCTCCCATAAATGCTTTGGCTATTGACTAGGATCCCTTGTTACTACATCCGGATAGGCCTTTTCTCTTGCTTTGTTAATGATTGTGAGTCTAAAACACACACTCCTATTGATACCTTCTGGAAACATGCATCATGTCAGAAGGCAATGCAATAAAGGCCTTTTGTTGTGGTTTTCGCCTGCATTTATATCAGTGCTTTAGATTGGACTCAATGTTGGCAAAGGTCTTGAGTACTGTCCAGTCAATATTATAAATCTCTATGTCCCATGGTTTTCAGTGTGGGAGAGAGGTACACCCTTAACTTGTCGACTGTAATGAATGGTGCTTTCTCCTTGCTAAAACAAAATTCCCAACAAATAGTTTACAGGACGAGGTGAAGATTTGCTAAGTTGGCCCATAAAAAGATGTTATGATAAGTACCTATGACAGCAGCAACCCAGGCCAGGTTTAGAATAGCGCCAAATTAGGGTTGCCAAAAGCCTGGAGAAAAAAGTATCCTGTCCTTTTAATAGAAGCTTAATTGGATGTTGTTTACTGGGTGATGACAATTACCTCCATGCCATGAAAAGCTTCAGCTGCCCATTTCTACACGTTTCTGTTAAAGAGACAGGACATTTTTCTCCAGGTCTGTTGGCAACTGTTTACATAAGAATGGTGGGTTTTTACTCTTTGTTTTAATCAGTGCAAAAATGCCCATAGAAACCTTCCTGTACAAGGGTTTTTCATGGGCTCAAACTTAGATGTAGCAGATCCTAGAGGAAGAACTACTTTCTTGCCTCCAGCCTCGGTCCCTGGATGTCTTTTCATCTATAGACATACATTAGTGAACTCCAGTTCAGAGTTGGGGCATCAGTCCATTTACAACAGGGTCTCCATTCATTTGCAACAGTGCATAAGAGACAGCATATACATCTTAAAACAAACATTTCCTATATTAAAGGGCCAGTTTCTGAAGACCTTGGTTAAACTTGTCAAGTCCATGATTCTGTAAAGGCAGAATAAGGGCTCTAAAAGGCCAAGTGCTTAGTTAAAGGAAGAACTCTGCCAGCATCTCTTTAGTAAACACTGCCATGCTTCTCATAAGCCAAAGGGGGAAGAATTGGATACAGATTTCTAGCTGCTGAAGAGTTAAGTGTTACCATGGTGAGCTACAGCCGTGTACTAGTTCAGTGTTTAGACAGAGTAAACTACATGCTGGTTTATAAAATGCCTTATGTGTATGTTTGTGTGTGGGGAGAGAAGTAATGGGGCCTGGCAGCGCGTTTTTATGGCCCGTCGTACTCAAATGTTAACCCTTTAAAGGGAGGGGTTACATGTAGCGAGGGATGGTGCTTGGGACAAGGCTGCCAGGAGAGATCTATTGAGACGGCTTTTTGCAACTCTGCAAGTAAATGAACTAGTAAGATGGCAGCCTGGAAAGGATTTACAGTATTTGTTTTTTAAAGCAAACGCTAACATGGGGCTTTGGGAGCGACTGAAGAAAACTCGTGCACCTTGCAAGCAAGCCCTTGCATAAACTCCTCCGCCAGATGAGCTCATTCATTCCTCTACATCATTTGGCACAGGCCTGCTATACCGGTGCCAAGCTGGATCTGGACTCATCTCCAGCCCCTCCCTGCCCTGATTGCTTCTTCCCAGTTACACTCTGGAAGTTTGTTCAGATATTTGTTATACCAAATCACAAGCAGCATATCATCGGGCAATACTGCCACCCCTCCCTTCCCCCTCCCATTTGCTTGGACCATTGCTGGTTTGTCTCCTGTCATTTACAAAGTAATTTGACTCTCTGTAGAATTGTGATCTTCATCTGCTACAGGTCAATGGGGTCAGCTTACTTTTGGGGTCCCTTTTTCCAGGATAAAAGAAAGTGGTTGAGACCCCTTAATTTTTCTTAACCCTTACATAAACTCGAGCGTATAAATAACAAAGAGAGGTTAAAGCCAGTTCAAGCATAGTTATCCCAGTGTAACTGATCAAGTATCCAGTTTAGGGCTCCTGCCTGTGGTCATTCAGTAAACCAGCAAGGGGACAGTGGGCCTGTAAAAAATGGTACTTGATTTGGTGATTACATATTTATCCCAGGTACACTGTCCTTCCCACCTCTTTTTTATCCTCACAACAACCTTCTGAAGTAGGTTAAGCTGAATTGACTGGCCCAGGGTCATTCAGTAATCTTTCATGGCATACTGGGGATTTGAACTCAAGTTTCCTTAGCCAATATGTCATACCCAGACTCAGATTGCATCAGAACATTGACTTTTATTGCATCTCCTGCATCTCCTTTTCATCCATATTTTACTATATGCAGTGGATTTTCTTCAGTGATTAAGCATTCAAAACTGTGATCCTTCCCCTGTAGCCCTGACATTTTAAGAGTCCAGAAAGGCCTCTATTATATGGTTTTGCCACATGTACCATGGCCCTGAGTAAAGAACACAAGAAAGGCCATGCTGGATCAGACCAAGGTCCATCAAGTCCAGCAGTCTGTTCACACAGTGGCCACCCAGGTGCCTCTAGGAAACCCACAAACAAGACAACTGCAGCAGCATTATCCTGCCTGTGTTCCAAAGCACCTGATATAGCAGGCATGCTCCTCTGATACTGGAGAGAATAGGTATGCATCATGACTAGTATTCATTTTGAGGAGTAGCCATGGATAGCCCTATCCTCCACAAACATGTCTACTCCCCTCTTAAAGCCTTCCAAGTTGACAGCCATCACCACATCCTGGGGCAGTGAGTTCCACAATTTAACTATGCTCCTTTGTTAGCATCTGTCTTGCAATGTTTCTGTCTCCTTATTCAGTAACTTGTACTACAGTCCTGCACGCATTAGGAGTCTCTTATATTGGACTTGCTGAGACCTCCTTCAGGGTAATTTGGATATCCCAAGCTGGGAGACTGGAAAAAGCTTTCTGAAAAATGCAAAAGAATGTAGTGGTGCAAGAGTACCCTGTGAACACGACAAAACAGTTTTGCTGCTTCTGCCCTGCACAGATCCCCCTCTTTGTTTTTATATGTGGACTTCAGACAGGAATAATGGACACAAATGCTTTGTCTCCCCTTGACAAAGCCGTGATCATTCCAGCAGACATGTACTTTTTTTGTTGCATTTGCTGCACTTTTTGCATGAGAAGCAGTAACTTTTCAGATCGCTGAATGTGACATTACTGTGGGGCAGAGAGAAACACCCTCTTTCTCCACACTCACTACTTCTGCCAAAATGTTATACATATCTCACTTAATTTCATCTGCTATCGACCCAGGTTACACTGGACAGAAAAATGTCCCTTGGCTACTCCATTTCCCCAACCTTCCTGACTAAAGTTTGAATAAAATTTAAGCATGAGCATATGTCTCAAGGCATTCTCTGAGGTAACCGGGTGGATATCATTGTCTCCCTTTTGGAAAGGTTTGTTTGAAATCTTGATTCTTGGCACAATATATATCTGGACGTAAAAATCCCTCCCTCCCCATCCCAGTCCATATTGCTTGCTAACATCTGCATTCAGCACACCACCTGTGTCGTCCATGATTTGTTTACCAATGTTCCTACTCCTAGATTAATATGCTTCCAGTAAACATGTACAGCTTGCAAGATAGTTACACTCCATCTAGCTTGGAATCCTTTGCCTCCAGGAAGCACGTTTTTGCTAGCGATAACATTCCCATGAAAACTTCGGATGGTAATTAGTCCATATGAAGCTCACCGTTTCCATCCTAAACAGAGTTACATCCTTCTAAGCCCACTGAAGACAATAGATTTAGAAAGATGGCACAGTTTGGGTCACATCACAGGTGGTATCTCTAGACTCAGGTGTTACGAGAGATGCCTACAGGCTCCTGTTCGGTGGCAAAACACATTGGGGGAATGGTGGCAGATGGTGTAGTGGCTGAATGACAGCTACAGAGGCTGGCTCCAGGGTTTCAGAGTACTTGCTGCCCTGTGGAATTGCTTACTAGTCGAAATGGTTTTCTTCCAAAACTGTAATGGCCTTTACATGTATTGCAGGATTACATAATGAAGGGTTCTGCTGGTATCTAGTTACTGCTGCACATTCTTATGCCAAATCTCCTGTGGGAAGTAAACTCCCAAAGAACTCAACTTCAGCAGAGAGCCAGACGTTGTACCCTTGCCTCACAACGTTTTTACTTCTGACTGGCAAGGGTTTGCCTTCGTTTTTCTTTTTTCTGTACTACATTTCTATACTGCTTTTCTTTATTGCTCCAAGCGGGTCACAGTAAAAACAAACAAATTAAAAACTAACCCGGAACCTGACCAACTAAAACACTAACACAACTAAACACTAAAACCATTTACATTAGCTCTCAGTCTTTTTCTCTCCTTAACTCAAGAAACCAACCACCATGTAAACTGAGGTAATTCATGTGAGGAATCTGAAATCTGTTTACAAACCTGCATACGAGGTAGAGCAAAAAGGTTCTTTAATGTCAAATGTTAGGTCTTCAGATGTTATAAAATCCACCTAAAATGAACTACCTTCAGTTCTCAAGGCTGTGTGTGTGTGTGTGTGTGTGTGTGTGTGTCTGTCTGTCTGTCTATCTATCTATCTATCTATCTATCTATCTATCTATCTATCTATCTATCTATCTATCTATCTATCTATCTCTCTGTGTGTATATATATATGTGTGTGTGTGTGTGTGTAAAAAAATGTATACACACATGGCCTTGAGAACCCCAGGTTTTGTTACATATACAGCATTTCCTCCTTGATAAAATACAGAAGAGCGACTTGGTTGGCCCTAAACAGTTGCTCTGGAGAGATATAAAAAAGGAAACTAGGAAGGGACCTACAATAATATACGGGACAGGAATTGAGTTAAAAAAGGCAAAGAATTGTATTTCCATGCACTGAGCTCCACCCTAAGGGGCTGATGTAGCAAAATCCTGATCACTTTCCTCATTACCGTGCAGTGGGTGGCCCACCTTGCATGGCCTTTTTAATGTGTTCATAATCATCTTAATTAAAACTAACGTTCAGTTTGAAATAAAACAGCACCCAACAGTTTTTCCTCAGCTAAACCCAGTGAGTTTGAAGTTCACACCTTAAGCTAAGCATGTGGAATTCAGTTTTCCTGTCTGTACAAGACTTCAAAAGATTCAAGAACAGAGAGAAACCAAAAAATTTAACCGTGTCTTGTTTTATGCTCTCATCCCCCAGCACACCACAACTACTTTGTGCCAAGCAGGATTAGGCTCCCCTGATCCTTACTGTCTCCAGCAATACAGTAATGACTGCTTTGAAGGCCCCAGGGCCAAAATGCAGCTTCTTGAGGGGTAACAACTGCCCCTTCCCCCCACTGCCAGCCCAGAAGGAAGTGAGGTGTGTGGAGAATTGGCTGTACTAATGGGTAGGGTTGCCAGGACCCTCTTTGCTACCTGCAAGAGGTTTTTGGGGTGGAGCCTGGGGAGGACAGGGTTTAGGGAGGAAAGGGACTTAAATGCCATAGAGTCCAATGGCCAAAGCGACCATTTTCTCCAGGGGAACTGATCTCTATCCACTGGAGACCAGTTGTAATAGCAGGAGCTCTCCAGCTAGTACCTGGAATTTGGCAACCCTACTAATGGGACTTGTCACCAATCCAATTTGGAGGGCAGGGGAGAAGTCTGGCCCACCACTTCCCATCCCAACCTTAGAGTGAGCCTCTTGTAAAATTATTTGCTGGTCAGGGCTTAGCAACACTTTAGAGCCGGCAGCTAAAGAACTGCCTGGTAAGTTCAAAACAATGGGTTAGATCCTCTGAAGCATGAATGTGAGGTGTTCATGGAACAAATCTCTCCCCCAACACTTGAGTCTGCAGCTTCCTGCATTTCCTGAAATGCCTCCCAGGAAAATTAGGGGACCCTCAGGAACAGACAAGGATGTGGTTCAGGGGCTGTAGTGAAAAGGGGGAATTGGCAGAAATCACCAGTCTTCTCCAGGGAGGTGATTTCTGCTGATTTCCCCCCTTCAAGCTGTGTGGAATCCCATTCTTCTCAAGAATCCCTGGTCAGTCAGGAGCAGCTGAGGTGTGTGTGTGAAAAAGTAGGGAGAGGTTCCTTCTAAGAACTCCTTCATGCTTCATAGGATCCAACCCATTGTATGTAACTGAGCACCCCATCCCACTGCGTTCCCTCTTGGCTTTGCTACCCCTTTAGGATTGCCAGATCATAAGACCACAGCCATTACTTAATCCTTAACTAGAAGGGTTATCTCTCAGCAACTTGGAGTCACAAAGGGGCCAGCCCTCTCTAGGTCTAGTGGTGTTGTTCCCCTTTGGTTCCTCTTCCCCTTTTGCCACTGGCCTTTTTGCACCTGTGTACATTATCTAATTTTCATTTCAGTGGAGCACCGAGCTCCTTCAATGGTGCCCATGTGAAGTTTTAATCCCAGCCATACTTTCTTTTTCACAGAAGCTGGATACAAACGTTTGGTTGCTGACAGCTTTGTTCCCCAAGCAGCTGGAGTGTTCTTGGACCCCAATTGGTGCCAGAGGCACACAACAATATAAATGATACTTTGGCTGGTGGGGAGTTATCATTATCTCAACGGATATACATACAGATTGTTGTCTGAGACTATGGGAGACAAGGAGCCTTGATAGATGGACAGTTAGATTCAATGTCAGTAGCACCTTAGAGACCAACAAGATTTTTGGGGTATACTCTTTTGAGAGTCAAAGCTCTCTTCATCAGATATGAGTAGGAATGGAGATTATACCCCCTCGACTTGAATCTAACTGTTCTACTACAGACCAACACGGTTACCCTCTGGAACTATCTTAGTCGATGGAGTCACACCAACATCTCTAATGTTACCTGTAGGGCTTGCAAACTGTCAACTGAACCTGTGTCTGAGAATTATGACAAGACAATACTGACCTGACAAGATTTCCTTAGATGAGAAATTTAATTTAGAAACTGTGGTCCACAGTCTTCTGATAGGTGCAACGATAAAAATCTAGACTGAACTGAAATCTGACTCACTTCAGGTTAGGTGGCAATGGAAATCAATTCACTAATGGCTGACAGGAACTTTTCATTCAGTATCACATTTTATAAGCAGTTGTAATGAGCAACCACTTTTAAATATCCTCCTTAGGACACCTGGGACTATTTCATCCTTCATGTAAACAGGTGCCACAGTACAAAAAGTAGATTTCGTCCTATAAATTTGGCCCAGGAGCTAGAGTTGTGTGCTGAGGGAGAACAGATGTAAGCAATAAGGAATGTGGGGATTGCACCGTAATTGTGTTTGATATTTTTTATGATTTTAAGAATAATTCTGCAGGTGAAGAAGAAAATTTCAAACCAATAGTTGAAAAGTAGTCAACTCTGCTTCCTAATGTGACATTTCTCCGTCCTCAAGGCAACAAAGTTCAATACATTAAATGACACGGATTAACGACAAAAAATGTAAGATACTTTGCACAACCGTGATGATTTTATATACTTGGAATTCTTGCTGTTGGCGGTATAAGGTTCCAGAATGAGACAAAGGTCTCTTGAGTTCTGTAGCAACAAAATAAATGTTGACCATAGTCCAAATTCCTGATGCTGTTTACATAAGTCCTTTCTAAAAAAGAAATAGGGCTTAGAGAATAAGTCACAATAAACAGCTCAGAGAAGCTTGCGGTAAAACCTCAGCAAAAGTCTGTATTAATACATAACTAACAGTCACCTTGACCTTATTCTTCTAGCAAGATGTGAACTGGAAAATACAAGCACTGACCAGTATGATGCATAATTGGACCATGAATGGGGAGACCAGATTCAAATTGCCACTCAGCTTTAAAAGCTGATTGGGTGACCTTGGCCAGTTGTTATATCTCAACATAATTTGCCTCACAAGGTTTCTATGAAGGTAAATGGGTATGTGTGGATCTATGTATCTTTGAGCTCCTTGAAGGAAGGGCAGCATAAAAAAATGTGATAGATGGGATCAACATAATGATAGGCATCCTTCTTCTTAACTAAAGTACACCTGCCTTGCACCCGATACAAGTTCTGTTTTCCCAGTTGACTCACAGAAATGCCATGCTTGATCAGCTAGGCAGTCATCTGTGCAGATCCATCTCTAGCATACATAACGTGTGTTGGAATCCTGTTTTATAGGCAAGAAACAAAAAACAGTTTCACTTACTGTAACTGTTGTTCATCTGGTGGCCTTCTATGCAGGCACACATTGGGACTGCGCAGGCACAGGCCAGCCACGGATAAGATTTGTCAGAAGACCACCAGATGAACAACAGTTACAGTAAGTGAAACTGTTTTCCATCTGCGTGGCTTCTATGCAGTCCCACATTGGGAGAGTACCAAGCTCACTTACCAGGATGGCGGGTGTGGGACCGTCACCGAAATAACGACTGCAAGACGGCACGTCCCACTGCTGCCTCTCTAGATTAATCCACGTCGACCGCATAGTGCTTCATGAATGTGATAGAAATCAGTTCCCCTGCAGAAAATGGCCGCTTTGACGATTGGACTCTATGGCATTGAAGTCCCTCCCCTCTCCAAACCCTGCCCTCTTCAGGCTCCGCCCCCCAAATCGCCAGGTATTTCCCAACTCGGAGCTGGCAATCCTACATAGGGCAGCAGCTGCCCTCCTCGCCCCTCCCCCCCGGTTATGGCCCTGCTCCCACCAGTCAAGTAATTAAAGCTCTTGCTTAATTAATCTATTGTAGTATTAAGACATGCACCCCTAGTTTCAGCCTATGGTAGC
Source organism: Euleptes europaea (assembly GCF_029931775.1). Lineage (NCBI taxonomy): Eukaryota > Metazoa > Chordata > Lepidosauria > Squamata > Sphaerodactylidae > Euleptes > Euleptes europaea. The sequence continues at coordinate 98,367,953 of NC_079314.1, forward strand.
TATTCATCCAAATAGTAGCTATTTGTAGTAAATAGCCTTAGCTATTTCTGGTAAATTACTCTTAGCCACAGTAGAGATAGGAGCCCTTTTGGTGGGACATTTTGCAAGTATTAATAATAATGATAGATCTCACATAGACGTTGGTCGTCCTTCAGCTTATCTGCCTCACAGAATCATAAAATGCTGATTGTTCCCCAGAATATGCAATAAGTCTCAATGTGAAACATGGATTAACGCTGAGGCCTGGCGGTGTGTACAGAGTAGCTTTATATGGTACCTGCGTAACACTGGGCCTAAGCTCTAGATGAGGCGGTCTTTCTTTCACTTTCAGGAGCGCTAATCTCACTCAAGTAATCCTTTTATGAAATAAATAGGGTGGGAAAAAAAGAATTCCTTAATGCCTGTTCTCCAACAAGATCCCGAGGAAACAGCACATTTGTCTGAAAGTGGTGCAGACCTAATTGTGGGGAAACTAGGCTGAAAAGAATTAGCATGCTATATTCATGAAAAGAAAGCGGCCAGGATGTATCAGAAAAACCGAAAAAGGCTAAAGTTACACCCACAACAGGTTTTTGAGATCTGGGCCAAAGCAAAACGCAAACTCCACATTTTCCTTGATGTACACTCACTATGAGGCATTCTGTGGAAATGCCATTAGGGGTTTTTGTTCTACATTGAAAGCTGAATCTCATTTAGAGCAGGGGTCCCCAAAGTGGTGCCCAACAACATCTTTCTTTGGTGCCTGACAAGTGCTTTTGGAAAGTTGGTGTTGCCTGGTGGAGCTCTTGCCCAGCAGGGCTTCTGACTGGCCACTGGAGATCCGATTGGCTGTGCAGATTTTTAAAAAGTTGCTTCTGCGTAAACCACAACTACAGTACGAAGATCTTCTCTGTATGATGGAAGGTATGCTGTGCATACACCAGAAAATATATTGTTAAAGAGTTACTATTAGAGTTATGCATAACCTCACTTCCTGACATTTTGTGGGTGGCTCTGCCTCTTGTGTACGCCATTTTGAGGTTGCGCCCATCACCCTGTGTCAAAATTGCAGAAGTACCCACAGGCTGAAAAAAGTTGGGGATCCTTGATTTAGAGGATGGGAGGAGGATAGAAAGGGAACTCAGTGGCCTAGCAGTCCCAAAGATCTTAGCTGTCTTAGCTGCTGAGAAATTCTGAGAATGCTATTGACCCTCTTTTGACTTTTCTCAAAATCTCACAGATGATTTTCCTAAAAAGGAACCCCAACATTCAATTTGAATTTCACTTTAGCTAAAACTTCAGTAGTAACTCTAACTGATACCATCCCATACCTATGAGATGAAATGCACACCTGTACATTACACAAAACAGTAAGAACATAAGAAAAGCCATGCTGGATCAGACCAAGGCCCATCAAGTCCAGCAGTCTGTTCATATAGTGGCCAACCAGGTGCCTCTAAAACCCGCAAACAAGATGACTGCAGCAGTGTTATCCGGCCTGTATTCAACAGCACCTAATACAATGGGCACTCTCAATTGATACTGTAGGGAATAGATACACATCATGACTAGTATTCATTTTGACTAGTAGCCATGGATAATCCTATCCTCCACGAACATGGCCGCTCCCCTCTTAGAGCCTTCTAAGTAGCTCATCATAGTGGCAGAACTTTACGTCTGAGCTTCCCATAGGCTCATCTGTGACTTATAAGAAGGTTGAGTATGTGAACAAGCCTTTCTCCCAGTGAAGGGTGTCATGATGGGAACTGTAACATTTCTTTCTCTGCCAAAGGAAAGTGGTCCTTTGTGGCAGAACGACTGGGATTCTTCTCATCTTTTGGATAGCTATGACCAAACTATGGGAGTAATAGTGTATCGAACAAGAAAACCCCATGTGCTCAAACGGAGGCATAAGCTTAAGGAGCAAGCAAGAATGGTATACTCCCTGTGTAGGTAATATGTCGTTTCTCCACCAGGAAAGCTATGGAAACAGCAGTAATGTTATGTAAACAGAAACACCAACCATTGTTTTGTGTCAACATACCACATGTGGGAACATACCACATGTGGGATACATACCACATGTGGGATACAACATACCACATGCGGTAACAGAAAAACAAATGGCAACAACTGTAGGCATACATCCCAGCCACTCCATGCAGGTATTATGTATGTTCATGTTGTTCATAATAACAATGGCTGCAAGAATGGTGTGAAATGGTCTAATCAAGCTCCCTGAATTGCTTACAGATTCCACTGTCTTGCAAGATTGGAAATATGGCTGCTTTCCCTTGAACTATAGTGTGAGAGACAGGAAATTGGGAGACAAGGCTAGGAAATCATATGAGGGGACAAATGGGAAGGCCACCTTTGGCAGGAGAATGTGGAACTTAGCAGAAATCCCATGAAGAACTTTGCCCACATATCAGTGCATCATATATTCTTGAGTTTGCCTGGAGTTGTGTAAAGGAAATACGTTTTCCTTTGATTGCTTGTGTCATCACTTAAGTGGTTAAAATCAGCCAGGAGAAATAAATTAGTTAGTGGCTGGACAGAGAAAAAAACCCACCAGATGGAGAAAAATAAATAGTTCTACCTGACTGTGCAAGAGGGGAAGTGACTACTGTGGAAAGGTAATAGGTATTTAAGTTGGAAAGCCAAGCGGATATCTGGGTTAAACCAACCATTCTCCGTAACACTGCTACATCCCCTTTCTCAGGGGAAAAACGTTTCCAGACCTGGCCTTGTGGTTTGGCCCCTCATATACTTTCCAATCCCTCTCATTCAATTTTCTGTTTCCTGCCTACCATTTCTGACAGTGCTATAAATACAATTTTTGCCTCCCTTTCTGCTGCCCTGAAATTTGTACTCAGTGGATTAAAGCCGCAGTCCTATGAACACTAATTTTGGGAGTCAGCCCCATGGATTCCCAAATAAGCAAGCACAGGATTGGGTTGTACTTTTGTCAGTCTATGGGCACTAAGAGGGAAGTAAGCCTCATTGAGTTGTGTGATTTACTTCTGAGTAGACTCGCATAGGACTAGCCTGTATAGACGGCCAGCCTGATAGCCTTCTTGGCACCGGATTAGTTTCTAAACTAGATATCAGGCTCCACCACTCGATCGAGTGGCTCCTGAATTTTTATTTTTAGATCATTTTTGCAAATAATCTAAACTAATAAATACCTGGCTCACAAAATTCAAAGATACCTATGCATCAGCCAGCCTCCAGATGTGGAAAAATATTTCAGATTCCTAGGCACCATCAGCAGATTTTTAGGAGAGCTGGCGTCCAGGTTTCCAGGACTTTTCCAGCCCTAAAAAATGTGTTACAAATGCAACTAAATCAAGGCCTATTCATGAAGCTTTTAACATTAAAAAAACCCCAAAACGTATTAACACCAGAGTCTTACAGATCACCTCAATGATCCAGTATCTCTGTTTAATCCATAGCCCTTTGCATTACAGTTGTACATTTTTAATCCCAATCATATTTTTGTTTAGAAAATGATGGTTTGGGTTGTCTTTTAGAGAAAAGACTGGGAGCTCAACCAAGGGAAAAGAAAACTTACAAGATAAAAGGTGGTTTGGTGCATTTCTGTGGTGATTTACAGTATAATGGGTGGGGGGAGCAGAAAGTCTGCTTTGTTAGTAACTGAACCGTGATTTTCTCTATGGACAAAGTTTGCTTTTGTTTGTTTCCAGAGGAATTTTCTGAAGCTTAACAGCACAGCAAAGTTAAGCACATCAATACTTTTTAGTTCATGCACAGCTTGAACCAATATGCATGGCATACAGCATCTGTCTCCTTCCTGATTCATATTTCAAAAGACATATGTGTTCCTTAAATCATGCTGTAAAACAATAATCAGGTACTTCCACGTTATTCTGAATGAACGCTTGGTGACAGAGTCCTTTGTGGGCCATTCAGGTGCTTCATCCATATCCTTCCATGGACCATTTCAAGCATGGTATTTATAGCAATAGCAGACCTGTGTGTATGTCTAGATGGGGATGGTGTAACAAAACTCAATAAATATGTTCCTTCCTCTGATGTGTTCCTGAGGTGCCCACTTCCTTCTGCCTGCTCTAGTCTATTTTAAAGTTAAACCATCAATATGTAATATTTTTGTCTGCCCGTATCCTTAGGAAGCTGCATGGAGATACAGTCTGCGGTTCCCAGCAAAATTAATTTAGTTTTAATTCATTATGTCTCTTTAATAGAAACTTAAAGTATGGAAATGGGCAGCTGAAGCCTTTCATGGCATGGAGGTAAATAACATCACCTGGCAAATAACATGTCAAGCTTCTCTTAAAGGGACAGTATGTTTTTTTCCTTCTGGCAGTTGGCAACCCTACTTATTACCCTTCTTTCCAGGACAGCCAACTTAAAAAGACAAGCCTGCAGTGAAATCCTCAGCAGAGTTACACCCCTCAAAGGTTGCACTCATAAAGGCATTTTCCTGGGAGTAAGCTCCATTGAATAACATGAGACATACTTCTGAGTAGATCTGCTTGGGATTGCTCTCTAAGTCTATTGAAGTCAATGAGTGTAACTCTGCTTAAGATCGTACTGTTACCCAATTTTGCTCCCATTAAATCCTGATCCAGTCCATCAAATAATATTATGAATATAAAGAGTACTAGTCCGATTGCTCTCAGCCTTTTAAAGGACCCTTTAGCGTCTAGCTTGATGATAAGTTCTGGAGGACTTGAAACCTTGTACACTGTTCTGTATCATTTTCATTAGTTTTAAATGGTATTACGTGGATTTTATTTTTGGATTGTTCTTTGGACCGACATGGCTACTTGGAACTTCTATCTGTTTCAATCAAACATGTTTCTAAGACGTAAAATAAATCCTTGAAACAAAACAATAAACGTGCTTGATATTTATTTACAACATTTCTAATCCACTTTCTTCACAAGACTCAAAGCGGGTAAATAAGAATATACATTTGTGCATGATTAGAATCTCCCCCACCCACTACTAAGAAATTGTAACAAGGCCCCTTCCCTACACTGAACTCTACAGTGAGAGCAGCAACATAACCTACTGTAGCACTGCTCTCACAGCATCCCTGGCACCTGTGCCCCCTTCCAACAGGGGTGTATTGGCCATTAAGGCCACTGGGGAATGTTCTGGTGGGCGAGGGACCTGGGGCGCTGCCTCTCCTACACACATTGGGGCCACCCTGCTGCCAAGCAAAAAGCAGCCTTTGCCCCACACGAGGCAGGCACGAGCAACTCCTCAGCTCCACGGAATCCTCCCTTCCTCATTTCCCCCTCCAGGGCAGGAGAGTGGCAGGGCTGTTTTCCCCTCCCCATCTGCCCCTGCCCTCCAATCAATGTGATGCCCCTTAATGGCCCCATATTAGCCATGCCTAGGATGTCGAGATGACATCACGGAACTGCTTCCCCTACAAAGAGTCAGTAGGCTGTCAACGACAGTTCATAGCCCCTCTAGCTCAGTACCTCCCTTGCCAGTCATTTGGAGGGCTTGCACATAGAACTCACAGGGAATGGGCTGCCCTAGGAAAGCATGTGTGTCCCACCGTGGTAATGGTGCTTCCTCCCACTGTTTTCAAAACCTCCACGTAATGGGTCTTGTGTGGTGGGATCAAGGTTTGTGTGCAGACGCATGGACGAGAAACAGTGGACTGGGGGCCACGCCCTGCTCTCGTTAATGATTTTCCAACAGTCTTACCTCTCTGTACCTTTCATTTTAGAAATCCAGTCCTGGCAGTGACCCAGTACATTGTTTTGCTGGGCTGCGCCTCTTTTGAAGGGTCAGAATGGTGAAAAGGGAAGGGTTCACTGGCATTCTTTACACCTCAACAAAGTGTACCACCAAAGCAAATCCAATCCTGCCGATATGTACAGCATTTTAAACTCATACAAAGATTTTTATATCTAGGTTTGCCACTGAAATTCGGATCGAATATTGTGTGTCTGTCATTTTCCAGTGCCAACTTGATATTTCTAGCAGCCATTCCAAAATCATCCTTGAAAGGGGCATTATGTAGTCTCCTGGTAAACTGCATTCTTGCAATGTTTCAGCCTTTCAGTGCCAAGCCATCTGCATTCTTCCAATATTTTTGGCCTCTCTGCACTGTACTTTAAACCCTGCCTGCCAATCAATCATAGTATTTTATAAAAATTAAATCACCTTTAGTCCTGTGCTATTTTAACAAATGCCTTCAAACTATCTTTATTCTCATGAAACCAAATGCTTGTGTGCATGGTAGGACTGCTGAGCCTGGGTTGCGGAACACCCGGAGAGCATGGGGAGAGAAGAGTTTGGAGAAGTAGGGAACCTCAGCAGGGTATAATGCCATAGAGTCCACCCTCCAAAGCAGCCATTTTCACCTGGGGAACTGATCTCTGCTGTCTGGAGATCAGTTGTAATTCCAGGAGATTGAAGGGCTGCCACTTAGAGGAGGGCAGGGAGCTGTTCCTGTTGGCAGCAGAGGAATATTACTCGCAATAATGGGTTTAAGTTGCAGGCAGAAAGGTACCGGGTAGATATTAGGGAAAAATATTTTACAGTAAGAGTTGTTCGACAGTGGAATCCGCTACCTAGGGAGGTGGTGAGCTCCCCTTCACTGGCAGTCTTTAAGCAGAGGCTGGACATGCACGTGTCAGGGATGCTCTAGGCTGACCCTGCATTAAGCAGGGGCTTGGACTAGATGGCCTCTATGGCGCCTTCCAACTCTATGATTCTATAAAATCTCCAGACCCCAATTGGAGGCTAGCAACACTGGTGCACAAGTTACTGTTTACAAGGCCTTAAAAACTATAAAACGTAGTTGTATGTGATGTGACTTTGAACACAATGCCTTGTATATAGTGAAAACATAATAAATCCAGAGCCTTTAACTGCTTTGAGGAATTGATAACATTCAGATCAGCAGAAGGATTTTCTGAGGAAATCTGCTGCTTAGAGCTGAGGAAATGAAATACTTTGTGTTCTTGTGTGCCCCTGTGTGTGTGTGTGTGTGTGGTGTACATGTCAGAGAGAGAGAGTTTTGTAATTAGCAATGCCCAATTCTCTCTTTTTAGTATTAATTTAAAACCTGAAGTACCATTAAGAGAGACCAACCTCTCTTAATGGTACTTCAGGTTTTAAAAAGCATTTTATGAGCGTTATTAGTTTCTGCAACGGTTGTGCAAGCAAGACCAGAATATTTCTCTGCCCTCTATTTATAGAAACCCTTTTGCTTGGGGCATTTGAATGCTGCAGCATCAGACCAGACACTATCAGTGAACAGGGCTTGTGATGTTAAAGCACTTGAAGGATCACAGAATTAATCTTTACTAAGGATTACGCTGATCTCTACTGCACAGCTTGGCTATTTGTTTCTTGTAATGAACATTTCACTCAGGCCCTTCGGTACACAGAAGAATCTTCTTTAAGTTTACTTACTCAAATCTCCCGATTAACTGAAATTCACTGTGTTCCCCTATGGTTGCCAATCTCCAGGTAGGTCCTGGAGATCTCCTGAAATTACAGCTGATCTGCAGACAATACAGATCACTTACCTTATAGAAAATGGCTGCTTTGGAGGGTGGGCTGTATGGCATTATACCCTCCCCTTCCCAAACCCTGCCCTCCCTAGGCTCCACCCCTAAAATCTGCAGGAATTTCCCAACCTGGAGCTGGCAACCCTGATTAGTAGACCTTTGCATCTGTAGCCATATACATATGGACCTTTATATTGTCGAAGGCTTTCACGGTCAGAGTTCATTGGTTCTTGTGGGTTAAAGGTAACATTACCTTTGATACTTTTTGCAGGACAATGATTCAGCTCAACCCAACCCCTTTCTGACTATATATTACTCTTCCTACACACTTGACACTGAGAGACAGTGTCCTTCAGTGTTACTCCTCTGAAGATGCCTGCCACAGCTGCTGGCGAAACGTCAGGAAAGGAAATACCAAGACCACGGTTACACAGCCCGGATAACCCACAAGAACCAATGGACCTTTATATTCAGATGTTCTGAAGCTCCTGCCTCCTTCCTGCTTATCTGTAGGGATAAATGAGAGTTTTAACATATTTTAATCTTTCTGGCTAGTAGAAAAGGCTGGTGCTTACATAGAGTTGCCAACTTCTTGTCTTTAGAGGGCTTCTGTGTTTTTAACAGAGATCTAGCAAATCAGCATTTCTTGTCATTGCTTTCTCAATGCCCGTCCTCATCAGGTTCACAGCCTGAATTTAGAATCGGCACAACAAGTGCTTGCTGTGTATGGGTGAGAGAGAAAAACGAGTTGGAGAATAAATACGGCTCTTCCATGTACTGATGGAGACTGATGTATGTGTCTATCATCTCCTCGTGCACTGTCTAGACTGCCAGTTAAGATTCATCTTCCCATTGCTGCTGTCTGTGCCCTGTCTTTAGAGGTTAGGCAGATAGAAACTAGAGACAGGACATTTTCTGTGGTGGCACCTCATCTTTGAAATGCCCTTCCTCCCTTAAGGCTCATCTGGCATCTACCATACTGTCTTTAGGCACCAGGCCAAAACATTTATTTATACCCAGGCTTTTCATTAAGGGGTTTTATCTGTTTAGCTGTTTTATGGTCTGCAGTCTGATTTAGCAATATTTTTATGCTGCTTTATTATATCCCTGGCTTGTTTTTAATGGCATGTTTTGTTTTTATATTGATAATTTACTATGGTTTTGTGGTATTGTTTTCATTTGTAAGCCACCTTGATCAGTATTTGGGAGACATAGCATGAAAATTTCCTAAATAACAATAAATAAATAAAATCGGTACAGAAGGCTGAATATAAAAAAAGCTGCTTAATGTAACATGAGACTTTTTCCTGATCTATCAGGCCCTGGATCTGGGGAAGAAAATTCTTTTGAGAGTTGCCAACTGTTTTCCTTCTAGGGCTTTTCTGCCTTGAACATCTACATGCCAGTAAGATATTGAATAAGCACAAAATCTGCATCACTGCATTTACATGCTAAGACAGCTAGCCACACGTGTTAAATTTGTGTGTGTTATTTAGGTTGTCCAACCCCCCTACCCCGCCCCCAGCTGCCTTGGCATGACAAGTGCCACCGAGTGCATGACAAGCAGGAGAAATAATCAACAGCCAAAACTTTTACTGGCGTGTGAAAATAGTGATAAGAAAGCTTTTCTTGCTGAATTTCTCCTTATTAGAAGTGTTTAAATACACCGATAAATTAAGCAATCTGAGACCTAATATAAGCTAATGATGGCACAGGAATCCTGGGAGAGTGAGCTGTGGGAAAAGAACAATCACTTTAGCAGTGTTAGAGATGCCAGCCTCTAGGTGGGGCCTGGGGATCCCCCGGAATTACAGATGACAGAGCTCAGTTCCCCTGGAGAAAATGGCTGCTTTGGAGGGTGGACTCTGTGGCACTGAACCCCATTGAGGTCCTTGTCCTCCCCAGGTTCCATCCCCAAATTGCCAATCTGGATCTGGCACACACACACCCCAATCCCCTGCTGGTGGCCAGGTTGTACCTAACAACTCTAAGCAGTGTTGTTTGGGTTTTGTCTTAGTTATACATACAGAACCTCGGACTCAGGTTTCTTGACCAAAGGAGGTTTTTGGTAACAAACAGCAGCCTATCAGCTACACTGAAGAAGCTGGAGAATGCAGCTGGAAAGGCCCACGTGGGTATGTGAGCAAGCAACACTGAGGCAGAACGCCTTGACGTTCTTGCTTTGTCCACTAATATCCTGACGTTTTGGAATGCTCTTGACCTGGGTTTTCCCCCACCCACCCAAGCCCATGAAAACGGTGCTAGTGTGATTGCTGAAATCCTCCTAGCCTTGATGTCTGTTGTGTGTGTACGTTGTCACAGCTCAGCAATGACCTTGATGACTTCTGGAACCACACAATTGTCTCTCTCTCTCTGTCTGATCATATTGCTAATTAACCGGAAAGCTGATTTCCCAGCTCTCTCTCACACACACAAACCCTTTATGCTGTGCACGTATGCGAATACAACTAGGAAACTTTTCCCGTGCCCTGAAGGGTGCCTGCACGCCACAGCCTTGACCTCTGGCTGAGTAGAAGTAAAAGAGTCGCTTGCAATGGCTTAGGCAGCTTTTTATTTTTGTTAATAGTTTAATTAAAATTCCGCCTTCCTCGTCACCCTATACTGTCGTATTGGAAGGGAGGGCATTTCAGAGGCCACAGCGGCAGGGCAAACCTTTCCTGGTCTCCATGGGAAGATTGTAAGGGCCTACTTTGTTGTTTTTGTGCTTGGATATGCATATCCGAGTATAAAATGCATGTGCATCATGTCAGACGAGGGACACAGGTCCCTTTCAAAATACATATGGATGGGAAAGCCTCTACTCATATTCTAAAGGGAAATCCTCTTTGTAAAATATATATGCTACATTCCATATATGTTCATTCCACACACACATCTCATAGGTATGTGTACTTGAGCATATGTGAGAATTGGCCCCAAGGAAGCTCTTTTGAGATCTTGTAGCTTGAGAACTCATCACTACTTGATCAGAGTTTTATCCTTCTCTAAATCAGATTGATGACCGGAGTGGAGAAGCTAATTTCTTCATAAAGAGAAATTAGTGACCACCATGCCCTGTATAAAGTCTCCTTTAAGAAGCAACGTGGACATCTCAAGCAGAGTATTGGACTTAACTTGGATCAGGGTTCTGTTTCTTGACTTCCCTGTAAACTGACACTTGCACGTCCCGTCCCCCCCAACTCAGTAAAACTGGGTTAATAATGACCTGCTTTAGGGTTTGTTTATTTTTGCAAGAATTGATGTGATAACATTGTAAATTATGTTATGTTAAATTATGCCTACTGACACCCATCAATCCAATACATTAGTGCAAGATCACTTGAAAGTGGAACAAGGCTCCTGGGAAAATCAGGTGCCTCCCCCACCAATTATTTATTTATTTACCTTATTTACTGTGAATCATGCAGGCAGTATGGCAAAATGCAGTGATCCATGGGCCACAGCTATCTAGCTCATGCATGGACTGGTAAGAGGCCAGCACATATTCAAACTGTCACATGTGCAGACTGTGGGAATTGGGTATGCATTTATGAACATTTCATCCTCTTCCAAACCTCCAGGCAACTATACTATGGTAGAGTCAAATGTACTTGTATGCATTGATTGCAATACAGCAAGAGGGGAAATGGAGTGAAACCCCACCTGGAAAGCTTACACTCTCATTGTGTACCTGATTCATATGGCTGTCAGGGTGCATGGTTGCTATAGGAAAACTGGGTTGAATCTTGCGCTCCTCACATGGTAAGCCAACCGCGGGCATAGCTGTGTGAATAAGTCTTCCCCAGATTGGTTTTGTTATTGTCCCATTTATTGCCATCTTCTTTGTGTACTGAAGCATCGAAAGGGTTTTGGGTTTTTTTTGCAGGGAGGAGGGGCTTTCTAACTATTAAGTAATGATCAGTCTTCCTTCCGAGACACACACAGCATAAATATTGAAGCCATGACAAAATATGGGATACTGGTCTTGCAACAAGTAGTGAATCCCTACTAAAGCTGTCATTTTATGCTTTCACCGTGCACCACGCACCCAGATTTTAACTTGCCATGCAACTACGGTAAGTTTGTTATTCAGAGGGGTGAACAGAGATATGGTGAGTCAGTCTGGGTGGTTTGAAAACTGGGGTATTTGCCCCATCTGGTTTTCTGGAAATTATTACCCAGACTTTCTAAACATTCAGAAAATTTGTTTGGGAGGTTTCCCAGTTCTGGAAAGATTAATGGTCCATATAACCTATTACCTACCATGTCTCAGTCTTATTAGCTATGCCAGGGCTGTTTTGTCCGAGCAATTTAAGAGACACAGGCAGCTGAAGCCAGGAGAGCAGACCTTTCCTATGAACACAGTTAGAATCCAGAAGAAATGCTTGGCAAAAGCAATATTTTTACAGGAGCCCCATTTTAGCTAGCAAGCTTTGGGTCGGAACCAAGTGCAACCAATTCTGTCCACGTAATGAGGGGCCAGAAGGAAATTAGAAATAATGTGTAAAGCCAATAACTATCTAAAGCCAAATCCCCTGTGTACACAGACAGAAACGGAAAGCCCTGTAGAACTCAGGACCTATTTCCAGGTAAACAAACATAGGATCAGGATTGGTTCTTTCATCTTCCTCTTTCAGTCACTGCCAAAGCTGAAATCTCCTAATCCCATAATGCATAAACACATCCATTCTAATTATACATGTTGCCTTCATAAGTAGCCATGGTGGTAGTCAACTGACTGGGATCAGATGTAGCAACTGAGGATCCTTGTCCAAAACTTGACAGACCCCCCAGAGTCCCAGTTCAGAGGTCAAAGAAGCCCACTGAGTGATCGAGACCTATTGCAAGGGGGGGAAGGTTTTTTTTGCACTAAAAGCAAAACTAATTGCTGGTCAGGGCTTTTTGGGGGGGGGGCTTACAAGTAACAGTAGACTTATGGCGACGCTGTAGGGTTTTCAAGGCAAAAGACTTTCAGAGGTAGTTTGCCATTGCCTTCCTCCATGTCACGACCTTGGTATTCCTTGATACTAATCATCCAGATACTAACCAGGGCCAGATACTAACAAGGGCTGACCTTGCTTAGCCTCTGAGATCTGATGAGATCAGGCTAGCCTGGGGCTATCCAGGTCAGGGGTTACAGTCAAAGTAGTTGCTCAAACAGTTACCATAGAGCAAAAGAGAGGGCAAAGTTATGCTGTAGTTATATTTCTTCTGCAATAAAAACAGAATGCGCTCATTGTGCAGGCATCAGTGAGGATAATGTGTAGTGCTCTTTGGCTGTTAACTAAAGTAAACAGACTGTGTGAAAAGGTCCCAAAAGGTTGCATCTCCAACTGTTTTGAAAATATAAGCAGAAGATTCTTTTGCTGCAGACTTCCTCTTGACCTGTCATGGTACTGTGATATATATTACAGCCTGTTCACAAAAAGATGGAAACTCTGCTTCTTTGTACCTAATTCACATTCTTGTCTAGGGACCCTTCCAGACAAGTGATTTTCAAGTGTCAGACACACTGAAAAAGCAAAGCACAACAGGTGTAAATACAGCAACTAGGGGAAGAGTTTGTCAGCTCCTTGCAAAAAACAGAGAAAAAAGAAGTCTTTCCAGACTATTGGTTTTAATTTTTTTCCTCAATGAATGTGCAATTATTAGTAAGTTGTTGCTGGAATACAAATGGATTTCCTGAAAGCCATGCTACTTTTGCATGGGGATCACGTTTTCATGCATTCAAACTACAATATTGTGCTACTAGGAAAATGTGCCTATTAGTACTTCCTCTGCTGTTGAAGTGTGGTTGCATGAGTGTTCCTTGGGGGTGGCTTGGGGTATACCACTGATATTGCTAGTGAAAAAATCTGGAATAATTCCTCGCCCATGTTCTGTTGCAATATTTTAATCAATCATGTTTTATTTTTCAACCGACTGTTTCCCTGCTGTACCACTGACTTACAGGGGAATGTAGGTAGCCCTGTGAAATGGTAGCACACACCAACAAAGCAATGACCCTTCCCTGAAGCAACGTCCAGCAGTTCTGGTGAACATTTCTTTCGCTTTTAAAAATAAAGTATGTACACTCTATTTCTAGTGATGCAACGAAGTCTGGTTGAGGATCACCTGGATTGCCCCAGAGTCTATACAAATCATGCTTTCCAGGCCTATTCTCAGGTCTCATGCAAATAAAAAAGGCAGAAAGGGGGCTGCATTGGGTTGCATCACTAGTTAAATGTATACATACATACATACATACATACATACATACATACATACATACATACATACATACTCGTTTTGGCTTGGACAGCTGCTTAATCTATCATCTTGGGCAAGTTTTCCAATACCCAGGAAAGAATTTGTGGGGCCCACCCAGTCCTCTTGAAGTCTCTGCATGTTTCCAACCACCTCTTCAGCTAACCGCTGCTGCAGCTCCTACGTGCAAAAATGTGTGCAAAACATGTGATCAGTAAAGTCTAGCCTCCTTGCAGAAATGCTGGCACCCATCCCAGTGGGGCGAGCTTTTGGAGAAAGGAGAGACGGTCCTCTGACATGCCAGGGAAGAACTGTCCAAAGCATGGGGGCTCTGACTCTCTCTTAGAAAAGGTCACGCTGAAAAGGTCAAGATGATTGCCCAGTTTCTTGTGTTTTGTGGGAAATTTACTCTCGGTGTTTCCCTGAGCCCTTAGAGATCTACCCATTTAGATTTAGGCACTATGTAGCTCTACAGGTGGCATAAGGGAACGGAAATAGGAAAAGGAAATAAATGCTTTCATAAGAGAATTGATACGGAAGCTTGTCTTTTAAATGTGAAACCCTTAAATTCAATGTGTACCTAGACTATTTTGACTATTATTTTTATGCCAATAAAGGTATTGTTTGTTTGTTTGCATAAGAGAATTGCAGGTCTATTATATGCTGGCCAAGAGTGAGACAACCTTTATTAAGAGTAACTTAACTGGTGTTTAAAACATAATTCAGAAGCCAGGCACCCTGCATTTTAAACACTTGGTAGTTTAAATGAAAAGTTCTGTCTCTCTCGCTCTTTATAATAAAACTGTAATTCTTCTATAAGGAAAAAGTGATGCCTCTAAGCTACTAAGTACCTCCCTGCAGCACTATTACCCTACCCGCTATTTAGCTGCCTTGCCAGTTTCTTTGAAGTTTAGCCTATAGCTTATGGTCAGAGGGGCAATGCCATATTTTATTTAAATAATGGACATGGAACACGTTATCCTTTTTGCAAACTTTCCTCCCTAAATTACACTTTATTGGAAACCAACTTTGCTTATGAGCTCCAGTTTATTTTCCATATATTTGCTCCCTTGATGGCTTGGGAAACAATCGATACCAGATGCATGCGGCAGTGAAGGAAGTCAATGATCATCCGGTGAACTGGCTCCTTGTTTTATGAGAACGGCATATGGTTTTAGTTGGCCTTCCCCTTGGCTCTGCAGATGGAACACTTAGGTTTGTGGGATCCTTGATACAAGGCAAAGAATCTCAGAGAATGGCCTCTTGCCCATCTGGCTAACCTCACTCTCTAATTAGGGAACAAATAACCCCTTTGATTTGGTGGTTGGTGAGGAGAAGAGAACTTGGGGGGAGTTATGACAGTCATTGGCTGATTTTGGTAAATGTTGAATGTGGGAGCAAAGGGCAGGAAAACAAAACTGGTAAAGATCACAATGGGTAGCTGTGTTAGTCTCTCTGTGTGTGTGTGTGTTAAGTGCCGTCAAGTTGCTTCCGACTCATGGCGACCCTATGAATGAAAGTCCTCCAAAATTTCCTATCTTTGACAGCCTTGCTCAGATCTTGCAAACTCAACGTTTCCTAGCATGACTGTCTTTTCCAGTGACTCTTGTCATCTCATGACGTGAACAAAATACGATAGCCTCAGTTTAGTTATTTTAGCTTCTAGGGTCAGTTCAGGCTTGATTTGATCTATAACCCACTGATTAGTTTTTTGGGCAGTCCACGGAATCCGTAACGCTCTCCTCCAACACCACATTTTAAAGGAATCTATTTTCTTCCTATCAGCTTTCTTCACTGTCCAGCTTTCACACCCATACATAGTAATAGGGAATACGATGGCATGAATTAATCTAGTCTTGGTGGCCAGTGACACATCCTTACACTTCAAGTCTGTATGTAGCAGTGGCAAAGAGCAAGATCTAGTAGCACCTTCAAGACCAACAGCATTTCTGGGTGGGTATGAGTTTTCGTGAGTCACAGCTCTCACGAAAAGCTCATACCCTGCCAGAAATTGTGTTAGTCTTGAAGGTGCTACTAGACTCTTGCTCTTTTCTAAAACTGGTAAAGTTGATGTAAAAACTGATTCAAATGAACAGGGAGGCATGATCATAGGCTTTATCATACGGAGTGCTGGTGGAGAGTCAATTATTTCAAAGAACCCCTACACTAACATTTCAAAATTGTACACATCAAGAAGTCACTTCACATATCATAACACATCTAAATGGGATCTCAGTTTGTCCTAGCAGCAGAGCCAAATTTGAGCAAGAAATCAACATCAAAAGTTGTTGGAGATAGACACTCGCTTGAGTTCGAATTGTATTTTTTTGTGGGGGGGGGGGCGTCAAGTCACTTATAGCTGACTTCTGGTGACCCTGTAGGGTTTTAATGGCAAGAGACATTCAGAGGTGGTTTGCCATTGCCTGCTTCCATGTCACCCTGGTATTCCTTGGAGGTCTCTGTGATGGATAAGGGGTTAATCTGCAGCAAGAGCTGACAGACCAAGAGTGGGCGGAGCTAGAGAGCTGACACTCTGAGCTCTGAGAGACAGCATTCGAAACTTGGGACTCAGCCTGGATAGAAGGCTGTGAAAGTATTCAAAGCTTGGGACCCAGCCTGGATAGAGGGCTGTGAAAGTATTCGAAGCCTGGGACCCAGCCTGGATAGAAGGCTGTGAAAGTAGTCGAAGCCTGGGACCAGTCAGAGAAGGCTGTGATAGATTGGAAGCTTGGTAGCGAGACTGAGCGGAAGCCAGATTGTACTCTGTGAGCCTGAGGGGTTCTGTTAAAGCCAAAGCTATTGAAACACACAACCTGTGGTAGTGACAGGAGTGAGAATTTGGTTAGAGAGGACCCATTCTCAGGTCACAAGGGGAATTAGTCTCTGAGGTAGAGCTAGTCCGATAGCAGGGAGGTGGGGAGGATTACAGCCACTGGTGTGGGGTAATCAGGGAGAGAACTGGAAGAGGGATTTTGGATATTTCCCCAAACTTCTGTGAGTTCTCTGAGGAGGGAAAGGAACTGAGACTTCCTTCACTCCTGTGAGCTAGGCTGGGGACAGAGTCTGAGAGTCTGAATCTGAGTAACAGTTCTGAGAGACAGAACTAAGCTTGAAACTAAGAACGGAAGTAATTTGAGTGAAGAAAACATCTAAGCTATTTCTCCGAAGTAATCTTGCGTATATAAATCTGACGGAGTTTTCCCTCCAAATTTTGCCTTTTCCTTGAAAACCAATCTCTGTGAGTTCTGTTCAATAAACTTCCCTGTTTTGTCTGTTTAAGTTAAAAAGCCTCATGTGTCATATTTCTCTCTGAGGTAAATACTGGTGTGGGACTGGAGGAGAAGGAAAATAATCCCCTCACAAATATACTCAGGCCAACGCTTTTCCCTCAGCATATACGGTTGGGCTGAGAGAGTGGGATATTGAAGCGGTTGAAAGGGTGTGTGTGTGTCATAGTCTCCCATCCAAATACTTGCCAGGGTCGAGATTGAGAGTTGTGTGACTGGCCCAAGGTCATCCAGCAAGTTTCCATGGCAAAGTGAGGATTTGAACCTGGGTTTCCCAGATCCTAGTCTGACACTTTAACCACTACACCATACTGTCTCTCTTTGAATTGTATACATTATTAATTTTATCTTATCTTGATATCTGGAAAAGTTTTGCCTACCTGCTTTACAAAATCATTGTTCCCCACTAGATGTATGCTTTCTGGCTTTCATGAACGCCAGTGGAATGCAATCATCTATTCCATTCCTGCGAGGGCTACTTCTAATGTTTCATTTCTGTAACTTAGTTTTGAAAGCATTCTTAGGGAAGCGGCAAAACAAGATACACATCTTTGTTATATCAGAGTGATCAGTCTGAGACATGTCAATTGCTCTGGTGTTAGAAATGGATGCAACAAAGATGAGATTAAATTGGTCATAAGATCCAAGGAGCTTACATAACATGTTTCTTACTCATTTGACCCTTCTGAGTTTCTAAAGATCTTTGGTCATTTTGTGGTAAAATGCCAGTAAGAAAACAGCACTAGGAGTGGATGAAGATGCCTATTTTTTTAAACAACTAAATGTTAACCTACTCCACCAATGATCTAGACACTTCTGAGCAGCCAAATACAAAATACATTTTACCTGCATCCTGTACTCCTAAAGTTTAAAATGCAGAGACCTCTTTAGTGCTTCTTTCTCCCACCAGCACACACTCTCACTATTCAATCGAATTACATTTTCGGTCATGCCTTTTGGGTTAAATCCATAGCTAGTACAGGACATCTGGAAGACATGCGGGAAATCTTTTCACCCATAACGCACACTTAAGCCTTGATGGATCAAACAGCTGCCTCGTGTGTGCAGTTAGCCTAACAGTACAATCCTAAGGAGAGTTACTCCTGTCTAAGCCCATTCATATCAATAGGCTTAGACTGGATAGGATTGCATAGGATTGCATTGTAAGTAGATACATTTTTTCTTCTTATCACTAGTATGTGGAAAGGTTTTAACGGAGCTGATAAGACCTTGTAACATTTATCTAAGGTTCCCCCTCTTCCTTTAACTCTGCTATATGCCAGTTTTTTTCCACCTCATACCATTTCCCTGATCAGAAACATATCAACCCCCCCCCCCCCCCCGCTGTTTTAAACTCTGGGTGGGTTTTTTTTTTTTTTTGGTATAGCTATCTTTCTTCTTGGGCTCAAAGTAGCCTCCCTTCCATCCTGGGAGCTTCTTTTTGAAGTTCAACTATGCATCTAAGTAACTGAATATGGATTCCCTGCATCACTTTGTGTGGTTTGATTCCCTGCTCCTCCACATGAGCGGCGGACTCCAATCTAGAGAATTAGGTGTGATTTCCCACTCCTCCACATGCGGAGTGCTGCTGGGTGACCTTGGCCTAGTCATGGTTCTCTTAGGACTCAGCCTCACCTAACTCACATGATGCCTGTACTGTGTCAGGGGGAGGTGATTGTAAGAAGCTTTGAGACTCCTTAAGGTAGAGAAAAGAAGGGTATAAAAACCCATTATTTTTTACCTTAAAAGCTAGCCTCGGGGTCTTTCAATCTGATCAAAGCAGTGGCACTGGGACTACAGGGGTCCCGTCCCCCTGCCATGCCATTTTCCTGATGTGAATCACTCTCTGAAGACTCTGTTAGCATTGCAGAGGGGGGGAAAATGCAGGTACTTTTATTTTTTTCCCCATTGGGGAATACAGCAGCTGGAGGGGATTTGTGTCAGGAAAACAGTATGGTAGGAAACAGATAGATACCTCTTTCCCCACTGCTGCTCCTTTCAGAGCACGCTGTGACTGTTTTAAAGTGAAAATTAAAACTTCAGGAGATCTCTCTGCAGATTCCCTGCATAATATGCCACTTGGCCCTAAGACAGATGTAAACCTATTGAGCACTTGTTATTATTTGATTGTGTGGCCTTTCTTTAGATTTTCAGGGGGATACAGTAAGAGACCAAAAGATTTAGGGCATTCTAAAATGCTGTGTGCCAGAGAGAGATCTTGTTTTGTTTGACAGGTGGGGACTGCCTTAGCGGTAGTCTGCACCACCACTGCCTTTGGCAAATGGTTTCCAGTTGTTCAGTTAAAAACAGCTGTCCATAGCAAGCACAGATGGCATAAGAGGAATGCAATGCACACAGAAAGCAAATTATAGGTGTACAGTAATGGATGTTTCAGGAATTTTATCCTGCTATAGAGTTCATGGTATAATGGGATAAGAAAACTGGTCCTCTTATACATACATAACTTATTAAAGAACAGGAGACAGAGAGTGCAAATAAATGGACATTTGACAACAGAGAGAAGTCCGCAGTGGGGTCCACCAAAGATCTGCACTGGCACCAATCTGGTTGAACATTTATAAGTCATCTGGAATCAGAGGTGAGAGGTAGCCAGGTTTGCAGATGACACAAGCTATTGAGGATAGTGAAAAACAAGCAAACTGCAAAGAGCTCCTAAAGGACCTCTTAAAAGTGAATGAATGGGCCACAAAATGGCAGAGAAAATTCTGGGTTAAGAGTTTAAATTGAACCACACTGGGGCCTAAAATCCCAGCCACGCATATATTTCTTCACTTGTGAGAATGTATTGGCAGATGCTAATGACTGAGCCCAAAGCAGTTGTGGAATGAGACAATGCCATTTATCAGCAAACAGGCTGCTTATGGGGAAGCATCAAAGTGAAGTCTGAACATCTGTATTCAAACCTTTATTTCAAACTGCCAGATTTTAATCAGAGGGGCCATTGATTTATTTAAGATTCCAGCAGTACATTCCTGCTAGTTAGCAGCAACTGAGTAACATCTAGCTCAGTTTGCTTTCCTCTCTGCACATATTTAAAGCTCGGGCATGACCACAGATGTGAGCCGAAAGGCAAAAAACAAAGTGCTGTTGTCCTTCAACCTAAGGATCAGTGGCTAGAGCTGGGCAGAAGATCAGCTAGTGGAGAAGATCAGCTAGTCGAGACAGAAACTCTGTGGGTCAATCAAAAGCTTCCTCTCCCTTTCTTACTTGTTGTAGTATTTTTTCTCTCTGTATTGTTAGCTGCTTTGGGTTCCCATTTATATATTTTATGTACCTTTCTCACTGAGGTTCAAAGTGGATTACACAATGTAAATCCATGCAATCAATAGCATGATACGTCTCATAAGCAATGTAACAGGGCTAGAACTTGAAATGGAGCTGTTGTCTTAACAAAGCATAAGTACTAAACATGGCATAGAAAAACAGTGCATTTTCCTGGGCCCAATCTCTTACGGTGTAGCCCTATTTCCTTTACAAAAATGTAAAGGAAATTACATTTCTATTCCACTTAGTTTACGATTTGTGACTACTCCTCTTTGTTCCATAGAATTGATTTAGTACTCTCATGACAGAAGATACCATGGGAAATAGAGTTGCCAGGCCCCTCTTCGCTACTGGTGGGAGGTTTTGGGGGCAGAACCTGAGGAGGGCGGGTTTTGGGGAGGGGAGGGACTTCAATGTCATAGAGTCCATTTGCCAAAGCGGCCATTTTCTCCAGGTGAACTGATCTCTACCGGCTGGAGATAAGTTGTAATAGCAGGAGATCTCCAGCTAGTACCCGGAGGTTGGCAACCCTAATGGGAAAAGATGCTCCCAGTAATGGGCTTTTCCAGATGGTTCTCCTCTTGGATGGGGGATGGGGTTGAGAGCCCCTTTGTGGTGTCTGGAACAATGCATATACCTGATGAGGGATCTTAACCCACCTCTAGTGGGGACTAGTGCTGCTTATGAGGTCTACAAGACTAACAGCGCAAGCCTAAGCAGGGGTAAACCATCCTAAGCCCATTGACTTCAGTGAATGTAAAAGAATGTAACTCTGTTTAGGACTGCTTTGAAATTTCTTGAATGTTCAGCAGTGTATCCGAGGAACTCAGATGGGCAGCATGGGAAGGCATCTGAGTGAGCAAAATACATGTACATATCACTGCCATCTGTTAAATGCCAAGCAAGATGTATCAGAATAATTATTTAATAGAAATAGTTGGGTTTTTTCAACAGTGCCATGGACACTTATGAAAGATTAGAGTGTTTCTGTGGGTTTTTTTTTCTTTCTGATTTTGCTGAAGCCTTCTTAAGCATTTCCAAAATTACTGCCCAATCAGGAGCTTCTCTTATGCTGGTCTTTAGAACGGTACAGTCTGAGCTGTTCAGTCCTCCGTAGATGTTTTACACCTCTTTCGGCTGGGTGGCACGACATGTACAACAGGATCAGGCAGTTCATCTTACTGACAGTTAAAGGCATTGTCTATTCAACTTTGAACAAAAGAATCCCTGTCACGTGACAAATCCATCTACCTCCCCAGCTGTGCAAATGAAGCTAATGGCCTCTTGCACATCATTCTGCTTCTCTCTTGAAGTATTTTATCTTGGGTTTTTCCCTCTGCCCTTTCCTCACAAGCACAAATTATGGACCCTGCTCTGCATAGAGGCCCCTCAGACCAATATCCTCAGGCCTAAAATTTTAACCTTGGCTTCTGAAAAGCACTAAAACAGGGTGAGGTTGTGACCTGTAGCGAAAGGATAAGATAACTTCCTTCCAGTTGTAAAACAGTGTCTTGACCTAGCCTCTCCTTTTCCTGCTGGGCTGATTTGCAGTCCGATATTAAAATCTCTCTCAGGATTTCTGAGAGAGATTTCTGGGGAGGGGCTGTGGTTCAGTGGTAGAGCATCTGCTTGGCATGCAGAAGGTCCCAGGTTCAATCCCTGGCATCTCCAGTTAAAGGGACTAGGCAGGTAGGTGATGTGAAAGACCCCTGCCTGAGAACTTGGAGAGCTGCTGCTGGTCTGAGTAGACAATACTGACTTTGATGGACCAAGGGTCTGATTCAGAATAAGGCAGCTTCGTGTGCATTCATTTGGGTGGGGAGGGGCTGTGGCTTAGTGGTAGAGCATCTGCTTGGCATGCAGAAGGTCCTAGGTTCAATCCCCTGGCATCTCCAGTTAAAGGGACTAGGCAAGTAGGTGATGTGAAAGATCTCTGCCTGAGACTATGGAGAGCTGCTGCCAGTCTGAGTAGATAATACCGACTTTGATGGACCAAGGGTCATTATATGGCAGCTTCAGGTGTTCATGATTTAATGTTTCAAAGCTCTATACTTTCTTTGTAATCCACTGGTTCTATAATATCATTGATGAAATGCTCTGTTGCTAAAAGGAAAGGTTCAAGTATAACTAGAGAGAAGTTAAGGTATGAACAGTTACTTGATTTTCATTTATTGACAGTATGTTCCTCAATACAAGCCCAATGTAAGGGTAGGGTCCAACCAGCTTTTCTGTAAGTTCATGAGGAAGGAAAGGGCCCTCTTTGTCCAACAAAAAAGGGCTATGGTTTGGATCATGGGATCTGCATATACAAAAGCCTTTTGAGATGAGAGTGGGAATTGTATGAGGCTGAGTGAATTAACTAGCTGGATCTAACACTATGTTTCCTGAGCTATTGTCTATGGAAATCAAATGGAAAGTTATGGCATCTCTAAAGAGCAATTGTCCAATGAGGAGCTGAGGAAAGAGGCCTGGCAAAGAAGGAAGCATCACATTGACTTCTGTTTCACGTGGGCCTTGCAATTGTTGTTCTCCTACCTAAACTTCCTGCATTGAATTGAGGAAAAGCAACTGCAGAACTTTAAAAAGTAGCCACTTTTTCTGGTGAGGGTTTGTACCTTTCATTTGTGCCTGCATGAGAGGTATAAACCCAGTAGGTAACACCTCTCTTGTAATGGTGACTCCTTATTAAGGACAGCAGAAGCCTGACACTCAACTAGTAAAGGCGTTGGAGCTGTCCCAGAGAAAAAGGTGCCATCATGGATGGTCAAAGGGTCTATCAGTGCAATCCCAAGGATACTTCTGTGGGTGCAAACCCTATTGAGTAGACTTGAGCAGGATTATGACCAGACCAATTTAGTATTACTCCATATGTATGTGTTTGTGTATATATATATTTGTTTGTAGAAAGGTAGCATAGATGTAAATTAAGTACATAAACTCTGCAATTACTGCTGGCACCCCTTTGCAAGCCACAGTAATCATTAAGAAAAAAACACACAACAGCTGCTCCTTAAGCTGTTGCCTACAGGTGGCTGTCAAGTGGTGACACTAAAGGATAGCAGCTGTTTGGCCATATAGAGGTTTCTGGCTTTGGTTTCTCCTCTTCTTGGGATTGCAAGTCTTCCATGGATAGGGACACGTGCCTCCTTGAAATCAGGAGAACCCAAACCTTCCGGACAGTTTTAAGTCTATTAATCAAGATATATATATATATTTTTAAAAATTAAAATAATGTGTTTGAGTCTCTATAATGTGAAACTCCAGGCAGGTGGAGCTGGCTTGCCTGTAGCAATGCGTGCACACAGATAAGAAACCCAGCACATTTTCGATGCTCATGTGACACCCTCTGTAAAAAGATCAGATGCGAGAGCTAAGCTATCAGGTGTAATTTTCCTAATCACTATATTTATCCGCTGTTTTAAAATTGCAAGCTGGATTACAAAGATACACTACATGTGCTTCAGTCCTTTTGGCACCCGTGCATTAATAGGTCTCAGGAGAGCCAGCCCAGACAGCCAACCCAAAAAAAGTCTTTGGAAAACGTTTAACTCCCAACCCAAAATAAATTGTTTCCTTTCATACAAGGATATGGAAACTGTGTGTTTTTAATGTAAATAACTGTGTCTATACTTCAACGGCCATCAGAATTTTTAAATGTTAGGCTGCTGCTCTGTTTTTGGACCACAGCTCAGCCAGCCTGCTTATCTTATCAGAGATTTATAAGCCTATCCAGTTTAATATTACATAAATAATTGCAAATTGTGTGAGACCTTGCCATCTGCTCTGATCCCACAAAAATGACGTGACCCAAAACCCCAAAGTACTCAGAAATATTCTTCATGGAATGTTTTCATAGGCACCACTTCAAAGTGGCTGCGGTTTAAAAATATGCCTCTATTTTGGTGTCCACTTGTGTGGGATAAAATTTCCCATCGGTAATAGCAGGACTGTAACAGGACGCCAGAGAAAAGGATAAAGTTAAGGAGAGCTCGAGGAATCACCTTTTAATTAAAATAATTTTTGTTTGCTGTTTAGCATGTAGTGCGTTGATGAAATAATCTTTCAGGGCACTTGTGTTTCCTGAAGATAATTCTGGCTAACAGAATGACTGGTAGAAAATTCAGCAGAAACGACAGTAGGTTTTGTTGGGTACTGCAGGTATCCACCTGGTAGGTTGATGATGATTTTATTATTGCGGCGATAGCCAGATAAACTACAAACTTTATCAATTAAAATCGATTACAAATTTAAATAATAAAATTAAATTAAAACCTCTCTATACCAAATATAGATAAAGTTATAACAATTAATAATCATGATATTCACAAGGCATAAAGCGATTAAAATCAATTAAAATCACTAATACCCTTCTCCGACCGAATTTTAATAGCTACAGAGCAATACTTGGCTACTTGCAAAGATCGCTGAGAGTCTCCCTCCCATAAGAGGAACCTGGTATGTTGTTGTTTGAAGTTGTGACTGTATATCTGATCAAATATGCTCTTTGAAAATTCATTGAACCCCCTAAGTCGGTCACCAAAGGTGCAAGCACCGGGTCATTCCTGACCCATGGGGTGATGTCACATCCCAACGTTTACTAGGCAGACTTTGTTTATGGGGTGGTTTGCCATTGCCTTCCCCAGTCATCTACACTTTACCCCCACCACTCTTACTCCAAGGAGCTCAGGGTGCTATGCATGGTTCTCATCTCCATCTGGTCTTCACAATACCCCTTTGAAGTGTCACCTAGGCTGACTGTGACTGGTCAAATTAACTGTTTAAGTAGAGATTTGAACACTGGTTTCTCTGGTCCTTGTCTAGCACTCTTAACCATTATACCACATTTGCCCTTGTGACAGCCCACACATGACTGTCTGGGTATTATGCAAACTCATTCCTGAAGTGGAAAAGAATAAGCCAGTCCTAAGGTGAGACATTAAATCTTTTCCCCTCAGATATATTGTATATTACAAGGCAGAAGGTTATCCAGTTGAGAGCTGACGCTAAATTAAATACGAAAGCACACACCTCTCCTTTTCAGGCTTTGTATGTTGCTTGGAGTCAGTATAGAGCTGAGATATGTTTGTGTGACATTCAGTGGCACGTGAGCCTTACATAAGGCCTAGGCAATGAGGTGAAGGCTTCTCTTGGTAAATAAACTTCAGTGTTATTTCATTATTCAGGAAAAGGCCACAGGCCTGCATTCTAGCCAAAGCAAATTTTGACAACATTCCCTGCTCCCTTTGAGTAAACATTTTGTTTTCTAAAAAAAATTAAAATCTGGGTCAGTACACTTTCCTAAGCAATTGAAAGGACAGTCTTGAGACAATTGTGGTATGAGGGGAGAAACTATCAAAAAACTGTCCTGCCATTAATGAAAGTTGCGTTGAAAGTCTCTCATTTTGTCACCATCCCACTCAAACCCTGCATTCATACATTTTCAAAAGCAAATTAAAATTCAGGATGTACAATCTCACCTCCTCCCACCAAGACATTTCACTAGTCTTGTGTGTGTTAAGTGCCATCAAGTTGCTTCCGACTCATGGTGACCCTATCCATCAATGTCCTCCAAAACATCCTATCATTAACAGCCTTTGCTTAGACCTTCCTTTATAGAGTCATTCCACTTTACAGAAACTCATAAAATTGTTCAGATAATCTGCCAGAGTAGAAACCAGAACTCAAATGATTGTAACAATTAAGGTGTTGGTCTAAAGAAACTTGGGTTCAAATCTGCAGTCAATGAGGACATTCCCTTGGTGACTCAATCTAACCTACCTCACAAGGTTGTTGCAAGAATAAAAATGGAGCGAGCAGATCCATGTGCACTAATCTAAACTCCTTTGGAGGGAAGATGGGGAAAATGTGATCATTGGAATTTTTAAATTTACCTCATATTCTCACTTCAGTTGAAATTAGATGGTATTTGTAATTTAAAAAAAAACTTAAGTGATAGGGTGGTGGCCCACAGCATGAGGATCGGCTCAGTTTTCTTTCCCTCCTCCAGCAATAAAAAAAGTGTTCCCACTCTCTGATCAGCAGGGTGAGTCTTCCTCTCACTGGACTGTGAGTAGAACATGTAAAGATTTGTTTGGCAGACAAGGCCTGTTGACAGAGGAATCAAGGAAACCTGATGACTCGGCATTCATGGCACATTGGGTGAGCCAATCTGAGTATATCCACTTACTGGCAGTATGCTATAGTCACACAGTGAAGTGGAAAGTTTCCCTGAGGGATTTTCTACCTTTCCAAGATAAGCCAAGCAATTGCTGCAAAAACAAAACAAACAAACAAACAAAAAACTATACACGGAGCACTCATAACTAGCATATGTATAGCAAAAGTGCAAGTATGAATTGGCCAGCCCTACCCCACCTCCCATCCTTGTAGCTTATGGCATTCTTCTGGTGGTTTTGTTGAAATATATTGCCTATAATGCCAAATCTGATTGGACTAAAGGCTGGGGATGGTATTAATCCAGTATCAATTGTTCCTCACACCGCCTTCTTCTTTTATTACAGTTATCCGAGCTAAAGTGGTGGGCAAGAAGCTTATGAAAGATGGACCTTTTGGAACAATGCGATATACTGTAAAACAAATGAAGGTGCGTACAGAGATATCGACTCATGCAGAATGAACAAAGCATTTCAGTAAAAATATAAGTATTTGCATCTTGATCTTGCCGCACTGCTCCTACTAACTCCTCAAGTGACCAATGAAAATGTACCTAACTATACGCTATTTCACAATGTCAGAGGTCTTTCTCCATGTGACAATTGCATGGAAGAATATGACCACCTGTATGTGAGAACTGATGCTAATGTTCTGCTTTAACCCTGTATTTAGTTTTACAAATGTTTGAGGGGTACAGGGGATGGGTGGATAGACCAAGTTGTATTATTGGTAGATGCAAAGTAACAAAAGGTGTGGTACCCATGGATGTAAAGAGGGACAGAAAACCAATTGCTGTTGTCTAATAATGTTGTTCGCCTTCTGCACTTCTTAAGTTAATTTTATATGAAAAAATGGGTGTCTTAATGGTTGATGGTTACAGGAGTAGTAGTCAAACATGAATCATTCCTGAGTTATGCTGTGTCTACAGAGTTTGTCAAAACAATACTGAAGTAAACACTTGCATGAACATCTAAAGAAATAACTTCTATGCTGCTTCAAACGCTACAGGACGGAATTTCAGTTGCCATGGAACTGATTGTTGCTGGTCACCCATGTCTTCATCCAAGGTTGCTGCTGTAACAACTTTGGTTTGAGACACTGTTTTGCTCTATGGTCGTGTTGTAGCTTTGGTACCAATTCAGATGACCAGTGAAACACAATCCTATGAGTATTCCAATACGCCTTCAGGTCATAACTCATCCTGTTCTTGATCTGCTTGAAACTGAAACTGGTTGGAACAAGATTTCTGCTTGAAACTGAAACTGGTTGGAACAACCCTCTGACACAATTGCTACATGTCCAAACTCTTCTTCCCCTGCCATGCTATGATCACCATCAAATTGGAGCCCTGTGCACCCCCTTTTAAAAAGAAATCAATGGGAGCCCATTCACAGAACACCCACCATCATGTCAAGTTGCACTCTAATTCCTGGGCACTTTTAGCCTAGTTAGATTTGAACTGCTGACTTTGCAGAGGAAAGAGTTGTTTCCTCCCCTGCTAAGGCTTCCTTCTGTGCTTTTCCATCTGATGAGCAAATTTCACTTAAACCTGTTGCTTTGGACATGGTTTTTTGCCAACTGACCTCTTGTTATGTAATCTTTAAAAAAATCAGCTCTGGTTTATTTTTCTTGGCTGGTTAATATCTTGTAAGGCAAAATAAGAAAGAAGAAACAAAGAGAGGATTTTGGCAGTGATTACAAAAATCTGAAACATATTAGACAAAGTAAAGGTTTAGAAAAACAGCCACTTGCCTGCTCCTAATAACAATTATTCTCTTTATAAGGCATCATCCAGCTAAGCATGAAAGCTACAAGACAGCCGAGCCTGTTTCATAAGCCCAGACATAGCTGCCAAAGCCAGCCTTGACACACCTCCTTCCCTGGAGTGGAATTTTTGCTTGAAATCTCACAAGTTACTTCTGTTCTTTAGTTGTGTGGCTGCATTCATTTACAAAATATATATATATATCAGGGTTGCATCTACACTTCATTGGACATTGCGCTATAGTGGTGATTCACAACTGGATGCTCCTGTGCGGACAAGATCATCCAGGAGGTGAAGGATTGTTATAGTGCAATATCCAGTGTTGTATGCAGCACTGGTTATTTGTGGGTACTCAGCTTATGACAGTGGCTGATGATTAGTGGCTGAGAAGACTAGATTTATGTGACAAAAGCCAAGCATTAAGAGCGTATGAAGGGATTTGACAGGATCAAGCTAAATGTTACTGCCTTGCAAGCCATATGTTAGTATGTTAGTATCATGCCAAATTCCTATACAGGAGGAGGCAGGCAATAATCAAAAATGCATACTCTTGTCCATACTCTTCCTTTCCCTTCCATGAAACTGCTTCTCTCAAACCAGTCTCTTTCCAGTGTGGGGTTACTTCCAGTCTTGGAGGCCCACTGGGAGAAGAACAGTTCAGGGGGAAAGCACAGGCTGGAGAAGAAGAGTTGGCTTATATATGCCAACTTTCTCGACCATTCAAGGAAGAATCAAACTGGCTTACAATTACCTTCCCTTCCCCTCCCCACAACAGACACCCTGTGTGGTAGGCGAGGCTGAGAAAGTGCGACTAGTCCAAGGTCACCCAGCTGTCTTCATGTGGAGGAGTGGGGAATCAAACCCAGTTCTCCAGATCAGAGTCCACCGCTCCAAACCACCGCTTTTAACCACTACATCACGCTGGCTCTCTGGAAGGGTTTAACGCCCCCATTCCATCTGTCCATGCTGCAGTTTTCCTATCAATACTTTATAGGAATTATAGAGAGTACCGAGTTTAACATGGGGCTACTGCCATCACAGCTTAGGATAGTGTGCAGCCAGGGTTGCCACTTTTTGGGGGGCCAAGCTTCTGTGCCTTGACAAGAAGCCGGACAAGGTAAAGGTATCCCTGTGCAAACTGACCCATGGAGTGACATCAAATCGCAACGTTTACTAGGCCAACTATGTTTGTGGGGTGGTTTGCCATTGCCTTCCCCAGTCATTTACACTTTACCCCCAGAAAGCCGGGTACTCATATTACCGACCTCGGCAGGATGGAAGGCTGAGTCAACCTTGAGCCGGCTATCTGAAACCGACTTTCTTTGGGATCAAACTCAGGAAGTGAGCAGACTGCAGTGCTGCAGTTTACCACACTGTGCCACGGACCAGCAGACATTAATAATCATACTTAACATTTGTGTAGAGTTTTCAAGGGCTCCACATGGCAGGCATTGTTAATTATTCCCCCTATTGCTGACCAGGGGCATGAGAGAGTGGCTTGCCTAAGAATAATTAGTGAATTGGTGGGAGAGGTGAGATCCATAGCACAGTCATAGTCACATGGCTATAACAAGTGAAACTTTTTGTGGCTACTTTCCATTTCAGGAAAAGCATCTTCTGATTAATTTTGACTGATCATGCTGCTTGAAGGCACCGAAGCAAGGCTAGATAATGGTGGCCAACCCTACATGCCCTGCTTCTGGACCGCTGAGTAGATCACCTGTTTTCCTCCACACCAGTGGATCATGTTCAGGGAGGCTATCCCAGAATTCTTCTCTCCTGGGGCTTTAGGACAAGAAGAAGGCATACTTTCTAGGGTTGACAAAGAGAGCTCTACTTTGCCTCATGTATGGACTGTGGATCTGTAGCGAGACATTTTGCCATTGTTTTGCTACAGGGGAAATATTTAAAAACTCATAGAAGTTTGCCGGCTTACTCAACTGCTCCATGCTTTTTTTGTACCTAGTCTTACTGTGATCAAGGATGATCAAATATGACAGCAGTTTGCATGGTTATTGATGAAAATTGCTCTCCTGTGGTTAGGGTTCTGCATGGCTGCCTACTTCTCTTGTGAGCCTTCTAGATCACAAAGTAAGCAACAGCACAGTCTCCCTGAGGCTGATGGCAGTGGCACCAGTATAACAAAGCGAGCTCTGATCGCATCCAAGTTAGATTACTGCAATGTGTTCTACATGGGGCTGCCTTTGAAAATGGTACAGAAATTTCCGTTGGTCCAAAATGCAGCAGCCAGGCTATTGTCAGGGATTGGTTACTCTAAGAACTGCACTGCTTACCCATCTGTTTCTGGGCAACATTCAGGATGCTGGTTCTTACCTTTAAGGCCCTAAATGACTTGGGGCCAGGGTACCTGAAAGACCACTTCCTACCATACTATCCAGCCTTGCAGTTCAGATCTGCCTTCTCAAGCCCCACTCACAGTGCCCCCGCCTTCAGTGGTAAGGCAGGTGGCGACTAGAGACAAGGCATTTTCTGTGGCCTCTTGCCTCTGGAATGCCCTCCACCTCGAGGCTGATCTAGAGCCTACTTTACTTTCTTTCAGGCAACGGGCCAATCACATCTTTTTACCCAGGATTTTAAAACTAGGGGTTCTACCTTACCAGCTTTTTTAATGGTCTGCTTCTGCTTCATGGATAGATTTTATGCTGTTTGTGTTGAAAAGCTTGTTTTTAATAGCTTTTAAAAAATATTGCATTGAAGCTGCCTTGAGCAGGAATCTGAAGAGGCAGCGTAGAAATATCTTAAATAAACAAATAATACTGAAATGTGACCTAGCGTGGGAATGATGATGGTGTGTGTGTGTAGTTTGCTCCCCATGCTCCTGTTTGTTTGGACTCTATAAATTTCAAGTCCACATCTCATGTAAGCTCAAACTAGATCCAGGGTAGCCCCCTGCTAGTCCTCCTTTCCAAAATTATCTCTGTGTGACTGTACAGATGTTTACATCCAAGGGGCTCTTTGGAGGTGTATTAGCAATTCACAGTGGAAGGGAAAAGATGCAAATGAAATGAAGGAACTGAAAGTCGAGACAGACTGCACAGGCACAGCATTCTGGACAACATTTAGAAAGTTCAAAGGGAAATAAAGGAGCATTCCTACTGCACCGCACTGCCAAAACATCCAGATAAAATCCAGGAAGAAATTAGGATAAGAAAAAGCTCAAAAACACCTGTTCTTCATTCCGGCCCTCCTTTCCATCTCCTCAACAATATTTCCCAGGCTCAGTTACATGCCTCCCATAAGAACATAAGCCCCGCTGGGTCAGACTACTGGTGCATGTTGTCCACCATCCTGTTTCAAACACTGGCCAACTAGTTGCCCTGGAGGGCAGCAGACAGGATATAGAGGCCAAAACTTTCCCCTGATGCTGCCTCTCTGCACTGGTATTCAGAGGTTGGCTCCTCTGAATGTGGAGGTTCACTTTAGTCACCATGGCTATGTTTCTCTGTTGTCTCACCAATGTTCCTGTGGTGTCTCTTCCTCTCTTCCATCCCTAGCATTACTCTGCTTTTAGTTTCTCTTTCTTCCTCCCTTCCAACTCCTTAATCACTCTTTTCTCACCAATGGATCTCTTTCTGTCTTCCCCACTTCTGGGTTTAATGCTTTATTGTACTTTACTGCCCATGAACACATGGAACTGCCTTAGACTGAGTCAGCCCACTGATCTATCAAGGTCAGTATTCACTATTCTGGCTGGCAGCAGTTCTCCAGGATCTCAGATGGGGGGGTTTCACATCAACTACTGCCTGCTCCTTTTAATTGAAGATGTCAGGGACTGAACCTGGGACCCATCTGCATGCAAAGCAGATGCTTTACCACTGAGCCACAGCCCTGCCCCTCCATTCGGTTACGTAGGAGAGAGTAAAGCAATATGCTCAGGGATAACATTAGGGTTGAACTATACATCACACTGTCCTCATGTCCCCCTACCAGGTCCATCCTGGTCCTGTGTCCTGTCATCCATATGTTCAATGAGAGTTCTATGCTGAGAATGTAATTCCCAGGCATATGTGGGAATTGTGCGCCTCTTCCTGGGTGCTGTGGTCTTGATCCAAATTGGTTCTCCATGCACCTGTGAATTAAGTTCTGAGCATGGAACTCTCAGGTCACATCTAGTTGACAGAACGGGGGTGAGGGGGGATATGTAATATATAGTTTGTCCCTTAAGAGTGCTCCTGAGTGCTGTTTATCCCTTTTGGGATAAACATTATTTAAAAAAATATATCGGAATGTTCCAGAAAGTTGTGAATTATTCATACATAGTATGGGCCACCTTTTTGATTTTTTTTTAAATTAAAAATGATCTTATTCCAGAACTTCATGCTGTGTTGCTTCCAGTATGGTGTCATTCTATCATTCTTGTTATTGCCTGGGAATCTAAAGGCATCCCATTCTGGGCCCTGTCCAAAAAGAGCTTTACACAACAACGCAGTCAGTATTGCTGCTGCTGACATCGTCAACATGTCTAGTAAATTAGAAAAACAAACAGCACACGCAGCTGACAGTACCCTTTTTTCCCTTGTATACATCATCCTCAGTCTGAGATGGGAGACTGGAAGCTCAATAGCCATACAGGGGAAAGATAGTTGAACTTCATGGGATGGAAAAAAACGACAACAACCATTCCAGTCCTGTGACATCAGGCTTAAGGTCATCACGAAGCAAGACGAACCACATGATTTGCATGTGGATTTTTCTTGCACAGTCCCACCTAATCCCCAAGAACGGAGGATTGCTTATAGGAATGCTGACTTGACGGGAACTGCTACAGATCTAGCAGGCACAACCGGGCGGTGCACATTAATACCCTGTCATTAGATTTCCTAAAATACGGGATGGTGGTGAGAGAGAGATTCTGAGTATAGGAATTCTACGTTTTTCAGTGCTCTTTTCTTTCAAAAGGCACAAAGCACACAGATTTTTTTTTCCTGCTGAACTGGGTGTGGTGAAGTGGTACAGGCTGCATGGAAAAGCTCCCAGGGGATTGTGTCCAAAGCTACTAAAAGCTGTAGGATATTCTGTCCATTATTTTTTTTTAAAGAACAATAATTGGGGATTTCTCTTCAGCAGATTTCTCATACTTCACAAAGTCTGCAAAAAAAGTGGGTAATGCAAATGTAGCCCTGAACAAGACAGCACGTCTACAGTACAAAGTTAGTAGAAAAGAGCAAGAGTCCAATAGCACCTTAAAGACTAACAAAAATATTTTCTGGCAGGGTATGAGCTTTCGTGAGCCACAGCTCACTTCTTCAGTGAGCTCACGAAAGCTCATACCCTGCCAGAAAATATTTTTGTTAGTCTTTAAGGTGCTATTGGACTCTTGCTCTTCTTCAGAAAAGTGAGCTGTGGCTCACGAAAGCTCATACCCTGCCAGAAAATATTTTTGTTAGACTTTAAGGTGCTATTGGACTCTTGCTCTTCTTCAGAAAAGTGAGCTGTGGCTCACGAAAGCTCATACCCTGCCAGAAAATATTTTTGTTAGTCTTTAAGGTGCTATTGGACTCTTGCTCTTCTTCAGAAAAGTGAGCTGTGGCTCACGAAAGCTCATACCCTGCCAGAAAATATTTTTGTTAGTCTTTAAGGTGCTACTGGACTCTT
Source organism: Euleptes europaea (assembly GCF_029931775.1). Taxonomy (NCBI): domain Eukaryota; kingdom Metazoa; phylum Chordata; class Lepidosauria; order Squamata; family Sphaerodactylidae; genus Euleptes; species Euleptes europaea. The sequence continues at coordinate 98,401,831 of NC_079314.1, forward strand.
GCTCTTTTCTACTACTGCAGACAGACTAACACGGCTACCCACTGTGAAGTACAAAGTTAAACCATCATGACTGTTAACCATGCCCCATCTGAACCCTGGAAACTGTAACCCTGGCTGGAAAGATGTAGTTTAACCAAGCAAAAGAGCTGAAGTAATGGGAGACAAGGGACTAATACTGTGGACTAATTTTAGTGGTCTGCTCGGTACACACACATGCTTAGCGCTGTACAAAGCCCTAGCTGCTGAATTTCCTGAACTGTAGTTTACCATAAGATAGCTCTATGGAAATGAAGGATTATCACCCAGGGATAAACAGTTTTAAAACTGCAATCTAAGATACTTAAATAAGAAATCCAATGCTAAGTAAAGAGCAACCCATTGTTGTTGCACGACATTTGATTGAGAGCTACTTTTCTTTTTCTTTAAAGATGTACAGAGGTTTTGAAAAGATGCCGCACGTTCAGTACATCTACACAGAGGCCTCTGAAAGTCTTTGTGGGGTCAAGCTTGAAGTCAACAAATACCAGTATATGATTACAGGTAAAGTAGCGGAAGAGTTTCTCTGTCACAGCTTGCTCGCAGGCTGTTGTTTGAACTGTGATCGGAAAGGGGCAGCCAGCTCTCGGCAAATGCATCTGATTTGCAAGTTAATTATCAGCCCCTCAAAACTGCTGTCTTGAAAATATGAAGCCACCCTATGTCAAGTAGACCTACTGAGTCACCCAGCACAGTGCTGTCTGGTTGCTGACAGCTGTCTCCAGGGTCTTGGGAGAGAAAGGTCTCTCCCAACAACTGTTGCTCCAAATCTATTAGCTGGAGATGCCAGGGACTGGACCTAAGGACCTTCTAGCTCCAACTGAGCTAAGGCTTCTTCGCAAAGGAAGGAGGGCCTCTCTGTTATCTCCACTGTACCAATTTGGGATGAGGGAATCGTCTGTCAGTAAAAGACGGCTGTGGGAAGACATTATGCACAAATTCAGAAGCTGAATTCAGAAATCAGATTCTAATTGGGAGGCTTAAATAACCTGGTATGTTAAATATCAACAACAACAACAACAACAACAATCTCCTTTATTGGCATAAAATTGAAACATGGGGTGTCTGCATAGTAACATAAAATTATTGAAGTTGAACATTTCTGACAAGGATAGAACATAATAGAAAAAAGAATGGTGGAATTAATAAAAGCCCTTTACTTAACTTGCTGACAAACATTCATAGCAAGTCTCAGAAATTGTGCTACAATCTCCAGTATAGCAGGAGAGTGATTAATGTTAAATATCAATTTGCCCAATTAAATCCTGTAACACATTCTTCCCTCCCCCCAATGTATCATTCACCGCTAGGAAAATACACCTTTGCAGTATTAAAAGTAAACTGAAAATAGGAGATTGATACAACAAACATCCTGTACAACGCTTTGCTTTATTGAAGAGGCAGCCATGATGCTTCCTTTCACTTGCCACATAGGAGGGGCTTCTAGAGCAGGGGTGTCAAACTCAATTGTTACGAGGGCCGAGTATGACATAAAAGTCACTTGGTTGGGCCAGGCCATGCCTCACCAGCCCAGATTGAGAATGGGGGGGGGGGCTGCCTCAGCTGGCTCGCAGGCCAGATAAAACCTCTCAAGAGACTGGATCTGGCCCTCAGGCCTTATGTTTAACACCCCTGTTCTAGAGTTTCCATGCCATGGAAAAACCAGCACAGGGAATATTAGCCTTTTTTTCTTTTTCTTTTCTTTTTTGCTGTCAAGTCAAATCTGACTTATGGTGACCCCTGGTAGGGTTTTCAAGGTAAGAGACATTCAGAGGTGGTTTGCAATTGCCTTCCTCCACGTCACAACCCTGGTATTCCTTGAAGGTCTCCCATCCAAACACTTGCCAGGGTCGACCCTGCTTAGCGTCTGAGATCTTATGAGATCAGGCTAGACTGGGCTATTTGGGTCAGGTTTAGGAACCTAATAAATGGAATGGCTAACTTGCAAATGTTTTCCTAGGCCGAGTATATGATGGAAAGGTTTACACTGGGCTGTGCAACTTAAACGAGAAATGGGATCAACTGACCCTAGCCCAACGCAAAGGACTGAACCATCGTTATAACCAAGGCTGTGGCTGCAAGGTACGTGCTGTCTCCGAAAAACATTCCTAGAATTGCCGACAGCTCATTAAGGATGTCCTGGGAGGATGATCAGGAAAGAGAACTCCTTAGAATTCCATCTGCCCATTGTTAGATCCATGCTATCATTGCACTACAGCCATTTGCAACTAGTGTGGCTTGTCCACATAGGATAGTCCAGTGGTGGGTGATTGGTGCAGTGAAATGATAGCGCACTGTCCAACGATGTGTGAAGCCTGGAAAGCAGAGCAAGGCAGCACTACGAAGACTAAGAATCCATTCAAATGGCACTTCCTTTCCTATGAGGCTTAGTGTTGCCAGGTTGAATGGAGCCTGGGATAGGACTAGCTACTTTTCGAAATGCTAGAAATATGCTTTCCGAGCTACTTTTCTGCAGAATTATGCATGCTAGCATGGTTATTCTGAAGTAGCCAAGCCTGTTGGTTTTTTAGAAGAAAGGGTAGAAGTGGTACATACTTTTTGTGGTCTAGAAATACAGCGAGAGAAAACAAATGCCACAATGTGATTTTTTTAAAAAATAATTTGAGCCAGCTCCTCACTTGTTTCATTTTTGTAACCGCAGATTAAGCCTTGCTACTACCTTCCCTGTTTTGTGACCTCCAAGAACGAATGCTTGTGGACGGACATGCTCTCCAACTTCGGCCTTTCAGGGTCCCAGTCAAAGTATTTTGCCTGCATCCAGCAGAAGGAAGGTTATTGCAGCTGGTACAGAGCGTGGGCACCTCCTGATAAGACCATCATCAATGCGACAGACCCCTGAACACTCAACCCTTTTTCTTGTTTCTTCTGTCCCTTGTGGCTGAGCGTTCTTTGGACACTAACTTGTTATCAGATCATGATGAAAACTATGATATTAGTGCCTGTTTCTTGCAAATTTTAGCACTTCAAACTTTTTTTAAAAAAAACTTTGCTGTCTTAATTGATTATTTGTTGTTTTAAATCACTTTTTAAAAAAAGAATTGCTATCACCCGTTTTGTTCAGAAGACGTTTGTCTGGGGATTTGTGTTTACTCACCAGATAAATAAGGGAGTATTTGCTCTCAGTTATATATCATTATCTATATAGCAATACAATCTATATTTTTGTAGGAAAACAAAAATCTCAAAAATTTCCTAGCTGGGTTTTGAATCACAGTTCCAGCCCCTCTCTTCTTGCTTCCTAAACTGCTTCTCCATGTGTTCAGCAGGTAGACAAAATGAAACCAGTCAGGAATAAAAATTTGAGATTAAGCCACATGCCTGAGGGGGGACGAGAAAGTTATGATGTTTGTACTGGATGGAGCAGTGGGAGAATCCAGTTGTCATGTACATTAGAAGCACCATATCAAAATGCCTGCCATGTGCCAAATGCGTTCCATGGTAGCTCTGGATTTGCACAGAGCATAAACAATAGCTTTTTAAAAACCAGCTCCAATTAATGCAGTCTCTCTTCTAGTTGCAAACAAGAAGACCTGTTGAGAACCAAATCAGCTCTACACCTTTTGTGTTTTGGTCTGGCGGCAGAGTTGCCTTTTTAACATCTAGAAAAACTCAAATAAATGTAAACAAATTAATGCAAAATAAAAGAAACATACAGATATCTGGATAAGGGGACAGGGAGAGCACCAGAGAAAGGGGACAAAAGATGACAGTTAGGGCTAAGAAATTAGCTGCCAAAATAGTGTTTTACTGAACTAAGATGTATATAGATGTGATTACATAAGCTATTTTTGACAGGACATGGAACTGTTTCATGCTATAAGCAATGAAAGGGTTGATTCTTTTGCTTTAAAGGAGCGATCATACATTCCAAGTCAATGCTTATTCTTTTATTGTTGTTTAATTCTAAAAGATGTTGGAATGTCAATGTCTCTACACTAGTGATAATCATCTGTGTTTATTCGCCACACTATGTGTTTCCCTTCCCCCCACTCTACTTTCAGTCACACAACTGTTTTTGAGATTGAAGGGTCACCATGCTAATGACAATGCCCCTGTCAATATTCACGTGATGAAATAATAATTAAAAAATTAAATATTAACGTGATAAAATGGTCTTGTAAAAAGGCCCCAAGATGGCAGGCTAACCGAACACACTGAAAAACATCCAGTTTTTTGGACTTTTCCGAGAATGGTAAAATATGAGTTTTATCACACAGGGATGGGGTGGAGTGGATCACTGGTGGCTTTTTATAATATTTCATTGTCGGGTGACTACTGTGAGGGGGTAATTTCCCCTCAGAAATTGTTTGTATCAGAAATCACAGTTAAAGCAACAGAAGCTGCACAGACAAGATGGGGGAGAGAATATATAAACTCAGTTCCACATACTCAGAGAGATACATTTCCTAAAGTTCTACATCTGAACGAGCTAAAGGATCATTTCTGGGGATGACGTGATGTATTTCTTCAGACATGGTTAAGCAGATCAGTCGTCAGAGACCCCATATGCCTTCTGGTGACATGGATTTAGGAGCTGGCTGCCCCACCTTTTCTGTAGACTGAATGATTTTTGTTTGTTTTTATAATGGAAAAATATAATATAAAAAATCTCTTAATAAAAAATAAAACATATTTTACACTTTAATGTTGTCAAGCAGTAGGGTTACTGATGAGACGGGCAACTATATTTTACTGAGGTTGTGGCGTGGGATGCAGGGCCAACATTTAACACAAGTTCTGTTTTCTTTTTATCGCTGTCATTATTTATCTTACACTGCTACATGTATATCTCTTCAGTTCATTCCTTGTAGGAAAACGGAGCTTTCCTAAGCTGGAAATTGCCTTGTGGTAAACTCAACCATGTACGTAGCCATCTCCCCCCCCCCCCGCCCGCCCCCCCACACATGCAGTTCTGCATCCCAGCTCAATCCCTGTGGGCAAGTGCCCTTGAACTCCCACACCTGGAAGAGATTGCTGAGCTGGGGTGCAGAACTGCAATCCTACATCTTTTCCCCCCCATGCACTTAAGCCCAGTCAATGTCAATGGTAGCTTACATGCAGGAGGAGATCATATCATAGAACTGTCCCTGGCTGTACCTATTTTAGATTGGGAGGTTGCGGGGGAGGGGGGGCGCATGGCCATGAAAAGAATCTCCGCACGTAGAAAATCAGCAGGTCAGTGAGAATAATATAATGATATATAGTTTTCTATGTGCTGAAAATGTACTCGATAGTTCTTTCATGTGACCTCCAACATGCTGTCTGGAGTAGCACAGTCCAGTTTTATCGTGTGATTTTTCATAGACTGGCCCTGATATCAAGATTGCACTCAGAATTGGGACAACAACAAATGCTTTCCATGATCATTCTAGCAGTGAACCAAGGCCATGGATCCTTGTGCGATGACAGGGTGTCCCAAGAAAAAAGCGAGAGTGATTTTTGTCAAGTGTGCCTAAGTTTTAGGGTTACACAATCAAAGTTTTATACGGATTTCTAAGTGGAAGATCTGACCCCTTTAAGATGCTCATTATTTGGAAACCTTCATTATTAAGAAAGGCTTACAGGAATGTTCACAGTGCCTTTGTTGATAGAAGGAATCTTGAACTAATGCTTTAGAAGAGCCAGAAGAACTAAATTTACTGTTTATAGTCACAGCCATCTTATGGCAACCCCGCAGGATTTTCAAGGCAAGAAACAGAACAGAGGTGGTTTGCCATTGCCTGCCTCTACATTATGGACTTCCTTGGGGGACTCCCGTCCAAGTACTAACCAGGGCCGACCCCGCTTATTGCCCGAGTTCTGGGGCTAGCCTCAGCCATCCTGATCACAGCACTGCTTACTTTACTTCTAAGAAAACTGAAACGACTGGGATTTGTCTTAGGGCGCTTCCACTTTAACGTGCAAGCACAAGCCTTGAAAGAACTTCATACAGAGAAGGCTAGCTAACTGCTCACTGACAATGGAAAGCTGCACAAAAGGTGCTGGCAACAGGGCCTTTCTCTTGGCTGCATGACAAAGGTCTCTGGTCCATAATAACAGCTATCTTCCCATTATACAACATTTTTACAAACTCCTGTGCAGGCATGCCGTAAAGTGCATGGACTCAATACTGCAGCTGTGTATATCACAATATTCTTTAACACTGACTATTAATAACTACACAGCTTTGAAGATCTGATGAATTGTCAGGTAGAACAGTCTGGAGATCTTATGCCTTCATAAAATTGCTGGACATCTACCTGCCTACTGAAATTGGCCTAGTGCATTCAGCCCCCCCTTAAAATGAAATTGGGACTTGAGTTTAAAAAGAATGATCTCTACCAAATCTTTTTTACTTTTTGAATGGATGTTATCCATTTAAGTGCAGCCCCTTTTATGGATTGGCAGAGGTAGCAGGGGGGAGCAATGGGAAGAACCCCCTAGTTTGGCACCAGCAGCAGAGGCAATTATAACGCCTTGTAGAGTCCCATTGCTGAAGATAAAACTGGCCTCAGTTAAAACCTTGAAATGCAAGAAGAGGAAACAGCCTCTTGTTGACTGAGGTTTCCATTTCTGTTTCCACTGACTGGCAGGTCTGTGGGGTTTTACTGTTTTCACTGACCGTAGAAGTTTAAGACCATGGCTGACACACTACGGTATTGATAATGTGGAAATCTGGTCATTGTGTTTCTATACAGGCTATCGTATATCTGTGTGTTTTGCAGCAGCCAATCAAAATTCAGCCACCTATCCAACACGCGAATTTCCATTTTGCATGAGGATTTCCATTTTGCAGTGCAGAAGGCAAAACTTATTATGGAATGTGCAACACAGTTAAATGGGCAAAGGCAGAACAGTGCAACCCTTCACCCTACAGTAAATAAGGTCACTGACACAGAAAGTTTTTTCTTTCATGGGGATGGAAAAGGAAGGAAAAGAGTGAAGGGGAAAGAACCCAGCAATATATATATTTCTTCTGGAACATTTCCAAATTCCTTAGTGCTGCAACTAAGTACTTATAACTTAAAAAAATTAAGATACTGTGTATATATTAATTTTCTTAAGGTGTATAGTGCTTTTTAGCCTTTTGTTATTGACTCCCACACAATGACCTTGGCCACAATTCCCATTTTACAGGTTGCCTTGACAAACGTGCAACTTCTACCCCGGTAAGACTGACCCAAGTGCAACCCTCTGTCCACCGTACTTGCTGTTAGCACTAAGGCTGCTAAGCTTAGCTTAGCATTTGTCATTTAGGCCTGAGCCACACCTGTTCAAGTCAATTGGAACTTTTCTATTGATTCTAAATGTTTTGGCTTGTGCTCATCAACTCTGTTTCAAAGGAAATGAATGCTATGCCTCTTCATTCAGAAGCCACCCCCAATGAACTCGAAGGAATATGGGCTGTTACCGCACTAGGTATTCCCAGCGATGTATTAAGAGTTTGAAACTGTTGTAAAAAATACTGTTCGCACTTTGTTTGGCCCCTTTAGCTGTGAAGACATCTTCCAACCATTTTTTAGCCATGGCATCCAAAAACCCTTTTAAAACGGTGTTTTTTATAACATTTTTAAACTCTTAATACATCGCTGGGAATACCTAGTGCGGTAACAGTCTTAGTTTCAGAAAATGGTTCAGAGGATTGCAGCCTTAATCTGCTTTATCTTCTTTATCACCATTCTGACAATTCTGGCCATTCAAGAGTGGTCTGGGAGAAAAATCCTCCACAGAAGGAACGTAATTTTTGCTAAGTTTTGTAGCACTGTTTACAGTTTTCCTCCTTGTTTGTTATTTATAAGTTTTATATCCATTGAATGTATATTGTCCTTTAAGGTAATAATGTTCACTTTTTATAGTGTCCTTTTATTCTAAAACAATAAAGTGTTTTATTTCTATCATACCCTGTCTTTTTTGAACTTTATTTTAGAAGCATCTTGCTGGCCCTTTTTTGGTTAAAAACAGAAGAGTGAACTACAGGGCTCTTCTTATGTTCTTGCAAGGCAACCTTACCCATCTTTACTAAGATGTAAGCCCCACTGATTGCAAGTGAGAGCATTTAGGATTGCAGCTCGATCTTATGAATTTTTAGCCAGCAGCAAATGCCTTGAGAATCATCTGCAGTATGAGTTAACAATACGTTTAAATCATTAATCTGGTAAGGGTGTATAAAACTGCATCATAGGTTCTACCTCTAAAATATCTATGAGTTGGGGGGGATATGAAGATTATTATTCCTTTCTCTAACACATTCAGATCTGGGTTTGCTGTCATTCCTGGCCATTGCAATCTCCTCTTTGTCTTGTAAATGTACTTCACAATTGGAAGTAGAATCCAGTATCCGTTGATCATTTATGTGCCCTTTTCCAATCATTATTATGAATATAATTTGATAGGGGGGAGGACGTTTGGAAAAGATAATAATGTTCAGAAAGGAAGAACTGACCAAATACAAAGAGAAATAAACAAAATGGATCAAGCATTCCATTAATTCAAGTTCATCTTGCAGCTTTTTGAACACTTCTTTATCCAGTATTCAAAATAACACTGTTGTTATGTGGAGGGGAATTGCTTTTTCCCAAAATTTACTTTTTAAAGCTTGGCTGATTCCTCTTATTGTCTTTTGAAAAAAGGATTACTCTTTCATTTCTCTCTGATTTCTCTTTGAAGAGAAATCAATGGGCTCTTTTGTAACTTCAGCCCTTGCAGTTATTTTATGTTATAGACCACAGAATGGTGCTCTAGCAGCATAGGAAGGTTCAGGAAGACACTGCCTGCCTCTGAGCATCTACAGAGTACAAATCCGACATTTTTCAGACTCTCCCTTCCTGCCTCCCATCCAATTTCTCTGTGATCAAAATGTAATTGATTGGAAACTGGTTCTAAATTCTTAAAAAAGAGGAAAATAAATGGATTGTTGAGTTTCTGAGATATTGGGTAAAGAGGAATAAAGAGAATCACATAAAAGATCCTGTTTGCTCAATCCTCAGTCACTACAGAACTCAATAGGTTAGGATGCAAATAATTTTCTGGCAAAGTTCTTCTGTCTTTGATACATACAGCCAAAAGCTAAACAGGTGATGCTTCCCCTGCTCATTAATCCTCCAAGTTCAACATCGAATTTCTGCATTTCATCATGTGGTTAAACCTAGGCAGGACCCATACATGCAAGCAGCTCACTGCAATTGATGGCTGTTAATTTATCTCAGCCTTGAAGCAAAAAAACCCAAGACTGATTATCATGGACAAGGAACCCCTAAACGGTTGAAAGCTCTTTCCTAAGCTTTGTAATATAATTTGTAACACAACCTAACATAGGGTAGGGGGATTGATGATGACAATGACGCAAGTATGTGTGCCTTCTATGTCATGTGACCAAGAGGTGTGCCTTCTATGTCACATGACATAATCCATGTGTAAGCTTGCTTTGGATTTATAGTTGCAGATTTGGAATAATTCAGAATAGCTCCTGAGCTCGGGTGAAAATTTGCAGGCACTATTTATGAGAGCGTAGAGTTTTGTTCATGGACTACAGAACTAGAAAGATGGCATACGACATTCACACAGAAAGCTACCATTCCTGGGCCAATGGATATACCTGAATTGTGCTTCTTGGCAAATTGACTTGTACCATAGTGGCAGTCAATTGTTCTTTCTTACAGCTGTTCTGATCCAAGAAGGTGAAAGTTCTGGGGAAAGTTATGACAAGGGCTAGGAGTGCAGTAACTGGCACAGAAAGAAGTAGTTCAGGGATCAACAAAGTAGACAGCCACTTTGAACTCTCCAGTATCATTATGTTCTAGCAAAGATTCCTGTTCTGTTCACAAATTCACAGTGACTTTTTTAAAATATCCCATCCCAGATTCCAGATATAGTACCATCTCTCACCTCTGCAGTTTCATAATGCACCATAAAAAGAGACCATACACAGTAAACCCCAACAGTCTTCTGTGCCTTTCCTTTTCCCTGTCCCCTTCCTATTGCACCTGCAGATTTCTCTGCTGTTCATGGGTGGCTGCTGATACCTCAGTCCTGGCTGCTTATGAGTTTTCACATACATGTGCTTTATATGCATGCATAGTATAATAAAGCATGACAGCTAAGATGGAGTGCTCATAGTTAAGTTAGCAGGTACATAAGACATTAAGCAGATAAAGAACTGTGCTGGTTTCTCCATGCCATGATATGTCCCATGTTGTTACTGAATACACTACCTTAAAATTCTGTAGAATAGTTCATTTCAGAAAGGCTTAGGTATCCAGACCTCATTCTTATAAGCATATAGAGCAAAACTGACAAGTTCTACTTCCTAATATTACGGATAAGGTAACCTGGGCTTCTGGGTAAATAGATAACCAGCATCAATATATATCTAGGGAAAAAAGGGAAAAAAGTATTTGAGGGGGAAAAGTATTTGATCCCCTGCTAAATTTGCCCGTTTGCCCTCTGACAAAGAAATGACTAGTCCGTAATTTTAATGGTAGGTCTATTGTAGCTGTGAGAGACAGAATAACAACAGGAAAAACCCCAGAAACCCAGAAGACAAAAGTCAGAGATTGATGTGCATTATAATGAGTGAAATAAGTATTTGATCCCTTTGCAAAAGATGACTTAGTACTTGGTGGCAAAACCCTTGTTGATGACTTAGTACTTGTTGGCAATTACAGAGGTCAGACGTTTCGTGTAGGTGGCCACCAGGTTTGCACACATCTCAGGAGGTATTTTGTCCCACTCCTCTTTGCAGATCCTCTCCAAGTCAGTAAGATTTCGAGGCTGATGTGTAGCTACTTGAACCTTCAGCTCCCTCCACAGATTTTCGATGGGATTAAGGTCTGGAGACTGGCTAGGCCATTCCAGGACCTTAATGTGCTTCTTCTTGAGCCACTCCTTTGTTGCCTTGGCCGTGTGTTTTGGGTCATTGTCATGCTGGAATACCCATCCTCGACCCATTTTCAATGCCCTGGCTGAGGGAAGGAGGTGCTCACCCAAGATTTGACGATACATGGTCCCGTCCATCGTCCCTTTGTGCGGTGAAGGTGTCCTATCCTCTTAAAAAAAAAAAACCCCAAAGCATAATATGTCCCCCTCCATGTTTAACGATGGGTTTGGTGTTCTTGGGGTCGTAGGCAGCATTCCTCCTCCTCCAAACACAGCAAGTTGAGTTGATGCCAAAGAGCTCGATTTTGGTCTCATCTGACCACAACTTTCACCCAGTTCTCCTCTGGGTCATTCAGATGTGCATTGGCAAACTGCAGTCGGGCCTGTACATGTGCTGTCTTGAGCAAGGGCACCTTGCGGGCTCTGCAAGATCTCAGTCCTTCACGTAGTGTGTTACCAACTGTTTTCATGGTGACTATGGTCCCAGCTGCCCTGAGATCATTGACACGTTCCCCCCGTGTAGTTCTGGGCTGCTTCATCACCGTTCTCATAATCATTGCAACTCCACGAGATGATATCTTGCATGGAGCCCCAGACCGAGGGAGGTTGACAGTTAGGGTTAGGGTTGTTACCTTCTCACCAAGCTGCTTGGCAATAGTCTTGTAGCCCAGTCCAGCCTTGTGCAGGTCTACAATCTTGTCCCTGATATCCTTGGACAGCTCTTTGGTCTTGGCCATGGTGGCTAGTTTGGAATCTGATGGATTGATTGCTTCTGTCAACAGCAGAACCCTAACCCTAACCCTAATCTGGCTGGTTGATAGGGGATCAAATACTTATTTCACTCATTATAATGCACATCAATCTCTGACTTCTGTCTTCTGGGTTTCTGGGGGTTTTCCTGTTGTTATTCTGTCTCTCACAGCTACAATAAACCTACCATTAAAATTACGGACTGGTCATTTCTTCGTCAGAGGGCAAACGGGCAAATTTAGCAGGGGATCAAATACTTTTTTCCCTCACTATATATCTAAATTATTATTCATTAATATTATTTTAGTATTATTTATGAAAAAATATTAAAGCTGATGATGCCCCTTACACAGAATGCAGGAAAAAATTATATAACAAAAATAAGGCAGTAAGTCACATTTTCCAAACTTGATTCCCTGAATAACAGTGATTATAAATATGTAATGGACAGTGATAGTATCACAGGTAAATCTGATTAACAGCAAATTTATTGTTATTACAAAGTGCTCCAGTATGCTGCTTCTTTAATTTATTTACTGATCCTCAATTTATATATAATTCCAGTGCAGGATGTGGGGGGGGGGGGAGGAATTGTGAAAACCAAACATAACACTGTTCACCAGCATTCCTGACTGAAAAGGCTAAGCATGATTCGTACGGAGGCTTTTCCAAAAATACCTGCATAATGCCACCATTCATCATATCCTGCCTCAAAACTAATTGTTTCAAAATTCATCTCACCAAAACTAAGCACAAGCAGATGTATCTGGAATGAACATGCATTCTTCCCTTGTCTATCTCCACCTCCACATATAAGCCTTTGTCAATAGCACAACAATTGATTTCATGCACCTACATTTTCCCAAGTGCTCTCCCAAGAACTTAACAAAAAAAGGAAAGAAATGTTCCTGTACCTTGCAAAATCACAGTCCCTTCCTCTATAGGATACCATGTATCATCCAACAAAATAAAGATACTCACCATCTGCTTATGGCTTGGAAAGAATGATTGCTCCACAAGAGGGAACTTCTCAGGACCCAGAGAGTTGAAGATTTTAATTAGCTGAGAGAACTAGAGACAAACAAAAAGAATGTCTGTATCTTTACAACCACAAAAACATATATACAATATAACTTCTCCTATCCTACTCTAGGTGATCGAAGAGAAGGAAGAGGAAGAAGAAGAGTTGGTTTTTATATGCCGACTTTCTCTACCAGGCAGAATCGAACCGGCTTACAATCACCTTTCTCTTCCCCTCCCCACAACAGACACCCTGTGAGGTAGGTGAGGCTGAGAGAGTGTGATTTGCCTAAGGTCACCCAGCTGGCTTTGTGTGTAGGAGTGGGGAAACAAATCCAGTTCACCAGATTAGCCTCCACTGCTCATGTGGAGGAGTGGGGAATCAAACCCAGTTCTCCAGATCAGACTCCACTGCTCCAAACCACTGCTCTTAACCATTACATCATGCTGGCTCTCTGAAACAGCACCTTACTTGCTACTGAATTGCCTGTTGGGACAACCTACTACTTTGGAATGTGAATCTCCCTTGAATAAGAAGATAAAGGGACAGAATCCCTCAACCTTTTGGAGCCTACAGGGCTTTTACAAACATATAATACCAGTTTCTGCCAATGGCATGTCAGTAACAAAAACAGTAAAACTAGACCACCCAGAGATGAGTCAGAATTTCTACTTAGTTGAAGGAATTCCCAGGTAAGCAGGAAAGTGTGGCTTTATAAATTAATAAAAAGAAAGAAAATCCAAAATGGCCTGATAAAAACTGAATATGGTCAAAGAAGGAAGCATGGTGAGAGCAGGATCAATTTCAGGAAGAGGATGAGGAGGGAAAATTAAGCCCGGAGAGTTTATAGAACCAGGAAGAGGAGACTGAAGGGAGTGAATATATTTCCAAATTGTTTCCATTCCCATGATTCATTTATTGCATTTTTATTGAACTTTATTGAATGCATTTATTGAATTTTTAAAAGCTGTCCCTAGAGATTCACAGCAGGAATCAACATTTAGCAGAGCACTGCAACCCAATCCAGCCCCGCTACAGTCTAGAGTGGTCTCTTCCCCTCTCTGTATCCCAGCGGCTGCTCCTTTACAGAATGTGGATGCATTATATATAAGCAATGGCTCAGGAATTACCCTGCGCCACATTTTGCTGACCGGCATGGGGGGTGGTTGGAGTGGGCGGCAGGGTAGAGTATCCAGCTCCCCAGGATCCAGGCGAGCACTCCTGGCAATGGCGGCAGCCTTCTGGGAAGCCTGCTGCATCTGCGCAGGCTTGCTAGCTAACTTTCCCGCCCGGCCGTTTGCTTCTTTGTAAGGGCCCTGATTCAAAGGGGGCCAATCAGGGAAGGCCAGCAGACTGCGGGCTTGTGGGCTTCACGTGGGTCCACCAGTCAGATATAAATGCAGCCCTCGCTCGCCTCAGTTTTTCGGCCCTCGCTCGCCTCCCCACTCATTCAGCATCCTGGCTTGTCCCACCCTCCCTCCCTTTACTTGGCATTGCAGTTTGTTCTATCTAGTTTTATTTCATGTCACAACTTATTGGCAGTGTTTGCATGGGGCTGGATCCAGTTTTGGGGAAAAGATAGCCTGTGTGCACCCTTTTCCCCACTCTGGGTATCCCAATAAGGGAATTTGGGGGAGGCCTGGCAGGAGACATGCCCAGATCGGGGGGCTGTCAGGGTGGCCTCCCTTCAAGTGGCAGGGGATTCACAGAGTGGCTCATGTCCAAGTGATATCCTGCATACTGCCATCCCAGGCTACTCCCAGCAGGTGGGCTGGGAGTAGGAGTTCCTCACAGGCTACTCTCCAGCAGGTGGGCTGAGAGTAGGAGGTACATCACTGGCTGGCAGTCGGGTCAGCCGATGCCCGGGATCCAACCCCTATGCTATGCCAATGCCCTAACGCTGTAACCAATAAAAGTTGTGGCCATTTTTATCCCAACAATGTGCTGTGCTCTTATTTGCATGCTACAGTTTTGTTGTGGGGTTAGGTTCAGTGTAGCCAGCTCCGGCACTCACCAATTAAATGTTGGGTCTGCAAGCACCTTAGCATATTCATATGCTGGAAGCTGGAAAATATGCACATTATCCTATTCACACAAATGGTTGCCACATATACAGAGAGGATCTCATATAGTGAGGTCTCCTGGTCCATGAAGTAATAACGCAAAAATCATAATGACTGAAAATGCCTTATGTAGTCTACATATCTGCAGCAGAGTAATATTAATTCCCAAGGTTTTGCTGTCTTAATTTCTGAATGGTTTACCATAGCAAAAATCTGTATTCCCTGCCAGGGGTGATCTCAGCAATGTAAATCATGGCTGAAATGCATAACAGACCCACATCCAATTAAATAAAGCCAAATATTTTTGCCAAATGCCAATTTGAACTCTTTGATTCTATTCAAGGGAGAAAGACAAGTCTTATTAACAAGTTCCCTTGAGCTCCTCTGGACATTCAATATCTGGGCAGTCTAATTCCATGAATCAGTCAACTTCGTTGGGGGGGGGCAGGTGAATGGAGCAGCTATGACTCCATGGTAGAGCATGTTCTTTGCTACAGAAAGTCCCAGGTTCAGTCCCTGGGGAGGGGCCATGGCTCAGGGGTGCAGCATCGACAGCAGAAGACCCCCAGGCTGAGTACCTAGCATCTCCAGGTAAAAGGATCAGGTTGAAGATGGTGTGAAAGACCTATGCCTGAGACCCTGGAAAGCTGCTGCCAATCAGAGTAGGCAATACCGTCTTTGACAGACCAATGGTCTGATTCAGTATAGTGCAGCCTGCTGTGTTCAGTTCCCTGGTGCTTCTGGTTAAAGGATCTCAGGCAGCAAGAACTGGAAAACACACTTCACTACGCTGCTTCCAGACAGAGCATTCAATACGGAGCTAAATGGATCAATGGCCTGATTTGCTGGTATAAAGCATATAATCAGTTTAAGATGCCAGAGTGCAAACTCCGGAGCAGTTATGACTCCATGGTAGAGCATGTTTTTTGTCTACAGAAAGTCCCAGGTTTAGTCCCTGGGTGGGGCCGTGGCTTAGTGGTAGAGCAGCAGAAGGGTTCAGTCCCCGGCATCTCCAGTTTAAAGGATGAGATAGTAGATGGTGTGAAAGACCTCTACTGGAGACCCTGGAGAGCCACTGCCAGTCTGAGTGGACAGTACTGACCTTGATGGACCAATGTAGGGCAGCTTCACATGTTCAACCATTAGCATGTAGCACATCACATGAAGCTGCCTTATACGGAATCAGACCCTTGGTCCATCAAAGTCAGTATTGTCTACTCAGACTGGCAGCAGCTCTCCAGGGTCTCAGGCAGGGGTCTTTCACATCACCTACTACCTGATCGCTCTGACCTGGATGGCCCAGGCTAGCCTGATCTCGTCAGATCTCAGAAGCTAAGCAGGGTCAGCCCTGGTTAGTATTTGGATGGGAGACCACCAAGGAAGTCCAGGGTTGCTGTGCAGAGGAAGGCACTGGCAAACCACCTCTGTTAGTCTGTTGCCATGAAAACCCCCAAAAGGGGTTGCCATAAGTCGGCTGCGACTTGACGGCACTTTACACACACTACCTGATTCTTTTAACTGGAGATGCAAGGGATTGAACCTGGGACCTTCTGAATGCCAAGCAGATGCTCTACCGCTGAGCCACGGCCCCTCCACAACACATCCTGTATTTGCAAGTAAGACGTACACTTCCTATTTTGCCCCTTTGTCCTGAAACTGCAATATTAGCAGCATGGAGCAGGGATAAGTGGGTTTAATTTCACCTTTGTTTCTGAAAGGAGACTCAAGCAGAGTCAATTTATTAATCAAAAATCAGATCGATTCCATCATTATGGCATTTCAAAAACTGCTCATATAAAGCCTTATATTATAAAATATTTGCTTAAACAGAAATGTTTTATTTGCTTCCTAAAGAAGTCCATGGTCAGGCTTTGCATGTTCCCAAGAAAGAGCATCCCACAGCTGGAGCAAAAGAGAAGGTTCCCACCATGATCTAGCAGAATTTATTTCATGGGTAGTTACTTTAGGTTGCTTTTATTGCTTTATTATTATAACTTGATTTGAGAGTTTTATGTTGGATAAACTAGCTGTAAATCTTGTGATAAATAAATAAATACATTCGGAGTCCAGCTTCCCTTGCAAATATTAATGAGAGAGAATGTTTCCAAGAAGCATGTCCACTCTAAGTATGCTAGAATTAGTCTGGGCAGGGCTTTACAGATGCCATAACTTGTGCCTGGAAGTGAACAATGCAACCTAGACTTGCAGTGCTCGTCCTTGCTATGGTGGGTAATGGGTTGTGGTGCTAGGCAGTCACCGCATTATCAGATCTGTTAATCTCCAGATAAAAAGTAAAGAACCAATGATTGCCCTTTTCATATTCCCATTCCCTTTTCATATCCCTGTTCATTCCAGTCTTTTGTGGCTAAAAGGATAATTTGTTTGAGCATCTTCACCAGTCACCCATTGGAAAGAATGTATGTGTTTAAAATATTTCTACCCATCTTCCCCGCCTCCCGAAGGCAGTTTAAACAATTGTCTCAAGATATTATATACATTAAAAGCATACAAATAAATCCACCATCCAAAAGGCAACAGATGGTCAACTCACAGACACACGCAAACACACAGAACACCCACCGGCAGCTCAAACATCAACAAAACATCCTCTGAAATAGAATTCTTTTACACCTTTTTGAGAGCCAGTGTGGTGTAGTAATTAGGAGTAGTGGACTCTAAACTGGAGAATCGGGTTTGATTCCCCACTCCTTCACACGAAGCCTGCTGGGTGACCTTGGGCCAGTCACAGTTCTCTTAGGACTCTCTCAGCTCCACCTACCTCACAGGGTGTCTGTTGGGGGGAGAGGAAAATTTTTTTTGCACTTACCTGTAACTGTTGTTCATTGAGTGTCTTCGTGCAGTCCCACATGGGATCTGCGCAGGCGCAGGCCAACCACGGAGATATTAAAAGCTTCTATAAAGCCTCAGCTCTTCAGAGCGCTCCCCTTCAGAACGCTCCCCTTCAGAACGCTCTCCCTCCAGTTCTCCAACCTGCCACCGCGGGGACAGCAAAATTAATAGCCAACAGATAAAAAGATCCCCACAGCGGGGTCGGAGGGAGGGATATGTGACTGCATGAAGACACTCGATGAACAACAGTTACAGGTAAGTGCAACACTGTTTTTCATCGTCGTGTCTTCTGTGCAGTCCCACATGGGAGAATAACAAGCTCGTGTACACAGGTGGAGGGTGTGGGATCATTTAATGTACAATTGATTGCAACACTGCTTTCCCCACTACAGCCTCCCTGTCGGAATCAACATCCATGGCATAATGTCTTACAAATGTAGATGGACTGGACCATGTCGCCGCCCTGCATATGTCCTGGATACTGACCCTAGAAGAAAATGCAGCAGAAGCGGCTTGGGCTCTAGTTGAGTGGGCCTTAAGAATTAATGGACAGGCCACATCCGTATTTTGATACGCAATCCTAATTGCTGACATAATCCACCTAGAGATTGATTGTATCGATGCTCCCTTGCCCTTATTAGGACCCTTAAAACAAACAAACAAATTATCATGTAATCTAAATCCTGCAGTACGATTCACATAAAACAGTAAAGCTCTGCGTACATCCACCGTGTGGAGAGTTTTCTCTGTCTCCGACTGTGGTTGAGGAAAAAACACAGGGAGCACTATGTCCTGTGACAAGTGAAAAGTTGAGACCACCTTAGGCAGGAAGTCCATACTGGGCCGTAGTACTACCTTGTCCGGGTGAAACTTCGTAAAAGGAGGGTCACACCGAAGGGCGGAAATGTCACTCACTCTCCTGGCCGACGTAATTGCGAGCAAGAAAGCAGTCTTGTATGAAAGATATGACAGATCACACGTGGCGATAGACTCAAATGGATCCTTCATCAACCCAGATAGCACTAGCGACAGACTCTATTGAGGAGTGGATGGAGATACAGGGGGATACATATTATTCAGCCCCTTGAGAAACCTCTTAGAATAAGGATTTGAAAACAAAGATTTAGAATCCACACTAAAATGGAAGGACGAAATAGCCACCAAATAAACTTTAATTGAGGAATTAGACAAACCTGCATCTTTTAAATGCAACAGGAACTCAAAAACCTGCGAAAAAGCACAGCACAGGATTCAGGAATAAAACCTCAGCACAACACCCAGAAAACCTGCGCCATTTTGCTGCATAGGACTTTCTGTTGGAGAGTTTCCTAGAGGAGAGTAACACATCTGCCACCCTTTCTGACCATGGAATTAGGGTTTGATCCTCCACGCCACCAAGCATAGGTTCGGTATGTCATGATACCTCATCGGGCCCCGCATTAACACGTCCTCGTGAGGAGGGAATAAGATCACGTTCCCCTTAGCCAGAGCCATCATTGTCGGGAACCAGGGTGGGCGAGCCCAGTAAGGGGCTATGAGAATGCAGACTGTTCTCTCCGCCCTCACCTTGATGACCACTCTGCTCAACAGGGGGAAGGGGGGAATATGTAGAACATTGCACCCTTCCAAGGAAGCTGGAACGCATCGCCCAATGATCGGTACCCTACCCCTGCCCTTGTGCAGAATTCTGCACATACTGCATTGTCTGGGGTAGCAAACAGGTCTACTTGTGGTGTGCCCCACATCTGAAAAATCTGATCTAGGTAAACAGTATTTAGTTGCCACTCGTGATGTGTAGTAGATTGCCTGCTTAATGCATTTGCCACCACATTGGCTTTCCCGGCAATATGGATGGGTATTAGAATGTGCTGTAGCCCATTTCCACATGTGCATGGCTTCCGCACACAGGCACAACTCCTTGTTTTGCGATATAATACTTCGTGACCATATTGTCGGTGGCCACCTGTACAACCCGATCCGCAACGATGTCTGAAAAAGAGAGCGAAGCGTACCTAATTGCCCTCAACTCCAGGGAATTTATATGCATCCTGGATTCACCAGAAGACCATAACCCACTGGTTAAGAACACCTGGGGCTGCCAACTTCCAAAAGACACCCCCTGTGACAAATTGCTCTCAGAGTCCCACCACTGTAGGGAACGAATGACCTTCCTTGGTATGGAAAATTTCTTCGACTGCTTGTGTAGTGATGGTCTAAAATGTGTTAGGAACCAACTCTGGAGGGTCCTCATGTGCAACCTAGAGTGGTAAACCACTGCTGTTGTAGATGCCATTAGCCCCAGCAACTTCTGGATATTAATGGCTCTCTGGAATCTATTGGCCTGAAATGCACAAACCATTTTCCGTAAGGCTGCCACTCTCTTTACTGATAGAAAACCTTTTCCAGTTATAGAATCCAATCTAACCCCAATAAATTCCATATCTTGCGCTGGTTTCAACTTTGATTTTTTATAATTGACCACCAGCCCAAATTCTTCCAA
This sequence comes from Euleptes europaea, assembly GCF_029931775.1. Classification (NCBI taxonomy): domain Eukaryota; kingdom Metazoa; phylum Chordata; class Lepidosauria; order Squamata; family Sphaerodactylidae; genus Euleptes; species Euleptes europaea. Next base: position 98,421,926 of record NC_079314.1, read on the forward strand.
TGTGTGTAATGCAAACCCAATTTGTCTAGCCAAAATTTCAGCTGAACTTGCCATAAACAACCCATCATCCAAGTACGGGTAGACTGTGCAGCCACTGAGTACCAAATGAGCCACCACCATCGCCATGCACTTGGAAAAAACTCGTGATGATGCCGCTAATCCAAACGGCAGGACATTGAACTGATAGTGCATACCGTCAGACACAAACCGCAGAAATCTCCTGCACTCGGTGTGAATTGAAATATGGAAATATGCGTCCTTGAGGTCAAGGACGCAAAACCAAACATTGTGCTCTAGTAACTACAAGATATCCGAAATTGATATCATCCTGAATTTCTTCACCCTTAGGTATTTATTCAGACCCCTTAAATCAAGAATGGGCCTCTTTCCTCCATCTTTCTTATCCACAAGGAAATAATGTGAATAATACCCATCCCCCATTTCATGCTTTGACACTACCGAAATAGCACCCTTATTTAGTAGTCCCGTCACCTCCTCTTGCAGCACTTGGGAAAACTCTGTAGGCACACGTGGGGGTAGGAACCTTGGAGGCAATGATTTAAATTCCAAAAAGTAACCGCACTTTATTATCTTAAGAACCCACAGATCAGACACAGCTTGCCAACAGGGCAAGAAACAAGATAAACGGTTCTCAAAAACCACCTGTAATTCTAGTCATGCGTTCTTAGCCTTCCCCCCGCGATTAGGGGAGGAATGGCCTCCTCTCTTTCCCCTAAATCTAGGTGGAAACCTCCTGCTGCGTATTATTATAGGAGTTACGAAACTGATTTTGTGGCTGCGTCTGACCCTGGTAATGGTAAGTCCTATTGTAAGGTTGCCCGTGCCTGGGAAAATGCCTCGGTTTAAAAGTTGAAGCAGGCATGGACGTAATCCCCAGTGATTTTGAACTGGACTTAGTCTTTCGAAGTCTGTCCAAGAACAAGTCAGTGTCCTCACTGAACAGACTGGACCCCTCAAATGGGAGATCCTCAATTCTCATTTTTGTGTTGTAAGGCAACACTGAAGCTCTCAACCAGGAATGCCTTCTGAGCACAACAGATGTCGCCATCACTTTACTTGTGCTATCTGCCACCTGCCTACAGGCAGTATGCTGACACCTACCCATAGCCTGGCCCTCAGATTGTAAAACTCTGGCCAGAGGTCTCTTATCCTCATCCATAAATTCAATGTAATTAGTCAATTTATCCCACAGGAAAAACTGGTAGCGGCTCATGACTGCTAAAAAATTCAAAATCTTTGCTGACTGGACCATAGCAGTATAGATTTTCCTGCCAATTATATCTAATTTTCTGCCCTTCTTATCCTGGGGCGCTGAATGAGAACTTGAACGGAATCTCCCCGGGAGGGCCTATCATAGGAGTTGGATGGTGAGATATAAACTCACACCCTTCTTGGTTAACCCTGTACATCGAGTCGACCTTTCGGACCACAGTAGAACCTGATGCGGGTCTAGCCCAGTTCGCCTGTATTATGTCAAGGATACTTTTCACAAATGGCAGGGCAATTGGCCCATTGTCAGCTATGCCCAAAATATCAGAAACCACATCAGCAGGGTCAGTGGTTGTCAGTTTGTAATCAATGTTTAACGCTTTAGCCATAAGCTAAACCTGTTCAACAAATGACCTCACGTTATCTGAAGGGCTAGTGACAACTAAGTCATCAATAATATCGTCTGGTGTGATCAAAGACGCATCATCTGATCCATTGTCAGAATCTGCGTGGCCCGTCAGAATCTGAGAGTATAATCTCCGGAAACCTCACATCTCCCTTAGGCATTGTAACCCTCTTGGCTGCAGCAGCTGCCTGGTCAGAATGATGATGTCGAGGTGAGCATGCTCCTCTTAAAGGGCCAGTGACCCTGTCTGAACCATGCTGTCTATGTGATGCCGGTAGGGCACTAGACTGTGATTCGCAACGGTAACAATCAGAGGAAGAATAAAAACATCTTTGGCCTCCGCCCCTCTCTCCCGGACTACGAGCATAGTGTCCATAGCGCTGGTGATCATGGCAATAGTCAGGAGAAAAAGACCTCCCATGCACGTCATAACATGGGAAGTGGGAGTAATGCCTTCCCCGTGACTGCGAGGGTGATCTTGACGGCAATGAGGCAATCAGTGTTAGAGATCGTTGGTGCCGACGACCCTCACAGGGAGGTGACTGACACCTAGGGGAGACCAGCTGGTGCCGAGCGGAGGTCAGTTCCCTTGGCGATCGACTCCAACTGGGCGGAGAATCTCTTTGGGGCGGATTCGCCTGACGACGTGGCGAGCGACTGCGCCCCCTGGATGCAATTCTAGCTCTGGAGATCGGTGCCGGGGAAATCTGCATCAGCTGTTTCGACAGCGAGTCCTGACGTCGAACCTCCGGGACCGCAGAGGTTGTGCCCCTCCTATCAGCGTCATGCGGAGATCAACGCTGCTTGGGAGACTGGGGCCGGACCTGCTCAGGCGGCGGCACAGGCGGCGTATCGGGGGCCGTCGATTTTGACTTCTTCCCCTTTCCATTACTGCTCTCACCTGCTCTCTTCTTAGACTTGGAAGGAGCAGGGAGAGAAGCCGACCTCTCACAAACCACCTTTGATGCTGGATTGGAAACCGGGACAGACATCACAGAGGCCGAATCTCCAGTGGTTGATAAGGTAATTTGTGGTTCCAAACATTTATTCCACTGGGCAGCTTTCAACTTGGTAGCTCTGTCCTGAATCGCCCAGGATGTCATTTGAGCACAGGATTTACAAGACGTTGTATTGTGCCCTTCTCCCAGGCATAGAATACACTCCGAATGTGTATCCCTTTTTGCCATTTTCGTTTTACATTTCAGGCATTTCTTGAACAGAGCCCCTGGGTTTTTATCTTTATTTTTACTCATTATTACCTCAGGATCACAACAACTTTTAACCCCTGAGGTAATCTTATAAGAGCCGAAGCAAGAAAAATCCTCTCTCCGCGGCGGCAGAAAGAGAACTGGAGGGAGAGCGTTCCCCCCCCATAGAGTGGCAGTTGGGCAGTTGATCACTCTAACGACCGGGGGGAGGGGAGCGCTCTGAAGAGCTGAGGCTTTATAGAAGCTTTTAATATCTCCGTGGTTGGCCTGCGCCTGCGCAGATCCCATGTGGGACTGCACAGAAGAAACGACGATGAAGGGAAGGTGATTATAAGCCAATTTGAGTCTCCTTAAAGGTAGAGAAAACTAGGGTATAAAACCCAACTCTTCTTCTTTTTCTAAAGACTGCTAGGGAAAGTGCTCTTGCCTTAAGAGTGGAGCAACTGAGGAAATGCCTGAGCTGGGGTAGATCATCACATACATCTATGGAATGGAATTTAAGGCACAAGGGCTAGTACACATGAACACATGAAGCTGCCTTATACTGAATCAGACCCTTGATCCATCAAAGTCAGTATTGTGTACTCAGACCGGCAGAAGCTCTCCAGGGTCTCAGGCAAGGGTCTTTCATATCACCTACTCGGCTAGTCCCTTCAACTGGAGATGCCAGGGATTGAACCTGGGACCTTCTGCATGCCAAGCAGAGACACTACCACTGAGCTACGGCCCCTCTCCAGGCTGAATAGGGTTGAATATTAGAGATCTTGGACTTCCGCTCCTGACAAAGGTTAGACTGCAACATCAATACTTCGGCACCTGTACTGGCTTCAAATCAGTTTCTGGTGACAATTCAAAACACTGGTTTTGACCTGTAAAGACCTAAATGGTCTGGGACCGTCTTACCTGTGTGTCTGCCTCTCCCAGTATGATTCCCCCCCTCACTTCCTTAGATTATCATTGCGGGGCCTTCTACAGGTGCCTGGGCCGCGAATTGCTCACGTGTTGGCCACCAGGGCAAGGGGATTTTCAGTAGCTGCCCCCTCTCTCTGGAACCAGCTTCCTGGGGAACTTCATTCCACGCAGGACCTTCCAGCATTCTGTAGGGCATGCAAGGCTGTTTGGTTTCAGGTGGCAACTGGTGAGCGTAACGAACCAAGGAGCTGGCCAGTTGTTTTAAGCCTTCAGATTGGCTTGTCAAGTTGACGTTTTTATTTGTTTTTAATGTTTTTTTTAAACTTCTTGTTATTGTGTTGATATTATATTTTAAATGTTGTGAGCTGCCCCGAGTCCCCTATGGGGAGAGTGTGCGGGTGCAAATTAAATAAGTTAAATAAATAAATGGTGTATGGAGTATAAATTAAATAAATAAATAAACCTCCCACTTCCATATTCCAGGTTAGAGCAAATTATAAATCCAATCAGTGACCTGCCATGTATGAAATTAATAATAATAGCCCCACCAGTGACAAGATGCTCAGAGCACAGATGCAAATAAAAAGTTTAAGGGACCTCATTACCACATGCCAAATCATGTCCACATAGCCTGTTAGGCAGAGGGCAAGCCAGAACCCCTAGTCTGAGGTATGTGTGGTACCCAAGGTTAGACATATGCACCTAATGGTCAAAGAATAAAGGGACCACTGACTGCCCCTTTCCTAATTGTGCCTCTCTGCACTCACTGCAATCTTCTGTGGCTGGAAAAATAAGGCATTTGAACAACAACAACAAAAGACTTGGATGGTTGAATTTGGAGATCCTTCCGATGTAAGCATGGCCAAGAATCTCTCCTCTCTCATTGCATGTGACTTATTTATTTATTAGTCGTATTGTGTGTCTAGTGCCTTTGGCGTTCAACAATGAAGTCAGTTGACAGACAGACAATATTGTTTGGATGATGGGACCTAATGAATGAGCCTAAAGAATGCCACCTACCACCCAGGGCTTGCTGCAGAAATTGTAGATGGAGAAAAAAGAATTGACGCTGTGGACGCCACCATACTGGAGGCCGATGATAAGGCTGCGGAAGTCCTCTCCGAGGGCCATGCTGTAAGCATGCTGCCGGACCAGAACAAAGTCGGGCTTGAAGGATCTAGGAGACATAACGATCAGAGTACATTTTTAAGAAGCCAATCAAGTTCTCCTCTTCCTAGCTTTTCCTTTAATTTCACCTTCTTTATCTCCAGTGCATGGAGGAAACTGCTCAAATTTCAAGTGTGGCACCAGTCATTATTATATCAAAGCCGTCAATAAATGAAATTCTCCATTGCCTTCCCTAGCACAACTTAGAGGACTCCAAGTACTTTCCTCACAATTTCCATTACAGGCAGGATCACACAGGAATGATGTCTAACAAGAGCTGAAGATAATAAATTATGGACAGAAAAGCATCTTCCCAGCAGTTTTCTTCTGAGAATCTTGGATGGATCTGGTGACACTTTTTGAAATAGACTGCACAGATGACAGAGAGCAGAGCCAGCTTCCAAATGCTTGGAGCTGCGAACCAGTTTAAAGACCTGCATATAGGAAGATTATAAATCAGTGTTCTGAATGCACACATCCATTAAACACACGTTCATTTAAAAAAAGAAGTTTCCCCTTACCCCAGAGCACAACATTAAATAATGCTTGTGTTCCCCACTCTGTGGCTGTCAAGAGGCCTCAGGTTGTCATCTCTGCTTCTAGCAAAGGAATGTAGAGAGTTGTTCTCACCGTGATTACCCTGCAGGCCTTGAATTCCACCTCCTTGGAGACTTGCCAAGGCTCCAATTTAAATGTTTTTCTGAAGCAGTTTTAAGACTTGAGCTGTCTTTCAGTAAGCAGGCTCCACTTTTTTCATTTTAATCGGTTATGTCACAAATGTTTTTAGGCAAGTTTGGGTTGTTGTTTTTTCCCAGACTGTACGACTTCAGGAAACTCTTTTCAAGGCGTGCCTACTGCAGAACCTGTGTGCATTGAGAGCCAGCGTTGTGTAGTGGTTAAAGAATGGTGGACTCTAATCTGGATAACCGGGTTTGATTCCCCACTCCTCCACATGAGTGGCAGAAGCTAATCTGGTGAACCGGGTTGGTTTCCCCACTCCTCCACATAAAAGCCAGCTGGGTGACCTTGGGCTAGTCACAGTGCTCTTAGAGCTCTCTCAGCCCCACCTACCTCACAGGGTGTCTGTTGTGGGGAGGGGAAGGGAAGGTGATTGTAAACTGGCTTGATTCTTCCTTAAGTGGTAGAGAAAGTTGGCCTATAAAAAGCAACTCTTCTTCATTGCAGAAGGTTCTGTGGCATGTTGCAAGGTGGACAGTTTGTCTGCCTGGAGCATTGGCCAGACCAGTTTATGGCTCACTGTTGTCACACACAGTGAGAGCCTTAGAATGCAGCACTGCATATACCACAAATAGGCGGTAGGTAGATTGTTGTGTTTCAGGCTAGCTGGAGGCTTCAGTTCCAACAGGCACTAAGCCCAGTTGACCCGGAATGCTTTGACTAACTTTTGGAACAGAAATGCTTTCTTGATGCTCAAGGCAAAGGAAGGAAAATGCATAATTAGTCAATACGATGCGACAGGCTTGCACATCGCTGTGGGATTAATGGCCCCCTCAGGTAATACTCTGAGGCATAAAGCCTACAATGTGAGGGATTTCAGCTACCTAAAAAGTGCAATAATTCCCTCAAGAATGTGCACCCTCAGGTATGTCTGAGCTAATAGAAAAGAACAGTTGTGACATTAGAACAAACCTTGAGTTGTGTCCCCTGGATACAGAGACACTGTTGACACAGGGCTTGTATATAAAACTGAACTTACTGGGCTGCATTTTCCCCCAGCCTTGTGCTCTGTAGCTTAAACACCTTGGATTGCAACACCAATATGATCATATCACCGCTCTGTATAATAAAGCCTAGGAGAAACATTCTTCTTATGCTTTGGCTGGAGGATTAGTCATTACTGAAAACTTTAACAAAAAATTCCCAAGCCATCTAAATATCCAGAAGTTCAGAGAAGCCTTGATAGCCATCTAAAATTTATTTTATTGACTTCATTTATACCCCCACTTTTCTCCCCAATGGGGAACCAAAGTCGCTGACATTGTTCTCTGAGCCTCCATTTAATCCTCACAAAAACCCTGAGAGGTAGGGTAAAGCAAACAGTATGTGACAGGCCCAAGGTCACCAACCAAGATTCCACGACAGAGTGGGGCTTCAAACCGTGATCGTCCAGATCCTAGTCTGGCACTCTAACGGAGTCTCATACTAATTAGCCATTCAGAAAGTGTTTTCCACAACAACAACAACAGGTCTAACAAAAATTAAACTATTTAATGCTGGAATTAAATGGGACAAAAAAAGAAGTTTCCTTAAATAAAGGTCATGGCCAAAGATAAGAAGAGATGAAAGAAAATTACCACAGGTAAAAAGAGTAAAGTGTGGAGTTAAAAAAGGAGGAAAGAGTGGACTAATCAGCCAAAACAAATAGTATCTACAAGACCCACCCAATGGTACATATATACGGTATTTTAATGCCTATTGAAATTAATTCATTTGGTATTATTAATGTCACCTCTCAAAGTCCTGAAGATGGCTTCTCCAGCTCCCAGACCTATGTATCTATACCTGTATTTTTGTGTCTAAAATGACCACTTCCATAAGCTTATACCTTGTAAGAAATTTTGTTAGTCTAAGGTGCTCCAAGACTCTTGCTCTTTTTCTACCACTTTCATAATGAAATCAATGAAATAGATATCATGTTATTTTTATCCATCCTTCCTAGTAAGATCTCAGAGCAGCACACATAAAGTTTGCTCATTTTATCCTCATTAGAGTTTGTGAGGTAAATTAAGCTGAGAGATGACGGCTGACCCAAGATGAACATCGTAGCTGGGCAAGGACCCACAGAAGTACCACTGCAGTGGCTTTAATAAATTTATTTGTGACATTATTACTACAGTTATATCTCAGAGCAGAACTAAGACTTTCAGGGGGGAAATTAAATACTAACCAAGAACTCGGGCAGCCCATTCCTGAGGGAAGGGGCTGTGCTGCCTCCAAAGGAGGAGTCACACACACACACACACACACACACACACCCCACACACACTGAAGCTAAACCTTTGCCCTTACCTGGAAATCCCATGGAACTGCTCCATAGGGTTCCACGGAGATACACCCCCTAAAAAGATGGCGTATCTCCAGGTAAGGGCAAAGGGGGTGTTCCTGGCCCGAAAGGGTTTAGGAGGCCGCCTCAAAGTGGCTCCTCCCCTGAACCGGCACAGGAACGCCCTCAGAGAACGGCACATGGAAATGTGCCATCAGGACATCGGCACAAGGCTCTGCCAGCATCCCTGGGCCGCACTGCCACAGCAGTGCCTGGGGGATGACGTGCGTGTCCCAACACTGGTGTCCATGCCACTCTGGGCGGTGTAAGTGGCACGGGCGCTGGTATAGGTAGCCTGGATGCCAGTGCGGGCCTTTCCTGGCTCCTGTGGACTTTCACCCATTCGGCTCAAGAATGGGCTGTCAGTAAGCAACAGTGAAAAACACTATTTCCCAGAGTCAAGTAAAAGTCATCTGGAGTTGTATATGTTTTCAACAGAGCAGAATCAGAGTCCAAAGTGCTAACCTTTGTTTCCCTCCTCAAAACTAGACTCAATAAAAGGCCATGATGAAAGGAAGAAAATTAAGATAAGAATCATACAAGATCAAAAATAGATTCCTCCTCCCCTGCTATTTAACTAATTACAAAAAAATAATAAAAAAAACCACCCTGGACAATAACTCCTTCTGATAAGAAATCTGGAATGTGAAATGGACATGGAAAGCATTAATCTCTCCAATCTTTCCCCACCCTTGTCTGGTAATAGTAATTTCTGATTTTGTGGCAGCTGCCTGCACTCCAAATGTTTTTCCAATAACTGTCAGCATCTTTCTCACACATCGGCTGGATGCCAGCTGCTGAGGAGTTAAAGAGGGACATTATTCATCCACGAGATAAGCAAACCCCCAATGAGAGATCACCCCCACCCCAACAGCTGTTTAATAGCAGCAACTGCAAGGAAGGCTGCAAAAGACTGAGAGAGAAGACAAGACAGTTTTCTATTTCTAAGGTTTTTTTCAAAGGTGGCAATGCTTGCTGTTAAAGACAAATCAATTTGCATAACAGAATAATTTTTCAACCTTAATACAGATCCCTGCAAGCCACCATATTGTCAAATACGGTGCACAGCAATTGTGTCATGACAGGTATTATAACACTGGTGGTTAGTCAGTCCAGGACGTTGCAATATAGGTAGGCATATGTATACCAGCAACAACGACCGTCACCAGTTGCAGTTGTGGAACATAGTTAAATTGTGGAACCCAGGATGTGGTAATGGCTGCCAACTTGGAAGGCTTTAAGAGGGGAGTGGACATGTTCATAGGGCTATCCATGGCTACTAGTCAAAATGGATACTAGTCATGATGCATACCTATTCTCTCCAGTATCAGAGGAGCATGCCTATTATATTAGGTGCTGTGGAACACAGGCAGGATGGTGCTGCTGCAGTTGTCTTGTTTGTGGGCTTCCTGGAGGCACCTGGTTGGCCACTGTGTGATCAGACTGCTGGACTTGATGGACCTTGATCCAGCATGGCTTTTCTTATGTTCATAACTTCGTACAAAACATTTGTACAGTACAGAAAGTGGGGAAAGAGACAATGTTCATCCCTGAACGCATTTTGGTCATCACGAGGTTGCCAGCATCTTGGAAAGTTCCTGGAGATTTTAGGGCGTTGTCTGGCTCAGCGGAGTTTAAGGGGGGGACTCCACAGAGATGTGATGCCATGGAATATATCCTCCAAAGATGCCATTTCCTCCAGGGGATCTGATCTTTCTACTCTGGAGTTGTTATTCCAGGAGATCTCACAAGCCCACCTGGAGGATGACAACTCTAGCAACATCACAGAACCAGAGGACGTGACTCTACGGCTTTACACAGCAGCTTTTATGTGTATGTCTAAAAATGTAAAGTATGAATATGCATCCTAATGTATATTAGGATCCAGAACTGGTCAAAAACAGGACACGGCCATAGATAACCTCAGCTCAGTCTTGACCACCTAGTCAAACACGTGGTATCTAGCTCAGGGTCTCTGAAGCTAGCAGCCTCAAGTGAAGAATTTGCAGTCTGCAGTACAACTAGGAGAAGGTTCTATGCTGTTGACCAGACAAGGGAAGACAGTAAGTCTTCTAGTATTTACACCAGGCCTGTCCAATGCCAGGGGCTCTACTATACATACATACCTCTTTTGACACCTAAAGACTGTTTTGATGCTTCAAGACACACAGCCCAAAGTAGCTGATTAAGCTAGGTTCTAGCTTCGTACCCTGAGGTTCCAGATTAAGTTCCAGGGTCCCCGGCAAGTGGCAACTATACATTTGATGGAAATCCTGGGGTTTCCACCATGTCATATGCGAAAAGGCCCATGCACTTTCTACCAGGTAATAGTATTTTAAAAATGCGATTTCAATCACTGGGCACTCATTATTTTAGCAGGCGAGATTTGTTCTATCTGCCAATCATAGGATGCCGCTGTAGGCCATTGTGTGTTCCATTGCATCTACAGATTATACGATCAGGGCGACTATACAAATACAGACCATCAACATCTACTGTAATTTTTTCCTGGCTTTATAGCACTGCTGTCATTGGACTCTACAGCATTTGATCCAAGATTGACTCTTTCAACTCTAAAATACAGTTCATCATAATGGAAAAATTACAGACAGTTGCAAATGTACTGGAAATTCATCTATATAAAAATATCGGAGTACCGCCAGCTCCTGCATCATTTGAAACGCATTTAATCAAATGCTAAATCTGTATAAAATTTACGATCCAAGCTGTCTGACTTGGCATAGGATATTCTGTCAATTACAGGAAAAGAGATATGCTGCTTTTCTTTATAAATGTCACTTCTTAAAAAGGTAAATGTTTTCCACATTAGTTCCCTCATTCTTCAAGAGAAAAGTCTAGCTTTTTAGGATTTTCTCCTGAACTGGAAACTTGAACTGGAAGCTTTACACTTAGCTGGCCCCTGAAGGTCTAATGTATTTATATTAAAAGTATCCCTCAGCAAAACTGGTTCCTTGGAGCCCCCAGCCCCCAGCACAGTTAACAGCATGTTAAAAGGATGATGCCAGCGCAAGGGCACTGGCACTTATACTGATGTAGGGGTGCCACACAGCTGTGTGAGGCTTGGGCGTTGGCGCTGCCTCCCCAACAGCATTTTTCCAGAGTAAATGCTCACGCCAGTGTCCGGGGGGTGTTCCCAGGGGCAGAGTTCCAAACTTTACTGATATTACTGTTAGGAATTGTGCTTGGAAAAAACTGGGACCCAACGCAGCTCTTTTGGCAGGTGCTACCCCCCCCCCCCGATGACTCACTCCCACTAATAAGCTCGCTGGTATATTCTGAATGAATTGAAATTTCTGAATGATCTTCAAAGGTAGCCCTTCATACAGCATAATACAGACAGAAGGGTACCAAGAGATGCATCATGGTACACAGGTCTCCCCCACTTTTTTTCTTTTCTTTTGGAGCAACCATATCCAGCAAACCAGGATTTCATCTCTAACTCTCCGTTAGCCATCCAGGCCCATCTACTGCTTGCGTCATACCCTTGAACTGATTGACAGTGGTTTGCCCCTGAAGAAAATGATTACATGCAAAGCTAGAAACCGCTAGACTCCCGAACTGACTGGATATTTGAAAATCGATAAGTGAACTTCAATCTTCCTTATCGCTGCAGTTCCTGGCCAAGTACACTTCTCCTTCATGCCCATTTTCTGTTTTAATTCCCTTTCTCGTCTGGATTCCTCACTCATACTCTCCTCTTGATTTCTCCAGACCACCTCTTTTTCCAGTTCTCCTTTCCAGGGCCACTCCTCCCTGTTTTGTCTGATACGACTATTTCTCAGCAGATTCCAGAATCCTGCTTTCCTAGACCCGTGTTTCTTCTATAGTGGGATTTCTTTATTCTGCATCCCAGATTCTTGATCATCATGAGGCTTTGAGAAATTAACCTACTAACAGCCACAGACTCTTCTGGGTGCTACAACTTCTTGGGTTGGTTCCTACAAATTTTTCTGCTTGCATAGGAGGAGGAACGGGTGACCTCAGTCACTCCTCATCCTCACTGCAGCTCCTATCACGTGTGACTTTTGTCTATATATCCCACAATCTCTGTTATTGATTTTCTGGGGTAAAAGGCCCCCTTCCTTCTTGTACAAGCAAAAGGTTGGTAGGGTCCAATGCCGTGTTCATTACTGCCAATGGCTTCCAGACAAAATGGCTGAATTTGAGTTACTATAGTGCAAAATATGGATTTTAAGAAAAGTATGAACATGCACATCCCTGACATGTGCTCTGCTCATCCCTGAAGTGGGCAGCTTTCCTAAAACGAGTTCAATTCATGTTGGGATAGGCAACATGTTCTAATATGACTTCTTCCTCACTACACCAATAGTGCATGATGTTCCACATTAAAGGGTCATAAGGCTATGTCTTTAGGCCACAAAGAATCAGAGATTGCAGTGTAAAAGGTCACAACCCTATCAAGAATACATGCACTCAGACTGACAAACCAGAATCAATAGAAAAGTCACTTTTAATTAAAAGATGAATAGGTTTACAACGAGGAACCAGAATAACCCTTGACCACTCCAAAGGTTTGACTGACAGGGGAATTTTAGTCAAGTATCAACATAAAAAGCATGAATGCTGTTAGACAAAAGGGATAAAATGCACACACAGAATACTGCATCAAACTAATCTCTGCCTACCACTAGCAATCTCTTCAGGGGATTTACTTATCACTTGTTAGAATTGCTTCTACACAGCTGACCCATTGACCCTTTGGCCTCGGTCTTTTGACCAGGAACAGAAATCAGATATTGGTCCAAAAATGACTACTCTTCTTCCTCTGTCTTCCTACAAAAAGGCCAAGGCAGGATTGATTTTATTGTGCTAAATAATCAAACAGCTATTTTCATTAATATGGTAGTGGCTTCATCTTCCACAGTTGATGCGAACCTGAGGTACACATAGGGTTGCCAACCTCCAGGCGGTGGCTAGAGATCTCCCGCTATTACAACTGATCTCCAGGCAACAGAGATCAGTTCCCCGGGAGAAAATGGCTGCTTTGGAAGGTGGACTCTATGGCATTATACCTCATTGAAGTCCCTGCCCTCCCCAAGCCCTGCCCTCCTCAGGCTCCACCCCTAAAATCTCCAGGTATTTCCCAATCCAGAGCTGGCAACCCTAAGTACACAATGGCTATTAAGCATCAATTAATTTGATCAAGGATTATGTCTCAGAAGTAGTTTGGATCCCAGCCCACATGTCTTCTGACTCTCAAGACTTAACAATGAACAAGGCTCTTCATCTGACAAAGTGGGCTCTAGTCCATGAAAGCTTACGCTAAAATAAAAATATATTAACTTTTCAGGTTTATTTTTACTGCAGCAGACAAACACGGCTATCCATCTGGAAATGTTAACCATGTTTCAGTTGACACAGAGGTTTCCAGCAATTATTAGTCCTTTTTTAACTTGTAAGTTTCCACACAAAAGGTTTCTAAAAAGTCTGAGGTAGAATGCATGTCCAGTGCAGATCATCTTCCCAAAGTCCATATCTCCTGCAGTTGTTATCCTATACCATGTAGAGATGTGAAGGCCCAGAGAAAAAACAAGTGGGGGAAATGGGGGGGCTAGGGTTGTAAACCTCCAGGTAGCAGCTGGAGATCTCCCGCTATTACAACTGATCTCCAGCTGATAGAGATCAGTTCCCCTGGAGAAAATGGCTGCTTTGGCCACTGGACTCTATGGCATTGAAGTCCCTCCCCTCCCCAAACTCCACCCTCCACAAGCTCCGCCCCCAAAACCTCCTGCCGGTGGCAAAGAGGGACCTGACAACCCTAGGGGGGGCTCACTTTTTTCTGTTTGAGGCCTTCCCCCCCACACACAATTTTTCAATTTTTCCAGCTGTTAAAATCCAAGATACATTTCTGCACCTAGAAGGATATCTAATCTTCATGAGGGGTGTATGCAAGACGTTCATTGCTTCTCAGTAGTTGCATGCCTTCTGTTGTCCTTTTGACCTGATGTGGACAACCTTTTCACTTCTCCCTCAACCCACTATAACGCATTTACCCACAGACTGGGTAAAAAGTAGCTTATTGCCCTCCCTTGCAGAAGGGTGAAAAGAGATCAGAAGGAGGTGAAACCGAAACTGCACCAAAGCCTCAGAGGAAAACTGAAGGTTTCAATGAGAACTTAGCTGTCTCTAACCAGACAGCAAAAATTAAGGGATATGTGCTAAGATAGCACACGGTACATCAGTGTGCATTTTTTTTCTCAAGTATTGGGCATATTTGCATTTTTGCTTGTACAAAGCTAAAGCATTTATAACTTTTCAAATTCCATAAATATGTCAAATATTGGACTCTTATATGCTAAGTTGGTTTTAAATTATGCTTATTGTGTAGTAAATCAGTTTAGGTTTGATAGGTCAGTATTGCATATAGTTAAATTTCCCCCAAAATTTCCATTTTTCTGAAAAACCGGGGGGGGAAACCCCTGGGTTCTTTTCCTGTAGCTTCCAAATTTCTGGAAATTTTACTTCTTTATAAGGCTGTTGATTCGGTTCCATCCGAACTGAAAAATAGCCGAATTTTCACCGATTTGGCGGTTTCCAGTTCGGATAGAGCCAAAGTAAAAAAAAGGTGGGAAAACGATGAACCGAATTCGCTGAGTTCGGGCGGACGCCAAATAAATTCATACAAATTCAGCGTCCCCAAATCGGCATTCTCCCGCGGCGCCTTCCTGAAAAGAAACAAAGAGCGAGCGAGCTCTCTTCTGGAAGGCAAGCGAACTTGCCTTTCAGGAGAGACAACCATTACCAAACACCAGTGGCCAATAGGTGGCCAAGCTGGGTCTTCTTCTGGCCAATCAGAGAAGGGATTCTCCCATTTGAACTTCTCTGAATTGGCCAGGAGAAGAAAAGAAATACTCGCTGGCTGCCACGAGTCTTGCTGCTGCTGTGCTGCTGATCCTGAGATCCTGAGCTAAGCTGACCTGCTGCTAGAATCGTATTGGATTACTCCTGAGTCCTGACTCCCAGTCCCTGCTCCTGATGGAAGAGAAGACATCCACAGTTTGACCCATTTGGGGGCTTTTCTCTATAACTTTTTTCTGTGTGTGTGTGTGTGGGGGAAAGCAGATTCTCTGTGTGTGTGTGTGAGGGGGGAAGCCAAAAGGGGGTGGGTTTACCTGTTCTGCTGGGGGGTGGGCTTGATTGCCTCTGTGTGGAACTGTGCTTTCTGCTGTTTTCACCGGTTGCCAACTTTGTCTGGAGTTAACTGTGGGTCAGTGAGTCTCTCTCTGGCAAGCTCCTATTGTTTCCAATGGGCTGTGCAGCTGCTCCTGTTGTTTCTAATGGGCTAGCCTGTCATTTGTTTTAGTACATCCCATGTAAGTGAGTCTCTCTCTGTCTGGCCCATTCTTCTCCTTCGTTAGGAATTTGCGTCTTCTGGTTCAGGGGGCCTGTTCTGCTGGGGGGGGCTTGATTGCCTCTGTGGAGTGTGATTTGGGGGGGTTACCTGTCCTGGGGGGGCTTGATTTCCTCTTTGCGAGTGTGATTGTTGCTGTGGAAGATTTGAATCCAGCAGCATGAAACCTATCAATACTGAAGATACTCAATTTGCACAGGTCGCACTTACGCTAGTAGTTTTATGAGATGCACTTTGGCTGTGTTGAAAAGAAAAGATACGTTACCCATGCTAGTTACACTGTTTCCTTACGCTTTGAGCATTGTTGGATGCACTTTCGGCGTAGTTACATCGGCTCTTAAAAGCCACAGACTGGCTTCTACTGTGTGTGTGTGTGTGGGTGGGGGGGAAGCCAAAGGGGGGGGGTGACCTGTCCTGGTGGGGGGGGGCTTGATCTCCTCTTTGCGAGTGTGATTGTTGCTGTTTTCACTGGTTGCCACCTTCGCCAGGAGGTCAGTGTGGGTTGGTGAGTCTCTCTCTGGCTGCCCCAGAAACAATGGGAGGTTTTGCCTTGGATTTGCCGCTCTCTAGATGCACATTAAGGATTGCCGGCTCCCATTCATTCCAATGGGCGGATGGGGGGGACCCCTTCCAGACCCCATAACTCGGGACCCCCTGACCCAATCTGCACCAAACTTGGGGGTTCTTGCAAGTAGGGTCCCTCCAAGCTATCCTGAACGTTTGGGACCTCTACCTCCAAAAATCCCCCCCCCGGGAGCCGCGGAAAGCAGCGAATGTGCTTTAAATGGCTTTATTCGGCCAAATTTTTTCGGGAACGCCGAATTTCAAGCTGAATTCCATGAATCCGAATTGGGGGAGTTCGGACTTTGGCATTTCTTGAATAAAAACAAGCCGGATTTTGCCAAATCCGAATTTTACCGAATTTTTTTTCAACAGCCCTACTTCTTTAATACCTTACTTCTACTCCAGCATCACAATGATAGAGGTAAACTATTTAGTCTGACTGAATGGTCAGCTTCATAGCACTATCGTGAAACTGTGTTGGGAGAGAGTGCACTTGGCTTTTTTCCAGGGACACTTCCTAACTTTTCAGTTCCAAACTGTAATGAGGTCCAAGAAACACCATTCTAACGTTATGTTGAAGCAATTTCTCTAAACTATTCATGGCCTCCAACAGTTCAATGTAAAAGCCAATGGTTCACATCTATGAGGTTTAACTTTCAAATCTTGGGCAAGTTTACCTAACAGATCTCATACTGAAGACATTTCCTTTTATTTACATGTGGATCAGTATATTTCTCACAGTTCAATCAATCAATAATTTATTTGCAGTCATAGACCATCAAATAAGACAAATTTGCATAGTTAAATAACATAGGATAAAGAATATAGTTTATTCTTTTGAATAAACTATATTTAGTCTTCCCTGTGGTGTCTTAATGTATTATCCATATTATTATGCATATTTAGAGATCTGTATACTATGTGCAATTTCTATAATAGACTGCTGTGACTCTGTCTAAGTTGTATTCTGTCTTTCTGGAGTTTGCTTTTAAAATACTGAGATAGCAATAAAAAAAAATTTCAAATGTTGCCTCTCTACCTTACGAGACTTCTCTACTAAGGTCCCATGCTTGTTAATCAAGCATACCTCCTAAAGAGATAGCCTCAGCTAATGGCACAGAGATCCAGTTCAATATTTCTCAGTGATCACAAAAAACAGAAGGTTATACCAGTTTGATTCCTAAAAACACACCCTTATCGATCAATTTATTGAATTTATGAATTAATTCTACAGGGGAAAAAGGACATTTTTATAGAAGGGAAAACCCTTATCTTCAAAGTATATCTGTGATGTGACCCATTCATGCCTTGGGTCATAAGACAAGGCCACGCATTCTCCGTCTTCTCTTGAGTTGTTTAGGATGTGTTCTAGGGCTCAGCTGTGTGACATAATAGGATTTGTGGGTGGGAGCCCCAAGTGGAATATTGGATGAAAATCTGTTTTCTGCTTCCTCACAGATTGATTTGAATGCTGTGGGAATTCTTTTTCTTAGTCAGATTACGGAGAAGGAGAGCAAGAGAAATTAGGGAGACTTTCCAGTAGACCCATTAAAAGCATGCTTTCATGCTGACAGAGCAAAGTGTGTGACTCTCTTGTGTCTCCCCCGCCCCCGCCTAGTATGCTCGAAATTACTCCAAGGATGGTAACACAAGACGGTCATGCTGAGTTTCCCAAGGGCCAGTTCAACACATGTGTTGAACAAATGCTCAGCATTTGCAGCAGTATGTCAGAGCAGATATATATCAAACACATGCCCAGGGTCACATATGCAAGGATGTCATCCTGAACACACATCTACACACTCATTAACACCCTGATCCACTGCATAGTGATGCTAAAGTAATTTGAGTTCAGCTCTCTACCTCAGTAACATTGATGGGACTTAAATGGATTTTTAAAAAGTATTTCGAGCTGGGTAACAGATTAGGATATTCTGCAGAGCACAATGTACTGCACGACAAGCAAAGAGGCCCACAGACGTCCTTATCATGAAGACTGTTGTGAGGTGGGGGGCTTCTTGTTTTCCCTTTTTGAAACCCTCACAAATTTTTCTGTTACTAGTAGCTGAGAGGAAGTTTTAATATTCTTTATACCTCACAGTCTGCCACTCTTTATTGTGTGAGGAGAAAGTTTCCATCCCCCCCCCCCCCGGGTGAAATAGAGAGGCTTAGAGGCTGAAGCAGATTTTTAAAGTATGAATATAAAATGAAGTTTATAATTTACAGAAAGGTTGTTAGGTTGATAGCTTTTCTTCAAGAGAGGCGCAAAACTTAGATGGTTACAAACACAGTTTCTTAGTTCTGTTCAGTTTCTTCAGGTTACACAGTAACAGCCCATTCCTGAGCCGCGCTGGCGGCTCGCCCCAAAGGCCTTTGGAGGCTGACTAAAGCCTCTGCCAGCGCAGGGGCCCACAATGCCGGTGCCCGGAAGGTGCATGACACTGTGAGTGGCCCCAGTGCCAGCGTGCAGGCCCGGCCGCCAGTCCCCGGCCACCGCCGAAGCAGCGCTGGGCCTGGCCGCCGCCGCAGCCTCCCGCCGGCCTACGGCTGCCAGCACAGGCTGCAGCGGTGAGCCAGGAGGCATTCTGGCACCCCGGGAAACATTCCTGGGGCGTTCCGGCAACGGCCAGGGGGCGGGGCCAACATTAGTCGGCCTCCCGAGCCATTTCGGCTTGGGAACGCCCCTTTTTGTTTTTGACAAGATATGTCAGTTTTTTGCTGGCGTATCTCCCATGCAACCCTATAAGGGTTGCACGGGTTTTTGGCACTGCCGAAACCTCCTTAGGAGGCAACGCCGCTGGGTTGCCTCCTAAGCCCAGCGCAGGCATTCCTCTCAGGAATGCGCTGCAAAATACTCAGATATTATTCAATATATATTCATATACTTAATATACTCTGTGTGGACTCAAACTACCCTAGCACACAGAATGCCACAGAGTGGAGGTTCATCTACAACCTTTCCCACTTCTTAGATTTGCCCACCTCCTGTGGAAAACAAATCTTTCTCCCCCAAAACACTGAATCAGGAGTCTCCCTATTTCAGGAGCCACCTCCCATTTAGTGACTGAAGAAAGGGTTATCTCTCTACACCTCAATCTTCCCCTTCTCACCACTCAGGTTTGATTTATACATGCTAGGTAGTATTTGAACACACAGGTTCTCAGCATCTTTACCAGCACATAGTTCAGGAGCTCAGAGCTAAAAGCTCAAGAATTCTTCTCTCCCTCCAAAAGGTACCCTGTCAGCTCTCCAGACTCTGCCCACTGACTGCTGGCATAGGCTGACAGTTTCTAAGTCTCAGAGTTTAACCCTGTATCCATCACAACTGTGCCTAATTTATAATTTGGTTAATTTGCTTCAAAATTAGCACATTTATTACAGAACAACTAACTGAAAATATTCAGCATAAATATTGGCATTGTTTCTGTCTGGTACCCTGTTGTTTCCCTAGTTGCTGCTTCTGGGAAACATTTTCATCTTCGTCCTCACAGTCCTCTTCCTAATTCACCAACAATGCTAGAAGTGTAAATGGTACCTATTACCATAAAAACAAGAGAAAAGCAAAAAATAGCCTGCAAGCAAACAGTAAGGAATAGCGCAGCATTAAAATGATAAAACAACGCAGCAGATAAACCAAAAGGCTATTGCCACTAGGGTTGCCAACCTCCAAGTAGTACTCTATAAAGACAGCAGTATTAGACCAAAGTAACATTGCAAAAAGGTGCTATATTATATGTACAGTGAACACTCTAACATAAACAATTCTTATATTCACCATTGCTTATTTAAACCAAACAAAAAAACTTCAAACTTTTGGAAGCATTTTCCATAAATGTTCCATTCACAGTTGTAAAAAGTTCAATTTCGTGTTGAAGAGTGCATACGTGGAACTGTATCCCTGGCAACTCTATATATATTACAGTGTTGGCATATGAGGGTGAGGAGGATGTGGGCATAGTAGAAGGAGGAAAATGGCACTGAGAAGAACAGCACTGAAACAACACAAACGTTGCCTGAACAAGTGTCAAAACTCACCAAGTACAGGCGATCCTTTCTAACACTCATGAAAACAAATCCAAACAAGTAGTTTCAGCAGCTGAAACTGTTTTGTCTTAAATTAGTACAAAATGAGGAAAAAATCCAAATGTAACTCCCATACATTACCTTAGTATACCTCCCAACGTTTTGTTTGAACTGATAAACTTTAAACTTGCTCTATTTCACAATAAAATCCTGAAAAGATCTTATATAGTTTAGACAAGCTGTTTTTGTTGGTGTGTTTGTTTCATACCTAGATGGCAAAACGGGTAACACTGATCACTTTAAAACATTTGCTTGGATTTGTAAAAATGTGAACCATGTTGGAGACCAGCCAGGCTGATTTTGATTAAAGGATGTTTTTTCCACCATGCAGAAGGGTCTA
This sequence comes from Euleptes europaea, assembly GCF_029931775.1. Taxonomy (NCBI): domain Eukaryota; kingdom Metazoa; phylum Chordata; class Lepidosauria; order Squamata; family Sphaerodactylidae; genus Euleptes; species Euleptes europaea. The sequence continues at coordinate 98,442,293 of NC_079314.1, forward strand.
TGTCTTCACTGGGATGGAAATCTAACGCACATATTAACTAGAGATCTATATGGACTCATTGTCTCTCAACTGATCCCAATTCTCGAGCAAATTATTAATCATGAATGATGCTTACATAGTTTCTGATTAACCCCTAAAAAGCTTGTAAATCAACAATTCAGTCTTTACCCTTTTTTGTATAGTGTTCAGCTATTATATTCATCACAGGCAATTTGCATACTACTACAGTAGAAAAAACTAGGACTTTCTTGCCTTTTTAACAGACTGTAGTTCAAGAAATAAAACCATTTCCACCTCAGCACCTATTTTCAAGCGGAAGAGGTAAAACACAACATATTGTGATGTCTACCTTGAAGCTTGAGATTTTGGAATGAGAATAAGGTTAGCCTCAGCAGTAGGCTTTGGGCTACTTGTGTACATATCTGAATGCACGTTCCTTGAGTTAAACTTGTGCCTGTCCATTCAGCTACAGGGAAGCCTTGAGGCCATCTGTCTCAGCTTCTCTATTATCATTTTCAAAGATACAAGCAAAGAACAATAACATTTAAAATCACTTTTGCTGCTCATGGGGTGGATCCGATAGTACCTCATTGCTTCTCTTAAGAGTTATCTTCCTGATACAGAGCAACACTCCTCACTTAGCAGAATGAAGTCAATGGATCTAACTCATGATGCTTTCGTAACAACTTGCTTATTTATAAATAGGCTTCAGGACAGTTTGCAAATACATTTTCTAAATCAATTATAAATATACACATTGAGCAGGTATTATAATGGAGCAGCTGCAGTCATACAGACAGAGCTAGTCTGACATTCCTACCTGAAGATTACATCTGTGAAGCCATGACTACAATGAGTGTCCTTGGGAAAGTCACTGTCAGGTAATTACTCAGGTAATGGGTATAGTCATGTATAATTACACACAGGGTTGTTAGAAGAACCAATGATACATTACCTGTAAAGTACTTTGTACAATCAAATCCTTTACAAAATATGTTAAACACAGTGATTGTTATTTGCATAGGCCAAGGCCTCAGATTGTTCTGTGTTTCCCAATTATTTTTTTAATGCGCCTCTTAACAACATAAGAAACGCCCTGCTGGATCAGACCAAGGCCCATCAAGTCCAGCAGTCTGTTCACACAGCGGCCAACCAGGTGCCCAGTGACTTAGAAGGCAGTGAATGCTAGGATGAAACTACTAATCAAAAATATATGAATAGGGTTGCCAACCTACAGGTACTAGCTGGAGATCTCCTGCTATTACAACTGATCTCTAGCCGATAGAGATCAGTTCCCCTGGAGAAAACGGCCGCTTTGGCAAGTGGACTCTATGGCATCGAAGTCCCTCCCCTCCCCAAACCCCGTCCTTCTCAGGGCTCCGCCCCATAAACCTCCCACCAGTGGCGAAGAGGGACCTGGCAACCCTATATGTGACTGGACTGCAAGAAAAGATAGCAGTTCTCACCTGACCACCTTACTGCCATTCCTAATAACCTGCATGTCCACCATGCAGCCAGCGGATACATATGCAGCCAGGTTCAGTTCTGAAAACTCTGCCTGTAATGGAAGACAAAAGAACAGTAGGGATGAGAAAAAGAAGAGTAGGTTTTCACACCCCATTTTTCTCTACCTTAAGACGTCTCAAAGTGGCTTACAATTGCCTGCCCTCCCCCTCCCCCCAACAGACACCTTGTGAGGTAGGTAGGACCGAGAGAAGAGGAGAGAACCGTAACAGGCCCAAGGTCGCCCAGCAGGCTTCATGGGGAGGAGTGGGGAAAACAAACCCAGTTTTCCAGATTAGAGTCTGCCATTCTTAACCACTATACCATGCTGGCTCTCCACCACTCTTAACCACTACACCACATTGGATACTTGATAACAAACGAAAACACACAAAATGCACTGACTTATTCATAGATTACTTTTTCTGATGGAATGTTTGTCTCAAGGTAAGATTTCCATGAGGCAGCAGCAAGTCTAATTACTGCCAATTTGCACAGGAAACACTCATTAAGTGTTTATGGTCCAATATTAAGGCAGCATGAGGACTCTGGATTAGGTTTATTCCAATAATAAATACAAGAGGGATTAAGTGGTCAGAATGAAATCCCAAGGGAACGTCATCTGAATGGGACTTAAATTCCTGTTTGGAAACCTTCATGCGGAATTATGTTTGAAATCTGCTGTTGTGCTGCTGGCCGGCTATAAACCTGAACACTGGAGATTTATGCTGGCATTAATAGCCAAAAGCCTCATTATGTTTCAAGAAGAGGAGCCCTTATGAAACGGTTTAGCTGTTGAAGACTTAGTGATTTTTCAGGCTTAGTGAAATTGGACAGACTACAATTCAGTAACTATTTCATTATTTTAAAGTAATTCTTTTTTTGACCACAAATAAAATGAAAGCATTAACCAAATAGTTATGTATGAAGACCAAGAAACGTTTCTGACTTGGGAGAAGTTATTGTTAGTAAGAGTAAGGTCGTATGTACTATTGCAACAGTGGTGGACATCGTTTGATAGTGTTGTCACTGCCCTATGAAAAGACACATACATTCTGTCTTAAAGTGAGCTCTGAACTAAAGGGTCTGTAGGTTTTCAACAGGGGAGGGGCAGCGGCTCAGTGGTAGAGCATCTGCTTGGCATGCAGAAGGTCCCAGATTCAATCCCCGGCATCTCCAGTTAAAGGGACTAGGCAAGTAGGTGATGTGAAAGACTTCTGCCTGAGACCCTGGAGAGCTGCTGCTGGTCTGAGTAGACAATACTGACTTTGATGGACCAAGGGTCTGATTCAGTATAAGGCAGCTTCATGTGTTCATAATTCAGTGTGAACCATACAAAAGCCACCTCTATTGGGCACTTATTGCCTAGTACTAGCAACAACACTGACATTCCATCTTCCCCAAGAGCAGAAATATTTCATGATGAATAAACTAAATACATTTTATATTGTAAAAATTTATATTGTTAAAATACATTTTATATTGTAATATTGAATTATGCTTGTTAGTTGCTTTGATTTTTTTTTTTGGCAAGGAAGTAGGTTATTATTTTTTAAATAACTGTTGTTGCTATTACCCTTTTTTGGTAATACAAATTCTTCTACTTTGTTTAGTACTCCCTTAGGGCAACCTGAATTTGTAATTTCTGGATTACATGACTGCCTTGAATCCAGAATGGTTATATTCACAGGCAGTCTGAACAGTAGGGAAAAAATGGTTCTGCCTTTTCTGTGTACTTGTTCTGTCTACATACCGTATTTCAAATGTTGCATGAATGTGCCAGCTGAGAGGTCAGAAAGCTACCAGACAAGGATGCCCTAAGAGATTAATTTTTCCAGAAAGAGTTGAGAGTGATAATGACAGAGCTACTATTATTTATGGTATATCACTCCCCCCTCACAAATAGGTTTGCAGATTTTTGAAGCACTGCAAAACCTATTTGACCAGAAATAACAAAATCGAATGAGCATGTATGGGCAGCAATATCTTTGTCATACCTCTTCAACTGTCTTCTGCTCTCTTGCCTATTTACAACCTATAAGTAGCCAAATGTCTTTACTTTTTTATTTCCTAATGGTCAGACTGCAAGCAAGGAAGGGAGCAGTGATATGAGGCTGAAAATTCTTTGTGAATTTTTTTCCAAAATGGAAAGTTTTCCAAAAAAATTCCCAGTGTTATATTTTTGCATGGGTATTTTCCTTTCCCGCATCTGTAAATATAGTCTATTTTTCTATAGTCAGGGCTGTTGTGCTACAAATCAATCATGTTAAAAGGGCTAAATGTGGGCTGTCTAGCACAGACTAACCCCAGTGCTTGTACATAGTCCAGGATAGTACATGGTATATTTGTAGAGTTGCCAACCTCCAGGTATTAGCTGGAGATATCCTGCTATTACAACTGATCTCCAGTCGGCAGAGATCAGTTCACCTGGAGAAAATGGCTGTTTTGGCAATCGGACTCTATGGCATTGAAGTCCCTCACCAAACCCCACCTTCCTCAGGCTGCACCCCAAAAATCTCTCACTGGTGGCAGAGAGGGACCTGGCAACCCTATGTATTTGCTTTCTTTTGCTATCATTATTTAAATATTTAAATTATTTATTTAAATTTTAATTGGAAAATGTTCCAGAAAACTCACATCACTGGAAGGGAGTAAGGCTGAAAAGTTGAATGTTACTATATTTTGTTGCTACTGGTTGATCCACCATAGCCCCACCCTCCAATTGCAGCTTGGAATACAATCACAAAACTATAATTATTCTTACCTGATTTCTCTATACAGACAGTAATGATTTGGCTCCAACCCTCCCCTTGCAATGGTCGAAGCCTGTTCTATTCAAGGAGGAGTTCTGTGATTCCCCATCCACTTCCTGCCCCCCTTGCAACACCCCAAGCCATTCTTGAGGCTTGACGCTAGGAGCTGCTTTTCAGGTATGCAAGGGGCTGTTGTAGTAGGAAGGGAAAAGCAGTAAAGTTCCCTTCCGTGGGTAGAGCCCTGCTCTCTGTTCTTAACCAAATAGTTATATGATAGTGTCTCAATTTCGAGACACAGTTCCAGGTGTAAATGCATCGCAAGGGGCCTTTTACTACTCTAAACTGGTAGCTTGAGTGGTACACGGCCGCTTGCGATGCGTTTACACCTGGAACTGCAGGATCACAATGGGACTTGCGATGCAGCACTTCTGGTTGTAAAACAAAAGTGACGTGATAGCGTTGATGCTGCCGCGCACGCAATCTTTTCCTACCTTTGCCCAAAAAGCTCCCACCGGAGGAGAGAGGGGACCTGGCAACCCTACCATGTGAGCCCCAGCTCAACTTAACTCTTGATCCATAAAAAGTTGTAAATGAATGATGTGTTTGTCAAAGCAGAGGTTCTCCAATTTGGAAAAATGGTACATAAAAAATAAAAGATAGGGCCAAGAGGAAGCTGCATATTCATAGCAAAGAACCTGAACGCCTGATTTGTTTCTATGTAAAATAAAACATCAGGAGTTTCAGGGAATAAATTAAAGCAATGGTTCAAAAGTTAGCAGTGGAGCGAGACAGGACAACTCATTCACAAGAGGGTAGAGAAGCACCAGCACTTCAGACCATCTGTTGCAATCCCCAAATAACTTAGCAGATACACTAATGATTACCATGGGCCTCTCGCCTATGTATTTGTGGAGCAGCTCCAGATGACCTAACTCATTACACCCTATTCTATCCTCTTTACACAGAGCCCAGATTTAAATTTCTCAGAGCGTTGCTAAAGGGCCTAAATCTTTCTCCAGATCCAGAGAAGCTGCTCTTTCTCCTATCAGACGCCAATCCTGATGTTTCCTACAAAGTGTCACTCTTTGCTTTAGCAGCTAAGAAAATCTGAGCTAAAGCTGTTTTTAATCAGGGATCTTAACATATTTAGATACTAATTTCTTGTGGGTCAGACTGTTTTAAAGTTATTTTTATGTTATTTTATGCTATTTTTATGTTATTTTATTGTTTTGTATGGTGGATTGTGATGGCCTTCGGCCACAGACAATCAACTTTGTATCGATAACTATAACTAATGATTGAGGTGGTTTCTTTTTAAAGGTGTAGCAACTTTTCCCTCAGAAATGCCATGTTTTCATGTATGGCAAACGAAGTGTGAAATCCTGCAGCATGATTCAGCAAGCACCTGGAAAAATCACTCGAGGCCTTAGCAAACAAACTACCTTAACAAAAACCCTAATTGATTCATATGCAAGCTGGCCTCACAAAGGGGCATTTTTCACAGTAGGTTTTGCTTCTCTTTTGCCACGGACCAAAAAACCCCCCGATTTAAATGTTTTTTTCATGGCCGCGATTTATCCCCGTCAATCTCGATGTAGTTTTGGTTTTTCATGGGAACAAAGCACGCTGTATTTGACAATGGTTGGGTCTGTCCCTTTTGCAGGAGGCCTCCCCTTCAAACAAGCTCATTGTTTATGCCTTCCCCCAACTCCGCCCCAACTCCGCCCAGCAGATTACCTCATGCGGTTCACCAGCCCCAGTGCAAAAAACAAGCACCAGTCCCTCTGGTCTCCTCCATTTTTCTTCCACCCTCGCTCTGGCCACAGTGCATTGTGAGAGAGGAGGGCTCCTGGCTTGCGCGCCGGCCCCGATCCAACCAGTGTGCATGGCGGGGGGGGGGGGAGGAAAGAAGGCCCCTGGCTTGCGCGCCGGCCCTGATCCGGCCCCAGTACATCGTGAGTGAGAGGAGGGCCCCTGGCTTGCGTGCCGGCCCTGATCCGGCCCCAGTGCATTGTGAGAGAGAGGAGGGCTTCTGGCTTGTGCGCCGGCCCCAATCCAGCCAGTGTGCATGGCGGGGGGGGAGAGTAAAGAAGGCCCATGGCTTGCGCGCCGGCCCCGATCCAGCCAGTGTGCATGGTGGGGGGAGAGGAAAGAAAGCCCCTGGCTTGCGCGCTGGCCCTGATCCGGCCCCAGTGCATTGTGAGAGAGAGGAGGGCTCCTGGCTTGCGTGCCGGCCCCAATCCAGCCAGTGTGCATGGCAAGGGGGAGAGGAAAGAAGGCCCCTGGTTTGCGCACCGTCCCTGATCCGGCCCCAGTGCATCGAGAGAGAGGAGGGAGACCCAGAGCAGACTGGCCGCCCCTCTTCAGAAGAGTGATGGGAGGGATTTTTGCCTTGGGTTTTCCGCTCTCAGGATGCACATTTTTCCCATCCGAATTCTCAAAAATCCCCCCTCCCCGCTGGGGTAGAGGGGCCAACAGCCCCTTCCCTTGAACATCCCCTACGGGTCCAGCTGCCCTAGACCGAGCTGCCACCGCCACCACCCCCAGCACGCGAGGTGCACATGGCGTGGCCCTGCCGGTCTCTCCCTGGAGCCGTCCGTCCGATGTCCCCCTGGGCTTGGAGGTGTGGGCCCAGCTCCAAGGCCCATCCCGGGCGAGGGGCGGGGAAGGCATGCCACCTGCCCGCCTACCAGCCTCCGGGACGGAGGGAGAGAAGTGCCAGGACTCTAGGCAGGCAGGCAGGCAGCAAAAGGGGCAGTATTCTTGTCCGAGCGCGAAACTCCCCCAGCCAATCGCCGTTCTTGGGGGAAGAGAAATTAGCCAGCGTGGGCAGAGACAATTGTTCCAAACCAAGGAACAAAGGCAGTTTTTTTCATGGAGCTCCGAGCCAAAAACTGCACAGCAACAGGAAAGAATGGCGCAAAAGTGGTTTGACTTGCCCCGGTTATAACGCGGCATTTATTGCTCAATCAGAAAATAATCGGAGCAGCCATGAATAACCAAAAATTTGCAGCGACGCAAACCGGCTGTGAAACCACTGCAAATCTCCGTGAAAAATCCCCCAAAGCTTTCTTAATCCCAAACTCCCCCTAGCTGGTGCCATTTGCTAAATCAGGACTGAACTGAATGGCTTCCCCCACTTTTTGACAGACGTTTTCATTGCCCACTGACCTGTTCCACGCGGATCTCTGATTCCCCATTCACCTTCTTTCCTTGAAAATACTTAGCCCTGGGGTGGGGGGAGAGAGAGACAGAGAGAGTTAAGTAGGTACAACAGATACTTATGTTGCCTCAGTTTTTTTATTTGCTTCTGTTTTCTCTTTCCTGGTCCTTTTTCACTAGAGCTGGTTTACAAGGTATTTTCTTAATTTAATTTCCCTTGACTGTGGGGCAGATGTGGGTTTGGACTGTAAGAATTATTTTAAAAATTGATTTTCTGATAACAGGCCTGTATGTGGAAAAGTGTAATTAGGATGGGCTACCTATGTCATTTCTAGAGCAAAAGGAAGGGGAGAGCTGCTCAGAAAACAAGAGACACTCACCTCTATTTAAGATGCAAGCTAGTGTTGTTTCTGACATTTTCACAAGTAGGGTTGCCAGCTCCCAGTTGGGAAATACCTGCAGATTTTGGAAGTGGAGTCTGAGGAAGGTGGGATTTGGGAGGGACTTCAATGCCATAGAGTCCAGTTGCCAAAGTGGCCATTTTCTCCAGGGGAACTGTTTTCTATCGCCTGGAGATCAGTTGTTATAGCAGGAGATCTCCAGCCACCACCTGGAGGTTGCCAATAGGGTTGCCAGGTCCCTCTTCGCCATTGGAGGGAGATTTTTGGGGCGGAGCCTGAGGAGGGTGGGGTTTGAGGAGGGGAGGGACTTCAATGCCATAGAGTCCAGTTTCCAAAGTGGCCATTTTTCTCCAGGCGATCTGATCTCTATCGGCTGGAGATCAATTGAATTAGCAGGAGATTTCCTGCTACTACCTGGCAGCTGACAACCCTAGTTGCCAACCCTAAAAGGTATTCCTCTTGATGTGAAGCTGCCTTACCATCCTCAGACTATTTTGGTCCATTTGACGCAGTACTGTACTAGGTTCCCAACTCCAGGTTGTGAAATGCCTGGAGATTTGGTGGTGGAGCCTGGGGAGTTTTGGGGAGGGGAGGGACCTCAGTGGGGTATAAGGCCATAAAGTCCACCTAGAGTTGCCAGGTCCCTCTTCACAACCGGGGGAAGGGAGGTTTTTGGGGCAGAGCCTGAGGAGGGCGGGGTTTGGGGAGGGGAGGGACTTCAATGCCATAGAGTCCAATTGCCAAAGGCAGCCATTTTCTCCTGGTGAACTGATCTCTATTGGCTGGAGATTAGTTGTAATAGAAGGAGATCTGCTACTACCTGGAGGATCAGCACAAGGGCTCTGCTTTTAAACATGATTATATTCACCATTTGCCAGTTGTAAGTTTCCCTTATTTAAGTAACACTATATACATTGAAATCAAAATAAACATTTAAACAAGATAATACAAAGTGTTCAGTCACACCATTCAATTTCAGAATCAGTTACTCAAGTGTAAGCTGTAAAAGAGTCCGTTACTCAAGTGTAAGCTGCTAGAGAGTCCAAATGAAATTCAAAAACAAACCAAGGTATAAAGCATACCTTAATACATTGTTTGATGACCAAATAAGGTTCTTTGGATAGATCAAATTTTTTTATAAAGCCATGCAACGAATAAATATTTTATTTAGCCTGATATACCTTTAAGATGAAACAGTAATCATCAGCAGCTGTTACTTAAAATGGCCCCTTGTCTAATGCTCTTTAATTGCATGAGGTGTAGAACATAACACACTGACAGAACCTTATTTGGTCATCAAACAATGTATTAAGGTATGTGTGGGACCACGCAATTATGTAATGCAATGTAATGATAAAAGTAACAACATTATTGTATAATGTGGGATTGTTACAATTTAGCAATGAGAATGTGTTACAGCATTAATTATACTATTGAACACCATTGTATAGTAAGAAATGTCGTATAAAAGCAATATAAATGTATTTTTTCTTTACAGAGGTTTCATACCTGAATAACACAACGTAGGCAATTTCCCATAAAGAATTCAGAAAAATATCCAAAAGGAAAGCCAACTTACTGATGAAGCACACAAAACGAGCACCAACCTAGGGAGTTGTTGAGTTGGACTTTAAGTTGTTCTATTTGGTGGTGTTCTTGACCGGGAGAACTCCGGTATGACTTTTTGTTTTGAACTTTGATGCTCACAAGCCATACAGAATCCCTGACTTTTGGAAGCAGGAAGGCAGCCGCAGCGTGATTTACACCTTGGTTTGACATTTGGCTGCAAGAAGACAGCCACAGCATGATTTATACCTTGGTTTGTTTTTGAATTTCATTTGGACTCTCTAGCAGCTTACACTTGAGTAACGGACTCTTTTACAGCTTACACTTGAGTAGCTGATTCTGACATTGAATGGTGTGACTGAACATTTTGTATTATCTTGTTTAAATGTTTATTTTGATTTCAATGTATATAGTGTTACTTAAATAAGGGAAACTTGCAACTGGCAATTGGTGAATATAATCTTATGTTTAAAAGCAGAGCCCTCGTGCTGATTTTTTGGTATAACTGTGGTTAATACAGCATAGATCCATTGTTTACATAAAACTACCTGGAGGATGGCAACCCTAAGGGCACTTTCACAGCGCCCAAATAATGCACTTTCAATCCACTTTCAGTGCATCTTAACGATTGTTTGCAAGTGGATTTTGCCAGTTCACACTGTAAAATCCACCTTCAAAGTGCACTAAAAGTGCATTATTAGGGCTGTGTGAAAGTGCCATAAGTCTACCTCCAGCTATTTTCTGCAGAGGAACAGTTCTATGTAGTAGGGTTGCCATCCTCCAGGTGACTTGGCAAACATAAAAACAGCAACAACTGCGAAAACAACTAAGGCTAATTTATAAGTTACAAATAAGGCAAGATACAATTAGTATCTGATACAAACGTGGACAATGTCCAAAAGTCAATACATGACCATAAGTGAAGACAATATAGTCCTGCAATATTGGCTAGGAAAATTTCCTTCTTTCCAAGAGGTAAGGTGGTGAGATAATTCACAATGCCTACAGAATTCCGGTTTTCTTCTGTTTCGGCTTAAGATAACAGCCTTCCTCAGGGGGCCAACGCTAGCTGTAAATTACAATCTACAGATGATGGCTGTAGATCCCCCGCTATTACATCTGATCTCCAGCCAACAAAGATCAGTTAACCTGGAGAAAATGGCCGCTTTGGAAGGAGGACTCTATGGCATTATACCGTTGAAGTCCCTCTCCCTTCCCCAAACCCTGTCCTCCTCACCCCCAATATCTCCAGATATTTCCCAACCCAGAGCTGGCAACCCTACTCTGTAGTCTGGAGATGAGCTGAAATTCCAGCTCTCCGTGCCCACGTGGAGGTCGGCACTCCTATGGCAGCCTGCCTCTTAGGCATTCTAAATACCAGATTCCCGAGAGCCTTTAACAGGTACTGTAATTGGGGCCTTCTGTATCCAAAACCTGCTTTACTATTAACAACAGATGATGATTCTGCCATGGTAAAACCTACTCCCAGTGAGATGGGATTAGACCACTGTTTAAAAGGCAATGTTTTAAAGTATCATTACTCTATGGCTTTATACAGCTGTACTAAAAAAAATATATGAGCCCTTCCTTACCATTTATTTTCTGCTTACTCCCTAAATAAAAGCCTTATTTCCTTTCCACCCAATTTAACTCCTGAACTGCTGCTTCTGTCATCTAACCCCTTAATAATTTAAATGATATAGCCACCCTTTAGCACTCTTAGCAAAACTGCACACGGGAATAGGCCTTCTTTCTCCACAAACATAAACCAATTATTTCTCAATCATTATCTTTTCCTGCAAGGGAGAAGAGTGAAAAAGGCTGCCTGAGGAAATGAACTGAGTAAAACTGGAGTTAAGGAGAGCAATTTAAACCTCCACACAGACCTCAAAATGGCTTCCTGCACTACAAAGTAGCATGTGTGAGAGTGAGGGAGAGAGAGAGAATTATCAGTATAATTGGGTGTGAATGGTTCTATTCTCCCCTGGTGTTTGAATGTGGTGGTTTAGGCCTATTGGGTACAGCTTTTCTTTATTTGGTGCTAGACAAAAAGCTGTTGTGCTTTATGGTCTGTGGTCAGTATATTGAAGTTATTGTAAGCCATACAAAGCTAGCTGGTGCTGCTGAGTGCGTTGCCAACCTCCATGTGATGGCTGGTAGGGTTTCCAACTGCCCGGTGGTGGCAGGCAGTTGCCTGTCAACTCACTGGGCTGCCCACTGCCCCTCAGCTGGCCGGTGAGCAGAAGTAGGCCAGCTTGGGTGGGGGAGGGTGATTCGCACGCACAGCATGATGCTGTCACTTTTGGGTTTGCCCCGGAAGTGCCAGTGATAGGGTTTCCAAGTGCCCAGTGGTGGCGGGTAAAATCCCGCCCATCCACTGGGCTGCCCGCTGATCAGCTGAGGGCCGGCGAGCAATGTGTGCACGTGCGTTACTTTCGGGTTTACCTGGAAGCGACACAGACGCGCTGGCAACCTCGGCTAAAACCATAGAGTTTTGGCCGAGATCGCTAGATTGTCCGCGTCGTGCAGGGTGTGTGTGCGTGCTGTGCCAGGTGCGCATTGTGCACTGTGGCCACGGCTCCGCAAAGCTTCCACCAGTGGAGCTATGGGGCCTGGCGAGCCTAGCCAGCAATGCTCTAGCACTCTCCCCCCAAACTCTATGGTTTCCATAGTGTTTTTGGAGGAATCCAGTAGAGTGTCCCATGCTGGGCCGGTGCTTCCCTGACCCAACAAATCTCCTGCCAGTGGTATCGGGAAGTTTGGCAATCCTAGTGGCTGGAGATCTCCTGCTTTTACAACTGATCTCCTGGCAACAGAAGTCAGTTCACCTGGAGAAAATGACCACTTTGGAAGGTGGACTATATGGCATTATACCCCATCCAAGTCCCTCCCCAAATTCCTCCCTCCTCGGGCTCCATCCCCAAAATCTCCAGGTATTTCCCAACCTGGCGACCTTATGCTACCCTATGACCCACTGGGGCTTGATAGCCTGAGTAATGACTTCACCATGGAGCCCTCAAACCAAAGGAGAAATTATAGTTAAGTAGCAAGAGACGTTTCAATGTTCCCCTCCTCTGAATTGGAGGCACTCTGGGCTTCAGGCTTGCAGGGAAATCTTGATTGCCTCTGTGTGCATACATATATACTAGTGGAAGAGTAAAATACACAGTACATTTCCCACCCTTAAAACCCTGAGTGTCATATCCAGAGCAATTGCTTGGACCCTAAAAGCACTGCTGAGAAGTAACAGAATGTACTGTTCCTGGCTCATAAATCCCCTCTTGCTGATTATGTCATAGCCCCTCCTGCTTGTACTTGGCCTCCCCTATACATCACTCTGTTGTTTCCTTTGCTTTCTTTCCTCCAGATTTCATCTCTAATGACAGAGGAAAGGCACATAAACAAGGAGGGCTTCAGATTGAAATCCCTGGGCCATGGGTTGCCAACCTCCCTAGAGGCTTGGCAATCTCCCAAAATTACAACTGATCTTCAGACTACCTCCCCTCCCCAAATCCCTCCCTCCCCAGGCTCCACCCCCAAATCTCCAGGAATTTCCCAACTCGGAGCTAACAACCTTAGGGCCATCAGTACGGTTGTCAGCCTCCAGGTACTAGCTGGAGATCTCCTGCTATTACAACTGATCTCCAGCCGATAGAGATCTGTTCACCTGGAGAAAATGGCCGTTTTGGCAACTGGACTCTATGGCATTGAAAACCTGCCCCTCTTTCAACCCCTCCCTCCTCAGGCTTCGCCCCAAAAACCTCCCGCTGGTGGCAAAGAGGGACCTGGCAACCCTAGCCATCAGCTAGCCCTTCTAAGTATTCATGCCTGCTTGTGGTAACTACTGCATATGTACATTTACAGATGGGAAACAATGGGTTTTTTTGCATGTGCAACTTATTAATACTTTTCTTAGCAAGTGATTCGCTAGCATTGGCATTGAGTTGAGCATGGGGTTCCACATTTATTTCCAGTTGTTATGTTTGTTTTCTTACAAAGGTGCCTAAAAACTCTAGAATTTTGAGCAAGTGTGTTGTCATCATTGGCAGCCTCACAGTGCCAACCCCCTTCCCTCTCTTTGTTGCGCATGTGCTATATTAATATACTACTAGAAGAGGGACATGCATGAGAATCACTGTATTGTTCCTGTGGGAAAATGGGAAGGGGGAAGTCTCCACACTAAGGTTCTCCCAAGTATTTGATGTTTGGGGCTGCAAACTGGTTTCAAAAGGTTTTCCTGTTGACAAACAGCAGGCAAACAGAGGGCTTTTCTGCATTCTAATTTTCCTCGCTTCTCAGTTTCTTTTTCCTTTTTTTGGGGGGGGGGTAGATGTTTCAGTACTGCATGTGTTTTTCTCCCTCTAGTGCTCAATTTGATATCAAGCAAGTTTATATCCAGCGTAAAACCTGCAGATTGAATATGCAGGGAGATACACTGGACTTAATCTTGTGTTATAGCGAATTGACCACTAGAGGGAGAAAAACACATGTAGTACTGAAACCCTCACCCCCCAAAACAGGAACTTACAAGCAAGGAAACTGAGAATGCGGAAAAGCCTAGAGAGAAGTCAATTGCTCACCAATCTAGTCACTTGCTTTCATGTGCAGTATTTAGTGTTTAGTAATGTAAATGTCTCTAGCAAGCCAAGAACAATGAAGCAGGGGAGTGAGGCTGCTCAGAGACAGTCCCCACCAGAATTAAAAGTGTTAGCAACCCCTCAACCCATAAAATATCAAATTCCCACTAAAAATAAAGGGGGGCATTGGATATCAAGGCGAGGGTTGCCAGCTCTGAGTTGAGAAATACATAGAGATTTTGGAGGTGGAGCCTGAGGAGGGTGGGTTTGGGAAGGGGAGGAACTTCAATGGGGTACAGTGCCATAGAGTCGACCTTCCAGAGTGGTCACTTTCTCCAGGTGAATTTATCTCTGTCACCTGGAGATCAGTTGTAATCCCTGGAGATCTCCAGCCACCACCTGGAGGTTGGCAACCCTAATCAAGGCAGAGGCAAGGGATATATTTTAGCATTTCTGCAGAGGGAAACTTCAGTTCTCTTTAAAATTGGGCCAAATGGATACCTGCCTCGTTGATAAAGGAATCCTTAGAGTATCTCATGCTCGAAAAACATTTGGGCGTAGGCTTATCCAATCAAATCAGGGAGTGTTTTTTCAACAACAAAAAATCAAATACCTGCCTGTGCAAGGGGAAAAAAATCCTTCTTTCTGTGGGGGAAAAGGGCAGACTGGTACATATCAAGAGAGCAGGACACAAAGGCAAAAACTGATGGCTGAGTTGCTGGAAAAAGTAATGAGAGCTCCTGTGCTTCTGAAAATGCAAGGAAACAAATGTTTTTGCTCAGGGCAGAAAAGGGAAGCCCCGTGGCGCAGAGTGGTAAGCTGCAGTACTGCAGTCCAAGCTCTGCTCACGACCTGAGTTCGATCCCAACGGAAGTCGGTTTCAGGTAGCCGGCTCAAGGTCGACTCAGCCTTCCATCCTTCTGAGGTCGGTAAAATGAGTACCCAGCTTGCTGGGGGTAAAGGAAAGATGACTGGGGAAAATGTCGGAATGTGACGTCACCCCATGGGTCAGGAATGACCCGGTGCTTGCACAGGGGACTACCTTTACCTTTAGAGAAGGGAAAAGGTACCAATTGTTGCAAGCACAAAAGAAATGATAGCTCTTGGACCTTCTTATAGCACATTATTGGTATCTGGCGACTGTGTAAAACAAAGTTAATACTTGAAAAATTGCCAACACAAGGGATTAAAAATACCTTGTTACTGAGGTGGGAGAAAGAGAGTACAGGGCAGGGTTATTCAGTCAGCAGAAAGAGGAAAGGAACCCGAAAAAAACCCAGGAAACATTTCAGATGCGAACAAATGCTATTCAAATTTGATCACTAGAAAAAAATTGGGGCAAAAGTGGTCCCAACAGAATGAGAAAAAAAAAATGGGAAAAGTGCAAGGCCGAAAACAAATGACTCAAGAAAACATGCAGAAGTCAGGAAATAAAACGAGCAGTATGAGGCAAGAACCAATACAAAAACGCCATGCGGAGAGCCCCAATAATGTGTGGCACCAGGAGCTCAATTACATTTTATGTTTAGCACATAGTTAATTTTGACTTTTTAACAAAGTGTCTGGTAGGTAGCCTGCTTTTCCGAAGCCCTGTATATGACTATACACATTCACTGATACTATATGGCACAATTCTTAGTGGCATCCAATTGCTAAAGCAGATACTTTCTCCAGGGGAACTGATCCCCTGGAGATCCCCTGTCACCTGAGGATCAGTTGTAATACCTGGAGATCTCCAGCCACCACCTGGAGGTTGGCAACCTTAATCAAGGCACAGGCAAGGGATATATTGTAGCATTTCTGCAGAGGGAAATTTCAATTCTCTTTAAAATTGGGCCACCTGGAAATTGGCAATCCTAAGTATGAGTCAGATTTCGGCCAAGCATTACCAGTTGTTGACTAGCAAAGTGCTGCTACAGGAGGAACCTTTTCCTTGTTACAATGACGTGGTCATTATTTGTTTGTTTCTGTGTTGCATTAAGTCATGTTTGGAAACCGGGTCACAGTGCAGCAGCAGGTTCAATACTGCATATATCTGGTTCAGTGATCTCAGGTTGCCAAGTCTGGGGGAAACTATGGAAAATTACATAGAGTTCTAGGCTAACTGGACCAATAATCTGACTTCTTTCACTGCTAGCCTGGATGGAAATACTTGGCGTGGGGTGGATAATGTCCATCTTTGGCTGAGAGAATTCTTTGTGTGGAAAGGAAACATGTTCACATTTATCTATCCTGTTTCATGAAGGGAAGCCAAAGATAATAACATTTCCTGAAAAGGAAACATATCAGTAAATAAACCAGTATTACAATTGATCGTTTTCCGGTCTATTGTTCCCGGGCCAGCCCTTCATGGTCCGTTCCCCTCTCCCACAGGGCCTGCCCCATATTCACATTTATTCCAGATACAAAATCCCAGATGTACTTTGAATAAGGGGTTTTGTGTTACATGTGGGGCAACAATGTTATTTTGTATATTATTCAAATTAGTGCATTCTTGGCCCATTCTCCCTTTATAAAGTTGGGTGGCATGTCAGAGAGTCACGTAGGGGATATCAGTTTGTTGCAGAGCATGGGAAATGTTTATTACAGATTGTTTTCTATGGAAGCCATCCATTGATCTTTGGGAACAGGTTAACCTGAAAGGCATACAAGAACAATAAATCAGACTACATTTTCTGAAGGTCAGCCCAGGTTCACTTACAGGTCTCAGGAAACCTGACTGGATTTCCTCTGCAACTCTACCTGTTTTCTCATTATGGTTCATATCCATGAACCACTTTAGCCCTATAAATCCACTCCAGCTATAAAAAGGTGTACACCATGATATGTACTGTTATAGTTGAAGCAATTTATTTCCTGGGGATATGCCCCTTGCAATACAAAGCAGTTACTTCTAGGCTGAGATTGAAATGGGAGGGAGGGGGAGTAGCATGGTTTTGTTTCAGATTAGACAAGATTCGGTTTAGCCTCTGATCCATTATATCTTTAGGTATATAACTACTGTGTAAAATGTCTGCGAATGAGCTTAAATTAGGTATTTGAATTTTGATCTAATTACAGTCAGCTACAAATCATTGCTAAGGACAAAAAGTGCATAGGCATGCTGGTCAGCAAAAATCCAAAAACGCAAGACACTTAAGACCAATCGATATGTCATGTGGTGTGCAAGCTTTCGAGTTCTCGACAACTCTTTCTCAGGCCAGAGTTCAGACAGACATTTGATCAGCTATTGGTTGTTATTTTGTCAGTTGGACAGCTTCTAATTTTTGCTCTCGTTCCCAGAGCGCCAAGATATAAGTCACACCCTGTGTCTACTGATGCCAGCAAGGCATTCTAAACAGGATGCTGGTGAAGCTACCCTAAGATCAAGACCTGAGAGAAGCCTTCCCCTTTCTTGCCAAGAACAACATTACAATTAATATTATTATGTAACATGGCCAGCCCATTGCAAAGTTGTATTGCAACAGAAAGTCTTTGCGATGCCTGCACCCCTCAAACTCAGGCATATGGCTGGAGTTCCTGGATGTTGAAAGGACCACAGAACCTAGATGCAGCCCGATCCCTAATTCATCTTGCCTGCTGGACTCCCAGTAGGGTTGCCAACTGGGGGCTAGAAACCCCCAGGAACTTCTAGGTTCAGGGCTGAGTGTTGCGTGACACTGTAACATCGCTTCCAGTCACATAACTAGAAGTGACATCACATGTCACCAGGGATTCTCTAGCTATCCCTCCAAACTCTATGGGGATGGGAGGTCTCCTGCGATAGTGGGACCAACAGGAAAAAGTGGCTAAGAATCATGAAAGCAATGGGAACTAGGGCACAATCTCCATTGTATCCATGCACATCTTTCCCTCCACAAGAAAAATTATTTTTTTAAAAAATATATCAGATGTGGATTCTTTTGTCTCCTGAAAAATGGTACTTTATGCTTTGGCAGCCAGGAAAATTAGGGCAAAGAAAGCCATTAAATGAACAGAACCTTTTTTGAAGAAAAGACGGTTAGAGCCAAATTTTACTTTTCTTGTTTTATATTTATTGTTTTAATGAGAAACGGAATGTTGGGTGTAATTAGAGAATTTTATCATTTTCTGGATTTTATTAGTTTTATCATTTTTAACTAGTTGTAATAGTGCTTTAGATGGTAAAGTCCTATGGCTGTGTACAATAAACCTATACCTGATACCTCCACAAGAACACTCCACTGGTACCACGTCTATTCTGATAGTCCTCAATCCATTTGCTGTGGTCGCATGTATTATGAGTGGTTGAATAAGAATAATTAATTTATAGTGGTCTCCGTTGCCGGGTTTGTTTTTGCTAACCTCCAGGCAGTGGCTGGCGTTCTCTCACTATTACAACTGATCTCCAGCCGATAGAGATCAGTTCCACTGGAGAAAATGGCCGTTTTGACAACTGGACTCTATGGCATTGAAGTCCCTCCCCTCCCAAACCCCACCCTCCTCAGGCTCTGCCCCTAAAATCTCCAGTTATTTCCCAACCCAGAGCTGGCAATCCTGTGTTTTTGTTTTGCGTTGGTTTACAACTTTGTTACTGGGGCACTCAGGTTTTTGATCTGGGAAGTATAACTGTTGCACGATGCAATAACAAATGAACACATTTGTAATGTCATCCTAAAACATCTGGTCATTAAAAAAAAACAACTGAACACAATAATTTAGAATTTTAGGAGAAGGGCACCAACCAGCCCTCTATGCTCGCTTTACCACCACATTATGAACCACTTACTTGCTGCACAAAATGGGCAGACCTAGGGCGAAAACGTTAAAATCCCTGTTTTAGCCAGGATCGAATGCACATTAGGCAAAACGCATGCGTTCGATCCTGGCTGAAACAGGGATTAAAGGAGGATAAAGCGACCATGCGTTTTCGCCCCTACTTTCACCAGTCTAATGGAAAGAATGTCACTGGGCTATTCCAAAGTTAGACATTATAGGGTTAAACACAGTACATTTAAGGAGACTCTGTTAAAGTAATTACGGCTCCCAAATTTGACTCGCATGACTGTATTTATAACCCAGGAGGGAATATTTTCCAGACCCCTAATGTCTATTTTTGTATCAATGCTAATCCTTCACATTTCTTGGTCACCTTTCTGCCAGGAGGACTGGATCCCAAGGTGCTTTTAAGTATATACTATAAAAGTATAAATGCAAGTGGCAGCAGCAGAGCTGCGAAAAACATCACAGTTGTGTGATTAGTGTACTGTTTATCATGTCGCTCTGACAGCCTTATTTGAACTCTCTGCAATTATTTGATTACATCCAGGAATTTTATTCATATTCAACCCGCTGTGCAGTTGCGATACAGTCGTGATTCCAGCCATCTGCAGCCGTTAACTTTGTGTAGGATGGCAGCCACTGAATTGATTTGTATTTATGTTGCAAATGGGAAGGGGAGGGACTTTTCGCAGGTCAGGAAAGGTAGTAATAAGTCCAAGAGATCACCACCATGGCTAACAGGTAAGGTGAAGGAAGCAATTAGAGAAAAAAAGTCTTCCTTCAGAGACTGGAAGGTTCGCCCAAACAAGGCGAACAGAAGCAAACACAAACTTGCACAAAGGAAATGCAAGCAGATAATTAGAGATGCAAAAAAAAGATTTTGAGGGGCATATTGCTAAACACGTCAAAACAAACAATAAGAAATTCTTTAAGTATATTAGGAGTAAGAAACCAGCTAGGGAAGCGGTTGGACCATTGGATGACAATGGGAGTAAAAGAACTCTAAGGGAGGATAAATGAATTCTTCTCATATGTCTTCACTGTTGAAGATACAGGGTAGATTCCTTCTCCTGAACAGAGATTTTGGAGAGGGGAAAATGAGGAACTGTGGCAAATAGTGGTAACAAGGCAGGAAGTCCTAGAACGTCTAAACAAACTGCAAACTAACAAGTCACAGGGACCAGACGGTATTCATCCTAGTGTTTTTTAAGAACTCAAATGGGAAATTGCTGAACTTCTAACAAAGATATGTAATATGTCCCTTCGGTCAGCCTCTGTACCAGAGGACTGGAGAATGGCCAATGTAACACCCATTTATAAAAAAGGTTCCAGGGGGGACCCAGGAAATTACAGGCTAGTTAGCTTAACATCTGTTCCAGGTAAATTGGTGGAAAGCATTATTAAAGATAGAATTGTCAAGCATATAGAAGGGCAAGGTCTGCTGGGCAAAACCCAACACGGCTTCTGTAAGGGTAGGTCCTGTCTCACTAACCTATTCGAGTTTTGTGAAAGCGTCAATAAGCATGTGGATAGGAATGAGCCTGTGGATATTGTGTATTTGGATTTCCAAAAAGCTTTTGACAAAGTCCCCCACCAAAGTCTGCTAAGCAAACTTCATAGTCACGGGATAAGAGGACAAGTCCTCTTATGGATTGAGAGCTGGCTGAAAAATAGGAAGCAGAGAGTAGGAATCAATGGTCAGTTCTCACAATGGCGGGATGTGAGCAGTGGGGTGCCTCAGGGATCTGTGTTGGGATCAGTGCTTTTCAATCTGTTCATCAATGACCTGGAGTTGGGGTTAAACAGTAAAGTAGCCAAGTTTGCAGATGACACCAAATTATTTAGGGTGGTTAAAACAAAATCGGACTGTGAAGAGCTCCAGAAGGATCTCTACATACTGGAAGAATGGGCATTAAAAGGGCAAATGAGTTTCAATGTAAGTGTAAAGTGATGCATATTGGGGCAAAAAATCCCATATACACTGATGGGATCTGTGCTGGCAGCGACAGACCAAGAAAGGGATCTTGGGGTGGTAGTGGATAGCTCAATGAAGATGTCAACCCAGTGTGTGGCTGCTGTAAAAAAGGCAAATTCCATGCAGGCCATAATTAGACAAGGAATAGAGAATAAAACTGCTGATATCATACTGCCCTTGTACAAATCTGTGGTGAGACCACACTTGGAATACTGTGTACAGTTCTGGTCACCACACCTAAAAAAGGATATTACAGAGCTTGAGAAGGTGCAGAAAAGAGCAACCAAAATGATTAGGGGACTAGAGCAACTGTCCTATGGGGAGCAGTTAGGACGATTAGGGCTGTTTAGCTTGGAAAGAAAGTGGCTAAGGGGAGACATGGTAGAGGTCTATAAAATTATGCATGGTTTGGAGAGAGTGGACAGGGAGAATTTTTTCTCCCTCTCCCATAATACTAGAACACGGGGTCATCTGCTAAAGCTGGAGGGTGAGAGATTCAAAACAGATAAAAGGAAGTATTTTTTCACACAATGCATAGTTAAACTGTGGAACTCCCCGCCCCAGGATGTGGTGATGGCTGCCAGCTTGGAGGGCTTTAAGAGGGGAGTGGACATGTTCATGGAGGAAAGGGGTATTCATAGCTATTAGTTGGAATGGATGCTGGTCATGCTGCATACCTGTTCTCTCTAGTGTCAGAGGAGCATGTCTATTATATTAGGTGCTTTGGAACACGGGCAGGGTAATGCTGCTGCAGTCGTCTTGTTTGTGGCTTCCTAGAAGCACCTGGTTGGCCACTGTGTGAGAAGACTGCTGGACTTGATGGGCCTTGGTCTGATCCAGCAGGGCCTTTCTTATGATCTTATGACTGCTCCCACGAGGGTATTTTCAGGCTTATATTCGGGGGGTGCTTTTAACAAGAATATAGAACCAACACTGGCTTTCGTACGCATTCAATTTCACTTCTGAAATTTCTTCCGAGAAAACAGCAAGTATAAATGATGCTGAAAGAGATCTCAAACCTGTTTTATTTTATTTTTTTGGCTTGCAATAAAATGGAAACCAGCTCCTGCTGACTGTTCCTACACGCGGTGGACGCTGACAAAGAAATGCTGCTGCTGCTCCAACATGGGCTAAAACTTTGGGAAGCTGCCAAACTGGTACAAAGTAGTTGGCATCCTACAGCCTATGTTAAGTTGGTATTTGGCACACAGGCAGTTATTTATAAGCATCCCAAGACATCTTTCCTCCTATGCGGCAATAACTAAGGGAGTACAACTTTCCCCCTCCAAAACGTATCACTATGCATTTAGTGAATTTCATCAGCTATCTCCTTCTGTCTCCCAGGGTTACATGATCTTTCTGTGAGTCTGCACAGACTGATTAATATGTAGCTATTGTGGGGGAAAATGTGTGCTGTTTTCAATTTTTGCCTTCTCCGTTTAGACCAATCCAAATACGGCCATCTGGGATATGCAGCTGTTAACCTTCTCCCACTTTAGCAACCTTACTGAGCTAAAGAGCGCAGGAGAGGTGGGACGCTGATCTTCACCCCTCATCACAATGAGGTTTCGAGACTGTATCCAATGTGAGAATTCATTTCGGACACAGCTGAGTCCAAATAACATCTACAGATATAAACAGCAAACAAACTCCCAGCTGTGCACACAAAGCTACACTGACTGCATCCTATCCAAATCTGAGAAGTTCCACTCTACTTTCACAGATGACTTCTTACCTGTATGGTTCTGGCCAGTTACATGAACCAGTGCACACAACATGTCATTCATTGGGGTGGGTGGGGGGCTGTCAAGTCACATCTGATGTATGGCGACCCCTGATGGGGTTTTCAAGGCGAGAGACTAACAGAGGTGGTTTGCCATTGTCTGTCTCTGTGTCACGACCCTGGCATTCCTTGGAGGTCTCCCATCCAAATACTTGTAATTCACAGGGTCAGAGATATAGGTCCAAGCCATGGAAATGTGACCCCCTCCTCCTGCCCTCCCACTATGAAATTCACTGAGCTTTCCTTGAAATTCCACAGACATTTGCTCACACAGGAACCTCCCTGGACCATGAACACATGAAGCTGCCTTAAACTGACTCAGACTAGGATTGCCAGGTCCCTCTTCGCCACCGGCGGGAGGTTTTTGGGGCAGAGCCAAAGGAGGGCGGGGTTTGGGGAGGGGAGGGACGTCAATGCCATAGAGTCCAATTGCCAAAGCAGCCATTTTCTTCTGGTGGACTGATCTCTATCGGCTAGAGATCAGTTGTAATAGCAGGAGATCTCCAGCTAGTACCTGGAGGTTGGTAACCCTAACTCAGACTCTTGGTTAATCAAAGTCAGTATTTTCTACTCAGACTGGCAGTGGCTATCCAGGGTCTCAGGCAGAGGTCTTTCACATCACCTAGTCCCTTTAACTGGAGATGTCGGGGATTAAACCTGGGACCTTCTGCATACCAAGTAGATGCTCTACAAACTGCACAATGCAGATTCAAATGGGGCAAATAATTCCACCCCCCATTTCTGTTTGGGCAAATGCCAAACAGGAAGGGCAGGAGCCCTTCCTCTCGGCACATCGTGTCCTGGATCATTAAAATGCCGTTTCCCGAAGCTGCTGGGTGGCCGCGGGGAAAACGAGTTGGGTCTGGGGAGCCTGGACCTGACTAATTACAAAACAAAACATGTAGTTCGGCCCTTACTTTGAGTAGAATTCAGGGTCAACCTAAATTCTGCCCCATTCCTGGCAAATTCTACCAGCCTTATTAAAAGTCCCTTGAAAGTCTGGATTAGCTTCCCTTGAAATCCCTCAAATATTTTTGGCCCAAGCAGGATCCTTCAGTTTCGCCTGGGCCTTTAAACAGAGACGAAGTTTGGTGGAAACTCTAACCTCAGCATTGCTGCAAGGGGGCCATTTATACAACCAGGACTCGTTTCCTGATCAGGGACTAGTAATCAGCTGCCAGCAGTGTTGGCGACTCCAAGCCCTGCCTTTTCCTTTGTTTAGAGTAGATTTTGGGGGTGGAGCCTGAGGAGGGCGGGGTTTGGGGAAGGGTGGGACTTCAATGGGGTATAATGCCATAGAGCCCGCCTTCCGAAGCTGCCATTTTCTCCAGGTGAATTGGTCTCTGTTGCCTGGAGATCAGTTGTAATCCCAGGATATCTCCAGCCACCACCTGGAGGTTGGAAACCCTAGTGCAGAACAAACTATTTCCATGACATTTATGATGGATTCACTCCCTGGTCCTTCCTAGTCAGAATTCCAGAATACCATGAGCAATTCGCGGTGTAAACTCAGGTGGTCTAAAAAGACACGCCTGCTGGTTCAGACACGACATGAAATCCCTGCGACTTGAACCATGGGTGGTACCTGTGTCACAGGTTGACCTCTGCCGCGCTAAACTCTCTGCTCTATTTTTTACTTTTGTTCCATGAGCTCTGTAAAATGGTTTTACTCAGGAGAGTTTTTAATGGGATTTTGGTTCTTTTCACCTGGAGACTATTCTCCATTCTGCTCTGATTTCCACTGCAAATGCAGCTTCTATACTGAAACTGAGTCTGTGCTTTCCCCTATTGTCTGCCATTGCCCTTTCTGCCCAGTAGTGCTTTATCACTGTAGCAATATATGGCAAAAATCCCACTGGCAGCAGTGGTGGGGAATGGCATGCGAGAGGGGAGATGGTGCCAGATGTGTGTGGGGAGGTACAGAGATTCCTGATGTTCCAGAAGACATCATACCAAAGCAGGGTTTTTTTGGGGGGTGGGGAACTGCAACGGAGCTGAAGAAAACGCAGAAGGTTGGTGGAGGTACAACCATCTTGTGTGGAAGCCAAAATTAATTCTGCTTCAGTTTGCGGGGGTGGGGTGGGGTGGGGAGGAGGATGAAGAGCAAAAACTTAGTGCAGAAGCGACCCTAGTTCGAAAGCAGGCAAAGAAAAGGTTTGTCATTACTGTTGATTCAGTAAGCCCTTTCTCCCCACATGTAGAGGTACGCAACACAAGTCGCTATAAGGCAAGCTGACAGAGTAGAGGCCTTTTTTTTCTTTTTTCTTTTTGCTGCTGACAAGGGTTAGTAAGCAGCAGATCTAAATTTTGTTTGAGAAATTCACTCCAGCAGGAGCTTGATTTACTCAGCAGTGATCTGGACAAGGAAATCGCCAGAGGTGGGACATTTTCCTTCTGGATGAAGTCATGAGCTTGGATTTGGCTGGCTCGCAGTAACATGGAGTTCTGCCATTCCATTTCCTCATGTCCTCATGCTGTGAATGCACTTCTGTAGTTTGTCCCCCCCCCCTTCATATTTGTAAACTTCCAATACCACAGGTATCTTTGGTTAAAAAAATGCATCACTGAGAGTAGGGAGGGGGAAGAAGATAACATAGAAGTTACTATGGCACCAGTTAGACTGATCTTCTGTGTGATTCACTATATTTGTTTTGATGCACAGAACGGAAAGAGAAAATGAAACAGTTCACCATACTGTCTTGCCTGCAGGCTCCAAAGCATACTCACTCTGTCTCATCAGTATGAACTGACAGCCTCATCAGTATGAACTTATTTGACATAAGCATGAAGGAATCCATAGGAGGAAAGTGTCAATCTTTTTACCAAAATTCCACCTACACCCCAGCAAAGTTCACTGCTTCCTTGTTCTTGCAGGATCGCTTCTGTTTCAGCTGGTAAAGGGCTCCCTAAAGAAGGACCTTGAGGTCCTAGCTTTGAAACATAGAGCTGGAAGGGACCTCCAGGGTTATCTAGTCCAACCCCCTGCACAATACAGGAAATTTACAACCGCCTTCCCCCTTCCCCACTCCCCAAGTGACCCCTGCTGTATCACCAGAGGAAGGCAAAAACCTCCAGGATTCCTGGTCAATCTGGCCTGGAGGACAATTCCTTCCAATGTTGATCGCCATTATCCTGGGCATGTAAGAAAGGGCCACGAGAGTCGAGCACTGACTCATCTCTTCTTGCCCTCCCTCTCATGATCTGCCTAAGTTTTCAGAATCAGCCTTGCTGTCAGATGGCCATCTAGCCTCTGCTTAAAATCCATCGAACCCTTTTCTATTTCAAAGTAGCCATATCGTAGAAATTACTTTTGCAAACTATCGTCCAGAGAGCTTCTGTTCCAAGAACTTCATGTACCCCACCCGATGAGGGTTTTGACTTTTACTGAAAAGTAGTCCTCTTACCCAGGTCTTGCTACAAACTGCTTTTGAAACTCCTTTACGTTTTAAAATACAGTGCTGTGAATTACTGTTTGGAAACAAACAAAAAAATTCCCTCTGCACGTTGGTATTAGTCATAAAGGATCATGGTGCAGCCAGATTTATCTGCTAAAAAGAAATCTAGAGAATGGGTAGATAGGTAAACAAGGGGGAAAGGATACAGGGAATGACAGCAACAAAGCTGGAAGGGCAACTATGTATTGATATGTGCAGCATATCTCTTCTGGGACAGAACGATGACCAAGGTGGATCGTAGGGACCATATGCACCATATTGTTCTATCTACACCGGCTCCCAATTTTCTTTCAGGCTCAATATGAGGTACTGTTATTGACATTCAAAACCTTATATGGCTTGGGGCCAGCATACCTGAAGGATAGCCTTCTACCATATGAACCTACCTGTCCACTCAGGTCATCTTTGGAGGCCCTGCTTCAGGTGCCCCTGCCATCTGAGACATTTATTTTATTTTTTATTTCATTGTATTATATTAGATTTATATCCCACCTTTTCAAGGCAGCTCACAACAAGGATAGACAATCAGTTTAACAATACATACTACAAAATTTAAAAGACCTTATTAATTTTAAAACTCCAATTGGCAACCCAAGAAAGGGACTTTTTGGTCGTGGCACCGAAACTGAAACTCCCTCCCCAAGAAAATGTATCTGTCTCTCTCTAGCAATGTCTTCTGCCAGCAGGTGAAGGCTTCTTTGTTTTGTTTGGCATACCCCCAGTAACTCTTACTGGCCCTCCTCTCTGGTTGTCTTGTTATGTGTGTTTGTATGTCTATATGTTTTTATGGAATTGTTCAAACATTTTATATATACCTTGTTTTAAATGCTGCTTTAATGTTTTAAATGTTTTTGATGTGCGCCACCGTGGGGACCCTGTTTGGACAGAAAGGCGGCATAGGAATGTTTTAAATAAATACTAATTGATTAAAATTATTGTGTGTGTGCATTATACTACTTTTGCTTATTGATGCAGAGGTTTATGAACCTTCTCCATATTTGCCCACAGGCACGAAGGTTCAGGGAGGGACAGAAAGATGGAGAGGTTTTTTTTTTAAGTAGATAAGAAACTGAACTCCTGAATCACTGGATCTTCTCCATGCTCACAGTACTTGCAACCAGCATGAGCCAATCAATCAATATCAATATCAAAACCTTTATTGGCATAAAAACATGAGCCAATCAAAAACCCCAAACCGGGAGTCCAGAACTACTCTCAATATGCTACAATCCTACTAGTCTTCTAAAAAGTTACTTGACAAAAGCAGTGATGATGGACTGACACCTTGTGGTCACCTCGTGCAATTGCAACAGTCAAAACAAAACAGGTAAGAAGAACAGCAGGTGGGACTCAGCATGAAATAGAAGGAAGAAGTACAGAAATAGAAGTAAAACGGATATCATGTCTACATTTATGCTAGCTGCATTGCCGTTTCTCCCAAAAAGTGCTTCTTGTAGGTTTGGGGGGGGGGGGAATGAATTCACTCCAACAAAGAATTCATTAGGACTGAACCTGGGCTTTGAAATACAGTCTAGAAGCAGGAACAGTACAAACAAGCAAAAAGGCAGTCAGTTTTAAAAGTGGCCGGGCTGCATCGTTAAACAAAGGGCAACTTGAATGGAGAAACCCCTCCTTGTTTTAAAAGGAAGGGGATGGGCTTCCAGTTTGAGGAAGATATATAGGGTTGCCAACCTCCAGGTGGTGGCTGGAGATCTCCTGCTATTGCAACTGATCGCCAGCTGATAGAGATCAGTTCCCCTGGGGAAAATGGCCGCTTTGGCAATTGGACTGTATGGCATTGGAGTCCCTCCCTTTCCCAAACCCTGCCTTCCTCAGGCTCCGCCCCAAAAACCTCCTGCTAGTGGCAAAGAGGGACCTGGCAACCCTAAAGATATAGCTTGTAACCCTGCACTCAGTTCTTAAGAAATATATTCTTGACTGCTGGATACTCAGTTTTTGCAGATGTTTTAATTATTTATTATACTTTTGATATTTTGATTTATTCTGATGTCTAGTATTGAATGCAGTGGGTTGGATTTTATTTATTTATTTATTTATTTTATTCAATTTATACTTCACCCTTTCCCAACCAAGTCGGGCTCAGGGTAGCTTCCAACAATTAGTATATATATAAAATACAATCTAATGTAAGTAAAACATAAGTTTAAATAATTACAAAAATGCTAAATTATTAGGGTTGTCAGGTCCCTCTTTGCAATTGGAGGGAGGTTTTTGGAGGGGAGCCTGAGGAGGGTGGGGTTTGGGGAGGGGAGGGACTTCAATGCCATTGAGTCCAATTGCCAAAGCTGCCATTTTCTCCAGGCGAACTGCTCTCTATTGGCTGGAGATCAGTTGTAATAGCAGGAGATCTCCAGCTAGTACCTGGAGGTTCAGTACTGGAATCCAGTTATAAATGATGCCAAATATATTCTGGCTAAATCTTTACAGTATGTGGTAATATAACCACCAACACCATATATTGCCAACAACAAGTGTATTTTTTCTTATTTACTGGATGTTTCAACAGGTAAGTACACAATTAATTCCTTTAACTAGTAAGTATTGAAGCAAAGTTCACTAGAAAATGTCCTTTTAAGGTGTATTTCTTTCTTTGCAGCACAGCAGGCTATTGAAGGAGAAAAAGTTCACTAGAAAATGTCCTTTTAAGGTGTATTTATTTCTTTGCAGCACAGCAGGCTATTGACGGAGAAAACGATCGTTTCGGAGCACGAAGCCCAATTCTTCCTCAGTTCTTCAAAAATATATACTGCGTGCAGTTATACATCACCATTCATAATGTCAGGTTTCAGCTGAATACCATATTCAAGATTAAAGTGCAAAATTCTTCCCCAAAGGGGTAAGATATTGGATTCCTTCCACTCCAGGTAAGGACTCCTGTGGCGTTCCACAGGATATTTGAGATGGCAAAGTCCAGGATTGGCCATTCACTGAAACTAAGATCCTTTTGCAATCTTCCTTGCAGCTTTACAATTACAGTATCTAACTAGAAGAAAGTATGTTACTACGATGGGCTATATTTACTTTCTGCCACAGAAGTCAGTGGTAGCCTTTCACTTTCACAGATCTAAGCGCTGTCTCTGTCAGCATTAACTGGGGATTTTTGCCAATTTCCCCTTTTTATTGAAGACCTCCATTTTGCCCCCTCCTGCTCTTCCTGAGGATACCCAGCCCCCCCCCCAGCAGCATTTCAGGGAATGCAAAAGTGGGAGGGAAGAGCCAGGGAACTCCATTCTGCTGACAGATGTGCCTTTCCATTAGCAGAAACCAACCTTTCAGTTCAACCCAATGCATTTAAATTGTTTTTACAGGAATTGTATTTGTACTGATAGGAATCATCTCAAAACCATTAGTTGAGATACGCATAGTGATATTTCCCATGGTGACATAGCACAAGTGATATTGTAAATTCATTCATCCCTCCAAACAGCCTACAAAGCAAATAACCCAGAAAAAGGACAAGGAACAATCAAATGTCGTCTTCTCCCCCAAACAAGAGGAACTACATGTGAACTTCTCTTCAAGTTCAACTTCAACCTTCCGAGGACTTAGAAGGCTTATAATTGTACTATTTGTTACCATGACATGATTTTCATCTCTTGGTGACATTTCTCATGTCAACATAAAAGGAGAAATTCGTCCTTAGTTTACTGCTGTTGTTTCTGTGATAACATGTATGGATTTCGTATTACAGTACATTTTAAATGTTGTACATGATTTTAAAAGTTGTGAGCAATCTCAAGCAGAATATATGCCTTATATACATACAACTGCCCTGATCTGGATGGCCCAGGCTAGCCTGATATCGTCAGATCTCAGAAGCTAAGCACGGTCAGCCAGTTTAGTAATTGGATGGGAGACCACCAAAGCATGTTGTGTAGAGGAAGGCAATGGCGAACCCCCTCTGTTAGTGTCTTGCCTTGAAAACCCTACAGTAGCTCTAGGTTGGGAAATACCTGGAGATTTAGAGGATGGAGCCTGAGGAGGGCAGGGTTTGGAGAGGGGAGGGACTACAATGCCATAGAGTCCAATTGCCAAAACAGCCATTTTCCCCAGGGAAACCGCCTGGAGATCAGTTGTAATAGTGAGATATCTGCAGTCACTACCTGGAAGTTGGCAACTCTATCCTACAGGGTTGCTCTAAGTCAACTGCGACTTGATGGCACATTACGCACACACACATATACATTCTCAGTGTTTATTCTTGAAATACTTGTGTTGCTGGTATAAGACCCACCAAGGATGTTGCTACTAAGGTTGTCGGATCCCTCTTTGCCATCGGCGGGAGGTTTTTTTGGCAGAGCCTGAGGAGGGTGGGGTTTGGGGAGGAGAGGGACTTCAGTGCCATAGAGTCCAATTGCCAAAGCGGCCGTTTTCTGCAGAGGAACTGATCTCTATCGGCTGGAGATCAATTGTAATAGCAGGAGATCTCCAGCTAGTACATGGAGGTTGGCAACCCTAGTTGCTACTGAAATGGGATTCTTCCCCCCCCCCTTCCTTAAGATAATATAGTGTGGATACTTACCAATCTGTGTGTGCATCATCAATTACTAAGAGGATTTGGGGTTTCTGCTGGACAACGGGAGTGGGGCTTGCTGTTGGCTCAGTCAGTCCTGCTGCTGCCTGTGTGGTCTGCTTCATGGCACTGGAGAT